>NC_137276.1:161661250-163065000 GCF_054371585.1 Giraffa tippelskirchi | reverse complement strand
AGCTCTGGAAGGCCAGGGTTCTACAGTGTATTCATCTTGGCAGCCTTGAGTTGCTTCCCAGTGTCAGATGAATGAAAGAGTCTGAATTAGAGCTTGTTGCTCAACTCTTGTGCTGTGCTTAGTTGCTCAGTCATGTCCGATTCTTTGTGACTTTATGGACTGTAGCCCACCAGGCTCCTCTGTCTATGGGGATTCTCTAAGCAAGAATAATGGAGTGGGTTGCCACGCCCTCCTCTAGGGGATCTTCCCAACCCAGTGATCGAACCCAGGTCTCCTGAATTGCAGGCAGATTCTTTACTGTCTGAGCCACCAGGGAAGCCCAAGAATACTGGAGTGGGTAGCCTATCCCTTCTCCAGGGGATCTGCTGACCCAGGAATTGAACTGGGGTCTCCTGCATTGCAGGTGGATTCTTTACAGCTGAGCTACCAGGCCCCAACTCTTAGAAGACAATAAATCCCCAAGGGCTGATATGACTGGAGAAAAGTGAAGGAGCATATCAGTCTTCCATGGGGGAGATTTGCTGGTCTCTGTCTTCTCACCTATGAAGCAGGTCTGAGGAAGCCATAGAGGATCTTGGGGTAGCTTGGGAGATCTTGGTATGATTGTGAGAGCTCTAGGATAGCCCAAATTATTCCTTATCAAGAGACTCAAGAATATGGGGTGATTCTAAAGCAAAGATTCTAGGGCCTTCAAAGTACACTCAGCTTCCACTTAATAGACAAGAACCCTTGGGGGGATTGTGGGACCACAGGGAAAGTTAGGGGGAAAAGGGAGAGACCCTGCATGCTTTCAACTGTTATTTCAATGAGGGAGACTAGAGAAGGATGAGAATTCCTTGAGAAAAAGGGATGTAAGAGTGAGTGGGGGGACAGAGGTGAGAAATAGAGAGGGGCCTCAGAAAGGGCAGGGGGCTAGAGAGGCAGGAGTGAATGATGGAGCATTGGGGTCACAAGGGCTGTGGTCATAGCAGTTTGAGGGTTGGGAGTCATTGTTGATGTGGGGAGGAAGAAGGCAGAAGTTGCTACATCTTGGAAATGCCAAGGAATCAGAGACCTTTGTAAAATCAGAAACATAAAGAGCCAGAAAGCCTCAACTCTCTGACACCTTCCTATTTTTTTTTCAACAAGAACACTAAGGCCATGAGAAGTCAGGCTAGTATCAGGGCTGCACACGCCAATAACTCAGGGATATGAAGGCAGGTCTGGGGAGTCAAGGCTCCTGTATGGTGCCCCTTGAGTCTCGTGCAGCACCTCTGGACCCCCCAAAAAAGCCAGTTTGACAGAGGAAATAGCCAAAGAAGAAGGATAAAAGGATTTTTTAAAAAGTCAGGAAGTCTATGAAATTTTGCTCAATAATAATGGACACCTTTCAGTGAAGAGTATTTAATCCTATTAAAGCTTTGGAAGGTACTGGCAAATCACTGAGCCTTTCTTGACTAGAAGGGAATTACTGATGAAAGAATTTAATTGAGGCCAATGCCCTTCCCCAGAGGATCCCAGAGCAGCCATGAACACCAAATGTAGCTCTTCTGAGATGCCAGCAAGACTCCCTATGCCTCTCCAAACCCTTACATCCCCCTAAAGAAACCAAACTCTCCTCAGTATGACATCCAGGACAGGATAAACGCATTTCTAATGAGGGATGTACTCGTTAGGGGTTTAGACTCCACTGCTTCCAGGCTTTTTTAAACTGTCAACCTGTTGAAGGAACAACTAGGCCTGAGAGGAAAACATCTAAAGAGGCTCCTATTATCCAAGATTACAGGTCTAGAGCCCCTTCCCCCAAGGCCCTGTGGGACAAGGGGGCACAAATAGCAATGCTCATGTCTCTGCCACCTGGGTGTTCTCGAGGTCTTCATGGTAACAAGGATCCAGAGAGAGCGCATGCAGTTTATGTGTTTTGGATTCAGAGATAGCACTGATGAACCTGACAGCAGGTGAGTCAAATTAGGAGAGGGCACCCATGCTGTCAGAGGAAGCTCAGTGCAGTGGAACTATCTGTAGCAAGGGAGTTGAAGGTCACCCAGAGTCCACTGTGGGAAGAGAGGGGAAAACCGACTGAAGTGCACAGAGCAATACACATAGATCTAAAAAGCATAGTGCGGGAGCAAGAAGGGAAAAGAGAATGTCCATATGACACAGCACAATTTGCATGAAAAAAATATATACATCACAGGAAATACACAAAAAGATATAGATTAAATCCACGATTGCCTGTAAGGGTAGGAGAATGGGAGGGGTACATGGAGGAAAAAGGGAATGAATGCAGAGCAGGGCCTTGTACAGACCAAAGAGGACAGAGTGGCTTGAGGTCCATGGGAATGGAGGTGGTATCTGAGGACACTCCTCAAGAAGATCAAAGTTTTTCCTAGTGAGTTTTAAGAAAAAGCCCAAATAAACTAGTGCTCTAGGTTCTGTTCCTTCTCCTGAAGAAGGCTTAATCCTTCAGAAAAGAAATCAGCCTCTGCCTGGTATGTGACCTTACAGAGGCTTAAGGGCCAGTGTCCAGGAGAAGAGGGGCCTCTTGGTTGCCATGGCCTATCTGCGGGACTTCGGCTCAGCATCCCATGTGTCTTTGGGGGTACAGGAGGGTGGTCCCCAGTGAGACAGCAGCAGTAGAAAGAAGTGCTACTATCCACCAGAAAGGATGCATGCTCACAACATGGATGGAACCTTCTGATTAGCTCTGAAATAAATTTTATACTCTGATAAGGGAGGACATGGCTCCCAGAAAATTCTTGGGGTGCATAAAATGATCACCTTGCAGATAAGTAAACTGAGGCTTAGAAAGAAGGCAGTTTGTTTGAGGTCATGCAACTAATAAGTGGCAGAGATAGCATTTAAATCTTGATGTCTGTGACTCCATGGCTCACTGCCATGTTATAATACCTCCAGCCCAAATCTTTACGTTGCATACACACACACACACTTACATAGGCATGTTACTAAAGTTATACGTCATGAAATGAATTCATACTCTGGTTGCTTCTTCCAATCTGAGCCCTCAAGGGCACCATGGAATGGCATTTCTCAGGGGGCAGACAAGGGCAGCTGGGATCATTGTAGAGTTCCTTGTGCAAAACCAACAAGAATGGCAACAGTCAGCTTTGGGGAACGAGACCCTTTGCCCCAGGGTAGGAGGTGGAGCAGAGGGGAGGATGTGGGGAGGTTTCCCAGCCTGTAATGTGGTTCCAGAAATAGCCAATGAAGACAGAACAGAGAGATGCTTTGCAGTAGATGTTTCCTTGTGTGCAATCCTCAGGTGTAATTCACCTGAGGCCAAGAGAAGAGATGAAAAAAAGGACTGTCATCTGTGAACTCTCTAGTTGGTCCTCACACACCGACACTTACTAACTCAAAGTATCTCTGATGGCAGAAGATGGGAGAAGAGGTAGTGGAATTTCAGGGTCTGAGGGATATTAAACATCATCTCAGCTAACTCCTCAGTAGGTGGTGGAGAGCATCGTGACTTGTGCCACACCATGCAAGAAAAAGAACTTAAACCCCTGGCTCCCAGGCTGGTGCTTACCCACCCGCCACAGTGCCGGCCTTATCAGGTCAGCTTCAGGGGACAACTCCCTTCAGCCTACCCCAAGACCCTGCTCCTCCCTCTCTGCTCGTTCTGTGCCAGCATTCTCGTCCTCTCTGGGTGAGAGCAAGAGATGCCTCTTGGATTGAAAGGCAAGTGCTCAGGGCTGAGATTCTGCACAGATGAGAAGTTTGGCCACGGCTGGCCTCCTTCCATGCACCTTCTTTTCCAGCCTCTTCTTCAGGAACCCTTCCCCACACATTTTATATCTGCCCCACTCTTTCTTTCTTAACCTGGGGTGGGAACCATGACCTTAATTTTTAAAATTCTGGTCAATTTATTTTTCAGAGAAAAAACCGAGCCATGCTATAACCATGCAGGGGGCTCCAAGCGCAGGAAAACCAGAGCCTGTCATGATGGATTTTCTTTCTTTCCACCAAAGCAAGAGACACTCCCAGAACACAAAAGACACTGAGAATCCTGTCTCCTTGGGGGATTTAATTATTGCCATTAGTTGTTCTCCTCTTCAGCAGTGGCATCTTTGCCTCACTGCTTCTGGAGAAGAGGGATGTAGAATTTCAATTCTTAGCCAGACTGGGTGGGAGCCATCCCCCAACAGGCACCCAGCAGGAGGTAAGACAAGTGGCCACCTACACAGTTACAGAGGCCCTGAGCCCTCAGACATAGCCACCACTCACTAGCTGATCCCTGAAGTCCACCATCAGAGTTTTATTTATTCAGCTTTGGCGTGTATTTGACTGTCAAAATTCAAATATTCCTGGAAGGGATGATAGTTATGACCGCTATTCGCAACTTAGTAGAATTGTTTTTCAGACCATATTCCAAAGGCAATTTTTAGAGTAAGAGAGAAAATCAGATGGCTAAGGAAGGGAAGAAAGTGGAGGGGGGAAGCGTTCACAAATTAGAGGTGAAGAAGGGCCCAAAAGGAGGCTGGGGTGCAGAGGCACTCATCCTGCCTCACCGGCTGGCCTAGAGCCCTGGATCTCAGTGTGGGGTCAGCATCAGTAGCACCAGTGCCACCTGGATCCTGTCAGACAGTTTCAGGAGCTCCATCCCAGACCTACTGAATCAGAAACTCTGGAAATGGGGCCCAGAAACGTCTGTTTTAACAAGCCCACTCATGACCTTGAGACATCATAAAGAACCAATGGCTTGCAATGTCTGTTCTATTTGGCAGGACTGCTCCTGTACCCCACTGTTCATCAAGCTCATTCTCTGATTTGCCTTCTCCTCTCTGCCTTGCAAGGGTGAAGCATGAGAAACCACCACTGCGTGCGGCTAGGAAAGCTCTCTAACCATAGGAGGTGGGATGGTGACAGAGCAGGGCTGCCTCTGGCCAAAAAGGCAAGGGTTTTGGCTAGAGTCTGAGGAACTACTGATGAAATTTGATAAGTGAAAGTGAGGGAGCAGTGAAAGAAGTTCCCCCAGGACAGCCATCTAGGCACCTGAGAAACTCAAGCAGGGATCATGCTGAGTGAGGAGGTAGAAATATGGCGATAGAAGCCTGCTCAAGCCCTGATTGGGGCCCCACAGAGTGTGGGTTCTGGGCCATGAGGTATCACTGGGTGCCTCCCTTCCCTCTGAATCAACTCCCCTTGGGTCGATAGGCTCCAGATGTACCTCTTAGACCAGTTTATCTCCTGGTTATCCCCCACCATTCCTCAACTCCTAACCACCCCTTTCCCAGGTAACCTTGCTACAGAGGAAAGGAAGAGCTCCAAGGAATCAGATGGTGAAGCCTGAAGCAATCCTCTGCAAGTTGCACATGGCTTTGAAATCTGCTTCCCTGCTCTCTTTTTCTCTGTAGAACTTGTCTGCATCTGAAATGTTATGGGTTTTCTTTCTTCCTTTTTTCGGTCTATCCCTCTACTAGAGTGTGAGCCCCATGAGGGCAGAGATTTTTTTTTTTCTCCTGTATATTTACCTTATAATCCTTAGGGCTTAGGATAATGTTAAGCACACAGCAGGCATTAATAGTTTTTTGAAAAAAATGAATGAATCTTAAATTTGTTCAAATTTCAAACTTTACTCTATGATCTATCAATACTTATTTGAACATAAAAATTATCCCCAGTCTTACCAATACTTGAGTAAAAATCAATGTCTCACATCTTCTACAAACTAGGTGCTTCAGATGCCTATACATACCACAGCTTCTGGAGCTTCCCTTGTAGCTCAGCTGGTAAAGAATCTGCCTGCAATGTAGGTGACCTGGGTTCAACTCCTGGGATGGGAAGATCCCCTGGAGAAGGGATAGACTACCCACTTCAGTATTCATGTGCTTCCCAGGTGGCTCATACAGTAAAGAATCTGTCTGCAATGTGAGAGTATTCAGGGGCTTCCCAGGTGGAAAAGAATCTACCTGCAATGTGAGAGACCTTGGTTCGATCCCTGGGTTGTAAAGATCCCCTGGAGGAGGGCATGGCAACTCATTTCAGTATTTTTGCCTGGAGAATCCTATGGCAGAGGAGCCTGGTGGGCTACAGTCCATGGGGTTGCAAAAAGTCATACTGAGCACAAGCACCGCAGCTCCAGGCTCCACTACAAAGCAAAGCTTCACTTCTGATCAGACAGCCAGGATGAGAGAGGATGAGGCTGGGAGGGTCAGAGCCTGTTTGTGAAGGGAGGATCAGTTACCAAGGTGCTTGTCTCTGGCCTCAGCCAGAGTAGTGTTTCTGGGAGATGGGAGTACAGGCAAGTTATATGTAACCCAGTGACAGACAATGTACACACACTAGCCTAACCAGGGCCTGGCACACAGTGGACACCCAGTAAGGTCAGCAAAAATCTCTACTGTATCTGAGCTCCAGTGAAATCTTGGTGAACAAGACATTCAGGAAATAGCCTGGCAAGATTTGCTCTCCTTGACCTCAAAAAACGGGTCTTAGTCCTGATGCTTCCCTGGTGCTTGGCAGAGTATGTGTCTAGAAAGCTCTAAATGAATGCTTGATGAATGAAAAATATTGTTTCCATTGATTTTTTTCTAGATATTAAATTATATTTCAGGCCCTGTGGCTAAAAATCATTCTAAAATGCATTCTGCAACATTTCTACATTAGTGAGTAAAGAGTCCTGAACTTCCTCACATCTGCCTATGGAAACACAGAATCTTGAAAATGGTCATCAGCAAGTATGCCAACTTCCTTGATCATGTGTCATTGTAAGGAGGGATGCAAAAAGGGTATATGAAACTGGATTTGTTTTAACCCCAAGAAATCATGGGGTATTAAAAGAATTCCTTGATCTTTTTCCTTAAGCCTCAGGTTTAGAGCTTATAAGGGACTAAGATAATCTAAACCCAATAGCCTAATCTAATAAGTGGAGAAACCAAGGCCCAGAGAGGGGAAGGGCACTCAGTATGTGAAAAGCAAGGTCAGAACTGGAACCCTGGTCTCTTGGCACCCAGTTCAACACTCTTTCCATTTTGTTGATTTGTCTCTATCTCATAAGAATAGAAAGCAGAGAAAAATTCTGATTTATTCATGCTTAAGTTCCATATTAAGGGAAAATATAAATTTCTTGCTAAGGATAAGTTTATTGAACTCTTTATACTTAGTGCTGTCTTAGCTACTACGGGGACAAAGCAGACACAAAATTGTCCCTCTCTATTGGAGAAGGCAATGGCACCCCACTCCAGTACTCGTGCTTGGAAAATCCCATGGATGGAGGAGCCTGGTAGGCTGCAGTCCATGGGGTCACTAGGAGTCGGAGACGACTGAGCGACTTCACTTTCACTTTTCACTTTCATGCATTGGAGAAGGAAATGGCAACCCACTCCAGTGTTCTTGCCTGGAGAATCCCAGGGACAGGGGAGCCTGTTGGGCTGCCGTCTATGGGGTCACGCAGAGTTGGACACGACTGAAGCGACTTAGCAGTAGCAGCAGTATTGCACAATGATAATCACGATGATAATAGTAAGTTTCAATTTTTGAGTACTTTTTCTTCAGAAACATTGGATGCTTTACATTTATTACCACAAATAATTATCACAGCATCCATATAAAATAGATTTCTACATTAGGTTTTCTTTGGTTGCTCGTGACAGAAACCCAACTAATACAAGCTTAAGTGAAAAGGGAATTATTAGCACACACAAATGAAGACACCAGGAGTTGTCTAGTTTCTGGGTAGGCTGCATCCATGTGCTCAAACAATATTATCAAAGATTCCTCTCTCTATCTCCTCTGTATAAGCTTCACTGTCTAGTATATTCTTTCCATGTGATGAAAAAGATGAGCCCCAGAGCTCTGACCCCCATGAGCCTTACAGCTTATAATTTCAGAAGGAAAGAGCCCTATTCTAACCTAACACCTCCATCTGCCCTCCTCAATTGATGCTTTTTGGGTTATGTGGGCACATCTGCACCAATCACCAAATCTAGTAAAATGAGAAATCTTGGCCACTCCATATCTCCACATGGTGGTGGGGGTGGGGAGGGTAGAGGGTCTTTTACAGTGGAATAGAGGAGAGATTTATAATCCCATTTTACATAGGTTGAAACTGAGATTTACAGAAATCAACAAATTACCCAAGACCACAGGGGCTGTTAGAGGCAGAGATGGGACATAATAAATTCAAAATATCTGTCTCCACAGCCTATGTTTTAAATTTTTCCTTTTTTTAAAAAAATCATACTTTAAAATTCACCATTTAAAAAGTTTACAATTCAGTCAAAAGCCTGTTTTAATCATCATCCCGGCTTTGGTGTTACCAGTCCTCAGCTATGAAGTATGTGGTAATTTGTTGCTATTAACGGTTGAATTATCAAAAGCTATGGAGTGATTTACTTTTAAAAATAGAAATCAATTAAGTAAGGATTACCCATTCCCTGGTAGCTCAGCTGGTAAAGAATCTGCCTTCAATGTAGGAGACTCCAATTCGATTCCTGAGTTGGGAAGATCCACTGGAGAAGGGATAGGCTACCCACTCCAGCATTCTTGGGCTTCCTTGGTGGCTCAGACAACAAAGAATCTGCTTGCAATGCAGGAGACCTGGGTTGGGAAATCCCCTGGAGAAGGGAACTGCCTACCCACTCCAATATTCTGGCCTGGAGAATTCCAAGGACAGAGGAGTGTGACTGCAGGCTACAGTCCATGCAGTTGCAAAAAGTCAGACATGACTGAGTGACTTTCACTTTTACCCATATAATAATGTCATCCTCATTTCCTTGTACTCTGATATACCCTTTTAGGTATAGCCAGCAACACTCCTGCAGAAGATGGTGCTGTCACCCATTTTGAGCATTTCCTAGGAAAAAAAAATGCTACAGCTTGGAGTACTGCTATGTCTTGCCATATATAAAGCTTTCAACATTATAAGAGAATGAGTAAGCCCTCCAAGAAAGATATAGAGTATCCTAGAAATATTAGTAGAATGACAAATCTGTTCAGCAACATTGCAGATCATAAGATTAAAATTAAATCAATACCATTTCTAGATTCCAGTGATGAAGACTAGAAAGAAATAAAATGGAAAAAAAAGAGAGCCTTCATTCCCTGAAGAATCTAAAACATTAAATATTTTTCATTTAACCTGATAGGACATGCAAAAAATCTATTCAAAGAAAATTATAATCCTCTAATAGGAAGGAAAAAAGACTTACTGAACAAATAGAGCTTTTGGCTAGGAAGATTCTATTTGGAAAATGATACAAAAACTAATGCAATCTTGGGCCACATTAATACTCGGCTTTAGAAGGAGGGAGGTGGTAATCCTGCTTTCCCTGAGTCATTCAGACCATACTCTTAGGGAAACTGAAACAAACTAGAACACGTCTTGGGGAGGTACAAGGGGAGGGACTACATGTGGCCAGGCTGGCAACAGGTCTGAAAACCATGTCATATCGGGAACTGAGTAGGTTTAATCTAGATGTTAGAGAACTTCAGGGATGTCCACTGGGTTAGAGAAGATTTAGAGGCAAATTGAAAAAGTGTTCCTTCTACCACAGCATAGAAGTATTAGACTTGCTTTGTGAGTGAAAATTATAGGAAGAGAGATGTTGGCTTGAATAAGGTAACAGCTTTCTAAAAGTCAGAACTGTCAATGATCTAAATTAAATAACCTTGTGAAGCAGGCCAAGCAAAATATTATCATCCCTAACAAAGAGATGAGGAAACAGTCCAGCAAGCGAAAAAGACATGTCTATGATCAACCAAGAGGAGCACATGAGATTGTGGATGCACCAGTACAATGCCCACTTGCTCAGGCTGCTTTCAGACCCAGCATTGAAGCTTCAAGAGATGCAGCAAAACAGGTGCGAACAGCCAGCAGGACGGAAGTCACAGAGAAGCTATCAGTGTCAAAATGTGACAAACAACTCTGAATATCCTGTGGAGAGAAGGATCAGGCAAAGAGCAACGATTTCCAGTGGGCAAGTAGTGACTTCTGACAAGAAATAGTGATCTCTGTCAGGAGAGCAGGAATTTCTGACAGGAGAGCAGGGATTTTTTGACAGGAGAGCAATGATTTATGACAGGAAATCAAGGATTTCTGACAGAAAATGTTGACTTCTGACAGGATATTAGTGGATTTCTAACAAGAGAACAAGCATTTCTGAGGTGGTGATTCTTCTCAGAACAGTGATTTTTAAAAAGAAGAGGGGTGATTCCTGACACAACAGTGATTTCTGACAGGAGACAGTGATTGCCGATAGGCGAACATGGATTTCTGACAGGACATTAATCCCCATTACAGAGAAGAGTAGTGATTTCTGACGGGTCTTTGACAGGAATGAGGATGAGGGCTTTTTTTTTTTTTTCCAGGGAAGACAAAAAAGCAGCACAGAACAAACTGGAAAACAAGAAGGACGAATCAAATTCCCTCTGGAAATAGCTGTTGGTCCTGAGTGGCTCAGATGGTAAAGAGTCTGCCTGCAATGTAAAAGACCTGGGTTTGATCTCTGGGTCAGGAAGATCCCCTGGAGGACGGAATGGCTACCCACTCCAGTATTCTTGCCTGGAAAATCCCATGGGCTGAGCAGCCTGGCAGGCTACAGTCCATTGGGTCACAAAGAGACACGACTGAGCAACTAATACTTCCTGAGGGTGGATGGAGAGAGGTTCATCAGTAACAAGAACAAGCTGGATACGGGAAGGCTCAAATTGGTCAAGATCTTGCGTCCAGCATCTCATTTGGTAGATGGGAGATTGAATAGGCTGGAGAGAGAGTATCTGGGAGATTTACATCACAGTTGTGAGCATAAAGAAGTGGGAAATGCATTCCCATCAAGAGACCCGGAGAAAGAGAGGGAAATCTGGAAATCGTCAACCCCCCAAAGCAGATTCTGACTCAGGAAATCCTAGTGAAAGCTTTTGCCCCCTTAATTAATTACAGATTCTTGGCAAAGTGGGTAGGATAGGAAAGAAATGATCTCTGTAAAGCTGTAGCCCTATAGCTATTCAGGAACCAGATTCTAACTTGGTGAGAAGTCAGTCTTGTGGTAGAGAGGAACAGGAATGAAAGGATGTGGAAGTATGCGCCTCTGACAGAAAAACCCTACTCCGATGGGAAAGTGTGTCTCTGCGCCCCTGCACACCACGCATGCGCCTGAGGGCTTCCACTCCACTAGGTGGGAGGGGGAACGGGAGGGGGAACGGGAGGGGGAACGGGGCGGGGGGGAGGGAGGGTGAGGCCGCAAGCTGGCTTGGGTCACCGACCGGAGCCTTTTCCCGCAGGTGGTGAGGATTCCTCTGAGGAAAAGCCCAGCAGTGCACCGCGAAGCAGGATATGTCTCAGAGGGGCAGGAACGCTTTTTTTTTTTCTCAGACTGAGCTCTCATTGACCCCCGCTCCAGGCACAGCGTCCACCACGTGACTGGATTCCTGCAGGCTCGTAGCGCTAGGAGAATTCTAATTGTGCAGATCCCCAGAACAGCTGCAGCATCCCGAGCCAGGAGCTCCAGACTCTTACTTCCGACCGGATGCGGGGCTCAGCACAGCTCTTAACACTCAGCCCTACGGGCCTGAGGCAGGGACCACCCCCACCCCCATCCAACTTTTGCTCTCCATCGGGGTCCGTTTCCTCCTAGAGACGCAGGGAGCATGGTCTTTTCTTTTCAGCTGCTACCGCCTCTCCTCCCTCTTGGGATTCCTTTCAATCCCACACTTGATTTGGAGGAGGAATTCCCCAGCTTTCCCGCCCGCTCCCCACCCCTTGATGCCCCTAACTGGCCTTCCAGGTATTTAATTGCTGCAGATATCAACTGGGAATTGGAATGGTCATTATAAAATTACAGATAAGATTTTTTTTTTGTCTCAAATTTGCATTTCTGAAGAGAGTCAGTGATTTTTCTCAGGAGATAGTAGTTTGCTGGCCCTGCCTCACTTTGACAACTGCCCTAATAGACCTTCGCCAGACAAAGACCTTTCTTGCCTGCCTGCCTGTGGAGGCAGGTGAAATCTCTTATGTCCTTAGTAGTGACTTATTCCTTCATTGTCTGGGTCACTGCTCATCCACAATTTCCCAAGGAGCGGAGTGGGAACCAGCAGGCTCTTCAGAGTCTCCAAATCAGTCCCCTTCTGTGAAGACTCAAAAAAGTCTTTATAGCTGTGTGACTTTAGGCAAGTTGCTTAACCTAGTTACCTCATCTGTAAAACAGGGATAAGAATGCTTACTTCACAAGATGGTTGAGGCGATTAAAAGAGATTGTGCGTGTGTGTGTGTGTGTGTGTGTGTGTGTGTGTGTGTGTGTGTATGGTGTCTGGCACCTAGTAGGTTTCGTAAATTTGGTCCCCTTCTGACTGGGGTAAGCAGGGCCACAGCAGGAAACATCATGCAGTTTGGGCTAGTCTGAAGGCACACAGTTGGGCAGATGAGCCGAGGCTGAGATACCATGGGTCCTTTACTTTCAGTGTCAGATGTTCTGGCTGGGGCTTTTCTACACAAAGACAGTGTCTCTCCTGCACAAAGGAACTTAGGCAAGCAGCAGCCCCTGGGTGTGTATGCTGGCACCCAGCCCACCCTGCTGGAGAAAGAGAGAATGGCACTTGTAAGGCTAGCCTTTATATCACCCCCTGCCTCACAGTTAGACCAGGTTCCCCTCTTCTGCTTGTCATGGGAGGCCTTGGCCAGGTGGAGAGCAGCTGCAAGTGCAATGAGCTCCTCGTCTCCCATTAGAGGGGTCTCCTTAAGTGGGTGAGGGGGCAGTCTGCTTGCACTGGGGCTCTTAAAAAGCACTCCTCCTCCCAGCAGTCTTCTCATGGGGGTTATTTGCAGGGTCTCAAACTCAGAACCATTACTTTTATATCTCAGGGCCCCTAAAGAGACTCTCTTTAACTAAGCAGTTCCCCCCCACCACTTTTCCCCAGCAGAAAAAGGCTAAAAGTTGGAGTTCAAGGCCCCAGCCATCCTGAAACTCTATGCAGCTCCAATAGGAAGGGGCTTCCTGTGCAGAGCTGCCTTGATTATTGCCCCTTTTCATCTTCATTTCTGTCTCATATAGCTGGCAAGACACGTGACAGGGTTACATCTCCAAGAGCTAACCTATCCTTCTGCTCTGCTTCTCACTAGTATCCAAGGGCACTCCAGTGGACACTGACAGAAGTACACACTCAACCAGCTCATGCAACTCAAAATCAAAAATGCAACCCAATTAAAAAAAGGGTGGAAGATCTAAATAGATATTTCTCCAAAGAAGAAATACAGATGGCCAACAGGCACAGAAAAAAGTGCTCAACATCACTAATTATTAGAGAAATGCAAATCAAGATCACAATGAGGTATTGCCTCACACCAGTCACAATGACTATCATCAGAAAGTCTCCAAATGATAAATGGTGGAGAGCGAGTAGAGAAAACAGAACTCTCCTATATCACTGGGAGCGTAATTGGTGGAACCACTATGGATAACAGTATGGAGGGCCCATAATAAAACTAAAAATACAGCTGCCATATGATCCAACAATGCCATTCCCAGAAAAGATGAAAATCTAATTTGAAAAGATACATACACCCCAGTGTTCAAAGCAGTACTATGTACAGTAGCCAAGACATAGAAGCAACTCAAGTGCCCATCAACAGGTGATTGGTTTAAGAAGATGTGGTATATATACAACAGAGTATTACTCAGCCATAAAAAAATGAAATATTGCCATTTGCAGCAACATAGATGGGCCTAGAGGATATCACACTAAGTGAAGTAAGTTAGGCAGAGAAAGACAAATATGATACCACTTATATGTGGAATCTAAAAAATAATACAAAAAAAGTCTATGTACGATACAGAAACAAACCCACAGACACAGAAAACAAATTTATGGTTACCAAAGAGAAAAGCAAGTTTGCAGAGGGGTAAATTAGGAATTTGAGATTAAGATACACAGTATTATACATGAAATAGATAAGCAATAAAGATTTACTGTATAACACAGGGAAGTATATTATTTACTGTGTAACACAGGGAAGTGTGTATATATATATATATATATAACTGAAAAAAATAAATGCTCACAGAAACTGCAGAGCCTGGGTTTAGACACAAAGGTTCAGTGAATGCTTGAAGAACTAGATTTTCTTCTCCCAGAGACTACACAGAACTGAACTTGGGAAGCAGGAAGAGGCAGCTGGGCCCGGACAGGAAGGATGAAAATGCCTGAGTCCTTGAAAGAGGGGAGGGGCAGGGCAACAAGGAAGCCCGTGGAGGTGTTCTGTGTTGGGGTCAGTGTGGACTCTCACCAGTCACCAGCTCTTGGTGCTTATAAGGCCTCAAATAGCAAATGGTGGCCTTGGGACCAGAAGTAGGGATGAGGCCAAGAGGGAAAAGTCCATTCCTGAATGGAATCGGGTGGAAATTTCTCTGTAAGTAGGAGCATTGATGAACTTTATGCGCTTAAGTGGTTTGACTGTGGTGGGAAAGCTCTTCTCAAAAGAAGGAATTTCCAATGGAAGAATTATCTAGAAAAAGATATAATCATTTTAGCAAAAATCTTCAATTTAGCCACACAAAACTAATTTAATTCCTCAGATAATTGGAATATCTTTTTTTGGTACTGTTTTTAGGAGGAAGAGGCAAATAACAAGAAATCAAAAATAAATCAAGTGTTTATTCTTTAAATCAACAAAATATCAAACCTCCAAGGGATTCCCCTAGTCAGCACAATCCATCCCTATTACACTTTAAAAAAGGGGCAATTGCTGTTCAGAAGGATGACCCTTGAATCACTAGGGCATTAAAGGAAGTTTCAGTTCACTCAGCTGCCAGAATAACTATTCCTTTTGCATTATAGTGAAGTGGAGCTTGACCGTATTTCTAAATTAACACAAGCTCCTTGAAATTGATTTTTCAAGAATTCTAACATCTTTTGGATAAAGGCAACATTGCATATAAATTGAACATACCGTGATTTGGGAATAAGCTAGTCTTTGAGAAGAACCCCATGTGGTTGCATCCTGTAGACACTTAACTAGAATGATTCATGCTAGTGGTTCTCACCTGGGCAGGGGGGACAGGGGTGGCATTCCCCTGGTCCAGGAATATTTGGCAATGTCTGCAGACGGGTTTGGTTGTCACAACTGGAGTGTGCAAGTGGGTCAGGATGCTACTGCCATATAGTAAGGAACAGCCAGAGATGCTGCTCAACATACCACAATGCACAAATCAACCCTCCACAACAAAGCAGCATTGGACCCAAAATGTCAATAGTCCTGAAGCTGAGAAATCATGGTTCAAGATAATGGGAAAAGAAGATATATTCCTAGTGACGGACAATAGCGTGGCTGCCCTGAGACTACTCACAGGCCTCAGGGCCAGATCAGTCCTGTCAGCCATTGCTTGGGACCGGTCTCACCTTACCCAAGCTTTTAGGATGGTTATCTGATCTATAACCAAGACTTTCATCTTTGATACAACAATCAGGATGTCTGACTATTCTCTGCTGGCAGCAAGGATACGCACTTGAGCCTGGAATGGAACATGAGCTGTTCCACCAGGACCTGAGACTGAGACTCTAGGTCAATGTACGTCTTCCCTGGGCAGGGCTGGTAGGATGCTGCAGTGCTCATCTGGATAGAGCTACCTCCTCTGGCTTCCACTGGCAGCAGGTGTTCTTGTAACCAATATCTTGTCTCTTTGGATATGTTAATGTCATCCATAAAGTCAGACTTCAACCTGGGGCCAGAGTCCACTTAAGATGATTGTATTACTGGGCTGGTCCATTCATTATGTTTCCTTATTACAGTTTAATGCAGGATTTCCTTGATCTGAGAGCAGAGGGAATTCTTCTGAGAAGCCAGCTAATCTGTGAGTGCCTGGTGGTTGAATAACTAACATAATTTGCTCCAATCTGGTACCAGTATTTGTCAAAAGTATTAATACAATATAACAATGAACAAAATATTATAAAATGTAAATAATGGTCATAATTCATAGTAACTTTTCATAAATATGTGTTTTCTTAACCAACACATGCTGTTAAATACAAACATTAACATGTGGAAGTGGCTCTGGGGAAGATTTTGATGATAAAAAAGGAAGGCTTATACTGGAAAAAGCTGGGAACCACTGTTTGACTCTCAGAAGGTTAATTTTCTATACTTATTGGCTCTTGAGCAGGGAGGCTCAATACCCCAGGGTTGCCCTCCATCCCCATGTCCCAAGGGATCTGCTTGGTTACTGTGTCCCTAGGGACACACTGAGAACAGTTTTAACCCCTTGCATTTGCATGCTTTATAATTTCTACAATGTGTTCACATCTGTTATATAATTGGCTCTTCCAAGTACCACTTTCCTTAGGGAACAGTGAAAAGTAAAAACATCCATCTAGAAATATCTCTTTGACTTCCATTTGCTACAGCAGGTAGAGCTGGAGCCTGGACCCCATCCTCTGACTTGGGACCCAGAGCTCTTTTCATTCCCCATGCACTGATAATAGACCTCTCGGTGGTTTCTCATCCACTGAATACTGAACTCCTCTCCACAGTATTAATGACTAGTGGATAAAGAAATCTAATCAGTATTTAAGAGCTTTGATGAATGAGTCTTTCACACACTTCTGAATCCTAGCTAGTTTATGAGAATTGCACAAAGGTAGAGAGAACAGAAAGTAATGAAATAGCCCATGTTCAGTTGACATGGGAACCCATGCGTACCTTAAGGTTCGTATTTGGTACAATTTCTTGAAATTCCCCTTGAGGGTTCCAAGTGATCTTGGGGTTCTTTGAACATCACTTTTGAAATATGAAAGTGAAAAAAAATATTGAATTAGATTTATTTTTATCACTGTCAGATTTTATCACTGACATTCTATTAGTCTAAATCTGAGTTCTATTAGCATCATCAAAGGAAAAACTCTCCGGGATAAAATGAATGCTTTGTTACCTTTGTGTAAGAGGCATCCATTTAATCATTCAACCATCTAATCATTCAACAGACATTGATCAACCGTAAGGTACTATGCTAAGCTCTGTACAGAGTACAGACTTGAATACAGAAAAAGTCAATTGAACACAAATCTGTGCTGCTAACCTCTGTAAGGAAATCAAGAACATTTACAAAAAAGTCATTATATTTGACTTACAATTGATGCTTTTAACCACTTTTGATGAAAAGTTAAGGGCTCTTCTATTGGAATGCAGAATATGCAGACAAAGAAAATTTCCTGCAAGTGACTCAGAAATTCTCTGCACTCTAAACAGGCTCTCAAATGACTATAGTGTTCAGAGAAAACTAGTCATGGAACTCTTTACCTTCGGTTTTTGGTGATAAGAATCTACAATTTCATCATAAAAACTTCAAAACGAGTTTCAGTGCAACTTTCTTGAGGGTGAGAAAAAGAATATTTGTTAGACCTAATCTAGAGCCTGGTATTGACTGTTGTACATTATGGGATTTCCTTACTCTCTTAAAAAACTTTTATATAGTATAATTCCATTATTTATGCAATACCTTTTCATTTGATCAAAAAGTAACTACATTTTATTTGGTAGGGGGAGATGAGATTGATTTGGCAAATGGAAATTAAGGAGATATTTCTGCTGCTGCTGCTGCTAAGTCGCTTCAGTCGTGTCCGACTCTGTGCGACCCCATAGACGGCAGCCCACCAGGCTCCACCGTCCCCGGGATTCTCCAGGCAAGAATACTGGAGTGGGTTGCCATTTCCTTCTCCAGCGCATGAAAGGGAAAAGTGAAAGTGAAGTCGCTCAGTCGTGTCCGACTCTTAGCGACCCCATGGACTGCAGCCTACCAGGCTCCTCCGTCCATGGGATTTTCCAGGCAAGAGTACTGGAGTGGGGTGCCATTGCCTTCTCCGGAGATATTTCTAGGTGGATGTTTTTACTTTCACTGTTATCTGAAAGATGACAAAATTACGCAGGAAATTCTAAAAGTCTATGACACAAAGGAGGAAATTACTCGTGTGGTACCCTGTAGAGAGGATATACTGAGAAGGTGCTGCAGACAGATAAAGTGAGGGGCTTGCCAAACTTTTTTTTTTTTTCTTCATTTCTGAGCATCACTGCCACACCAGTACCGGGCACCATGCTTTGAGCAGGGTTACAAAGATTAGTAAGATGCTGTCTCTACTTTCAAGATGCTTGTAGTCTACTTGAGGGAAGCTCAGCTGAATAAGTGGACAGTTCTAGCCCAGTGTGATCAGGGCGCTAATGAGGTCAGTACTGAGATTACAGGCATACAAAGGAGGACCCTCACACTCAGGTTGGGGGCCTATGGGTGCTGTCTGGACAAGAGGCCCCAACATGCTTTCCAGAACAGATATTTCACCTGTGACTCTAAAGAGAAAAATGCATACAGAATCACAGGTGTGATAAGAAATCTCTCAGAGGAAAAACAAGGGACATGAAAATACTATCAAATCCTCCTATGCCTTTATTCAATTATACTTGGAAAGAAGAGAAAGGCAGACACAAAGGCTCTGGGGTCAACAACACCTTCCTCCCAGGTTTGCTCAGGTTGTTAGGGAATCTCCAGGGACATCCATTCTTCCCATTAGCAGTGCATTGGGCCAAAGAATGCAGCATGAATGCACTAATATTCACTATATTGGATTACAAAGACAAGTAATTGCCATTTAAGTAGCAAGTAATGGTGAGAGCATTCGTTTTTGTTTTCATTCATTTGAACAGCAATTAATTTGTACCTAAATTAACAATAAAAATGGTTATGTGATTCAATAAAGTAGAAATGGTGGCAGGAAAAAAAATGTGTCTGTTTTATTCTACTAGAAAGGCCAAATCATACTTTTCCCTCCCCATTGTTGTTTGTCTCTCTGGAGAAGGTTATTTCTAGGCAGGCAGAGCAGGAACTGGGCATGCATGCTGGCCCCTGTTGGAGGTCCAGCCTCAAAGGCTGTGGACAGGAAAATGGGATCTATGTGATGAAAAGCATTGTTGACTTGAAATGGTACAGGCAGGTCACTACTGCAGCATGCTCCCAAGAAGGCCAGGAAACAGGCCGTATGGAATTGTTTAATGCAAAGATAGACACAGACAAATTAGATGCTAGCACAGAATTAACAAACTGGTGTTTTGGGCAGCATATGACTAGCAGACACATTTTATTTGGCATAAAAGGGTTTCAAGTCTTTGGGTTTGTGTCCAATGTTTAAAAATTAGGATACTTCACATGAATATTCAGATCTTCAATCCTCTTGAGAAACTGGAATATTATTTGCCCCACATCTACATTCCTGCCTAGCAAGCTTGGTTGGAGCTGAGTGGTCACTGTTTCCTTTAGTCAGGCAGTGCTTACCGGTTTACTGCAGTTCCCACCACTCCCTATTGTCCTGTCCTGTGCCTGCCTCTCTTATTATTAACTTGGTTGGCTCCTGCAGGAGTTTCTAACCCCTGTTTTCACATTTGCCTGGCCACTTTCAGGAGGAACTGCTTTGTTCACTCCTTATAGCAGCTTCACTTTTTAACTTACTGGAGCATTTTGTTTTTATAGAATCTGGATGTTTTGGGCATAGAGGGTCCTCCCTGACCAAAGGTCTTACATCTTGTTGCTATGCTCTTTGGGTTTGGCATTAAACCTTGGCCATAGAACCATAGACTTATCCAAAGGGAAGTTACCTTGGAGCGCATCTTACCCACCTGCTTCATTTAGAAAATGAGTTTTAGAGAGGCCAAGGTACTTGTTTAAGTCACACAGAAACAAGTGTTGTGACAGAGACAGAGCCAACACTGGAACCAATTCTGGTACTTTCCTACTACCTTTCAGCCCCTTCTGGGGTGCTCATTCCTGATACTTCTTGTCCCAAAGCAAGAATATACTTTCTCAAGTTGATAATGTAGGCCTGTTGGACACAGCTCTCTGCTAAGATGGCTGCTAGTGATGAGCTGTGGTATTTAAAGCTGATTTTCTGATTCAGTCTGTTGACTTCTGAGAGTCTTGAACTGGGAGTGAGGCCAACTGGGTTGGAGTCCCAACTCTCCCTCTTACCAGCTGTGTGACCTTGGGCAAGTTTCCTTGCCTCTCTGAGTCAGAATCTCCCAAGGGCAAGACCGGAATGCCGGCCCCACAGGATGTTGTGGTGATCACAGGACATAACCAACATGAGAGTTCTCAGAAGAATGTGAAAGAGTTAGATAAATGTAAGTTACTATTAGAGGCTGTTGAGCTTAGCTATCAAAGAATCCCAGAATTCCCTCATTTTGGAAGTGAGGGGCTGAGCCTCTGGGAACGTGGTTATCCAGCCAGCTACAGGGAGAATTCAGATTAGCAGACAGGTCTCAAATCTGCCCTGCTGTTGCCGTAGTTGGACTAATGGATATCAGTCAAAGCTGTGTGGGCCCCAGCACATGGGCTGCTGATCACAGGGTGAAATGGGAAACACTCTAACCTCCCCTCACAAGAGTTTGTAAAAGTAGTGTCCCAACCTCAGACATAGACTCATTGAAGGGCTCGAATTCTATGGACAGAGCCCACATCACTGGTGACTGATTTCCAGTCTGTAAGCATGGACTTGGAAGACATTATACTGTGCAAATGAACACTGTTTTTGCAAATTTGTGGGACCTGCCAGCTCTCTCAGTTTAACTAGATCTCTGCAGTGACATCCAGACATGTTCTGCATTAAATTAGAGCTGGTAATTTCAGAGGGAAGCAGCTCTGAAATGGCAAGAAAGACAAAAATCTGTTCCTTGAAAAATGACACCATATGTGCCTGCATTGCAGCAGTTAGGGTAAAAGGCTTTTCCTCCCTTTGTTACTCATCAAGCCGCCAATGTTAATGTCAGATTTGCAACAGAACCATATACTAATGGAACCCAAATTAGATCTAAAATTAGCTGTTAACAAGAAACTGGAGGCTAGCTCAAGGCAAGCAGATTTCTCTGACTGTGAGAGACAGAGAGCATTTTAGCAAAGCAGCCGCATATTGATATTCTTAAGCCTCAAAAAAGATCCCTCTTTGCTCTAAGTAAATTGCCCAGGAAGAATTGTGCACAGCCTGCTGTCTGCCTGTGTGTCAGGAACTAGCAGCTCTACCTACAGTTTTAAGAAAACCTTTCTCCAGGCAGAACAGTTTTAGGGAGCTGAAGTGTCGGTGAGGAGAAAGAGGGACTTCAGGGTCAGATCTGGGTTGAAGACTAGGTCCTGAGATTGGTAGTGTTTAGAGCATGTTTCATTATCACTGTTTATCTAACACCTTTTGCCATGATCTTAGTTTTCTGAATATTGAGTTTTAAGCCAACTTTTTCACTATCCTCTTTCACTTTCATCAAGAGGCTCTTTAGGTTTTCTTCAGTTCAGTTCAGTTCAGTCGCTCGGTTGTGTCTGACTCTTTGCGACCCCATGAACTGCAGCACGCCAGGCCTCCCTGTCCATCACCAACTCCCAGAGTTTATTCAAACTCATGTCCATCGAGTCAGTGATGCCATCCAACCATCTCATCCTCTGTCGTCCCCCCACTTCTCCTCCTGCCCCCAATCCTTCCCAGCATCAGGGTCTTTTCCAATGAGTCAACTCTTCTCATGAGGTGGCCAAAGTATTGGAGTTTCAGCTTCAACATCAGTCCTTCCAATGAACACCCAGGACTGATCTCCTTTACGATGGACTGGTTGGATCTCCTTGCAGTCCAAGAGACTCTCAAGAGTCTTCTCCAACACCACAGTTCAAAAGCATCAATTCTTCGGCACTCAGCTTTCTTCACAGTCCAACTCTCACATCCATACATGACTACTGGAAAAACCATAGCCTTGACTAGATGGACCTTTGTTGGCAAAGTAATGTCTCTGCTTTTAAATATGCTATCTAGGTTGGCCATAACCTTCCTTCCAAGGAGTAAGTGTCTTTTAATTTCATGGCTGCAATCGCCATCAGCAGTGATTTTGGAGCCCCCCAAAATAAAGTCTGGCACTGTTTCCACTGTTTCCCCATCTACTTCCCATGAAGTGATGGGACCAGATGCCACGATCTTAGTTTTCTGAACGTTGAGCTTTAAGCCAACTTTTTCACTCTCCTCTTTCATTTTCATCAAGAGGCTCTTTAGTTCTTCTTCACTTTCTGCCATAAGGGTGGTGTCATCCGCATATCTGAGGTTATTGATATTTCTCCCGGCACTCTTGATTCCAGCTTCTACTTCTTCCAGCCCAGCGTTTCTCATGAAATACTCTGCATATAAGTTAAATAAGCAGGGTGACAACATACAGCCTTGACGTACTCCTTTTCCTATTTGGAACCAGTCTGTTGTTCCATGTCCCGTTCTAACTGTTGCTTCCTGACCTGCATACAGGTTTCTCAAGAGACAGGTCAGATGGTCTGGTATTCCCATCTCTTTCCACAGAAAGAATTTCCACACTTTATTGTGATCCACACAGTCAAAGGCTTTGGCATAGTCAATAAAGCAGAAATAGATGTTTTTTTGGAACGCTCTTGCTATTCCAATGATCCAGCGGATGTTGGCAATTTGATCTCTGGTTCCTCTGCCTTTTCTAAAACCAGCTTGAACATCTGGAAGTTCACGGTTCACGTATTGCTGAAGCCTGGCTTGGAGAATTTTGAGCATTACTTTACTAGCGTGTGAGATGAGTGCAATTGTGTAGTAGTTTGAGCATTCTTTGGCATTGCCTTTCTTTGGGATTGGAACGAAAACTGACCTTTTCCAGTCCTGTGGCCACTGCTGAGTTTTCCAGATTTGCTGGCATATTGAGTGCAGCACTTTCACAGCATTATCTTTTAAGATTTGAAATAGCTCAACTGGAATTCCATCACCTCCACTAGCTTTGTTCACAGTGATGCTTCCTAAGGCTCACTTGACTTCACATTCCGGAATGTCTGGCTCTAGGTGAGTGATCACACCATCGTGATTATCTGGGTTGTGAAGATCTTTTTTGTACAGTTCTTCTGTGTACTCTTGCCACCTCTTCTTTATATCTTCTGCTTCTCTTAGGTCCATACCATTTCTGTCCTTTATTGAGCTCGTCTTTGCATGAAATGTTCCCTTGGTATCTCTAATTTTCTTGAAGAGATCTCTAGTCTTTTCCATTCTATTGTTTTCCTCTATTTCTTTGCATTGATCGGTGAAGAAGGCTTTCTTATCTCTCCTTGCTATTCTTTGGATCTCTGGATTCAAATGGGTATATCTTTCCTTTTCTCCTTTGCTTTTTGCTTGTCTTCTTTTCAAGGCTATTTGTAAGGCCTCCTCAGACAGCCATTTTGCTTTTTTGCATTTCTTTTTCTTGGGGATGGTCTTGATCCCTGTCTCCTGTACAGTGTCACGAACCTCCGTCCATAGTTCATCAGGCACTCTATCACATCTAGTCCCTTAAATCTATTTCTTACTTCCACTGTATAATCATAAGGGATTTGATTTAGGTCATACCTGAATGGTCTAGTGGTTTTCCCCACTTTATTCAATTTAAGTCTGAATTTGGCAATAAGGAGTTCATGATCTGAGCCACAGTCAGCTCCTGGTCTTGTTTTTGCCGACTGTATAGAGCTTCTCCATCTTTGGCTGCGAAGAATATAATCAATCTGATTTCAGTATTGACCATCTGGTGATGTCCATTTGTAGAGTCTTCTCTTATGTTGCTGGAAGAGGGTGTTTGCTATTTATGATCAATCTAGACAGCATATTAAAAAGCAGAGACATTACTTTGCCAACAAAGGTCCGTCTAGTCAAGGCTGTGGTTTTTCTAGTAGTCATGTATGGATGTGAGAGTTGGACTATAAAGAAAGCTGAGTGCCAAAGAATTGATGCTTTTGAACTGTGGTGTTGGAGAAGACTCTTGAGAGTCCCTTGGGCTGCAAGGAGATCTGACTAGTCCATCCTAAAGGAGATCAGTCCTGGGTATTCATTGGAAGGACTGATGTTGAAGCTGAAACTCCAATACTTTGGCCACCTGATGTGGAGAGCTGACTTATTTGACAAGACCCTGATGCTAGGAAAGATTGAGGGCAGGAGGAGAAGGGGACAACAGAGGATGAGATGGTTGGATGGCATCACTGACTCGAGGGACATGAGTTTGAATAAACTCCGGGAGTTGGTGATGGACAGGGAGGCCTGGCGTGCTGCGATTCATGGGGTTGCAAAGAGTCAGATACGACTGAGCGACTGAACTGAACTTAACACCTTTTGAGAACCCATAGACTACAGAAAAACCAGTGGTGGAAAATATTTATATAGATAAACAATATTTAGCAGTTAAAATCGTTAATCACGAGTTATCTTCCACCATCCTGAAAAATTACCATCTGAAAATTTTTCTAAAGAATATCCTATCAGTAGTAACATTTCTAAGATATTAATGGAGTGGTAAGTTTCATTAACAGGTTCCCAAACCCATGAAGTTTTACTTCCCCTGTTTCCTCAGTGGTTCCAGGTTGGAATTTGAAGGTCGGTGGGGCTACATGTTGAACGCCATTTTGTTTTTGGTGTTCACTCCAGGTTTGTGGACCAGGGCTGGGGGCAGAGGAGCATAAGAAGTAGGGTGGGTGGTTAGAAATCTATCCAAGGAAAAAACAAAAGAATGAAAAAACCAAAGTAAAGAAGCAGTTGGGGAGTAGCAAGAAGATGGCAGTAGTTTAGGTATGGAGTGGTATGAATTAGCCACCCTTCTATCAGGAAAAATGTATCCAGTTCTTATAGATGAGGTGCCCATGTTCCTATACACTCAGAGAAGCAATGAACTCGTTTGGCCAAGGAGCACCCCTGAACTTGACATTTGGGACACGCGAATGCAATTCATCTTCACATCCTGACCACATGCTGAGCACTGTCGGTTGAGCATTGGGGTGGCTGGGCTAAGGAAGTCTTCCTCTTAGCCTCACAGAGCTCAGGCTATAGGGATAAGATGAGTATACAGAAAACCAAAATAAAAGCAAGAGAGAGTGAGAGCAGCAAGGAAGGACCCAAGAATGTGCTTCAAGGCTGCAGATGAAGGAGCGATTAGCTCTGTATTGTGAGTATCTGGGAAGACTGCACAGAAGAGGTGGCATCTGAGCTGGATCTGGAAGGGTGGATAGAAATTAGTTCCAGGACTTTTAGACCATCAAAGGCCAAACTCTAAGACTATCTATAAAGAAAAAAAGATGGTGTCATGAAAAAAGCTTCGGCTTGAGTTCTAATCCCACCTCAACATTAAAGATTACTGCATATCTTCAACCAATTCATTTAACTTCTCTGGCAAATAGACAAGATGGTATAATGTAAGAGATCAAACACTATACAATGCTAGTTGTTAGTAACGGTGTATGTATTGCCACACAGGGTTGTTATGAGACTTCTTTGAAACTACTATTCAAGAGAAAGTTATTTTTATAAAAAACATTCTAGAATCTCCTGGCCCTAGAAAGAACTACAAATGTAATAAAGGTTTATTGAATTATCAACAACTGAAGGAAAAACTGAAGCCCAGAATATACTGTATTAGGTTAACTGGAATTATAACTGGCAGAAACATATTTCTTGTTAAATAAAAAAGAACCCTTTTAACTGAAACATTTATCAAGTTCTCTAATGATGTTTATAAATAAATTTTTAAGATGAAGAACTAGCTATCATAATTGCTCATTTCTCCTGGTACCACTTGGCAGGACAAATCTCATAAACTCACAAATTTTTGTGTCAGTACAAATAGATCCATCTCCTCTGATTTTCTCTATAGTTTAGAATACGTGATGCAAATACACCAACTTCAGTGAGCATGGGCTTGTGCTTTGTCTTTTCTCAATCTGCCAAAGAGCTTCACAAGATGGTTTCTAACAAATCTTACTCATCAATAAAACAAACTCCCTTTGAATCTGTCCTTCAAACTTGAGAAGAAGAAATTAAAACAACAGACCACAAAACTTGAGAGTACATAAACGGGGAATACACTTTGTTAGGGCTGCCATAGCAAAGTACCATAGACTGGGTGGCTTAAACAATGGAAATTTATTTCTTCACAGTTCTGGAGGCTAGAAGTCCAAGATCAAGTTGTCAGCAGAGTTGGTTTCTTCTGAAGCTTCTCTCATTGTGGATGGCTATCTTCTCCCTGTATCGTCACATGGTCTTTTCTCATCCCTGTCTGTGCCCAAATTTCCCCTTCTTATAAGGACATCAGTCATGTTGGATGAGGGCCCACCCAGGCTCCTCTGTCTGGGATTCTCCAGGCAAGAATACTAGAGTGGGTTGCTATTCCTTTCTCCAGAAAATCTTCCTGACCCAGGGATTGAACCTAGGTCTCCCACATTTCAGGCAGATTCTTTACCATCTGAGCCCTCAGGGAAGCCCTGCCATATAACCTCATTTCACCTTAATTACCTCTTTAAAGTTCTTATCTCCACATACAGTCACATTCTTGGGTACTGGGGATTAGGATTTCAACATATGATTTGGGGTGCAGGGGACAGCCTATATGAAGAAGAAGACATTCCATATCTCATGTAACCTTTGAAAAAACCAAAAGCCTATTGATAATTTTCCACAACACCAACAAAAGACAAAGACTCATGCTCTCCTGCACAAACAGCACACATTTATAGTGTGTGTTTCACCCACTCATGGGGCTGCACGTGGGCCATGGAAGGGTACAAATGGCCCAAGGCTGTACCTTTCAGTTAAAGCAGCCCCTGTGGGAATGGGTTGTGGGAGAGGAAGTGGGGATTGTCTGTCAATGTCAAGGTCAGCTATGCCAGCATCTAAACTGCTGGAACAGTGGGAAAGTGGAGAAGAGGGAGGGTAGCCATGCAGCTTTTCCGGGAACCATGTTGGTCTCCTTTCCCAACATTTTTTTAAAGTAATTCTTCCTAGCCAGTTAGGAAATCTGGGAGCAGATCCTGAATCCCTGGAGTTCTGACCCCCTCATGTACCTACAAGCCCGATGACAGACAACATCTAATAGGGAAGACAGAGATGGAAAACATTGTCTCATTAGCAATTGACTCTGCCCTTTCAGATTTCGAAAAAATCTGCAAAGAAAAACAAGTGTGTTCAAACATCACTCCACCCCACCGTGCAGATGAGTGACTGGGGCCCTCCACTCTGCAAGCTTCCTGGTTTTCCTGTGGGAACAATGAGTGTGATTTGAGGCAAGCTACAGAATGCCTGAAACTTTTCCCCTGTGGACCTCCCTGGACAGATACATGCCTAAATGGGAGTGACCAAGGGAACCACGGCAGCACAGCTTCCAGCCTAACAAAATATGATCACCTAGAGACACTGGGACTAAGCCAGTCATGACCATAACAGGAATCACTGAGGGCCTCCTGTGTGCCAGGAAATTTACGAATATTGTGCAGTTTAGTCTCCTCACTCTGAGGGAGAGATCATTACCTTCATTTAATAGATGAGGAGGCCCAAGTGCAGCAAAGTTAAAAGACTCACTTCCCCAAGACCACAAACTATAAGTGACGGCACTGGAGTTTGAACTAGAGCTAGGACAGCTGTCCACAGTATGGTGATGTCTTCTCCGGGCCCCAGCCACTGGTAACAGAATCCTATGGGCCTTGCATCTTCCCTGCAGGCCTACCATACCTCAGGGCCATGGTCACCAGAGTCAGCACCAAATGGTCCTCTCTTCTGCCTCTGCCAAGTACAGACTTACATGGTCACTCAGTGCTCTGCTCAGCACAGCAAGCAGAAGGCCTTCAACAAAGAGGAACTGAACTCAGGTACCGCTAGGTCATGACACAAGCCATACTAAGTCCCTGGGATGAATGCCAGCACTGTGATCCTGGATAAAGTTCCTGGGAGGCCCAGGAGTGCCCTGGCTGGATTAGTGGAGGGAGTGCTGGCCTGTCAGCCACCGATGAGACTTCAGCTTTAGATCGAGAAAAACAAATATCCAGACCTGAAGGAAGGGCCCTCTGTGATCTCTGGTGCCCCTCTTTTCCCCTGTTTACAATGAGGTGCTTAATCCAGGGTCTTTACCATGATTTCTAGTCTGAAACAGCAACTTAATCAAGAATACAAAGTGGAGAACAGTTATGCCTCATGCTGTCACTGTGTTCTTTTGGACAAATCACCTCCCCATCACATGCTCTGCTTCATTAACTGCCAAACTGGGCTGATAATGCTGACCACCTAATTCCCTTAGGAGAAAGAAGAGAGTGTTTACATCCAGCAGAGCCTGGAGCTCCTGGAGAAAATTATTAGATAAACACTGTACTGTTCAAATGGAATCTGGGCTTGTTTTCACTCACTGCCAATGTAGAAGTACACAGCATTTCAGATACATGCTCTAGAGCTTTAAGAGCCCTTTTCATTTTCCTGAGTGCTGTGGAAAAGAAGGTACTAATGTGTTTTAGAAAACTATGTATTGAATAATTTTATCTTCTGGAATTTGGAAACTCTGGATGGGTGAGGGAAAATCTTATTAAGAAATCAATCTAGTGGTTCATTTCTACTCACACACACAAACCCTCCTTCTTGGCAGGTGTCAGTCAAAAGTTTATAGAAACACTGTCAATCTGGAGGAAATCCTGACTCATCCTCTCAGCCTCAAAGAGAGCAAGTATTTGTCTTTCCTTTTTTTCTTTATCGAAACTAGTTTCTTCCCCAAAGCCCTTTCTAAACTGCTATTGATTTCCTCTGACTTGAAAAGGCCATTAATAATGCTGGGTCCTCAGGAGTCCCTTTAATGTCTTGTCTCTGTGTGGGGTTGTATTTGCTTGCTGAGGCTCTCTGAGGGCCTGCCTCCAACCCACGGGTGAGCACCCCGAAAAGGGCTTTCAGAATGATTCACATCACATCACACCCCAACCTAGGACAGAGGGTGGGGAAGTCAGCTTGCCAGACACCCACCTTGCCCCCCAGCACCTCTACCTATGGCCATGTCCAATCCACGTCTGAGTCCTGCTCTCAGCAATCACCAGCAGGCAGGCATCAGCTAAAGAGCTAACTGGTAACTCAGGTGACAGCTGCTAATAATAAGATGAAGGACATTTCCTAAACCAGATTCTGCACAGGCATCTCCAGAATCTCTTTGGCCTCTCTGAAGGCCACTGGTTTCTGCCCCAATGTCCACTGCAGACTAGTTCAGTGTGGGCCCCAACAACTTTCACCCAGGCCTGACCCCCACAGTGCTTCCCCTCAAGGCCACACCACTCACCACCATCATGGGAATGGAGCTTCCCTCGACCTGACACGTAAAGTGCTTCATGGCCTGCATGGTTCTCATATATGTGCAATAGAAGAGTGAAGAAACTCATGTCCGTGGGCCAAATGTCCCCACAGGAGGTAGAAGCTGGCAGATACACTCTTCTCTCTTCCTCTCCTGACTGAGAAGGCATGTTGTATATGGTTGTCAGGTGGCCTCTCAGAAGATGGTCTCGTGGAAGCAGCAGTTGTGGTTTATGCAAGTTGTGACTGGCTTGAAAACATGCCTTTCGATTGCCCCACCCCAGCCTCACTCCCCTTTGCCCATATTTCTGCTCCTTGGGGTTGCATGCCCTTATAAAGCAAATGCTTAAACATTACCTCAGGCTCTGCTGTCTGAGGAACCCGGGGTAGACAGTTCTTCATAAGCATGTGAGCATTTTTAAACAGAGATCTTGAAGGAGGGGTTGTTGAGACTCAAAGAAAGGCATTCTAGTGATGGGATCACGGACAGTGCAGCTGAAGGAGAATAAAGTCAATCCAGATTTTCAGAAATGGGGAGGAAAGGGAATGATGCTCTCTTTTGCTGCCTTGTCTCCGCATGCCAGTAAGCCTCCCCCTCCTTCTGCCCTTGCCTCAACCCAGGCTTCTCTATGCCTGGCTCTGCTGTGACACGTTTTTTTCCCATTTGTACATTCGGCTTCCCAAGGTGCTTCAACCCAGAGAAACACCTGCTCCCTCTGAAGGAGGGAGCCTGAATTATAAATGAGCCTCCAACAGAGAAAGATGTGTTCAAGTGAGGGGAAAGAGAAAAACAGGTAAACAAGTGGGTCAGGATGTTTCTCTGTGCATCCCAAGACAATGCAAACTTTGCTTTCCCTTGAGCCCCTGGTTTGAATCCTGAGATCAAGCTCAGAAGGCTTTGAAATCTCCCCAATCAGCACTTTCTTCTTGTATTCTGGGTTTCTCCAGCTCTGTTATTTGCCTCACCCTCTTTCCTCTGTTTGTGTGTGGCCTCTTTCCACCCTGTCTCTATGTGTCCAAATCCTGTGTGTTCTTCAGGACTCACAGCAAAATGTTAACTCCTCCAGGAAGCCTTCCTGGACTTCCCAGTTGGATATGATTGCTCTCAGGCCTCAGTCCTTTTCCCTTCTTAACTTTCTTACCTGTAATTGTAAGCAGCGTATTAGTGGGATTCTGACTAATTCTCCTCTGTGAGTAGTTGGTCAGGAAATAATGAGGAAGGCAGGAAGGAAGGGAGGGGAGGAGAGACTCTGTGGGCCCGGACAAGTACCTCCTGAGGTGGGAATACAGCCAAGTCCGTGGCCAGTTTCCTTTGCCTTCTCCTTTTTGTGCATGTCAATTGCTGCTAATGACAAACTGCAGCAGAAAATCTCAACTTTGCTTCCCCAGGAGAGGCGTTGTCTGAGGTAACTCTCACTGCATCCCTTCACCTCACTGAAAAGCCTGCGTGCAAAGCCTACGAGTGACTCCAGTGTGTGGACTTACTGGGAGGAGGTACATAAGGACATGACAGACATGGGTCCCAAGCGCCCAGTCCGTGGAGAAAGAGGCTGTGCTGGGGCGTGGGAAGGCCCTGTCACTGGCTTTCTCCTCAGTCCTCCTCCCTGGCAAACGCTCTCCTCAGCTTTCACCTTCGTGTCCTTTGAGTTCGGTCTCCTCCCCTTCCTCTAAAACTCTCCAAGCTCTAAGTGCGTGGTGACTGGATTTATTGTCTTGCACATTTAGACAATGCCCTTCTGCACATAGGAAGCCCTCAGACATATGTACTGAGTTAGTAAAGACAGACCATTTCCTTAATCCAAACTGCTTCAAGGGTAAGGAGACCCCACCCTGAAGACAGGGTGCAATCCTGGGGTCATAGGTGAGGCATATTGGTCATCCACATGGCTTTGTACACCTGCTGAGTCCTGCCTAATACAGCCCAGGCATCCTGTATAGCTGCTGGGTAAAATATAAGATGGCCAGTTAAACTGGAATTTCAGGTAAACAATGAATAATTTTTAGCATAAGTATATCCCATGCAATATTTGGAACATACTTATACTAAAAATTATGTGTTGTTTATCTGAAATTCCAATTTACCTAGATATCCTGTATTTTTATTTGTTGATCTGGCAACCCTCCCTAGGGGGCTCCTGGAACCTTGTATTGCAGCCATTCTGTGGCACCCAGTTACAGCCCCCCTTTTGAGTCCCTGGGGCCAGGGAGATGTCAACTTAAGGAAAAGTCAGGAGTTTCTGGATTATTGATTTCTTGCCCGCTAAACTACTTTGCAACTAGAAAAGAACAATTCCATTTTTCTCTCTTAGTGTTACTTTTAAGATGGGTTAAAAATATATGCTTTGTCATATTATATATGCTCTATGTTACAAAATCCACTAAACTTGGAGAGGGGTTTACAGCTTACAGAGCATGGCCATATGCCTTCTCTCTTCACCCTCAGGTTAACCCTGGAAGTACAGGACTGGAAGGTGGTGATCACTTTCTGCATCCTGGTTGGGGATCCAGAGGCCGAGGGAGCTCAGTGACTCATTGACAGTCCCAGCAGTGGTACTGGGGGAGCCCAAGCAAGCCCCAGGTCCTAGCTCCTGGTGCAACACGCCTCCCTCCTACAGCCACTGGACTCTAAGCTAATTAGGCAGCAAAGAAGTCTTTGGAGGAAGCTAAAAGTTAGAGGAAATGCCCTGGAGGGATTAGGGTGGGGATAGCCAACCAGAATGGCATGTTTTAATTGATCTTTGGCTGTGCCAGCTCTCAGGGCAAGCAGCTGCTGTTTCTGAGTCAGCACCTTGAGTGAGGCTCAGCCTGCCCAGAGTGCAGGCATTTCTGGGTTCTTCCCCACCCCCACCCCCCAAGTTCTTTGTGCAGGAAGTGAGTCTGTGTAAAGCAAAAGGTTTCTTCTGCTCTCTTAATTAGCCAAGCCACTTGAAGCCTGGAGTCCTGGGAATACCATCCAGGGTCACCTAGAGCTTCGCCCCACCCTTCTACCCAGGTTATCCCAGAAGCCCCAACAGACCTGACTCTGCAGATGAAGCTAGACACAGCTCTGAAGACGCTGCAGGAAGCACAGAATCCTTTGTGAAAGAGTTTGAATACTTGGATGCTACTTGGCAAATTTATTAGCATTAATAGTTATTCAGGGCCACCCAGGAGGCATACGCCCAGCTATAACCCTGGACAAAGAGAAGGTTTCCAATAGGAAAAAAAGAAACTCTCTCCAGCCTCACTGAAGGCCTTGGGATTTGGAAAAATCTCTTCTCAGACAAGGAGAAGAACCCTGGACTTGAGGACCTTCTTGCCACTGAATTCACACAGCCAATGGCTTGCCTGCATCTCCACAAAAATTTTAACAGGCATCTCAAACCTAACAGAGCTCTTGGGCTTCCCTGGTGGTCCAGTGGTTAAGAATCCACCTGCCAATGCAGGTGACACAGGTTTGATCCCTGGTTGGGGAAGATACCATGCCACAGGGCAACTAAACCCTGTGTCACAACTACTGAGCCCATGCTCTGGAGCCCATGAGCTGCAACTACTGAAGCCCACATGCTCTGGAGCCCACAACAAAAGAAGCTATGGCAATGAAAAGCCTTAACACCGCAACTACAGAAAGCCCACATGCAGCAAGGAAGACTCAGTGCAGCCAAATAATAATAATAATTTTTTAGAAAACTAGCAGAACTCTTGATGCTGTCCCACTCACCCCCTAACACATTAGTCCTCTAATTTTCCCCACCATCTACTCCAAAATAAATTATTTTGGCTTAAGCCAAAAATCTAGATTCATCCTTGATTCCTCTTTTCACATCTCTACAGCCAATCCATCAGCAAGATCTTTTGGTTCAGTCATCGTGAAGTATGAATCTGTCAAATTCATACTTGACAGCTTGGGTTCAGTCAAATCTGTCCGTTTCACTTCACCTCCATTGCCACCAATCTCTTCCAGGCCACCATTACCCATTTGAAGAAATCAGCTAGGTTTGTCCATAGCCACCATGGCTCCATAACAATCCTTTTTCCCATACATCATCCCAAGGCCCTACGTGATCTGGTTCCAGCTTACCTTCTATGCAAAGGGCTTCTCTTCCTTCAAGTAAGAATTAAAATATCACACGACTCTCCCTTTTAGTACCTGAATTGGCCATTTTCATATTTATTCATCTATGTTTATTGTCATACTGCCTTCATCAAAATGTAAGCTCTGTGTCTTATTCTCTATTAGATGCCCAGTTTGCCAATGTATTGGTTTCCTAAGGCTGCCGTAACAAAGTACTACAAAGTGAGTGCCTTAAAACAACAGAAATGTAATCTCTCACAGTTTTGGAGGCTGGACATCTGAATCAGGGTCTTGCTAGGACCATGCTCCCCGCAAACCTTCTAGACGAGAATCCTTTCTTAGCTCTTCTAGCTTCCAGTAGCTCTAAGCCTTCCTTGGCTGTGGCAGCATAACTCCAATCTCTGCCTCCATTTTCACATGGGAGACTTCTCTCTGGATCTGCATCTGTTTCTCATCTTCTCTTATTATAAGGACATCAGTCACAATGGAGTAGGGCTCACCCTACCCTGGTAAGACCTCTTCTTAACTTGATTGTATTTGCCAAGACTCTATTTCCAAATACGGAGAAGGCAATGGCATCCCACTCCAGTACTCTTGCCTGGAAAATCCCATGGATGGAGGAGCCTGGTAGGCTGCAGTCCATGGAGTCGCTAAGAGTTGGATGCAACTGAGTGACTTCACTTTCACTTTTCACTTTCATGCACTGGAGAAGGAAATGGCAACCCACTCCAGTATTCTTGCCTGGAGAATCCCAGGGACAGGGGAGCCTGGTGGGCTGCCGTCTATGGGGTCGCACAGAGTCGGACACGACTGAAGCGACTTAGCAGCAGTAGCATTTCCAAATAAGGTCACATTAACAGATATCAGGGATTAGCACTTCAGTGTATCTTTTTTAAGAAAAAAATTTTTTTTGATGTGACCATTTTGAAAGTCTTTTATTGAATTTGTTACAATATTGCTTCTGTTTTATGTTTTGGTTTTTGGACGATAAGGCATGTGGGATCTTAGTTCCCTGACGAGGGATCAAACTGGTACCCACCCTCTCCCCGCAATGGAAGACAAAGGTTTAATCACTGGACTTCCAGGGAAGTCCCTAGCCTATCTTGTTTGAGGTACAATTCAACCTATAACATCCTGGCATAGTAGATGCTCAAAATATATTTTGGGAATGATGTTTTCAGCTGGAGTCAGTAGATTACAGTGAACTGATTTCCAGGGCAGCAAATACAAGGGCCACAGGGCTGAACCACAAGCGGTAGGAACCCTATAACTCTATAACACCACAGCAGCCCACTAGAAAGAGAATAGGCAGATAAATCGGTTATTTGGTATTACACAGTTTTTTGAAATCTTAGACTAATTTTTTTCCCACTGATTTCAGTAAACTGGCCAACAAGGCAGCCTGCTGTTTACAAATGCCTCTACATGTACCTGTCTTCAGCTCCTCACAGAGGAGTGGACATGTGTGACAGCTGAAGGGGCAGGGGCTCTGAGAGAGGGCGGGGCTTGCTAAGGAAATGGCAGGGCCAGGACGGGGCTTGGGCCATTTGGACCCCTTGGCCAGTGCCCCTGAAGGCAGTCAATGGGTGTGTTTTACAGGCTGTGGTCAAAGTCAGTCAGTGTTCTTATAGAGCTGCATGATAAATGCTCAAGAATGAGGAAGATGACAAGATGGAAGCAACTTTGCTCAGCTTTAAAAGACTCTAAATAGCCAAGACTTAGGTATTCAAAACTGAGGCTGATTCTATATAATTCCATTTGGAAAAAGAAAAAAAAAAAAAGACTCCAGAGTAACACCTTTTGAGATTGTAGCTTCACAGTATTTTAGAGCTAGAAGAAAGACACAGTATTAGATCTAGGAAGAGGCCCTTATCCTCAAAAAGGATGAAATCTCAGGTGTGGGATTAAGCCTCCAATGACTCTAAGACCAATGCAGAGCATCCTAAGAGTGTCACCAAAGGAACTCAGAAGTGAGACTGTGAGTCTCCCACTATGACCCTGCAAGAAACTTCCTAGGAGAGGGGAGATGCCTTTTATCCAGGTCTGGAGGGAAAGAAATACAAGTTTCACAGGCAGAAATACATTCTGAGAAGAGAGACTTGCTTAAGCAAAGGTGACTGGAAAAGACTGGGTGTGTTAGTAATATGGGGACCAGTGGGGGATTATGACCAAAATATGTGTGCTGGGCTCATTTGTGTCCGATCCTTAGGAGCCCCATGCACTGTAGCCCACCTGGCTCCTCTGTCCATGGATGGAATTTTCCAGGCAAGAATACTGGAGTGGGGTACCATTTCCTACTCAAGGGGGATCTTCCCAACTGAGTGATCTAACTGGCATCTCTTGTGTCTCCTGCACTGGCAGTCGTATTCTTTATGGCTAGCACCACCTGGGAAGCCCATGACCAAAAAAATGTGTGTGTTAGTCACTCAGTCGTGTCCAACTCTTTGTGACCCCATGGTCTGTCCATGAAATTCTCTAGGCAAAGATACTGGAGTGGGTTGCCATTCTCTTCTCCAGGGGATCTTCCCAACCCAGGGGTCGAACCCTGGTCTCCTGCATTGCAGGCATATTCTTTACTGTCTGAGCTACCAGGGAAGCCGCAAAATAGAGTTGGGTCAATCAGTTCATTCTGCATGAAATACCACTGGTTTGGGGTTCCAGCCCCAGCTGACTGATTCCCCAAGGGACTAGGCCCTGGGTCTCTGGGCCTGTCTCCTCATCTATAAATAAGAAGGTTTTCCAAAGATATTAAGTGAAGCCTCAAGTTCTAAAAAGATGCTGCTTTGATAGGCTTTCTTATTGAAATGCCTGTTAAGATTGAATTTTAAGAATGGTTTTTATGCCTTAAAAATGTTTAAAAGCCACTGTTCTCAATAATCGATTTCCTTCCAACTGTATAATTCTAGTTCTTTATGCTGCAGGCTTCAGAGTTCCTCTGGCTATTCAAATATAGCATGACTCATTTAGGATTTACCAGGTCCCTTTGAATTGTCTATGGCTGTATTAAGTCATTTGACCTGTTTCCAGTGGAAAATCCATTTTTATTTATATCCTTAGGAGGAAAACAACAGATTGGGAAAGACTAGAGATCTCTTCAAGAAAATTAGAGATACCAAAGGAACATTTCATGCAAAGATGGGCTCGATAAAGGACAGAAATGGTATGGACCTAACAGAAGCACAAGATATTAAGAAGAGGTGGCAAGAATACACAGAACACATGTAAACCCATGGCTGATTCATGTCAATGTATGGCAAAAGCTATTACAATATTGTAAAGTAATTAGCCCCCAACTAAAATAAATAAATTTATTTAAAAAAAAAAAAAAAAAAGAACTGTACAAAAAAGATCTTCACGACCCAGGTAATCACAATGGTGTGATCACTCACCTAGAGCCAGCCAGCCAGAATGTGAAGTCAAGGGGGCCTTAGAAAGTATCACTACGAACAAAGCTAGTGGAGGTGATGGAATTCCAGTAGAGCTATTTCACATCCTCAAAGGTGATGCTGTGAAAGTGCTGCACTCGATATGCCAGCAAATTTGGAAAACTCAGCAGTGGCCACAGGACTGGAAGAGGTCAGTCTTCGTTCCAATCCCAAAGAAAGGCAATGCCAAAGAATGCTCAAACTACCGCACAATTGCACTCATTTCACATGCTAGTAAAGTAATGCTTAAAATTCTCCAAGCCAGGCTTCAGCAATATGTGAACTGTGAACTTCCAGATGTTCAAGCTGGTTTTAGAAAAGGCAGAGGAACCAGAGATCAAATTGCCAATATCCGCTGGATCATCGAAAAAGCAAGAGAGTTCCAGAAAAACATCTATTTCTGCTTTATCGACTATGCCAAAGCCTTTGACTCTGTGGATCACAAGAAACTGTGGAAAATTCTGAAAGAGATGGGAATACCAGACCATCTGACCTGTCTCTTGAGAAACCTGTATGCAGGTGAGGAAGCAACAGTTAGAACTGGACATGGAACAACAGACTGGTTCCAAATAGGAAAAGGAGTACGTCAAGGCTGTATATTGTCACCCTGCTTATTTAACTTATATGCAGAGTACATCATGAGAAACGCTGGGCTGGAAGAAGCAGAAGCTGGAATCAAGATTGCCGGGAGAAATATCAATAACCTCAGATATGTGGATGACACCACCCTTATGGCAGAAAGTGAAGAACTAAAGAGCCTCTTGATGAAAGTGAAAGAGGAGAGTGAAAAAGTTGGCTTAAAGCTCAACGTTCAGAAAACTAAGATCATGGCATCTGGTCCCATCACTTCATGGGAAATAGATGGGGAAACAGTGCAAACAGTGTCAGACTTTATTTTTTTGGGCTACAAAATCACTGCTGATGGTGATTGCAGCCATGAAACTAAAAGACGCTTACTCCTTGGAAGGAAGGTTATGGCCGACCTAGATAGCATATTTAAAAGCAGAGACATTACTTTGCCAACAAAAGTCCGTCTAGTCAAGGCTATGGTTTTTCCAGTGGCCATGTATGGATGTGAGAGTTGGACGGTGAAGAAAGCTGAGCGCCGCAGAATTGATGCTTTTGAACTGTGGTGTTGGAGAAGACTCTTGAGAGTCCCTTGGACTGCAAGGAGATCCAATCAATCCATCCTAAAAGAGATCAATCCTGGGTGTTCATTGGAAGGACTGATGTTGAAGCTGAAACTCCAATACTTTGGCCACCTCATGCGAAGGGTTGACTCATTGGAAAAGACCCTAATGCTGGGTAGGATTTGGGGCGGGAGGAGAAGGGGACGACAGAGGATGAGACGGTTGGATGGTATCACCGACTCGATGGACATGGGTTTGGGTAGACTCTGGGAGTTGGTGATGGACAGAGAGGCCTGGCATGCTGCAATTCATGGGGTCGCAAAGAGTCGGACACGACTGAGCGACTGAACTGAACTGAACTGAACTAGGAGAAAAAGCCTGGTGCTGCTGAAAGAGTCCTGAGAAGCAAGTCAGCAGATCTTGCTTCATGCTGTAATAACAAATATCCATAAAGCAGTATAAATAAAACTAGGAATATCTGTTAAATAAATGCTAACTAGTGACATCACCTTGAGCGAGTCTATTTGCCTTGTGACCCTTGCTTTTAGTTTCTCTAACATCAAGACAGTGCCTGCTGGCCTGCCTCAAGGCACTTTTGTGAGGCTCAATGAGAGAATATACTCGAAAGTTCTTTACAAACTATAAAGCACTCCAACTGTGTTATGTACCAGGTGGTGCTGGGTAAGTCAGGGCTTGAGAGAGCAGCTCTCCTGGGTGATAGTGGAGGGGTGGTTTGACTCTGAGACCTCAGAAAGTATCTGATGTTCCCTGACAAGTATTTCTCAGCTCGGTCATAAGAAAGAATAGGAAAAAAAAGAAAAAGATAAATGCATGTGCTACCCACTTCAAACGTTTCACTCCACTCCAAGTCCCTGTTAGCCTTCTTAGTCACAAGATCCATGAAACTAAGACTTGTATGAAAACTGATAGAGGCCTAGTGGGAGGAGGCTTGGCCAAGACAAACTTGTAAGGAAGACTGAGGCAGGAAGTCTTGTCTAACTTCCAAAGACATTTATCACTTCTTTGCACTATTTGTGAGCTCAAGATGGGGCTTATTTAATTTTACTTTTCATTGATCTTTAAGTGTATTTTTTTAATTGAGATATAGTTGATGTACAATGCTATATAAGTTACAGGTGTATAATACAGTAATTCACAAATTTTAAAGATTATACTCCATTTATAGTTATAAAATATTGGCTATATTCCCTGTGTTGCACAATAAATCTTTGTAGCTTATTTATTTTATCATAACAGTTTGGGCTTCATAATCCCCTACCCCATATTGCCCACCTCTTCTCTTCCCCACTGGTAACCATTAGTTTGTTCTCTATATCTGTGAGCCTGCTTTTTTTGTTATGTTCACCAGTTTGTTATATTTTTTAGATTCCACACATAAGTGATGCATGCATGCGTGCATGCTCAGTCGTGTCTGACTCTTTGTGACTCCCTGGGCGTTAGCCTACCAGGCACCTCTGTCCTAGCCCAGGGGCTGAACCCACATTTCTGGTGTCTCTTGCATTGGCAGGTGGATTCTTTACCACTGAGTCAATGTAAGTGGTACCACACAGTAATAATCTTTCTCTAAAGACTTTTTTGGTTATTGTTGAACTCCTAATTAAAGCCACATCATTAGCCCAATGAATGAGCACAGTTTCTCCTATAGTTTAAGAAGCACTGAACTTATCCACTGACAACACATCCATTTACTAAAACTCATCCAGTGACAACTGTCCTTCTCCAGTCAAACCACCATCCCCACATGTCTTTACCCTGCACTACCAGAGATCTCAGATGATTCAAATATGCTAGCCTCCTTAATCAAGGGGTTGAAACATCAAGAGATTGCAGTCTAAGCTAGGTTGCACACTGGAATGTAAGAAAGAATGCCTTTGCCCTAACACACTCCATGATTCTCCATCTTGTGGAACCCACATTCCTTAGCCTGGTGGAAGGTCTCCTGAGTCTGACTGCATTCTGGAGGGAGTAGGGTCTACTGGCAGAAGCCCTGGGCTGGAGACCGGAGACAGACCTCAACCTTGTCTGCCTCCACTCCTGAGAGCCAACGAGCATGTCCTTCCACTTTCCATGCCTCAGTTTCCCTGCCCATCCAACAGGAAGCTTGAACTAGTCCAGCTGTAAAGCTCCATTCCTTTCCTGGGGTGCTACCCCTGGGCTAAGAGGGAAGCTGAGCAGTTCTGCTTTTAGCACATTAATACCTGAGTAAGTTTTCCTTTGTGAAGGATTCTGCTGCTAAAAAAAAGAAAATGCTTAAAAACACTGACCCTCACCCTGTGACTCCGAGGCTGCCTCAACAACTTTCTGTCCCCCAACCCTGTGAGAAGCTCATATACGGCCACAGTGACTTTACTCAAAACCCTATCCCGACATGCAACGCTCAGGCTCCAATTCCAGCCTCACCTCCTCCAAGAAGCCAACTGACCTGCGAGGATCTCTGTTTATTCTGAAGAGCCCACTAGGTGTGGCCAGAGCTGTGCTGGCCTCGGAGTGCCCCATGCTGGCTGTCTCAAAGGTGCCGCACTTGCCTACTGAGAGTCTAAGACCCCTAGGGGCAGGGACCATGGTCTGGGTCCAGTGCCAATCCTGGGGCACAAGGGAGACCTTGTGTATGAACGTGGCAGAAGGTGACATCGCTGATGGGGCCTTGAAGTCTGCTTAGAAGACAGTCATGTCCAACTCTGGGCCTCTCCCCACTGCCAAAGTGCAGCCAGCACAAGGGAAGAGACAAGGTAGATTCCCAGGGCCGGCAGAAGGTGGAGTGAGTCTGAGACAACAAGCCATGCAGCCTCCCAGCTCCTGTAATAGCATCCCACCCCATTCCCACCCCACCCCCACTCCCGACATGCTTTGGGCGAGGCTGCTGCGGCCCTGTAAACAGAATCTGCAACTGCACCGTATTTGCTCCAGGACTTGCTCTGATTCCCTCTCTTCCTCACTCTTCTGAGGAAGAGAACACCTTTCTCCTATGAAGAGACTAGCTCTGCCTCAAATCCATTTCCACCCCAATAGTGGGTGAGCTTCGCAGGTCCCTTCTGCTCTCTGGGGGGCTTCCCAGGTGGCACGAGTGGTAAAGAACCCACCTGCCAATACAGGAGACATAGGAGACACCAGTTCGATTCCTGAGTCAGGAAGATCCCCTGGAGAAGGAAATGGCAACCCACTCCAGTATTCTTACCCAGAGAATCCTATGGACAGAGGAGCCTGGCGGGCTACGATCCATGGGGTCGCAAAGAGTTGGGCATGACTGAGTGACTAACACTTCTGCCCTCTGGAGCTTGGTTTCTGAGGCCCTGCCTCACTGACTTTTCCAGAAGTCTGCCACCCCTTTGCCTTGCTTGGCTCCATTCTGCTTGCACCCTGGATGCACCCTGGGGCCCTCACTCTTGGCTCTCCTTTGGCTCCAGCTCTGGGTTCTGCCCCAACAGAGACACCAGCCTAAGCTGATAGCCCAGGCCTAGTCCCTCCAGCAAGGGAGTTGAGACAAGGTAGGCTTGGCTCCTCTGATGATGTTCATATGACAGGCCAGGTAAGCACTGCTGTGCTTACTCCACCTGCTGTGGAGCAGCAGAGGCCTTGGGGTCTCGTAGCAGTGATACTTTCTGGGCAATAGACAGAGCCAGCCTGACCTGCAGAGGCATTGACTAGAGCTGGTAGTGCTGAGAGGAGATCAGTGGCTCCCCGAGTGGCCAGCATGCCAGCCTCCGGACAGAGGCCTGTGGGTGGGGGGTTCACCTCTGCCTCTGCAATCTGTGTGACCTTGAGCAAGGCCTCTTCGCTCCCTCCCTTTCACAAACATGCTCTGAGCATTTTACAATGGCCAGGCCCTCTGTTAAGGCTCTGAGTCTTCAAAAAATACAGCCCTGATCCTCAAGAAACTTGTAACCTAATTGCGGAAGCAGAAATGTGAACAAATAACTATAATATCTTCCTCCTGGGACTCAGTTTCCTTATTGGTGGAATAAAGGAGTTCCAGCCCTGACACTCTGCAATGCTCTCCCCACATTAGACCATCTGTTCCCACTGGTCTGGTGAAGTGGTAGCCCACAGTCAGCAGGTCATCCATAGAGTTAGTAATAAATGATGACTCGAATTGCATTAAGGGAAGTCTGCAATGTGGCTTGTTGTGGCCAACAGATTGCTGTGGTCTGGGTCTTGCTCTCCAAATTTCCATTGTCTCAGCTATTTCAGTTAAAACTGTCAAGGATTATTTCCAGCATATCCAGGGGATCCAAGGGGGATCAGATGAAAGACAGACTTTATGTAGGTGTTGGACCCAGCACTAAACTGAAAGCTCCTTCTGATTATTGGTCCAGACTACCTGCAGGCCCACCAGGTCCACATCCTCCCCTTTCTTGGCTAGGAACTGAGGAATATGAAATACATTTCTGGGAGCATAAGGGGCTCTCAGGCTGAAAAGTTTCCACAGGATTTCTGAGGACAGTGTATTTGGTGGCCTAGGATAGTGCTTAACTAATGTTTTTCTGGCTGGCGGCAAATCTCAGATGTTAGTTGCAGAGACCCTGATTTTCACATCCCCATCTTTCTCACACCCACACCCCTCATAGCAACCATCCTCCCTCTTCTCTGTTTCTCAAGTTGAAACCCAGCAAAGGGCAAAGAAGACATCCAGGTTATTGGACCCGCCCAAGATGTCTTCACAATCCAATAGAGCAGGGGCCCTCAACCTCTGGTATCTAATGACTGATGATCTGAGGTGGAGGTAATGTCAGAATAATAGAAATAAAGTGCACAATAAATGTAATGCATTTGAACCATCCCAAAACCATTCCTCTCCCTGGTCTGTGGAAAAATTGTCTTCCATGAAACCAGTCCCTGGTGCCAAAAAGGTTGGGGACTGCTGCAGTAGAGGGCCTTCAGCCTGGGGTGAGAACCAGTGGAATAATGATCCCCTCTTGGAAGCCAGTGGTATCCTGCTGATTCTATATTTATGCAGCAGTATTGATCACTTGACTTTTCTTTCTTTGTTTTCCTCCACTTGTGTCTTCTTGGTATCTTCTGGAATTTGGTTTTCAAGGTCTTTGCCTTACATCTTCAAAGTCTGCAGAGAAAAAGCGGTCCCAGACAGTCCGGCTCTCGTGGGCTGGTAGTTCCGGTTCCCCAGCTCAGGAGCACACACCTGTTGGGCACCCCAATATGCAGGGGCTTCCAGAGTACTTCTTATTGCGTTGCTCAGCTGGAGCATCAGGCCAGAGACAGGGGTACGGCCAGGCAAACTTCAAGGGTAGTGAGGGAGCTATTGAAAGTCTTGCGATAAAAAATGGATCTTGAGAATTTCATCACTGTGTGGATGCTGCCCATTCCTTCCAGGAGGGAGCAATACTTGCTTCTTCCCTGGGAGCTTCCAGAGATGAGAGGGCACATGGAAGCTGGTGGGACAGAGGCATCTTTACTCTGCACACCAGCTGAATGTCAGCCCTGTCACATGGAGGCGAGGAAGCCTCCACTGCTGCCTCTGACGGGCTGAGATTGAAGCAACCAACTTGACCAACATAATTTGGTCTTATATTTGTTTGCTTTCCATTTAGCTTTGAAAGAAGCTTTTATCTTCACTGCCCTGTTGTTTGGCAGAACAGCTTTTGATTAGGCATAGAGCAACACTTCAGTTTCTTCTTGAAACTGCTGGATGAACACAGAGGCGAGCAATGAAGTGCTGCACTAAGATGCTCTGGGGTGCTGCATGGGTCACAGCTTATGAGAGAGTGACTCATAGAGGACGCCCAGACCTGCCTGGGGGGCAGGAAGGGTAGCATTTAATGACTGATGGGCCCTGGACCATGACAGGCAGAGGCAGATGGGATGAGGTTCACAAGGACATTGCATCATTCTGGGGGTGACCTGGACAGTGCCGAAAGCAGAAACAACTACCAGGAGGACCACTCTTCCCTCATTTGCAAAACCTTTTGCCATTTTCTTTTTTAAAATTATTATTTGACCATTTATTTATACATAATTTATAACTAACATCTAAGTTTTTACCTGCTGCTCACGATAAATTCTTTTTTTAATTTATTTTTTTTATTGGAGGATAATTGCTTTACAATATTGTGTTGGTTTCTGCCATATATCAACATGAGTCAGCCATAGGTATGTCCCTTCCCTCTTTAACCTCCCTCACACCTCCCATCCCATCTCACCCCTCAAGGTAATCACAGAGCACCAGATTTGAACTTCCTGTGTTATACAGCAAATTTTTGCCATTTTCTTAAAGGAAACATTTTCTGAATTGTCTGTGATTTTAGTTAAGTTCTAGCCAAGCTTTCTTTTAAAAATAGGGCACTTTTACATAGATACTGAATTACTAAGCAGTTGTCAACATCAGCATCATCATTATCAAAATGCCATCCAGGTGTTCAGCTAAGCAGATCCTGGTGCAAAGCAATTTAAATGAATAAACACATTTCCTCTTCATCTTTGGGAATTTAGCTAAGGAGCAAAAAAACAACACTGATGTGGATAAAAATGTAAAAAGATATGCAGACATGAACCATGTTTTACAAAATCTGAGCCCATAGTATCAGTTCAGTTCCTGTTCAGTTCACTTGCTCAGTCGTGTCTGACTCTTTGCGACCCCATGAATTGCAGCACGCCAGGCCTCTCTGTCCATCACCAACTCCCGGAGTCTACCCAAACCCATGTCCATTGAGTCAGTGATGCCATCCAACCAGCTCATCCTCTGTCGTCCCCTTCTCCTCCTGCCCCTAATCCTACCAGCATTAGGGTCTTTTCCAATGAGTCAACCCTTCGCATGAGGTGGCCAAAGTATTGGAGTTTCAGCTTCAACATCAGTCCTTCCAATGAACACCCAGGACTGATCTCCTTTAGGATGGACTGGTTGGATCTCCTTGCAGTCCAAGGGACTCTCAAGAGTTTTCTCCAACACCACAGTTCAAAAGCATCAATTCTTCGGTGCTCAGCTTTCTTCACCGTCCAACTCTCACATCCATACATGACTACTGGAAAAACCATAGCCTTGACTAGATGGACCTTTGTTGGCAAAGTAATGTCTCTGCTTTTTAATATGCTATCTAGGTTAGTTATAACTTTCCTTCCAAGGAGTAAGTGTCTTTTAATTTCATGGCTGCAATCACCATCTGTAGTGATTTTGGAGCCCCCAAAAATAAAGTCTGACACTGTTTGCACTGTTTCCCCATCTATTTCCCATGAAGTGATGGGACCAGATGCCATGATCTTAGCTTTCTGAATGTTGAGCTTTAAACCAACTTTTTCACTCTCTTCTCTCACTTTCATCAAGAGGCTTTTTAGTTCTTCTTCACTTTCAGCCATAAGGGTGGTGTCATCTGCATATCTGAGGTTATTGATATTTCTCCCGGCAATCTTGATTCCAGCTTCTGCTTCTTCCAGCCCAGCGTTTCTCATGATGTACTCTGCATATAAGTTAAATAAGCAGGGTGACAACACACAGCCTTGACGTACTCCTTTTCCTATTTGGAACCAATCTCTTGTTCCATGTCCAGTTCTAACTGTTGCTTCCTGACCTGCATACAGGTTTCTCAAGAGACAGGTCAGATGGTCTGGTATTCCCATCTCTTTCAGAATTTTCCACAGTTCATTGTGATCCACACAGTCAAAGGCTTTGGCATAGTCAATAAAGCAGAAATAAATGTTTTTCTGGAACTCTCTTGCTTTTCCAATGATCCAGCAGATGTCAGCAATTTGATCTCTGGTTCCTCTGCCTTTTCTAAAACCAGCTTGAACATCTGGAAGTTCACGGTTCACGTATTGCTGAAGCCTGGCTTGGAGAATTTTGAGCATTACTTTACTAGCGTGTGAGATGAGTGCAATTGTGTAGTAGTTTGAGCATTCTTTGGCATTGCCTTTCTTTGGGATTGGAATGAAAACTGACCTTTTCCAGTCCTGTGGCCACTGCTGAGTTTTCCAGATTTGCTGGCATATTGAGTGCAGCACTTTCACAGCATCATCTTTCAGGACTGAAATAGCTCAACTGGAATTCCATCACCTCCACTAGCTTTGTTCACAGTGATGCTTCCTAAGGCCCACTTGACTTCACATTCCAGGATGTCTGGCTCCAGGTGAGTGATCACACCATTGTGATTATCTGGGTCATGAAGATCTTTTTTGTACAGTTTTTCTGTGTATTCTTGCCACCTCTTCTTAATATTTTCTGCTTCTGTTAGGTCCATACCATTTCTGTCCTTTATCGAGCCCATCTTTGCATGAAATATTCCCTTATCTCTAATTTTCTTGAAGAGATCTCTAGTCTTTCCCATTCTGTTGTTTTCCTCTATTTCTCTGCATTGATTGCTGAGGAAGGCTTTCTTATCTCTCCTTGCTATTCTTTGGAACTCTGCATTCAAATGGGAATATCTTTCCTTTTCTCCTTTGCTTTTTGCTTCTCTTCTTTTCACAGCTATTTGTAAGGCCTCCTCAGACAGCCATTTTGCTTTTTTGCATTTCTTTTCCATGGGGATGGTCTTGCTCCCTGTCTCATGCAGACATGAACCATGTTTTACAAAATCTGAGCCCATAGTATCAGGAAGGAATAAAAGGTGTGGTGTCTAATCATCAGTCATACCTGCATCCATCTGATGAAATGATGGCACGCTGATGGCTTTGAGTCAGGGCTGCTGGAGAGAGGAGAGTGGGCTTGAAGGGGCACTGCAAATTCTTTTGAGTCAAAGTAACCCAGACTTGGAACCCTTGAAGACAGAGAGCACATCCTGTTTGTGACTGAATCCTCACCATCCACTACAGGGCCCAGCTGTATTGATCTTAAGAATTATTACTGTTGTTATCATCCCTGTTGTGAATGTCCCTCTGTGACCTACTAACTACCTCACCAGATAAGACTCTCATAAGGAGGGTTAGCGCTCACAGATGTCTTCAACTTGCTGAATTTTGTGGCAGGTATGACATATCACTGTTCTGAAAGCTCTTTCCCCAGGGTTCTGTAAACTGGAACAGCTATCATTGAGCACCATTTATTAAGAGGTAACAGTTGCTGGTACAATGAAATAGGTGCCGTGGAAAATTGGAATTTAGTGTTGCAACCCAGGACCTGGGAGCCAGAGTAATGAGCTGAGAAAATCTGAGGGGCAATATTTGGGGCAGGGGTTGCTGAAAGGAGAGAGAGTCAACTGGGAGGGGCCCTCTGGCCTAGCTCCAAGGATCTAGGGCTAAGGCGGCCCCAGGGATTCCCCCAGCTGGAGTGGAGAAGAGCCACTTCCAACTGATTTGGAAGATACAACTCACACTTGATGGGCTGTTTTGTACATTCTTCTGGATTCCATGACTCCCTGGTGGTGCAGTGGTAAAGAATCCACCTGCCAACGCAGGAAAGGCAAGAGATGCGGGTTTGATCCTTGGGTTGGGAAGATTAGTGGGAAATGGCAACCCAATCCAGTATTCTTGCCTGGAGAGTTCCATGGAGAGAGGAGCCTGGCAGGCTGCAGGTCCGTGGGGTTGCAAAGAGTCAGACATGACTGAGCATGCATGCATACACTGGATTCCACAGCACATAGATAAGAGTAAAATTGTCTAAGAAACTAAAAACTGTTTTTCTCTTCTACGCTTCAGGGAGAAACTCTGGATTTGTTTTAGAGGCATTTCTCCTTCCTTCCATAAAATAAAAGGAATCATAGGGTTGTCAGTGCTCAGCTTCCTCAGCTTTTCCTGTGTCTGATGGAGGCCGTCCATCAGACCTCCCCACATGAGCAGGGTGGAGTTTTCTAAATGGACTTTTGCAAAGCCCTGCAGGATGCGCGGGCAGGGCGGGGTCAGAGAAATGCAAAGCATCCCAGGCATCAGCCGGGGAATTTATTCCTATCCTCTCCTCTGCCTACAGAACAGCCCCTCCCCAACCAAGCCACACCCCACCTCAAGTCCTCAGCCTTCTCCCCTTGGAGCTGAAAATACTCCAAGCCCTCTGGTGGAGATGTTGGCCCAGGTGAAGAGAGGGGAGAGCCTCTGGTCAGAAGGAATGCCTACCGAGTCATCAGTTCAGTTCAGTCGCTCAGTCGTGTCCGACTCTCTGCGACCCCATGAATTGCAGCACGCCAGGCCTCTCTGTCCATCACCAACTCCCGGAGTCTAGCCAAACCCATGTTCATCGAGTCGGTGTCATTCTCCGACTCATTCTCTGTCGTCCCCTTCTCCTCCCGCCCCCAATCCTACCCAGCATTAGGGTCTTTTCCAATGAGTCAACCCTTCGCATGAGGTGCCCAAAGTATTGGAGCTTCAGCTTCAACATCAGACCTTCCAATGAACACCCAGGATTGATCTCTTTTAGGATGGACTGAGTGGATCTCCTTGCAGTCCAAGGGACTCTCAAGAGTCTTCTCCAACACCACAGTTCAAAAGCATCAATTCTGCGGTGCTCAGCTTTCCTCACCGTCCAACTCTCACATCCATACATGACCACTGGAAAAACCATAGCCTTGACTAGACGGACTTTTGTTGGCAAAGTAATGTCTCTGCTTTTAAACATGCTATCTAGGTCGGCCATAACCTTCCTTCCAAGGAGTAAGCGTCTTTTAATTTCATGGCTGCAGTCACCATCAGCAGTGATTCTGGAGCCCAAAAAAGTAAAGTCTGACACTGTTTCCACTGTTTCCCCATCTATTTCCCATGGAGTGATGGGACCAGTTGCCATGATCTTAGTTTTCTGAACGTTGAGCTTTAAGCCAACTTTTTCACTCTCCTCCTTCACCTTCATCAAGAGGCTCTTTAGTTCTTCTTTACTTTCTGCCATAAGGGTGGTGTCATCCACATATCTGAGGTTATTGATATTTCTCCCGGCAATTTTGATTCCAGCTTGTGTTTCTTCCAGCCCAGCGTTTCTCATGATGTACTCTGCATATAAGTTAAATAAGCAGGGTGACAATATACAGCCTTGATGTACTCCTTTTCCTATTTGGAACCAGTCTGTTGTTCCATGTCCAGTTCTAACTGTTGCTTCCTGACCTGCATACAGGTTTCTCAAGAGACAGGTCAGATGGTCTGGTATTCCCATCTTTTTCCACAGAAAGAATTTCCACACTTTATTGTGATCCACAGAGTCAAAGGCTTTGCCATAGTCAATAAAGCAGAAATAGGTGTTTTTCTGGAACTCTCTTGCTTTTCCAATGATCCAGCAGATGTTGGCAATTTGATCTCTGGTTCCTCTGCCTTTTCTAAAACCAGCTTGAACATCTGGAAGTTCACAGTTCACGTATTGCTGAAGCCTGGCTTGGAGAATTTTGAGCATTACTTTGCTAGCATGTGAGATGAGTGTAATTGTGCGGTAGTTTGAGCATTCTTTGGCATTGCCTTTCTTTGGGATTGGAACGAAAACTGACCTTTTCCAGTCCTGTGGCCACTGCTGAGTTTTCCAAATTTGCTGGCATATCGAGTGCAGCACTTTCACAGCATCACCTTTGAGGATTTGAAATAACTCAACTGGAATTCCATCACCCCCACTAGCTTTGTTCGTAGTGATGCTTTCTAAGGCCCACTTGACTTCACATTCCAGGATGTCTGGCTCTAGGTGAGTTATCACACCATCGTGATTATCTGGGTTGTGAAGATCTTTTTTGTACAGTTCTTCTGTGTATTCTTGCCACCTCTTCTTAATATCTTCTGCTTCTGTTAGGTCCATACCATTTCTGTCCTTTATCGAGCCTATCTTTGCATGAAATGTTCCTTTGGTATCTCTAATTTTCTTGAAGAGGTCTCTAGTCTTTCCCAATCTGTTGTTTTCCTCTCTTTGTTTGCACTGATCGCTGAGGAAGGCTTTCTTATCTCTCCTTGCTATTCTTTGGAACTCTGCATTCAGATGAGAATATCTTTCCTTTTCTCCTTTGCTTTTCGCTTCTCTTCTCTTCCCAGCTATCTGTAAGGCCTCCTCAGACAGCCATTTTGCTTTTTTGCATTTCTTTTCCATGGGGATTTTCTTGATCCCTGTCTCCTGTACAATGTCACGAACCTCTGTCCATAGTTCATCAGGCACTCTGTCTATCAGGTCTAGTCCCTTAAATCTATTTGTCACTTCCACTGTATACTCATAAGGGATTTGATCTAGGTCATACCTGAATGGTCTAGTGGTTTTCCCTACTTTCTTCAATTTAAGTCTGAATTTGGCAATAAGCAGTTCATGATCTGAGCCACAGTCTGCTCCTGGTCTTGTTTTTGCTGACTGTAGAGAGCTTCTCCATCTTTGGCTGCAAAGAATATAATCAATCTGATTTCGGTGTTGACCATCTGGTGATGTCCACGTGTAGAGTCTTCTCTTGTGTTGTTGGAATAGGGTGTTTGCTATTACCAGTGCGTTCTCGTGGCAAAACTCTATTAGCCTTTGCCCTGCTTCATTCTGTACTCCAAGGCCAAACTTGCCTGTTACGCCAGGTGTTTCTTGACTTCCTACTTTTGCATTCCAGTCCCCTATAATGAAAAGGACATCTTTTTTGGGTGTTAGTTCTAGAAGGTCTTGTAGGTCTTCATAGAATCGTTCAACTTCAGCTTCTTCGGCATTACTGGTCGGGGCATAGACTTGGATTACCGTGATATTGAATGGTTTGCCTTGGAAACGAACAGAGATCATTCTATCGTTTTTGAGATTGCATCCAAGTACTGCATTTTGGATTCTTTTGTTGACCATGATGGCTACTCCATTTCTTCTAAGGGATTCTTGCCCACAGTAGTAGATATAATGGTCATCTGAGTTAAATTCACCCATTCCAGTCCATCTTAGTTCACTGATTCCTAGAATGTCAACGTTCACTCTTGCCATCTCCTGTTTGACCATTTCCAGTTTGCCTTGATTCATGGACCTAACATTCCAGGTTCCTATGCAATATTGCTCTTTACAGCATCGGACTTTGCATCTATCACCAGTCACATCCACAGTTGGGTATCGTTTTTGCTTTGGCTCCATCCCATCATTCTTTCTGGAGTTACTTCTCCACTGGTCTTCATTAGCATATTGGGCACCTACTGACCTGGGGAGTTCATCTTTCAGTGTCCTATCCTTTTGCCTTTTCATACTGTTCATGGGGTTCTCAAGGCAAGAATACTGAAGTGGTTTGCCGTGCCCTTCTCCAGTGGACCACAATCTGTCAGACCTCTCCACCATGACCCATCCGTCTTGGGTGGCCCCACACGGCATAGCTTAGTTTCATTGAGATAGACAAGGCTGTGGTCCGTGTGATCAGATTATCTAGTTTTCTGTAGTTTTAGTTTTAGTGTGTCTGCCCTCTGATGCCCTCTCGCAACACCTACCGTCTTACTTGGGTTTCTCTTACCTTGGGCCTTGGGTAATTCCTCTTGCTGCCGCCACCGCCGCCGCCGGCCCCAGCCCCCGGCCTGGCCTAGCCCCTCTCGCCTGCCGCCCCCGGCCCCCCGCCCCCGGCCCCCCGCCCCCGGCCCGGCCTAGGCCTTGTCAGCCGCTACCCCCAGCCCCCGGCCCGGCCTAACCCCTCTCGGCCGCCACCCCCAGCTCCCGGCCCCCGGCCCGGCCTAGCCCCTGTCGGCCGCCGCCCCCGGCCCCCGGCCCGGCCTAGGCCCTGTCGGCCGCCGCCCCCGGCCCCCGGCCCCGCCTAGCCCCTCTCGGCCGCCGCCCCCGGCCCAGCCTAGGCCCTCTCGGCCGCCGCCCCCGGCTCCTGGCTCCCAGCCCGGCCTAGGCCCTGTTGGCGGCCGCCCCGAGCCCCCGGCCCGGCCTAGCCCCTCTCGGCCGCCGCCCCGGCCCCCGGCCCCCGGCCCGGCCTAGTCCCTCTCGGTTGCCGCCCCCGGCTCCCGGCCCCCGGCCCGGCCTAGCTCCTCTCGGCCACGCTTCTGCGCCGAGCCGTCGCAGCCGCCTCGCTTCTGCGCCGAGCCGTCGCAGCCGCCTCGCTTCTGCGCCGAGCCGTCGCAGCCGCCTCGCTTCTGCGCCGAGCCGTCGCAGCCGCCTCGCTTCTGCGCCGAGCCGTCGCAGCCGCCTCGCTTCTGCGCCGAGCCGTCGCAGCCGCCTCGCTTCTGCGCCGAGCCGTCGCAGCCGCCTCGCTTCTGCGCCGAGCCGTCGCAGCCGCCTCGCTTCTGCGCCGAGCCGTCGCAGCCGTCTCGCTTCACCGAGTCATCACACAGTGGGAAAAGGCAGAATTGGGGCAGCTGCCCCTGCTGATTGGTCCAGAGAACAGGTAATTGCAAACCTCTAGTTTCATGGTCAGGCAAGAAGGAGGAGAGCCCATGGCCAGTGGAAATAAAATTCCTGGAGGTGCTGCTTCTTGAACCCTGGGGCAGGCTCGAGGCTCGCTGCAGGGACATGAGCTGGGGTGTCATCACATGAGTCTAGCAACTAGACTTAACACCCTCAATAAGGAGGAGGGATGCTGAATGAGGGTGAAGGATTAAAATAGGTTGGGATGCTGTTCTAGCCTGAGGAAATGAACACGTGAGAAAAAATGTGAGAAAAAATATATACACTTGATTGCGAATTCCAACAAGTTCCAAGGAGAGGTGGGATGGGGGTTGGGAAAGTTTACCATCAGCAACTCCTTTTGCAAACCTGGGATAAGAGCTAACTTGGAATGTGCAGGGATGAGAAAGCCACATGATAGCCATGCGACTAGTGAACCGCACTTTACAAAGCTTGGTCACAGTCAGCACGCCGCAGAATAGGATAACGGTCCCGGGAAGCGGCAGGATCACCTTGCCCCTGTTTTACAGATGAGAAGACTGAGATAGATGCCAGCACTCACCCACAGCAGTGTTCCTCAAAGCCAGGGCAAGGGACCCTGGTTGTGAACAAGATGACCTGGTGCTTCAGGGTGAACACATGTACTTCAACAGGCATACATTTGTTGCAAAGAGCCACTTAAAATATAAGTAACATCATCAAATCTGTGATTTCAAGGCTACTTTATTTAGAAGGATGCTGTGTTTCAAAGTGAATTTATTTAAAGTTCATTTGAAATATTTGTTGTTCAGTCACTCAGTCATGTCCGACTCTTTGCGACCCTATGGACTGCAGCCTGCCAGGCTTCCCTGTCCTTCACTATCTCCCAGAGTTTGCTCAGACTCATGTCCACTGAGTCGATAATGCCATCCAACCATCTCATCCTCTGTCACCCCCTTCTCCTCCTCATATGAAGTATTAAATAAATAATATTATATATGGTGCTGGTTTTGATTTTAAGAACAAACAAACAAAACATGAAGGTGGAAAACCAAGTACTGATGGTGACAATGATGACAGCAACCTTTTGCAACACTTACTATGGGCAGAAGCCTTTACATGTATTAAATCATGTATTCTCACCACAGCTCCATGGGGTTGGTACAACTGTTATCTTCATTTTACACAGAGGCCTGGGGGAGACCCTGGAAGGCACAAGGTGTAGGACTGGATCCAGACACTCAGACCTCAGAGCAATGCTCACCAGGCAGAGCACAGCTCACCACACAGCTGTGAAAGCACCTGGCTGGGGGCCCAGGTTGCAGGGGGTTTGAGACTCTGGGGTGGGGAGGGTGTTGCTGTGCTTCCTTCACTTCCAGTGCAGACCTACAGGAGACTAAATCTCAGGACAGCATTACTTCCCAGTGCAAATGAGGACAAGTCAGTGACCACAGACCAGCTCCAGTGTAACCGGTTTTCCGCACCAGGCAGTGCTTATATTGCATAGTAGATATGAGCGCCTTGGGCAGAATCCTGGCTAACTCCGTTCCGTTTCAGGCTGGCCTTCTTGCCTGCCTGCTGAACTCTTTCAGATGGTTCTGGCTGTATTTATGAGGCTTTAACAGACAGGTTGTCTCTGCAGGACAAGGGGAGGGGGAGGGATAGCTGGAAAATGCCTGAAGAGTAGAGAGGAAGAAGCTCTGCATTCAAAGGTTTGCAGGACCAGCTCAGACCAAAAGAGAAAAGCAAAGGCTGACAGGTCCTGGAATCCCTCAGTGGAGAACACAAAAAACATTTTGTTTCTTACTTTCACACAGCGATTAAAAATCTTCTAGCACAGCAGGATCCCAGGCTGGACCTGCCCTGTCCTTAGAGCCCACGTGTGTTCAAGTTGAACAAAGAATCATTTCAAAGACCCCCCAACCCCACCCCCGCAAAATCTTCCAGCACACCCTTCAGGACAGCACGTTGTTTATGAGCAAGAGCTTTGGAATCCCAAAGTCACCTCTCATTAGCCTGGCGCCCTTGCCTTTGACCTGTAAACTCTCTGGGACTCAGTCTCTCCATCTGTAAAGTGGGAATAGCAAAAGTGCTTCTCGCAGAGGGTACTGTGAGGACTAAATGAGAAGGTCTGAGCACAGCAAGTCCTCGACTGTGGTAGTTGTTACTGTTGTTATGATTATCCCTCCGGATGGGGTGCAGGTTCATGACCTCTCTGAGGAGACCTGACTCAGATTTTAAGTTCAGGCTGATCTACCAAAACAAAGTAAAATTTTAGAAAGTTTTATTTTGATGTACTTAATGTCCCCAAGACAATAAAAAGGAGTGCATGGGCAAGTGTACTGATTTAATAGGACATTTTAGTCAATGGTAAGAAATCAAAGTGGCCAGTAAAGCGATCCAGAGTTGAATTCAGGATCTCTCCCTTAGATCTCTTCTCGCTTAAATGCTCCCTATCTCAATAAATATGTCTAAGTGTTGGGGCTTTGAAGGGAGGGGGCCCAAGAAAATGACAGCTCTCTTCTATTTCCAGGTCAGAACCATCTCTATGATTTGAGGCTGGTTCAACTGCTTAGGCCTCTGCCCTGAACTGAACGTGCCTTCCAGAATGTAGGCTTCTACACAGGGGGTGTGAGTAGGGGTGGGGAGGGCAGAGCTGGCCCCACTAAGCTCATGGCATGGCCTTGAGACCAAACTGGATCACACCCATCTGTGGCAGGCAATGGTGAATAGAAAACTCAGAAGGCTCTGAGCCATACTAGCCCAGTTCCTCCCTAATGGACCAATCAGTTGTATAGGGAGCCATGGGGACAGAGCTCAGGAGTGTTACTCTAATAAGAGTCCCTTCACCAGGAAACATAAGGAGTGGGGAATGAGTGTTCCCCTAATACCCTCCTCCACCTGGCTGTACAAGTTACATGCCTCAGAGTGATCTCAGAAATCCCCACCTCTCCCCATATCCTACTTACCACCAAGTCCTGTCAATTTCCCTTCCTAAACTTGTCTTGAATCTGTCCTCTGTTCCATTCTACAACCACTACTCAGTAGCCCAAGACTCTATTATCTCTCACCTGAATTCTCATAGGCCTCTTCATCTACTTTTGCGGTCTCCAATCTGTCTTTAGTTTTGGGGAATCTCCCCATGGAATGAGGCTTTGGCCGCCATGTTTGTTTCTACCTGTTTTCCAAGGCTGGTTCTCTAGCCTTCCTGCTGAATTTCAATGCTTCCCAATATCCCTGAATAAATTCCTTTTCTGCTTAAGTCAGGCAGAATTAGTTTCTGTTGTTTTCAACCAAGAACCATGACTGGTATAGTCTGGGGCCAGCAGGGCAGTGACATCTGACTTCTCTATGTAGCCAAACACGTGGCTGCCAAGCATGGAGACACCCCAGGAGGGAGCAGGACTGCTCTGGCAGCTCCAAAGTAGGGCCTCCTCAGGAACAGGGAGGAAAGTTGGCCATTTTGAGCCAGATAGAGCCTTTAGATGGAGTCAGGGTTCCCACAGATCTGTGGGTGGAGGCCACATCAGAGAAATCATCCTATTATTGGGATATGCCCATGGGGTGGGTCACCTAATACACCCTGGACTGGAGGTCTGGAAAATACCGGATAGATGGAGGCCCAGAGAACCCACAACTGGCTCATGGTCCGTTGGGAAAGCAAAAGCCTGCCCCTCCTGGGCCTTCTCATACTTGTCATACTTTAACTGAAGAGACTGTACTCTGGTCATCTATTTCAAGAGATTTTTCCATTTCTAGGACATTGGGTCTACTCAAATAACAAAACATGGGAGGAAATAAGCAGAGAGTCAGAGTGCACTTACCATACTTCCTGATGCCTCAAATAATAGGATGTCAGTGTAGGAAAGGCCCTTGAGACTATCTAGTCCTGTGATCTCAGATGTCAGCAGGCCTCAGAATCATTCAGAATCACCAGGTTAACAATGTGGGTTCCCAGAGATTTCATCAAGCCCACAGCTGATCCACTAGTCCTAGTGTGGGTTTTGCGTAAGTTTTCCCAGTTAACAAGTTGGTAGAGAATAGTAATCCTAGTCCTTTAACTCATCTTACAGAGAAAGGAACTGAGACTCAAAAAACAAAATAACTTGACCAAGGACCCCAGAGAATCAGTTGTTGACCTGGACCCCAAGCCCAGGTCTCCTGATTCCCACTCCACTGGACTGGCCATGGCTCATACAGGGCATGGAAAGTGCTTCTTTCCCAGGTTGGTTGCATGATTTTGGTCCCCTACCTCCATTTTCTGATTATACGAGGAGCAGCTTGTCATGGAGAAATGCTGGAAGTCAGGATGGATACCCTGCCCTTGTCTTTGCCAGAGAGGCTGCTGTGGCCTTGGCTGAGGAGAAAACCCCGTGGGCAAAGCCAGGAATTGATATGTCAAGACTTTCACTTAACCTAACACAGTCACAGGCCCAGGTTCCAGTTCTGGATTTTCCAGTGCTCTGTGTGACCTTGAACAAGTCACTCCCATCCCCAAGTCTCTGTTGTGACCAGTTCATAAAATGGAGATAAGTCTGCTATCTGCTGTCTGTCCTGCCTACCTCATGGACCTCTGGTGTGAAGGTACTCTGTAGACTCCCAAGTGCTACCCAAGCAAGAGGGATTACAGACACTGGAAATGTGACTGAAATACCAATTTCCACTCAGGGTTCCTTGAGGACATGCCGGGCCCATCTTAGAAAGAGCAGAGGAAGTTAAGAGGCCGCCAGCAATGCTCCAGGGAAACTCTCAGAGCCTTATGAGCTGGCTGGCAAGAAGAACCCTCTGCTTGCACAGAACTTCTGCGTCAGAATCTGTCATTGCTGAGGACCACTCTCTCACTCCCAGGGGGGTGTGTGTGTTGGGGGCAGGGGAGTCACTGGATCAGAGCCTTCCTGTCTCTGGCCAGGACCCTCTGTCCATTTCTTAAAGTGTCCTGGCTCAGGAGCCCCTAGGAAGTGTTCAGAGGACACCAGGGGTCCAAGAGAAGCCACACCACACTCTTACACACCACAGCCTGTTTTGATTGTTAGAGCAGGTTCAAGAGGGTGGATTAGCTTACTCACAGTATGTTTTTCTATCTCACCAACATCACACCCCTCAGGACCATTTCCCTAGGGCAGGAGTCCCAGTATACCTCAAGTTATCAAGACACCAGGATTCTTACACCATTCTGCCAAAAAGTTGCCTGTCAACTTGCTCAATCCCTTCACCCCTTTGAGGCTGTTTTCTCATCTATAAATGGGGGAAATAATTTCTGTCCCTCCCTCCATTGTAGGTGTGCTGTGTCAAATGAAAACACTGTCAGGGAGGGCTTTGTTGTCATGATCTTGTAAGAGAAGCAGACAGAGGAGGCTTGGACAGGGAGCGAGATGGTGGCGGGGGTGTGGGATGTGGAAATGACCTTCAGCTCCCAGAAGCAGGAAAGCTCTATGGAACTATTTCATTCCTGTCTCCACCTGGGGCTGTCTCAAGGTGGCAGGTACTGGTCATTCGAAGAGGAGAAAACATATCAGACCTGGGGACCTTGTATGATGAAGCCTAAAGAAAAGTTTTCCATGAGAAGACCTAAGCAGCCACTTCCTTGATAGAGGTGCGAGGTCACCCAAGCAAGTGCTTTTCAACCCCTTTCCCTCCCCTCACCTTTTTTATTTTTTATTTTTTAGCACATCCCATTCTTTACAAGATCTTAAAGCAAATTCCTTATCGGTTACTTTTGAGGAATCTCTGAGACCCTAGGAAGCACCACTGATTTCCTGTGCAGATGAGGGAAACAAAACTCAAGCAGGGGTGGAATGTGACCAACGCCACGCAGTAAGTTGGTTAAAACAAATTTCAAAAACCACCTGGAAAGCAGATCTCTAACCCTCAGCATAGGTGTCTCCAGCTCCATAGAGCATCAAAGAACCATGCAAAGTTTTCTTCGTTTCTCCAGCCATTTCCATACCCTGAGGGAAGAGGCCCAGCACGGAGGTGTGGAGTAGTGAATAGGAGGGTGTTGTATTGGCACCACTGGAATAAACAAATCTCCTGTACAGCAGGAGACTCATGGTCTCCTCTGAAAACAAGAACGTTTGGCAGGTTGTTTCTGAGGCACTGCGTCCCTCGCTGAAATAAAGCAGGAGCAGGATGGGCAACTCTGGACAAATGGAAATTCCTGCCAGTTGCCAGACCCTTCTCCGTCGTTCCCCCGAAGGCTGGCGGCCACCCCATGAGATTGACCCATCCGCAGAAGGGCCCCAGGTGTCTCTCACAATGGTCACAGGGCACCTGCATTTGTCATCAGCCAGAGTGGCTTTTTGATGGTCCTTCCTGCCGCAGGTAGCCGGCAGGGGTCAGACACGCCGAGCCCTCCACCACACTGGCGTGGAGCAGGTGGTCCACACACGGGAGGGGTCGCGGGACGGGAGAGGACTGTCAGGGACTGAAGGCTAGGCATACGGTTCTACCACAAAAAGATTTATGAGACTCGACCAAGGTCCCCCACCGCCCCGACAGCGCTGGGGCAGGGGTCACCAGTGGAGGAGGGCGGAACGTATCCCAGCTGCCCGGCCAGGAGGCGGGGAAGGGCGGGGTCGCAAGGCGACCGGAGGAGCCGGAGGGAGCCAAGGGGGCGACCGGGGCCATCGCGGCGAGGCCACCCGGACGCCCCGCCTCCTGCTCCGGGCGAGTCCGAGTGCCCGCTTGGCTGGGAGCTGCTGAGGGGACGCCGGGGCGCCCGGGCCGCGGCCAGAGCACATCCCCCGCCCGCACAGACAGCAGACCGCCGCTGCTCCGGGCCTGCCCGCAGGACCTGGCTGCCTCCCTTCCTCTCTTCTAGGGGTGGGTGTCGCCTCTAGTTTAAGGCGGAGATGCTTTCTGAAAGGACTTGAGATTAAGCAGAAGGTCCTAGCTTTCCTATGAGGAGATTTTGCTCACCTGGAAAAACAGGCCCTTCTGGGGGATTAATCACCGCGCAGGGTAGCTCGAGACAGGTGCTTGTCAAGCCTTTAATCCCAGTGTCAGCTGGCAGACAGCAGGGCACCCTGCCTTCCCAATCCCAGTGACTCCTGGTCAAGAGAGACTCAGAATGTTCCAGGGAAGAGGGACCCTTAGAGACTAGAGCTCTGGAGTTTTGTGTTTTGCACACTGTTGTAGATGGAAAGCGAGAACCCCAGGGTAGTGCAGGGGAGGCGGTAGAGTGAGAGATTAGACGGCACCCCCATCCCCCTCCCTCTTTCATTTTTGCTGCATTAAAACTGCAGGAGACATCATGTGGAAAGAGTGTAACTAAGCACAAGTTTGAGGCCCTCTTTCAAGTCTATTGTTTTCTCATTTTTATTTTGTTGTGCATGACCTTGAGCAACTTAAAAACCTGAGTCTCAGGTTCTTCATATGTAAAACAGGAATAAGAATAGTACTGCCTGCTTAAAAAGGTTGTTGTAAGGATTAAGCGAATTAATGCATGTAGTGTAGCTTATAACCTGTCCTGCCTGGGCCACAGTGTTTTAGGGGTTGCTATTAATATTATTGCTATCCTTACTATTATTTTTTAAATATGGCCCAGAACAGAGAAGGGACTTGACCAAGTGACAAGGGAACTTGGTAGTAAAGCGGGAAGCAGTACTAAGCTTTCCTGTCTAGATGGAGTTCTTGATGTTTTAGACATTTCGAGATTGATGCTCCATGGAAATCTTTGAAAGTAAACACAAGTCCATTTAGGGGAGGCCACACATTTAAGTGGCCTCTGGCACAATCTCCATGATCCTCCGGAAGTAAAGGAGGAGGGGGAGTGCAGAGAAAAGGAGGGAGATGAGAGGAGGAAGAAAAGAGAAAGGTGGGGAGAGGAGGAGGTGGAAGAAGAAATGTCTGGAGCCTTCTGAGCTCAGCCACTAAACAGGAGATGTCTTATCTCTGGCTGCTATAGCAGGATACTACAGACGGGTGGCTTATAAACAACAGAAATTTATTTCTTACAGTTCTGGAGGCTGAGAAGTCCTAGATCAAGGTGCCAGCAAGGTCAAGCAAGGGAGGGCCCTCTCCCTGGTTCATAGCTGGTTCACCAGCTGAGGATGCCATTCCTGAGGACAACACCCTCATGACGTAAGCAACTCCCAAAGACCCCACTGCCCAATATACCATCATCTTCTGGGGTTAGGATGTCAGCATACAAATTTGGTGGCACACAAACATTCAGACTATAGCAGATGATCACATTGGGGGTGCTCTTGAGGGGACACCCTCATTAGGTGGAGGAATTAGACCTTAAAAATATTTAAAGTTTGACTTTTGTTTGGAGAATACGGTCTCGAGTTTGTGTTGCTCAGGGTCTCAGCCTGATTTATGGTCAGTTTCAGTTCAGTCACAATTCATGAGTCTCTCCTCTCAATCTAAGCTGAGCCCAGCTTGAGGGGGACCCTGCTTAAAGCCTGAGGAACAGTCAGGGCTTGTGTCCAGCAGTTAAAGAGAATCTGGTTCTGAATCCTGTCACTTTCTGACTGACTGGGCAAGGATTTAAACCTAAGCCTCAGTTTAATCATCTATAAAATTGGGATTATATATCTTGCCTCATAGTATCATTGGGAGGATCAAATGGGATAATGCATATAAAGTGCTTAACCCAGGGCTTGTCACTAGGAAGTGCTCAATAAATGTTCATGACTATTATCATCAAATGTGTCTGCCTGCCCCTATATGTGCGCAATGACTTCCTCATCTTCTTTCTAGCTAGTGGCCTATTTTAGTCAGAATTTGGTTTGCCTCCAAAGAAATAATCCCAAACTACATAATTTAGTAGTAATGTAGAAAAGACAGTGTATTTCTTCACATAAAATTTGAGTAGCTGATCAGGTATGGAAAGTAATAGTTTCCTTGTATCTGGGATTCAGACATTATCTTATAATGCCATACATGACCTTGACCCCATGGTCTAAGATGGTAGTATCCAAGTTCCAGGCAGCAGAATGACAGAATGAAGGAGCCAAAGGGTGCTTGTAGGCTCTCTCATAAGAAAGGTTCCTGGAAGCTGTTTTACTACCATGTCTGCTCAAATGCCATTGGCTGGAACATAGTCACATGATCACCTATAGCTGCAAAGGAAGTTGGGACATGTAGTCTCTATTATGGGCAGTCATGTGTCCAGCCAAACATTGATGGGTATAGTGCTATAGAAAGGGAGAATGTATAATGTATATCAGAAACCTGTAGCAGGCTCTGCCCCAAGCCTCTGGCTTGTGCAGGAGAGCTAGGCAGCTTGAAGTCAGATCCCAAAGCACTAAAAAACAGGAATGGGAGCATGTTGCTTCTCCTCAGCTTTCCCTGGTGGCTCAATCTGCAATGAGAATGTGGAACTCAGGCCTCCTGCTGTGGGTCAGAGAAAGTCCTGTCCTGTTCAACTACCTCCTGGGCCCTCCCAGGCCTCAACTCTAAAGGCAGGAAGAAAACTGGAGAGGCAGCTGATGCCCCCTCCTGGCCAAAGAGAGGACACTGAACGACACAGGGGTTCCGAGGGGGCAGAGTGACACAGAAGGTGGGCTTGGCACTGCCTAATGGACTCTTCCCTGGTAGGATACACACCTGAAAATTGTGGGGAGGCTGGGCCCCCAACTAGTACCACGATCCAGATGCCTAACTGGACAGACAGATCTGCACTGGGCCTTGCACCCTTCTTTTCCTAACAGGAACACTCTAGCCGGCCACCTGGCCTCTGCCAGGGCTCAGGGAATACTTTTCCTTTTCCTTCCCTTGCCCCACAAAGGTCTCTGAAAAGGGAGGAGAGTTCACCAGCATCTCCCTACCCTCCCTCCCTCCCCTTCTAAAACAAGCCCTCAGGAGACTTCCCTGGTGGTCCAGTGGCTAAGATTCTGCACTCCCAATGCAGAACCCAAACACAGACAGCCTGGGGTGGGAGAGGGGCGGTGATGCGCTCCCAATGCAGACAGCCCAAGGTAGGGAGGGGGGTGACGGGGTGGGGAAGGAAGCAGTCCGTCCTCCCCAAAGCTGAATGAATGGACTGATCTCCCTGGACAGTTTCAAAGGTTTGTGCTGGAGAAAATACCTCCTTCTTTGCCAGGGATGCACTTGTTACAGGCTTTGAGGCTGAAGTTCTTCTGGCCGATAACTCCTTAACCCAACTGGCATCCTCTTCAGGGATTTCTGGCGAGGAGGTGATGTAGGGCTGTAGAGTTTGTTCTGCATTTAGTAATCAGAAAGGAGCACCTGGAGGAGGAAATTACCTCCTCTGTCCCAGGTCCCTGGAAGGAGCAGGGTGAGCGGTGAGGTAGGCTCTGGCTGCTAGGGTTCAACTATGAGTGTTTTCTGATTTCTGTCTCTGCCTCTGGAACACCCTTGGAGTAAGACCTGTGTATTTCTCCAAAAGGTTGAGGTGGCATTGGTTGGGGATGGGAGTTGTTTAGGCCTGGCCTGTACTGGCCAGGAGCCTCCTGTGTCCCTTCCCTGTGCTAGGTGCTACGGACCTTACACACCTAACAACCCTGCAAGGAACTCATTGTTACCCCCATTTTAGACATACAGAAACTGAGGCTTGGAGAGACTGGATTACTTGACATCATTGTGTCATCGGAAGGAAGCAGAACAAGATTCAGTCAGGTCTGTCTGACTCCAGAACTTCTGTTCTTTCTACCTAACCTTGCCCAGAATATTTCCAGCAAAGACTGCTTCTTCCCGCTCCTCAGTCTGGCTGCAGGCTCTCTGAGGTCCTTGCATCTCTAACGGCATCACCGAAGGGCTCTCTTCCCCAAAGGCTGTCCACTCAGGGACCCTGATTTGCCCCTTCTTTCTCTGCTGCATGAAAACAACAGCTTCCCCGAGAGTATCTTTTTAGCGTTCTGCTGCATTTTTTTGTTGTACACTTAACCTCACACAAAGTCGACCCCCAAACCTAAAAACTCCAATTCATCACATTCCTCGAGGTGGCATCCACCCCTCCTTGTCTGCCCTCAGCCTGAGCATCTGGTCTGCTTCTACCTTCAGCCTCCAGGTCAGTGGTCATAGCACTGTTGTCTTGGCCACTTCCTGTTGTTGGCATCTGGACAAGGCCCAGTAGTGTTCTTCCAGGGACACTCACTTTTTATTTTTCCTCTGAGAAAGTCAGGTGACTCCACAAGTAGAAAAAGACCCCTGCCCATTCCTGCCCCCTCACATCTGCTGTCACCTGGGTGCTAAGGCTGTAAAGGGAAGAAGGCCACTTAGGTTGTGTGTAGACTGAAAATTACCAATACGGTAATTTGTTGCTGATAGAATAGAGCATTTTGTTCCTCCCCCATATCATGGTATCTGTCAATGAAGTTTCCTAGGAGAGCAGTGAGTTGCCTGCCACTGGATGCCCTGTGCCCAGTATAACACCTGACACAAGATGCAAATAATAAAGGTGGCAGAGAGGGAGCAGATGCTATTAAGCACACAAGTCCCAGGGACACCTCTGAAGGTGGGAACTCGAAGGGCAAGTGTCTTATCCTCAGCTTGCTCCTCTATTCCCATCAGTTCAGTTCTGTTGCTCAGTCATGTCTGACCCCACAGACTGCAGCACGCCAGGCCTCCTTGTCCATCACCAAATCCCAGAGTTTACCCAAACTCATATCCTTTGAGTCAGTGATGCCATCCAACAATCTCATCCTCTGTCGTCCCCTTCTCCTTCCGCCTTCAATCCATTCCCATCAAAGGCCCTGAAATCACATCACGCCTTCCACCGGTTTCTTCCACTGCAACAAGTCAATCCTGCCAGCACTCAGGGAAGTTTATGGTGCCTTCATAATGTCACAGACCTTTCACCAACCCCTAGGAGCCTGCTGCTATTTACTTGTTTCTTGAAGGTGCCCTTGAGTCTCCATAACGTGTATGTTTTCTCATCCAGCACCATGTTCTCTCCTTGTCTCTTATGGCTCGTCCTGCACTACTTTGCACACTTTGGGTCAGACATTAGGAGCCAAAATATTTAGTCAGAAAACAATATAAGTAGGAGAGAGAGGGGCCCTGGCAGAATAAACAACTCAGCAATTGAACAGAGATGGCCCAGCAGAGCACAGGCAGGCCCAGCCAGGTGGTAGTCAGGACAGGAGCATGCCTGACCTGTCCTGGCATACGGTTCCTTCTGAAATCTGAGAGTGGAGTTTAACAGCACTGAGATCTGGAAACAGTGGGCACTTCTTCCTGAAACCCAGGTGACCACAGCTGAAGCTGAGAAGGGCAATCAGCCCACTGCTATTTCTGAAGGCGCCCAGTGTGGTTACTCAGTGAACTGTAATTAAGCTCATCTATAATTTGATAAGTGGGAGCAGCCTCGCATTTTATAGAGTAATTAAGTCGCACTGAGAGAACAGCACAAGGAGTTTCTGGACTTCAGCATTCCCAGAGGTCAGTCTGCATTCACACCCTCTCTCCTCTCATGCATGTCATCGGTGCTGAGTCCGGGATGGTCCCCAGCCACAGCCCTGGGAATACCTCCTGGCCCTGGTCTCTCCCCTTCAGGCCCTCTCTGAGAGTCCAGACCAGGGGCAGATCCAGACGCAATGCACACACTTGCAGTGACACTTGGGAAAGGCTTGGCCTCCCTCCCCCCACTGCTATCTTCAAAACTAGGCTGGAGAGAGTTGCATTTAATGCTCCCCACCCATCGCTCCTTCACAGGTTATATGACCAGCCTTTGAGTGAGTGGTCCAGCCCAGCTCCAGGGCCTTGGTAGAGAAGCTGAGGCAGCCTGGGTTTAAAGCAAGGGGTCCAAGGGATGGAGGCCAGGCCTGGATTTCTGCCTTGGCTCTCCCACTTCCTGGCTTTGTGATTTTATGCAAAACATTCCACCTCCCTGAGGCTCAGTTTCCTTATCTATAAAGTGGGAACAATAGCCTTACCTGACTCCTAAGCCATTTATGAGGATCAGAGGAGAGATGAATTGTGAGGGGGCACATGTGTGTAAGAAATTGTCAGCATCTCAACAGATGTATTAAAACCTGCCTCAGATTTCTTGCTGCTTGAGGGGACTTAGGTGACCATTCAGCCTGCTGTGTGTCATCAAGAATGAGAGATGGGATAACCACAGCTGGAACCTTCTGCTCAGACAGTGAGGAGTATGGAAACCTTGTCAAGTGAGGGACCTTGGCTCTTGAGCCTGACTTGGCCATTTCCAACCCAGTGTTTTGTGCTGTTCTGGGTCATGGCCAAGTGTCAAAGGACTTATGTCACAGATGGTAGATTTCAGCTCAGTCTTCAGGTAAATTTTCCCTAACCAATGAAACGCTGTCTTAGGACATAAGGAGATATTTGTCACTGAAGGGCTTCAAAGCCTGGCCAGCTGCCTGGAGGCTGGGAGTCATGCTGGATGATGGCTGAGTCTCTTTTCCTTCTCTGAGGTTCCAAGGGTCCTGGCAGCCTTCCCATTCCTAAGCCCAGGCTGTGGGCCCAGCCTAGTAGGTGCTCACCTTAGACTTCTGAAGCCACAAACTTCATAAACCACCTTCCTTAGTGCCTACACACATCAGGATGGCCCTAGATGCTCTGGGTTTGCTTAGTCTACACCAGAACCCCAGAGCCCCACAGCCCTCCCTGACGCAGATCTGTATCTGAGGGTTCTCAAGCCTTGTGCTCACACAACCTCAAGCCCTCTGAGGGCAGCTCCTGAATGTGTTTCCGTTCAAGGTTAGGTGTTGGTGTTCTTGGAGCACACCCTCAGAAACGCCCAGGAAGGGGCACTGTGAGCCAGACCAGGCAGATTCCCTCGGAGGGTCACTGAGGGCTCCTCCAGCACAACCCCTTCCAGGGAGCAGTGCCCGGAGCCTGGGAGATGGGAGAAGATGGGGAAGGGAAGGAGATGGCGGCTCATGGGGCAGCACTTGTGGTTTTACCATGCATATGCCTACAGATCTTTCTCACTGTTACGTAATTGAGGTATTTTTTTCCCCTCCTTATTTTAGATCTGGGTGCCATCTGCCCTGCTTTCCATGCATCACTAACTCTGGGCTGGAGGTTAGATCTGACTTGGCCAACTGGTTCTATCCCTCCCTTGGTGAGAGACTTGGGGTGGTCTGTTTCCTCATGTGTAAAATGAGATAATAACCCCACCCTGCCTACCTCCCAGTGCTGCTGGGAGAATTGGAGGAGGGGAGGGGCTCGGCACCACACAGATGGGCCTGCTTGTGCTCTGACAGCCTGGGCCTGGCTCTACCCAAGCCGAGGGAGCCTCTGCTTGCTTGCGTCCACACCTGCACCAGAAGAGCTTGGTACAAGTCTGCAGAGCCAGGCCCCACCTGAAATACAGGAAGTGAGCAAAGTGAGCAGGACCCCTGCCCTGGGCAGCAGGGGCACTCCGAGCAGCTCATGGCAGGCAGGGCCAGGCTGGTCTGTCACCTGCTTGCACAGCCCTTGGCCCTGGGTGGAATGTTAAGCACAGCCCGTGCTCCATAACAAGGCGCTGTCAGGAGCATCTTGCAGAAAGCCGTGACCCAGCCTCCAGCCATCAAGGGAGGGGCAGTTGAAGGCATGGGCCCCTGTCCCCACAGACAGAGGTACTATTACATCAAACCCTGGGTGCAGGCCAAGCCCAGCCAGCACCCTGCTCCCCAGGGCCAGGCTTTGTCTGCAGCTTCCCCTCCTCTTGTCTTGGGCCCTCACTAAGGCCTGGGACCCAGAGCTACTACTGGCTCAAGGTTACACCACGGGATTGGGGTGCAGGACTTGCCCCCTCCCCCCCACCTCACACCCCTTGAAGAAGATCCAATGAGACAAGAATGCCTGGTTCCTGGCCCAGGTCCCTGTGTGGGTCCCTGCACTGCTGACCGGTCCCTGCTGTTTGGGAGATGGGACTATACTTCGAGAGGACCAGGACCAGAGCTTCAGGCCTGAACAGACAACTGGAGACATGTCCTCAGGCCTCACTGACTGAGCAAACCCTTCCAAGAAGAAGGTGCCAGAGATAATGCTCCTATCCAAGGCAGCATCGGCAGATGTCATTAGTCCTCAGCAGCCCCAGACAGCGGGAACAGGTGGCAGCCCCACACCCCCATCCCCACAAGAAGGGGCAGCTCTGCTGACAGGCAGTGAGGGTCTAGATGCCAGGTGCCCCTGACCTGCCCACCTAGTTCCCAGGCCCCTGGGGTCACAGGGTGAGGTGATGATGAACAGCACCGCTCGGGAGACTTCTGTGCTGGCCCTGGATCTGCTCAGACTCACTGGGATGCTGGGTGAGTCACTTCCCCTCTCTGGGTCTCTAATGTCATTTGTAAAAGGGGAACAGATCTCTATTCTGCCCACCTCAGTTGTCTCTTGTAAAGGATCAAAACTAGACCTGCTCTCAAGGAGGCACTCAGCCACCAGAAGGTGAATGGTACTTGTGAGGTTTTAATTCAGTTCAGTCACTCAGTCATGTCCAACTCTTTGCGACCCCATGGACTGCAGCATGCCAGGCCTCCCTATCCATCACCAACTCCCGGAGCTTACTCAAACTCATGTCCATCGAGTCAGTGATGCCATCCAATCGTCTCATCCTCTGTTGTCCCCTTCTCCTCCTGCCTTCAATCTTTCCCAGCATCAGGGTCTTTTCCAATGAGTCAGTTCTTTGCATCAGGTTTTAATTAGCTTTGAGATCATCTGGAGGGAAGTTGTTCTGGGTTTTTCAATCACTGGGATAAAAATTAAAAATCAGGGTGGCCTGCAGGGCAGCCTAGCAGTTCTGACTTACCCCTGGAGGTCCCGGACGCAGACGTGGCTTCTCCAGTGTCCGGTTTACTGCTGATCCTGACCCACAGAATGTGACCATCTCCCTTTCCCGCCAGTTCCCAGGCATCCATGCAGATGAACAACTGCTGCATACATTTTTCCTTAATAAAATTAGGCATGGACACAACATCTCCCAAGATATAAAAAATGAGATTCTGAAAAACAAGTTCTGTGATTCAAAAAGCTCTTCTTGTTGTGGAAAGACAATGGTCATCAAGTGTCCCTCCCAGGGTTTCTGGAGGGTTTCAGCCTCCTTGCCCACCTGTCACCCACACAGGCCCTCTGGGCCTCACTCTGCACACAGTGAGCTGGGCAGGGCATCCCTGACTGACAACAGAGGGGATGAATCCCTAACAGGTAAGCTGAATTCAAAGGCTGTGAGACCCCCCTCTTCTTTGGCTTTGCCTAAGCCCTGTGGCAGGTTCCAGCTGCCCAGGTCCTGCCTTCTTCTGGAACCAGACTCCATGTTTAATCCAGGAAACTACTAGAAGAGCAGGAACACTGTTTCTAAAGGGGCTTTGTGTCTTTGCGCTTGGAGTGCTTCCAACGTGGGGAGCAGCAGCCCTTTGAGACCTCATGCTTGGGTGGAGGCTCCCAAATCGGGAGCTGAGGCCATTCCGGCTGTGAAGGAGGCAGGGCGCCCTCTAGCGGCAGGCCTGGCCCTTTCAGGGCGAGGCAGAAGGGCTGGTATGATTTGCAGGGCTGGAACTCAGGGCCCTGTCTCAAGGTCTGCAGCTACCTAGAGAAGGGTGTTGCCTGGTTCTGGTCCAAACATGCAGGTTCTGAACAATTTCAGGGATACTATGAGCTTAGCTTTCAAAGCCAACCCAAGAAGTGATAACAGAAACTCTACTTATCAGTGACCTGGCTTAATTAAAAATAAAGGCCATAGCAGGAAGGTGAGCTGTCAATGAAGGCCACGCTGGAGTGCCATAGAACAGGTGCGTGTGTGTGTGTGCAAGCACCACATGAGACAGGGAACCTGGACCCACCCAGGGGAGAATATGCCACAGTGCCCATCCTATATATATATCACAGCTCCTTCCAAGGATGCCCCATCAACATGCATCCCACTCTAGGCAGAACCAAGCAGATCCAAACTAGAAACAAACTACCTCTTAGCCATTGAGCACCTCCACATGTTTGTCCTAAAACAGGCTGGAGAAATCTTAAATGTAAATCTCCAGAATGTTGCCACTCCCTTCACTCAGCTCTGAATCACTGGCTGCAGGCTACACACAGCAACACCAAGGACATGCAGAGAGGTGCACGGTGGGCACGTGGTGTGCACGGCTCAGGCAAGGAGGGTACAGAGCTCATCACGGGTCCTCCAATGACTGGCCCCAGAGCCACCCAGGAACATAAAACGTGAAAAGCTGCCCCAGAACATAAAACGTGAAACATTTCTACAGCAGTGGCAGGAACACACACCTTGGACTTTTATATTTTATAGAAATCAATATAAGCAAAATTGACTTATAAGCAATAAAAGGGCAATTCACGTATCCTCTTTGGGCCAAAAATGCTTCATGTACAAAAGAAAAAAAAAACCGTCCTTTTAACTTATGAGGCTGGTTTAAGGCTCAAATGAGATTTATTTTTTCAACTGGTGTTTGGCTTTAAAATATAAAGGATTTGGATTCTATTTTATAATAAATCTGTTGTTAACCTAAAGATATCTATCTAAAATTTCTGTTTAAAATCAACTCCAGAAAGACAGATGCACCATGTTTGCCCTGAGGTTTGGGGGCCCTGCCCACCACTCTGCACCCCAAATGAGAAGGCCTGAGCCATTCACTGGGTATGCAAATTGGGCTGGGCTACCTGCTCTAGTTAATGCTCAGACTGGCAGTGGGTCCTCCTGGGATGGGGCTAATCCTCCAGTGAGACATCAAGAGGTGATAGCGCAAGCCCCTTCCCCTCCCTCCCTCCATCCTCTTCCCCCACACCCAGGGCTCCCCCCAGCAGAGGCCAGTGCAAAACTTGTCAGTGAATATAGATCCTGTCGGAGATGGCTCCGGGGAAGTGGGTCATGATCTGCATCCGCAGCCACCAGTAGTAGTCCATGGGGTGGTAGCGAGTGTAGGGAGTGACGGCGGTCAGGGCGTGGGTCACAGCCTTGATGACAGGGGAGGTGTCTGTGGAGCCGCTGGCGCAGTAGCTCTCCATCCTGGCGACCTTCTCATCGAAGTACTTTCTGCCGTAGTCCTGGCGCACCACCTCAGGCAGCTCCTCCCACATCTTGTTGGCGATGGCCTTGATGTGCTCAGTGCCTCCGTAGAGGCTGGTGGCGGCGATGAAGTTGCCGGGTTCCACCACGCTGACCTTCACTCCCAGCGGGTGCATCTCGTAGCGCAGGCAGTCAGAGAAAGCCTCCACCCCAAACTTGGTGATGCAGTATGGGGAGCGGGCCACATTGGCCATGCGGCCCATTATGCTGCTGATGTTAACAACGCGGCCTGTAGAGGAAGACGGCAAACACCTGCTCATGGGGCCCTCCCTGCAGGGGGCCTGGGGCCTGGCGTGTTTCCGGAGGCCTGGTTACAACCCGGCCTCTTGGCCCGAGACCTCTTTTGCAGCCTGCGTGGCTGGGGCTCAGCCTTCTGAACCACCCAGGGTCAGGGGGCTTTCTTGTTTATAGTGGAGGCCAGCTCAGGTCCACACATCAGCATCAGCATCCCTGGTATTTCCTGGGTAGCCAGGTGGGCCCAAGCAGGACAGGGAAGGAGAAAAGAGAAGAAGGCTTGCAGAGCAGGAGGGCACAAGATAAAGGGCAACAGCTGTCTTGCCGTATTCTCCTATTGCCAGTAACCCCAAACTGTTATTACCTGGCCTGGCTCTGTTGCCAAGCAGGCAGGGGCAGGGTTCCAAACATGCCTTCAGGTCTACGACAATAACCTGAGCGGAGTCTCAGGCACTAGGGGAGAGTGGGGACCTGGAGAAGCTCTCCCACAGGCCCAGCCTGGGGGCGCTAGGAGTTGACACAGCCTCTCCCTGCCCTGGAGCAGTGGGTGGAGGAGGAGCCCATCCGGCCTTCCCCGGAAGGCCAGGCAGACCACAGACCCCCTTGCCCTGGGTGTGCCCCCAGGAAGTCAAGGCATGGCCCCACCAGGGCACTATGGGGAGACACCTTCCAGAAACCTCCAACTTGGAAGTCGCTGAAAGGTTGGCGTTTTCTTCAAAAACCCCACAGCTGCTCTCTGGGCCCCTCCTGTCACTGCTGGGTCACTGGGACAGAGGGAATGGATCTTCCCTTTTTTGCCATATCATTTGCTACTCTAGGGAGAAAATGTGAGTCTGGGACTTCTTAGGTGGTTTGCTTACATTTGGCTACCTAACGTGGTTTGGGCATTTTGTCTGTTTTGCCAGTTTCTAATCTTGATTATTATTATTTTCAACTACTACCACAATTGTCTCATTTTTAAACTATGGCATAGTAACCCACAGGATGGATATACAAACATTTACTTAAGCACACCTCTGTCAGTACGTGATGTATACACAGCGCTCTGTGCACAAGGGTGGTTATTTGTCTAGATTAAGTTCTCAGATTAGGATTACTGCTATAATCTTTTAGCCTTTGATGTAGAATGCTGACCTCTTACCTGCTCTACTGTCTGAAAACCACACATCCCTTTCCACCCACTGGCCACCATCCACAGGCCCTGTGTCGCCCCTGGGGTTTATGGGCTCAGCCAGTGATGGTGGTGGGTAGTGGGTCTGCTGAGACCTATTACCATTCTGAGCAAAGATGAAAAGGTAGAGCAGGTCCAGGGGGCAGGAAGAAGGTCCCCTTCCACCTTACCTTTTGCCCTCCGGATGAGGGGGAGAAAGGCTTTCGTCACCCGAACAGTGCCCCAGAGGTTCACTTCTGCCATCTCCTTGTAGGTCTCCATGCTGGTGAACTCCACGTCTCCAAACGTTGAGATGCCCGCATTGTTAACCAGGCCCCACAAGCCTGCACCAGAGGAGACAGAACTGGGTCACCACGAGGCTCAGCCTCAGGTATCACCCAACAACCTGCAGCCCATCCTCCTACCCACTTTCATTCCTTTTCCCCATAACTTGGCAGCTTCTTGTCCAAGGCTCTCAAGACATGTTCTAGAGACACCCAGGAATAACCAGAGATAGAAAGGTCTAAAGTGCCGGCTGTGACCTCCCTTCAGTCTACAGTTTCCAATTCTCATTTCGCTTCTGCCTGCAGCCACTCTCTGATCCATCATGACCCAGCCCTGCTGGCGCCCCCAGCCCGGAGCCCCCCCCCCTTACTCATTTCTACCCTCCAGTCTCATCCTGCACCCTGCACCTGTTTATTCAGACCTGCCTCTGAGCCTTTGCTTGTCTTCTCCCTCTTGCCAGAAACCAGGGGAACCTCAGGAGTCATCCAGGCCAAGTCCTCTCTGGAGAACCAGAGAGGGGACATAGCATCCAAGGTCTCACAGCAAGTCAGAGGCTCAGCCAAGACTTGATGTCAGGTCAGGCCCCAGTCTGACTCCCCTCTGAGATGCTCCATCCTCTGATCTCCCCTCTGAGCCACGCACTATGGGCTGGATGTCATGTGGTCAGCTATCAATATGTCATCAGTCATCAATATGAACACTGAACACACCTGGTCTTTGCAGGTAGCAAAGACCCCTCAGCCTGGTGTGATCCCACGGGCCTTAGTACGTGGTCAGAGCAAACTCCCTGAGTGTACTTGGGCTGTGTTTCCTGCAAGACCAACTTGAAAGATCATCCGAGTCCACTTAGTCTGATAATTACTCTCACGGGTAGGGAGACAGAACACCTGAGAGGGAAGCCTGGCTTCAGTGGGACCATTGAGGCCAGGGCAGAGCTGAACTGAGATGAGACAGTGAGGGTCAAGAGACAGTGAGGGACGAGATAGTGAGGGGCAGCCTTGTGCAGCAGGGCCCCCTCTGAGTTCTGTTTATTCAGGTGCAAGGACTGGACGGACACGCTGGAACCTCAGGACACCCAGGCCCTGACTCTTCTTTGTGGAAACCCTCAGGGTTTAGTCTCCCGGGGCCATGAAAGTGCTCCTTCCCAAGATGTAGGCTCCGGCAGAGCTGCCTTCTAGAGGCTGTTCCCTCCTGTGGGAACTTTGGCCTGCTTCACCTCAGTTAATCATGGAAGTGAGTTTGTGTAAATGACAAGAGTAATTGGTCTCTAACTGCTTTCCTTCCATGTTACCCAAATTAAAGCTTTGTCAGCTGACCTCTTGTGCTTTCTCCTTCAATTATGGAGAATTAACAGCATTTATTAGAGAAAGGAAATTGCCGGTTAACAAAGTGCTCATGAGCTCTCACCTCCACTCCCCATGGTTACCAAGCCAAAGCCACGCCCTCAGCTCTCATGAGTGACCTCACAGTGATGCAGCCACTCCCCTCCACCCCCGACCCCCTGCAGACCTTCCTCTGGGTGTCACTGCCCCTTCCTCTTCCCAGGAGGAGCAGGAGGCCTCTCACCAATTGTCAAAGCCGACACTTCACCCTCACTGGATTCCACATCATGAGCCATCCATCCTTCTTTTTATGCAACTTTCACTCCTCTCCTGTCCATGCTTCCCTCCCTTCAACAGTGTACACATTAGATGCTCAGTAAATGTTTATCAGGTGAATGCTGCTGCTGCTGCTAAGTCACTTCAGTCGTGTCCACCTCTGTGCGACCCCACAGACAGCAGCCCACCAGCCTCCGCCGTCCCTGGGATTCTCCAGGCAAGAACACTGCAGTGGGTTGCCATTTCCTTCTCCAATGCATGAAAGTGAAAAATGAAAATGAAGTTGCTCAGTCCTGTCCGACTCTTCACGACCCCATGGACTGCAGCCCACCAGGCTCCTCCATCCATGGGATTTTCCAGGCAAGAGTACTGAAGTGGGGTGCCATCGCCTTCTCCAGTCAGGTGAATGAATGAATTTAAATATCAATACCATGTTTCATATCCCAAAGAACTTTCTCTTAATCATGCTGTCCCCTCACACCACTATCTGCTCTTCTTCCCTCCATGGCCAGGCTTCTGAGAACATGAGCTACACTCTCCAGTTTCCCATTTTCCTGACAGTCTGGGTCCCAGCCCCACACTGCTCCAGGGTGTCCAGGGCATCCCCTTGCTAGGGAAATCTCTTCAACCTTCATTCCCTGCCATCTTCTCTGGCCTCAACCTGCCCCCGGTGTGAGCACTACTGACACCCACACACCACCTTAATCTCCCCTGACCCCCTTCTTCCACCTGTCCTCCAGGACCCTGTCCTAGAGCAACTGTCATGGGGTGGCACGCGATGCTTAGGCAGCCTCATCTTCTTTATGGTCATGAAAGTTTCCAGCTGCTTTGTGTTTGATTCATATGGACAGTATAAATGACATAAAATACATACCGCCCTCTTATCCACCTAAAAATTAATTACATATGACTCTGATATGAAAAAAGGTTAACTGAATTTGATCTGTAGAAGCACAATGCCCCTGGATTACAGCTCGGATGATGTGATAAGTAACAAGTCTGTGCACCCAGGAGATTCCTGCAGTCCTCGGTCAACATTCTGAATAGACTCACAGCCTTCCTGCTGGTCTGGGTGACAGCTGCCTTCCTGTAACCACCCCATTGCCACCTCTGAGTAACTGTTCCCATGCACCCCTCGAGAGTCATGGCTCTCCCAGCCCCACCTCCTCCTCCTGATGGTCATTTTCATCTGAAGGTCCTACAGGTCCCCAACTCACCCTAACTAACCACCAAGTGCTCAAGCCTGCTTTGCTAATAGTTTCCCTGTCATCTTCGACTCCTCCAACCCCTTCATTTCTCCCCCATATAATGAGTCATGAGTACTTTCACATTACCGAGAAGGATCAAAAGGATGGCTGCTGGGTCCTGAACTAAGCACTTTGTATTCATTCATTCACCTGATCCTTACAACCAATCAATAGATACTGAATTGTCCCATGTCCAGATGAAGCAACTGAGGCTCAGAGAGGTTAAGCAGCTTGTTCAACATCACCCAGCTAACCGGTGGATAGGATGGCGTAGGACCCAGGTCTGCGTGAGGACATAGCTCTCGCCCTTAATCCCGTGCTGCTGTTGGCTTCTTCTGCTGGATCACTAGAATCGCTGCCTTCTTTCCGGTGTCCACAGCATTAGTTTGGGTCCCTGTTGTTGGAGAAGCTCTCCAAGTCCCCTTGTCAGTCTCTCTCCTCCTCCATCCTGATCCGAGCTGCTCCACCAGGCTTTCCTTCTCAGTCAGCCACTTCCTGCTCCTCTGCTTCCCTTTGGAGTGGGATGTGCAAGCCTCCTTTCCCACACTTGTCATCCACTCCCCGCCAAGGACTCTGCCCTCCCTGAGCCTGGACAGTCTGCCACTCCTCTGATATCATGGCCCCTCCTGCCTCCACTGTGTCCTGACTCTGCTCAGCCACCCTGACCCGCAGCCTGAGAGCAGCTTCTGTTGAAGTGCTCCTGCTTGTGGTTGGGTCGAGGTGTGAGCCTCACAGAGGGGCACCGTGAGGGCCACATGGTTGAAGGTACAAGCCCAACCTCACACCACTAGTAAGAGGCTGAGCCCAGAGCAATTGCAGCCTTCTCACTCCCAGACTGAGTACGCCCCAGATGTAGGGACCTCCCTGTCCATGGCAAAATGTCCCTAGTGTTATAACCGATCCTCACAGGTCCTTCTGTGAAGCCACTAACTTCCATTTTGCCCAACTACAAACTTCCTCTGCCAGCTCATACCCTTTCAGGTGCTCAGCACACTACCAAACATACAGTAGGCACTCAATAAATGTTTACTGAATGCAAGGTAAGGGGTGGTTTCAAGATCAGGCCATGTCCCCAGCCTGCATGTTGGTCCACTTGCTCGGCCTTTCCCTATAGTGGTGGAGGAGGGGCTGGTCACAGGCTCTGGATGGCCAGTCCCTCAGGGCCCTGTGGGGGAGCAAAGGGGCTGGTGGCAGAAGGCTCCCCAGCTCTAACCTGACAATCCCCTTCATCTTACCACCACCACTGGCTCTCCTGGCTTTGGCAGCAACTGTTCCACTGAGCCAGGGTGAAGGGCATCAAACTCGCCATCAAAATGTGATGGCTCGCCATCAAAATGTGCCTTCCACGCTGGGGGAGTTGGGGGTGGGGGTGGAAGAATGGACTGTCTCCTGGAAGGTTCCTGCCGAGGTGGATGGGTGTGCGTGTGTGTGCTAAGTCACTTCAGTCGTGTCCGACTCTTTGCGACCCATGGACTGTAGCCCGCCAGGCTCCTCTGTCCGTGGGATTCTCTAGGCAAGAATACTGGATGGGTTACCATTTCCTTTTCCAGGGGATCTTCCCGACCCAGGGATCGAGCCCGTGTCTTTTATGTCTCCTGCATTGGCAGGCGGGTTCTTTACCACTAGTGCCACCTGGGAAGTCGAGGTGGATGGGTGGAGTGAGTCAAAAGTGGCCACAGGCTTAGGGAAGGCAGGACTGGCGTGCTGCGGTTCATGGGGTCGCAAAGAGTCAGACACAACTGAGCGACTGAACCGAACTGAACTGAACTGGTCTGCAAGCTCAGGGAGGGCGCCACCTGGTGGTCAACGACAGTATTGCAGGAGAAGGAGGTGGGGAATTTGCACTGTTTAACCCAGAAACGGAGAAGGCAATGGCACCCCACTCCAGTACTCTTGCCTGGAAAATCCCATGGATGGAGGAGCCTGGTAGGCTACAGTCTATGGGATCGCTAAGAGTCGGACACGACTGAGCGACTTCACTTCCACTTTTCCCTTTCATGCACTGGAGAAGGAAATGGCAACCCACTCCAGTATTCTTGCCTGGAGAATCCCAGGGATGGTGGAGCCTGGTGGGGTGCCGTCTATGGGGTTGCACAGAGTCGGACACGACTGAAGCGACTTAGCAGCAGCAACCCAGAAAAAGGAGGCGTCTATGGTGGCTCTGTGGTAAAGAATCTGCCTGTCAATGCAGAAGAGGAGGGGTTAAGCCCTGGGTCAGAAAGATCCCCTGGAGAAAGAAATGGCAACCCACTCCAGCATTCTTGCTTGGGAAATCCCATGGACAGAGGAGCCTGGTGGGCTAGAGTTCAGGGGTGGAGCCCAGGGGGGTCGCAAAAGAGTCTGACACAACTCAGTGACTAAACAACAACAGCCCAGTAAAAGACCTCCATGAGGGGTTGGTGGGGAGGGGGGGCGGGGCGGGAAGAAGGAAGGGAAGAGGAGAGACCTGGGCAGCCACAGATTTCTTTTCTTTTTCAGATCTAAAAAATCTTCAAATCTTTTTTTCCAAAAAACAGATGATGGTGAGTGGTTTAACAACCCTTGCAAGAATGCGTCATGTGGAAAAAAGGAACAGGGAAAGTTTTCTGCACCAGGGTTGATGCTGGGATTTGAGCCCAATCCAAGGGCAGGAGGGTGCCCAGGGTTATCCCTGATTCTCCCAGTTAGGCTAACTGGGCAGACTAGTATTGGGATAGAGTTGATTCTGTCTTGGTGGCTGAGGACAACAAGGACCAGTGCACAGCCCCCAACCCCACTGCAGCCCTGTTCTGTGCTCAGGTCTACCCTGACCCTTCCTTTCCATGGCCATTTTATCACCACAAACCCACAGGCTGGGATGAAGTTGGTTTATGGTGCTGACTGCAGCTGTTTTCCGGCCTAATCGTTTATGAAGGCAGCCCAGGGAAGGCGGGCAGGAGGAGGATTTACCACCAAGGGGCGAGGCAGGCTGTACCTTCCAAGCTGGTAATTATCCCAGTGGGACCCATTCTGCCTTTGCTTAATGGGGCAGGAGTCCTGGCTCTGCCTGTTCATTACTAAACAGATGTTCAGTGATTTCGGGAACTCACGGGCCTCTCCTCAGAGAGCAGAGGGGCCTAGGACTGGCCTGCTGTGGGGGTGGGGGTGGCCCTGGGCTCACAAGGTGATGTATCAGTGACAGCTTCTCTGAAAGCCGCACAGCACGGGAGTCCCTGGGGTCACTGATGGGGGATGACAGCATCTCCCCTTGACTGATAAATGCTCAGCAGAGCAGCCAGCACTGGTCCAGGTCACCCACCCACTTGCCTGCTCCCTACCACCGACTGAAGTAACAGCTCAGGAGAGCTGCCCCACCCCACTCTGCAGGATGGCAGAGAGTTGAATAAGGTACCCCCTTTTCGCCTGGGCTGACAGGAAGCTCGAAGGTAAATGTCCTGGAAGAAGCGACGCAACAAGAATGCAGCACCATCCTGCTGTGTTCTCCAGGAGCCGTGTCCCCTCCCTTCTGCTTTACGACGGAGCCTCTCCCACCAAGGTCCTCCGTGGGCTGGACCGGGAGGGCACTTGAGTTCTTACGTTATGGAATTTTCTGCAGCATGTGACCCTGTTGGCGATGGGCCCCCAACTTTCTGTTCCTTTAGCTTCTGGGGCACTGTACCAAACCTCTCTGACAGTTGTCTTTCTCTTCTCTGGCCCCAAGTTGCTTCTGTTCCCCAGGAGTCCCTCCTCGCATCTCCTCCACTCCTAGTCTCACTTCCAACCATGCACACCTGATTTCCAGCCCACAGACTTCCGGGGAAGGGGGTGTGTGCACAGGCATTTCAGCATCTCCCATCCCTCGGCTGCTCCTCCAGTTTGGGGCAGCAGGGGTCCAGGATACAGACCTCTCGCCTCTCCCTCACCCCCACACACAAAGTCCAGCCAGCTCTGTCTCCGCAGTACTCCTTGAATCTGGTGCCTCCTCTTTCCAACACCCAGTGCCCTAATTCAGGAGGCTTACACTCACGCTCTCCCTTTAAGCCCCCCTCCACGCTGCCACCACCGTCCCCAGACTACAAGTCTGAGCAGGTCATTCCTCATAGCAAAGCCCCTTCAGTGGCTCCCCTCGCCCTCAAGAGAGCAGCCACGCTCCTTCACCTGGCCCCAAGCCTTGCACGACCTCCCTGCCTGACCTCATGTGCTGCCAACAACCACCAGCCTGACCCTGATTGGCTGCCCCTCGGCACAGCCTGTGTGCTCCCCACCACTGTTCACGCTCTCCCTCCCACTTGGAATGCCCGTTCTGCGCTCTGCCAATCTGCCCTGGCTGACCCTCCCCCAGCCCACCCCAAGACCAGGCTATGTCCCTCTGTCCCGTGTTGCACTCCGAGAGGGGATATGGAGATCATCTGGGTCAACTCCTCAGTAACTGTGAGGTCCCTGGGGTCAGGGGCTGTGTCTTGGCCATCTTTGTGTCCCCAGCATCAGCCCAGCACCCAGAGCTTGCACTCAGTGAAGGTTGGCTGGGTTGGTCTGTACGGCCTCAGTGCGGTGTGAAATTTAACCTATTTCCTCCACTGTGCAGCAGGAAGAAGAGCCCCAATGAGAGAAAGCTGTCTTTTGGCAGGATGTTAGCATATTGAAGGGGGTGTTTGGGGAGGGTCCCTTCAGAACGGCCAGCCCAGGTGCCACCCCCACTGCCCAAAGGCGCCCTTACCTTTCTCAGGGTCCTCCAGGCTCAAGCGGATGACCTCCGCCGCTTTATCCACCTCTTCGCTTTTGCAGACGTTGAGCTGGACAGTTCTTAAGCGATCACTCTTCATGTTGTCCAGCTCTTTGACCCCATCATTCCCTTTGTCCTGGGGAGAAGAGAGGAGCTGCTGCACCCGCCTCCTTCCCACCCAACCTGTGGGATGAGGACCAGTGCCAAGGCAGGGAACTGCCTCCAGTCCCAACCAAAGCCTGGGGCTTGCGCACAGCTTATTAACAGCCGCAAGCAGTAGTCTTTGGGGACCCACCCGGACCTGCTTCACCAGTAAATGGTTCTGGTCAACCCCTGAGCGTGGTGGCACATCAAACACCAAACTAAGTGCCTCAGACACAAGTCCCCAAAGCCCCCTGGCAGGATGCTGTCTCCCAGCAGAGGTCACAAACCCAGTAAAGAACCGGGGCCAGGCATGTGGGGATCAGACAGTGGGGAGAGTGGGGCTCAGGAACAGAGCACACGCCCTCTCACCCTGCCAGCTGTTGTCCATGTGGGTATGCAATCCCAGGGCTGCCAGACGCTTAGATTTTTAAGCTAGTAACTAGGATCTCCTAATGTTTCAAGTGTTAGAAAAATTACCCTTAAAAAAAAAGAGCCACTGCATGCCAAAGCACACCCACAGCTGCATGTGACCAGCAGGCTGCCAGTTGGTCACCTCTGTTCTAAGCCAAGAGCCAGTCACACCACCTTGACCAGAGACCAGAGCCAGACTGTAACTGCAGTTGGGTCACAAACTAGGCTCTGTGCACTCAGGTGCATCCCTTAAGAGGGGCCCAGTTTTTCCAGACACCGCTATTTTCAAGGGCATTGCCACCTGCAGTGACCTGCTCAGGTTAACGGCATGAGGAAATCGCTTTAAAAAAAAACCTTGCTAAATGACAAAGCACTATGCAACTTCAAGTATTATTAAACAAGAGAAAAGTGTCATTCACTCAGCACTCATGTCTTGGGTCTCTATCATGTTCAAGCACTGTGCCAATTACACAGACGTGAAAATAAATAACAGCCTCTGTTCTCAAAGAGTCACGTTTTAAGGAAGGAGGCAGATATGTGAGCAGACAAGACTGGGCAACCCTGCTGCATGAAAGCTTGTGGGAGGCAGGAGGCTGCACAGAAAGTGGGGTGGGCAGGGAAGGTCCCCCAAAAGCAGTGCCAGCTGAAGACATGAACCAGAGGGGGACCCGGGGACCAGGCACTTCCGGAAGAAGACAACTCTGGTCCTATCATAAGCCACTGAAGGCACAGCAGAGGTAGAGGAAGTGGTGGGATGTAAGGCTGGAGAGTCAGGCAAGGGCCTGCTTGGGGGCAGCGGTGAGCAGATGCAGGATCTGAATCAAGCAGACATCATTTATTGTTTACTGTGCTGCACACTATGCTGTTTGAAATGCATTATCTCATTAGTCCTCCCATCCAGAGCAGGGTGTACTACCATACTGCCTATATTCTATGACACACACTTTTTCACCATAGGGATGAGCTACAATCAATGTGAAAACGAGACACTGTCAGTCATAATTTGACTGGCAGTGACTTTTCTCAGTGGTCCATGGAACAGTGATGCATCTTAGGAGAGGACAAGAGTAGCTGCCAGAAGATGAAGGGATGGAGAGATGCCTCACTGTTCCGTGGACCACTGAGAAAAGTCACTCGGCCGAGGGCTGGCCTGGGCTACATCTGGTACTGAAACAAACATCCTCGGCAAGGCCAGAGCAGGCCATGAGGATGGCTGTGGTGGAAAGTTCTCTACAAGAGTGTCATCAGTGGTTTGAACCAGGAGGCCCCTAACCTCAGGCCTGAAGAACCTACATCATGCAATGTCAGAGGGACCTAGGGGAGGATGGGGAAGGCTCTCTATCACGTTGGACCACCAGTGCTGGAGAGGTCTGGAGAGGATAATCTCTCTGGAGAGGACTTGGGAGAACAGGATGGTGAGGGGGCCCACTTGTCCTGTGCAGCCTGGAAAACAGAATCAGGGCAGGAAAGTCAAATTCAGCTCAAAACGAAGAGTGATTCTCACAGTCTGGAGATGGCATGGGCTACCCTGGAGGCGTTCAGGCAATAAGGGTGGACGTGAGATCTGTCTGGATGGGATGGAGAACATGGTACAGAGAAAACTCAGGCATCAGGCAGGACATCAGGCTGACCCCCCTCTAATATCTCTTCCACCCCTAAACTGTCAACTTCTCCAGGGAGCCTCCCCAGAGGCCCTGGAAGACTCAGGGCATGGTTCCCTGAGCCTCTGCCCTGCCTGGCACCAGGAACACAGATACATCAGAGTCACCTCTGCACAGAGCAGCCAGGATGAGGCTTGGTTTGCCCAAGACTTGGCCCTGAGGACCCCTGGATGTGCCGGTTCTTCCTAATCGACATGGTGCTCCAGCTCCACGGGAGGGGAGCAGACAGGCCTGAACACCTACTGCCGCCCCCCCGGGGTCCACCAGAGAAGAACTGCCCGGATGCCGTCTTCAAGTCCAGAGGCTGGAGGGGCTGCCCACACACACCTCTCTTTGCCACGGTCGGCAGATGGGCATCAGGAAAACACCTATCTTGTTTTAATTCAGTCTTTGTATCGGGTTCCTCAAAAGCCCCTCAGGATAGAGTCCGCGTGGCCCAAGTTTCCGAGGGCTGCTGATGTCTGCTCCAACAGAACGATTCCAGCTGAGATGACCAGGCACTGGGTGCCCTTCCTCCTCTGACCTCTGTTAACCCTGCCACCATCACGCAACAACTCTTGAACCCCACACCCTCTCCTGTGCCTCTCGCCAGCATCAAGCCAATGCCCCTGCAGTCCCTGGGGGGGAACCCCACCCCACTCTGGGTTAGGGTGGCCCCCAATCCAGGTTAGGGTGCCCACAGGAACATAGTTTGGCTGCTTGACAGCCAAGAGCCATCTCACAGAGAAAACCACAGCTTCCAGCTCAGAATTCCGGTCCCCAGGAGAGAAGCTCCACCCTCCAACTTTCTCCTGAAGCCACCCCCACCCGCCACCCCATGTCTTCATCGGCCTCTGAGCAGCCTCCACGTCGTGCTTCCCTGATTGTAGGTTGGCCTCCGGCTGTTCAAAGGAGCCTTTTGCCAACCCCCTCAGCCCACAGCCCGCAGTCCTTGGCAGTCTGTCCCCTTCTGGATCCTCCTGTCCCAGGGCCCAGGCTGTACTGTCCGGGTCATTCCACCTCCTCGCCCCAGGGTTTGTGTGTGTGTCCACATTTGTCTTGCTGCTTAGGGACAAGCATTTGGTCCTTCAGTGTTGGTGCCTGTGTAACCAGTTTCTTGATAAACCCATTTCTTTCGTTATCCCTTTAAACTTCATCTGTAAGCTATTTTTTCCACCCCTGGATGAAAATTCAGGCAGACTTGTAACTTTTTACCAGTCTTGTCTGATAACTTTTGCACTCATTCCCAGATTAACAGAGAACTTTTTTGTTTTGACAGAGAGTCCGGTTCAGTCTACTGATCCACTAACTCCAGTACAGCCTGGCTTGAATGCCCAAACCCTCAAACTTATATCCAGCTTAGAGCCTGCCTTGACCCAGGCCTGGCAGGGTAGGGGTGTGGGAGTGGGGTGCCAACTAGCAGGGCTGGAAGCTGGGTGTCTCACTATTTTCGAGCTCGTCCTTGTCTCCTGTTCCTTAATCTCTGACCCTTTCAGACTTGGATGCAGGGACTGGCCAATGAAAGGGTGAGACCATAGTCTTCTGCGAGGCAGAGGGTGCCATGGTCATCTGCTCCTGGTGCCCTGGGACAGCAGACGCACCAGAGCTGGCCCTCCCTTCCTGGGACACTTTTGTGATTTCCACAGAGATCCCTCCACTGGACCGCTCCCTCCTCTCCAGAGGTGTCTCTTCCCTCAGCCCGGGCTTCAGTGGGACACCGCTTTGTCTGGGATCTCACACACACCCTCTCAGGAGTCTCACTGCATCTCATACCCTTAAGGTGTCTCCAGGCAGCTCTCCCACCGTCCACATCCAGGCAGCAGGGTCCTGGTTGGGTAGAAGGACAACCCTCTCTCATAGGGGGTATGTTTGTTCTGCTTCCAGATGAGCCACTCTGGCCTCATCTGGGGGCTTTTAGACTTGTTTTGGTAAACATTAACACACCATTTTGTGACCTCTAATCACCAAGGCACAGAAGGTCAGCTCTCCTCACCTTGTTTTACTTGAGACCAGAGGGAAAATATACCAGCACTCTAACTACCCTCTCTGAACTTCCAACCTCTTTTATCTCAATTTATTACAACACTGAAGCAGGTCATAGGCTAATCCCAGCAGAAAGGTTTCATGGTTTCTCAGCATTTTACTGTCAGCTGGCCTAGCACCTCCAGGCAGAAGGTGAGGACACGCATGTGTTACACGTGAGCATCTATCACATATATCAGAAACACGGAGACAAGAGGAGCAAGACTGGGGCACTGTGATATCACAAAATGAGCCAAAGGGGAAGCCAGCAGAGGAGATGAACAAAAACCTAGAGAGCAGGGTGTCCATGAAATCAAGAAATAAAGCGTTATAAGCAAGAGTGGTTTGTTTAGTCAAAGCTGCTGATGGTTTGAGTATGATAATGGCCTGAAAAGTAACCAATGGATGTGTCAAGAGACAGACTGCTGGCATTCCCTGATAAAAGCCCTATCAGAGGCATTCTGAGCCCTTCCTTCACCATTAGAGGGAGTAGCACTGGTATAGCTTTTACAGAGAGCAATCTGGCAGATTTGAATAAATTCTAGAATCTTTCCACCTAGCACTTTCACATCTAGAAATTTTTTCTAACAATTACTAATGAAAGCCTGCAAAGACAAGTACTAGGCTATTCACTGTGGCTTTGTTTATAATAACAAAAGTGAGAAATAAAGGGCACAAATGGATTGCAGTTACCATGGGGTTGCACAGAGTCGGACATGACTGAGCACGCATACCCAGGTGCACACAGGTAGGGCAAGACAACTGAAATGAAAAGGCTTTACTTTTTTATATCACACACTTCTATATTGTTTGAATCTATTATGAATATATACTACTTTCAAAATTCAAAAGAAATAAACATTGAAAGGACAAATTCTTCTCTGCTCTGGAAATATGTTCAAACCATGACAATACAAATTATTATCTGTACTTGCTATGTTATTGAAATTTTTACATTGCATGGATATTGTTTTATAGATATTAAATCTAGTGAAAAAAATTCTTTCCCAGGGTTCCTGCTGCCTTCAAAATGAAGAAAAATGTTTCATCCACTGAACAGAGACAGTGAGTTGTCCTTAATACCCATTCTTCCCTTCCTCTATAGCAGTAAAACCCCTGACTTAAAGCAGGGTACATATTGTTTCAGAATAACGACTACATTTACCAGCCTCCGTAGCAGCCAGGCAGGCCATGTGACTAGGCTCTGGCCAATAGAGAGCATAGGCGCCATTAGTGCAACTTCTGGGTCATGACTTTAAAGACCAGCAAGAGAAGCACTCACAGTAAAAGAAATACAAATTAAAACTAAACTGAGATACATTTCTCATCTGTCAGATTGGCAAAAATCAGAAGTTTAAAGCATACTCTTATTGGTGAAAGTATGTAGAAACAGGTATTTTCATACATTACTGGTGGGAATGTAAAATTACACAACCCCTATGATAGGAAATTGGGGGATATCTTTTAAAATGATGACATATTTCATTAACCCTTTGACTGAAGAGTCATCTCACTCCTAGGAACTTACCCTAAAGATAAACTTCCAACGATAGTGAAAAAATACCTATTCACAAAGTTCTTCATCATGGCATTATTTATAGTTGCAAAATATTGGAAAAAACTATGTTAGTAAATATATAGGAAACTGTTGGAGTAAACTGTGGTCCACCCACACAATGGAGTACTGCAATGCTGTTTAAAAAAAGTGGAAAAGATCTCTGTGAACTCACATGGGGTGGTTTCCAAGATATATCAGTAAATTTTTTAGGTAAAAAAGAGTGCATACAGTTTGCAAACATTTGTGAAGGTGGAAATGAAAGAATAGAGTAGAAAAAATAGGAGGTGGTGGAGTAACATTCCTTTGAGTTTACCTTTTTATATAATTTTCGCTTTAGATTCTTGTTAATGTCTGAGTCTTCTAAAACTAAATAAATCAAGAAGAATAGGGAGGAACAAAATACAAATAAATGAATCAAACTATTTTTCAAATAAATAATATAATAATGTATGTATATATGCTCAGTCGCTCAGTCGTGTCTGACTCTTTGTGACCCTATGAACTGTCGTCCGGCAGGCTTGTTTGTCTGTGGGATTTTCCAGGCAAGAATACTGGAGTGGGTTGCCATTTCCTACTCCGATTTAATAATAATATTAATTAATCCAAGTAACTTTTAAACACAGTACTTTGTATACCTTTGATCAACAGATTAAAAAACACTTAAAGAAATCTTAGGCTACACTGTGGTGACCAGAGCAGGCTTCCCTTCAGGATAGCCTGCTGTGGGGCAGCTAAGGGAAGCTCTCATGTTGCTGCACCTTCAGATCTACTTCAGCAGGAGTGCCATGGCTACGGCCACGTGTGCCTAGACTGCTCTCAGCCAATGACCAAGCATGATAGGAAGCTACTGGGCCATTCCTGCCCGAGGCATGATATAAGGGTTGTTTGGTTCAGGCGACCTGGGATTGCGTCCGTTTTTAGTCCTAGAGAGGGTACGGCTCATGAGTGTAGCATGTCTTCTGATGAAACTAGCATTCGGATTGTTATTTCTATTGGTAGTACTACTCGATTATCTACTTCTAACAGTTGCAGTTCTCCTGGCTTTAGTTCCGATGTGGGAATTATATAGGAGTCGAAGCTCAGGTCTTCATAGTCTGTATATTCATAGCTTCAATATCATTGGTGTCCTATAGTTTTTACTGTGAGAGACGGGTTATTAATTTCATCTATTATATATAAAATTTGCAGAGATGGGAGGGCAATTAGAATTAGGATAATAGCTGGCAGGATAGTTCAGGCAGGTCTCCTCTAACAAATAACTTTTGCCTGGGGACTCCTCATCATCCCAGCTGAGACTCTCAGACTGTTCTGCAGTCTGAGCTCTGCCAACCTAATCCTTTTCCTTCCAATTTCTTTTCAAAGACCTGCATGGCAGTCTAAAGGACTTCCCTGACTCTTCCTGCTCCATTCCCTTTAGCCATTACAGGCATTTCCTAAATCAATTCCTTGATACATCTAACCCTATTTTGGCACCTGCTTCTCATAGGATACAAACGGACACAACAACTTAGTAGGTTTGCTGTTTGTAGTGTATGCATGTAGCAATTCTGAAGCATTTGTGTATGTGTTGTAGGATTAACTAAATTAGTTAATATATATCCACATAGTTGGGAGTCAGCATTCTAACTACAGGAAAAGAAGAAAGAAATATGGAATGAGGGAAGCAGGAAGAATGCTACTGTGATGAATTGGAATAAGTCAGGACAACCTTAAGAATTGTGTATGTGTATGTGTAATATTGATAGGAAATGTATGTAGGAGATAGATACAGTATATGAATATATAAATGTGTGTATGATTATATACACATTCCAGCTTTGGCCACTGAGGCAATCAAGGAGCAGCAATGCCCCATTAGCAACAAGCACATCTAATACCCAGATGTTGGTGTCCAAATTCCATTAAAAGGAACCAGGTAAAAATACATCTACATGGAGACATGTATGTGAATATTCACAGCAACGTTATTCATAAAGGCCAAAAGTTCAAATACTTTTATCCAGATATTTATCAATTAGTAAAATTTTTAATGTAGCATATGCCGTGCCTGCATGTTTAGTTGTGTCTGACTCTTTGCGACCCTTTGGACTGTAGCCCGCCAGGCTTCTCTGTCCATTGGGTTTTCCAGGCAAGAATACCAGAGTGAGTTGCCATTTCCTTCTCTAGAGGATCTTCCCAACCCAGGGATTGAACCTGTGTCTCCTGCATTGCAGGCAGATTCTTTACCCGCTGAGCCATCAGAAAGCCTTTAATGTAGCATATTCATACACTAAAATACAAATCAATAGTAAAAAGGAATGAACTACTGATACAGTCTACAATTGGATGAATCTCAAACACAGTATGCTAAGTAAAATAAACCTGGCACAAAAGACTATTTATTGTATGATTCTATTTATTTGAATAGTCCAGAAGGGCAAATTTAAAGAGACAGAAATCTGTGGCTACCTAAGACTAGAGGGAGGAGTGGACAGGTGTGCAAATAATCAAGAGGGAAATTTTTGAAAGTAGGAAATGTTCTAAAAATGGATGGTGGTAATGGTTGCATGACTGTCTCCTAATTACTTTTGCAACTTCATGTCCCAGTGCTTCCTTTCATGCCCCCTAAATTCTACTTTATGAGTCCCGGTGGAGCTTCATGCTTCCAAGCATATGGTTAGGTTATTCCTTCTGTCTGACTGGTCATTCCTCTCAGTCTCCATTTACGACAGTATTATTTATTCTCCATGGCCCAGAACAAATGTCACCCCTTCTGTCATGCCAGAATCAATCCTTTCCTTGCGTCTCCTCCGTCTCCTACATGGGCAGGCAGGTTCTTAACCACTAGCTCCACCTGGGAAGCCCCCCTTCCTTCTATGTATTCTCATTAACCATTCTTTGCACAACACTGAGAACACTCTCCACTCTAATTCTTCTAGCTGTGTCTGTGCATGACTGTCCAATCACTGGACAATGCTCCTTGGGGACAGACATCAGGTCTTACTCTTCTTCAGCACCTAACAAAGTGTCAGACACATCATTAGCATTTGACAAATGAATGAATGAATGAAGCTATGAAGAATAAGGGACACTGAAGAGAATGGAAAAGATATCAGCTGTTTTAAGCAACAGATGAGCCAGTTGTTGGCAAAGCAATTAAAACCAACCACAAACACTGGCCCGGGTTCTGGGCAGTACGGATATTAAATACATAGCTTGAAGTAAGATTCTGGGAAGATGGCAGAGTAGGAAGCACAAGGAATCTGTCTCTTCACCTAGACAGTGCACTTGCAAAATCTGTCTGATGTAACTTGTCTGTTAGAATCTATAATCTGTTAAGGCTTACAACTTCCAAGAGAATGCGTGGATGGTAAACTGCAGTCAATTTTGGCCAATCTAACCACTTCTATTCAATATTACTGAATATTATTCTATATTACTGGAAGTTGTAGCAATTAGGCAAGAAAAAGAAATGAAAGATATCCAAACTGGAAAGAAGAAATAAAACAATTTGCTTGCAGATGATATGATCTTACATGTAGAAAACCCTAAAGATTCCACAAAAATATAACCCTGTTGGAACTCAAAAATGAATTCAACAAAGTAGCAGGACAAAAATCAACACACAAAAGTCAGGTACATTCCTATACATAAACAATGAATGACCTAAAAAGGAAATTACAAAAACAACTTCATTGACAATAGCATCAAAAAAGAATAAAATACTTAGGAATTAAATTAACCAAGAAGGTGAAAGACTTGTACTATGAAAACTACGAAACATTTATGAATGAAATGAAAGATAATAGAGATAAATGGGAACACATCCTGGGTTCGTGAATCAGATGACTTAATATTGTTAAAACGTCAGTACTACTCAAAGCAATCTAAGATCTAATCGAACACCTGTCAAAATCTTAATGATTCTGTTTTTTACAGAAATAGAAAAACCCATCCTAAAATTCATGGGGAATCCCAAGGGATTCCAAATAGCCAAACAATCTCAGAAAAGCAAACAAAACTGGAGGACTCAGACTCACTGATGTTGACACTTACTACAAAGCTACAAAAAAGCCTAGTATTGGCATAAAGACAGACATATGGATCAATGGAATAAAATAGAGAGCCATAAATAAACCCTAATATATATGGTCAAATGATTTTTGGCAAGGGTGCCTTGACCACTCAAAGGGGAAAGGACTCTTTTCAACAAATGCTGCTGGGAAAACCAGATATCCACATGTAAAAGAATGAAATTGGACCCTTACCTAATACCATACACAAAAATTAATTCAAAATGGATCAAAAACCTGCATGTATGTAAGACCCAAAACAATAAAATTCTTAGAAGAAAACACAGGGCAAAACTTCATGACACTGAATTTGGCAATGATGTCTTGGGATATGACACCAAATGTACAGGTAACAAAACTAAAAATAGGTAAATTGGACTTCATAAAAATTTTTAAATTTTGTATATCAAAAGACAGTATCCACAGAATAAAAAGGCAACCCAAAGAGTGGGAGAAAATATTTACAAATCACATATCTGGTAAGGACTTAATATCCAGAATATATAGAGAACTCCTAAGACAACAACAACAAAAACATTCTGTTAAAAAAGGACTTCAGTAGACATTTCTCCAAGGAAGATATATGAATGGCCAATAAGCACATCAAAAGATGCTCAACATCAAAAATTGTGAGGGAAATGCAAATCAAAACTATGATGAGGTACCACCTCACACCCTTTAGGATGAGTGTTATCAGAAAAAAAAAACAAACAGAAAACAAGTATTGGTAAGGATGTAGAGAAATTAGAACGCTTGTGCACTGTTGGTAGGAATGTAAAATAGTACAATCACTGTGCAAAACAGAATGGCAGTTCCTCAGGCAACTTAGGATAAAATCATCATATGATCTAGTAATTCTAATTGTGGGTATAGACCCCCAAAGAATTGAAAGCAGGAACTTGAGATATCTGTACACCCATGTTCATAGCAGCATTATTTACAATAGCCAAAATGTGGAAGAAACCCAAGTGTCCATCAACAGATGAACAGATAAACAAAATATGATATACACATAAAATGGAATATTACTCAGCCTTAAAAAGGAAATTCTGTAATATGCTACAGCATGGATGAACTTTGAGGACATTATGCCAAGTGACATAAGCCAGTCACAAAAAGACAAATATTGCATGAGTTCACTTATATTTGGTACATAGAGTAGTCAAATCCATAAAGACTGAAACTGTAATAGTGATTACCAGGGGCTGGAGGGGAGGGGAAAATGGCAGTTAATTGTTTATATTAGGTATAGACTTTCAGTTTCACAAGATGAAAAGTGTTATGAGGATGATGGAGGTGATGATTGAACGATGATGTAAATATATTTAATATTACTGAACTATACATTTAAAAATGGTTAAGATGGTAAATTTTATGCTATGTGTATTTGACTGCAATTTTAAAACCCTATAAAAAATAACAATGATGATGAAAATGATTCATCTCTTACCTTCATCAAGCAGCCAGCAAACACAAGGAAGCCTTCTGAATGCAGATGCTTGGCCAAGGAGAACCCAAATCCCGAGTCACAGCCCGTAATCAGGACAGCTTTGCTGCCAACCTGTTTTAAAAGGTCAGACTCCACATTAGGAATCCAGGATCCTGGGGGCTGCATAACCAGGCCTCCTCTGGGCAGCAACAATTAATTAGGGCTTCCTGAGTGGGCCAGGCCTGGTCCTCCCCACCTGTTTTTTCTGTTTGGAGAAGCACCATGGTGTAGTAGAAATGCTTAGACTCAGAATCAAGAGACAGGTTCTAACCCAGACTCTGCTACCAACTAGTGTTGTTGCTTGAGAAAGTCACCTCCCTTCTGGACCTCAGTTTCCTCATCTACATTCACCATCATCACCATCACCATCAGCACTGACAACTTCCTCATCAAGTATCGAGTACTTATCATGTGCAAGGCACTGTGCATGCATTATTTTAAATCTCACAATATCTCCATATAGTAAATGTGATTATTACATCATGTTTCAAGTGAGGGAACAGACATTTTAAAATATCCAACATCATTAATGATAAAGCCGGAACTGAAACTGAGTCTGAGAGATTTTGGAGTCTAACCTCTTAACCCCTAACTTCATTTGATTGGGTTGGAGATTGTTCAGCAAGTGAGAGATGGCTCTGAGTGCCCTGGAAGCACGGAAGCCCTTACTCTGAGGGTGGCTTAGAGCCTGGGAACCCAGAAGGAGGCCTCTAACCACCTGGCTGGTTCCCAGGCAGCCAAGCTGCCACTTACCGGGTTCACCGAAGCAGCGTAAGTCCGAAGGCCAACAGGGACAAAGGGGGCAGAGTAAAACAGCAGCGAGCCTCTGAAAGAGGAAAGAAAGCCATGACCAGAGGCTGCAGTCATACCAGACCTTGTTCTGAAAGTGAAACTCGCTCAGTTGTGTCCGACTCTTTGTGACCCCATGGACTGTATAGTCCATGGAATTCTCCAGGCCAGAATACTGGAGTGGGTAGCCTTTCCCTCCTCCAGGGGATCTTCCCAACCCAGGGATTGAACCCAGGTCTTCTGCATTATAGGCGGATTCTTTACCAGCTGAGCCACAAGGGAAGGTGAAGAATACTGGAGTGGGTCTTCTCCAGGAGATCTTCCCGACCTAGGAATCGAACCGGGGTCTCCTGTATTGCAGGCCGATTCTTTACCAACTGAGCTATGAGGGAAGCCCTTGTTCTAGAGCGGAAGCAACTCAGCAGACCCTCAGGCATCAGTGAGCACTCCACTATTCCCACCCCAAACCCCTGAGGACTACCTGCTGGTACCACTGAGGAGGAGGGCCTGTTTCCTCCAGGGTTATTAGTCTGGGAGAAAGTGGGCTAGCAGCCATGGTGGCCATTTTTGCTGCTGTGTAGGAAGAGCCTTCTAGTGATAGACCTTTGTTAATAAAACCTTGTACAAATTCAGTGTCTCAATCCTTAGGTTTTATGTGGCTTCCTGACAGTTTTTTATTTTGATATAATTTTAGATTCACATAAAGTTAAGAAATAATACAGAGAGATGTCCTGTACCCTTTACCCAATTACCCCTACTGGTAGCATTTTGCACAATTCTAGTATAGTATCACAGCAAGGACATTGACATATGCAGTGAAAATACAAAAACAGTTCCATCACAAGGATCCCTTGCATTATTCTTTTATAGCCACACATTCCAACATCCTCTAACCACTAATCTGTCCATCTGTTCTCCACCTCTATAATTCTGTCATTTCAAGAATGGAATCATACAGCATTAACATTCTTGGGTTGGTTATTTTCAAGCAACATAATTCTCTAGAGATTCATCAGATTGTCTATTGTCACATGTTTCAATAATTTGTTCCTTTTTATTGCTAAATTGTATTCCACAGACCAAGGTCATCTGGGGTGCTTCCAGTTTAGGACTATTACAAATTAAGTTTCTAGGAACATTCCTGTATAGGCTTTTGTGTGAATTTGTTTTTCTCTTGGGTAAATGCCAAGGAGAGCAATTGCTGGGTCATACAGTAATTGCATGTTTAGTTTTTTAACAGCCTTTCAAACTGTTTTCCAGAATGGCTATAGCATTCCACATTCCCAGCAGTAATATATGAGTGATCCAGTTTCTCTGTATCCTCACCAGCATTTAGCAGTATCACTATTTTTCATTTTAACCATGCTGGTGACTGTGTAAAGATATCTATTGTGGTCTTAATTTGTATTTCTCTAACGGCTAATGATGTTGAACATCTCTTCATGTGTTTCTTTGCCATCACTATATCCCTTTTGATAAAATAACTCTTTATGTCTTTTGTGTATATTCTTATTAGATTGTTCTTTTACTATTGAGTTTTGAGAGTTCATTATATGTTTTAGATGCTAGTCCTTTGTTGCATATGTAATATGCAAATATTTTCTCCTAGCTCATAACTTGTCTTTTCATCCTCTTTACAGGATGTTATGTAGAGAAATGGTGTTTCATTTTGATGACTCTGATTATTTAATTTTTCCTTTTAAGGACCAAACATTTGTTGTCAAATTTCAGAACTCTTTGCCTATGCCCCAAACCAAAGATTTTCTCCTATTTTCTTCTAAAAGTTTTATAGTCTTGTTTTACAATTTAAATCTATGATCCACTGTGAGTTAACTTTTGTATAAAATGTGAAACTTAAGTCAAAGTTGGTAAGCCTTTGCCTGTGAATATCCATGTTCCAGTATCATTTTTTGAAAATGTTATCCATCCTCCATTGAACTGATTGTGCAAATTCTTTGAACTGATCTTTGTCAAATTCTAGCTGAGCAAATCCTTGTGGGGCTATTTCTGGATTCTCTGTTTCACTGAACCATGCACTCCCACCTTATTTTTCTTTTTCAAAATGGTTTTTACTATTCTATTTCCTTTGCCTTTTCATATAAGTTTTAGAATAATCTTGTCTTTATCTATAAAAATCTGACTGAAATTTTGATAGAAACTATGCCAAACTTGTATATCAGTTTGGGGAAAATCAATGTCTTTACTCTTTGGAGACTTTCAATTTCTAAACATAGTGTGGGTCTCCATTTATTTAGATCTTTGATTTCTTTCATCAGCATTATATAGTTTTCCATGTACAAATCGTGTATAATTTGTTATATTTATATCTAAGTAACTCATTCTTTTGAGCAACTATGAATGGTATTGTTTTAGATTTCTATATCCACAAGCTCATTGCTTGGATATAGAAAAAGACTGATTTGTGTGTGTTATCACGTATTCTGTGTCCTGCTGAACTCACTTATTAGTTCTAGGGGTGCTTTGTGGATTCCTCAGGATTTTCTATGTAGTCAATCATATAATCTGCAAATTACGGACAGTTTTATTTCTTCTTTTACAATCTGTATGACTTTTATTTACTTTTCTTGCTTTACTGTACTTCCTTACTGCACTATGGTGAATCGGTTACCTTGCTGCCCATCTCAGGGGGAAAGTATTCACCAGAAAATATTAATACAATGTTAGCTGCAACAGTTTTTATAGATGCTCTTTATCAAGTTCAGGAAGTTTCCTTCTACGCCAATTTTTCTGAGAGTTCTTAATCACAAATGAGTATCAAATTTTGTTTTTTCTGCATTGATAGATTCATATGATTGTTCTTCTTTGACTTTCAATTTGGTGGATTACATTAATTGATTTTCAGTGTGAACCATCTTTGCATCCCTGAAACAAATCCACTTTTTCATGGTTTATAATTCTTCTAATATACTGCTTAATTCTATTGGCTAATATTTTAAGAATTTTGCATCTATATTCATGAAGGGTATTGGTCTGTAGTTCTCTGTTTTGTATGCTCTTTGTCTGGTTTTGGAATCAGGGTAATACTAGCTTCATAAAATAAATTGGAAAGAGTTACCACTGGATACGGATGGGAGTTCTGGCTCCCCACTGGGTCCCCACCAACACCTTCCTGACTGTGAGGAGACAGAGTGTCTCATTGCTGCTCCCCATTGTATGGGGGGGTGAGAGGTGGAGGAAGTCCTGATTCTCTTCCTCCACTAGAAGTCCTCTGACACTCCCCCACCCCCACCTCAGGCAGGGAGGGGGCCTTATTATGGGGTGGGAGGGTTAGGGAGGGAGAATGTAAGTCCTGGCCCCTACTTGGCTTTCTCTGACACAGCTTCTGGTGAGGACACTGGTTACAAGTGAGTAGAATGGTAAGGTCACTACACCCAAAACTAGTTAAATGAACTTTAACTAGTTAAACTAGTTAAACAATCACTATTTTACCATAATCCCAGGATTTGATGTACAAAAAATTATTTCAAAACTATTTCAAACTGACTTGTTGCCAGATTTTCTCTATCCCACTTCCCCATATTCAAATATATCCACTCAAAGTTGGGGGTTGTATTACACCAGGTGTATCATAAATATCATATATATGGGTGTATTATACCAGGTGCTACTGCTCATATCCAGCTGTCAATGGCAAACTTCTACTTCTCCAGAGAGCACACGTTGGCATGGAAAATAACCATCCATTTTCTAGTTGCTGGGACTCTGAATTTAACCTGCCACTTGATTTCACTCCTCTCAAATATGAAAGAAAAAGGCATTATTTTTCCCTTGCTCTGGCTGCAAAAGAAAAAAGGAGGAAGCAGAGCACATGAAATCCTCTTGGCAAAGGCAGTTTCCAGAAGCTCTCAAACAAGAGTCGCTTGTTTAATTTGTACTGAGTTGGCAAAAAAGTTTGTTCGAGTTTGTCGTAAGCTATTATAGAAAAACCCAAATTTGCCACTGACAGCTGGGTATGAGGAGAAGGCAATGGCAACCCACTCCAGTATTCTTGCCTGGAAAATCCCCTAGACAGAGAAGCCTGGTGGGCTCCGTCTATGGGGCCACACAGAGTCGGACACGACTGAAGCGACTTAGCAGCAGCAGCAGCAGCAGCTGGGTATGAGCAGTAGCGCCTGGTATAAAGCACCCAGGTGTAATATATATATATATACATTATACCTGGTGTAATACAACCCCCAACTTTGAGTGGATATATTTGAATATGGGGAAGTGGATTAGAGAAAATCTGGCAACAAGTCAGTTTGCAATAATTTTTTTTGGCCAACTCAATGCTTTCTCTAAATTACACAATTCAGTGAAGTCTTGTGACATTTTAGTTACCTGGTTTCATGAGTGAGATTTTAAAAGGACTGGTATCTAGGTGAATCCTAACATGAATCCTAACATAACCCACATTGAGAGACATTTTCTTCCAGGGTATCAAGGTCATGAATGACAAAGACTAAGGAACTGACCCCGATAGTGAGAGGGTAACAGGTAGGAAGGCCAGAGGTCCCCAAGCGGCAGGAGGAAATAAACTGCAAGTGGCAGAATTTTTTCTCCCTTCTCTGTCGTGGAAACCAGTTCTGCCTAAGACTAACCTTTTTTTTTCTTTTCTCAAGCCTTGGGCTGATAAGGGCTCAACTAACCAATATTCATGTCAATTGTTTCAAGGCCAGGGATGACACACCTTGTTTGATCCTATCTCACAACTGCATATTGTGGGAGGCGCCTGGTGAAACTCCCTCAGCCTTGAAGTGTCTCTCTTACCTGATAATAGCTTTCTAACAGATATAAAGCACCTTGCTAAAAACTAGCAAGGGGGCACTCTTTCTGTTCTCTTCTGATGTCTGTCAGAAGCTTTCCCTATCTCTGTTAAACTTTAATAAAACTTTGCTACACAAAGAGCTCCAAGTAGTCAAGCTTCGTCTCTGACCCTGATTGAAATCCTCTCCTCTGGAGGTCATGAATCCCGGCATAACACACGTCTCGCAGCAGCAACCTTTCAATAGGAGAAGAGTAAGGGGACATAACAACTAAATGCAATGGGGACCCTGGTTTCTATCCTAGACTAGGAAAAGCTGCATTCGTGAGCTATCTGATGAAATTTGAATCAAGTCTGTAGTTAATAGTATGATATCAGTGGTAATTTCCTGGTTTTTATGAATGCACTATGGTTTTGTAAGACATTGACATTTGGGGAAGTCAGGTGAAGTGGATACGGAATATTTTTGTACTATTTTTGCAACTTTGTACAAACGTAGAGTTATTTCAAAATAAAAAAATATCTGATGAAAGATATTCTTCTATGCCTCGTGTGCCCTGTGGGAAGGTCTCTGTCTTCCAAGGACACCATTGCGTGTCCTTTGCTGGTAGACGGTGGGTACTGAGAGACACCTTTGAGAATCAGACCTTATTATGTGTGAAGAGCTCTGCTTTACCCAGAAAGTGTAACCACCAAGGCCACCTCCACCCTTCATTTTCTTACCTTGTCCCATTTTCTCTATCAGAGAAATTCAGGGTTTTCCTTGGGAGCTGTGACAGGGGTCTGGAGAGGCGGGCTGTCAGCATTGTGGCCACAAAAGGCAGAATGGTCAGGCTCCTCCTGGTGGGTTCTGAAACACAAAAAGCACCCTCATTGCCTGTTGCCTTCAGGGCTTTGGGCAGGAGTGGCCATTTTCCTTCCAGGTCGTAAAAGTCAAATTGGGCTCTGTTTCACCCAGGTCCAGTTATGGCACCAGACAGTCCCTGCCTGCCACCCTCCTCTCAAACTACAGCCTCATCTGATAGAAAGAGTCAGATGGCTGAAACATCTAGAAACCTGGGTTATGGCTCTGGCTGTGTACAAACTCATAGGGCAACCCTGGATGAATCATCACCCATTTGTAGCATGAGGAGATTGGGCCAGATCAGTGACCCTCAAAACAGACTGTGCAGCAACCAGTGGGGCACTTGGGGACCTGAGCCCTCAGTGAGTCCAGCTCCATGAGTCCCATTCTCTAGTCTGTGTTCCCCATATCCAGCAAAACATCCATCTCAATTTGTCCATGTGACCCCACAGGCAGTTTCTCCAGCCCAGGGCCACATATCATTTGATTCAGCTCTCCACCTCTCTCCCCACCTCACCACACACAGGGTCCAGCTCTGCGAATGAATTCATCCAAAACTCATCACAGCATGGAGACTGATGCTGCTGCTGCTGCTAAGTCGCTTCAGTTGTGTCCAACTCTGTGTGACCCCATAGACCGCAGCCCACCAGGCTCCCCTGTCCCTGGGATTCTCCAGGCAAGAACACTGGAGTGGGTTCCCATTTCTTTCTCCAATGCACGAAAGTGAAAAGTGAAAGTGAAGCCGATCAGTCGTGTCCAACTCTTAGCGACCCCATGGACTGCAGCCTACCAGGCTCCTCCATCCATGGGATTTCCCAGGCAAGAATAATGGAGTGGGTTGCCATTTCCTTCTCCAGTAGGAATTGCTTAAATGCAGACAAGGGCAGGACAAAGGGGACTATGCAAGAGAGGAAGCAAGAGCAATGAGTAGAGGGATTTGGCTGGAGCAGAGGCAGTTATCGGGAATAGGGAACTGAGGTTGGAAGACTGCAGAGGGAAGGCCAGAATGCAGAGGGTCCTCAGGGGTTGAATGTCCCCCTAGAAGTGGCAGTTCTGGAGAATATGCCTCCACCAATATCCCCAAACAATTCTCCATACCCATTGTCATTAAACCCTAAACAGCCAGTCAAACTAGCAGTCCCTAAGGGACCAAAAACTTCAAAACTTTAATTTCTTTAGGGGCATCCTATGTTGAGCTCTAAGGTAGCAGAAGCCCAAGTAAGAAGATCTGGTTTCAGGATCTATCTTAGGTTGGGTGACTCTGGGTGAACTCTGGGTGAATTGAGTGTATCCGGATTCTCTGTAGTTTCTCTGTAGGGGAAGTCTTAGATATCTCTCAAGTCCCTTTAAACAAAAAGATTATGTACTTTTGGGAAACTGTGTTCCACCCCTCTCAACACCCCTACCATGAGGGTCCGCCCTAATGAAACCCCAGTGTGCAGGGTCAGGACTAAATAGAAGTGGGGAAAGAAGGTTGGTAGTTCCCAGAGGAAGAGGAGCTTCATGGTGCTCCTGTTTCTGATCTTAATGTCTCTTTACAGGATTAGGCACTGAGTCCCCAGGGATGGAGGCATACTGCTGCTGCTGCTGCCGCTGCTGCCAAGTTGCTTCAGTCATGTCCGACTCCTTGCGACCCCATAGACGGCAGCCCACCAGGCTCCCCCGTCCCCGGGATTCTCCAGGCAAGAACACTGGAGTGGATTGCCATTTCCTTCTCCAATGCACGAAAGTGAAAAGTGAAAGTGAAGCCACTCAGTCGTGTCCAACTCTTAGCGACCCCATGGACCGCAGTCTACCAGGCTCCTCCATCCATGGAATTTTCCAGGCAAGAGTACTGGAGTGGGGTGCCATTGCCTTCTCCAAGCATGGAGACTAGAGCTACAAAATGAGACATCTTCTAATTAATCTAAAACACATACACACACACACACACACACACACACACAGAGTCTCTCCCACCACCTACCACTCCCTTTTCAGGTTAAGTCAATCTTGTTGCAACAAGACCATGTATCACTAGTGTCAACTTCAGTCTACTCAGCACAGTGACTAGTTGTGCATTATGAATTGTTGATCAGCATGTGCACTAGTGGCCCTCATGTTCTGGTTAATCCCCCTCTAGTGACCCTTTCTGGCCTAAGGGAAGGAACGGGAGGTGGGGAGGGAGTTGAGCCAGGCAGTCACATTCAGGGGAGCTGTTGCCCTTTTCCTGGTGAACTGTCCTAGTCTCTTGGCACACCTGCCTGTGTTGTATTAGACTGCCCTTATCAGTAACAAGGCTCTGCCTGAGATGCAGCTCCTCCCCTGCCATCTTGCTGCCACCCTAATCTGATAACCAGCCACCTGGTTCTAGGTCTGAAATAAGTTCACTGACTGGCCACCCCCACAGTGTTCACTGTAGGAGGCAGGTGGAGGTGTTCCATCTGTTTAATCCTTGGGAGAGCAAAACATAGGGCTTTTTGTCTTGTGTGATCCTTTCAGACTGTGCAGTAGGCTCTTGCTTCCACTCCTGCCCTTATTTGCCACACGGTAGTCTCAGCATTGCAGCCAGAAAGATCTTTCTAACACCAGTCAGGTTATGTGACTCCCTGGCCTAGAAACCTCCCTCCTTCCCATGCCTTCTGGAGTCTGCCTCTGCCCCCCTTCCTATTCGATATCGCCCTCCCCTGCACTCGCTGTGCTGCCGCCACGCTGACCTGAACCCACGCCAAGCTCTTTCTCGCCTCGAGGCCCTGGACTTTGCCTTTCCTCACATTGGATGACTGGGTCCTTCTCACCCTTCAGACTTCGGAGAGGCTGCCCCAACCCCCTATGCAGCACACAGGGATTGCTCTCTGTAAGATCACTCTTCAATCCAACATTCTCTTGTTTCGTTACTTGATCTCTCCCTTCCAGCTCATAAGCTCAGTGAGGCCAGGCACCTGGTCCATCTTGGTCACCACTGAATGCCCCATGCCTGGAAGAAACCCGACACGAAGGAGGCACTCAGTGAGTCTCTGCTGAGTGGGGGTGAGTCGTGGACTTGAAGCCCACCCTCCCATACACCCACAGACTAGCCCTTCATGGAAGGCACAGGCCCATGCTGGGCTCTGATTCTTTAAGGAGGTGCCCCTACCCCCCTCCCAAGTACTGAGCAGCTGGCTGAGCACACACATCTCCACCTCCTCCCGCCAGGACTGGAGTCTGAGGTCACCACCACTGGGTAATTTTAAATCCAGTTGTTTATAATTCAAGCCCTTTCCATCCCTTCTGCTCAATGCCTGTGGCAGAGAATGCCTCAATGTCATCTCCAAATAAAGGGCTGCTTTTCAACTTTATTTTCCTTCAAGTCAGCCACATCTAAAAGTGCAGGCATCAAAACAGCTTAAAGTTCATAAAAACTCAGCCCCTTTAATAATGCACTATTCACACTATAGTCTTATATACAAAATACTAGAATTTTAGATCTTTTTTCTTCTGTACTTTTACATTTCTTAAATATGTTGCTATTTTCACTCCAAATACAATGCTACAGGCAGTGAAATTGCTGGGTGGTTTGCCATCTTAATTTCTTGTGCTGGACTTTAGCCTCTGTAAATACTAGCTTCTCAAACCTGAGACGCCACTCACTTGCCTTTTGGTTTGGAAACAGAAATGGTTGTAGGAGGCAGGGGCTGCAAGGGGACAGGCAGAGCCCCTGTGGTGGGTGGAGACCGTCTCTTTAGCTTTGAATTCGTTAGCTGCTCCAGGGTGACCAAATTTATAAAATAAAATACAGCTGTAAAATTGAAATGCTCAAGTATTCTGGAATCTGGGGGAAACTTTTCTGAGAACACTTAGGTCTACTCTCAAGGGTACCTCCTTTCCACAGTCAATGCAAAACCCATGTGTAACCCAAGGAAAGCATACTGTCTCAAAAAAACCAAAAAACACCTGCTTGCATCTTTGTCTTAATGCTGGGCTCACTTGTTACATTCTGACAGGAAGATCTTGCAGAAGACACAGCTCGTTGCCGTCCTGTGCTCAGGGTCAAGGTGTCCCCTGCATGTGGCAAACATTCCCGGTACTGACGTCCTCAGAAAAGGCAGGGCGTCAGCAACAAACAGGAATTCAGGAAGCAATACTTAGGCAGAAAAGAGAACCCAGAGTTCTGGAACTCAGGGAGTTTCCGGACATGAGGTCTGGAAGGGCCCTGGTACTAACAAGTGGGAGGGGGAGGTCCTGTTTCAGTGGAGAGGGCAAGCTGGGTTTAAGCAAAGAACCATCCTATGCAAGGACTCCACACTGAGGCGCTCAAAGTCAGTAAGTGGTGTGAGACTCCAAGGTCTGACAACCGGCAGCCTGTTTCTAACATACTCTATTTGGCTATTTTGTTTGGCCAGCCTAATGTTTTAAAAGGCAATGTAACAAGGCAGCTATGTTATGCTTGAACTCAATATAAAAAGTTTGTACTTACTATTTTAAGCCTACCCATATCACCTCTGTTAACTGCCTGGCCACTGTGGGAATCAGAGTTTGAGATCTCACCAGACAGGTGTCTGTTATCCTTTGGCTATTTTCCTTCTGATCACTTTTAGTATAATCTTGCCTGAAGATTTCAGCTCAGCTCAGCTACGCATGTTAACTATATAGTTAATGAGAGTTTCCTTGAGGTCAAGCAAAAAGGAAACATGACAAGTTTTAAAGCCCTTATTTTAAAAAGATGTCTATTATTCCTTAGAGAGAGAACTATTCAGAAACAAAAGCCTGAAAGAACATTCAACGATATTATAGATGATGTTCTCCCTATCATTTTATCATAAATGCAGAATTGACTTTTATATAGCTGCCTTTAACAGGGACCTTCAATAAAAGCCAAAGATTTAACTTTAAAGCTCAGTTCAGCAAAGGCAAACCTAACACAGACACTTGGATTAGTCCAACAGATTCTAGTCACCTGATTAGACTTAGGTGATAGCCAATTCTTCTCAGAGAATACATCACACTCTCTGCAGTGGCTAAATTTGGGGTGTCCATCTTGCTCACCTGATCCCTGTCCTTCCAGACTTGCCTATTATATACAGCATTTGGCCTCTGATGCTGTAGTTGTGCAGTGAGGACCACCCCCCTCCCCCCGGCCATGGAAGACTATATCAGGGAGAGACACCCGACCCCAGATGAACCCATTATTCTGTTTCCTGGCACTGTGAAAGCATGCAAATCAGCCTCATGGGGCAGAGACATGTGACCTGACTGCTGGAGCTGGAGAAGGCAGATAGGCAGCTATGTGACATTGAGCCTGAAGCCAGAAAGTGAGAGATGGAGAAAGCCAATCTGCAAAGAGAGAAAAGTAAGGCACACATGTAGACAGAAGCAGAGATGGAAGTGAAGAGAAAAAAAACTAACAGAGCCTCCTGGGGGCAGATCTGCTCCTGATACCCGGCTGCCCTCCAGTCTTCAGCTCTGTAAGGCACCTGATGTCTTTACTCTCTGTGTTGATTTAAGCATGCTTAAAATCAGTTGCAGACAAAACAATACTGGTGAAAACACACTGAAAGCAGGTTCTTTCTGCAGACACTAGCATCAATTTTTAAGCTTGCCTGATATTCTGAGAATGCCACACGGAGACCTCGTAATCATAACAGGAACATGAGCCTCTCCCTCTTCACATCTGTCCTTCCCCAAAACAAAGTGCTACCAGAGCTGTCAAAATCGCCATAATTACAACCACCAGATTAAGCAGGCATTCCATCCCTAGGAGAACAGGGCTTGCCTACCAAATTCAAGTCAGACCAGTACACAGTAGGCACATAATATTTGAATGCTTTAAGAGAGTTTGCAGCAGGGCAATACCATATTGGGCTTATATTTTAATATGATAACTCTCACTGGGTTAAGAATAGACTGAGGATGGACAAGGGCAGAAGCAGGGAGACCATTTAGAAATTATGGCAATAATCCAGGACCATAATGTACAGCCATGCAGTTTGTGTACTGCACAATTCCAGCAAAATGTGAAGAGGTACTCCCTGGAGATATATATATATAAAGGGCTGCCATGGAGGAAACCATGCTGGTGGAAACCACTGAGCTATTAGACGAGGTCAACGTCTGGCTGTGTTGTGAAGGGAAAGCCCACTGTGATTTACTGACAAATTAAATGTAGGATATGAAAAAAGGAAGAATCAAAAGATATTTCCAAGATTTTTTTGTGCAGATGTGGAAAAAAAAAAAGGCATTAGTACAACTGACAGTTTAAGGAGCATCCTATTCAGAAATGCTTACCACATTTCAAATCAGAATGTACAAGCCCAACACCCTGGTCCTCACCAGGCCCCTCCAAATTCTATCTCCAACTATGCTTTTCTCATCTGTACATACCATTTGCTACATCATCTCTCAATAAGCCTGTACTTTCCAATTTTCCTGCCTTGCTCATCCTATACCTAATCTGAGGTCTCCATCTATCAAGCCCTGATTCAAATAACCTCCTTCAAGAAACCTTTCCTGATCCCCTAAATCAAAAATCAATCTCATCCATATTTGCAGTTCACTCTTTCCTTATGCGTCTCTGAAATTGCACTTAACCTAGGCTGGGTAGCATTAAAGGTATCTCTGTTTCTAACCATTCACAGCCCCCATTTGACCATCAGTCTCAACCTGGACTGTGACTGCCCCACAAATAGGACCTACGTGTTGTTTTATTGATCTCTGGTTCCTCCAAAATGACTACTCTGGTGTCTGACAGGAAGAAGCTACTCTTTAAAAGTGTACTGAGAGAATACTAGAGCTACACACATTTCAAAGGTCAGCTTCCTCGCTAGCCACGGGAATATGCCCTGTACAGGGCGGGGCTCCAATGCTCTGGTAGAAAGGAAGATATTTGATGCGTCATAAAGGATCCTGGCAGTCGGAAGCCCACCGTAACTAAACGTTTGCCTCTGCAGCCTCTCGCAGGGTTAGAAGGTGACTTTACATCAGCTGACTTGGGGCACACTTTGGCAGACGGGTTGGAAAAAAACACGCAGAGATCAACGGCGCTTAATGTGGCGCGCGGCAGAATACCCTCCCCCAGCCGGGCGCGGCCCCGAGGCGCGCAGACCGCCCTGAGTCCTGTCTCAGATGAGCCCCAGCGCGCTCGGAGAGCGTGGGACGCCAGAGTCGCGCAGGCGCCAACTCGCTGCGCGCGCTCTGGCCGCGCGTCCGGGGCAGCTCGGCCAATCGCAGGGCTGCCGCACCTTCCCGCCTACCAGAGGCGAGCAGCCGAGGGGGCTCGGCCCAAGCCGTGCTCCCACTGGCTGAGACGGCAACGCCCAGACCCAGCTGCGCTGTGCAGGCGCCAGCAGGCTGCGGAGGCTCCCGGCCTTGCCCCGCCCGGGCCCACCACCACCCCAGCATCTCCCGCCGGCTCCAGCGCGCCTCCACCTTGCTCGGTCCTCCTCCTCCCTCGGTCCTGCGGCCTGTGCTGTCCTCCAGCAACAGCCGGCTCAGCTCGTGCTCGAGGAAGCTGGACCGGCGGCCCGACTGCTGTCCAGCATCCTTGCCGAGGGCGCTGCGGGAAGGGAGGAAGCACTCCCACCACCAGCAAGTCCCCGAGAACAGAGCCTGGTGGAGGACGTGGATGGAGGACGAGGGATGCGGGGCAGGCCGGGAGAGATGCGGGGAAGAAGGGAGCAGTGCCTGGAGCTCGGGCTAGAAAGCAGTTCTACTGGCTTCGGCCCTGGCTTGGTCTCCGACTACCATGTGACCTTGGACCGGTTTCTTCCCTTCCTGTGGCTGCGCTCGCCTTCTGTTAAATGCGGCGGCAAAGAAGAATAAGTGCTGAGGGTTTCACTTGGGAGACTCAGAGCCGCATGTTCAAACGGGGTCTCCTCCTACCGAGCACATTGTTCCGAATAATAACCTTCGGGCCGGGAGGGCGGAGGATGAGGATTACCTGGGGTTGAGGCAGGTCTGGACAGGATCGATTCATCTTTTTACACCTTTACCCCGGCTGCGTTCGCAGGGCCTAGCCTACAGGATGTGGTGCCTCTTCTCAACCCGCATCCCCGCGACCCGGCTTAAGGGCAACGCAAATCCAAACCAAGCTGAGCATCACGCCGGTTTAGGAGCGCCGGCTCATCACCCCTGAGCTGCAGAGGTGCGGACCCCTCCTCTTACCCCAAAACAAACTGGCTCGGGGGCTCCAGTTACAGAGGGCTCCGCTGGTGCGTTCGCGATAACCTGGCGCTTCGCAGGCACCCGAGCTCGCGTCCCGTACCACCGAGTGGGGGCGCTACCGCCGTTTCCTTCTCGAAGCCCCTTACCCGCTCTCACTCCAGCGGCCTCCAGCCTCAGCTGCCGGGGTGCGCCTCCAGACCGTGGCTCAGCCGAAGGGCTGCGCGGGGCGGAGCTCGACGGCGGGCGTTGCCAGGGCGGGGAGCGCGCCGCGCCGCGCCGCGCCTCCTTCTTTGTCCTGGGGCGCAAGGCACAGCCCCCATCCCGCGGAGGGTAACTCTATTCTTTAGGCGCCTAGCCCGGGATTAACCCCTTGCTGACCGTCCTTTAGCCCTAAACCACGCTCAGATCTCCTCCACCGCATCCTGTTTCTGGGGTGAGAGGGGACAGACCACCCCGGGGGGTATGGTAGGGAGGTGAAGGTGCTGCCCCAGGAAGTGAGGAAACCTGATGAGATTGAGGCGCCTTCCAGGACCTATGCCTATTTACTGTCTCTGGAGCTCATTGGGGTAGGTGGGTTGGTTGGTTGGTTTTAAAGTTTGTCTTTTGATCAGATGAAGTTAATTTAAAATTGGTTATTCCTATGGGTTAAAAAAAATAGCACAGCTTCCCAGAGTTTCAACAAAGGAACGCTGGAGGCTGATCTCCACAAGTCAAGCTTCCCTGCCAAGTTTCCTGGATGAGAAACCAACTGAGGAGAAGGAAGCTGTCTTGGCAAATTAGTGGCAGACCTATGTTTAGGTCAAATTACGGAGAACTGATTGGAAAGGGACCAGGCAGATGAAAACAGGAAGGAAGTGAGGGTCCTGTGGTGCTTTAAAGAAACCTCTCAGCTCCACGTTATGTGAGCTTCTTGAGGGCTGAGTATGTGTCTTTTTGCTTTATCTCCAGCTCGTGGCAGGTAGAGCTTTGAGGACCTGGAGAAACGTGAAGGTAGGGTACTCTTGTTTTTCTGTACCCATTTCATAGACGGACTCAAGCTTGCTTCAGTGGTGTTTTTTAGAATAGTCATTGGTACAGCATGCCACTGCCATAATATAGATCGTTATATTGGGTCACCAGGTTATACTTTGAGGGTTATGCATTGCTTCAAAAGCAGTTAACTAAAGAGTTAATATTTCCACCCAGGAAAAACATACTTCCTTCCTACTTTTGGACTGAGAATTTATGGAAATAAAGTTCTATTTATGGAAGGCAGGACAATTGATGGGTCTATGTCTATCTGACTCCATCTGTGGCTGACGTCACACCTTCCCAGCCCATCTTTTTATTCCAGCTTTGCTGTGGCAGCCTGCTACATACAGATGTAACCTGAGAGGACCTTGCTTCAGCTGTCCTTGATATCTCAGGGCTTCTCTGTCACTGCAGCCTGGACCCCTGCAAGAAGCCACAGCCCATTCTGACATAAACCTGGAAGTACAAAGGAATTAACACGTCCTTGGACAACCTCTGACCAAAGGGAACAGAAACTAGTCGAGAAATGTTCCACTCTTCTGTGGGCAGTTACGAGGTACATTTTATACAGCACCTACGATGACAGAACCCTGGCTGCTGTGGTAGTGTCCAACGTAATCAGCTCAGTAATCCACCCTTGGATTGCCTTTTTCTTTCCTGCTTTGACCGTTTGACTCTTACCAGTCCTCCAGTCCTGTTCCTTGGGATTCATTCCCCAAATAAACCACCTGATACAAATTCTTGTTCAGAATCTGTTTTGGTGGGGGCGGGGGGCGGGGGTGGATCCCAGACTAAGCCAATGGTTAGTCCAAAAGAGGCATGTTAACAGGGAAATAAATTCAATATCCTGTGATAAACTGTAATGGAAAAGAATATGAAAAAGAATGTAACCACTTCCCTGGTGGTCCAATGGTGGTTAAGAATCCACCTTGCAATACAGGGGACCCCGGTTCAATCCCTAGTCAGGGAAGTAAGATCCCACATGCCACCAAGCAACTAAGCGCATGTGCCACATCTACTGAGCCCACGCGCCACAACTAGAGAGTCCACACACAGCAACAAAAGATCCCACATGATGCAACAAAGATCCTATGTGCTGCAACTAAGATCCAATGCAGCCGAAGAAATAAATATTTTTAAAGAGAATGTATATATGTACAGCTGAATCACTTTTCTGTACAGTAGAAACTAATACAACATTGTAAATCAACTATACTTGGATAAAATTTTTATAAAACACATAAAAGACCCCCCCCACCCCGCCAAAAGAAGAGGCATTTCAGCCCAACTTTCAGGGTTTTCTCAGTAGACCTTCCCCAAGTCTGCTGATGAGGAATCCATTGTTCTGTTTGTGCTTTTGTTCTTTTTATTACCCAGTTGCCCTGCCCCCTGGGTGAGTGAGTGAAGTAGCTCAGTTGTGTCCGACTCTTTGCGACCCCATGGACTGTAGCCCACCAGGCTTCTCTGTCCATGGGACTTTCCAGGCAAGAATACTGGAGTAGGTTGCCATTCCTTCTCCAGGAGATCTTCCTGACCCAGGGATTGAACCCAGGTTTCCCGCATTGTAGGCAGACGCTTTACTGTCTGATCATTAATAAGCTCTTGGAGGCAGACGGGAAGTATCAGACTCCCAAAAGACAGACCAGCTGAAGGGTGGGGTCTAGGTTAGGGTTGAACAAAGCCATTCTCAGCCCCACCTTACACCTTTTCCCTCCTTCCAAGGGAGGTCCTGACTGCTGACCTGCAAACTGGAGAAACTTTCAGCTCTGGCGTTGAACATGGAAGCAGAGACAGGGTGGGGCCCAGGTCATTCCCAACACAGCATGTTGCTGAGATTACGTCTACTTTTTGCCCCACGCCAGCTGTAAAAGCAGTTCCTCTGCTCAGATATAAGGTCTCAGGCCAGGGTCTTTGGCACCTAGCCCACCTCATCTCATTTCAGTATCAAGAGACTGCTGTTGCAAATTACCAAACTAGGTGTGTGAGGAAACAGCTCTTAGACCCAGCCTTCAAGAAGGGAAATGAGACAGGTATGTAAGCTAAATGAATCCTTAGAGGCCCTGTAAGTCTTCTAACAGAGGGGTTTGTAAGTGTAGGTGAGTGTTCTGGTGAGGCTTCAGGACAGGGTCTATAGAGGGGTAGCATCCTGACTCTCGGGATGAAGCCTGCTCAAAATATCTCCCTTCTAATGGATTCCTCGTTAGCAAACTCGGGAAAAGTCTGCTGAGAATGACCCTGAAAGGTGGGCTGAGATGCTTCTTTTGGATTAACCATTGGCTTAGTTTGGGTTCCCTGCCCAGAGAGCCCCAGTGTTTGCTCCTGTCCCTCTATCAGGTCCCAATTGCCTCCATGTTCACAATTAGGAGTTTCTTAAATCCCAGCTCAGGCTAGTCATTCATCTTCCCAAGCCCCAGCCCTCCTCTGGTAGACCTGGCCCTGCCCCATCTCTGAATGCTCCTGCTCTTCTCTTCCTTCAGTGTTAAGTGTCCAAGAACAAACAGATGTTTGTGTGTGTGTTAGTTGCTTATTCATGTCTGACTCTGCAACATTATAGACTGTAGCCCACCAGACTCCTCTGTCTGTGAGATTTTCCAGGCAAGAATACTGGAGTGAGTATCCATTCCCTCTTCCAGGGGATCTTCCTGACCCAGGGATGGAACCCAGGTCTCTGGCATTGCACAGAGATTCTTTACCATCTGAGCCACGGGGAAGCCTCCAACACCAGATGGTGCAGGTTAAACCCTGCCCTTAGCCAGCCACCTGGGAGCCCTCCAGGAAACCATGAGGGCAGTGGTCTGTGCTGGCAATAGAGAATTAGCACAACACCATTTACTCTCCCAGACCCTGGAGGCCTCCAATTTGTTTGATGCAACTGAATTTTCATTTTTTAAAAAAGTTCTTTTTGGCTAGAAATCATGTCCTTAACCTGCAGAATTTTAGAAGTGTCGAGTAGCTTTTTCTATAATTGACAGTGAAGGAAAGAAAAAACCCAATGTACTATTCTAAACAAAGCTGTGGTGCTCAGAATCTAGTGTGCAAGAGAGCCCTGGATCCTAACATGACTATAACACTGAATTCTACCCATGGATGAGAACTGGAGGCCCAACCTTCTCCCTGCAATGAATGAACAAGTAAAACAAGGACTTAGACCTTAAGGGGAAAAAAAAGGGTGTATCAGGAACCCACATCCCCACTCCCTTTCTGTCTCTTGACATTAGATAAATAAATAAAATTTAATTAATGTATTTAATTAAAATGATTGTTTAAGGCACAGTTTTGTGAGATATTTTTTTCTTTTTGTGTGTGTATTGCAGAGTGGGGAGCAGTTTGGAAGTTTAGCCAAAGTTATTTTGAGGTAATTGGGATCTTTGAAGAGGGAAAAGTATGAAGAAATAAAAAATGACTATGTTTCTCCCTCTGCCTGTCCACCCCAAGCTACAGCACTGCTTCAAACTCCTTCCTTCATGCAGCTTAGTTCAACTGAGCCTTTAGATCCCAGGCATCCTGCTTTGTGCTGGGAACACAGTAAAAACACAGTAATGGGGTCCTTGTCTTCAGTAACACAACTTAGCAGCTGATGACTGATCGCTGGATACCAAACACTGTACCAAGTGCTTTGTGTGCATTATTTCACTTAATCTCTGCAGCAGTCCTAAAAGTGACCCAAGATTATCCCCATTTTCCATCCAAGAAAGTTGAGGCCCAAAGAGGTCAAATAATTGCCCACAGCAACACAGTTAGAAAGTGTCAGAGACAGAGCCCACACCAGTCTGTCCTACTCAAAAGACTCTTAGCACACCAACTCTTCTAAGATTCTTGCTTTGAAAAAAGGATAAAAATTCCAGTTTATAAAGCTATTTGGAGTACAGAATTTTTTATAACCAGTTGGGCATTGTTTTGTGAGTAATCTTAACAGAAACTGGAATTGCTTTGTTCCATTGAGATTTCTTTCAGTGAGTACAATACAGATGCCAAGATCTGATGCCCTCAACTAGGAAAAGAAATTATAGGTCCTAACTGATCATATAAACTTTGAAAGACAAAAATACGGGACAAAATTCTCAACCCTTAAATATGATTTAATTTTCTGAACTTCAAATTCTATTTTTTAAAGAATAGTTAATATGTTACAACAAATTATTTTTAAAACCACAGTATAAAACCATATGCTTATTTTATTAATATCTTTTCATTTCTCCCCCCCCTCCAATGAATGTGTATTATTTATATTTTCTGCTTATTGCTTCTGGGCCAGAGCCTACCATTTCAAAAGGGAAATTAAATTACCAAGTTGAGGCCTTCCATTTTGGGGTTGCCAGCACCTCTTTCCAAAGGCCTATTTGTTCCTCCCCAAACTCCCTTCCCCTCACACCAGGCTCCTCCCAAGACTTGCAGGTTTTCCCTCTGCTGCTAGTTTTCACACACAGCATTTGCTCACCTTGGTGGACTGGAGCAAGTCTCCCTCAACCATATCCGCAAGCGGGATCCTCTCCAGGCAAATTACAAGCCAAATACACTTGGAATTCTCTTAATTCTCGGTTGATAGGGTCTAATAAACACCCCCTGGAAACCTCTTCCAGGTATATTATTCCAATACTTGTCTTTAACTGGGAAGGGGAATGCTCATATTCATATGATAAGCAAAGGCAACTAATGCTAAAATACAATATTCAGATTTGAGATATGTTTTGTGTTTGTCATTGAATAACCCAAAGTTCACCTTTATAACTGTTTGTTTTAAGCTTACAGTGTCTGTGAGTATGGCCCTCCGACAAGTGGAGGGTCATGGGTGGATGCTGCTGCCTAGGGATGAATAAGAAAAAAGATGCCAAGGGGCAGCTGCAGCTGACTGCATAGTAAGCTCTCCCCACCAGGGGTGTGTGGGCATAAATGAGCACAGGAACTGCTCTGAACAGAATGAGAAATATCCAGAAAGTGCCCTGAGCATGGCCCAGAATCAGGACCTGAGAAAGATTATAAGATGGCTTTGGACAGGGTCAGCTGCAAGAAGGTAAGACCAAAACTTACCTCTTAGACATCACAATCAGGTGAAGAAGAGTACGTCTGCAATATAGAGGATCCCATCGTGGCGTCTCTTAGTATTACCATACCCTATAACTAAAGTCAATGGAAAATTACAGCTGTTGAATTCAGGCAGCACTACTAATGGTCTAGACTCTTCATAAATGAAAGTTTGGGTCACCCCACAACGCAGGAGACCTGGGTTCCATCCCTGAGTTGGGAAGATCCCCTGGAGAAGGAAATGGCTTCCCACTCCAGTACTCCTGCCTGGAGAGTTCCATGGACTGAGGAGCCTGACAGGCTACAGTCCATGGGGTCACAAAGAGTCAGACACAACTGAACGATTAACACTCACTTTTTCACTTCACCAGGTAAAGACCTGCTGGGGGCAAAGGGAATATGGAATGGGTAGTGGAAAAGGTAATTAAAAATACCAGCTACAACCATGTGACCAGTTACAGAACAAGGACTATAATTGTTATGAGTATCTCTTCATTTTGTTATGAATATGTGCGTGTTATCTTTCTTTTCTCTCATCCCCTTATCATGTAACATAGGGATCCCTAACCTCTCGGATCTAATGCCTGATGATCTGAGGTGGAGCTGATGTAATAATAATAGAAATAAAGTGCACAATAAATGTAATGCACTTGAATCATCCTGAAACCATCCCCCCTACCCCCATCCGTGGAAAAATTGTCTTCCACGAAACCTTTCAGTCCCTGGTCCCCAAAAGTTTGTGGACCACTGGTGGAACATAGATGTTTGACTTTGACTTTGGTTTTGACTCTGTATTATATATCATACTGTTGTTAACCACACATCATAGTATTAAGTTATGGGACATCCATAAGAGTGACTACCACCCAAGACTTTGCATCCTATTTTGGGGAAACAGTTAGTGCATTCTTAGTTGTATACAAGATAGTTGTATCATGAAGGTTGAATTATGACCTAGTTATTGTTTTTATTTGGAGAATTAGTATGGTCTAAGGAGACATGTATGGGTGCCAGGTTGACAAGGAGTGAACTGTGATAGTTAATTTTATGTGTCAATCTGGCTAGACCACAGAGCTCATATATCTGGTCAAACATTATCCTGAATGTCTCAGTGAAATTGCTTTTGAATGAGATTAACATTTAAATTGGTGGACTTTGAGTAAAGCAAATTACCCTCCACAATGTGGGTGGGCCCCATCCAACCAAATGAAGGCCTTAGTAGAAAAAGACAGACATCTTCAGAAGGAGAAGGAACTCTGTGGACAGACCACCTCTGGGCTTGAACTGCAACTCTTCCCCAGGTCTTTACCTTGCCAGATTAACCTAGATTTTGGACTTGCCAAGTCTCTACAAATGTGTGAGCCAGCTTCTCAAAATCAATCTCTTTTTGTTTCCCTCTCTCTTGCCATCCACACACAGCCAGTTGGTTTGTTTCTCAGGAAAACCCTCACTAATACACCCACTCAGAATGGTCTGCTTCCCTGATTGGACCCTGATACTGCATTGAAATAGATACTTCTACACTGGGATTGGTCTCTCTTTCTGTCTAGGAGGGCAGGACTCAACAGAAGCGCGAAGGGCCCTTACTCAGGGCCCTGAAGCAGAGGTAGGAGGGGTGGTCCCCAGCCAGGGAGGGACATGACAAAGCTTGCTTTTTTCACCCTCTCCATCCCTGGGGGTCTCTGTGGTCACTGCCCTCCAGGGTCTCATAGCCCAGGGAGGTGGACAGACACATCTGCAGCTTACTCCTCTTCAGGGTGGCTTGGGTCAGATGATGTAACAGGCAAAACCAGGAGACTCTGGGAGGATGGAAGAGGGAGCTGTTCCCTAAGATTTGGGCCAAAAAACAGGCTCCATGGAGGAAGTGACTGCCTTGGATTTCAGATTATAAGATATATAGGATATTTTTTCCTTCAAATTATATTTTGAAAAAAGTTTAAACCCACAAAAAAGATGAAAGAAGAGTATGGTGAACACTCATATAGTCATAATCTAGATACACCAATTGTTAGCAGTTTGTCATATTTCCTTCCTCTCACTGTATGTACACATACACATACATACTTCACTGAGTGATTTTAAAATATGTTGTAGACATTATAACACATCATTCCCAAACATTTCACCATGTATCTCAAAAGAACAAGGCAGTTCTCTCACAGTCATGACACTACTGACACATTCAAGAAATTAAACATCGATAACAATATGATTTAATTAATCTATACTCCAAATTCCTTCAATTAGCCCAATAATGCCCTTATGCTTTTGTAGTTTTTCCACCTTAATCAGGATTCTAATAAGGGATCATAATTTACATTTAGTTATTGCCGGATTCCAGCTCCAGCAGGTCCGGGGTTCCCTCAGGATGGAGGGCGTCGGTGACGCGAATGAGAAGACACAGCGAGTCTCGGTGTTTCCAAGTGTCTCCCTTTTTTATTGTTTTTCAGGACAGCTTTTATATTTTTAGTGGTATATAGAAACAAATGTAACACATAGAGTCATACCAATTCAGCTTAATGGGTATATCTTAATGGGCCTATCAAGTTAGCTCAATGGGCCAGCAGCTTCGACCCTCATCGAAGCCGTTTGCATGTCTTTAGTTACAAAAAAGCCTCATTTTGTTTACATCATCTTCCGGCCTGGGGGCCTGCTAACATCTTGTGACTCTCCATTGATAAGGGTTGACCAGTCAGAACACTTTTGTATAGGGCACATCAGGAAAGAATTCATCAATAGAAAGTTTCAAGGTAAAACCTGTTTTCGGTAATTTACTCTACGCCTTGAGCTTAACAGAAAAGAATGTGGTCCCATAAAGTCATAGAAGAGCAAGCTGAAGGTCAGCTCTAAGTAAGAATCATCAGTTAAATCAACAATTGTCTTATTATTTGTATTAAAGCTAAACTTCTACTTATATAAATTTTTAACTATTATGCTTTCATTATATAGGCTAAATACGTTAAGAGTAAAAACATAGTGAGTAAATATAGACTAAGTAACAGTTCCACAAAGCACTATTTCTTATATTTCCTAACAAGCCTATTTTTCTGCAAAGGGTTTTGTGCCCATAGGGGCTTTCTGTGAGGAGGCTCTCAATGCTGTTTTATTACTAGGGAGCAGTTATGCACATTAGCTCCAAAGGCACAGGTACATTTATTAAACAAACCAATATGTTAGCAAAAGGAATTTAGATCAGCATACTCTGTATCTCAGATAATTTTATTTAGGGTGCTACCATTCAGGGGCCTTGTTGATTTGAGGTTTCAGAATGATCTATCTTAGAAGGGAATCAGGAAAGGCCTTTTGCCTAAGTCATAGAAAATAAGAAGAGGTTTATTATAGTAAACATCAGAAAGACAGATATCTTTAAGGTGAGCGCTGAGGCAGCCTTCCGAGAATCCCTGAGGCCTGAGAAGCCGTGCTCAATCATTCCTCTTTCTCATGACTCTGTCATGGGTGGGATCTCGTGAGCTGGCTCCCAACAAGTTATCTGTCTCTTCAGTTCCTTGTTTATGTAGAGCAGTATCCTGCCTTTTCTTTTTCGGATGGGAGGATTTTTCATGACATTGACATACTTCCAAGGCTGGATTTGTTTGATCATTTCCTCATGATTGGATCCAGGCCAAACATTCTTGGTAGGCATGCTATAAAGGTGATTCTACTTACTACATAGGTAGAATTTGGACAAACTGAGATAAGGAAGGATACACCAGACAGAAAACAGTGAAGATTTTCTCATAGATGTGAGAAAGCCCAGCATGGGCTTTAGGGAATGGGCACAGGAACAGCTGTGACCCCAGGGAGCGGCACTGTGGTGTGAGGCAGGGGGGCAGAGGGCAGGGAAGGATAAGTGTTAGGAGGATAGTCAGGGAAGTTTGGTCTGTGTTCACTGGCCTCTGTTCAGAGGGCACTGTGGAATCACAGCCTCTGGAGGCATATAAACTTTTCATAAAAGCAAGAACAGAAACAGATTGGAAATAAATCAGCTGATCTGACAGGAGGTACCAGTCTGTGACCCAGAGGTTGGGGATGCCTGCTTAAGGTTACACAACTAACCCAGGAACATGTCTTTTTTCAGGAGACCCTGGCCAGTTGGGGTATCTCTGGGTGATTCTAGTACAATGTTTCCTCATAGCTGGAGACTCCTTGAGGCAGACCAGGGGTTTCTGTTCTTGCCTCTTCATCCCTCCCATTTCACCAGGTTCTGCAGCCAGCCTCCAGTGCAGAAGGAATTCAGTTTACCAGCCACAGCATGCTAGCTCCTGTCTCCCATCGCTGGGGGAGGTCTGGGGTGGTAGAGGACAGAAGATACAAGTTGGGGTCCTACTAGGTCAATTAGAGAAGAGTTGAGGAAAGCATAGGACATGAGAGGCTGTGCAAATGGGTATAGGGTAAGCTGGAAACAAAAGACCAGCAGACTTAGCCCAGTCTTCCAGTTCTGACCAAGCTAGAAGGAAAGGGAAAACTGGCAGTGTGAAAAGAAAGGAGCTGTGATGGGGTCCAGTTATGTACTGGCATTCAGGGCATACCAGGTCATCCTTGGAGGTTTTCCCTTGAATGGCCTCTTAGTTTTGTGCATGATGTGAGGCTGCAGTGCCCACGAAAGAGAAGGGTGAAAGCCATGCTTACAGGCAAAGTATGTTCCGGAAAGAAGAGGCTGCCTCATGGAATGAGTCCCACCCCACCCCTACCCCACCATACATAATTAATAACAGAGTTCCATCCATGGTGGAGGGGTTGAAGACAGAAACTACATCTAGACACCTCAAAGGTGAGGCTGAAGGCAAGAAAAAGAAAGTATAAATAAAAGGAGTCAAAACTACCATTATTCCAGGCATATAATTACTAATCTAGAATATTTAGGGTATTATTAGAATAATAGCGGGTTCAGTAACTTGGTTGAATACAAGACAAATATAGGGAGAAAATGAAAAGCTTTCTCATTTAGAAAATGTTAAAAAAAAAATTTCTAAGACTCACAATACAATAAAAACTATGGAAGCTGTGGTACATATACACAATGGAATATTACTCAGCCATTCAAAAAAATACATTTGAATCGGTTCTACTGAGATGGATGAAACTGGAGCCCATTATACAGAGTGAAGTAAGCCAGAAAGAAAAACAACAATACAGTATACTAATGCATATATATGGAATTTGAAAGATGGTAACGATAACCCTATATGCGAGACAGAATAAGAGACACAGATGCATGGAACAATTTTATGGACTCTGAGGGAGAAGGTGAGGGTGGGACGTTCTGGGAGAATAGCATTGAAACATGTATATTATCATATGTGAAACAGAACACCATTCCATGTTCGATGCATGTGACAAGGGCTCAGGGCCGGGGCAATGGGATGATCCAGAAGGATGGGATGGGGAGGGAGGTGGGTGGGGGGTCCAGGAAGGGGAACACATGTAAACCCATGGCTGATTCATGTCAATGTATGGCAAAAACTATTACATTATTGTAAAGTAATTAGCCCCCAACTAAAATAAATAAATTTATAAAAAAAAAAAAAAAAAAACTATGAAGAACTTGTAGATAACAGGGAAATGCAAAGTCTTTAATAAAGAAAAAGCAAACTGTAAGTCTGAGTACCATGAAACATAGACTAAAAAATAAGAGAACATACCATGTTTCCAGTTTGAAAGGCAATATTAAAATGATGGATCTTTCTCCTACATTTATCTAGAATTCAATTCAGTTTTTCTAGAATTTGGTTCAGGGGCAGGTGGAGGTAGGGGAGGGAGAACCTGACCAACTGATTCTGAATTAAGCAGGAAAATTTTTTAAAATGCCTCATAGATCAAAACATACTACAAAGCTAAGCTAGTTAGTATGGTGTTGATGCGTGAATTGAAAAAGCAGATTAATGGAACAAATAAGCAGTATAGAAACAGAACCACAAATTAATGGAAATTTAAGACAATAAGAATGGCATTGCCAATCAAAAAGGATGAATTATTTAATGGTATAGGGACAATTATTTACATATATACCACACACAAAAAAATTAAAATAGATTAAATATCTAAAATGAAAACTGAAACTATAAAAATACTGGAAGGAAATATGAGACTATCTCTATTATCTTGAGTTTGGAAAAGGGTTTGCTAACCCCAACACATTGCTCTGGAGACATAAAGGAAAAGACTAAAAGATGAGACTACTTAAAAATTTAAACTTTCATACAAGGAAAGCCAGCATTCAAATCATTGGCTGAGAGAAAACATTTGTAACATATATAACATATAAATAAGGGCTAAAAATCCACAACATATAAAGTGCTCCTACATACGAGAAAGAAAAAAATAAGTAATCTACTTGAAAAAATACACATAGGACAAATAAAGCACAATAAAGAAAATCAAATGCCTAATAAACAAGATATGCTCAATTATGATAATAAACCAACTTTAAAAATGCAAGTCAAAAAAAAGTATATTTTAAATCCATGACTGATGAAAATTAAAAGGTTGAAGAGACACAAGGAGGCAGCACCCTCATACACTGCTGGCAGGTGTGAAATTTTTTGAAAATAATTTGGCAACATGCATGATGCCCCTTGACTCAGCAATTCCATTCTAGGACTCTATTCTACAAAAATACTAACATATTTCACAAAGATGTGTGTATGTGGGTATTTGATGCAACATTATTTGTAACAGATTAAAAAATGGGTAATAATCTAAAATTGGAATTTTAAATAAATTATTTAATTTTAATTAATAAATTAAAGTAATAATTTATTTAAAAGTAATTAAAATCAATAATTTATTAATAAAATAATTTTAAATTAATTTTTATTATTTTAATCAATTGATTAATTTTGTTAATTATTTTTAAAATTAAATGATTTTATTTAATTTTGGTCCACCTGTTCCCAAAATATTGTCTAGTCAGAATGACTGCTCTTCTGGGATCACACTTCCTCATGTCCTGGGCTTCTCCATCCCTGAAACATGACTCTTGCTTGTTTGTTTTTAAACCAACTGTGCATTCAGTATTGGTCTAGAATGTCTGTTCCATAAAGGTACACCTTTGCTGTATTTCCATTGTCTAAATCAGGGGCTGGTACTTCCCAGAGGATCCAAGTCTGCTATCCTGGCCACAGTTAATTGATTTATGGTGCCCACCTGATCCGTGGCAAACTAATCAGAATCCTTCTCTGAAATTTTTGAGCTGGAAGTAAGAAAGAGAGCTAGTCTAAAGATGTAAAAGCTTAACCTCAGCAGGTAGCTGGGGAGTCCTCCCAGAAACGTCATTTCTGCCCTGTGAAGCTGACAAATACAGCTGACTGGGCCACAGAAAGTATGAACAGTGTGTGTGTGTGTATGTGTGTGTGTTAGTTGCTTAGTCGTGTCTGACTCTTTGTGACCCAGTGGACTGTAGCCCACCAGGCTCCTCTGTCCATGGAATTCTCCAGGCAAGAATACTAGAGTGGGTTGCCATTCCCTTCTCCAAAGGATCTTCCTGACCCAGGGATCGAACTTGGTCTCCTGCATTGCAGGCAGATTCTTTCCTGTCTGAGCCACCAGGGAAGCCCATGAACAGAGGAATAAAGCTGAAACACAGAGAAGACCTGCAAATAGAGAAGGTAAGAGAGACTCACCCTGACTCTGGTGTCCCTCTTTCTCACGAGTTTCTGGAGACATCCTGTTATTATTCTTATGCTCGATTCTCCTTGTTTATACTAATTCCAGCTGGCATTCAGTCACTTACAACCAAACAAGTATTAAGTACTATGGTTTCCCACCGTAGAACACTGTGCAGCCTTTAAAAGGACTGACACCAGGTATATATGTAGCCAAGAAAAGATATCCAGGATATATTGTAGTGTGAAAAAAATAAAGGTACAGAACTATGTGTATACCACAAGTCCACCAAAAGATTTCTTTTAATTTTAAGAGAACTATTTGTTTGTATAATATACAAAATTACAAACCTTTACTTAGGCATGGAAAAAGATGTGGAATATTAGATACCAAACTCCCAATAGTTCTTATTTCTAAGGGATTAGAATGAAAGAGAGAATGAGGAACTTCCACTTTTTGCTTTATTTCCAAATTGTTTGAATTTTTTCACTCTAAGAATATATTGCTCTTTTATGCTTTAAATAAGCTTTTTATTTTGAATACTTTTAGATGAATAGGAAATTTGCTAGATAGTACAGAGTTCCCATATACTCTTAACCCAACTTCTCTAATGTTGATATTTTATAAATCTTAGTATATTTGTCAAAACTAAGAAACTAAGATTACCACATTGCTATTAACTAAACTCCAGGATTTATTTGGGTTTCACTAGTTTCCCCCCCCCCATGGTCCTTTTTGTGGCCCAGGATCTGATGTAAGATACCACATTGCATGTGGATGTCATATCTCCTAGTTTCCTGTAATCTATGATAGCTTCTCAATCCTGCTTTGATTTTCAGGACCTTGACAGTTTTAAAGAGTTCTCTGGAATGCTCCTCAATTTTTGTTTGTCTGAAGTCTTTCTCATGATTGTTGTTGTTGTTTAGTCACTTAGTTGTGTCTGACTCTTTGCAACCGCATGGACTGTAGCCTGTCAATCTCCTCTGTCCGTGGGATTTCCCAGGCAAGAATACTGGAGTGGGTTGCCATCTCCTTCTCCAGGGGATCTTCCCAATCCAGGGATCAAGTCTCCTGCTTGGCAGGTGGATTCCTTACCACTGAGCCACCAGGGAAGCCCCTTTCTCATGATTTGACTGTGGTTTCAGGTTTCAGAGGAAAGATACCACAGAGGTAAATTGCTTTCCTCATCACATCACAAAGGGTCAATGTTATCAGCATAACTTTTCTCTGATGATGTTAACCTTGATTACTTGGTTAAGGAAGTGACTGCCAGGTTTCTACATTGTAAAGGTCCTATTTTCCCCTTTCCATATTATTCTTTGGAGGCAAGTCACTAAGTCCAGCCCACACTCATGGGGATGTAATTAAGCTCCAAAATCCAGGTATATTACTTTTTTAATTAAAAAGACTTTGAGAGTAGGGATGCTGCCCTATACTTTTTTATTTTTTTACAATTACTTCAATATTTATTTAAACATTCTACAAATATATATTGAGCCCTTACTATGGGAAGTACTAGCCCCTGATCTAGACACCAGAGATACAGCAAAAGTGTACCTTTATGGAACACACATTCTAGAACAATACTGAATGCACAGTAAGTTTAAAAACAAACAAAAGGCTAAAGGATCCAAGGAGCTACAATACAGAACCAAAAATGCGAGTGGGGTATGAGGCATGGGCAGGGCACAGTCCCAAAGGCAGGAGAGTGAGCAGGATTACTCAATGCTAGAGACATGGCCAATGCCCGTGGTGCAAATTAAAAGCCCTATCATGGACTTCCCTAGTGGTCCAGTGGTTAAGAACCCGCCTGCCAAGGGCAGAGGACATGGGTTCAATCCCTGGTTCAGGAAGATCCCACATGCTGAGGGGCAACTAAGCCTGTGCGCCACAACTGCTGAGCCCGTGCACTCTAGAGCCCGTGCACTCTAGAGCCCGTGCACTCTAGAGCCCATGCACTCTAGAGCCCATGCTCTGCGACAAGAGAAGCCGCCACAGCGAGAAGCCCACACACCAAAGCTGGAGAAAGCCTGTGCACAGCTGCAAAGACTCAGCACAGCCTAAGTAAAGAATCTTTTTAAAAAAAGTCCTATCACATGAGCGGGTGAGCTGAACTTATGTGAAGGGGCTGAGCCAACTGAATAACATATGAGACAATATTATAAGCAATTCCAAGCACATAATAGGCACTTCCTAGGTATTTGTTAAATAAATAGATGATTTTTTAAGTAAATAGGTATTTGTTAAATAAATAGTTATTCAACTACATTGAATAGGCACATTCCCGCTTGTCCTCTTCCCCACTAAGAAAATCCACCAAGACCTTCCAAGGTAATCCGGGGAAGAATTTCAACACTGGGGAGTGTGGCTGCCCCTCACTGCCCCAAGTCCTGCCTCCCCTTAGGTATGCCCGAGGCTGCTCCCCTCTAGCTTCACACTGAGGAATGGGCACAGAACTTTCCCCTAATCCTAGCAGGGCCAGGAGGGCAGCCTGAAACCAGGCTGAAATGTTTGCCCAGTCTTGCCTAGAGGTTCAGAGCAAACTGAAGGGAATGTAGGTAAGTAACAGGCAGCCTGTTTCCAGAGGTGACAGCAATGAAGTCACTCAAGGGATGCTGCGATTCCAGTCAATGTGGGGGAGTCCCTGGGGACCACCACTCAGCTCTGTGCCCATCTTTACTCCATTTTCTGAGATCTCCTCGGAGAAGGAAATGACACCCCACTCCAGTACTCTTGCCTGGAAAATCCCATGGACGGAGAAGCCTAGTAGGCTACAGTCCATGGGGTCGCAAAGAGTTGGACACGACTGAGCGACTTCACTTTCACTTTCTGAGATTTCCTAGCATTTTTGCTGTCTGAGGTTCCATGGGACAAAAAGCAAGTGTTCAATGATTCCCCTTGTCCTGAGAGCAGACAATTAGAGAGGAACACCCCCAAAAAGGGGAGTCTGCTCCTCTTGTTCTGCTCCTGCTGTTGTCACTGTACTCTGACGGACAGGATTGTCAAGGACAGCCTGTGTCAAAATGACAAAGCTGTGAACTCTGACTTTATAATAAATTAGCAATGTAGCCGGTCTGAACACTTTTCAGAGTCAAAAAAACAGCATCTGGTTTCTGCCACTATTTTGCCATGTGACCTTACAATCTCTCCTTCCTGGATGTCCATCTCTGTATAATAGGATGACAAAGTGGGCTTGGGTAAATCTGACGATGGCTTAGTGCTCTTACGTTCCATCATTTTTATCCAGGGTGATGCCCTCCTGACTCCTCCATGAACTTCACTGCCCTTTCAAGTGCCCAAGACCTATGATTTAAGGCACACAGGTGGGAGTTAAGGTAGAGAACCAGGGAAGAGACCAGTACCCTTCCCAATGGTAGTTCCAGCATGTATGAGAAACCACAATGAACAAAACTGCCTAGAGGTGGAGCTCTCTGCTTAATGGAGAATTAAGCTGTATGTTGACTTGATGGTTTAATTACATATTATCACCCAGCCATGTATCACGAGATATTTTAGGTAAACAATACTCCCTTAAATATCAATAAACCTCTGCCAGCAAAGAGTGACTCAGCATGAGTACACTCATAATTGCCTTGCTTCTCTTCTAGGAGAAATTAATCTGAATGTGACAACTTAGCTTGGGCCAGAAACAGTAAGAAATTCAATTTAATGGGCTTAAATTAATTAAAAGAAGGCTTTAGAAGATGCCTCTAAAATCATGGATTGTACAAATTTGAATTCTGCACAGTTGTGGATATTTATCCTCTTTAATAAAATTACCATATAGAATGCATGATTTTCATTTATCTCCCAAATGCTCAATGACATTTAAAGCAACCTCAGTCCTTAGAGGGCTTTTTGAACCTTGGCTTCCTGATAGATGCTCTCTCTCTCAAACCCTTTGGATACTCCAAGTGAAGTTTTACAGATCTTGAGACCCAGGCCAAATGACTGCCTTAGAAAGGCAGTGACCTTCTCAAAGATCCAGGTCAGCTGATGATGGGTCCTTGGTGGTGGAAACAGCTAGCGGGAGATTTAGCCCTTGGCATCTCTAGCAAGACGCATCTGTACTTCCTGCCACCACCAAGCCTCCTGGCCCCTGCTCCACACGGCCTGTACCACTCACTGTGGAGCCTTGAGCACTCTCGCACAGTTCATGGCATTTGTCCAGAGCCATTCACCTTGACCCATGATCAAGTCCACTCTGACCTGTCTTGGACTTCCCCTCTGGGTCTTATTTTCCTGTCATTAGGATAAGCTTACCTATCCATTGTATCTAATGCTGACATCCTTTCTTTATCTTTGCTTCTATTCAACCCCACCCCTTTTAGGGGTTTAGTGATTCCCAGGAGCTAGCAAGTGTCCTGAGGCATTACTGTGAAGGAGGGACTTCTTATCAGGGGAGAAGTCTCTGAAGCAGAGGGAGTCAGAGTGGAGCATCCTGCCATGGAGAGATGCCTTAAAGGTAATGGAGCAGAAATGGGCCCTCAAACTTCCTCCTGCCTTTAGGTATCTGCCCCCTTACAGAGTACTCACACCCTATTGGCCCAAGCACATCATAGTGTCAGGCCCTGGGTGAACTCAAAGTCATCTGACTTTCTATTCCTCCTACTTCTGTCCTCTTTAAAGATGCTTCCCTACTGTCTTGCTTGCTTTTTTTCTCCCAGTGGAAAATTTGCTGTCATCCTTGTCTTTGTTCCTCTATTCATTCTCCCATTGGCCACTTCTAAGATTTTCTCTTTATCATAGATTTTGAACAATTTGATTATGAGGTTCTTTGATGTAGTTTTCTTCATGTTTCTTAGGCTTTGGGGTTGATTGAACTTATTGAATCTGTGAGTTTATAGTTTTTATCAAATTTGGGGAATTTCTGGCCATCATTTCTTCAAATATTTTATTCTGTTCTGCCTTCTTTCTCCTCTCTCTGAAGCTGATCTTTGACTGGTCAGGAGGCAGTATATGTGTCCAAACTTGCTGGGGGTTGGGGGAAGCATATGCAGTTTTTTGTCTTAGGTCCAGGAACCCAGGGCATTCCTGTCAGGGCTGCAGTGGCCGAGGGAGCCCAGTGGAGGTGCCCTGCAGAGGCACTGTTTCCACGCTGACTACCCAGCCCTCTGGCCACTGATTCATGAGTATCACCACAGTCCCAATGCCTGCCCCTCCTGCCCTAAGTCAGTAGTGACTCCCTGGTGGCATACGTGCGGGCACCTTTCTTCCTCACCCTGGTTGAGATGGTAGGGGCTCTGGTAATATATTTCCAGGAGAAAAAACAGGTGGACTGGCTTCATCATCACCAGCCACCCCTGTGCAGCTACAACCCTGTTGAGATACACGAGGCTGAACAGGAGCTCTTCCTTGACGTGGGGGACCCCAAGGTGGTACATGCCTGGCAGAGTGGCTACCAGCTCAAGCGAATGCCTCGCTGGTGTGAAGACATGATCTGACCACCTTATCCCATCTTCAGAACCCTCTGGCCTGGAGCGCGCAAGGCCGAGTGAGCTGCGGCTCCCCTCTGCGGCTTGTACGCATCCAGCGCCCCCTGCTGGATACTGGGTGTCCCCGCCTCCTCCCACCCGTTCCCAGCAGGATCCCCAGCAGCCAGCCTCACCCTCCTACCCTCACATCACCTCACTCCCCTCTAAGCCTTCAGTCCTGTGGGCTCTAAGCTTACCACCGGCTCCCAGGCGCTAATGGGAAATTTTCCTTCTGAGTTGGAAGGTTGGCTGAGAGACAGAGCTCTGCTCTTTCTATGGGCATTGCTTTTTTTTTTTTTTTTTTAAACCCTCCCTGCCTTGGCTTTGGGGTTATTTCCATGGTGATAGAGTGATGTGTAGTATTCAGTACATATATTTTGTAAACAAAGTGTTTTGTGACAAAAAAAAAAAGCTTACAGTAAGATAGGTTTTAGAAAAACAGCATGTAAACAACAACCATTAAAAAGAAAGAGGAGAAAAGAAAAATGATAGCTACATATGAAAGCAGAAAATGTGCAAACATTCTAGACATGGCAAAAAAAACACAAAAATAACAGATAAATGACAAAAAGAGAAACATATGCAAAACAGGTGACAAAGAGCTAATTAGCTTCATACACAAGAGAACATTTACAAATAGAGAGAGAAAGAAAAAGAGGAAAGGAGAAAAGATATAAAAATGGCTAAGACTCATGTGACTGTGTTCAGCATTACTAATTTTAAAGATATGGCTATCACAGTACATATACCATTTCTGTCCACCCCCTCCAATAGACTAAGCAGAGTCACTCACTCGTGTCCGACTCTTTGCGACCCCATGGACTGTAGCCTACCAGGCTCCTCCGTCCATGCGATTTTCCAGGCAAGAATACTGGAGTGGGCTGCCATTTTCTTTTCCAGGGGTTCTTCACAACCCAGGGATCGAACCCAGGTCTCCTGCATTGCAGACAGATGCTTTACCGTCTGAGCCACACATTTAACATGTACAGGGTTAGAGCAATAATACAAATGCATACCCACATATCATATTATTCAATACATAAAGGTTATAAATCAAGCAAACCATTAAATAAAATATGTTATTTTCTCTTAACAAATACATCTCAATCACAGCCTGACAGGCCAGGTTTCAAGTTTAGACTTTTATACCCCTCAGACTTCTGCATCAGAGATAACTCCCAGCCCCTAGTTCAAAGCCTGTCTCTTTTTTTCCCACCCCAGCTCCATCCTTCACCGTGAGATACCTTGGGCCTTGTGTGTATGTGTGCACACCCAGCCCACACATCCAAGCTCCCTCTACACTTCATATAGGACCTAGGGATGAGTATACCAGCCATATACATTCTGGAAGATGGATCTTGGAAGAAGCCTGTGCTCACCCCAGAGGTAGGCTTAGGGCTCTTTGGGAAAGAAATCCTAGGGTCTCAGATACCCAGAGCATATCAAGAAGTGGAGGGGTGCAGGTTTTAGGTGGACACATCCCCTTGACCCCATAGAGCCCATTCCCTTTGGGAAGGGCACAGTCAGAGAGAGCCAGAATGGAGCTTTCCTCAGCTTAGAGTCCATGGCAGGAATCCCTCTGGCCCTATTTCCAGGAGGTACCGGATGTAGGGAAATAGCTTTATATACTAATTGGTTCAAATTAATTTGGGGGAGAGATCAATGTGACAATATCCTCCAAAATCCAACCCAGCAGTTCCACTTCTAGTCATGAATCATCTCGAGTTATTTGCAGAAGTGCCTAATGGTGTTTGCATAATTATGTTCACTAAAACGATGTAAAATAAAAAGGCTACAAATATAAATATCTAACAGTGAATGGGTAACCAAATTACAGTACACTCATGCATTGAAATATATTCTGCAGCCATTAAATAGGTTGGGCTGGTATGAAAAGTCTTCAATAATATATTTTAAGTGAGAAAAGCAAATTGATATTTATGTTGTATGACCAACTGTGTATGTGTATGATGCTTACATTTGCTACAATTTTTTCCAGAGGAATTATAAGAAATTATTATAGGTGATTGCCTCCAATTAGAAGAGCGGGGATTGATGTGTGTTAGTCACTAAGTTGTGTTCGACTCTTCGTGACCCCATGGACTAGCTCACAAGGCTCCTCTGTCCATGGGATTTCCCAGGCAAGAACACTGGAGTGGGTTACCATTTCCTTCTCCAGGGGATCTTCCCGACCCGGGGTTGGGTTTGAATCGAACCTGGGTCTCCTGCTTTGCAGGCAGATTCCTTATCATCTGAGCCACCAGGGAAGCCCCAGGGATTGATGGCGGAGGTTTTTACTTCACACCTCTTTCTGTCTGAATTTGTCAGTGCATTTAGTACTTTCATAATTAAAACAATAACAAAAAGATACTCTGTAAAAATTTCTCAGATGAATCTAATAACAACCAAGAATCCATTAAGTGTACAGGGAGTGCGTGGGCACTAGGGCAACACAACCAAGAATCTCCTCTCCAGTTTGACGTAATTTTGTTCAGCCATTTGCTGCCAGTTCTTTTTCCTTCTTCATTTTCAAGGTGGCAGAACCCTTAGAGAAACCCTAGAGAAAACATGTCACACTGGTGCTTTCTTCGTGGATTTCCCTAGAAGGCTGCCATCTGGGCAGCAGTGAGTCAGCAGCTCCTCTCACTGCTGGTTCATGCACAGGCCCCTGCAGGCTTCGGGACAAGCTCTGGCCCCAACGTTACCTAGTCTCACCATGTGGCCAGTGGATCAGAGGGACTCTCCGTTACCTGGAAAACAACTCAAAGTCAGCCCTTCTCAGCAGTATTTACCCCCCAGTTCTGAGAGAGGCCCAAAAAGATGACCTCTACCGAGGCATGACATCCTCCATGGCAAGGTCTTGATAACTGATCTGGGAGCTCCTGGAGCTCACAGGTACAGATTGCCTCTGTACTACAGGCACCTAGGTGATGCTGTACATAAAGGGTAACATAAAGGTTGAATAGACATTTAGCAGTTTCACAATTTAGTCCCTCCCTGTAATGACAGCGCATTTTTTCACTGAAAGCAGCTGGCGATGGTACTTAGCCCCAGGCAGCAGAGGGGAGTAAAGGAGAAGGGGAGAGAGTACCATATGCTTTCTTGGTTCACAACCTGTAGAGTGTTTCTCCTTTTCTCATTTTCTCATTTGCTGAACTGACCTGTCTCCTGTCTGTCCAGCCTGTCCTCTCTCCCACCACATCACACATCCTCTGTGGAGAGTTGACTATTCCTGAGCTTCATTCCTTTGCATTTGGAGCACTCAGCTCCTAAAGGTGGGCCATCATCTTGCGGAAGCTGCCCTGTGCATCTGGGAAAACTCACCAAGGGAGGAATATTTTTAAAAATTTAATTAATTTATGTATTGTAAAATTTTTGGCCATGCTGGGTCTTTGTTGCTGCTTGGGCTTTTCTCTAGTTGTGGTGCTCTCTAGTTGTGGTGAGCAAGAGCTACTCTCTAGTTGCGATGCGCCAGCTTCTTATTGTGGTGGCTTCTCTTGTTGTGGAGCATGGGCTCTGGGGTGCTTGGGTTTTAGTAGTTGCAGCTCCTGGGTTCTAGAGCAGAGGCTCAGTACTTGTGGTGCCCAGGCTTCGTTGCTCCATGGCATGTGGAATCTTCCTGGATCTGGGATTGAACCTGTGTCTCCTGCATTGGCAAGTGGATTCTTTACCACAGAGCCACCAGACTCTAGTGGCTCCCAGAAAGCCTCCAGTTCCTCCCAGGAAGCCTGTGGGAGGAACTCTTGATGACTTGCTCACTTTAATACTGAGAGCTTATTCTAGAAAATTTAGAAAATAAAAATTACTAGTCAAATAAGATAAAAATGTCATTTCCTTCCACCTTCCTCCTCCAGCAGAAACCCCTGTGCAACACACTTCCCTTGTGGAACTTCTGGCCTTGTGTTATGTATCAATTCCAGGTGCCCACTTTCCTCAACCTGTTTATTCCCTCACTGCCATCAGCCAGGGTGTCAGGCATGTCCACTTCAGCACTCAGCATTGGCTATCACTGTCTCCAGGCTTCTAGGAGTCACCCTAGAGTTTGCCTCATCACCTGGGGTCCTTGCCAGGATGTTAAATCTGTCATCTTGAGAAAGTGTCCGCCAAGTCAGCTCTTGCTTAGCTACTTGGGGGCACTTATATACCAGCCTCTTGGGTCAAGCACTGTTCCCTAAGCAACCCATTGTGTTTGCTTAAGAAGCTGAGGCCTGTTTAGTAAGGAGCTACCTTGTATTCCTTGGTCTCCTCACTTCCCTTTCCCCCTTACTCTTACTTCCTTGGACTCAGTCCCTTTCCCCAGTAGAGATTTAGCGTGCAAGCTTGGCCTCAGGCTCTGTTTTCTGGGGAAACTAGGCTGAGGCCAGGATTTTCATGAATTTACCTGTTCTGAGAAGAGAAGATTTCTTCCTGGCCCTTGGACTGGCGAGTGTCCAGAGCAGGTCTGTCTAGCCTGGGAGCAAAAGCAGAAAACCCGACTTTTGTAGACATATATAAAACATTAGGAAGGGTAACATAAAGGTTGAATAGACATTTAGCAGTTTCACAATTTAGTCCCTCCCTGTAATGACGGAGCATTTTTTCATTGAAAGCAGCTGGGGATGACACTTAGCCCCAGGCAGCAGAGGAGAGTAAAGGAGAAGGGGAGAGAGTACCATATGCTTTCTTGGTTCACAACCTGTAGTGTTTCTCCTTTTCTCACGGTCCATGATGCTCCAGATCCTGACAAAAGTATGGTGAGTCAGTGTATTGGGGAGGATGAGGGGTTAGGGGAGGGAGTAAGGGAACCTGTTTCAGATTTTTAAAAAGCCTTTAGTATAAGAGCTACATTGCAAGAAAGGAGGGGAGTGTTTATTAGGCAAAAACTGGTGACCACCACACCTAGGTACCTTAAGATTCCAAAATCACAGGCTTTATTTTGCATACAAGTTCAAGAACTCTTCCAAGAATGGCTTTATAGTCAGTAAGGGGGGGAGGGAACTTGTAAAGGAGAAAAGACCCCACCATGCCTGGCAGGGGAGAGAGAGGAAGATCTTTTGGTCATAAGTTGGCAAACCTTAACATGGTTGTTAGGAAGGGTCTCTGGTGGTATATCTTTGAAAGTATCACTATATTTGTCCAGTAAAACATTGAGTCTATCCTGTTGTTGAGACCCCACTTTTCTGTAACCTATTACCATGAAGCACTGTCTCATGGAGAGGCTCATTTTTTTCATCACACTCAATGGAAAGTGACCAGAAGTTCAAAGTCCAGTGAGAAATCTGTCTTTATATCTCATTTATGAATCATCCCAATAATTTCTTCTGGGACTCCAACTGTTTAATAGAGATATGCTGTGCTTAGTCTCTCAGTTGCATCTGACTCTTTGCAACCCCATGGACTGTAGCCTGCCAGGATCCTCTGTCCATAGGGATTCTCTAGGCAAGAATACTGGAGTGGGTTGCCATGCCCTCCTCCAGGGGATCTTCCCAACCCAGGGAGCGAATTCAGGTCTCCCGCGATGCAGGCAGATTCTTTACCATCTGAGCCACCAGGGATGCCCAAGAACACTGGAGTGAGTAGCTTATCCCTTCTCCAGGGGAACTTCCTGAGATTGAACCAGGGTCTCCTGGATTGCAGGTGGATTCTTTACCAGCTGAGCTCCCAGGGAAGCCCATTAATGAAGATATAAGATCCAAAGAGAAATAAGGGGTCCAAGCAAAAGAAATTCAGATTAAACTTTCACTTAGCATAAGATGCCCCTGATTCTACATCATGGTCCTCAAAGCCAGAAGAATGAAGAAATACAAACAAGACAAATGAGAAGGGGCCCTGACCTGATATAAGGCAGGAAAGCAGCAGTTACTGGAGGAAGTGGATGCTAGAAAGATGGTTCTCAAGCCTGGCTACATACTGGAACTGATAGCCACTGAGTAAAGGGACAAAGTAGGTGATTGAGTAGTTAATCCCACTAGAGAAGTACAAGTAGAAAAAATATGGGAGATCCTTATAAGTTAACGATTATTCAAAAAAGCAGGTTTGCTTAACCACAAAACCAAGCAGGCTTGCTTAGCAACAAATCGTGTAGTAGAAGCTTGAGACATGCCCCCAATAATAAAACAATGGTGGCAGAGACCTACAGCCTGCCCAGTGAGCTCAGTAAGTTAATAATCCCTAGGACACATTCTCTGCACACATTAAAAAACAATTTGTGAACCTAGCTTGACCATGTAGGGACAAGAAAACTCTCCTGCTCAACCTGGAGGAGGAGCTGATGATGGAAGCATGATGTCGACTCAAGAAAAAGTTCTTCTCCCTCTCTGCACTTTTCCTTTGATTATAAAACTGTAGCCCAGTAAGTTCTTGTGGTACAACACCGCCTACCTGCTCGAAAGCCTCACAAGTGTCCTATTTTAATAAATCATTTCTATTGTTTGCCGCTCACCAAACTCTTTTCTATGCTGAGACATAAAGGACTTTAGTACCAGAGCTCTTCAGAGCCCCTGGAAAGATACCCAGCAGTTTCAGAACCACCCAGGGAGCTTTAAAAAAAAAAATACTGTTGCCTAGTTACCACTCCCAGGGTTTCTGATTTAATTGATCTAGGGTATGACCTGGTTGGTAGAAATGCTAAAAGCTTTCCAGGGTGATTCTAATGCCGAGTCAAGGTTGAGAACCATCATTCTAGAGGAAAGATACTTCTCTTTTGATTCTGTTTACTTGTCTCCATCTGTACTGTCCCTGTTACCCAACCAAACTTGGGTCGGCTCCCCTGTGCACAGTTAAGCCAGCTGCTGATACCTGGTTGTGGTGAAGGAAAGTGCAGCATTGATTGCAACGCACCATGCAAGGAGTCTAGGCAGCTACTGCTTAAAAGACCTGAACTCCTAGATGACTTTCAGGGAAAGGTCTTTAAAGACAGGGTGAGGGAGAGGGGTTGGGAGGTGCTTGATCAGCTAGTGAATATCCTTCTGATTGGTTGATGGTAAGGTAATCAGGGGTCAATTTCAATGTCGTCAAGTTTCTGGGTCCAACTGATCTGGGGTCTTTGTGCTTGTGGGCAGCATACAGTTAACTTCTTCTCCCTGGTGGGTGCCAACTACAAACTGGTGCTTGCCAAGGGTATTTGCCATCTGCCTCTGTAGAGATTGAACCCTGGGCTGCTGCAGTTGCCAACCTTCAACACCCCCTGAGGGGAATTCAGGGTAGAGAGTGAGGCACTCTGATACAGCGAAACTGGTGGAACAGGTCTTTAGATAGATTTATTTTCAGTAACTGATTTCATGATCCCAATCCTTGCATATCTTCATATCTAGAAAAGCACTAAATCCCTTCATGGTGACATCAGCTCCTTGTGACTAGCAGAAAAGCTTTTGTAAAATAAGCGCTTGATTCCCCTGAACTCCCCCTTCACCAAAATCTTATATATTGACCTTCCCCTACTACCTTTTTGGAGCAGTTTCTCAGAGCTGTCTGGGGTGCTGTCTCCCAGGCTGCAGTTCTTCCTCATTTTGCACCAAATAAAACTTAACTTTCAACTCTCACGTTGTGCATCTTTTTAGTCGACATGAGGGTTTCAGTATCTGCCAAAGAGGTCAAAGGATATGATTCGGGATATTGTCTATAGCCTGAGAGGAAGAACTAAAGTTCCTTAACTTTAATTGCTAAACTATTATCATTTTGTCTTCTTTGACTATTCCCTCCCTCCCCCCTTTTTTTGCATTTTCTCACTTCTCCAATTAAATTTGCTTTTTGGAACTTGGGGAAGACCCAGGAGGCTAAAGCTTTCTACAGACAAGAGGCAGGTGGAGGACACAGGGCGGGAGCTCTGTCCCAGGAAGGTCCCAGAGGATCCCACTCAGTTACACCCCTTATTCTTAAGAGCCTCCCCCCTTGCTATTGGCCAAGGCAGCTTGCTCCAGAGCTCAGAGGGTCTGTGCTGACTGCTCAGGACGGGGAGCAGAAGTCAGCTCTGAGGTGTGCCCTCCTTCCTACTTGGGCAGGGTCTCAGCCCCACCCTCCAGCCTTCAGCTTCCCTCTGCCACAGGAGTAGAAAGTTTCCACTCTCCTGGCAGCATGCTGTATACAAAGCAAAGCTTGGGGAAGAGTGCCTTGAATAGTCCAGAAAGCCCCACTAGGAAGAACTACACAGAAGAGGGCAAAGTAAGAACCATGCACCCAAAATTCTCATTTCCTTTTCAGTTTACATCAAGTCAAGAAAAGCCCTCTGTGGGGAAGGTTGAGGGGTCTTTCCTCCCTGAGAAGTCCATATGCTCGAAACTGGTCTGCTGCAGTTGTGGGGTGAGCAGGTAAAACTGTTAGGCTCATTATGCTTTGAAAAATGAATCAATATGTTTTAAGGTTCAGACAGACTATTTCTGTTGAGACCCATTTGGAAATGTGAAAAGCTCTTTCCAAAGGAGATTGCAGTTTCTACAGAGTTCTACATTCTAGACTGCTATAGCTTCCACTTCCTGGAGACCTGATTAACCTTAAAAAAAAAAATAAACGGGATCCTTCCTAATTTATTTCAACTGGAAATCAGCCATAGATATCAGAGGCTGAAGAACTAAGTGTTTTTCCTCTAAAACAAAATGAACTTGGGCCATCAGATCGGAGTGTACATTAAGTGCTTGGTAAAGGTATTATTATCCAGAGCTGGCAAGGGCTAAGCAGACCATCAAACAGGCCATGCAACTTCATTTTGGGGCATGCCCAAGTGCAACAGCCAAACCTGAAAAACCAATAGTTACTAGGAGTTTGGAAAGGACAGCCTGCCTAGGGGGTGGGGAGAGCAGCAAGCGGAGAATTGCCATAATTGTGCTTCTCTTCTCTCTTGGAAGCCAGACAGCGCCCTAAGATCTGCCTGGAGCAGTGGTTCTCAAACCTTAGTGTGCAGCAGAATCACTCCCAGTTTCTGATTCAGTGGGTCTTGGGTGAGGCCTGAGAATTTGCCTGTCCGACAGGTTTCTGGGCGATGCTGATGCTGCTGGCCTGGTACCAAACTTGGAGAGCCACTGGCTGGGAGGAGGATAAGCGGAAAAGGAAGTTGTGCTATAACGATGGAAAACCCACTGTTGAAACTAGCCCCAAAGGGTTGTGCCCCTGGAAACCAGACTGGGAGCAACTTTTTTCTTAACTTGCAAAAAATAGATGCCAAGAGTGACTCAATCAAGCACCATGAGAAGCTTTCTGTTTTGCTAAAAGAAAATTACATTAAAAATATCTCTTTATGATGATGACTTAAAACACCATCTGCAACTGGGCCATTACTGTCCAAGGTCTTTCTACCTCTTCTTCCTGCCCCTGACTCCAGCCTGCGCTGGTGACCTGGCAGAATCTCAGAATGTCTTGGTGAACAGCTCTATGAGGTTGTATTAGTACTGAGAACTAAACAGGGGTGTTAACCTCTGTTTTGTCACTAATTAACCACATTACTTCCCTCTCTCTGGGCCTTGGCTTCCCCATCAATAAAAGGAGGGTTTTCAAGAAGGTAATATTGATACTTGTAGTTTATTTGGCACTTGCATATGTATTGTCTCACTTAATCCCTCTGAAATAATTTTTATTTCCTCTCCATTTTTCACAGAGAAAGAGAATTGGAAAATCACAATAATTTGGGGGACCAATATTAAAAGTGGCCACAAAATTCTGCAAAAACTAACATGAAAGATACAGCTCCTTATGTTACTCTGCTGCTGCTAAGTCACTTCAGTCGTGTCCGACTCTGTGCGACCCCATAGATGGCAGCCCACCAGGCTCCACCGTCCCTGGGATTCTCCAGGCAAGAATACTGGAGTGGGTTGCCATTTCCTTCTCCAGTGCATGAAAGGGAAAAGTGAAAGTGAAGTCGCTCAGTCGTATCTGACTCTTAGCGACCCCATGGACTGTAGCCTACCAGGCTCCTCCATCCATGGGATTTTCCAGGCAAGAGTACTGGAGTGGGATGCCATTGCCTTCTCCGTATGTTACTCAGTGTCCCTTATATAACAATTTATGTGAAAAATTCCTTCTAAAATTGAGTACCTGATAAATATGTCCCTCCAGAAGGTGTAATTTGCACCATTTTACAAGACAGAATCAACTTCCTAACCCTTCATATTTTCCTTCTTTTCAGCTGCCAGGAAGAATAGAGCTAATTATGCCAAGATTATAATAATCACTTAAATCTCAAATTCCTGGTAACATTATCTCTCACATTCTCTAAATCCTAATGCCTAAATGTTTTCTTACATAGATTATCTGTGTTTAGCATGACAGTGTAATTCACCATCTAAATGGGGCCCTTTACAAAGTGAAAGAGAACACTATGAATAATTATGTCTGGGTGATAGATGTATACCAGGACTGTTTCAGGCAAGCTAGGATGGGTAGTCATCCTACCTACAATTGGAGACAGACTTGGCAAAAATTACATACAAATAACACTCAATTTGATCTCGTAGGTGTGGCAGTTTGAGGGTCTTATTAAACTCACTAAAGTCACATAGAACTGAAGAAAGATTATATAATTCATAGGAAACAACAGCAACAAAAGATTCTAAATGTATTTGCGGGACTGAGAAAGGAGAAAGTGTAGTGCCGAGAATGGAGCCTTCTTCCTTTAAGCATCGCAAACCCCTCATTTCCTAAAGCCTCTGCCTCCTAAGCCCCTTTGGCTATAGCCAGTGGCAGCTCTACAATTCCTTATAGGAGGGGCTTAAGCAAGGCAGTCTGCTTAGAAGGAAAAGGGGAAGGGGGCTTTAATCCGAATTGTTGTTATTGTTATTCAGTTGCTCAGTCGTGTCTGACTCTTTGCAACCCCACGCACTGCAGCACACCAGGCTTCCCTGTCCTTCACTGTCTCCCAGAGCTTGCTCAAACTCATGTCCACTGAGTCAGTGATACCATTCAACCATCTCATCCTCTGTTGCCCCGTTTTCCTCCTGCTCTCAGTCTTTCCCAGCATCAGAGTCTTTTCCAATGAGTCAGCTCTTCGCGTCAGGTGGCCAAATAGCATAGTAATCTGAATAGTGTAGCACTTTACTGAAGACTGGGGGAAAATGTGGATTTTCCATCTCAAAGAATGAGGTGCTGTTGCTGAAGGTCGTGGAGCCCTGAAAAGTCACAGTCACCAGGCAGTCCTGCTACCTTACAGGACATGCCACCCAATATTTGCCTACTCACACTCTCCCCACACCCACTCCCTGCCAACGACTAGACTAATCAATTGGTCATAGCAGGACCACGAACACACAGATGGAGGCCACCTGAGGACTGGTGCTCTCAACCAGGTGCCCTGGTTCATACCCAGACACACTGCTTGATGCCTTTCCCACCTTCCCCTTCCTCAGGCACAGGTGTGTAACTAAACAGGACCCTATAAGGCCTTCCCCAAACAGACCCCCCACCATGTCCTCTGTCTGCCTCTTGTCAGTAGAAAAACTATCTTCCTAGGCCTTCTCCAAGTTCCAAAGAATAAATTTAATCAGAGAAGTGAGGAAATGTAGAAAGAAAGGAAAACAGCCAAGGAAGACAAAATAATAGTGTAGCCATTAAACAAAATCAAGAACATTTGCTTTCTCCTCAAGGGCTGTAGATAATATCCTGAGGCATGTCCTTTGAGCTGTTTGGCAGGTACTGAAACCCCCATGAGGTGGAAGAAGTTAACTGCATGCTACCCACAAGCCTGTAGACCCCAGACCAACTAGAACCAGCAGACTGATGATGTTGACTCACAATTACATCACCACCAACCAATTAAGAGAATGTTCATGAGCTGATCCCACACCCACAACCCCCTCTTTCTCACTCTGTCTTTAAACACCTTTCTTTAAAAGCCTTTGAGGAGTTTGGGCTTTTAAGTACTAACTGCTTGGTGCCCTGCAATAGACATTGAACTTTCCTTTGCCACAACCCAGTGTCAGTAGATTGACTTTACTGTATGTGGGGCGAGCTGATCCAAGTTTGGTTCAGTAACAGAGGCAGGTGAGTTTGCTTTGTCAAGGTGAGTCAGGGGTGAGGGGTGGGCTGAGTCTTGGGTGTTATGAAAGAGGAAGATAGTGCAAGAGGGACAGATGTGTTTGGACCATGAGCAAGCCTCAGAGACCAAGCGTGCGCGGTTGGGCTTTCTGGAAATGAAGAGTCCTTTCAGTCCATCCTCCCCATCTCTCTAACCCATCTAGTTAAGCTTTGCCCCTCAGTCCCCAGCAGGACTGGTTCCAGGAACCTCACTGGACTGCAGAAAGCCGCTCCGTCCCTTCCAAGAACCAACACTAGAGGTCGCCGTTCTCCAACGTCTAGCTTCTGCTTAAATTGCAAGTTGGAGGGCGGGCCCGCATCCCAGGTAGGAAGGCGCTGCTGGGGCCAGAGCTTAGTGGAGGAGGCTGAGCCGCAAAGCTCTGAGCAGTGGCAGTGCTAGGTTGGGCGGTGAGGTGTGATTGTAGGAGGAAAAGGACCCATCTTCACAGTCCTTTCTCCTGTCCCTGCCGTTCCCTAGTGGGGAGGATGCTGTGCTTTGTGGGGAGTCCAAAGCCTTGGGATCTGAGGACTTGCCTGGTGGCAGGGCTGGGAAAGACCAAATACAGGTAGAGGTACGTTCCACGAGAGACGAAAACGTTCTGGAGCAACAAAAGCCTATGCAGTCTGGAGAGCGCCTGAGATAGTGTATGTGAGAATTGTTAAGTGCTACACACACCCTTTTTAATGGGCTTGTTATTCTCTGCAGATGTGGACACCATGTAAGGGAGGCCCAAGTGTCCCATGAAGGCTGTCTTGGGCCAGGGCTCACAGGAAAGCCCCCAGCCTGGCTTGCCGGTGGTTCTCTCCCCCGTGTTCTTCTCAGTCAAGGTTTTCTCGCAGAGCCCTGGTGTTCTGTGTAAAAGGGGAGGATGGTTTCTAAATGACAATTCTATAATCTTTAGTTTTCTGGTCACAGCCATTCTCAGCTGGAAGTCACAAGGGCTTGCTCTGTGAGCAAGTCAGTGTTACCTAGTCCAAGCTTGCTCTGCTTGCCACACGACAGGCCAATAAATCAAGAGATGAAGTGTTGAGGCAAGGAATATGACTTTATTCAGAAAGTCGGCTGATGGCAGACTAATGTCTCAAAATAACCACCTTGTCTGGATCTGGATACCAGGTTCTTTTATAGAATCAGAGAGAGAAGCAGTGAGGAACTCAAGTCAAAAGGCAGAATAGAAACAGAGAAGCAATAAAGTAAAAAGGGCCATTAGTCTTGCAAAACAACTCTGGGAAGGGATGTGTTAATCTCTTCTTTCTTGCAGCCATTCGCAGGTGGGCAGGGTCAGATTATCTCTTTATGAGCTGAACAAAAGGCACTTTAGTTTAAAGGTCAGGCAGAGGGGCAGAGTCCTTTGAGGCAGACTATTGAGAGTCCCTTGGACTGCAAGGAGATCCAACCAGTCAATCCTAAAGGAAATCGGTCCTGAATATTGCTGAAACTCCAATACTCTGGCCACCTGATGTGAAGAACTAACTCATTGGAAAAGACCCTGATGCTGGAAAAGATTGAAGGTGGGAGGAGAAGGGGACGACAGAGGATGAGATAGTTGGATGGCATCACTGACTCGATGGACATGAGTTTGAGCAAGTTCTGGGAGTTGGTGATGGACAGAGAAGCCTGATGTGCTGCAGTCCATGGAGTCGCAAAGAGCTGGACACGACTGAGTGACTGAACTGAACTGATTATGCATGATTATAATAACACCAACAAAAAGCAAGCCAAAGAAACAGTTCCAACATGGAGTTAGAATTGATTCTTTTCTACAACATGGGAACACTGAGGCTCGGGGAGGTTAAACACCTTGCTGGAACCAGACTAGAACCCTTGCCTGCTCACTCTTAGGCAGCATTCCCACATTGCCCCGGCTGCCTTCTCTCACCAGAGGGCTACCACCTCCTCAGAGAAGACCCAGAGCTGAAAGGAAAACTCTGCCTGGGCCAAAAAGCTTTAAACTTGGCAAGAGCCTCAAAACAACAAGAAAAGGAAAAGGAACAGAAGCAAGCATACCCCTGGGCCCTGTGAGCAGTCCCTCAGTCCCTAAGTGCTGAGTCATGTCCAACTCTGTGTGACCCCATGGACTGTAGCCCACTAGGCTCCTCTGTCCATGGGATTCTCCAGGCAAGAATACTGGAGTGGGTTGCCATGCCCTTCTCCAGGGGATCTTCCTGACCCAGGGGTTGAACCCATGTCTCTTAGGTCTCCTACATTGGCAGGCAGGTTCTTTACCACTAGAACCACCTGGGAAGTCAGTCTCTGAGGCAGGGCCAAACTAATTTCCATCTGCCCTCTGACTTGGGCCTTTGGGATGGACAAAGAGGTCAGCTGCCTGCCACTCTAGCACCCCCAAAATTTTTTCATCGGGACAGTATGGCAGAGCTCAACTGGGGTAATTATGCACCACCAGTGCTCCTGTGTCCCAAGTGAAATGTAGCCGTTTGTGTCTTAGCTGGAGAACAAATAGGAGATGGTTCCATGTAAAGCCCAAAAGAGCCTGGCAGGTCCACACACTTGGCACATGGTAGCCCCTCCTCTTCCCACTGCAAGGAATAGTGCAATCCACTGCCCATCTGTAAAGTGACCCAGAGGTCCTCCCTTGACAAACCATCCAAGCCAGGCATCCTCAGGGGCTATGAGTCATGCTGATTTGTGGCACACAATGAAGATCTCTGTAATGGCAGAACCAGTGTTTAATGTAAATATGAATTTACTTGCCCTGCTGAGCACTAGCTCTTTCTACAGCTAGAGTGGGAGCATCCTGAGGACAGGAACCATGACGATCCACTTAGATGTGTCTCCCCCACAAGCCTGGACACAAGGCAGATGATGGGTGCTTTAGGGAGTACTCTTCCAATCCAGGGCTTCCTAGGTGGTAAAGAACCCGCCTGCCAATGCAGGAGACACAAGAGACCAAGAGACACGGGTTCAATCTCTGGGTTGGGAAGATCCCCTGGAGAAGGGCATGGCAACCCACTCCAGTATTCTTGCCTGGAGAATCTCATGGACAGAGGAGCCTGGTGGGCTACAGTCCATAGGGTTGCAAAGAGTTGGACACTACTGAAGCGACTTAGCACGCACACACACAGCACACACACTCCCAATCCGACCATTTCTTTACCTCACCGCTGAACTGAATTAAGCTACTTCTCGTGGGAGAAATGGTTATTCTGGGACACAAAGAGGATCCTTGGATGTAACAAGTCAACATTTTGAAACACTATAATCATTAAAAGGCATCTGTTTATTATTTTTAAATAACTCCTAAAGAAAAGACCCTTCACGAGCGGTTCTGAGTGTCTACCGAGAGCACATGTTGTCATATTTCTTCTTTGTTTCTCTATCAAGAACCTACATTTTTTTCCCCTAAGAGAGTGCCTTTCTCAATGTGTTTTACCACCCGTGAGAAACTGGATTGTGCAAGAAGGGAGGTCAGCTGTGAGAACAGGCTGTTATTACACTCTTCTCAACCTTGAAAATCATCTTTTAACTGTCAGGGAATAAGACAAAATATCCTTGAGATTTTTATGTGTTTTCCTTGCCATTAGATATAAGCAAGATTTCTTCTATTGCCAAAATGTCCCCAGCCCCCAAACTATGGCTACAAAGAAGTTCATGTTAATGTAAGTCATACTTTAATTTTCTGTCACCCACACTCACAAGATTGAGGATCTCAGCCCACCCCGCCAGCATCTCCCACTGCCCCACTCATTTCTGGGCATCCTCCAAGTGGTAGCCCTGCTCAAGGTCAGCTCCCTCATGCACTACACTCCAGCCACCACCATTCACACTTCCCAGGATTTCATGGCTTTCTGGTTTCACCACTTAACAAGACAGATCCCAGAAAGGACTCATCAAGCATAACCACTCTGCTAAATTGCACCAAAATAAACCTAACCCTCCCAAATGACCCCTTTCTCAGGACTATGCCTAGAAAAAAAGTTCCACAATTTAACTGCATAATCTTAACTGAGTAAGACTATGTGTGGGGAACCCAGAAAATGAGTAAAATTTGGAGGAGATAGAATCTAAGGTAAATTTGCTTCTTTTGCTTTCTATTACAATTGACTATTTTCTTCCAAGATCTGTTAATGTGAGAATTATTTGATGATGAATTGATTAATTCAAGTAAGTGATCCTATGCATGCCATCAGAGTGATAACCAGCCCTCAAGTCCTTGAAACTTTCTTCCCTGAAAACAGTGTTCTCCATCCATGTCCCAGGCCACTTTCAATCTCTTTAAACCATTTAACCTAGAATTATAACCTGCTCATTGCTGCTTTTCAAAATTCTCATTCCAGCCACAGTTATTATTTTTAAAAGATGTTTATAAAGTTGAAGTTACATGGCAATTATGCCTGCAGAGAAGACTTAGCTTTTGTGCAGTTCCCGGGGTGGGGTGGGGGAGGGATACACCTCTCTCTCCTTGCTTCCACCTCTTGCCTGCTTGAAATAGGATTTGCATCTCTGTGGGTGGGTTGTGGTTAGTGCAAACCTAATCATTTCTCCCCTAGCCTCAGAAATCTTTACCTTTTGTCGTGAACCTTTGCAAAGAAAAGGTTGTCACTGACAACTGTTTCTCTTCCCTAACAGTGGGAAGGGCATGGTTGTCATCCCATCTGCCAGTGCCTGAGTCACCCTGTTTTAGAGGCAAGAGGCTCCCTGGTGTGTGGCTGTTCTTAGGTCTCAGACTGATCAGACTGCTATCCCAAGGGAACTGATAGAGCCTTGGGGCTGGTGTTACACGTGCTTCTGGATTAGCGGTATTTGCCTTAGAAGAAATACAGAGGGAAAGCAGCATACCCTCCCCCACAGCCCCGCCCCACTAGACATGGGCTCAGTCTCTCAATTCTGCCCTGTGGTGGCACCATACTCCCCAGAGAGCACTGATAAATGAGAGCCCAGGGGATGGGGAAAGGGGTGGGTTGGAGGCTGGAAGACTTGGCAGCTATCTAGGATGAGGAAAGTGAAAGGAACAGGAAACGTTTAACTTGGAATAAAGAGGATTAAAGGGGCATAGACCCCTAGTCTTTAAAGACCTCCAGGGGAGCAGGAAGCATCCTCCATACCCCTAGTGATCCCAGAGGAGGAAGTGCCAGAGAAGCTGGGAGAGAGGGACAGATCCCCCTTACCCTCAGAGCCACAGCTGTGGGACTTTGGGCCCTCCCGCGCCCTCTCACCCACCCACCCAGCTGCTGAGTGAAGCACCCAGGTTACCCCGCAGAGATGAGGATAAAGACAGATCTTCCAAGCTCTGGGAATGCTGCAGGGAGGGTTCTTGCTCTGTGTCAGAGGTTGGCTAGGTAACCTACACAGTCCTTTCTAATGCTGAGATCCTTACAAATTCGAATTTATAGGAGCCTATAGTTGTAAAACTAGCAGCATTTGTCTTTTAGTGTTGATATTCCAAAAGGTGTGTGTGCACTAAGTCCCTTCAGTTGTGTCCGACTCTTTGAGAACCTATATAGGACAGTAGCCTACTAGGCTCTTCTGTCCATGAGATTTCCCAGGCAAGAATACTGGAGTGGTTTGCCCTTTCCTCCTCCAGGGGATCTTCCCAACCCAGGGATCGAACCCATGTCTCTTATATCTCCTGCATGGGCAAGTGAGTTCTTTACCACTAGCACCACCAGGGAAGCCCCATTCCAAAAGGTAACAATAGCGAATATTATTCCATCTTTGCCATATTTGCTAAGGGTTTCTATTCTTTTTTCCTTTCTCTTCTTCTATGTTTCTCTGAGCATGTCTCTGTTGATGAGGGCTTTGCCCCTATGTTTGAATGTCACCCTCTACATCTCTTGTGTCCTTGTCTTTCCTTTCTGGTTGTCTGTCTGTCTATCTTATTTTCTCTTGGCTTCCCTCTTCTCACCTACCAACACTCAACTTCCTCTACCTCATCTTTTTTCCAAGTAGCATTGTCTCACATACACACACACACACACACACACACACACACATATATATTTAATTTTCTTTATCGAGGTAAAATTTACACATATAAAATTCACTCAATTTTTAAAATATTTTTCAACGTAATAAATTTATTCATTTTTGGCTGTGCTGGGTCTTCATTGCTGTCTGTGGGCTTTCTCTAGTTGTGATAAGCAGGAGCTTCTCTTGTTGCAGAGCATGGCCTCTAAGGTGTGCAGGCTTCAGTAGTTGTGGCGCATGGGCTTAGTTACCCCATGGCATGTGGACCACTTTGCTTTCTATCACTATTCTCTTGCCTTTTCTAGAATATTGTATAAATGATATGTAGTTTTTGTGCTTGGCTCCTTTCACTCAGCATAATGCCTTTGAGATTCACCTGTTCTTATACATATCTGTAGTCCATTCCTTTCTGTTACTAAGTAGTATTCCATTTTATGGATTTCTCACAATTTGCAGTATTCACCATGTAGATATTCATCTACTTACCAGTTGATGGATATTAGGGTTGTTTCCAGTTTGGGTTAATAAGAATAAAGCTGCTATGTACATTCATGTAGCAGCCCTTTATATGGACATAAGTTTTTATTTCTCTTGGGTAAATACCTGTGTATGGAAACACACATGATGTGTATTATTTAACTTTATAAGAGGTTGTCAAACTGCTTTCCAAAGTGGTTGTGCTATTTGCATTCAACCCAGCAATGCCTGAGACATTCTGTTGCTCCACGTCTTCACTAACACTTGGTATGGTGAGTCTTTTTAATTTTAACCATTCTAGTGGATATATGCAGAGAAGGCAATGGCACCCCACTCCAGTACTCTTGCCTGGAAAATCCCATGGACAGAGGAGCCTGGTAGGCTACAGTCCATGGGGTCGCTAAGAGTCGGACACGACTGAGCGACTTCACTTTCACTTTTCACTTTCATGCATTGGAGAAGGAAATGACAACCCACTCCAGTGTTCTTGCCTGGAGAATCCCAGGGACGGGGGAGCCTGGTGTGCTGCCATCTATGGGGTCGCACAGAGTCGGACACGACTGAGGTGACTTAGCAGTAGTGGGTATATGCTGATATCTCTCTCATTGCAGTTTTAATTTGTATTTTCCTAGTGACTAATGAGGTTGAACATGCTTATTAGCCATTCATACAACTTTTTTGATGAAGTGTATGTTCATTCTTTTTGTCCATTTCTTTAATTGAGTTAAGATGAATAATAATAATAACTAAATTATTACTTATTTAGTTCTTACTAAATTGTAAGAGTTCTTTATGTATTTAGCATATAAGACCTTCATCAGTATTTGCCAATATTTACTTCCCAGCCTGTGGCTTGTCTTTTATTTTCTTAACAATGTCTTTTGAAGAGTAAATTTTTAAGAATGTATGAAGTCCAACTGATAATTTCTCCCTTATGGCACATAGATTTTTGTCTTAAGAAAATTTACTTAACCCAAGTTCACAAAGAATTTGGCCTAGGTTTTCTGCTAGGAATTTAGCCAGAATGTGATTAGACGAAATCCTGACTCTCTCCAGAATGGCTGTAAGTGCCTCATCCCACCAGGAGCTCAGGTTTCCTCTAGCCCACCGCCTCACAACACTTGTCATTATCAAGTTTTCTAACATCTGCCAATCTAACAGGTAAAAAGTAATACGGCTTTGTTATTTTAATTTGTACCACTGTGATGACTGATTTAAGTCAGAGTGACTTTTATCTATGTGACTCCCAGTTAATATTCTTTTCTCTGGTGTATCCTCAATTGAAAGTATTTCCCAGGCCCTTTTTCATGCTTCCCACAAGTATCATTTGGTCCTTCTGCCTTGTTTATTGTCATCACTGATGGCAATCAGATGTAATCAGAGGCAAACAAATTCTTTCCTCCAGTCATTGGCTTATGTGGTGAGTGGTATCATTGTTTTTTAGAAGGAAGCTGCAGTCCACAGGGCCTTTGCTCCTACAGTGCTTGCTTTATTTCTAATTGCAATAATTAATTAAACAGCTAGACTTTTTAATCATCATATTTTGGGCTCTGTACTCAAGCAGGGGAACCATTGCTTTCTCAAGATGTTTACTGCTTACTAATAACATTGAAAAGTCATCATTATTCTGTCTTTCTCCTCTCTGGAAGGACTGATGCTGAAGCTGAAACTCCAATACTTTGGCCACTTGATGCGAAGAACTGACTCATTTGAAAAGACTCTGATACTGGGAAAGATTGAAGGCGGGAGGAGAAGGGGACGACAGAGGATGAGATGGTTGGATGGCATCACCGACTCAATGGACATGAGTGAGTAAACTCCAGGAGTTGGTGATGGACAGGGAGGCCTGGTGTGCTGCAGTCCATGGGGTCACAAAGAGTCGGACACAACTGAGCAACTGAACTGAACTGAACTTCTCTGAAAAAGACAGATGTGGCTGCCTGAATTATCTGTTTTAGTGTCCAAGGCTGTGTCTTGAACATGTGTGCAATTCCGTGAGCTGGGTCAGGCTATGCTATGGAAGAAGTTGGCTCAAAAGTAGAATTTGGAAAATGAATAATACTCTGTCCAAATACTCTCTCAGTAACAAACCAAATAAAGAATGATATAAACCTCCTCTAAGGGCTTTAAAGAGAGAGGAAAAAACCCACAGAGGACTGATCTCCAACTGACTTTTAAAAAATATTTTCTTGGCTGCACTGCACAGCATGTGTTATCTTAGTTCCCTGACCAGGGATCAAACCTGTGCCCCTTGTATTAGAAGCGTAGAGTCTTAACCACTAGATTGCCAGTGAAGTCCCATCTAACTAATTTTTTTCTTCAACAAATTCCAACTGTAATATGCTGGAGCCTGGAAGCTCAGTGACAACAAGCCCCTGCCCCCGCATTCCACAGTCTCACCAAGAGACAAAGGCTGTCAGCTGTAACACGTGTGGAAAGTGGAAGCTCAGGATAAGTCATAAGCAAAGCTGGAGGACATGTGCAGGAGGAGCGGACTTTCTGCTGGGAGTGGGGTGGAGGCACCAGGGGAGGCTTCGGGGGAGGAGGCCATTGAGCTGAATGGGGGAGAAGTATTTTGTCACGGAAACAATGAAGAGTGAGGATTCTTGTTAGGTGGGTTTGGAGGACAGCAGAAGGCTAGAAGGTGGGGATGCAGGGTGGACCTGGGCATGGAGCGTGGAGGTGGGAGAGGAGGTTGAAAAGGGCAGTTAATGACGCCATGATCCCCCAAGGCAGGATGAGACCTTGAACCCATGCTTGAAGTCGTACATGTGGATGATACCTGGAGTTTCTTGTGTAATATTTCCTTTCAAGTTTTTGCCCTTTCAGTGGGGCTTACCCTGAGGACCCTGTGAAGGACTTCAACCCACTCCCCAGCCCCTCTATCCTTTCTATAGTTCTCATCACTGAATAACATACTATATACAATTATTTATGAATTTAATATTTTTATTCCTTGACTAGAGTATAAGCTTGGTGAGAGCAGGGATTTTCTTTTGTTTACTAATGTATCTAAAACTGTGCCTCATATATTATAAATGCTCAATAAATATTTGCTGAATGAATGAATGTGGAAGCTGGAGACATTCCCCCATCTGTCAGCCCCTTCCCAGAACTTGACACTTCTGACAGCTGGCGGGAGGTGTGATAGTTTTCTAATATTGCACAACAAATTGCTACAAACTCAGGGGTTTAAAACAACACACAAGGGACTTCCCTGGTGGTCCAGGGACTCTGAGCTTCCTCTGCAGGGGGCGCGGGTTCCATCGCTGGTCAGGGAACTAAGATCCCACGTGCTGCGTGGTGCAGCCAGAAGAATAAGTAACTAAAACACATGTGTTTATCTCAGCTTCTGTGGGTCAGGAATCTCAGCAAAGCTTATCTGAGTCTACTACTTAGGGTCTCATAAAACTGTAATCAAGGTGTTAGCTGGTATAACTGAGTCACTTTGCTGTACAGCAGAAATTAACACAACATTGTGTATTAACTATACTTCAATTAAAAAAAAAAGGTGTCAGCTGGGGCTGAATCTCACTGGAGGCTCTGCTGAGGAAGGGTCCACTTCCAAAATTCTCTCGAGTTGTTCGCAGAGCCTAGTTCCTGAGGCCACATGCTCCAGAGCTTCAGTTTCTTGCTGGCTGTTGGCTAGAGGCTGTTCTTAGCTCCTAGGGCCCTTCTGCAGTGCCTCGGCATGTGGGATTCCCCAATGTGACCACTTGCTTCTTGAAAGCTGGCAAGGGAGACAGAAATTCCAGCAAGACAGGCACTACAGTGTTATGTAACCTAATAATGTAATTATACACACATAGTCACCTACATCCTGTCACCTCTACCTTATGGTAGAATCAAGTGAGCCCCAAGTTCTTACCCACACTCAACGAGAGGGGATCACACAAGGGCGTGAACAACAGAAGGTGGGATCAGAGGGACCATTGTGACAGAAAGTCCACCGCAGGAGGTGACAGCTGGAGGTGATGCCCCTCCTCTGAATGCAGGCAGTCCCTCAGTCTTATGCATACCTCAGCCTCTGCTCCATGTTAGAGTCATGTGCATATGTTAAATATATATTACATATTTACATATGCCTCTCCCACAAGATTGGGGGGCAGAAATCATTCTCACATCTCTTTAGAGTCAGTGTATAGCACAGAACCTGGTACATAAGAAGTCGTCGTTTGGGATGAATGGATAGAAGGATGGATGGATGATAGATGGATGATGGATGGATGGATAGATAGTGAATGGATTTATGACGTATGAATGGAAAAAAGGCAGAAAATAAAGGAAAATATAGTAACAAAACAAGGTGAAGGCAAAGCACCTGAACAGGAGTGTGGCCCTCACCTGACAGTGAGCCACTGTGAAATAACAAGGTATAAGCAGCAGGTATGGATCTGTTCACAGTCCCAGCCTCATTCCTGGAACTGTCACCTGGATGCTTGCCAGCAGGGCAGACAAGAGACCAGAGACAGGCAGCCCCTCTTTCCCAGATCTTCTGTTTTCTCTTCAGTAAATAGGAGTGGAAAAAATCATGAGGGATGTCCAAGTGTTCCATGTGCAAAGACACGAGTGAAATCCCACAGCTCTTTGTGACTTTGGCAGGCCTGGAGGTAATTTCCTAAGAAATAAGCTGCAGGAAGAAAGCATTACTTGGTAATCCTTTCCAAGGCTCAAGGGAAAACTTTTGATAACAAAAGATTTTCAAAGTGCTTCACGCAATAAACGTTGAGCTTTGAGCTGAGACTTCTTGAGCTCCTGCTGCAGTGATGGAGGGGTGGTGAACCCAGGCCTTGGCGTCCGAGTCCAAGATGGAAGCCAGGTCACAGGAACACCTGGTGCAAGAGTGGGGTCTTGGGTTGCGGTTCCTCTGTCAGAATTGCCCAGCTACCCCAGGGAAGACTCTAATGATGAGACTTAAGTGTTCTCCAAGCAGTAATGCCTCATGGGAGGAAAGACGGTGACATTTTCTGGCTGAGAGCTGTAGGCTGGGTGACCTTGGGTTAGAACTTTACATGTGCCTATATTTTTTCCCCTTTTGCTTGAATATTTATGATTTCTTTTGTTCACTTGATCTATGACAGGTCATTTGCTCTATGTCAGGTAAAGGCCATTAATAGCCAAGGTGAGTGAATTGTGACAAGGCCACACCAGAGGCCTATACTATTTATGTCTGTGCTAATCAGGGCCAGACAGTAAGGCTGAGGAACACCACTGTCTTTAGAGGTGATAACTGAGCCTTTGCATCAGTGCTTGTTTGTAAAAATCTTTATAGCAGAAATCTGTGAAAGGTTTAGTGCTTAGTTTCCTGGACATTGATGAACCACAGAAACTCCAGATATTCTGACCCATGAAGAAATGTCAGATTCCAGGATAAAAGGCACTAACTTTTTTCCTCTTTTAAAATTTAAAATGAAATTTAGTGTCATCTAGTAAGGAGTGTATATTTTTAGGTATTTTGAAGACATATAGGCAAAGTGAGTTCAGAAATAATAGGATACATGGAAAGATGTAGAAGCTGAATCAAGTGGTGCCCTCAAGGGCACTAACTCTTAAAAAAGCATTTTAGCCTGGATTTTTCTTCCTGTTTTCTTTACAACCTATCAACCTACCACCACCAAGCTAAAGGAGCTTATAGCAAATTTGGAAAAGCCGATAAATCACAACAGGCTCTTATTTATCAAAATTGCCCTGAGAGCAAAACAGTAAGCAGAACTTGAAATTTCCCAACACAGTGTTCATCCTTGTTTTGAAAGCAATGTCCTCATTTAAGAAGAAAGAGGCTTTCATCTGTTTTTCATCACATTGGTTCATCTCCTAGCTTTCTGTCTGAGTTCTTCCTCTCTTCTGTAGAATTCCAAACACGAGGAGCATTGTTCCACTGGATCCAAAACCAGTACCTTGACTTGGAAATATCATGAGAAACATTAGAAGACCACTAGCTCCCTGCTGGGGTCTCTGTGTCCTGAGTCCACACTTCAGGCCCCAACCTTTAAAAGCTGACTTGGCACATATGGGTAGCTTTTGTATAAAAGCATCACTTAAGTACCGATTCTCCTGCTGGGTGCTTAGCATGTTGCTTAGTGCACTGAGGAGACACAAAAAGATTAAATTCAGGGCACTTACACTCTGGGGACAGATGTGACTTATTCCAGGGTCACTGGGAACCCTGACCAGGGAAATGACTCTCACTGGGGAGCATTTCCAACTCAGGTAGTATGTGATGTTCATAGCCAGTCTGAATGAATTCATCCTGGATTCCTGGAAAGTGTCAAAGAAAATGCAGAGCCATCAGCTCACTCTTTTCCCCAGAATGGGCTAGTCTAGCAGGTTTTCTGTGAAGGAAGAAGTGCATCCTAACACACACACACACACACACACACACACACACGCCCCAGCTGTTGGTCCCAAGCATGTGCTGCATATTCCCTCAGGGTTACCTTGTGTCCCATCCTTTCCCCTGCTGTTGTTTAGTCACTAATTGTGTCCCCTGATTCCTATCTTAATGGAGAGGTTTTTGATGGCACAGCCTGGACTCACTCTCAATAACTCATTCTTAGTAAACCATCTCTGTTAGAGTGAAAGGCTTGCTTTCCATGTATTTCCCCCTTTCAATATCAAATCAAAAGGAAAGAAAAAAATAAGATTGTTCTCCCACTGTTCTTCCAGTTAATCTTGTATGCCTGTCTCTTTCCTTCTGAACATGGGTCTCCCAAACCGCTAGCTTTCCATCTCTACTCATTTTTCTCCTTAAGAGATTTAACTGCAGTGGAGTATTTTTCAAATGGATGAACACTTAATGGGTTTGTATCTTTTTGACTTTCTAATATTTAAATATGCACTTGGATGCAAAGGCCTTCTCCACCTATCTTACTGGAATAGGTCCTGCCCTCCTGTCCCCCTGGCCAACTTTTCTCTATTTACACAGCCCCACTCATTTTTAAAATCCAGTTTTGTTTGTCTACTTGAATTTCTGGTCTGTCCTCTCCTGTTGGGCTGTAAGCTCCATGAGGGAAGGAATACATCTGTCTTCCCTGTGTGTCCCCAGCACCTAGCACAATGTCTACCATATAAGACATTCTTAATAAACATTTGTTGAATGGATAAATAAAGTATAACATTCATAATTGATGTATCACTTAGCTGATTAAATTTAAATAAATTTAACAAACATAAGGATTCCCCTGGCAGCTCAGTCAGTAAAGAATCTGCCTGCAGTGCAAGAGACCTGGGTTCAATCCCTGGGTCAGGAAGATCCCCTGGAGAAGGAAATGGCAACCCACTCCAGTATTCTTGCCTGGAGAATCCTATGGACAGAGGAGCCAGGCAGGCTACAGTCCCTGAAGTCACAAGAGTCGGACACAACTTAGTGACTAAAGTGAAAGTGAAGTCGCTCAGTCGTGTCCGACTCTTAGCGACCCCATGGACTGCAGACTACCAGGCTCCTCCGTCCATGGGATTTTCCAGGCAAGAGTGCTGGAGTGGGGTGCCATCGCCTTCTCCAATGGTTTAGTGACTAAACCACCACCAACAAATATAAATAAATTTCCTTAGTTAATTAAAGGGGAAATACAGGGTGAAGTAGAGTAGATAGTATGCAATGCCAGATATGTCAGAATTGGGTTTTTTGGAGACTGGAGTAGAGTATACCAGAGGTATCAGAGCTGACAAGTCAAACAAAGGTGCCTGTCATCATGAGGGGAAATGCCCACCACTGTCCAGGAGTCAGGGAGGCCAAGGGAGGACTTAGGGGAAGGGAGGGCAGATATGGGCCTGGTCAGTGCTTCATGCCAATGAGGTGGGCCAGCAGATAAACAACTAGGTGTGTGAGCGATAAAATGACTGCTGCTTCACCTCTAGCCTCCAAATCTCACATAAGAATCCCTCTTCTGATCCACCCTCTCCAAAAAACATGTAGGAAGGGCAAGTGTGATGTAGTCTAGCCAAGTGAGCACATTAAAAAGACACTGTAATAGGCACTCACTATTGTTGAATAAATGAATGAATGAGCTGGCATGCAGCAAGAAGCCTTTGGCATCTGGTCTCACCAGGATGATCACTCCACGAGGGATGGAATTTTTCTTGATTTCATTCATTGCTGTATTCCCAACACTTAGAATGATGCCTGACCCATGTGGGTGCTTAAGAAAATTTTGTGGAATGAATATTGAATGGTTCTGGTCCAAAGTCAAAGGGACTTGTGTGGAGTCATTAGAAGACACAACTGGATAAAAATTTTTCTTTGATACAGAGTGTGGGAAATGCCATTTTATACATTTAGCATAAATAAGCATGAAGTGAAACAAAGGGGAAACCATATTCCTTTTCTTACAACATATCTCAAGGGAGCAAAATATAAAATCACTGTAGTGACAATGGAGTGTGTCATTGTAGTGATAGTGGAGCATATAATTATATATCAATTATACAGAAACTTGTCTACTGAGAGCCAAGAATCCTGGCTAAGGGGGAAGAGAGGAGAGAGGAAGAGTGGGTTAGAAGCTTTTTATTCATGGCCTTCCTCCAGGTCCATGTGAGAAGGTACAAAGCAGAGTAAATACTAGAAGGGGCCTTGCTGCTGCTGCTGCTAAGTCGCTTCAGTCGTGTCCAACTCTATGCGACTCCATAGACGGAAGCCCACCAGGCTCCCCCGTCCCTGGGATTCTCCAGGCAAGAACACTGGATTGGGTTGCCATTTCCTTCTCCAATGCATGAAAGTGAAAAGTGAAAGTGAAGTCACCCAGTTGTATCTGACTCTTCGTGACCCCATTGCCTGTAGCCTACCAAGCTCCTCCATCATGGCTGCAGTCACCATCTGCAGTGATTTTGGAACCCCCAAAAATAAAGTCTCTCACTGTTTCTATTGTTTCTCCATCTATTTGCCATGAAATGATGGGACTAGATGCCATGATCTTTGTTTTTTGAATATTGAGTTTTAAGCCAGCTTTTTCACTCTACTCTTTCATTTTCATTGAGAGGCTCTTCAGTTCCTCTTCGCTTTCTGCCATATCTGAGGTTATTGATATTTCTCCTGGCAATCTTGATTCCAGCTTGTGCTTTATCCAGCCCAGTATTTTGCATGATATACTCTGCATATAAGTTAAATAAGCAGGGTGACAATATACAGCTCTCAGCCACACACAGTCACATAGATATATAATTTATATATCAGTGAGAAACCCTCATTCTCAAATAATAAGTTTTTCAGTTTGGTGGAAGAACCCACCAGACCATTTGGGTCCTGCAAATAAACTAACCCGTGGAATTCTGGAATGTTCCCATTCTCGGTTAGTCACTTTGTGCTGGAGAGACAGACCTTTATATTCACCAAGTGTCCACTAGATTGAGTGTGAAACAAATTCATAGGGGTAAGATCATGAGAACAGCACACAGAGGAAATTCTTCTGGTGTCAAAACAAACTCTGTGAGGACAAAATGTACTTGGAGTTTGACTCCATCTCTTCTGTCTCACCGTGGGTTATTACAGTTCATCAGGAAAATAGTTTGGAATTTGCAAAACCTCCAAAGCCTGCCTTGGAGAGTCTGTGCTACTTGGCTTTCTCACAGCTCCTTGGTGACCGTAAGATAGGTTTAATAACTACACTCTGGATTGCACAACTATTATTATCCCCATCAGAGAAACAGTGCAGAAAAATAGAACCTGTGTTTGGATTGTCTATTTCATGTAAACAACTGCATTTTAAGAAAACAGCATATGTTATTTACCCATGACTAAGTCCTCTCCTGGTGCTGAGGATCTGCAGCACGTGGTTTCAAGATGGAGGCATCTTCCCCACCTGTATGCTCCACACCCCCTCCTTTCTCACTTCATAGCCTGTCCCTTTGGCTCTCTACTCCTATAATGGGTGCATACATAGAAAAGAAAAGGGGACCCGGTGAGTCTTGGTGCTTCTGAGGAGGCCCATGGAAGGTAGAGTGCAGCCAGTGGACTTAAAGATGTGAGCAGAGTTATGTAAGGATCTGAGGATTTTCCTGGTTCCTAAGATAATGTGGGAGAAGGAAATGGCAACCCCCTCCAGTACTCTTGCCTGGAAAATTCCATGGATGGAGGAGCCTGGTAGGCTACAGTCCATGGGGTCACAAAGAGTCAAACACGACTGAGCGACTTCACTTTCTTTTTTAATATAGTTCCTTTTGGAGAAGGAAATGGCAACCCACTCCAGTGTTCTTGCCTGGAGAATCCCATGGACAGAGGGGCCTGGTGAGTTGCGGTCTATGGGGTTGCAAAGAGTCGGACACGACTAAGCAACTAACACACATACACACACACACACACACACACACACACACACACACACACACAATCTAATGTGGCCTTTCTCTCACTTTCCTTTCTCATTCCCCCAACCTATCTGGGGTCCTGTCTTCTTCCCACACTAGGTACCCACATCACAGTCATAGAATGTTAAAGTGGCAAGAAAGGATGAACTTGAAACTTGATCTGGACAGAGGAGATTCCTTGCCAAGGTCAGCCACAAACTGATGACAAAGCTTGGCCCAGAACTTTCCAGTCTCAATTCACAGACCTGTGCTCTTTCCAGAAGACCTAATGGGAAAAGGATTCTTTAACTGAGCTGTTAAGGAGATTCTCACAGATTCTTTTTTTTTTTTCTTTACTTGACTGTGTCAGCTCTTAGTTGCAGCATGCAGAATCTTTCGTTGCACAGGCCCCAAAACATTTGAACTCAGTAGTTGTGGGCGTGCAGGCTTAGTTGCCCCAGGCATGAGGGATTTAGTTCCCCTAGCAGGGATTGAACCCATGTCCCTTGCATTGGAAGGTGGATTCTTAATCACTGGACCACAAGGGAAGTCCCTCTCACAGATTCTTGACTGTAAATAATAATGGCCTGTCTAGATACCAAAAGTGAAATAAGATAAAATGGGATAAACCTTAGTTGGCTATAACATCATTGAGAGGAGACTATGAACTCCCTCATCCCTGAGACTCTCATGGATCTGAGTAGGGTCTAGTATCACCAAGGACAAGTTCAGTCACATGAATCCTCCTTCCTTCTGCTGTCCACCCAGTAACCATTCACAGCATGACTCATCCGTAACATGTTTAGCTATGGGTCTCTGTAAAATTCTAGATGCTCAGGAAGGGTAGAGGCCTTAAAGAGCATACAGAATAACCAGACGTCTGGATGTATAGGAAATCACATACATAGAAGGAACTGCAGGTCTTAAGGCAGCCTCCTATGCCTGTGTCCACAGATCCCTGTGGGACTTGAAGATCTGGCAGTTTTCTGGTTAGTTAATCTGAACAGGTAGCTGTTAAGCCATGTATTTCAAGGCAGAATGCTCACTATGCCACTTGCATTGTGCTAATTGGCAGTCTACATTGCAGGACTCCTGTACAGTCGAGCTGGAAATCACCCCCCGCCCACTTATCCAGTTTTCTAATCTGAAGTCCTGTGGGGAATCCCACTGGTCTGCAGGATATCCTAATGTAGCCATTTATCCCCTGAGCCATTTCCTTGGCCCATGCTGTCCCTGGACCAGAGATGTATTCCTCCCAACCCCACACAGATGCTGTGGGAGGCCTGGTACAGCGACTTGGGCTGGGCTGACCCCGCCACTCCATCTGCTCACAGGAACAGTACTTCCTTTGTACCATTGTTTGGTTTTTTGTTTTTTGGTGGTTGTTTTTTTTTAACTTCTCCTTCTCCCCAGTTTCAAATCCAGTCCCTTGGGGCTTCAGTTGAAGCCATCCCTGCCCATGCCTATTCCCACACCACAACTTGTAATTATTCTCTAAGCAGGTCAGGGATATCTTTTCAGATAACCCTCATGAAGTGGGAAGGTCCTGAGAAATCCAGTCAGATGGAGGCACCAGCTTCTGGAAAATTGCACAGCTCTGAGTCCTGGCTAGTGGGAGAGGAGGGGAAGGGGTAAATTAGGTTGATGCGTAAATCTTTAGGCTGTCCGTTGGGTGCTTTGGAGTGAGTTAGGGTGAATCTCATGGAAGTGAAATTCTCAAGCCGGGATAGTTACTATGATAACAAGAAGGTCATCTCAGGCCAAACTGTAGAGAAAACATGCAGAGTGTGTGTGTGCATCCCTTAGGCTTGTGAGGTCAGACCCTCCTTCAGGCCCAGCAGACTTTCTTCAGGTGAGCCCCTCTTTGGCCCTTTTAAGAAAATCACTGGCCTTCTGGTCATGATCGAAACCTCCCTATTTGGAGCAGATTTGATAAGCCAGCTCTCTTGTTTACATATTTTTCTTTTAAAAGTTGAGTTTGTTCTCCTAAATTTTTGTTGATCTAACTATATCAAAGCAGACCAGTCCAAAGACACAGAAGTTACCAGGAAAGCAGACGTTAAGGGCAAAATGCATTTAAGGCATGTTTACTTGAGAGTTCATGACACCAAAGATAAGAGGATTTCTGGCTGACAGGTCAGCAGGCTTTTTCCCTAAAGACTAGGGGCCTCAGTAGTCCCAAGTACCGAGAGTGGTTCTTACAAGGCTGAGCTAGGCACCTGAGATGCTAAGGGTCCTAGCTTTGTCCCTCTCTTGTGTGGAGGTGGCTGGGGGAGGGGGAAGATATGAGGCCATGTGCAGCCCCCAGATGGGCAGAACAGAGTTGCCCAGGGCCCTTCACAGCAGGATGCAGAGTTCCTGAGTCTTTAGGAGTTTATGTCATTAATGGCCGTGTTCAGCTTCTTCTACAGGGGTCACTGATTCAGGTGAGAGAGGCTGAGAAACAAGTGACCAGAACAACTACTCAGAGGGGAAAGGAGCCAGAACAGTGAAGTCCCCAATGACAGGGATTTGGCCTTCTTCATCTTGTCTTCCTGCTGCCTAGCAAAATGAGTAGTCTTTATGAAGTGCTCAGTAAACATTTATTAAATTAATAAATGATTGACTTATGAGAACAGATCAAAGATTCAGGCCTGGGGTCGGGAAGACAGAAGGAAATCAGTCTGAGGGGATTAGTCAGAAACCTCAAGGAATCTTGGTGAGTCTTAGAATCTTTGACTCAATAGAGAAGGTCCCTTTAATCCAAGACCCACATCCAAATGCAGCTCCCACTAAGGCTGTGACATATGTCATGAGCTTGATGACACATGAACCTTTTCAGGGCAAATTAGATGGTGGCCTGAGGTAAGGCTTTGCCTCTGGGGAAGGAGAGAAAAGACGAAATAGAAATTTAGGAGGCTGGATGGAGGGAATTTGGGGACAAAGAATGTAGGGGTTGAAGAAAAGTGACTCAAAGGTGAAAATAATATAGAGGTAATACCTACATCACAGGGTTGCTGTTTGCAGTAGATGCATATTATTTGAGTGCCATTAGGGCTTCCCAGGTGGTGCTAGTGGTAAAGACCTAGCCTGCCAATGGAGGAAATGTAAGAGACGTGAGTTCAATTCCTGGGTCGGGAAGATCCCCTGGAGGAGGGCATGGCAACCCACTCGAGTATTCTTGCCTGGACAATGCCATGGACAGAGGAGCCTGGCAGGCTACAGTCCATGGGGTCACACAGAGTCGGACATGATTGAAGTGACTTAGCACAGACGCGTGCACGCCCTTAGTTAGGTTCTTAATAGAAACAGCTTTCCTCCTCTTTCTCCACCTCCTTCTCCTCATCCCTGTCCATAAAGGTAAGACTATCCCACCTGAAAACCTCAAGGTGCCCACCCCAGGGAGGCCCTGCCAGTGGTCCGAATCTCATGACTGAAGGTCATGGACACAGCCCTGCCTCTACTGGTCCCCACTGAACAGATAGAAGTAAAAGTGTCTTCTCTCTAGGGCTGCACCAGAAAACCCTGAAAGCCATTCTCTCACAGTCAGAATGTCTTCTTTGTTCTTCTGAGACAGAACCAACATCTCTGTAAGGCACAAAGAGGGAGCTTGACTCGTAAGCCGAGCAGACGCTATGGGTTGAGAGATGGCTGACAGGGGTAGCTGGGGCTGAGTCCCCGATATTTCAGTCCTTGTTGTTGTGTAAACTACGACAACGTATGAGACACGTTTTTAAAACCCAAACATGTGTATTTCCAAATGTCAGGTCCACATTCAGCCTCAGACCTCTCCAAACATACTCATAGTAAAGCTCTCCCAAAGTGTCTTCAAGCCCCCTCGGGGAACTGAGAAGGACTGGACATGTGTCTGGCCACATTTCTGATTCTCTCCCCTCAAACATTTTCATGCCATCATTTACTCAGCAAACACTTACTCCTACTTTGTGCCAGGCACCATTCTGGAAGCTGGAGCTTCAGAGAAATGAAGCCGTATCCCTTCCCACATACAGCCTTGTAGGGAATATGGGCAAACCACAGACCAGAATGCTGGGGGGTGTGTTAGAGAGGTGTTTTTAAAGCAGCCCTGGGAGCACAGAGGAGGCCACAGGGCACAACTAGACTTTCAGATAAGATCTTCTGGGGGACCATCAAGAGGTTACCAGGTGAAGAAGACAGGGAGGGCTTCCAGGTAAGGGAGAAGCAAGCAGGATGGCCAAAGGCAAGGAAGAACATGGCTCAGTGGTTCTCACCTCCCTGAACATTGAAATCATCAACAGAGCTTTTTTTTTTTTTTAAGTATAATTGATTTACAACGTTGTGTTAGTTTCTGGTGTATACCAAGGTGATTCAGATATATTCTTTTTCATTTCTTTCCCATATGGTATATTAGAGGATATTGAATATAGTTCTCTGTGCTATACAGTAGGACCTTGTTTTTTGTCTATTTTATATGTAGTAGTACATATCTGTTAATTCCAGATGGTTCAGCCCCTCTACTCGATGAAGATAGTATGTGAGAGCCTGGAGTTTGGCTCTCTCCCTCTGCCACCTGGGCCCCAGCCTATGTGTGATGCTCCATCACCTCCTATTTATTGACCCTTTCACCTACATTGAGAAATTGCCCTTCACTCCTCCAAACTCAGTTGGACTTCATTAAAAGAGATATTATCTCCCAGAAGGCTTCCCTGGTGGCTCAGATGGTAAAGAATCTGCCTGCAATGTTGGAGACCCAAGTTCAATCCCTGGGTCAGGAAGATTCCATAGAGTAGGAAATGGCAACCCAGTATTCTTGCCTGGAGAATCCCACCGACAGAGGAGCGGTGGGCTATAGTCCTTGGGGTCACAAAGAGTCAGATACAACTGAGCAACTAACACTTTCACTTTTAGAAGGTATGTTAGTGGAAACTGTCAAATCAAACAGGTAGGCAGGTTCCTACCTGCTTTGTGCCATGGACCCACTGACAGTTTGGCAAAAATGCCCATAAATGCATAAAACAAAGCAGGATCACAAAAGAATTCAGTGTTATTGAAATAGGATTCTGTCAATCTCCCACGGAGATCCTTGGATTCCATGTTATAAGCACCTGATTTCAAACCCTGGACTGAAAGCTTGGTAAACTCTCCAAAGTCACCCAGCTAAGAAATAAGACAGCTGAGGCAAGAACCCTGTTTTTCTATTCCTGAACCCGTGCTCTGCTCATTAATCTATTTATTATCTTAAAAAACTAAAAAATCAAAACAGAACTCTTACTGTTTCTGCATTTAAAAACTGCTGAATTTTAGTCCCACTGGAAGGCGTGGAGGTGGCCCCGCTGGGCCTGTATATATTCTTAAGAACTGGCCTCACTTTGTATTGGATTACAAAACTGTACAAAGATTGTTTCCCAAGAAACATCTGGAAAACCTTAAGGCCACAATAACTTGACTGAGGATTCATCTAGTACACTGGTAACTGGTAGCATATGTCCCAGCTCCTGGAATTTGTTGGATGACTGTGTTGAAGGATGGACTAGATGGATGGGTTCAATTCCTCTGCTTTCAGGTGGCCTTTATCAAGGAGTCCAGAATACTAGTTACTGAGCCTGGTGCAGAAAACTCAGCCTCCTGCTTGCCTCAACATGTCTCGGGAATTAGTAAGCAGTTGGTATGCTCTTTCTCTGCTGAGAATGTTGGAAGGTATTAACCACCCTACCCCCAACCAATCTCCCAGTGAAACTTTCACCCCTTTCTTTGCTGAGGCAATAGAATATAATGGGTAAAAGTATGGATTTGCAGTCCCACATTAGGTTTAAATTCTTACTTCATCACTTTATATTTTTTTGAAAATTTTTGTTGTTGTTGTTTTGGAGTATAGCCAATTAACAATGTTGCAACAATTTCAGGTAAATAGCTTAGGGACTCAGCCATATATATACATCACTTCATCACTTTAGAAAAGTTACATGACCACCTTTTCCCACCTCAGTTTTTTTATCTCTCTAATGGGACTAATGTCTGCCTTGTGGAGTGTGTAGCAATTAGAGCTAATATAAGGACAGCACCATATAAGACCTAGTGTTGCGGTGTTCAATTGTCAGGAGCTATAATTACAATTAGTTCCAGGTTGAACCCCGCACCTTCCCCATTCTGTCCCTTAATGAATGAAGCAGGTATTAAGGCACGTGTCATTAGCAGAGTGACTGGGCTCAAAGAAGCCCATTTACCATGATCAGAGAAGACCTATTTAGTTTCTCCAACAGATCTCGGCAAGATAAGTGACTTGATCACAGTCACACGGAGAGAAAGCCCCACATCTTTTTTCCGCCAGATCCAAACACCTCCCTACATCTGATTGCCTCCCCTGTCTCCCCTTCTGTTTCCATGAACCCAGATCCCTTGTTCCTCTCAAAAGTCAGCCTCTTTACTGTCTCTGGATCCCACACTCACTTTGCTGCTCAGGATTGCTCTTGCAGTCTCCCCTTCTCTTACATAGTCAGTATTCCTCTTCTATGGAAGTATCCTCATGGGCATGCTCTGAGCACCTCCCTCAATCTCCATTTCTCCCTGCAGCTAACTCATTTCTCTACTTATCTTCAACTTCAAAAATGAGTTGCAATTTCCATGTCCCTTCCTTAACACACTCAAACTGGGTTTCTATTCCCATTTTCCAGAGACTGCTGTTGTCAAGGTCACCAGTGAACTCCATCTGATAAATCTAGGCGCCACTTCTTCATTCTTATCTCTTTTGAACTTTCAGCACAGTTGATTATTTTTTCCTTGAAACATTTTCTTCCCTCGGCTCTGGACAGGATAGCCCACCATCTTCTTTTACTTCTGTCTCCTTTATTAGCTCCTTCTCCTCTACTCAGTCTCTCTAGGTTAGAGTGTAGCAGGGATCTGTCCTAAGCATCCTTTACTCCCATTTCTGTGTGCTCTGCCTTCATAACCCCATCAAGTCCCATGACTCTGAAGACCATCTATATGCTTATGATTCCAAAATTTCTGCCTCCAGTCATGACTTTTCCCTAAACATGACTTGAATGTCCAGCTGCCTTCTTCACATTTCCACGTGGATATCTAACCGGCAACTCAGATATAATTTACCCATGAAGAACTTGAGTTTTCCTCCCAAACTTGCTCCTTCCTCACTTCCTAGTTTTAGTCACTAGCATGAGTGTTCACCCAGTTGTTCAACCTGTAAATCTAGGAGTCAGCCTTGATTTTCTTCTTTCTTCATCATCTTCATTCAGTGGATTGGCAAGTCTTGTCCACTTTACGTCCAAAACATATTCCAAATTCACCCACTCCTCTCCATTTTCATTAAAGTCACTGGGATCCAAGCCACCACTACCTCAATGACCACAGTAGCTTCCCAGCTGATCTACCTGGAACCATTCTACAATCCATTCTTGACAAGGTAGCCTGAATAATCTTGTCACCCTCCTGCAGAAAACCTTCCCGTGGTTTCCCATTGTACTTGAAATAAAATCCAAATTCCTTAAAGCAAGACATTACATGGCTTCTGCCTACCTCTTCAAAGTCATTTCAAATCACTTTCCACTCATCTGTCCACTCAAGCAACACTGGTCTTTTTGTCCCATGAAAACCTGAAATCTATTTCCACCTTAGGACTTTTGCACTGGCTGTTCTTCCTGGAATGCTCTTCCTCAGGATCCTTGAATGACTGTTCCCTTTTTATATTAGTAACTCACACTTCAGCTGAAATGTCAGTACTCAGAGAGGCCCTTCCTGACCTCACAACTGAGGTAGCCCATCCAGTCACTCCCTATGACATCAACCTATTCTCTCATATATGTTTTCCTCTCTGTGTGTCTGGCTCTTTTCTGGATGGTAAGTCCCAGAGGAGCTAGGATCCTGTCACCATTACATCTACAGGACTTAGAGCAGTGCCTGAACACAGAAGTGCTTGATATATGTTGTTGAAAGTGTGAATGAGTGGATAACTGAGTTAGTAACAGAGTGAAGACCAGTACCAGGCTTCCTGCCTTCCAGTTCTGTGGTCCTCCCCCTGTGCCATGTCAAACTGCAATTTTCACCAGTTTGATTGTTTTCTTGCTGTTCAGCAGATGCTTGGCATCGTTCAATTCACAACTGGTTCCAGCTCCTAGTGGTAAAGGAAATAGCCACAAAGGAACAGGGAGGAAAGAGGGCATCTGAATAAATCAGGAGGCATGTGGTCATCCCCACAAATACTGAGAATTAAACATTCAGTCATCCAAAAACATTTAGTAAGCACTTATTATGTGCCAGGCATTATGCAATTTACCAGGGACAAAAAAACAAACCTACCCTGAAGGACACACTAGTCTCCAGAAGGAGACGGTGGGCCTTGTGGTGAAGTCTGCATGATGTGATGGGCTTGAGATCAAAGTAACACGTACTATGGAGACACAAAGCAGAGAATTAGGAACATAACACGGAGTGGGCAAGAATTCAGGAGCATAACCAGAGAGTGGAATTTCTGAACTGTCTTAAGTTCAAATTTTTAATTTGAACTGTTTTAAGTTCAAATTACAGTTCAATTTTTGAACAGTAATTGACAACTCATAATTTATGTTTTCACATGAAAAGAACAGTTGTTTTTTCCCTTCATTTTAATTGACAAAAGAAAAATCACGTTAGGAAAGCATACAGGATGACTCTGGCAGTTGAAATAACCATTTATTAATAAATAGAGAAATTTCCATCAGGGAAATTTTTTTTTTAAAGATGGGATAGTTATCTGTTTCTTGCTATGAAAAGTCCACCAAAACAATTTCATCTTCCTTGAGGGTCTTATGGTGAAAACACTGAAGCAATTACCTATATGATGAAAGATTACCCAACTGAAGAACTACTTCCCTATTAAACCACGGGCCATCTCCTTGAAAAAAAATGTGCTGTCAGGTAAAAACGAGGTTTTATAGCAAGTGATAGAATGAAGTAGATCTATGTGAGTTGATATCAAGAGACATTATTCCACGAAAATAAGGAAGTTTCAGAACACTGGTTATTCTTGATACTATTGTTATTATGTTGGGATCTGTCTATGACTTCCTAGAAGAATAAATGCAAATGTAACAATCTCTGAGGTGTGGGATTATGAGATACTTACACGTTCTGAGGCCTACATTTTGGTACTATTTTAGTTGTTTACAACAATGTGTGCTATTTTGGAAAAAGTAAAGATCTTTTAGAACACCGGTCTGATTGGTTTTATGATGCTTAAGAACTTTTGCTTGGCTCTATGTTCCAGGAACATATAAAAAGAGGATTTCCCTAAATTATATCACTTGCCAACATTTACAGAAGAAAATAAACTGAGACCCAGAAAGATGATGTGATTTTTCTCATACTGTGACTCCTAGGCTAGCTAGTACCTTCAGCTCCACAGTTCTTGATTTCATGCTGAGCATTCAAATATATATCAATCTTAACTTACATATTTGGAACTTTAGCAACATTGCTTTGTGGAAAACTGTGCAATTCTTTAGTGTAATACTTACAGACCAGTAGTACTTTGCCCAGAAAACAATTCAACTAGAAGTCTCTTGAATATCACTTCTAGTTTCTTCTGCATATCTTAGAATACTCAGTAAGTTTTTTGAATAGATAGGCTGCTTCCATTCAGTTCTTAAGTAGTTATTGAGCACTTAAGATATCTGTGCTATGCTGTGCTTAGCTGCCCAATTCTTCGTGATTCCGTGGACTATAGCCTGTCTGGCTCCTCTGTCCATGGGATTGCCCTGGCAAGAATACTGGAGTGGGTTGCCATGCCCTCCTCTAGGGGATATTCCCAATCCAGGAATCAAACCCAGGTCTCCCACATTGCAGGCAGATTCTTCACCATGTGAGTTACCAGGGAAGCCCAAGAATACTGGAGTGAGTAGTCTATCCCTTCTGCAAGAGATTTTCCCAAACCAGGAATCGAACAGAGGTCTCCTGGATTGCAGGCAGATTCTTTACTAGCTGAGCTACCAGGAACCCCTTAAGATATCTAGCCACTAGCAATGAGATAAATTCTCTGCACTTGTGGAGCTTAGATCCCACTGGGAAAAACACAATAGGCAGAAGAAAACAAAAATAAAGGATATAATTTCAGGTAAAGATAGAGTAAGGATGTGACGAACCAAGTAAAATGATAGTGACAAGAGTGCTATTTTTGAAAGGTCAAGAAAGCCTTTAAAGGAAGTGACATTAGATCAGAGACCTGGAGGGAAGGAGGGGGCCACTCAGAGTTCTGAGTGGAAAGCTTTAAGGAGTACAGTCGGAGTCACTGCCCTGAACTGAAAGAATTCCTTCTTTTCCTTAAAAAGTAAATATTATCTCAAAGAAAGAGCTCTTAAAGTTTGGTATGTTATGGTTTCACTCTTGTGATATGGTGATAATGTTTATAAGGTCTACTGCTGTAAATTTCTCTCTATTGCTTACAAATTTGAGAATGAATTTTGTTTAGTAATGTAAGTCTGTTATAAAAGTACTGTCTTATCTAAATGCCACCTTCTGCCAAATGTGATATATAGATAGATAGATGCAATGGAATATTACTCAGCCATAAAAAAGAATGAAATAATGCCATTTGTAGCAACATGGATGAACCTAGAGATTATCATAGTAAGTGAAGAAAGTCAGAAAGAGAAACAAATACCGTATGATATCACTTATATGTGGAATCTAAAGTACAACACCAATGAATTTATCTATGAAACAGAAATGGATTCACAGACATGGAGAAAAGACTTGTTGTTGCCAAGGAGGAGGAAAGGTGGAAGGAGAGAAGGATTGGGAGTTTGGGATTAGCATATGCAAACTATTATGTATAGGATGAATAAACAACAAGGTCCTACTGTATAGCGTAGGAAACTATATTCAACATCCTCTAATAAGCCATAATGGAAAAGAATATGAAAAAGAATATATATGTGTAACTGAGCCACCTTGCTGTACAGCAGAAATTAATACAACATTGTGAATCAGCTATACTTCAATTAAATAAAAAAAGAAAACCCTTTGCATATTCACAAAGGCACAGAATCCAGTTCCTAAGAAAGCATCATTCTAAAGCTGGTCATTCCAGAGAGAGAGAAGAAGCCCACCCAAAAGTGCCCCTGGGCTTAAAACTGCACTTTCCCCCTCCCCTGCCCACACTTCTTCTCTCACCCCAAGCAGAACAGACTGCCTAGAATTTGTAGCTGGGAGGGTCATCCAAGGCACAGAGAGAGGAGCTGCAGAAGATGTCTTTGGCGTTCTCAGCTTTTAGCCCTACACACATAGCTCTGGCGGAGACAGAAATGACAGTCTATCCTTCACAGTGGGGAGACTGAAGCTCTGAGAAGTGGGTGGCTTGCCCAGGATCACATAGAAAGCCAACTCTCATTCCTAACCTTCACTCTGTGGCTGGTGTCACATTCCAGGCCAGGGACCACATGGGTAGAATTCAGGCTCCATTTTCGGGAAATGGGTTTGTTGCTTTTTCATTTACACAAAAAATGAAAAATAAATAACAGATGTTTGAACACATGTCGCAACTCTTCTTACTGGAACTTAAAAGTGCACTCTGACTGAGAAAATTAAATTAGAAAATCCACACAGCAAAAAAAGATGTTTTGAATGAAATATACTTTGTCTTTCCCTCTCTCTCACACACATACATGAACAATATCTCCTTGTTTCTTCTTCAGGGAGCAGCTGTGAAGGAAATTGGGGGAGGGAGATGAACATAACATCCCATCTTTGTGTTTCATACAGAGCAAAGCTTTTAGGCCGGCCTTCCTGAACTGTAGGGGCGGGGCATGCCTTAAAATTAAACATCAGGGACCTGAGGAAGCTTATAAAATAGCTTGGGAGAAGTCAGTCACCAAGACAGGGCATCTCAGAGTGGATGATTTTGCGTGTGGAAACTGCTTTCATCTCGATAAAAAAGGTATGTACCGTGGTTTTAATTCTCATTTCAGCTAAAAATAATAACTAACATGATTGAGGGCCTTTGGCCAGTTGCTTTGCAGACTTGGTTTCATTTTTCCATAAACGACCTTACAAGGGGGATATTTTTAGTGCCATTTTTCAAATGAGGAAACCGAAGTTCAGATATCCTAAGCAACAGGCCTAAAGTAAGGCCACCAACACATGCCAGAGCTGGGGTGTCAACTTGAAAAGACTCACCTCAAAGTCTTCTGCTTGCATCAGGCAACCGCCCTGATACTATTATTAGACAATGAGGAATTATTCCTACACCAATACTGTACTAGATGAATTCTCAGGGGGTTGTTATCCAGTGTGCATTTCAGTAAAATCAACCAAAATGTGAGTTGGAATGTGCTGTGTGAATTGAAAATTCATTTAGTATTATAGAATTAATTATTAAATAATTAAATTAAATAGTATTAATATTAACAGAAAATGCAAAGATTTTATCTCCTGAAAAATTTTCTTCAGGCAATATGTTTTCTTAAGAGATTCAATAGCAAAATGGTTTTTAAGACCCATATACTTGTGGAAATGTATTTTATTTTGTCATGTGAAATCTAAAAGTCTCGTCCCTAATATTCTGAAGCTCCTTGAGACCAGATACCAGGACTACACTAACGTACAGATGTGTAGACTCTTAGGAAACCTGGTCTAAGTTCTGGCTTCACAGCTTATCAGGAAGTAACCTCACTGAGTACATAGAGAATGTCAGTGCAGGACTCTTCCAGACTGGGTGTTGTAGAGATTCAGGTCCATGTAAGATACTGAAACCAGGGCTTCTCCCTGGAGAAGCTCAAGGAGTATAAGTAGTAATACACGGAGTCAATTCTGGCCCAGGGTGGATGCGCTATAACCTTAGTAAAATTCTTTTTAATTATTTAATATTCAGTTAAGATAATATTTAAATTATATCTATTTTTAAAAGTATTTGAACTCTCTTCATTAGGACAATCTTCCCATTAGTGTTAGAAGAAGATGCAAAAGTAAGTCATACGTATCTAAGTTCATAGATACAGGTTAATAATGTGATTTACCCTCAGAAGTTGCTCAATAAGCATTGGATGAATTAGAATGCAAGGGGCACTGGAAAAAAATGATAGATATTATCAACTCTTTCTCTCACAAGAAATTTAATCATAGGACTAAAACTACTGCAATAAAGAGGCATCTTTGGAAGAGATGCAGGCAGGGATAATTAGTTATGCTCTGAAATCCTGCAGGCTAAAGAACACATTTCAGCCCATGCAGAACATTTTGTAACAAGGTATTTGTCAGGAGCTGACTTTTGGTCGAACTGTCATTTGGTGAAATGAGATTCATCAGGTGTTAGAGGTAGGTGTTTACTGAAGCCACTGAAAGTGGTCACAGAAGGCAGCAAAGTTCAGGGCTGTGGCAGAATGGAGAGCTGGAGATGGGGCCTGAGCCCTGGCCTTCTGCCCCTTCTGGGCCTTAGCTTCCCCATCGGTACACCTGAGGGGAGGGGTTGGATAAATGATCTCTAAGTTTCTGCCCAGTTTGGGGGCCGTGGAGAATGTGCATAATGTGTGGCCATCCTTGAGCTTAGAACTCCTGGGCAGGGCACTGAGCCTGGAGCTGACTAGGGGCCAAGAGTAGAATGCAAATTTTTGTGGGTTTAGCAGTGGCACCCCACTGCAGTACTCTTGTCTGGAAAATCCCATGGACGGAGGAGCCTGGTAGGCTGCAGTCCATGGGGTCTCAAAGAGTCGGACACAACTGAGTGACTTCACTTTCACGCCTTGGAGAAGGAAATAGCAACCCACTCCAGTGTTCTTGCCTGGAGAATCTCAGGGACGGCGGAGTCTGGTGGGCTGCGTCTGTGGGGTCGCACAGAGTCGGACACGACTGAAGCGACTTAGCAGCAGCAGCAGCAGCAGGCTGGATTTTGGCAAATCCATCACCCCTCAAAAGGTTAAAAGACAGATGTTGTTTACTTGGTGGCAGGGGCTGAGAGGAAACGGAGCCTCAGAGACTAAGGAAAGTAGCCCCCCGGCAGACGTGCTCAAGGCGGAGACTCGGGGACCGTCCCTCCTTCCCTCAACCTCACATCAACTTTTACTTGTTATATAACTGTTCTTTTGAAAAACACGCAACAAAACCTCCAGAAGAAGAGCTATTGATTATTAAAGGTTATTTGGAGATTTAGAGATTCTTAAGAAAGTGGTTATAATTATCCCAGTTATGACACATTCTTTTAAAAACTCAAATCTGAGAACATCTTGCTTGCCTCGATTCAGGCCTCTTCATCACAGCGAGAAAGGCAAAGAGCTGGAAATAGCTCTTGTGCAGCTACAGGCGAGGAGTCATAAGGAAGAGAACAGACTGAGAGCAAGTCAGTGAAAGAAGCTGGGAGCAGCCCAGGCTTCGACCCTGCCAGCAGCGCTGCAGGCCCCACCCCTGCCCACTGTGCACCACCCCCCAAAGCAGCTTCCGCACCCAAGGGCTCTGGGCTCACATCAGCTACTGGTCCTTCTCTGCTTAAATGTATAGCATGTACGAAAAGTAGCCTCAACAGAATATTAAGGAAGAAAGGAAAGGAAGGAGGAAGGAAGGAAGAGAAATTCAGGAAATAGAATAATTTTCTTCTGTATTTCATAATAATATTAACTAGCATTTATTGAGCATTTGTGTCAGATACTGCTCTAAATGCTGTCTATATTTTCTCATTTAATTCCCTTGGACATTCACAAGGTTGGTATGATTATTATTCCCACTTAATAGCCAAGGAAATTAAAGCATCCATTGGACACAGTTATACTTAGTATGTGAAGAGCCAGAATTCAAACCCAGTCAGGGTGATCCTGGAGTGTCCAAGGTTCCCAGACCTGCTCCTGGACTGGTAAACAGCCAGCAAGTGGAGGGTAGGGTGGGGAGGTGCAGTCAGGGGAGGCATTTCTTTGATAAACCTCATAGGGCAGTAAATGCAGGTTTTGTTTTCAATTAGTTTTTTCTCTCATGGTTCACGTGAGGGCTTCACTCTCTCCCAACCCCCGCCACCCCCCCCACACACATTGCTTCTGTTCATTCAATAAGCATCTACTGCGCCTGGCACTGGGAGGTTCTGTGGGAGAGTCCAGGGGGAATTAAACACGGTGCCTATCCTTGAAAAATATGTAATTAGCTGTGTGGGCTCAGGGGGGGAGCTGGCCAAATAAGTCCAACAAACTCTAATGCCAGGCAGATTGTGTTCTAATGGAGGCACAGAAGGTTCTAGTGAGGTTCGCAGAGGAGGAAGACCTCACAGCCACACCGATGACTGAGGTGGCCCCGGAGGATGAGGGGCTCAGATGGGCTGAGTGGGAGGCTGCCTACACAGAGACCGACCAGCCCAGATGTGTTCCTCCAAGGACTCCGTGCCCTCAGAGGCTCTGAACGCCTCCAGCTGCTTTGTTCTCCCCACTCCAGGTCCGTCTCCAGCCACCCAGCCCAAAGATGGTGCCAGCGCTGCTGCTGCTCCCTGCCCTGGCTGGCCTCTTCGGAGCAGCTGAGGGACAAGCTTTCCATCTCGGGAGATGCCCCAATCCTCCGGTGCAGGAGAATTTTGACGTGAATAAGGTGCAGTAAAAGAATAAATTCCTGCTTGTTTTGCTGTATCCTGTTTGAATAAGCATCCTACCAGGTTTGGTTTTATTTTCCTGCTCTAATGGCCTCAGCAAGCCTTGGGGTAGGTACTTATCCTCCAAAGAGTTCCCCAAAAGCAGACTTTGAGACAAGAACTGGGGAGCAGAGAGGTTTTGGGAGATGATCCCAGGAAGCCTGAGTGGGCTTGTGTGGAAACAGAGAAGGCAGGCAAGCAGTAAAGGGTGAGTTCACGAGCAGGTTACTCTGTGAACAACAGGGTTCACTTCTGCTGGGGATCCTCTGAGGAAATGCACAGAATGTGCCTCAGATAGTCCCATGGATAGATGCAAGCAGGCAGTGGGAGCTCCCATGACACTGGACAAGACTCTTGCAGAGAAGGAGATCCAGGGGCTTGAAGTGGAAGCTGACAGTGTGTGTGGGAATTGCTTGCCATGATGGAGGTGAGCCCAGAGGTGGGCTGAGAAGACAATGGGACACAGAGTATCAGGAGCAGATGCTGCAGAACTGTTATCCTCACTCTACAGATGAAGAAGCTGAACGTCAGGGAGCTTGCCACCCACTCAGGTCACACAGCCAGTAAATGCAGAGTCTGATTCAAAACTAGGCTTCCCAGGAGTGCAGGATCCCTTGGGTGACTCAAACAGGGCCCAGGATAGGATAGCACTTCCCCCAGGGGCCTTCTTGTCACCTGCACTAAAAAGATATCAATAAAATAAACTCCCCCATATATGGTAAGGATTGTCTCATCATCTTATTTATGTGTCTTTTGAACACAAAACTTTTCAATATTAATGAAGTCCAAATTATCTTTTCAGTTTTTGCTTGTGCTTTTGGTGGCATATCTTAAAAAAAAAATACATTGCCTAGTCTATGTTTATAAAAATTTACTCCTATATTTTCTTCTAAGGGATTTATAGTTGTAGGTCTTACATATAAATCTTTGATCCATTTTAAGTTACATTTTGTACATCGGTGATACAGAAAGGAAACTTCTTTCTTTGGCTGAGGATATACAGCTGTTCCAGACTGTTTGTTGAGAAGACTACTCTTTCCCCACTGAATAGTCTTGATACAATTGTTGAAAATAAATTGACCACATGTGTAAGAATTTGGTTTTGGACTCACAATTCTATTCTATTGATTTATATGTCTATCCTTATTCCAGCATTATATAGTCTTGATTACTGTAGCTTTGTAGTAAGTTTTGAAGTCAGAACATATAAGTCCTTCAACTTTGTTCTTATGGCTATTCTGAGTCCTTTGTATTTCAACATAAATGTTAGGATCAGTTTGTCAATTTCTGCAAAGAAGCTAGTTGGAATTTTGATAGAGACTGTATTATTAAATCTTTGGTCAATTTGAAGAGTATTGCCATCTTAACAAGTTTAAGTCTTCCTATCCATGAACATAGGATGTCTTTTCATTTATTTAGGTCTTCTTTATTTCTGCAGTCTTTTGTAGTTTTCAGAGTGTGTTTTATGCTTCTTTGGTTAAGTTTTTTTCATAAGAATTTTATTCTTTTGATGCTTCTGATACTATTATAAGTGGAAATGTCCTAAATTAATTTGCAGATTTGTCATTGTAAGTATAGAAATACTTTTTATTTCTAGATATTCTTTTATCCTTTAACCTTGCTGAGTCTGTTTGTTAGTTCTAATAGCTGTGTGTGTGTGTGTGTATGTGTGTGTGTATCCTTAGAATCTTCTATATACAAAATCCTGTCATCTGAAAATGGAGATAGTTTTACTTCTTCCTTTTCATAATTATTTCTAAACATTGCATTCTCCTTATATAGATAGAGAAATGAAGACCCCCAATTACAAAAGGACCTTCACAAAAATAATATGAGATCATGAGGGAACATGACATGAAGAGCAATCTTCCACCTCTGAGTTTCTTCCTTTCTGGAAAATTATGCTTCCTTGTTTTAAATTGTGGACCATTAAAGTCACCTTAACAGTAATGGAACTATTTTAAATGCACTGTATAAAATGGAGATTTTTTTGGAGGATGCCTGTGAAACCAATTGACCTTTAGCTTATTCTTTGATGCTTTAAATGCATGTTAAGTTCAGTGATTTTAATTGAAAGGTGTCCTTTAACAAATGAGAGGAAAATTTATGTCATAAATGTGGACATATATTTTAATAGAGCCAGGTGACCGAAGCAATACTGCCACCTATTTGTAGTATGCTCTCATTTCAAATTCTGATTGCATCTCCTTAATTTTGCTCTGTTTTGCTGAGCAATACATTTTTAAATTTCTAAAATAATTTCAATTAATACTTTAACTAGGTAAATATATCCACCGGGTTCAAAATTCTAAAGGTGCAGAAGAAGATACAATGAAAACTTTCGCTTCCACCCCTGTAACCCAGCCTCAGTTCTCCCCAGTGACAACCAGTAAAAACAGCTTATGGTGTATCTTTTGAGAGATAATGTGTACATATATTAAAAAGCACATATATAATTGCAGTAGGAAGAATGTTGTCCATGCCCTATTCCCCAGAATCTGCAAATAATGTTTCTCTATATAGAAAAAGGGATTTTGAAGCTGTGATTAAAGTTATGGAGCTTGAGATGGCAAGGGTATCGTAGATTATCCAGTGGGCCTAATCTAATCATTACAAGCAGAGAACATTTCCCAGCTGTGGTCAGGGAGGTGTGATGATGGAAGAAGACTCAGAGAGATGCAGTGTGAGAAGAAGTTGACCTGTTTTTGCTGGCTCTGAAGATGGAGAAAGGGATTCACAAAGCAAGAAGTGCAAACGGCCTCTAGGACTTGGAAAGATTAAGAAGACAGATTCTCTTCTAGAGCCCCTGGAAAGGAATGTAGCCTTGCCGGCACTTTGATTTTAACCCAGTGAGATCCGCATCAGACTTCAGATGTACAAAACTATGAGACCATAATTTTGTGATGTTTTAAGCTTGTGGTAATTTGTTACATTAGCAATAGAAAACTGATACAACCTTTTCTCCCAGTTTTACATAAAAGGTAGCTTAATATATATACACTATTTTGCACCTGGCTCTTTTTCCATTAAATGTATCTTGGAGATAATTGCCAGTTGTTGTTTTAAAAGCGGGTGTATAACATTCCATTGTATGGATGTGTCATCATTTAGTTAATCCTACTAATGCACACTTAAGCCACTTTCTGTCTTTTAATATTACAAAGAGAACTGCAATGAATGACCTTAGCCATACATCATTTCTTATTTTCAGGAGGATACCTTTCCAGAAGTGAAATTGCTGGGCCAGAGTAAATGTTGTTTTATTTTTGCTTCATGTTGCCAATTGCCCTCAGGAAAGCTGTAGACTAAAGCAGTCTCTGTGCCTGGGAATATGTGGAAGCAGGATGTGCCTGTCTCCCTTCACCCTCACCCACACGGTTGCTCAGTTCCTTTAAAGCTGATTCTGCACTGAAGTTAGGGTCTGAGAGCAAGCCCCCAGGGGAAGAATGATATAGGTCTTCTAAATCCTAATCTCATGCCAAAAGCCTCTGTGACCAACTCCTCATATAGGGTCATATGAGGAGAATTCAATCGATTCTGGAGTCCCAGCTCCCCGCAGTAATCATATCTGACTTTGCACACAATTCAAAGATGCCTTGTAAAATCATATTTTATATTTAAGATGTTTACATCATCTAAACCAATCCCTTCCTTTCACAGAGTTTAGAATTTCACATAGGTTTTGACTGAAGGGGACACTAAGAGCATTGCTAAATAAGAGCACTTTAGGAATGGATGCGGAGAAGGCAATGGCACCCCACTCCAGTACTCTTGCCTGGAAAATCCCATGGACGGAGGAGCCTGGTAGGCTACAGTCCATGGGGTCGCTAAGAGTCGGACACGACTGAGCGACTTCACTTTCACTTTTCCCTTTCATGCACTGGAGAAAGAAATGGCAACCCACTCCAGTATTCTTGCCTGGAGAATCCTAGGGACGGCGGAGCCTGGTGAGCTGCCGTCTATGGGGTCGCACAGAGTCGGACACGACTGAAGCGACTTAGCATAGCATAGCATAGCATAGGAATGGATGGTGGCTTTCAACCAATGCCCACACATCCGATTCACTTATTCCCATTGGAATCAATATCTTGCTCAGTGGCTGCTGGGAACAATGCAGCCCATTTTGCCTGGCTTCCCCAGGAAAGGGCTCTGCTCTGAAAGACAACAATGGGGAAGAGTTTTCAGGTCCCCAAAGAGCCACAGGGTTTGCTCTGCCTGTTGTTGTCTCTGCAGTATCTTGGAAGATGGTATGAAATTGAGAAGATCCCAGTGAGCTTTGAGAAGGGAAGTTGCATCCAAGCCAACTACTCACTAAAGGAAAACGGAAATGTCAAAGTGATAAACAAGGAGCTGAGGTGAGTGGTTGTGGTTTCAAAAGCATTGTACGTCCTGGAGGCAGCCCTGCAGACTTGTCCCGGGGTGACTGGTGTCCTTGCCTTCTAATGTGAGAGGATGGGGACATCGCTGGGTCTTGGCTGCCTGCTCACAACAGGTCCTAAAAGGACAGCTTTTGGCAGGCAGGATGGTAGGGACTACAAGTCACTCATTCATTTGCTTGGCCACTTGCTGAGCATCTTATTGTGTCCCAGACCCTGTGAGAGACCCTGGGGACTTAATGGTAACACAAACTGCAAGGTTCCTGCTCTCACTCCAAAATAGACCTTCTGGAAGCAAAAGACATCAGGGAATCTCTTGTCTGATCTCCAGTACCAAGAGAGAAGCCCTTTCTATGTCACCTGCTGATTGAGGGCATCTAGCTTAGCTTGAATCCTTCCAGAAACTGGGAGCTCATCAATGTCCGTGACAGTTTATCCCATCTTCAGACAGTTTTAACTGTTAGAAAACTCCTTTTCTTATTAAGCAAGAATGAAATGCATACATAGTCACATTCTAGGTTTTGTGAACATGAGAGCCTACAGAGATATACTTTTCTATCACTGAGGGCTTCTTCACTGATCCCAAAATTCATACTTTAAAAGCAAATATAAACTTAAAAAGAAACCCAAGAAGAACTGCTACCCACCCACCATCAACAAACATGAGAGTAACAATAAACAATGGTAACTAATATTAACTAAGTATTTCCTATGTGCAAGGCACTATTCTGTATGCATATATATGTGTATGTACAAGTGCAAGTATTCATGTATATGTAAATGAGCATAGCTATTCATTTAATCCCCACAGCAACCTGAGGTAGGTACTATTATTAAATCCATTCTTATGGATGAGGAAACTGAGATACAGAGAGGTAAAGTGATTTGCCCAAGAGTCACACAGCTTGTAAGTGACAAAGCTAAGATTCAAGAGATTCAAAACCCAGGAGAAAGGATTACCCTGGTGGCCCAGTGGTTAAGACTCCACACTTCCAATGCAGGGGGCGAAGGTTCAATCCCTGGTCAGGGAACTAAGATACCACATGGCATGGCCAAAAAATAAAAATTAAAAAATAAATTAAAAAATTTTAAAATAAAGTAAAACCAAGGAGAAGTGAAATGGAGAAGAAATCAGAAGACAAATGAAAGAAGCTGGACATGAAGGGTTGCCATTCCTGTTTCCTAAGTTGTCTAAGAACTGTGTTTCACTCCAAGAAAACAAGTACCAGTCAGACTGGAAGTCACACAGGCTCAGAAAGTCTTCCCATGGCCATCCTATTACCCATTAAGCTTCCTGTGAGCCACAACACAGTGGCTGATTCTCTGACCCTGCATAAACCAAAACAATAAAGGAAGAGTCTTGAATAAAGAAAAATTGGACTTGTTTCAGAGCTCCTGATATCACTGAGGCCCAAAGAGGGGGAAAACTTTGCAGATCTCCAGACTTCATGTTTTGCATGATTTTTAGTAATCTAGTCAGTCTTTATGTTTTCCTTTGGACCGTTGTCATTTTTAAAGAAGTGAATATTCTTTTTGTGTCAGGTTATTTCATTTGCTTGTAAATATTCTCTTTTTCCTCCATCATGCTTTGGAGTCCAGGAGCAAGAAACAGCCTTGCAGGCCACTACATATACTCTGAAAAACAGGGTTGAAGTGTCAGGGTCTCACATATCATTCAGTCCTTGGCCATTGCAATTGTTGATCCTTATCACCCCAAAACTGTCTTCCTCTGCTCGGTCTAGAGACAGCAATGAAGCAAATGGGAGGGAATTGAACCAGGACCCAGCCTACCATCAGGAATCTCCTACCCAGAAATTGCACTGTTGGCCACCATGATTGTTGGTGTCAAAAATCTTATCTTTCATTGGTTTTTGGCTTTTAACTAGTTCAGTTTTTTTTGTTTCTGTTTTTTACTCATTGCAGAGCTGATGGAACTGTGAATCAAATTGAAGGTGAAGCCACCCAGGAGAACATCACAGAGCCTGCCAAGCTGGGAGTTAAGTTTTTCTGGTGTAAGTATACACTTCTCTCAGGAGGCGTCAGGGACAGGAGCTCAACAAACTGAAGGCTAGAGCCCTGGGTCAGAGCAGTCCTGTCACATCTGGGTGTCACCTATACTGATTCAATGCATAATTACCTGTGGACCACCTCCTACCTGCCGTTTGCTGGGCTAGGCCCTGGAGATGCAAAGATGAGCAAGACAGAGCTGGCCAATGTCCCTGTGAAGCTTACATGTCAGTGTGGATACTGACAAGCACCCAGGTGATTTATTATAAAACTACAGGAAGTATGTCAATGGAGGAAGCACAGATTGAAGCCCGTTGGGCATGAGCAGTAGGAGACTCAAGCCAGTCTTCTTTCCCAGAGGGAACTAATAACTGAAAAATTAGTAGTTATTAGAAAAATGACTAAATGTGAGAAAGTTTAAAAGCAAGAGATGGTACGAGTGAAGGTAAGTTGGAGTCCTGGCTCTGTTTGCCACCTTCTAGCCCAATTGTTGGGGTTTCATTTGGTTCCCCTTCCAGTTGGACAATGGGTTTTCCTTGGTGTTGGGAGGTGGAGTTATTCAATAATATCCTCTGAACTTAAAAGGAACTTTGAGACTGGAAAAGAAAGCAGGCTACTCCATAAAGAACGACTATGTTTATTATGGGTAACTTACATCCAGGCAGAATCATGTAGACGACCATCAGAGGCATTCCCAGCTGCACTGCGTTCTGCCTAAAGGGGGACGGGGCGCTTAATGGGGCCACAGCTAAAAACAGAATCTGACTACTAAAGGAAGCATGTCCACACTGACAGAAACTGAGGGATTTGCCTCCCCCCACCCTTACCCCAGGGGTCTCATGACCATTAACCACCTGTGTCAGCAAAAGATATTCTTTAAGCTTTCATATCAGATAAAGACTGTAGGGAACTTATTTGGCTTGGGTGCTTTCCTTGTGAGTAAGCTAAAGCTCAGTAGGGCAAAAATGGGTAGGGATAGGACTGCAGGCCTAAGATGGAGCTGACAAAATGGAGCCAGTGCCATTGAGCCACACACTTGGCTTGGCTGTGGATGTCAAGTTCACAAAGGAAATTTCTGGATTCAAATGGAGAAAGTAAACCCTCCATCTCTCTTCTTAAAGACCCTTTTAATACTGAAATTTCAACACTACTCAGATGTCAATCAGCGAATCTCTATTGGCCCTTTCTGAGGAAGAATTTGTAACCTGTTACCACCTAATTTGGGCTTCCCCAGTGGCTCAGTGGTGAAAAACTCGCCTGCTAATGCAGGAGATGAAGGCGATGTGGGTTTGACCCTTGGCTTTGGAAGATCCTCTGGAGCAGGAAATGGCAACTCACTCCAATATTCTTGCCTGGGAAATAACATGGACAGAGGAGCCTGGTGGGCTACAGTCCACAGGGTCACAAAGAGTCAGACATGACCGAGTGACTAAACAACAGCCATCACCTGATTTACCATATTCTTAAGAATAGTGGGATTTTCAAAGTTCACACAAGAAGAAAAACAAGCAAACCAACATTAGCCCCTACCTCCTCCTGTAGGTGGATTATAGAGGAAGCTGGATGGTACAAACCTGGAAAGCCTGGGGCCCCTGACCTCACATTCTTAACTCCACTTACTAAGTAATGGCTCCATAGGCACTTGTGCTCAGCGCACCTGTCGGTCCAGGGGATCCGGCCAAACCTCCAGATATTACGGGCTTCCAGGTGCCAACATGCAGTCAGGGAATGGGGATCCAGAATGATGGCTCTGAACTCTGGCTGCACATTGGAATTACTGGGAAGCTTTCAAAAGTACCAACAAGCTCCAGTTCAGCCTTTGGGAATTGGGGTGGGGAGAGATGGGTCTGGTGTTTTTCAGAGGTCCCATATGATTCCTACATGAAGCCAGAATTAAGAACCACTGATGTAGAAGAACTAGAATCCCAGAGCCTGGCTTCCAGGACCCTGGAGATGAAGGTTTCTCTTGCCCTGGTCTCTCCTAATAATGCCTTCCTCTGGTTCTCAGTCATGCCATCAGCTCCGTATTGGGTCCTGGCCACCGACTATGAGAACTACGCCCTCGTGTACTCCTGTACCACAATCATCTGGCTTTTTCATATGGATCATGTTTGGATTTTGGGAAGAAATCCTTATCTCCCTCCAGAAACAGTGACCTATCTCAAAGATATCCTGACCTCTAATAACATTGAAGTTGAGAAAATGACGATCACAGATCAGGTGAACTGTCCCGAGTACATGTAACCAGGCTCTAAAGGGAGCTGCATTCACTCCACGTTCCTTCTCTTGCTTTGCTTTTCCCCTATACCAACCCTCATAAAGACAAACCAAACCACCAGAGCAAACTATTACACCTACCAGAAGGGAAACGTGGCAGCAGAAGCTAATGGAGAAGAACCCAAGGCAAGCTGGCCCAAACATTTAGCCATGCACCATTCTGTTACCTTGCGAGTCTGATAATAAACTTGCTGCTGACCTGCTGTGCTCACAGTAGATTCTAAACTGGACTAATTATTGTGGAGTTTTAATTAGAAGCTTATGTTTGGAAATCCTTAAGCAGTGATGTTGAAAAAAAAATGAAGCCCTGAACAGTTTAAAGGTAACAATACTGTTTCTGGAAAGAGAAAGCTGATGGCAAAGGCACATTCCAAGTGACCCGAATCCAGGTGTCCCCATCCTGCAACAGGCAGTCCTTAGTGGGGGGGGGGGGGATCATATGGAATTTTTGAGTCTCTGACAGGCAGTTTCCTGGAAACATTTACCCTCAGGAGGTCTTCAGAACCAGGTGAAGAATGGGACCATCTTGAGTCTGTGCAATGAAGAGAATCTGTGAGGGAGAAGCTATGGGAATTTTTTAAGAAAATAATTTTTTTGTCTTTTATTCAGCTGATATTTACTGGGACTCAAGAGCATTCCAGGCATTGAGAGATAGAATCCATTTCCTCCCACAGAAGCTCACAGACTAGTGAGGGAGACTGACAAGTGGCGATGTGGATTTTAATCGAAGCTGAGGGGTGCAAAGGCAGAGGCATGTGGAGGGAGCCGGGGAAGCTCCGAGATCTCAACCCCTGCCAGACACAGGCACTTACGAGGTGGTACAGTCACACATTGGGGCATTCCAGCTTCAAGGAGTCAAGAAGCACCTGGAGTTTGCTGCTGATTTTTTTTTTTTTTTTTTTACATTTCAACTCTTAAAATCAGAACAGTCTCAAATGATCACCCTGCGATAACTCTTATCTTGCATAAAATTTGTAATCCATTAATGTTTGGGAAATGAATAGAAAATGAAGCCATTTGATTAGATTTTTGCGTTTTCAGCACAAATATAAAATATTCATTTCCTGGAGCATTTGAGACTCCTCACTGCTTTATATTAAAGGTTATAAAAATTCCAAGAAACTTAATATGTATCATTTTCATTTTACTAAATAAATGTGACCTCAAAATGTAGCTTGCAATTCAAAATTCCTCAAGGCTGAAACTCACTAGACAAAGAGGAGGGAAGGAAGCGATAGGTATTAAAGAAGAACCTCTTCCCACATCTCAGCCTTCTGCTGCTTCCTGTGCCTCACGTCACTGCCCACCCCAGTGGAGGGCACCTGGCTTGTCTTCTACAGTTCTTCCCAGAGTGTTAAGCTGATTGTCTAGCTCTTACCTCATGGTACAAGATAGATTATGATTGTGTTAATAGCTCTTAACGGCTGTCTAATAGCATCTAAAACAACAAACGTGACTACAGTTTGTACCTTGTACAGTGTCTTGCCCAATACATAGGCTCACAATTCTTGTGTGAATGAATTACCGAGTAAGTCGATAGATGGGTGGACTTGAGGTGTTTGGGAAAGGCAAAGGAAACTAAGGAGCAAGTATCAGGAGTTATTGAATCTGAGAAAATGGGAGGAATTCAGAGGGTAGCATGGGGGCATCATGGGGTAAAACAACAAAAATTTCAGAAAAGAAAGCAAGAGAAGCAGGAATTAAACAGAAAAATAGAGATAGTAGCAACCCCCCATGTGCCCATAAATAAATGACCCCCACGTACCCATCTTCAGTGCCAATAGTCATGAACATCTCACCAATCTGGCTTCAGCTATCACCCATCCACCTCTGGTGTTTTTTCAAATAGTGTTTTGAAGCAAATCCTAAATAGCACATCCTATTATTTTGCCTGTTAACTACTTAAGTATAAATCTTTAGCAAGTACAGGCACTTTTTAAACAAAAAAAGAAAAGCAAGGTTATGTTTTACATCCTGAAAATACTCAGAGAATGTAATTTAATTTATGTAATATAAAGATTATTTTATATTTTCCATATGAAAGGAAAGATACATGTACAGAGGTGTTCATCATACTTTTACTCATCATACCAAACTAAAAGGAGCTAAAGTAAAATGAAAACTAACAGCAGAGGAATGAGGGGAAGATCCCTTGGAGGAGGGCAAGGCAACCCACTCCAGTATTCTTGCCTGGAGAATCCCATGGAGAGAGAAGCCTGGTGGGCTCAGTCCATAGGGTCCCAAAGAGTCAGACACGACTGAAGTGACTTAGCAAGCCTGCAGAGGATTGAGATCATAAATTATGGAACAGCCACTTGATGTAATGTGGTCTAATCCGTAAATTTGTAGTTATGAAGATAAAGGTCACATGAGAGCTAGTGCCTGCCTGCCACACTCACTACTGATGGGGGTAGGGAGGATGAAGGGGGAGCAGGGAAGAAGAATAGGGGTCCCTGCATGTGGCCTTGCTGCCTGCAGAGAGCGAGTCTGGAACATGTGCTGTGCTGACCCAGCCACATCCAGTAGGACCAAGGTGTGTCCACCTGAGCTAATGACTGCCAATCCACAAGCTAAACAGAAACTTCTGATGGCCTATCTGGATGGAAAAGATAAATTAGACCAATCTAATCAGAATTTGACTTTAAGAGATTTAGAGAAAGGATAATCGAAAACTCTGTAAGTAGTAACTGTAAGGTTATGTAGTTTGGGGTGGCCATTTTTGTCGATGTACAACTGAAGTTATGAGAGTGCAGAAGAGAAATGCAAAGATAAGCTCATACCCCACCTAAGGCCTCTGACAGCAGCTTTAGTAGCTGATGGCTGTGTCCCAGCTCTAATTCCTGTGGGGCTTAGCTGTCTTAGGTTCCTGTCCTTGGATTTCTTTAAGATTAGGCTCACACTGACACCTACCTACACACACACACACACACCTTTTTTCTTTCCTTTTGAGCTAATTTAACTTGACTGAGCAATGTTCTTTGCAAACTAAAATAGCCCTAAGACAAAAGTGTTCACTTTTTGAGTGAAAAAAGACAGCAGTATTGTACTTAAATTGTACTTGCAGTTACATAAAATGATGGCATGCAATCAAGGACTGAAAGTGAACAAAAAATGAAGGCAATTAATGTCTTAGAATAGTGGAATTACAGAGTCATTTGTTTTCCTTTTTTTATTTTCGCTGCTGGTATTTGTCGTGTAGGCCTCAAAACTTTAGACCCCAAAACTTTCTTCTAGTTCAGCCTGACCCTCTGGCAAGTTGAGTTCCAAATGCCAAAGAAATAGAAATTTAGAAAGTGTTTGTTTTCACAGTTGTCTAATTGTTATATTATTTTATTGAAAATTTCCCCCCAACACAATCATTTCCATCTTAATAATTATGAGAAACTATTAACATTTTGAATACTTGTTAAATATGGTTAACTTTTATGCTAAAATCAAATATAAGATGAAAATATGTTCATCAAATGTAGGTTTTCCAGCAGAATAAGACAATCTGAACTACGTTGTTGGGAGAGCTGAGAGGCAGTGTAATGGAAAGCATGTTGGGACCTCGGATGGAATCCAGGGCTCTAGTCCTGGCTTCAGAGGACTTAGCCAGCATCCCTCTCCCCTCCAGGCCTGTCTCCCACCTGAGTATCATTAAAAGAACTGAACTACATGATGCACCTCTAAGGACTCTTCCAGGTCAAATATTTATAGTTCTGTACATTATAGTTTTGTACATGGTTAATAAAGTAAATTTTTCTAAGAAGGGAGCAATACCTGTAGCTTTATAGAGAAAAGACACCATAAATTTAAAAGACCAATTCTTTGAATCGTTTTGTCTTCTCATCCTTATCAATGTACACGCACACATACAAACACACACTTTACTCTGTTTTTCAATCAATACATGTATCTTTTTTCCAACTCTACAGTATTTGGATGAATATTTTACTTCCACAACATGTTACGTTCTGTAAATGCATTGGGAGTATTATATTTAATTCTCCTGAATTTTCCTAGGCTGCTAATTCCAATGTAAAAATGCCAACCTTAACTCTTCAGCCTCTTCAGAGACCCAGGGGAGCAACAGTTTATTGAATTATAAAGTGACTCTTCCATAACAAAATTTTGAAGAGGGCTTGGGACAAGCACTGTCAGGAGCCGAAGTTTGATAAGCACAGTCAAGTATTCGGACCTTTATCCCAATCCCTTCACTCAAGCGTGCTGAAGCCCTGATGATACCTCTGGATATCTGCAGAGGGGTAGGTGCTCACTTCTGCTTATTTCAGTGCTCCTTGATTTGTTTTTTTTCAGAGGGAGGGTATTGTTGCTTTACAATGTTGTGTTAGTTTCTGCTGTACAACAAAGTGAATCATCTATATGTATACATATATCCTCTCCTTCTTGGTCCTCCCCCTCGACCCCCCCATCCCACCCATTTAGTCATCACAGAGTATGAACCTGAGCTCCCTGCACTATAGAACAGGTTCCTTGATTAACATACCTTCCTGGCCTATCTCCATCCTCCTAGTGGTCCCTCAGTTCAAGCTTTCCTGTCTCTCCTCCCTTTGCTACTTACTTCTCAGGCACCCAGTCTACTAGCTCTCGACTAATGCAGGCCAGTTTCCTGAGAGAATACATACTTTCCTTAGGAAGACATCCTAGAATGGGGGGAGTGTGGGCTAAAGAGGGAAAATTTTACAAAAAATTTACCCAAGCAATTCAAAATTGCTTCATGCCTCAGTAGAGAACTCTTTCTCTGTTAGAACTATTTACCTCTCCCTTGGTCTCCCATCCCAATCCTTTTCATGCCTATCCTTTCCTTTACTGAAATGTGCTGCTGTCAAAATCCAACCCACCAGGTGTACATCAGTACTTTTGCAGAGCAGTTTGACAGTATCTAGCAAAGTTGAGAATGACACAAACTTCGACCTAGTAATTCTGTTCTCTGGTAAATATCCTTGAAATATTCCTGTATATGAGCACAAACGTTCATTGTGTCACTGCCTGAAGGACTGAGAAACCAGGGACAACCTAAGTGTCCATCAACAGAAGAATTGATCTTAAAATTGTGGTACACATACATATACACACACACATACATAAAAGGAATACTATGCAACAGTTAAAGTGAACTATAGCTACGTGTGTCAACATACATTATTTATAAAATATGTGTTTACATATATATATAAAATTTAAAATATACAGAGGGAGGCAGAGGATAAAAGCAAATGGCAATAGGCAGAAGGATATGGTATGATACCGTATATAAAGTGGCTTATTATTTCAGATTACAAACATATGCAATAAAAGCATAAGGAAATTCAGAGAATATTAAACACCAAATTCAAAGTTACTTCCAGAGGGTGGAGAGAGAAGGGTTGCAATTGGGTTGCAACACAGGTAGCTTCCATTGCATTGGAATTGTATTATTTTCCTGTGGCTGTTGTAACAAATTACTGCAAACTTGATGGTTGAAAACAACAGAACTTTATTCTCTCACAATTCTGAAAGCCAGAAGTTCAAAATGTGAAGGTGTGGGCAGTGCCATGCTCCCTTTGCAGGCTCTAGAGGCAAATCTGTTCCTCACCTCTTCCCTCGTCTGGTAGCTGCCAGCATTTCCTTGGTTTGTGGTCACATCACTCCAATTTTCAAATCTCTTTCTGATCCATCTTTATAAGACCTTCTTGTGCAGACAAATGTGTGTATGTGAATATCCCTATGCCTCTCTCTTACGAGACTCTTGTCATGGCATTTACAGCCCATCTGGATAATCCATGATAATCCCCTCATCTCAAGACCCTTAACTTGAGCACACCTGCAAAGATCCATTTTTCCAAATTCAACATTTACAAGTTTCAGGGATTAGAACCTGATATCTTTGGGCATGGTGCATTTTCAGCTACCACAGCAATGTTTTATTTCTTAAGCTGAATGGGGGGAGATAGCACCCACTCCAGTATTCTTGCCTGGAAAATCCCATGGACGGAGGAGCCTGATAGGCTGCAGTCCATGGGGTCGCGAAGATTCGGACACGACTGAGTGACTTCTCTTTCACTTTTCACCTTCATGCATTGGAGAAGGAAATGGCAACCCACTCCAATGTTCTTGCCTGGAGAATCCCAGGGATGGCAGAGCCTGGTGGGCTGCCGTCTATGGGGTCTCATGGAGTCGGACATGACTGAAGCGACTTAGCAGCAGCAGCAGCAGCAGCACACATAGGCCCATGGCTGTCTACCATGAGATACTGTTACCTGTGCATGAATCTTACATCAGACACTGACCATGACCATGAACCTCTCGAGGAAGGAGAGGTCTCCAGGAGACTGAAGAGCAGTTGTAGTGGGAGTAACTTGGTGGAAGCTTAGAAAACTAGGATTCATGTTCTAAGAGTAGAGTATATGCATTTGTCATTGCACAGGTCAATTCTGGCTAAGGTAAGATTCAGGGCATGACACCTATAAACTGACTCCTCTTGTTTTTAGAATTTTTGTGAGTCTCTTTTAAGGTGTCAAAATAAAATGTTTAGAGAGTAAAACATTTTACTTCTCCAAAAGACTTTCAAGTTTTCTCCAAAAATTTAGTCTTTAGGGACTTGAGTAAAAATAAACAAATCTCCCCCGCAAAAACCTTTCGAAAACTGAGTGGATTGGATGCTAACTTCTAACAGTAGGATTTCAGGCATTGAGGACAGGTCAGGGGAGAAAAATTCCAGTCATAATACATAGGCAGTCACCAGCTGCACCTACTTTTAATCCAAGTCTTCTGCCTCCAACCCTTCCCAGGTCAAAAGAGTTACCAGTGCTCTGTGAGTCTGCTCTGTCCCCAGGAGGTGACAAATGGGCTCGGAATCCCAGACCAGAATGGGCAGTACATGGAAAAGCAGGTGGTCACTCCTTTGTCAGCACAGTTTGGCTGTGACTAAGAGCATGCTCATTCTTTGTCTGCAGCCTGGTCAGAGAAGGACTGGTGAGGTCAGGGCCTGCACAGAGTCAGAGGACTCCCTGCGTCCACCCTCCCCAAACGAGACAGTGGTTGGTGATGACCAAGACCAACCCTACTGGAGGATGCTATGGAAGTCTGACATCTCTGCATTCTGCCTAAAAGCACTGTGTCAACAAAGTGTTCTGTGCATGGGAAACAGACTACATGGGTCATTTTTACACCTATGAGTTATTAATGTGAATAACCTCTCTACTTTGCCAGGCTTAGATGCTGAGGTTTTTGGCATGTCTTTTGACATTCATTTCTCAGCTCAGATGGCATCACAACAGCCATATACCTAAAGGTGATTGCCTTAGTTATCATCGATCCCATATGTTTTTTAAAATTTCTTTCTTACCACTTTTCACAAACTGCAATTATCTTGTTTACTTATTTGCTTAAGTATTTATTACCTATTTGTCCCACTAAAATGTGTTTTTTCTGGACTTCCCTGGCAATCCAGAGATTAAGACTCCACACTTCCAATAGAGGGGGTGTGGGTTCAATCCCTGGCCAGGGATATAGGATCTCACATGCAACGTGGTTCAGTCCCTGGGTTGGGAAGATACCCTGAAGGAAGGCACGGCAACCCACTCCAGTATTCTTACCTGAAGAATCCCATGGACAGAGGAGCCTGGTGGGCTGTTACAGTCCGTAGGGTCACAAAGAGACATGACTGAAGCGACTTAGCATACACACACACGGTGCAGCCAAAAAAAAAAGGATGTAGGCTTCTGAAGACAAGAACCTTGCTTTTTTGTACATTCTTGTATCTTCAGAGCTTAGGATGATTCCTGACACAGAATAGACACTCAAAGCAAATTTTTATTGGATGAATGAGGGAGTGAGCAAATGAACAAATGCCCTAGGGCCCAGAAAGAATCAGTCATGGAAAATGAAAGTAGAATCCAAATAAATATAAATATCCTATATTCATGTGCTTTGACATATTTAGCTAAGATTGCTTCCAATTTGCTGATTCTGCTGCTGCTGCTGCTAGGTCGCTTCAGTCGTGTCCAACTCTGTGCGACCCCATAGACGGAAGCCCACCAGGCACCCCTGTCCCTGGGATTCTCCAGGCAAGAACACTGGAGTGAGTTGCCATTTCCTTCTCCAATGCATGAAAGTGAAAAGTGAAAGTGAAGTTGCTCAGTCATGTCTGACTCTCTGCGACCCCATGGGCTGCAGCCCACCAGGCTCCTCCGTCTATAGGAGTTTCCAGGCAAGAGTACTGGAGTGGGGTGTCATTGCCTTCTCTGCTGTTTCTGCTACATTTCTACAATTTACCGCTGGAATATCTTCCCCCTCATATGCATATTCATTCTCCAAATAGAGAAACTGATGCCCAGCAAAGTGAAGGACTTGAACAAAACTACGTGGCTAGTTACAGTGATGATTTGAATTTGACCACTCATTTCTACCACAGAAGAAATTTACAGGGAAAATTTTTTTAACTTTTTCTGTTCCTTTCGCCACAAACAACAACAACAAAACACCTCCTGTGAGAAAAATATTTGGGTCAAAGTCAGTGTTACATTTGAGAAGACAAAAATTTCTCCATATGGGGCTGTAGTCAAGGAGTAACTACTATGGAGGGACTTTCGGCTAAGATTGGTGATCCCCTATGTTATTAGAGACGAGAGTAGGATGGCCTGCTTCCCAGGGTTACGAGACACATGAGATGTCAACAACAAGGAAGTTTTGGACTCAGACTCTGGTTATTTTTAGCATTAGGAATATGGTTTCATATGGCCAAGGGGCAACTTACCAGGAAGCAGGGAACCTACTGACTTCATGAGGCCTTCCCAGCATCTAGAGCCATCTGGAGAAAGACAGGACAGGAAGTATGAAGAACAGAAGCTTTTAACACCCCCTCTTCCCATGAGCCTCTGAGGCCTCCTCCTGATTTGAGGGACAAATGCTGATTTCATGTACTTAATGTGTTGATTGGGAAACCATACTCTCTTACTAAATGTGAATACTTTCTCTGTGTTCAGTTCTCCCTTTGCACATTACAGAAGGGTTTCCCTGATGGCTCAACAGTAAAGAATCCGCCTGCAATGCAGGAAACATGGGTTCAATCCCTGGGTCAGGAAGAGACCCTAGAGAAGGAAACAGCAATGTTTCCACTCCAGTGTTCTTGCGTGGTAAATCCCACAGACAAAGGAGTTTGGCAGGCTACATGAGGTCGCCAAAGAGTCAGACACTAGTGACTAAACAACTGCAACAACGTTATAGAAAGTATACCTTGCTCATTCATTCACTCCTTCTTACTTTTTACTCTTTGAAAATGTCATTCATTCTGAAACTTGTTTTGAATTATAATGGGAAAGTATGATTGCCATTGAAAGGAGAAAGAATTTTTTTCTTTCAAACAAATAAAAGCCCTGAGGTACCATATATTCTCATAAGTAAGTTCACTGCCAACCTACAGCAAAAGAATTACCCACAGTAAAGGGAGACTATGAACACTAGTGATTTACAGAATAGCCTAACTTAGAGAATCTTTCTTAGCTCTCAAACAAATCTTACTATTAATTGATATTGTTTATTAATTATGTCTAGTATTGTAACAACCACTTCTACCACCATCTTAAAAAAGACAACTCCCTTTAAAGTCACAAAGAACAGCCAGCAAGTGGTTACCTGAGAGACAATTTTCAATACAGAATGATGGTACCCTAAATGTTAAACACAAACTGGAAAAAAATTACAAAGCAATTTAAAATTAAGAAAAATTGTTATTTCAGCATAATAAAAGTTAACTATTGAGGGAGTAAAGAAACCTTGTGAAAACAGAATCCAAAGAACATGCCAGAAAACATGATTTTAGGCCACCAAATTCAATATGGTGAAGAAACAATGTGATAGTTTTCTGCCTGAGGGACAAAGACTGGTAACCCCTGCAATGTTTTCAGTTCTCTGATCAGAGGACTGGTTTGACTCATTATTAGAATTATGCCTAAGAACGCCAACACCTCACATATTGGCTTTGACAGGAAGGCAGTTCTTCTTGTTCTTAGAATTACTGACTCCAAAGACAAATCCGATGTGTCAGCGCTAAATGATCTCTTTCACTCCTAGTCAGTGGTTGGCCTTTCCCACTAGACGATGAGGGCCTTAATACAGGGATGCAGTCACTCAGTTTTGTTTCCATCACTTCTAGTACAGAGGAGTGGAGTTAACACATGGACAGGTGTGAAGCCTGCCTCAAAAGTCAAATTCCCTTTAAATGATACAAGTGAACTTACAAAACAGAAAGAGACTCACAGACTTATGGTTGCTTCGGGGAAGGGAGAGTTAGGGAGTTTGGGGTGATCATGCACACACTGCTGTATTTAAAATGGATAAGCAACAAGGGCCGACTGTACAGCATATAGAGCTCTGCTCAATGTTATGTGGCAGCCTGGATAGGAGGGGGATTTGGGGGGGAAACGGATACATGTACATGTATGGCTGAGTCCCTTCACTGTTCACCTGAAACTATCATAACATTGTTCATCAGCTGTACCCCAATACAAAATAAAAAGCTCAAAGCATGGGGAAAAAAATCAATTCCCTTTAAAGTATTTTTAAATTTTATTTGTTCTATTCTTTATACCTATACTTTTGGCATTTGAAGGACTTTTTAAACTATTTTGACCAAAAGCACCTCAGACTTCAGCTTATAATAGATTTGCAGCATTTATGAAGGATGATATTGTTAGTTCCCTTGGGGCTGTTATTTTTCTTTTATTTACTATGAGTCAAGATCTTCAAATTGCTAAATAATATTATGGATTCTGAAGTGCTAATTACAAGTACTACAAATTATAAAACTAACTTGTACCAAGTATTATGGATGACTGAAAGCAAGTTATTTCAAGTATTTACAGTTAGAATCCACCCACAGACAATGGTTTTCAGAGAGTCCATATTATTTCCACATCTCATCCACAGCTATGTGTCCAGCTACCTGCCAAGGGCTCCATCCCTACCTCATTGGGGCTTTGCTCCTCAGTCTCCATCAAGGGAAACTGTCAACATTACCTATTTGAGTGAGTTGTCTTAGAGTACACTTCTAATGTCTGTGGAAATCCAGCAATTCCATCAAGAAAAAGCAAAACAAAAATGTCAAACATTAGGCCAAAAAAGCGAAGGATACCTCCACAGGTGCCAAGAGGGCAGTACTTAGGGTACACTGCTTTTAGGAGAATTGACATGGAGCCTGATTAAGTTGCTCACAGTCTAGAGAGGAAGATAAACAAGAAAATCAACCATTACAATATAGGATTAAGAAGCCTCATAGGATTAGGAGCTGTAATCGAGGTGAGAATTGGGCAATAGGGAGCACCAAGCAGGGGCACCCAACCCCAGTCTGAGGGGTCGGGGGAGGTCTCTCTCAGGAGAGAATCCCAATGCGCCTTTGGAAACACAAGCTGATGGCAGTCAGAAATAGAAGGATGAAGACGTGGCATCCCAGGCAGAAGAAAGACTGTCACTCGAGAGAACTCAAAGAACTCAGTAGCATCTGGGGCCCAGGGTCTATGGAGGAGCAGTGGAATATGAAGCTAGGTAAGTGACCAAGGCCAGATCACCCACAGCCTTGTAAACCATGGCAAGGAGTTCTGATGTCAATTTGAAGGTGCAGGGGAATGATTGAAGGATTCAAATCTAGGAAGTAATAGAACTTGCATTAGAAAAATAAAACCAGAATACCAACTTACTAAGCCACAGTGGAAACAGTCCCTAAAGAGTAGATCAGAAGCTGGAGTCTTCTGGGAAGCTAGTGCTCTGCCTTCAGTTGGCTGCTGGGGATGCCAGGGTGTGATGAAGAAGTTGGTGAAATTCAGACAGCAGGCTAAGACCACTCCACTCATGATGCGGTCATATTGGATTAGGGTCCACCTTCACACGTCCACCTACCACCTCCAAGACACCTTCCTCCTGGGAAGGACACTGTTCTGAGCTGAGTGATGACCCTGGCAGCAAAGGAAGATGGAGAGAGACAGGTGAGCATGAAAGTGGGAGCTTCTGTGGGGTGCTGCTGCTGCTGCTGCTGCTAAGTCGCTTCAGTCGTGTCCGACTCTGTGCAACCCCATAGATGGCATCCCTCCAGGCTCCTCTGTCCATGGGATTCTCCAGGCAAGAACACTGGAGTGGGTTGCCATTTCTTTCTCCTCTGAGGGGTGGCTGTTGTACGAATGTGTGTGATGTTGAGGGTCTGAACTAAGGCAGTGGGTATGAAAAGGACAAGGCAGACTTAGGATATTCTTAGCAGGCACAATTAGATGGACTTAGGGACCAACTGGATGTGGGAAGTGATGGGGAAGTAGGTGTCTAAGATAAATGGTTACCAGGAGGTATATAGAGAGAGTCAAGGTGTGAAGGCATGTTTGTATGGGAAGATAACTAGACTCATGACTTGCTTCCTGCTGCCTTTTAGGATTACCTCTTGCCACTGCTGAGTATAGATCCTTTTCACCTGCTTGACTGAATCACTTGCAGTTTCCCAAAGGTGCCTACCCTTCAAATCTCAGTCTCTTTGTACACATAGCTCCAGATGACATGATACACTCCCCTTCTCCTGCTCTTCCTGGAAGACTGCAACTTACCAGCTCACCAGTTCTGTCCAGCCAGCCTTCTCCGGCCCTTCCCTTGCTTTCCTTCCTACCCAACTGTTGTGAGTTGAATTGTGTCCCCCCAGAAGATACATTGACTATTCTAATCCTCAGGACCTGAGCATGTGACTTTATTTGAAAACAGGGTCTTTGCCTATTTAATCAAATTAAGATGAGGTTATTAGGGTTTACCCTAATCCAATACAACTGCTGTCCTTATAAGAAGAAGAAAATGTCACATGAAAACAGAAATACATGGGAGGAACACCATGTGACAATGGAGGCAGAGATTAGAATGATGAAGTGGCCTAAGGAAAGCTAGGATTGTCGGCCACCAACAGAAACTAGGAAGAGCCAAGGATGGATTCTGCCCAGAGTCTCAGAGGGCGCAGAGCCCTGCTGACACCTTGCCTTCAGATCTCTAGCCTCTAGAACTGTGATACTTTGTTACAACAGCTATAGAAAACTAATATACCAACCATTACTTTGTGCCCATATTTCCATACTTGTAAATGCTATATGTCTGTGCAGGCATTTACCATCTAGTCTGACTCTTTAAACTATAAGCTTATCTTTAAAGATAAGAATTCTTACACATCTTCATACATACTGCACTCTGGCCCAACGAAGACTTAATAATGAATATTTCTTTCTTTTCATTTATTTGTTTTTGGCCATGACATGTGGCCTATAGGATCCTAGTTCCCCAACTGGAGACAGAAGCTGTACCCCTGCAGTGAAAGCATCAAATCCCAACCACTGGACCACCAGGAAATTCTCAAGTATTTCTTACATGAGAAAAAAAAATGAGTCAAAGTTCTGGATGTAATGTAGAGACTGGCAGGAGCTTAAGAGATGGCTGCAACTGAAAGGGGCAGACAGAGTGTATACCTGATATTTTAGCTGATATGAGCCTGAAGGAGTTTTTACCTTGGGGTATGGGTCAGGGTAGTGGGAATGATGATAAAGGAAGCAGCCTTGAGAGTCAAGAAGAAAGGCCCACCCTTCCTTCCAATCCATGACACATGGATGAACTGCCAGCCATGACTTATAAGAGCTGCGTGGAAGAGAAAAACCAGAATTCTGCTAAGGTGATGAATGCAGGCAATATTCTGGTAAAGTCATTTGGAGTCTCAGGCCAACACTCAGCGTGTATGCCATCACAACAGACCTACTTGGTATACAGCTACTCTTCTGAGTCTCCAGACTGTTCCCCATCACTTGGCCATCCTTAGGTCCCTCAGTGAGCTCAGAAACTAAAGGAGGAACACTTGCCTATCTGTATGATGGTCATTTTTCTTTCTGCCTGTTTGGAGCTAGCCTGCACCGTTTTAGTTATCAAATATTCTGAGCAGTTTGTCTGTGAGGCATGGAAGCTAGAGTGCCAGCAGAAAAGGCAGTGGAGGAGAATGAGCACTGAGATGCCTGAAGGTGACAGTGGGAAAAGAGGTCTGATGTCCAGGGAGGCTGAGGGTAACAGGGTTGCAGGCCTAGCGAGTGGAACTGGCCTTGAGTGTCTTAAGAGCTGGTCCATGGTGACATGTGAGCTCTCTAAAAGCTGCCTGAGCTAGGAGAGAAGCATGCTAGCCTACTTGGCTCCTGGAAGCAGCTGGCTCAGAAAGAAAGGGTTTGGCCAGGTCCCAGAGCCTGGAAAGATAGGAAAATGGAGTTTGATGCCTGTGTGGGGGAGGTGGGAGCAAAAGACATTTATGCTAAATTCCACTGAGAGTTATTTTAGTACTGACTTTATTACATTCTAATTCTTCAAGAAATATAATCTCATATTTAGTAAGTGTGCTAACTTGATTAACCAGAAGTCTTTATTCCTGCCCACTCTGTATAAATTTTCTTTATTTCTATGTTCTGCTATGGAAGGAGAAGAAACATGAAACAAAAGCAGTTAATGTGTTTATGTATTCTCTTTGACCCTGAAAGAGTTGGAAAGAATTTATCCTGCAGGCTTAATTCATTGTTTCCTATTTAGAGGGATTTAGCAAGATCAAAGTGAGTTTCAACTATAGTCACCCATGAGGTCTACAATCCTGCACTGTAGCCATTTTAGTACAGAATCAAATATGCTTCTGGACTTTCCTCTGAGATGTGGCAAATATAATTTATTGCCTTTGATAAGCTCAGCTGAGCATTGTAATTAGGAATATTAGAGCATTGGGGGTACAGTGGATCTTCATAAAATTAAGATAAAGTTAATGTTTACTATGGGTCTATCTTGGGCTTCCCAGGTGGCGCTAGGGTAAAGAACACACCTGCCAATGCAGGAGGCTTAAGAGTTGCAGGTTCAATCCCTGGGTTGGGAAGATCCCCTGGAGGAGGACACGGCAACAAACTCAAGTATTCTTGCCTGGAGAATCCCATGGACAAAGGAGCCTAGCAGGCTACAGTCCATGGGGGTGCAAAGAGTCAGACACGACTGAAGCAATTTGGCATGCACGCAAGGGTCTATCTTGGACACGGTTGGGTTTCCAAGTAGGTCAAACATTAATGACAGGCAAGTAGAAAGAACATTCTAGTTAGTTACCTACAATACAACAGTATAGACGCCACAGTTTAAAAACAAAATTCTAGGGACAAAGTTAGTATTCACTTTGGCTTCATTTTTAGTTCAGTTCAGTTCATGACGCTGGCTAGAAAACCCCACATATGAGAAAATGTGAAAAGAAAATTCCTGTGTGTCCTAGAATGTTCTTGATAGGAAATATTTTTTTAAAGAAGATTATTGATGATCTTCAGTGTTTCCTGCTTTATGTTTCACAGATGAGAGCGTTTGCACTGAAACCACCCACCAATGGAGCCCCACTGCTGGTTTCCCAAGTGTGAGCTTTTCTTGCGGTCTCCCCATCCAGCTTTACTTACTGCCAGTCCAGGGGGAGGAAACAGCTAGACACCAGTCGCTCTTGTCAGGGCTTTGTGGTTCCTAGTGAGGGTCCCCTCTCCACCTGCGTTAGCCACAGGAGAATGAAGAAGGTCTGGAATCCCATCCAGAGCACAGGCCCGCTTCATATGAACACATGATGATGTAGGGGAATATCCTTTATGAACACAGCAATACTGCTCTCAAGCACAGATCAAATTAAAACTGAATGCATGTACGTGAGAACAAAGAATTTTTTTAGAAAGGGTTCTGAACCTAAATTAAAGAATAGCTGCTGTCGTTCAGTGTATGAAACCAAGCCATTGGTGGCACCTAGAAAAGGGCCTGGCACATAACAAGCCCTCTATAAAGATTTTTGACAGACTGTTGTTGACAGACAACCCCTCCACACACGTGAATGCCTTCTCTGCTTTATCCAGCAGACTCACTTATCTCAACTGTTTCCTTTCTAGCATTATAGCTAGTTAATAACTCACTCTGCCATGTGGAACAAGATACATAATCAGATAGAGTTCCAAGAAACTGATGTTTTTAAGGGAACCATTGATTGAGGAAGAATTTCAGAAGCATTTATTCTATTTATTCACAGATTTGACCAACACGCATAGGTTGCTACTCATGGGCAGACATGGCATCCATTACGTTATACTGTTGGGGAGCTGAGAGAAGAAATGCTCTCCAAGAGGCCACTGTGGGAGAGACAGACAGACACTTGGAGAATTACGATACCACAAGACAGAGGCAGGCAAATAGTTCCTCAGGATCCAGGTGGAGGCAAAGACTAACTGCCTGAGTGGAGTGGGATGGAGGTGACCCTTGAACTGGGGTAATTCCAGGGCAAGAATGGGGGACAGCATTTCACACAGACTAGTAGAGCATGGAAAAGTGAAGGAACATGAGGTGCCTTTGTTACTGAGCCACGTTTGTTCTGACAGTCCTGCAGCAAGCCAGAACACTAAGACAATGAGGTCTGCAGCAGAGAGGATTGATTTGTAAGGCAGCCAGGAGAGGAGCCAAATCTCAGATCTGCCTACCAAATGCTTGGGGCTCTGAATGTTTATGGAATAAAACTGCATGATATCTTGAGGTATGGGAAGTATGGGAAAAGGTGATTGGAGAAAGGGGTGGTAACTGTCTTTCTGTGCAGGTGTAAATAAGCTATGGGCCTCTGCACATTCAAAAATGAGGGCATTGAGCACCATTTGAGGGTAGAGTTTTTAACTCTGTGATGTCAGAAGGTCACTGAGTGGACACTCGCTCGTGTCCAGCTCAGCCTGGACTAGATAAAGCTGATTTCAAGTTTCTAGAAAGCAACTCTAGCAAACACCTTATTGTTTAGGCTATGTGCTGCATGGAGGACACACAAGTCTTAAAATGACCTTGAATTAGTGAAGGTAGGTGAAATAGAATTGATTCATGGCCACAGTTTCTTTCTAGCACCTTGAGAATGATAGTGAGACTGGTCTGAAGAACATAAAGAGAAAAAAAGTGGATGTGAAAAGACAGGGAGCCTAGGAAAACAGATAGGGCCAGATTGTGAGGGCCCAAGGAGTTTGGACTTTATCCTATGTAATAAGCAGTCACTGAAGACTGAGCTCTTTGAGTAAAAGACAAAGCGGGGAAGGGTCTAATTGTTTGCTCCATTCCTAACACTGCATCTGCCAAAGCAGAGTTGATTTTACACATTATATTTCATTACATAACATGATAAATTTTTTTTAGCATGAGAGCAGTATTAAGATGAATGGAGAGTGAGGAAAAATGGAGATCGGGCCTGAGACCAGTCTAGAACTGTTAACAACAGTCAAATAAAAATAATTAAGATTACGGGGTGGGACGGGGAGGGAGGTTCCAAAGGGAGGGCTATATGTATACTTATGGCTGATTTATGTTGACCTTTGACAGAAAACAGGAAAATTCTGTAAAGCAATTATCCTTCAATTAAAAAATAAATTAATTAAAAAAATAAGATTACACAGTTGAGAAATTTCAAAGTAGAACAGATGCAAGTGAGCATAAATACAGTTTTTAAAATAAGAAGTCTTCCCACTGTAAACAAAGACTATAGGCTTCAAAATATATTTAGGGTTTTCCATGAAGTATTTTGGAGAAGGCAATGGCACCCTACTCCAGTACTCTTGCCTGGAAAATCCCATGGACGGAGGAGCCTGGTAGGCTTCAGTCCATGGGGTCACGAAGAGTCGACACACCTGAGCGACTTCACTTTCACTTTTCACTTTCACGCATTGGAGAAGGAAATGGCAACCCACTCCAGTGTTCTTGCTTGGAGAATCCCAGGGATGGGGGAGCCTGGTGGGCTGCCGTCTATGGGGTCGCACAGAGTTGGACACGACTGAAGCGACTTAGCAGCAGCAGCAGCAGCAGCATGAAGTATTTATACCAACATCACACGTATTCTGAATCAAAGTCTATACTCTTTATTCCATTATGAGTTCACAGAATAATAAAATGCAATAGAATCTGGCAGTATTAGCACAAGAAAATTACAATATATGTCATTGCTTGCTTACTACTTGCAGTAATTTACAAACCAGGCCCACTGACACTTACGGAAAATTTACAGTCACAAAAAAGCTGAGAGATTTCTGGCAGGCACAAGAGACATTTGTAGCTTAGCCAAGAAAATAATTCACATTTCCTACTTATAGTTTCAAGGTTCTTCATACTACTTATCCTGCTTTCTTTTTTCTTTCTACTTTTTTTTCTGATATGTTTTGAAAAATGTAAGTACTTTTCTAGACTTTCTCAATTTAACTAGCTTTTAAAGTGTCAGGAAAACATCTAGGAACTAATAAACCTTGTATAGTTGACAAGTGTACCTACACTATGTGGATCTTCTCAGAAAAGTATCTTGGCAGTGTTTCGTGGTGTTGTGAAAGAAATCCTTTTCATAGGCATCTTTGAAGAGATGACAGACAGTGGAGAGTTGCAACTCAAAGCCATTTTTAAAGTAAAAAGATGATTAATCTCTGTCCTTGGCTTTCTTTCTCTCTCTTGAATACTTTGGTATTTTTGTTTAAATAATTTTTCCCCTGCTACCACAAATTTCTACCAGGTACTATAAAATTTGTGATTTCAGATGGTCAAGAATCTGCCTGTAATGCAAGTGACTGGGGTTCAATCCCTGGGTTGGTAAGATCCCCTGGAGAAGGAAATGGCCACCCACTCCAGTATTCTTGCCTGGAAAATCCTGTGGACAGAGGAGCCTGGCAGATTACAGTCCATGAGTTGCAAAGCATCGGACACGACCGAAAAACTGATACTTTCGCTTTCACTATAAAATCTGTGATTTTTCTTGTCCCATGGAGGGATTACAGGAAATGAAAAAAAGTGCTATTCTTGACAAACGAAGAGCTGATGCTGACTCAGTGGTCATTAAGTCCCAACCCTTGGGTATTTTTCCAGAGGTTAGGGGCAGGCACTATTGCTCCTCTGCTTAATGAGCAGGCTGGTCACAGAAGCCATTTCTAGCTTTGGAATACTGTTCATGGTGGGAAACCAGGTGGTGTTGGCCTCAGTGGCCTACTCCAATGAGAAGAGAGCCAGCTGGCTCAGCTACGTAAGGAGGTATATTCAACATTCTCCTCTTCTCCTCTTTATGTGTAGCACTGAATCAGCAACCATGATGAGGTCTTCAAAAGAAGAGCAGAAGTAATTGACAGGTAATTCTTAAATATGTAGATATTGTTAAATATATATTTTGCCTTGACCTCAATAGCTATCTCTAGAAACTGAAACAGGAATAGAAGATTCCATCCACAATCCATCTCTTGGCAGCCAAACCCACACAAGAAATTTAACACAAATACAGCCAAATTCGGTGCTTGGGCTGTCACTTGGAAATCTTCTTTGGGCCACGCTAAAAAGTGTTGTTGTTGTTCAGTTGCTAAGTCATGTCCAACTCTTTGTGACCCCATGGATTGCAGCACACCAGGCTTCCCTGTCTTTCACTATCTCCCAAAGTTTGCCAAATTTATGTCCATTAAGTCAGGGATGCTATCTAACCATGTTATCTTCTGCTGCCCTCTTCTCCTTTTGCCTTCAATCTTTCCCAGCATCAGAGTATTTTCCAATGAGTTGGCTCTTTGCATCAGGTGGCCAAAGTATTGGAGCTTCAGCTTTAGCATCAGTCCTTCCAATGAATCTTCAAGGTTTGTTTCCTTTAGGATTGACTGGTTTGATCTTCTTGCAGTCTAAGGGACTCCCAAGAGTCTTCTCCAGCACCACAATTCGAAGGGATCAATTCTTTGGTGCTCAGCTTTCTTTATGGAAGAATCTGCCTGCAATGCGGGAGACCTGGGTTCGATCCCTGGGAGAAGGGAATGATTACCCATTCTAGTATTCTTACCTGGAGAATTCCACGAACAATGAGCCTGGCAGGCTACAGTTGGTGGGGTTAAAAAGAGTCAAACATGACTGAACAAGTAACACTATACTAAGGACACTATAGTTAGGAGTAAAGTGGTTCAATTATTCTAAAATATAAAGAAAAACTGTACTGGCATTCATAATCTTGCAGTCAAGCTAATATTTCATTAATATTTTTACACAAGAAAGTCATCTTCATCTGCATTCACTTTTAGTGGGGTTGGAAGTAAAGAAATAATACAAGAGGCAACAGTTTGACTTTTGATGATGGAAATATTTTTTCAAAATTCTTCAGAGAACTCTATATCATTCCCTGTTCCAGTGTTTTTTGTTTTATTAACTGTGATAAAACACATTAGGTCACACTGTGCTAGCCCTTTTCATGAGTGTCTCAAAGCAAGGCAGTGCTTAATTTAGAGCCCAGTCATGTTGGGTCCAGGGAGGTGACTGCTGGGTCCAAGCAGGAACCAAGCAATCTGCCCCAATCTGCCCAATAATTTACAACATGAAGAGAAGTTTTGTGTATTCCTTTGAAAACAGGATTACCACTGCTGAGCGGGGCTCCTGCTGACAGAGGAGAAGAGGCAATGCAGGTCTTGGAAACTTGGATGGAAAGAACTCAGGAAGGGAGGTGACCATCCAGCTTCCCCCTGGATGAGAAGCCTCTCTCTGCCCCAGGGGCTGGGCAGGGCCATCAGGGTGTAAAGAGCACAAATCCACTGGGCAGTGGAAGACCTGTGCCTAGGAACAGAGGTGGCGCCAGGAGCGGAGGTGCCAAAGGGGACTGTGGAGGCCTCTGCCTGGGGTGATCCCTGGGGAACACAGACGCTCTGACTAGCAAACTTGTTGCCCTCCTTCCCTTCCTACTCACTCCCCTCTCTACTGTCTCCATGTAGTAATTACTCCTTTACTGAGGCCCTGTTCCAGGCCAGAAGCACAGCTACAGGCTAGGGTCAAGGCAATAAAAACAGAGTAGCTTCCCTGGTGGCTCAGTGGTAAAGAATCTGCCCACCAATGCAGGAGATGCAGGTCTGATCCCTGGGTTGGGAAGATCCCCTGGAGAAGGAAATGGCAGCATTTCTGCCTGGGAAATTCCATGGACAGAGGAGCCTGGTGGGGTACAGTCCATGGGGTTGCAAAAGAGTTGGACACGACTTAGCAACTAAATAGCAAGTTTTCAGGAATCCTGCAGTCGCTTCTGAGGAGCTGAGTTCTAAAGCAATGAACTGAGTGTTGCTCTTCAGGGCACAGAGCCTGTGTTAAGGGAGATGAGATTTGGGGCCCAGGAATAGGAGACCCGAGTGAGACCATTGCCATCAGGGTATGATAAAGTATCTTCACCTTCTCTCCTCTCATCCCCTATGCCAGGTATTGCTGGGAACCAGGGTGTCAGATCAATCTAAGGAAGAACTTTCTGACTCGGAGATGTCCAAAGATAAAATGAACTGTGTTGAGGGGTGGAGAGCTCCCAGCCACTGGATTTGTTGAAGAGTCTGGATAGCTAACTGGTGGATTGACAAGGTCCGTTCTAGACCTAGTAGTCTGTGAATCCACAGTGGGCTGGTCCACTGGAGGAGGTGGCAACTCTAGATGAACTAGTCTGCTGCTCTGACCTGTCATGAGGATAATAAGAAGGCCTAATCAAGGAAAGGGTGATGGGCTGCTATATTTAAGATGGATAACCAACAAAGATGTATTGTATAGCACATGAAACTGTGCTCAGTGTTATGTGCCAGCTTGGATGGGAGGGGTTTTGGGAGAGAATGGATACATGTATATGTATGGTTGAGTCCCCTCGCTGTTCACCTGAAACTACCACAGTATTGTTAATTGACTATACCCCAATACAAAATAAAAGTTTAAAATTAAAAAAAAAAAAAGGCAAAGGGTGATGGGAAAAAGCCTGGTGATGAGGAAGCTGGGGATGAAATATAGGAGCAGAAGGCAAGGATTATATACAGCTGCCATAACGAAGTACCACATACTGGGTTGGTTTTAAACAACAGAAATTTAATATATCACAGTCTGGAGACTAAAAAGCCCTAAATCAAGGTGTCAGCAGGGCTGGTTCCTTCTGTGAACTCTAAAGGAGAATTTTCTCCATGCTTCTGCCAGCTTTGGGAAGCCCATGTGGCCCTAGGCTTGTAGATGTATCACTCCAGTCCTGTCTTCACATGGCTTTCTGCCTATAAGGACACAAGATATAGTGGATTAGGGGTCCACCCTACTTCAGTATAACCTCATATTAACTAGTTACATCTGCAGTGACTGTATTTCCAAATAAGTTTAGATTCTGAAGTACTGGAGGTTAGGACTTCAATATAACTTATTTTTGAAGTGAAGTGTTTGTCGCTCAGTTGTGTCCAACTCGTTATGATCCCATGGACTGGTGGTGGTTTACTGGCTAAGTCGTGTCTGACTCTTGCAATCCTGTGGACTGTAGCCTGTCAGGCCCCTCTGTCCATGGGATTCTCCAGGCAAGAATACTGGAGTGGATTGCCATTTCCTTCTCCAGGGGATCTTTCCAACTCAGGTACCAAACCCGGGTATCCTGCATTGCAGGTAGATGATTTACCAACTGAGCTATGAGGGAAGCCCATGGAATAAAGCCTGGCCGACTTCTTTGTCCATGGAATTCTCAGGCAAGAATACTGGAGTGGATAGCCTTTCCCTTCTCCAGGGAATCGTCCTGACCCTGGGATCAAACCTGGGTCTCCCGCATTGCAGGCAGATTCTTTACTGTCTGGACCACCAGGGAAGCCCTAATATTTTTAGGGTAACATAATTTAACCCATAACAGGAGGCAACTTGCTTAATCTGAGCCCTCTGCCTTTCCCACCTGTACAGTTCTAGTGCTGGTGCTGCATGGAGAGAGCCTGTGTAGCTGGAGTGGATACTACCCCCTCCGCTGGCCTGAGCTTAACTTTAGATACACCTGAGTCCTAAGAGTGTCCCCAGGGCTTTAAACTCCTGCCTTTCCCTAGAATCCACTTCTCACAGCAGCCACAGCACCCACAACCAGGATATACATGTATGCTGGCCCATTACAGCGTTGAGTTCTCTTTTTCTCTCTCATCCAAGTCATCCCTGGTATCTTTCACTCACACCCAGGCAGAGATAAGGTGGAGAGACTGTGTGTGGGAGGGTTTTGTTTTTTTGTATTTCTCTTTTGAGACTCATCTTACAAAGACCTAGACAGTCCCAGAATTTTTGGCCTATTTCACCCAGTGTTGGATGGCTCCTTACACTGAGTTCCCAAGATTTGGGGGGGGAGACAGATTCTAAACCACCATTCTAGGAACTTCTGCCACGATCCCTTCCATGGGATTACCAACACAGAGGCAGAATGTGGCAAAATGGAGAAATATCAGACCAGAAGCATAAGTCTGAATGAAGTTCTATGACCACACACTACAGATGGGTCTTGTGATAGTGGTGGTTAGGTCATTTCTCCTCTCTAGCCTTCAGCTTTTCCAATGGTAAAAAATGTTAGACTATTTCAATGTTGATGTTCTATGATTTCATAAAAGTCAATATTCTATGATCCCACAATAGGTCTCTAAGGACCATTCCAATGCTGACATTTCATGATTTTATAATGGAGAGTTAAGCTTTTTATGGTTTTTAAATGGAAGGAAAGAAGAGACACACTGCATTTCTCTGAAAGTCAGTTAATGTCTTTGGGAAATGATGTCACCTTCGAGCCTCAATTTTCAGACCTATAAAATACAGAACTAACAATAAGAGCCTCATGAAGTGGTGGGAGCGACGGTGCTTGGAGAGATTTACAATTCGGTACAGAGTCAAACTGGAAACCTCTCCTAAGGTTCCGTCAAACAGCTTTCAGAGCCCCAGCCGCGGTTGGCGCTAACTCACCGAGAGGGCTGGGGGAGGGGGCGGGGCGAGGAGGTTGGCCTTGTTCTTGCCCCGCCCCCCGCCCCGCCCTAGATATCGCGAGAGGGCGGGCCCGCTTGGCATTAGCGTCGGCGTCGTTCCGGCGCTAGGCCGGCTTCTCTCCGCGGGCCACGGTTAGAGTGCCGGTGGCCAAGGGCTCGCGGAGGGCCGCCAGCCACGCGGCGTCGGCTAGACGTCCGAGCGTCCGAGTCGTTGTGTCGTGACAACAACTCTGGTGGTTATCTCCGCGACAGCAGGTGCGGCCGCTTCAGCCCCAGACGGGCTCGGCGGCTGCCTGGCGAGTTTCTGCTCGCGCCCAGCCCTTTCCTTCCTGAACTCGGCGCCAAGCAGCGACGCTGAGCCGACCGCCGGAGCAGCAGGCAATGGCGGCCTCGACGGCCTCTCACCGGCCCATCAAGGGGATCCTGAAGAACAAGAGCTCTACGACTTCCTCTGTGGTGGCCTCGGCCGAACAGCCCGGCAAGAGTGTCGACGAAGAGCTGAGGTGAGAGCCGAGAGGGGCGGCCACTCGCCCACCGGGTCAGCCTGGGAAGCCCCACCTTTCCCCCGGTGCCGTTGCAGACCCCCAGCCGGACCAACCCCAGATCCCGAGCCCGAGCGCGGCCGGCGGGCGGGGCGGTTGCGTAGTTGCGGCCCCTGGGCGGCTCAGGTCTCCCTCCGCCGGCCAGGCTTAGGGGTGGGGTGATTATAAAGAAGGCTGGAGCTATGACGTTTATTGTGTTTGTGTGTGTGTATTTAACATATATACATATATAATAATTTTAAAACATATATCAGGATCTTTAAGCTCTTGGAGATTGGGAATATTAAAGAACCAAATTGAAGTTGTAAAGCTTCACCTGTTAAGCAGTTATTACTTCACTTCGTATTCGAGTGTCTAAAATTCAATAATTAAAGGGTATTTTCCTGGATTGGAAATCCTTTAAGATGCAGTCGTAGACTAATAAGAGGCTCCTCCGTAAAAGAGATTTCTCCATTTTTCTAATTGCCCTTCTTCCACGGTCATTCCTTTTTAGGTGAACATTATCGAAAGAAAAGCATCGTGCCACATTCACTCCCTTGGGTCCTGGTTTGTCATTATCTCTGCATTAAAAGAAACAAGACATTTTCCCAGTCTATGTTTAATGGAAAGCTACTTATTGCTAATTATTTTTGAATCTGCAGCAAGACTTTGAGCGCTTTCTAGTCTTTGTTCCTCTTGAAAGACATATCTAAGCTCAGAACAGTTCAGAAAGTACCAAGTTAAAATGATGCCATGATAATTTAGTTGCTTTTGCATACTCGCAAATACATATGTGAAAAGATGTTGACCTATAGTATTGTATGTGATAGTAAATAATTGGTAACAACCCAAGGTCCATTAAGAAGGACTAGTGAAATATTAATTATAGTACATTAGTATAATGGGAAAATAGACCAGCCTTTAAAAGAATGAAATAGATGTTAATGGCTCAGAGAAAGATACCCAAGGTGCAGTCCTCAATAGAATAAAAAAAAAAGGTGGAAAACTGATAATATATAGTGTAAAATGAAACACTAGGTTAGAAGTCATAGAGGGGCTTGAGTGTTCTAAGATACTAAGCATACAAGGACTCTTACATACTGGAAATAAGGCTTAAGAAAAGTTGTTGAAATCTGTGAAGTCATAAAGCTAAAATTAGGATGTTCCCGAAAACTTTGAATATTGGAACTAGGGCACACCTGTTTAAAAAGATCATTTTAGAGCTATAAAAGGAACTACAGTTTGGTGATGGTGAATTTATGGGGATTTGTGTTGTCTTGAGGAAAACATGAAGTAAGATCATAGCTTAGAATCGTGGCCTTTGGGGGTTGGAAAGGACCTTAATTTGTCTAGCAGCTCTCCTACGCCTGGATGTTTGACCCTTACATTCTCCGACGTGCAATTTTCCAACCTCTATTTGGGGTAAGCTGCTTCAGATTGAGGGTTGTAATGGGACTAAAAAAACAGAATCTTACCAGACATAGCTGTAACAAGAAGACTGAGATAGTCTAAAAACCAAACTATGGAAGGCTCTTATATGACTTCAGGGTATTCGGCAGCAGCACTGTGGTTCTCAGTGGCATTTAAGTTATTTAGTCATTCTCCAGCATGAGCTTCTTTCTGTTTGGCTACCAAGTAGCTGCTTATATTTTCTTCTGTCTTTCCCTACTTCTGTTTATTCTCAACCTTAGTCTGCTGTAATTTCTGGTGGCCCCACTCTGTGTATTGGCGTCTTTATACAATTGATCAGGATTTACCTTCCAAGTCCTGCCTGGAAAGCCACTATACTAGACTGATTTACTTACACAGGGCTGCTCCTTCTCTAGGAGCTGCTAACAGGGCAGATTCATTTAAGAGTGGCCTTTTGCAGGGCGGTTGACTTTGACTTGTCTAAATTAGAAGGTTATAGTCCTATCTTCAAAGGGAGCTGCCAAGCCCTAATTGATTGAGGTTTATGATGTTTGGTTCTAAGTAGTAAAGGGGATGGGTTTTTTCATGATAAGTGTTGTATGACTATAAAAGAAATAAACTAATTCTTTTGGTAATACAATGTGCATTGTTATTTATGTCACAGTTCATACAACCAATATTAGTGACTTTATGAGAGCCTCTTTGAATGCAAACAATGAAAGTATAGTTGAAGATATTTGAAACAAACTTTTTGTAATGTTTAATGACAACCAGTATTTTTCCTTTTGTTTATAAAGGACTGAAATAAATAGCTCTTTCAATTACAATGCACTTAAACTTCAGAAACTAAAAAAATATAGTGTAATGGTCTAGCTTTAAATGTTGGAACCAGAGTTTAAGGCAAAATAATCTCATGTTAATTAATGTGAAAATGACCAGGGATTTAAGTCAATTCTCAGTGTTCTGAGTAGTTACATTCTGTAAAGTCACCACAAACGCTGGATTAGTTCTTGCTGAACTGTTAACTCCTAGAAGAAATGTAAAAATAGGTTACTGTAAGCTGGTGGTCACAGCATTTTCATCACCTTTTAAAAATTTGTTTGTTTAAAGACACCTAATTTAATATATATTGATTCATTAACATTGAACACGTGGCCAACAGCACTATAACTCATACGTGAATGAAGAAGTTTGTCTAACACATATTTTCACCATAAAGCACTTAACAGCTTTCTTGGGCTTAGGAGCACTAGATAGCAGTTAAGCACTATTCTTGGGAGCCATTTTGAACAGCCAGTTCACCAAAAAAGCGAAAAACGTGGCACTATAGACTGTAAAAAGGACACATTTACAGTAAGAGAGCTGAAACAAGGTTTAATCTCAGCCAGGAACACGTACATGTTCAGGCTGCTCAGATTTTTCTCACTCTGTGCATGTATGAGAGAGAGAGAAAGCTCCTCAAGTATTGATTTTGAAGTTACAGGTAAAGTTTAGCAAGTAGGCACATTTCCAAATACAGAATCCATGAATAACCATACCTTTTATTGGTGCCTTTATCATGTGAAATACAGTGGTGGTTTCCCTTTTCTGCACAAACCACTCCCTGACCCCATCAATTGTAAGAGGGTATAACTTAACAGAACGTTTTATGTAACACAAAGAGATGTTACTAAGGGGTTTTTAAGTCATAATTGAGATGTGCTATTCCAGTGGTCTCTAAACTTTTTGATTGTGCATCATTTATTAGGAAAAAATGAAATATGTTTCAAATATGTTTGTTTACAATTAGATGGTATCTCAAGGTTCAAAGTATACTTAAAGTGAGGTTTATATACTGCCATATTTCAAATAGTCTTCAGGACTCTCTTAATACAGTCCTTGTCAAACCATCTTTTTTTTAATGTCACAGTGCTGTTATTTTCTTATTCTTTATACTTTGCATTGGTACTGTTATCTTCAATGAGTAGTTATTTCAGGTACCCCTTTCTGAGGGTTAGTTCAATTAAAACTGGATAGAACCTGTAAATCCACATAAAATTAGGCATAGATAATCTCAGTACACTGTAGCACGCTGCTAGTATCAAAATACCACTAGTTAGAACACCACTGTCATCCCCATTATTGTGGAATTCCCATTCTTTCTGGATACTTTGAATATAGTAAACAACCTGTGAATGTCAAACATAACAGTTATAGTGAGTAAGTACATGCACTTCATCAAAACAAGACATCATTGATTTTAAGATGTACCATGATTTTATGTCACAGCAAGAAGAAAAAATGCTACCAATTACAAGATGTGAGAAGCTCTATACAGTCAGCAAAAACAAGACCGGGAGCTGACTACGGCCCAGATCATGAACATGTTATTGCCAAATTCAGACTTAAATTGAAGAAAGTAGGGAAAACCACTAGACCATTCAGATATGACCTAAATCAAATCCCTTATGATTATACAGTGGAAGTGAGAACTAGATTTAAGGGACTAGATCTGATAGACAGAGTGCCTGATGAACTATGGACGGAGGCTCGTGACATTGTACAGGAGACAGGGATCAAGACTATCCCCGTGGAAAAGAAAAAAACGGCTGTCTGAGGAGGCCTTACAAATAGCTGGGAAAAAAAGAGAAGCAAAAAGCAAAGGAGAAAAGGAAAGATACTCCTATTTGAATGCAGAGTTCCAAAGAATAGCAAGGAGAGATAAGAGAGCCTTCCTTAGCGATCAGTGCAAAGAAATAGAGGAAAACAACAGAATGGGAAAGACTAGAGATCTCTTCAAGAAAATTAGAGATACCAAGGGAACATTTCATGCAAAGATGGGCTTGATAAAGGACAGAAATGGTATGGACCTAACAGAAGCAGAAGATATTGAGAAGAGGTGGCAAGAATACACAGAAGAACTGTACAAAAAAGATCTTCATGACCCAGATAACCACGATGGTGTGATCACTCACCTAGAGCCAGACATCCCGGAATGTGAAGTCAAGTGGGCCTTAGGAAGCATCACTATGAACAAAGCTAGTGGAGGTGATGGAATGCCAGTTGAGCTATTTCAAATCCTGAAAGATGCTGTGAAAGTGCTACACTCAATATGCCAGCAAATTTGGAATACTCAGCAGTGGCCACAGGACTGGAAAAGGTCAGTTTTCATTCCAATCCCAAAGAAAGGCAATGCCAAAGAATGCTCAAACTACCGCACAATTGCATTCATCTCACATGCTAGTAAAGTAATGCTTAAAATTCTCCAAGCCAGGCTTCAGCAATACGTGAACTGTGAACTTCCAGATGTTCAAGCTGGTTTTAGAAAAGGCAGAAAAACCAGAGATCAAATTGCCAACATCTGCTGGATTATTGGAAAAGCAAGAGAGTTCCAGAAAAACATCTATTTCTGCTTTATTGACTATGCCAAAGCCTTTGACTGTGTGGATCACAATAAACTGTGGAAAATTCTGAAAGAGATGGGAATACCAGACCACTTCACCTGCCTCTTGAGAAACCTGTATGCAGATCAGGAAGCAACAGTTAGAACTGGACATGGAACAACAGACTGATTCCAAATAGGAAAAGGAGTACATCAAGGCTGTATATTGTCACCCTGCTTATTTAACTTATGTGCAGAGTACATCATGAGAAACACTGGGCTGGAAGAAACACAGGCTGGAATCAAGATTGCCGGGAGAAATATCAGTAACCTCAGATATGCAGATGACACCACCCTTATGGCAGAAAGTGAAGAGGAACTAAAAAGCCTCTTAATGAAAGTGAAAGAGGAGAGTGAAAAAGTTGGCTTAAAGCTCAACTTTCAGAAAACTAAGATCATGGCATCTGGTCCCATCACTTCATGGCAAATAGATGGGAAAACAGTGGAAACAGTGTCAGACTTTATTTTTCTGGGCTCCAAAATCACTGCAGATGGTGATTGGAGCCATGAAATTAAAAGACGCTTACTCCTTTTAAGGAAAGTTGTGACCAACCTAGTTAGCATATTAAAAAGCAGAGATATTACTTTGCCAACAAAAGTCTGTCTAGTCAAGGCTATGGTTTTTCCAGTGGTCATGTATGGATGTGAGAGTTGGACGGTGAAGAAAGCTGAGCGCCGAAGAATTGATGCTTTTGAACTGTGGTGTTGGAGAAGACTCTTGAGAGTCCTTTGGACTGCAAGGAGATCCAACCAGTCCATCCTAAAGGAAATCAGTCCTGGGTGTTCATTGGAAGGACTGATGTTGAAGCTGAAACTCCAATACTTTGGCCACCTGATGCGAAGAGCTGACTCATTGGAAAAGACCCTGCTGCTGTGAAGGATTGGAGGCAGGAGGAGAAGGGGACGATAGAGGATGGGATGGCTGGATGGCATCACCAACTCAATGGACATGAGTTTGGGTAAACTCCGGGAGCTGGTGATGGACAGGGAGGCCTGGTGTGCTGTGATTCATGGGTCACAAAGAGTTGGACACAACTGAGCGACTGAACTGAACTAAACTGATATGATGTCATCCATTTTAAGATATGTATTTTGTTTTCAGAAATATTAAAGTGAGAAAAATGTGTGTTTGGGATTGTTGAAAATATAATGTTAAGTGTTACTAAATTCTGTCTTATTAGAAGTGTTTAAGGTTACTGATCAGTAATGGAGCCACATTGCCTGGGTTCAGATCCTATTTACTACTTACTATGTCTGTGACTTCAACAGTGAGTTATTCATTATAGTTCTGCCTAGTTTAATTATTAAATGAGTTACTAAATGTAAAATGTTTAACACATTACTTCAAATGTTAGTCTTATTCTATTAGAAGTATAGAAACCTAATTTTCCATACTTACGTGATTGTGTACACAGCATGCTTTGGATTCACTTTGTTCAATTCAGATTCTGTAGTAGTCTTAGGTAATGTAGGCAAATTCTGCTTGGAAAGATTGTACTTAATTTCCTTTAACATAATTTTATGTAATCATAGTTCAACTATCTCATTTTCTGCCTATAAAGAGATATCGAATATTGTCAAAGGGTCACTGATTGAAGTTTTCCAAAAGTGACCTTTTATTTACTAATTGCTTTTATTGTTAAATCTTTAATTGTTCAACCTTAAAGTATTGTACTTTGTCAACCTACAGAAGTTGAATCTTCATTTAAGAAAGAACCATTTTTTGAAATGTGGGCTTAAGGTTTAACACATTGAAGCAAAATCCTGCTTCCAAACTTGGATAAAAATTAGAAAGTCGCAAGCAACAAGAAGTATGTAGGTCTTTGAGATGGCATCATATGAGTTATCAAAGTGGAAGTGAGAAGTGGTGACTTTTTTTGGTGTAGACTTAGGCTACAGGGAAACTAGTCACCCAAGAGGGAGCAACTGAAACTAAGAGGTGCTTTCACCCTTACAGCTGGTTTTCAGTGTAAGTGATCGTGCCCTTGTTTTTTCTAAGTGGCAGTAATGGCCCAGTGAAGGTCATAGGAATGGCTGTGGTAGTATTGGGATTAAACTAAAATTCACTCCTTGGGTTTTGTTGCTCACCTGATGTTAATTCTACCAAAACTTAAGAGATGCTAATTCCAGTATTCTTTGTCCTCTTCTCAGTTTCTCGGACTTCATTACTTTCCTCCTAAGAATTTCTAATGTTCTTTGGAGCCTATTGTTTTATGCCCTTATTTAAATTCATGGTTTTGCAAGATATTATTTCTCTGGATCTTGACAGTGTAAGGATTTCTTTTTCTCTTAGTATCGTGTTGAAGAAGTAGACTGAAGCTTTGGATATATAAATCTTTAATTCTGTTTATAGTAGAAAGTAAATGGCAAGCAAAGTACAAAAAATTTGGGTTATATAACCCAACAAGGTGGTTCTTTATAATATGGTTTATTCCTTATATATACCTTTGAGTAATATATAATGTGTTTAAACCTTCTCATAAATTTGAGTGTGTTCTTTACATTTATGTAGCTATAAATATCTCTAATGAGAATGCTTCCAGCAAATAGGCGAAGGATGCAAACAGTTCACACAAAGAAAGTAAAATAAGCATTTCTTTCATTATTTATTAGGTAATAAGCAGAGAAACAGACATAAAGCAGTGTTTAAGTATCAATTTATACCTGCTCAGGTGGGCAAAGTTTTGGTAATTATTTGGGGACATTACAAACAGTGCTCTCTTAAGAAAGAAAAACAGGCTATGTGGCAACATAGAGTGATCTACAGAGCTCTTCAATTTAACCCAGATATGCTTGTCCTAGCAAATTACCCTAAAAATATCACTGAATAGAATATGCACAAACATTTCTGCTTAAAGTAGGAAGACATTGGATTCAATCTAAACAGTTAACATTAGGAGAATAGTTTATTATTGAATATTATGCATGTAATACTAAAAAGGTAAAGACTAGAAAATACGAGCAGCTCATTATGATAAAATGCATATACTGATGTAGGAGCTGTTTTTATGTATACTATATGTACTGTTTCGTCTATATATTTTTATATACTGTGATAGCTTGGGTATCTTTTCTTATGGTATATGGAGTGGAAAGAATATACAGAAATCAAAATTGTTAGTGGGTTAAGGTGCTAAGGTTGTGCATATTAAATTTTATCCTTAATTTTAGGAAAATATTTCTTATATTCTACAGTTCTTTTCTTCTATCATTTATCTTACAGAACAGATTTACAGCATTTGAGGGGTACCTTTTTAACCGCAAAGGGCCATATTCATCTTCTAATGATGATAAAATTATTGTTTTTAATTAAATATTGCTAGCATTATTTATTTTTACTTTGAGATTAGGACACACTTAATAAAGTCATTTTGTATATGTTTATTTTTAAAATATTTTATTGTAATGTAATATAGATACATCTGTCTCTGTTTCATCGACTACGCTAAAGCCTTTGACTGTGTGGATCATGACAAACTGGAAAACTCTTAGAGAGATGGGAATACCAGACCATCTCACCTGTCTCCTGAGAAACCTGTATGCAGGTCAAGAAGCAACAGTTAGAACCCTCTGTGGAACAACTGATTGGTTCAGGATTGAGAAAGGAGTACGACAGGGCTGTCTGCTGTCACCCTGTTTAACCTATACGCTGAGCACATGATGAGAAATGCTGGGCTGGATGAGTTACAAGGTGGAATCAAGATAGGTGAGAGACACATCAACAAACTCAGATACGTGGATGATACCACACTAATGGCAGAAAGCGAAGGGGAACTAAAGAGCCTCTTGATGAGGGAGAAGGAGGAGAGTGAAAGAGCCAGTTTAAGACTAAATATTAAAAAAAACTAAGATCATGGCACCCAGCCCCATTACTGCATGGCAAATAGAAGGGGAAAAGGTGGAAGTAGTGACAGATTTTCTCTTCTTGGGCTCCAAAATCACTGCAGATGGTGACTGCAACCATGGAATCAGATGATTGCTTCTTGGTAGGAAAGCGATGACAAACCTAGACAGTGTTGAAAAGCAGATGGTTGTACAATAATATGAATGTATTTAATGCCACAGAACTATACACTTAAAAATGGTTAAAATGGTGAATTTTGTGTTATGTATATTTTACCACAATAAAAATATGAAGGAAAAAAGTGCTTAGTCTTAAATGGGGACACTGTGTGCACTTTAGAAAGCAAAAGAATGTAGAGTCAGACTCACCTGCCATGAGTGGGCCCATGTAATTTTTTTTTTTTTTATTCATACTTTTATTCCAGTTTCATGAAATCTTATGTGTGTACTATGTCATGGTGTTCAATGTGTATATTACTATGAAAGAAAGTGAAAGTGCAGTCACTTAGTTGTGTCTGACTCTTTGTGACCCCGTGGACTGTAGCCTACCAGGCTCCTCCGTCCATGGGATTCTCCAGGCAAGAATACTGGAGTGGGTTGCCATTTCCTTCTCCACCATGTAATTTTTAAGGTGACTTAGAATATGAAGAAAAGAATATGATACTAAAATTTTAAGTGTGTCATTCTTCAAGAGCATTTCAAGATCAGGTATTGGAAGATTTAGGAAAATTGAAAATACCTGCAGTAAAACATCACCAATGTGGAGCAAATATGGAAAGAATGATTTGAATCTGTGGAAAATCCACATTCTTTTTAAAGTAGTTTTATTTTCAAGTATATAATCAAGTCATAGATTGTATATGTAACAATGTTGTTGACCTGCAGAGAGGTTGTTTTTGTCCTTTTTAATGAATAGATAAGGATTTGTAATTAAGGCATTTAATTATTGATCACCTTAGTAGTTGTGCAAGTATTTTGTTGGATGGATACTAATGGATATTCATAAAACACTTACAAAGCATTTCTAGTTTTCGTAAGTAGATTTATCTCAGGTGATCTGAATATACCACTTCTTAGCAAATTAAAAAAAATGAAAATAAAAAAAATAAAATTTTAGAAAACTGAACTATAAGTTTATGTACAATCTAAATCTTCATCAATAGTATCTGAATTTAGTGAGATTTTCTCTGTAGTTTTATGTTCTGATTCTTTTGATTGTTATGGTATTGGTGGTGGTTTAGTTGCTAAGTTGTATCTGACTCTTGCAACCCCACGGACTGTAGTCTGCCAGGTTCCTCTGTCCATGGGATTCTCCAGGCAAGAATATTGGAGTGGATTGCTGTTTCCTTCTTCATTGATTGTTATGAATACTGCTAAAAAAAATTAGGCCAAGAAAAATATTCCTGTTGTGTTTTTTTTTATCAAACTGTTAAAAATATATGATGGATCCAAAATCTTTAACTGTTGAGATCAAGCAATGTATAAATTCCAGTTTTTGCTGCTGTTCTATAGGCTAAATGAAGTTTAAACGTGTCATAATAGATTTTTGAATGCCCAGTGAAGAATCTGAGTATTCCTGTGTATCCACAGTTTCTGCATCCTGAGATTCAACCAACCATGGATCAAAAATATTCTAGGAAAAAATATTTCCAGAAAATTTCGAAAACCAAAACTTGAATTTACCATGTGCCAGAGCTATTTATTTGCATAGTTTTTATATTGTATTTATGACTATTTATATTAGGTATTAAAAGTAATCTAGTAATAATATAATGTATATGGGAGGGTGTACAAGATTATCTGCAAATACTCCACCATGTTATAGAAGAGATTTGAGCATCCTTAGGTTTTGGTATCCATGTGGGTCCTGGAACCAGTACCCCAAGGAACAACTCGGATGTGTGGGCACTGAGTATTCTATAAAATATTTACTTACATTTTATTGTAGTTACTTACAGCTTTTACCTAAGTTAGTTTCTATTCCAAGAAAGTAGATGTAAAAATAGAAGTTAGCAGTCAAATAGAAATTGAAATGTGAGATTTGGGTGTTTTTTTGTCTTTTTTACATTAAGGAAAATTTGAAAAATTTTCGTTTTAGTAAAAAGTCCCAGAAGTGGGATGAAATGAACATCCTGGCGACCTATCATCCAGCAGACAAAGACTACGGTTTAATGAAGATAGACGAGCCTAGCACTCCTTACCACAGGTAGTGTTTGTGCCCAGCATTCCTTTTCTCAGTTGTTTGTTTTATATTTGTTACTGGAACAGTAATTAATAACCCACCTGCATATTTTTGTGTAATAGTATAAATAACGTGGAACTTCATGAAATCCATTTTTTATGTTACAGTTACAGTATTAGATGTATATTTATTGCACCTCAGTCATCCCTAGCTGCTAATGATATGCTAAGATTAGTGATTTCTGCCTTCCTTAAAGTAATCTATTTGTAAATAGGAAGACGGGAGTTGGGCTTGTTTGCTTCTTCTTAAGTAGATAGCAGGGACTTCCTCATTCTCTTTGCAGAAAAGGGATAATTTCACAGATGGTTAACTCTTTTTTAACCCATGCAAAAAGAAGTGGACATTACTGCTATCTCATGTCCTTATTTTTTAACTTAAATGATATTGTAGTTCATATAATTGCTTTGGAATTGTTAGTTTTGAGTCTTCCAGAATTTTTTTTTTAATGAATTTTAAAATGATAGTGTGTGGCTGTAGTACGTATGAAGACTAATGCGCCAGTAAACATAATGGGTTTCTAAATAAGTTAGAAATACCTACTTCAGATCATGCCTAGATTGTATAGAAAGAAGATTTTCAGGGCTGAAATATTTGTCACTGAAGTAAGATGACAGAAATCCATGCCACAACTAAGACCTGGTGCAGCCAAATAAGTAACTAAATAGATAAATTTTTTTAAAAAAATAGAGTTAAATTCTGTTTTAAATCAATGGATGAAACTTGGGAAGATAAATTGAAATAACTTGATAGTAAAAACAAGACTAAACCATGAAGACTGTGACAAAGGGAGGACATAATGAAATAGGAGTACAGATACTGAAACAATAAATCTTGAGGGAAGAAATAGACATATCATTTATGAAAGTGATCCTCCTAATTTGCTCCTAATTACAGATGTATACTTTAAAACATATCTTAAGAGTTTCATTGTACCAGAATCCAAAGTCAGTGCTTTCTTCCTTTTCAGTAAAGGTAGTAGACATCCCTTATCTGTGTTGCTTGGAGATACATATCCTAAAAAAATTAAGATCAAACATGATTCAAAAAAAAACCAGCTTGTAGCCATTATTTTAAGACTGTTTATATTTAAATAATAAAGATAACCATTTTTTTTGCCATTAAGTGGAGAGCAAATTTTTCATTAAAAAGTAGATTGGGAAAGCTAAATAACTTTTAAACTTCCTAGGTCTTAGGATCTAATTTTGTTATTTTACTTAACCTGTATCTGCATAGATCATTTGTGTCTTACCTTCAGTGAAAAGAAAAGTGTTAGTTGCTCGGTCATGTCCGACTCTTTACGATACGTGGACTATAGTCCACCAGGCTCCTTTGTCCATGGAATTCTCCAGGCAAGAATACTGGAGTGGGTAGCCATTTTTTTTCTCCAGGGGATCTTCCTGACCCAGGGATCAAACCTGGGTCTCCTTTATTGCAGGCAGATTCTTTACTGTCTGAGCCACCAGGGAAGCCAAGTTGATGTACAAATACATATTCTAAAACCAGATGGGATTTCTTTTGCATTAATTGAATTCAGTTATTAGAGAATAATTGAAATGTTGGTGGTTTCTTTTTTTTTCCCAGATGATTTGAGTTTTCAATATTTATTTTCATGATTGCAGTAGGTTTTTTTTTTTTTTTAATTATTTGAAGGCTTTTCTTGATTAGTGCTATACTTTTAAGTATTTGCATTGAATAGGAACAATTTAAAATTAAACTTCAAAGACGACAACAGGGCCATAAAATATTGATACTCTGGTCAGTAGAATTATGTTCTCTACCTTGTTTTCCTGCTTGAAAAATTATAGTTCAAGTATTAATTTATAATGTGTTTGTCATCTTAGTATGGTAGCTGATGATGAAGATGCATTGAGTGATTCAGAAACCACTGAAGCCCTGACCCCAGATATCTTAGCTCGAAAGTAAGTATTGATAACTATAAAGCATTTTCCACAACTATAAAGCATTTTCCACAACTATAAAGCTGTGTTTAATTTTGCAGAGTTAAAGAGATTTTACTTTACTTGTACAAGTGTAAATAAAAAGCATGTGCTAAATGAATTAGGTTTATCTGGATTTTTCATAGCAACCTGTATAGTCTTATTTCTAGGTTAAAATCAAAAGTATGTAGATGAGTACCAGAAGCTGGTACACAGATTCCCTGTGTTGATTTCCTGCATAGAGGTTTTTTGTTTTGTTTTTTTAATATCCTGCCACCTGGGTATTAAAGATACAAGTGAGATAGGTAAAAATAAGTTGAATTCCTGAAAAAGTTCTATTCCTTTGCTGTTCACGGATTTGTCTCCACTCTTCTTGTTTTCTATACCCATTACCATTCTTTAGCTTCCCCCCCCATCAGGTTATGGCTAGCATACTAATGTTCTTTAGATGTTTTTATGAGACTCAAAAGTTGAATAAGACACTAAACTAATATAAGACAGTCATAATGTTGATTTCTTTGTAAATTATTATTATATAGATTAACTGCTGCTGCTGCTGAAAGCTTGGAACCAAAGTATCGAGTTCGTGAACAAGAAAGCAGTGGAGATGAGGATAGTGATCTCTCACCTGAAGAACGAGGTAGTTTATTTAACTCAGAGTCTACACGTGTGTGTTTATTGTATATCAGCTTTGTCCCCCCTCATTTCAAGAAAATATTGCCATCTCTGAAGTGATTACAAGTGTTCCTTTCTTTGTACTAAGCATCTATACTAGGTAGATTACTCAGTAAATGTTTATTAAATTAATGTATTTAGAGGTCATTGAGTATTTGGATAATCTTAAAGTGGATCGCAGTAAGAGCTAATTGGTTGTAGTTTTTTCTGTATTAAGACAGTGGTGAAGTTTACCAGATGAATCAGATTTGGAGTAAGGATTTTTTATTATGTCCTACTGAACAAAAAGAACAGTAGTATCATAGGAAAGGAGATAAAAATAGTCCTGTCAACAATGATGAAAAAGACTCTTTTAGTCCATACGGTGTGTACACAGTTAAGCATTGCTACCTATTCGTGTTCCTGTTTTTACAAGTATTAGTGCTTATCTGTGGAGGTAAGGAAAAAAGAAAGATGTTTCACTTTGTTGCTTTTTGTAATTTTGAAGCATGTGAATGTATGACCTCAAGAATTGAAAGTTGCATATATAATTTGTTTTCAATTATTCTTAAAAGAAAAACCAAGCCTATGTATAGAGTGAAAGGATGCATGAAAAAAAAACAAAAACCCTTAAAAAGAGATTGTTACTTGAAGCCTTGAAATGTGAAAACTATGTGTACTGTAAAGAAGTTTAGAAACTCTAGAATTAAGATTGCAAATATTTGCTAGTTAGCTGTCAGGATCTTTGTCGTGCAGCTACAAAGGTAAAATTGGCTATTCCCTCCTATCATGTTTAGAATGTAGTTTATTGAACTAAACAATCTGAGCCAAAAAAATAAAAACCAACAGCAACAGTCTGAGCCTAATTGCTATACAAGAGAGAAATTTTATATACAGCATAATCTCAGGTTGTATTACATTGATGATACTGTCTATCTTCTGCCCTTGGTGACTTCCTATTTTCCGAAAATATACCCCATGAGGCCCTTGAAAAGAGTTTTCAGATAGAAATTGTTCCTTGAGCTTGTTAATTCCTTATTCTCTGAAAACATGATCTATTGAGAACCAAATTTTTTTATTACTTCTATTACCAGTTTTCATTAAGGAATTTCCCCCTCAAATTGTAGTCCCATGAGTTAACCAGCAGGGGGAACCATTTTACTAGTTACAGTTTTCACAAATTTTTCAAGTTCCCAGTAGTAGAATTACTGATACAGGTGTTTTTAATGCTTTTAAACAAATTACATGTCTGAACATCCTTGTTTATTGAAAACATTCTTAGAAGATTTTATCTTGTAACTAGTTGCATAACAATTAAAATATTGGCTATGGAATCAGATAAATCAAAGTTTATACTCCAGGTTTGTCACTTATCTAATTTGCTTAATTTCTCTGACCCTCAGAAATGATCCTCATTTCTAAATTGGAGGCTTTAAAATATTTAGATTCATTAAATGAAATAAAGAATTTAAAGCACTTAGCACTGATTCTGACATATTGTTAGTACACAGGAAATACTAACTTTTAATAACTTAAAATAATTGGTATATTCTGCATTATATTTTGGGAAACAATAAAGGAAGGTATAACAAGGATAATTTACTTGTCAGGTTCAGTGGATAGTTGATTATCATTATAGCCAGGCCTGAAACCTTAAGATTTTTGTTTTGTACTCTTTTGTATTATGTTGCTCTGCCATACAAAGATTTATAAGTAAAATTAATATACAAAGAAGGTTGAGACCACTTGTGTTAGCAGCTTTCTATAGAATGAATACATAAATCATATAATAAATGTGAGTATTCCAAAATGAAAAATATATCTCTAACAAGCAAAACCCAAGTTTAATATCTCTTAGAATTATGCATAGTTGACCCTTGAACAACATGGGTTTGAACTGTGCAGGTCCAATTATACTAAATACCTAATACAGCACTAGACAATCTTGTTGAATGCATAGATGCAAAACTGCAAATATGAAGGGACAGCTGTAAGGTTAAATGTGGATTTCAACTGTGAGGAGAGTAGGTGCTCCTAATCCCCACATTTTTCAAGGGTTAGCTGTATATTACATCATAAAAAACAATGAAAATACAAAGGGGGAAATCAGAAACCTTTGACCAAGCTAGGGGATTAAGTTATAACTCATTACTTAATAACCTTTTAAAATTATGTAGTAAATCTGCTATGTATGTGGCAGAATTTTACTATATCTTCATATACTTTATTGTCTAAACTCTGGATCATTTTAAGAATGAAAGGGTCACTATTATCGTTCCACTAGACAATAGGCATAAACTGAGCTTCCTGGGATGTGGCCATTCTAACTATATTATAGTGAGAAAACAACATATGCAGAAAAATATGACACATCTTTATAAAAAATACATTTTTAGAAAAAAGTCAAATTATAAAGTGTTCGTGATTATTTAAGGAAATGGATGTGTTTTAAGATTTAAAACACATTTAAAAAAAATTTTTTTTCTAAGTTACATTAAAGAGAACGTGTGTTACTTTGTACTGAGAAAAGGTCTTACTTTTTAGTAAATATATCTGATATTGGAGGCAGTTAGAACCAGTTTTTGTTGTTTTTTAGTATTGGCTTTTACATCGTCTGAAAGTCATCACTGAAAATTTAGTCGTAAGGATTTGGTCTTTTATTGATTTTTTTTTTTAATTTTACTTTCTTCTAAAATATGATACTCTCAGAGAGTAAAATCAGAAAAGTAACTTAGAAAAGAAGAAAGATGCCTGGCAAGGTCTTGGTAATTTGAAACAAATGTTTATGGGATGATGATACGGATGTTGATCTCAGAACTTTCCTCTCCCAACCCAAATAGAGGCTGAAAAGTATTTGATCAGTAGTGACATGAACTGTAAATACCTGTTTTTAAGACATAAATAAGTGTAGATGGTAAAAACTTAGAGGGAGTGACTTGCCTGATGGCCCAGTGGTTAAGACTTCATGCTTTCACTGAAGGAGTTGAAGGTTTGAGAGAGGGAATTAGAGGACATTTAGAAAGTACTTTAAATAGAGGACATTTAGAAAGTACTTTGAATAGCCTTATTCTGAGAGATTTCTGTTATGCTTTTCTGGCGTTAAGATATATTTATGAATGCACTAATAAACCTATGGTGAGTGAATTTTAATGCTCTTTACAAAATGAACCAGTGGCAATTTTATGTCATTCCCTTTTTGTTTTTTAATTTACAGGTCTAAGAAATTCTAAAATATTTCTTGATAAACAATAGATCTTTAAAGTGCTATCTATTGATAAAATCTGGTTGGTTGTGTTGATTTACAGCTATTTTTATGTTTCTGTGATGACTTCATGGATTACAAGCATTTTTAAAAGGAAATTTTTCTTAATTGTAAAAATAGAAAATTTGAGAATGCTAAAATCACCCCATAATTCCTTGATCCAGAATTAATGACTGTTAATTGCTGAGTCTTATTTTGTATGTGTGTGTGTGCACATGTGCATGCATGCAGGCTTTGTACATAGTATGTATATGGTATTATAGTTTTCCTTTATCCCATTCAACTCTGTCTGGAGAATTTTTCTGTATCTTTAAGTTTCCTTCACAAATATAACTACTAATAGCTCTTAGTCTCCCATTAAGATGGACATGAACCATCTAAGGCAAAGGTTGGTAAACTTTTTTCTGTAAAGAGCCAGACAGTAAATATTTTAGATTTTGAGGGCCATATGGTCTCTAGTGCAGCTACTCAACTCTGCTTCTGAGTACAAAAGTATATTTAAGCATTACAAAAACAAATGAGTGTGACTGTGTTCCAATAATATCAATACTTTACTTACCAAATAGACACAGGCTGTAGTTTGCCAGTCTTTGAGCTAAAGACTTCCTATGCCTACTTTTTCTTTTTTAATCTTGTAGAAAAAAAGCGTCAGTTTGAAATGAAAAGGAAGCTTCACTACAATGAAGGACTGAATATTAAGTTAGCTAGACAATTAATCTCAAAAGACCTAAATGATGAGGAGGAGGATGAAGAAATGTCAGAGACTGCAGCTGGAGAAAGCATGAATATAGAAGAATCAAGTCAAGGTTAGATGTTTTGAAAATATCACTGAGACACTTGTGATCCTTTGTGCCTAAGTAATATATTTTATTTTGCTTGAAACATCGAAGAACCTCAGAAAATTTTGCTACAATTCACTTTTTATGCCAAAAGCTTAGAAAACTTCAACCCCTATGTTCCAGTTTGAAAATTGTTTTTATGCTGAAGTTGTCTTAAGAACATAGGTTGTGCTATATGTCTATGTTGTTTGGTCTACTGGCTTTAAGCAGTGATGTCTATCTTCATATTAAGATACACTTTATTTTTAATGTTTCAGATCATATTTTATTTGTTGTAACAACGTCAGTTAAAGTTAAAACTTTTTAAAGAAACAGGTTTTTAACATGGAAGATCTGTTTCGACATCCCTTCAGGTGTAAAGTATGTCATACCCTTCCAGTGTTGACTCTTGACTGTTGGGTTGACAAGTTATTGGCCAGTTTTTGTTTGTTTTGTTTTTAAGTCTCAAACAACCTGCCCCTGCAGCCTACCAACTCTTGATCAATCATAGGAAATATGTTTTATTTATTTTTAATAAACTTATTCTGGCATTCAACAAAGATGAATCTTCTATACCATTAATGCAGATTTTGTGTCCATCTGCCTACTCTGTACTGCAGACTGGTATTTTTTGAGTGAAGACGTAACTTACTTTTATGTGTTGTACCTTAGATGGTTAAGTCTTAGGAAAGTAAATAATTATTATATTATGGTTTTGGTGAGCATGTATGAAATGTAAGTGACTTCTGTGGAAGAACCTGATGACTGTGTCTTATTATAACATCAAGATTGCAGTATTTTTTTGTTACCCCATGTTATGCTTTTGCTTTTCAGTTTGTTTCCTTTCAATTAGCACTTCCTTTTGATTTTATTCACCATATTCTGTTCAGCTTGTATTTAATGTAAACAAACTCTATCTTGAGTGGTTATTTCTATATGTCTCTCTTTTCTCTCTTTTTAAATTTATTATCTATTTTTAGGTGACCTATCTGTATCTTGGTGATTTCTTTTGTTTTATTCAGCATAAACATTCTTCGGTTATAACTTTTCATCAATTTCTACTCTGACTTTCAGTATCCATTTGTAGCAGCTCTAACAGAGCACTGGGAATACCCCTTATTTGCTATTGGAAATTTGTGCTGGCACTGCTGTGGCAAAGGTTAAAGGGATTTCTTTTTTAAGCCACAGCTTTTGAAAAATAACTTTGGCCTTTGTCTGTGGTATATTTAGACTCTGAGGAAATATTTTGCCATTTTTATATCATAAATGCAAATCTTTTATAACTTTGAATATTTGAGTTGTAATAAACTCTTAGCTTTCCATTTATGACTTACTCACAAAAGTGTTTAATGTGACACCTGTTTGTCCTACCACTAAGTAGATACACCTATTCTGCTCTTTAGACTATTACAAGGTATACAGATTCTTTCTTATTGTTCAGTCTGCATGAACTATGTCTTACTTATTTTTTAGATTTTTTTTCTATTCATTTATCATCTGTAGCAGTGGAAGGGAACTTTAGCTCAGGTGGTTCCAAGTTTGGCAATACTCAACAAACAAATGATGTTGCTATTTTTTCTTATATCATTGCAGGATCTGCTACAAGTGACCAACTGCAAAACAAATCACAGAGTTCATAGAAGAGATTTTTTTTCAACACAGTAATTGTCAAATACAAACTCTGTTACTATAATATACTGCTTCTTGTTCTCTACAATTCATTACTTAAGTACCAAAATACATACCAGTTATTATATATTGCCAAGAATTAAATAACTTGAGACTAATTAGACTGAAAATGCCTAATTGATACATATATTCTTGTGCCTAGTACTTCACCACAAATACAGCATAATGTCATCCAAAACTACGTTACTTTTGTAAGAACACTGGTTAATTTGTATAAGATATATAGCTTTTTATGCTTTAGAAATTAATATCTTTTGGGGAGGGAGAGGGGATCTAATTTATTTTCTTCACTTCTAGATGTGATAGCTCTTATAAAAGGTTGGGTTTTTACAAAATCAAAATCCAGTTAGAACAGCAGATCATAGAGACTGATAAATATATTCAGTCTGAAAAGTATTTTAACACATGTCTTCAACTTGTCTGTTTAATTGAAGAGGATTACGTTAATGAGTTACTGTTGCATTTTCTGGCATACTACCTTTAAAATTCCTGTTGAGTTTCTTTTATGTTTACAAGGAAAGGATTAAACTTCTTCTCATCAAAACTAGTTTTTTTCCATAAGTAAATTGTCAGGTTAAATTTGCACTAATGTCTGCTCTGACTTTTTTTGTACACTCCATGGGCAGACTTCAGATCAGTCTTTCAATAAATATAATTCTAATATAGTTTCAGCATTCCCTTTATATACCTGTGTTAAACTCCTGCCTTTGTCTCTTACTCCTTTCCACACATACGCACAGAATCCTTTACCTTTACAAAGGATCATAAAGATTGTCATGACATTGGAAACTTTTCCTTTTCTCACATAATCTGTCATTTGCTGCAACAATGAAAATCTTACTTTGACTATTAATGCCTATACATTCTTCTAATACATGGAGAAAATGAATTGAATAGCATCAGTACTAGACAGGAAATACAATTCAGCTGCAGAATTTTCTACATGTCTCTGACTTACAGCTTGCTAATTAAAGTGCTATTATTAGTTTATTGTTTGACTTAATTAGACCTTAGAAAACAACTGAGGTTTTTTTGCATGATGAGAGAATTGTGTGTAACCAGTGATATGATGATAGTTCCTGAATGTATAAACGGAATTCTGAACACTTTTTAATTTAAAAGCTTAAAATAGTTCCTGCTTTAAGGGAATATGATAATGTATACTATGACAAATGTTCTTTATTCTTCTAACACAATAAGATTTGGACTTTTTCCCCCTAAAATGAAGTGCAGTTCCTGTGTATCTTAGCTTACGTTTCTAGTCAATTATTTGTATTTTAATTTTTTGTTAGTACCAAAAGAATCCATTATATGAGCAGACTTTTAAAGTAATTTCTGTATATTGTATATTTGAATTGGCTTTTATTGAGCAGCTTATCGTCCACTTTCAAGCTTATGGAAATATCAAATGTCAAAATAAGTAAAAAGTGGGAGAATTATTTACTGTTAGAAGAACGTTTTTATTAGTTTGGATGTCTTCTTTTTTTAATGGAATCTAATCAGTACTTCTGAACTGCAGGTATAGTGTTCCAACTAAAACATATAAGCTAGTAGTACCACTGATTTATAAACTAAACAGTGTTTATCCCTGCTTTCTGAATTTAGAATATTGAGGTATTCTTACCTGTTTAAACTTCTCTGGGGGTATTTAAGCTTATACATATATGTGTACATATGTTCATACACACAGATCTCTGTTTTTGGTTTTCTCATTTCAAGTTCTTAGAAGTATTCACGTGCTCTTTATTTGTAGAAATAGCTGCTATACAGTAAAGAACAGGTAGGAACTTTAACAACTGATCCTTTTGGTGTTTTCTACAAATTATTTCTTGAAACTTCAATCACAGGCAAACTTGCATTTCTGATTTCTGGAAATAGTTATCTCAGAGGAATAAGACATGGCAAATAGCATGCTCAGTAGAATTTTAGGTAATCAAATGTGACTGAGTAAAATTGTTATCATTGTCATGAGTTCCTAATTGATGTGGTATTGAACTATACAAAAAATGAACCTTTATGACTCAAGTTATATTTTCCTTTGGAGAAAGTTATCTGTCAGTGTTCAGTTCTAGCCCAAGTAGATTTTAATTTCAGTTTTTTAATCAGTATCTCTTCTCTGCTTAACTCTTGATGTCATCTTTTCTGTGTATTCATTTTTCAGTCTGAAATTCAGCAGTGATGCTCTTTAAAAACTGAGACATAAAATGATATAAATGGATTGTTAAAAATAACTTCAAATTGAAGATTAAAGCAAAGTGCCATTTTCCCCTAGACTTTCATTTTGTTTACATTTTTTCCTCTTACATTAGTACACTGAACGTATTGTAATAAAATACAGTCATATGACAATTGCTTGTGTGTGGATTTTATTTTCTTGCTACCCAGGTCTCATGTTCTATTACTGAGTGTTCTGGATACCAGAAGAGGGTCTTGGACTTCACTGTGTTAGAGTAATTTGTTTAGTTGCCCAGCATTGTGCTTGGTGTCTTAAGATATAATCCTCAAAACAACCACGCAGAACAGATAAGTGAGGAAAATATTCTTGGTCAGATTCTTCGGTTTCAGTGTTTCATACATGCCAAATGACAGGATATAACTAAATTTCATACTCTCTATTCATACCTTTTTAGGTGTAGAAATTCCCTCATTTTTGAAGTTGTACCTTACAAGTAAACTTCATTTGGATTATTGATACACATTGTGTGCTTTATGTGTAACATTTTTCAAGTGTTTAGTTTGAGTTTTTATATTACTTTAATCTGAAGAAATTTGGAAATTTTATTTGAGGTTTACACACCATTTAGGAAAAATCTTAAAAAAAAGCACAATTATACAGTGGCGGGAGATGTATAAATGCATGTGACTAGGTTGTGTTCCACAAGTTAGTTTCTAAACGATGTTTCAAACACAAAGCATGATTTTTTTTCATAGATGGTGTTACAAAGTAAGTACCAAGCTAGCCTGTATAAACATATGCCTAAACCAGCATTTCTCAGTGTGTTCCATGAAACTCTCAATCCCACAAGATGTTCCATGAAAAGGATTCTGTGAGCAAATATGCTTTGCACTTGCTGTAGGCTTATTCCCCTACCCCCCAGATTTATAATAATGCACATCATCATATTAAAAGAGTCTGAGACATCCTGCTTAAGGAACCTGTTTAAAATTTGATTTAACTTAGTGTTTTTCAAAAACACTTCACAACCACCCCAAATTCCCTTTTCCCTCAAGTAGCATCCAGATAGGAGTAAATAAATCAGCTAGGGCCTCTAATACATGAAAATTGAACTTCTTCCTAAAAGAAGAGACCAGTGTATCATTGATAGAGGGAAGACATGGTAGCAATAACTGCACATAATGGATTGTATGTAATTTGCCAGGCATAAGACTTAATTTTTAGTAACTTATGCAAGAAACTATAGAATACATGTCCAGGACAGATGAGGGTGTGGTTGATGTGGTTGGTTATAAGCTGTTGTGGTTTAGTATTGATATGACTGTTGCTCAGACTTGCTGCTTTAAGCAAATTTCCTAAATGCCTTGTCCTCCCCACCAGCTCACATAACTGGTTGACAGGAGCACATCTGCTACTCACTGGGAAAAATAAAAGAGCAAATAGCAAGTGTGTCTAGTCTGTGGCTCACACCCCTAAGCCTTGGTTAGCTGCCCTAGTGTTTAGGGGGAGAGGTGTTAGGGGTTTTTGGCTCCTACACTTCGAATTTGGGGTTGACTCATCTAGTTTTTTATTTGAGGAATTATTTGGGGGAGGTAATGCTGAGAAAGGAGGTAAATGAGGGTGGATTTGGCAAGTGTTTAGTCATGATTTTATCTCAACTGCCCAACCTGAAATGTTTAGTAAGTCTGCCAAGTGAGTGTTTTGCATTTCAGTTCTATTACCAATGGAAATTATTGGAATTGGAAGAAAACTTGTACATTTTTTGTTCTTTGATTCCTTTGGATTGATGACTGTTGACTAGAAATAGAAGAGGATTGTACAGGCTGATCTTTGGCGTCTTAATATCATTTGACCTCACTTTTTAGTCAAGGGATTATAAGCAACTTTGCAGTATGCCTTGATCTAATAAATGATTCAACCTGAAAAAGTATTAACCAGTAATAGACCCTACAACGGAGAAGACAATGGCAGCCCACTCCAGTGCTCTTGCCTGGAGAATCCCATGGACGGAGGAGCCTGGTGGGCTGCAGTCCATGGGGTCGCTAGGAGTCGGACATGACTGAGCGACTTCCCTTTCACTTTTCACTTTTCACGCGTTGGAGAAGGAGATGGCAACCCACTCCAGTGTTCTTGCCTGGAGAATCCCAGGGACGGGGGAGCCTGGTGGGCTGCCGTCTGTGGGGTCGCACAGAGTTGGATGTGACTGAGGTGACTTAGCAGCAGCAGCATCAGACCCTACAACCATAGGAATGAGAAAGTTTAGTTATATACTTGTTCAGTTACCCTGGTATTGGCAGTATCTCTTACATAAGTTAAAAGATACCCATGTGAAAAATACTCAAGTGCTTCATTGTAGGGCATCATGCCAAGCTAATTGGGAAGTGTGGACATAAGATTTACCCGGCCTTTAAATACATTAAAAGTTACACGTATTTATGGAGCAGAGAGCACACTTTGGGGGAACAAGGAAGGAATAAGCTACACACTTATCTAATTCTGAGGAGAACTTTCTTGTAGAGAAGCTTAGGCTAATTATAATTAGCACAACCTTGTTATATGGCAGATTCTTCTGCAACTTTCTTGAAAGTAAAATTTCTTTAGTGACCTATAACAAAATTGCTACTAAGCAAGATAGACACCACAGAAATCAACAATGTTAAATGACCTTTTTTTTTTTTTTTTTTTTTTAGCAGAACTCAATCCAAAATGTTGAATTGCAGAAGTTGAAGCAGATTTATGGTTTGTTGGCAAATTAAGCTTCTGCTGCCATTTTATTTTTTCCCAAGTCTAGTTGTTGGGGGAAAGGAGGTGGGTTGGGAGGGTCTGGGTCAAGACCACAATTAACAGGATCCCCACTAGTTTGAAATTATCAGAAAGTGTGCTCTGGTCCAGTGCTGACTTTGAAAAGCAGTCCGTCCCTCCTCAAGTGGAAGCATCTTGAGTTGGTGTTTTTGTTTTTGTTTGATAAATCACAATTAAAATTTTAAAACCAGCCATGGGAGTGGTGGGGTAGTGGGAAGCTGGCCAGACTGGCAAAATGATTGGACCCAGATTAGTATTCTTTAAGTTTCAAACACTGTTGAAGACCTAGACTAGAGACATCTGAAGTTTTATAGTCTAAATGAGGACATACTGATAGATGTAAACTTAAGGGGAAAGCTTTATTTTTGAGAAGATTATTAAATATGTATGAAGCACTAACTGTCCAGCCCAGGCATTTGCTCGGTAATGTACATAAAAAGGTAAATAGAAGATGGTTCTTAGGAAAAAAGGTATGTAATTACTGTGGCCAAGATTAAAAGATAACAACAGAGGGTTCAGATGTCTATTGCTTACAAATGATGTCTCCCATATATCAAGTACACATCTAAAACTGAGCTCTTTATCTTTCCTCAATTAATTTCTCTGTCCCTTGCACATTCTCCCCCACATAACTTAGCACCAGATTATTTCTCAACTTTGATTCCTTTCATTCTCTCAGATAGGCAAAACCATCCATTAGTAAACCCTTTTGACTCTACCTCTATTATATATAAACTTCCCTGATGGTGCTAGTGGTAAAGAACCCGCCTACCAATGCAGGAAACTTAAGAGACTTGGGTTCGATCCCTGAGTGGGGAAGATACCTTGGAGGAGGGCATGGCAACCCACTCCAGTATTCTTGCCTGGAGAATCCCATGGACAGAGGAGCCTAGCGGGCTATAGTCCATAGGGTCGCAAAGAGTCAGATATGACTGAAGCGACCCAGCACACACATACTCGTGGTAAATCCATAGCAACCTTTATTCAGGGACTTATTTAGCTCCATTATTAAAACATTATTACTCATTGCTTCCCTGGTGGCTCAGTTGGTACAGAATCAGACTGCAGAGAAGGAGACCCAGGTTCGATCCCTGGGTTTGGAAGATCTGGAGGAGGAAATGGCAACCCATGACAGTGTCTTGCCTAGGATAATCCCGTGGACAGAGGACCTTGGGGGGCTGTAGTCCATGGGGTCACAAGAGTAGGACATGACTTAGCAACTGAACCACCACCACTATTCAGTTCAGTTCAGTCGCTCAGTCGTGTCCAGTTCTTTGCAATCCCATGGACTGTAGCACACCAGGCCTCCCTGTCCATCACCAACTCCCGGAGTTCACCCAAACCCATGTCCATTGAGTCAATGATGCCATCCAACAATCTCATCCTCTGTCATCCCCTTCTCCTTCTGCCTTCAATCTTTCCCAGCATCAGGGTCTTTTCAAATGAGTTAGTTCTTCTCATCAAGTGGCCAAAGTATTGGAGTTTCAGCTTCAACATCAGTCCTTCCAATGCATATTCAGGGTTGATTTCCTTTAGGATGGACTGGTTGGATCTCCTTGCAGTCCAAGGAACTCTCAAGAGTCTTCTCTAACACCACAGTTCAAAAGCATCAGTTCTTCGGCGCTCAGCTTTCTTTATAGTCCAACTGTCACATCCATACATGACCACTAGAAAAGCCATAGCTTTGACTAGACGGACCTTTGTTGGCAAAGTAATGTCTCTGCTTTTTAATACGCTGTCTAGGTTAGTCATAACTTTTCTTCCAAGGAGCAGGCATCTTTTAATATCATGGCTGCAGTCACCATCTGCAGTGATTTTGGAGCCCCCCAAAAATAAGGTCTGTCACTGTTTCCCCATCTATTTGCCATGAAGTGATGGGACCAGATGCCATGATCTTAGTTTTCTAAACGTTGTTTTATGCCAACTTTTTCACTCTCCTCTTTTACTTTCATCAAGAGGCTCTTTAGTTCTTCTTTGCTTTCAGCCATAAGGGTGGTATCACCTGCATATCTGAGGTTATTGATATTTCTCCCAGCAATCTTGATTCCAGCTTGTGCTTCATCCAGCCCAGCGTTTCTTGTGATGTACTCTCATAAAAGTTATATAAGCAGGGTGACAATATGCAGCCTTGACATACTCCTTTCCATATTTGGAACCAGTTTGTTCTATGTCCAGTTGTAACTGTTGCTTCCTGACCTGCATACAGATTTTTCTAGAGGCAGGTTAGGTGGTCTGATATTCCCATCTCTTGAAGAATTTTCCACAGTTAGTTGTGATCCACACAGTCAAAGGCTTTGGCAAAGTCAATAAAGCAGAAGTAGATGTACTTCTGGAACTTTCTTGCTTTTTCGACTACCACTATTATGTATCTTAAATCCCTCCCCTTATCCAATCCCTACTGCAGTATCATGGTCAAACCGCCATCAGACTTTGCCTGTACTTCTACCACAGCCTCCTAAGTAATTGATTTCCCACTTCCATTGTGTCTCTTTCAATCCACCTTCTATAACAGCAAGTGTTGCTGCATTACTTAAAGCCCTTCAGTGATTCCTCTGCCATCCTTAAGAATGAGTCCACATTTCTTAGAATGGGTTAACAAGACTGCATGGAAAGACCCCCAAATACCTCTTCATATCTTTTTGTTTCACTCTCCTACTTAATTGTTATAGTTGTACTTTTTTTTTTCAGTTCCTCCAGTTCAATAATTTTTTCCCCTTTTCTAGTGCCTAGGCACTAGGAGATTATTCTGCCTGAAATGCTCTTCAATAATTATTCTTATGGCTTTTCTTCTCATTATTTAGGTTCTGCTGCTGCTAAGTCGCTTCAGTCGTGTCCGACTCTGTGCGACCCCATAGACGGCAGCCCACCAGGCTCCACCATCCCTGGGATTCTCCAGGCACGAACACTGGAGTGGGTTGCCATTTCCTTCTCCAGTGCATGAAAGGGAAAAGTGAAAGTGAAGTCGCTCAGTCGTGTCTGACTCTTAGCGACCCCATGGACTGCAGCCCACCAGGCTCCTCCGTCCATGGGATTTTCCAGGCAAGAGTACTGGAGTGGGGTGTCATTGCCTTCAGACATAACCTATCCAGAGGTGCCATTCCCTGACCATCTTATTAAAAATGTCTTTCCTATTGTTTTCAGACTCTTGTTTTCTTATCTGGTTGGTTTGCTTTGTTGTTGCCTGACTCCCTTACTAAACAGAAAGCTGAAGGCAGGATCTCTTTTATGCTTACTACACAGTGTTCTCAAAGATTGGTATAGGTCATCTCCATAGAAGCCTCAATGAATGTTGAATGAATAAAAGGAAGATAGTTGTTTATAATGTGATTTAACTTTTCCTTCCCATTACTCTTATAGCATCTTCATATACTTAATGTTTGAATATTAGAACTGGAAAAAATTTTAGAAATCAACTAGCCTAATGTCCTTATATTTTCAGAGAAGTCAACCAAAGCAAAGAGAAGTCAAGATTACCCAGCTGATTTTTGGCAGTTCAGAGTCTAGAATCTAGTTTCTCTGACTCTATATTTTCACAAGAAATCTCACCTTGGATTGAACAACTGTGGCCCTGTCTAGCCTTGGTGGTTGTATTTTTTTCACAGCGGAGGTAATTAAGAATTAATTCATTATTCAGGATTATCTGAAAATGGGTTTATCCACCCACCCAAGTAAAATTTCTCACAACTGAGTTACCCAAACTCTGACTTTTTGTTGTTATAATTAACATACAATATTGTATTAGTTTCAAGTGTACAGCTTAGTGATTCTATATTTTTATACATTATGATCACTGCAGTAAGACCAGTTACCATCCACCACCGTACAAAGTTGTTGTAATATTATTGACTCTCTGCCCTATATATACATTACATCACTGTGACTCATTTATTTTATGGCTGGAGCTTTGTACCTATAAGCATGTTGAAAGTAAATCTTGCTGAAGAATAATGAATTTTCCAATATTCACATACCAAGGACCCCAGACATAATCTTTACTCACTGATTCTGGTTTGTTCATATCAACACTGATTATTGTACTGTCTGAAATACAGTCTTGCCCTCAAGAGCATGTTGAATGGATTTTCCCCAAGCCTTAACATGCTGTTCTTTTTCAGAAGTAAGGCATCTGAGGTTAGTTACCAGCTTCTTTCTGGATGTGGCCTTTGTGACCATTTTCTTTGATGCTAAGAGGCTTGTTTCATTTCCAGCTTCCAGTCTTTGTTTCTGGATGTAATTGCCAAAAACCTCACATCATAGTAAATGGGTTATTACTGTAATGTAATACTCCTTGAACTCCCAGCCCTACCTATCTTAGGAAAGTCTTTAACACTTTTGAAAAGATATCAACTATTGCGTTATGTGGTCCAACCAGAATGTGAATTTAAAAAGTTATAAATTTTGAGAACCAGGCTGAATACTTAGTTTTCTCTTCTGCACAAATTCCAGAAAATTATATATGCTGATGAGATTCTCCTGAAGAATTAAATGGAAGAGCAAACTTTACCTTACTCTTTTACCTGTTTATCTCGATTAGTTATATAAATACAAGTAAAAATGTGATGACTTCTCAATTATTTTGAATGATGGAAAGACCACTTGCTGGATTTACACATAGTCAGAAGATACCAAAAAAAGATAGAAGTTTGGAACATATCTTGAATATTTCAGATATTTGAATATTCAATTTCAATTGAATATTTGAATATCTTGAATATTTAAGATACTAAATATACTAGATACTAAATATATTAGATGAATTAATACATTTAATCCCCAAAACAAGAAGACTAACAGTGCAAAGTCTTCATTCGATTTAGGGTCACCTAGATCATGGTGATCTTCGTGAGAACTGATTTCACTGGCCTTGTGAAGGTGGAAGCCACATTGCAGGAGGCTGAGGAATGTGTATATAAGGTGTGGAAATTAATATTGCATGTGTAGGCAGCTTGTTTAAGAACTTTAATTGTGAAAGGGAAGAGGGATAAGACAATAGAAGTGGAGCAAAGATTTGTATGTTTATAACTGTATTTTAGAAAATAAGTAGTATAGACTTAGAAAATAAGGAGAGGAGGTTCATCTTTGTTTATAGATAAAAAATGCACATGACTAGATAAAGTTTAAAAATTAATCACTAACAATAACATTTGAAAAGAGACTTATGAAATTATCTAATAAATAATCCTACTTTACTGTTCTTGAAATAGCTACCTCCTTATCTGTACACATTATAATGTACACATAATGTTCATTCAGCATCTCATTATGGCATCATCTCAGGCTGTTCTTTTAATGTAATGCCTAAAGAGTATAGGTTTATGAGATCTATATTAATATTTTCCACTATTTTCATGTCATTTGCCTTCAAAATATCATCTATTTTTAAGCCATTAATTAGCATCTAAACAGATGGCACAACAACTAAGAGATCTTTTTTAGAGTCAGAGGTTTTGTTGTGTATTAAATTAGAACCCCAAGTGGTATGCTTCTTTGTCCACACATTAACAAAAGTTATTGCATCCAAAATTTAGTAACAATAATTAAAATATCTACTGACAGCAAGGAAAAAAAGGCTACTGAGAAAAACATTTAAAATTATCATTGCCTATCTTTTGTTAAATTAAATTTTGGACAGTAAATGTGGCAGGTCTTAGAAAAAGAGAATATTCCGACACCCCAAGACAAAATACTTGAGCACAGAGCTAGACAGCTCAGGGCTAATTTTGGAACTCAACAGTCAAAGCAAAATTTTTCCAAAGGCTGTCTGAGAAAAAGCAGATTTTAAGTTTACATTCTTTTGTTTAAACTCAATATGTACAAAAGTAAACTCATAATATTTCCCTATCAAACAATGCCGTAATTGTGGAGCAATGTCTTCCTGTCACCTATACTGTGCAAAGTCACTTGTCATGCGCTCCCTGCCCTCACCCTAACATCTTATGAATTACTAAGCCCTGTTAATTACCTTCAAAATACCACTTGAATCTGTCCTTTTCTAACTTCTGTGTAACTCTTCTCACTCTTATTCTTTATTACCTACCCTCCAACTAGTCTCATTCCAGCAGCTTTTCCTCTGTCATCCTTGCTAATCTATATCCATCCTATTCCTGGATGTTAATTTCCTTTTAAGACAAATGTAATCATGCATTAAAATATTCCTCATTCGGAGGGCCCTTGGTCCCTACAGCCTACCAGATAAAATCAGTTCACCCTTAGCTCCTTTCTTCTTCAGTTCAGTCGCTCAGTCGTGTCCGACTCTTTGTGACCCCATGAATTGCAGCACGCCAGGCCTCCCTGTCCGTCACCAACTCCCAGATTATACCCAAACCCATGTCCATTGAGTCAGTGATGCCATCCAACCATCTCATCCTCTGTCGTCCCCTTCTCCTCCTGCCCCCAATCCTACCCAGCATTAGGGTCTTTTCCCATGAGTCAACTCTTCGCATGAGGTGGCCAAAGTATTGGAGTTTCAGCTTCAACATCAGTCCTTCCAATGAATACCCAGGATTGATCTCCATTAGGATGGATTGATTGGATCTCCTTGCAGTCCAAGGGACTCTCAAGAGTCTTCTCCAACACCACAGTTCAAAAGCATCAATTCTGCGGCGCTCAGCTTTCTTCACCCTCTATATATTCCCTGGGTTTGCGTGAAGCTGGACTGCTCTTTTTTCACTAACATTCTTTTTCTTTTTTCTATCAACCTCTGTCATTCTGTTCTTTTCTGTCTTTCAGGTCAAGATTCACTTTTTTTCATTAAGCTTTTTCATGTGTTTTTTTTTTTCTTTGAATTCCTGTAACGTTATTTCTCCCTTACCACATTCTCTGTTATAATTGTGTATGTATCTGTCTTCTATTCCCTTGGACTAAATACATCTTTGTTGTATTTTCTAACATATAGGAAGGTGTATGACAGATGTTTAATTATTCTTGAACCTTGAAGTATATTGACTAATAAAACATTAGATTGTGATTCCAGTCTGTATTGATGGTACCCTGGGGTCAATTTAAAAGGAGATGTGAGTAGAGGGACCAAGTGGAAAATTTGCATAGGTTCCAGGGCTTTGGACCTGTTTCTCTGTTGGATGTAAGGAAACATTACAGCTAGCTGTACTGCTCTTCCTTCATCTCTTGATCTGGGCACGGAGCAAACTTGTGGATTACTAATGTATTTACATATGCAGATCCCAACAGATGGGACTTGGACTACCACAGACCCACCTATTCATATTTGGTTTGCTTTGAGCTGAGTTTATTCACCCCGTATGAGGCCTTACAATATTCAAAGGATATATGGGTTACTGATAACAAGGTCCTTCTCTCAGAAGACTGGAGTAGATTTGGCTTGAACAGCTGTCTGTGTCCAAATGCTGGTTAGCAGAAAAACAATGATATTTTATATTTCTTAGGGACATGTGGGTCCATGGAGATAAAAATGTTAATTTCAGCAGATGTGTTGATTTTACTCAGGGAGAAGGTGTCAGAACACTGTACCAGCACCAAAAATAGCTTCTTGAATGCCTGAATTTAGAAAGGTTAAAAATAAAAACATTTTTGCATATGTTTCAAATGGTGGTAAAATATGCTATGCTTTACACAAGGACTTTTTCAGTGTGCTTATTTATTATTAGGATAGTTTCTTGCATAACCTAATTGATAAACATTTCTGCCAAGTTTTCATAAATTCCCAGGGATTTTTCATCTGCCTCTTTCTTCTCAAATTACTTACTGCTATGGAAAGGTTTGTTTAACAGCATTTTGTTATCCACATGCATCTTAATCCATTTTTGAAAAGAATTTGGTTCTGGCTGCTATTCAATTTCAGGAGAGCAAATTAAACAAGGTAGGTGACTGAGTAGCTGGTTGGCAGCTGGGTTTTAGAATAGCTTTGTTCTTAATCCGGTTTGCTTCAACTGCATATTACTCCAATTTCATTCTTACATTCAAACAACAAAAATAAGGTTTTGTTAAACACTGCAAAATTAAGGGAGATGTTAGTAAAATATGAAATAATATGACTTCTGGATATGGAATTCCATTAGACTGTTGAAAACAGATGATACCTTTTTATTATTACACAAAGGTGAAAGAAATATACATTGTAATACCACATATATTAGGTTTTACTGAGATTGAAGTCACTTTCCCTGGAAAGTGACAAGTAGAATGAAACCATAATATGGCATAGGTCATTCCTAAGGTGCCTCTAATAATTAGCATGAGGTCTATTATAGAACTGAAAATATGGGTTACCAAGAATACTGACAAACTCTGTCCCTTGGATTATTAGCTAACCTGACAACCGATTTCTACCTTTCATCCTTATATATTGTATAACATCTGTATTGATTTTTTTTTGATCAGGTTCTTGAAGCATCTTATAAAGAATGTAATATACATACAGACTATTACAGATACCTTAGAAAATCAGAGAGCGTCTTTCATAGAAGGTATGTATATCAAGTCATTTGGTGCAAAGAAACCAAATCCTCAAGCAAAATGGGTATTTATGGCTCACAGAACTGTAAAGTGCAGAGGTAGATAGGTATAACTTTAGTTGTGCCTGAATTCTTGGCAGGGCTGTCTCCACCTTTTGACTGTGCTTCTCTCTGTGCTGGCTTCATTTTCTCCACCTGGTGGTAGAGTTGGCTGCTGCTTCCTGATCTACATCATCCTTAGAGGCTTGAGATGCCAGAGAGAGAACACCCTCTGTGAAAATTCCAAGGAGGATTCTGACTTGGCCCAGTCTGGATCTTGTGCTTTTCCTTCTTGGAACAGCCACAGTCTATGTATATTGGAGAGAGAGGGCAAGAATGGAGCTGGTCGACTGCAGATGTAGAACTCTGGGCAAACCTGGCCCTCATCTTAACTCCTCACCGGGGCTACACGGACCAAGAGGAGTCACTGGGGAAGAGGGAGGGCTGGTCCCCCAGAGGAAGGAACCATAGGCAGATAAAAATCTCCAGTGTACTTATTCAAACCTAAGCATATTCAGAACATTGGAGGAGGCTAATTTCATTTATTGTTTGAATTCTTTATTTTTTAAGAATTACATTTTTTTTTTTTTTTTTTGCTGTGCTGGGTCTTCATTGCTATGCACTGGTTTTCTCTAGTTGCGGCAAGTGGGGTCACTCTTTGTTGCATTGTGCAGGCTTCTTCTTGCAGTGGCTTCTCCTGCGGAGCACAGGCTCTAGGTTCTCGGACTTTGGTAGTTGCAGTGGATAGGCTCAGTAGTTTCGGTTCAGGGGCTCTAGAGCACAGGGCTCAGTAGTTGTGGTGCTCGGGCTTAGTTGTTCCAGGGCATGTGGAATTTTCCTGGACCAGAGATCAAACCTGTGTCCCCTGCATTAACAGATGGATGCTTAACCACTGGACCACCAGGAAAGCCCTGAATTCTTTATATAGAAGAAATATAGATTTAGTTTTTCTGTTTAAAAATATTTTTCGTTTATATGTAAATTTTTCTGTTTAAAACAAACTTGCAGATTCTGAATTAGTGAAGTCTACTTTAACGAGCTCAATTGGTTGTATAACGGTTCAGTTCAGTTCAGTTCAGTTGCTCAGTCATGGGTGACTCTTTGTGACCCCATGGAGTACAGCATGCCAGGCTTCCCTGTCCATTCCAGAGATTGCTCAAACTCATGTCCATCGAGTCAGTGATGTCATTCAACCGTCTTATCCTCTGTTGTCCCCTTCTCCTCCTGCCTTCAATCTTTCCCAGCATCAGAGTCTTTTCCATTTTGTCACTTCTTCACATCAGGTGGCCAAAGTATTAGAGTTTCAGCTTCAGCATCAGTCCTTCCAATGAATATTCAGGGTTGATTTCCTTTAGGATGGACTGGTTAGATCTCCTTGCAGTCCAAGGGACTCTCAAGAGTCTTCTCCAACACCATAGTTCAAAAGCATCAGTTCTTTGGTGCACAGCTTTCTTCACAGTCCAACTCTCACATTCATCATGACTACTGGAAAAACCATAGCTTTGACTAGATGGACCTTTGTTGACAAAGTAATGTCTCTGCTTTTTAATATGCTGTCTAGGTTGGTCATAGCTTTTCTTCTAAGGAGCAAGCATCTTTTAATTTCATGGCTGCAGTCACCATCTGCAGTGATTTTGGAGCCCCCCAAAATAGTGTCTCTCAATGTTTCCATCGTTTCCCCATCTATTTGCCGTCAAGTGATGGGACCGGATGCTGTGATCTTAGTTTTTTGAATGTTGAGTACAATTTGGTAACTGAGGGTAATAATGGTTAACATTTAATGAGCACTTTAGTTCTAGAAATTATTCTGAAGGTTATTTATGTAATATCTCACTTAATCTTTAAAACAATCCTAACATGGTAACTACTGAACCTGAAGCTCGAATGCTTTGGCCATGTGATACAAAGGGCCAACTCATTGGAAAAGAACCCTGATTCTGGAAAAGATTGGAGGCAAAAGGAGAGGACAACAGAGGATGAGATAGTTAGATAGCATCACTGATTCAATGGACATGAATTTGAGCAAACTCTGGAAGATAGTGGAGGACAGAGGAACCTTGTGTGCTTAAAGTCCATGGGGGTCACAAAGAGTCAGGAATGACTTAGCAACTGAACAATAGCAACGACTATTACTACTAGTATTTTACAAGTGAGGAAATTGAGGCACTGAGAAATGAAGTAGCCTGTCCCAGGCTACACATAGTAAGTTGTGCATCCAAGATTCCAACCCAGGCAGCCTCTAGAGCCCATGCTCTTCTTAACAGATGTGCCATATTGCTGCCCAAGTCCATGTTACACCTCCATTATCTACTATTTGTGTTGCTGTTTGCATAGCATTGCTTTCATCATCTTCTTACCACATGCATAATAAAACCCAAGCTCTCTGCCATGTCCTGCAGAGCTACGCATGACCTGGCCCTTGCCTACCTCTCTAGTATCATCTATTACTATTCTACTTTGCTCAGTTCTAGCTATCCCTCAGATATGAATCCCAAATTCAGTCTAACCTCAGGAACTGAACAAATTCTGTTCCCTATGGCTGGACTGCCCTTCCTGCAGCTCACTGTCTAGTTTTCTGGACTTCCCTGTCGGTCCAGTGGTTAAGACTCTGCACTTCCACTGCAGGGCGCATGGGTTCACACTCCCTGATTGGGGAAGTGCCACATGCCTTGTGGTGTAGCCAAAAAAAAAAAAGAAAAAGCTACATACTACATGATTCAATTTATGATACTGTGGAAAAGGTAGAATTGTAGTTATAGAAAACAAACTGTCTACCTTTCTTTTTCTTCAAGTCTCTGTCTGATGTTACCTCCTCCCTGATCACTCTATAACCACTATCCTAGTTTATTTTTCTTCATGGCACTTATCACTGTTGAAATTATCTACTTATTTTTTCTTATTTTTCTCAACCCTAATTTCCACTACAATGCAAACCCCATGACGAAAAGGATTTTGTCTCTTTTGTTCATGACATGTTGCTGGGGTCTAGAGCAATGCCAGACACACAGTAGGTGCTCTGTAGTTACTGAATGAATAAATTTAGTTTATCCCAAGAGTCTATGGGGTAGTAAGGCAGAAAATATTATATCCTTTTTATAGTTGAGATGGTCTCAGAAAGATGAAATAAATACCATAAGTGCATTGGCTAATGAGTGGATGGGACTAAAGTGAGACTGAAATCCCTCCCTCTTCACTCTCAGGTCTGGACATTTTTCACTATGCCCTCATGGTCTGCCTGATGTCATCTGTTTTTCTCTTCTCTGACTCTAGATTGGTTATAAAGCATTTCTGAAATTACTGTCTGTGTAAGTCATGACAATAACCAAACCACAGCTAAGATGGACTATAGTTTGAGAAATCTTAAATTATTGACACTAACACTTGTTGTTTCTTGAAATGATTTTTATTCAGCTAAAACTTTGAAATATTTGTAAATCTGTGTCCTTTTCTCTCTCTCCCATTCCATGTGTGGTTAGAATATTTAGCTAAAACCAAATGTTTGCTTAACTTGAAAGAATTACTTCATTTATTCAATATGGATTTGAGGTCCATGCATGTATTTACAAGCTCAGTCCTGGTGGCTGAGATGGTAAAGAATCTTCCTGCAATGCAGGAGATGCAGGTTCAATCCCTGGGTCACAAAGATCCCCTAGAGAAGGAAATGTCTACCCACTCCAGTGTTCTTGCCTGGAAATCCCATGGATAGGGGAACCTGGCAAGCTGCAGTCTATGGAGTAGCAAAGAGCCCAATAGGGCTGAAGTGACTTAGTATGCAAACTTGTATTTACTGGTATAAAGTCATTTCATCTCTCTGGGCCTCAGTTTCCTCATTGAGTAAATGAGGATAATAATAGTACCTACCTCATAAAGCTGTTCTGATGATTAAGTGAGATTATGTTAAGTGCCTGACACATAACGATGGCTCAATAAATAGCAGTTATGAGCTGTATCACTATGTTCTATGCATTCCTTGATATGAGAATATAATGTCGAACAAGCGAAATTTGAGCCCTTCTCCCTTAGAACTTTCAGTCTTACAGGGAAGATAGTTAAGCAAATAAACACAACATATGTCAAGTACTCTAAGAGGGTGGGGGGAGAGTGTCATCCTTGGAGTTATCCTTGATACCCTCCTCTCATACCCCACATCTAATCCATCAGCAAATCATGGCACCTCTACCTGAACAAAACATCCAGAATTAGACCACATCTCACCACTCTACTGCTGACACCCAGTCCTTGATCTCCTCTCACTAGGTTACTCTGTTAGCCTCCTACTTGGTCTCCCTGCCTCCACCCTTGTCTCCTACAGTGTATTCCCCACAGGGCACCCAAGGTAATTCTGGTAAAACCTAAATCAGATCACGTCATTTGTTGTAGGCAGAATGATACCCACCCCCACTCAAAAATGTCCATGTTCTAATCCCTGAAACCTATGAATATGCTACCTCATATGACCAAGGGACTTTGCAGATATGATGAAGAACCTTGAGATGCAGAGATTATTCTAGATCATTCAAGTGGTCCAAAACTAATCACATGACTGCTTAAAAGTGGATAACCTTTCCTGGCTGTGGTCAGGGAGACAAGTTTACAGAAGAATAGTAACAGAACTGTACATTACTGGCTTTAAAAATAGAGGAAGAGGAATGATACGGAGGCTGACTATACTCTTATTTTCAGAAATGTTTTCTATGTGTTGTGTTAGTCATTCAGTCGTGTCTGACTCTTTGAGACCCTGTGCACTGTAGCCTGCCAGGCTTCTCTGTCCATGGGATTCTCCAAGCAAGAATACTGGAGTAGGTTGCCATCCCCTTCTCCAGCGGATCTTCCTGACCCAGGAATCAAATCCAGGCCTCCTGCATCGTAGGCAGATTCTTTACATCTGAGGCACTAGGGAAGCCCATGTTTACTATGTGCCCAATTAAAAATGAGCTAGATGGTTCTAAATGAAATAGCACATGGAGTTTTTTGCCTCTTCAAGGAGCTTCCCTGGTAGCTCAGCAGTAAAGAATCTGCCTGTAGTGCAGGAGACTTGGGTTTGATCCCTGAGTTGGAAAGATCCCCTGGAGGAGGGTATGGCAACTCACGCCAGTATCCTTGCCTGGAGAATCCCATGGCCAGAGAAGTCTGGCAGGCTACAGTTCTTAGGGTCACAAAGAGTTGGATACGACTGAAGCGACTTAGACTGCATGCATGCATGGGCTTCATCGAACTGCAGGTTGTGACTCCTTAGTGGGTCATAGGCCAGTATAGTGGGTCAAAAAAGCTTTTGAAGGACTCCGTGGTGGTCCAGGGGTTAGGATTCTGCATTCTCACTGCCAAGAGCCTGCATTCAGTCCCTAGTTGGGGAACTAAGATCTCAAAAGTCAAATGGCAGAGCCAAAAATAAATATATAAATAAAATAATAATAACAAAAAACCCCAGAGAATTGCATTTGGAAAGGGTAATACTGTGTCATGCCATGTCTATTCAATCACATATATATCTATATTTCATTCACACTCATTGATCATGAGGTTAAATGGATTTCTGACCATGGATCCTGGTTTCATGAGTTTGAGAAACACTGTTTTGGGGGTCTTGTTCAAATTCTTGTTCTGCAAGCTGACTGTGTCACCCTGGGTGTGTCCATTATTGGATCTTGAAGGTTCTTATGGCTCTTTAAGATCATGACTCCTGATATAGGAGATCCTCCCTGTTTGCTTGTGTGTCCAAATGTCTTTCTGTGACCTCTAGTGAGTCAAAAGGCAGAACCCAACCACTCCTTGAGGGACGGCCCCAAGGAAGCAGTTGGCAAAGCATAAGCCAGAGCAGAGCAGCTGGGGGAGGCTGATTTCAGATCCTAAAGTACCTTGTGTTTCCAAGTTCGGGAGTGGGAGGAAGGACGGGGAAGTGTGAATTGCTTATCTCCATAGTGCCACCCACCTCTGCTGCCATCAAGAGTCAGTCGACAAGCTGCCGACAGCTCTGTGGCAGTGCCCTTGTCCACCCAGGCCCCTTTCAGCTGCTAATTATGGAATCAGCTGAGGAGAACAGTGAGGGCTGGTATGTCCATCAGAAGACTGGGGGGTCTCTGCATGCCTGATGATCATCTCTGTGGAACTTCTTTGCCAGAAGTTGCCTGGCAGGTCAGCTGTTTCATGGGTGGAAGGGAGGGTTGACTCTGGCTAATTATATGTATGTAGCAACCATGCCAGTGGTGATACACACCCCTTTGGTAAGTGGCAGCATGCCACTGGCGCTAGCCCACCCATTAGTTTTGCTCTAACACGTCTTCTAATTCTCTGAGAAAGGTTAAGAAAGCTGGAGTCAGTACTGCGAGGAACAGGAGCCGTGGTGGCTGGGACAAGAAGTGTTAGACAGTTTCTGTTCTTTGAGTGTAGCTATGTCGTGACCAATCCTGTAGAAACCACAGTTCATTGAAGAGCATTACAGGAGGCTCTGAGGCCCCAGGTGAGGATGGAGTGGTTAACTCCTGTACTCCTGAGTTCTGCTACTTCTCTAACAGTTTATTCCTTGTTCTTGATATTTTAGGCTTCCCCTGTGGCTCAGCTGGTAAAGAATCTGCCTCCAATGTGGGAGACATGGGTTTGACCCCTGGGTTGGGAAGATCCACTGGAGAAGAGAAAGACTACCCACTCCAGTATTCTGACCTGGAGAATTCCATGGACTGTATAGTCTATGGGGCTGCAAAGAGTTGGACACGACTAAGCGACTTTCACTTTCACTTGATATTTTACTAACTTGAAGCATCTTTTTAATTAATTACTTTAAATTAAAAAAATTTTTCTTTGGCTGTATGGTGAGATATGTGGGGTTTTAGTTCCCCAACCAGGGCTCAAACCCATGCCTCCTACATTGGGAGTGCAGAGTCTTAACCACTGGACTGCCATGGAAGTCCCACATCATCCTTCCCAGAGCACACACATCTGGTGTTTGAATGTGTAGTTTCAGATTTATAGCATTTGAGTAAGCATTTGTTTTGGTGCAAAGGCTGTTAGTAGTGTTAACATTACCTTTTAAACAAGAATACTTCCCTTGTAATTAGATCTGTACCTTCATATAGGACAGTGTCTTCAAAGGAACAGATAAATATGTAAAATATATCGGCTCCTCCCTCCTCTTTTACTTTTTTTAAGCAACATCAACAGCAACAAGCCTCCTTGTCCTTAGGAGAGATTAAGAAATGAGATATGTAGCTTCTTATCTTTTCTAGGAAGGGACATATTTGGCTCTATTCCTACTGTTGATAAAAGCTGAAAAAAAATGTTTTTAATTTCAGTCATGGAAATAGCTTGGTTTTACCTATCAATATAACTTTAGCACATGAAGGAAGAAGACAAATTTACTTGGTCGCTTTCTACTTCCTCAGCACTTCTGCCAAGAGGCAGTTAAAGGCAAAAGACAGACATTGGATGAAAAGCTGTAAGTGTTCTTCTGAAGGTCATGGGTGGTCCTTGGTAGGTACAGAAAGAATCAGTGAAGCCCAAGACATGAGTGCCCCTAGCATCAATGGCAGCAGGAAGGAGACCTGCTTTTCACTGCCACACCCCTTTGCACATATGCAAATGTTCAAAGTATTTAAATCATAAATAATAGCAACAAAACCAAAGTCCTCTAGTATTTCTATTAAAGCTTTTGTATTAAAGCTTATTTTCCTGTTTGGAGATACTAAACTTTCTTTAAAATAACAAAAGTAAAGAAAAGAGGGTATGTATTTTGAGGCCATTAAAAGGAAGTACCAAAATGTCCTTGTTATAATACCACATCCTCATGTGTAATCACGTGTAAAGCCATGAATTCAGCACTAAAGAGAGGGTTCAGGGTTACACATTAGTTGGCTAACAGGTAATAGGAACAGAAATTAAGCTTAAATTTCTCTTGGAACTCAGGGAAATATTTGTCTTTCCTGACTTACTGGTATGAGTTCTTTCCTCTGTTAATTGGAACAACATAACAGTGTGTTTTATTTTTAACCTTGTCAAAAAAAGAAAAGGAGCCCACGTTCTTAGTACAACTTTTTATTCTCTTCCCCATAGTTTTCATTTAAAAAAAATCTTCATTTTAAATCTTATTATTTATTATTTTCTTAATTTAAGAGACATGCAGGATATAAATGATTAAAATAGAGCAAATAGGTAAAACCCGTTAGGATTCACTTGGAATAATAAATCTGAACACTTTTTTCCAATTATTAAAGTATTATATATATTTACAAAGAAAAGCAATAAAACATAAAGGAATAAACCAAAACAAATAATCACTGCTAATATTGGATTTATTTCCTTCTCTCTTTTTTCCCCAAGAATGACTTAAAATTTTGAAGTTTTCTACTGTATGGATATATTATAATTTATTTAACCTATCTATTAGTAAAAATTTAGGACATATGTCTATTTTTCTCCAGAAATAACATTTCAACAAACATGCATATGAACCTATCTCTTATCCTTTTCTTAAGATAAATTCAAAAGATAAACGTATTTAGTACTGTGATTGTTGTTGTCCAGTCGCTCAGTCTTGTCTAATTCTTTGCAACCCCATGGACTGCAGCACACCAGGCTTCCCTGTCCATCACCATCTCCCGGAGCTTGCTCAAACTCATGTCCATTGAGTCAGTGATGCCATCCAACCACCTCATCCTCTGTCATTCCCTTCTCCTCCTGCCTTCAGTATTTCCCAGCATCAGGGTCTTTTACAATGAGTCAGCTCTTCACATCAGGTGGCCAAAATATTGGAGCTTCAGCTTCAGCATCAGTCCTTACAATGGATTATTCAGGGATGATTTCCTTTAGGGTTGACTGGTTTGATTTCTTTGTAGTCCAAGGGACTCTCAAGAGTCTTTTCCAACTCCACAGTTCAAAAGCGTCAATTCTTTGGTGTTCAACCTTCTTTATGGTCCAACTCTCATGGCCATACATGATTACTGGAAAAACCATAGCTTTATCTATATGAACCTTTGTTGGCAAAGTAATGTCTCTGCTTTTTAATATGCTGTCTAGGTTTGACAAAGCTTTTCTTCTAAGGAGCAACCGTCTTTTAATTTCACAGCAAGCACTGTGATAACTGTTGCGAAATGATCCTTCAGATACATTCTGTGCTTCTACAGTGTAGGAGAACCTCTATACACACAGTCTCACCAATGTTTACTTTATTTTTTCCTCCTTATACATGTTTCCTGTTTCCTTTTTGAAGGTAGTTTATCTTTCCATGAACCAGAGCTTTCAGAACTGTGTGGCATAGCCAGTTGTACTTTTTTAAAGAACACGTATTTTCTTATGTGTTGTGTGTGGCAGAGGGAAGCCTGCAGGGCTTGGATTTTCCCGCCTCCTTGTGCAATAAGGAAAGCCCATCTCTCACAGGTGTGCTGGTCACTTACTGAATATTAAATATTGAATGGCCCTGACTATCTGCCAGGCTCTGTGCCACACGATAGGGATACAATGGCGAGCAAAACAGAAGTCTCTGCTCGTGGGAGGTTTACACTTTAATGGGTTGTTTTCTAAGACAATCTTTTCTATCTTTACCATCTGAGAGGGGAGAAAAAGGTATATCTTTCTAATTTGCATGCATTTGATTTCTGAATTCAGTAATTTTTTTGTCCATTTGTATTACTTCCATTTTTAAAAATATGACCATTCTTAGTCTTTTCCTTCTTTTTTTTTTTTGATTTGTCAGGGTTAGTCACATTGATCCTTTGCCTCAGTGGCAGACATCAGTGCCCTCTTTCGTCCTTGCTGACTGGGCCCTGACTGTGTTCAGGGGCTGGATGACCAATACTAGTGGAGCTGGACTTGGGGCCCGGGCTTTTAGGAGAAACAGGAAGCAGTGTGCTGAGCCTGGGCTCTGGCATGGAATCCCCATGAGGTCTGATAAGTACACAGATTACTCTCTCTGTGCCTCTATTTCTTCACCTATAAAGGAAAGGAGCTGGGCAGGACAATATTTTTAGGTTCCTCTTCTGTCTGTGACTTGAGGCCAGGTCTGGGGTGGATGTTTCTCACTGGCCCAGCACAGGTCACAATCCCTCCTCCTCTGTGTGAGGAGGGCTGAGAAAGAGAATGGCAGCCATCTTCTGGCTTTGATGGTGGCAGGTTGGCTCTGCTAAGTGGAGGATTCCCCAGATACCCAGAGAATTCAAAGACAGAGTGACTCTATTAGTTTGCTAGGGCTGCCATAACAAAATACCACAGGCTAGGTGGCTGAAACCACAGAAGTTGTTTTCTCACAGTTGGGGAGGCTGGAAGTCCAAAATCAAGGTGTTGGCGGGTATATCCTGAGGCCTCTCTCTTTGCCTTGCCCACAGGTGTCTTCTCCTTGTGTTCTTGCTTGGCCTTTTCTCTGTGTGTCTACATCCCTGGTGTCTCTTCCTCTTCTTATAAGGACATCAGTCACACTAAGTGAGAGCCCCACCCTATGAGTGCATTTAACTCCCTAAACGCCCTATCTCCAATTCAGTCACATTCTGAGGTACTGGAGACAGAGCTTCAACATATAAACTTCACGGGAACACAATTCAGCCTACAATGAGCAAGGAGCCCAGTTATCTTATTTAGAATAATTCTGGGAAGGGATACTGAAGGTCTGAACCAAGGTTGTAGTGTTGAGGATTGGAAGGTGGGCAGAGATTCAAGAGCAGGACACAGTTAACAGGATCTGAGGCTCAATTAAATGTGGTGGTTATGAGACAGACCATAGTCAAATCAAGAAGTTAGGAAGCAGATGCTTAGAATCTTTGGTGTTTTGGATCTATAGGGCTCATAGCTGGGCAGGTAGTAAGTCTTCTTACTATGTAATAAAGGTGGGAAGATGGGAAGAGGGTGGAAGGAAGAAGAGCAGCAGAGGGTGCAGACTGTACCAAAGTACAGACCCAACAGGGACTGTGGTAGGTCCTTTGGTTACAAAATGAGCAATAGGTAACATTTATTGAGTTTCAATTATGAAGGTTGTGCATCAGAATCATCTGGGGGACTTAAGCCCCAGCTCACCTCTGGGAAATCTGATTTGGTAAGTAGGGCCCACATGTCTACATTAAAACAAACAAACAGAACAGGTCTAAAGGGAATTCTGTTATACAGCCTGGATGAACCAGGCATTGTTGGGGACTGCTATGTGTATCTTATTTAGGGAGGGAGCATCCAGGCTTTACAGGGCCTGATTGCAACTACTTCTCAAGGTCCATGAAAAGCCTGCCATCCCCATTCCAGGTGAAATCATCCTATTTTATCATGAGCTCTTTATTTTTGCCTTACTCAAATAGTTTCTCTTACAAGAAAACTGATCTTTTTGGATACAGAGAATATATTCTTCTATTTCTTTTTCTTTTCTTCAAAGAGAAAAGAAAAGTCAGTGGAGAGAAAGGGTGAGGATACAGAGAAAGCTTTCTCAGAGGAGACTGGGAGAGGTGAGGCGGTTCAGAGCACAAGGAAGAGATACACTTTCCTCTTAGACAGGTGGGTAAGAAGTAAGCAAGGTGGGAATGCAGATCAGTATGCGGGGCAGTGCTGGAAAGGGTATTCCTACGTAATGATTCCTGTTTACCTGAAGGCAAAATTATCTACAGATCATGGAGGGGTGGGTCACAGCTTGAGTGGCAAAGTTTGGGAAGAGTCATTGCATCAGTGTGCCAGAGATATGGCAGCAGATAAATGGTACAAAGACAGATGAAACTCTAGTATGTAGTGTTTAAGTCTTGAACTACTGAATACAGTGATACAATCTCAGACCTACTGATAAGATATGAGAAACCTTATTTCCTTCCCCAGGAGAAATGACCGTCAGAGTATGAGTAACCCCTTGTGCATGCTCCTGGCCTACAACTTATCCCATGTTCCCCACTCTGGTCTGACAGCTCTAGACAGGAGACACTGTTTACTTCACCTGTAAACCTCAGTGCCTACCACAGGGTTTGGCCAAAGTACACTCAATGGATATTATTGAATGAAGAAGGAATGAGTGAATGTTGAAATCACCTTAGCTGAGGGTAGGAGTTGGGGTGGAAGACTGTGAGTCAGAGGCCAAAGTCTTACAGGAGCGTTTATTAGCTGTATTTTATGAGACCCAGCCATCGACACATTCTTTTAGGGAAACTGTCTTGTCTAGTAGTCAGCTATACCACATCCCCCATCCTGACCCCATTCCTGTACAAGTGATTACGTTGAGTTATCCTGTCTTTCTATCAGCTTGCTAGGGACCTGTGTGACCTGTCATGAAAAGATGAACTGGGTTAATCGGATTTTCTCCTGGGATCTGGGAATTGGAAAACAGATTAAAATGATAAGCTCCAGGAGCATAGGTTGAAAGGATACATCAAGAATTGTTAAGAAATATTTAGCAGATGTTGTACAGTGATCCTGAAACATTTTTAGGACTTGTGAAATGTTTTCTAATATTTTGAATGTGTTGCCTGCGTTTGAGGATTGGAATGTTTTATATTGAAATCTGACTCTTTGGTTTCTCTTGTAAAATTTGAAAGTCTGAAAATGACAAAAACTGACTGAAGCTATGTAGAACACAGGGCACATGCTTCCCCTTCACCGTGGCCTCCCCCACTCCATATGCTTACACCTGGTCAGCTTCATTCATTTACATCATCTGTTGGCCCCTATAGCCATCTGACAACCAACCTGTTGAAGGGAACAAGTAGCAATAAGGGGTTATATGCAAGCCAGGTTCACAGGCGAACAGAATCTCTAACTAAGAGAACAAAGAGGAAACTGGTGGGCGTTGGGGAGTAGGCGAGAAAGAGAGAGGATACAGCTGCTAAGGAGAGGGAAACCAGTGCTCAGAGATGCCTGGGTTTCTGGGCTTCCCAGTTTCAATAGCTGCGCAGTTACCTTCATCATAACTCTGTTTTCTTGAAATAATTTGCAATGCAATTACCCAGGCTAATGGAGGGAGTTACTAGGAAATTGGTGGGCAACAGCAATGAAGAAAGTAAGAGTGGTTTAGTTAGATGATATTAGCCTCAAAGGAGAAGAAATTCTTACATGAAGGTGGAATATAAATTATAAATTGCTGTCAAGAGTTAAACTCTTGGTGATTATGTATTCTGGCCCAGAAGGATCAGAGAAGGAGGACTGAACATCCTCTGCTTGAGTCAAAAGTATTCTCAGATGAAATCAGAAGCATTCTGGGAAGGGCTACGGGTATTCAGGATTCCAGGGGGCTTGGAGGAGGGAACTGGGAAGTCCAGGGAGAAGAAAATTGAAAGAAATTTAAGTTTTGATCATTTATACCCTCTAACTGGGCCTGGAAACAGACTTTCACTGTGTGTTAAAAAGAGCAGTCTGTATTTTGGCAAACAGAGAAGGCTTCCTGAAAGAGGTGGCATATGAGCTGCACTTTAAAGGAGATGAAAAGGAAGTGCTTCACAGGCAGACAGAGCCACAACTGCAAAGGCTGAGTTCTAAAGGGAGAGTGGGCAGTTTGCAGTTGGTGGGCATCATGGGGTCTGAGTCACCTGGCAAGTTATTTTTATATCTTGGGGCCTTGGTTTCCATTATCTTAAGAGAAATAATATTGTATTTCTTCTATTGTAGGATTCAGTGTTTATACCCCATCTCACTTTTAATATTTCTTGATTTAGGACATATCTTACAATTGACACCCCAAAATGCTTGCTTTATAGGGCAAAGAAGAATTGTGACAGTGTTATCACTAACTCAGTTCAGTTCAGTCATTCAGTCGTGTCTGATTCTTTGTGACCCCATAGACTGTAGCACACCAGGCTTCCCTGTCCATCACCAACTCCTGGAGCTTCCTCAAACTCATGTCCATCGAGTCAGTGATGCCATCCAATCATGTCATCCTCTGTCGTCCCCTTCTCCTCCTGCCTTCAATCTTTCCCAGCATCAGTGTCTTTTCCAGTGAGTCAGTTCTTCGCATCAGGTGCCAAAGTATTAGAGTTTCAGCTTCAGCATCAGTCCTTCCAATGAATATTCAGGTCTGATTTCCATTAGAATAGACTGGTTTGATCTCCTTGCAGTCTAAGGGACTCCCAAGAGTCTTCTCCAAAACCACAGTTCAAAAGCATCAGTTCTTCGGCGCTCAGCTTCCTTTATAGTCCAACTCTCACATCCATACATGACTATTGGAAAAACCATAACTTTGACTAGATGGATTTTTGTTGGCAAAGTAATGTCTTTGCTTTTTAATATGCTGTCTAGGTTGGTCATAGCTTTTCTTCCAAGGAGCAAGCGTCTTTTAGTTTCATGGCTGCAGTCACCATCTGCAGTGATTTTGGAGCCAAAAAAAAAAAGTCTGTCACTGTTTCCATTGTTTCCCCATCTATTTGCCATGAAGTGATGGGACCAGATCGGATGCCATGATCTTAGTTTTCTGAATGTTGAGTTTTAAGCCAACTTTTTCACTCTCCTCTTTCACTTTCATCAAGAGGCTCTTTAGTTCTTCTTCACTTTCTGCCATAAGGGTGGTGTCAGCTGCATATCTGAGGTTATTGATATTTCTCCCGGCAATCTTGATTCCATCTTGTGCTTCATCCAGCCTGGCATTTCGCATGATGTACTCTGCATATAAGTTAAATAAGCAGGGTGACAATATGCAGCCTTTATGTACTCCTTTCCCAATTTGGAACCATCACTAACTGGGTATATGTAAATTTAGCCATCCACAGAAAGATGTTCATTTAATAATAAGCTTAGTTGAGTTATTTGCATTGATTGTGCCATGCGGTTTAATTTGAATCTCAAAGTGTCATGTTAGGTGTCTTCCAAAAGGTTACACTGGTGTTGAAGCATTGACATTATACATACAGATGAGTTGTCATGCATCAGAAATACAATTATTGTAGAAACAGCCAACTCTCTAAATTTGACATAATGGTTAAAGAAGAGAAGAGATTATCTTGACTAACTGAAGTGCCTGAGGACACCAAATGTTTAACTGTCAATAGTTTCTAGTTATTAAGAGAAGCTGTGTAGATTCTAGGCACCTGCAATGTAATTTAAAAAAAGAAACCAAGTTTATATACAAAGAAACATATATAACACTGATATATTCTTTGAAACATCTCAAAAGTATGCTGTTAATTTCTAAAGGTGATAAAGAGATCAAGATATAACTAAGTTATGAAAACCATCATGCCATCATGACTCTAGGCAGTGGAAGTGAGAAGACGTAAACTTAATCTCTAATTATGGTACTGAAGGTGAAAGTGGTACAATTATGATAATAGCCAACATTTACTGAATGATTACAATGTGGCACTGTGTTAAATGCATTTGGACAGCCTCAAGACAACTCTATCAGATCAGTGGTGTTATCTTCATCTCGCAGTGAGAAAAGTATCTTCCAAAAGGTTACATTGGTGTTGAAGCATTGACATGTTGTACAAACAGGAGTTGCCATGCATCAGGAATACAATTATTATAGAAACGGCCAACTCTCCAAATTCAATATAATGGTTACAAATCTAGAAGAGATTGTCTTGACTAACTGAAGTGCCTGAGGACACCAAACATTTAACTAGGCAAATCCACTTTACCTCCAGAACCACAATGCTATTCTAACACCTTCTCTGTGCATTTTCACAGATATGATTTTTAGGTTGGGTTTAAAAGTATATACTTAAATACAGTATAGCCATGGTACTTTTTACTTACATGCCATGAATCCATGGCACATTACTTTGCCGACAAAATTCCGTCTAGTCAAAGCTATGGTTTTTCCAGTAGTCATGTATGGATGTGAGAGTTGGAGCATAAAGAAAACTGAACGCGGAAGAACTGATGCTTTTGGACTGTGGTGTTGGAGAAGACTCTTAAGAGTCCCTTGGACTTCAAGGAGATCAAACCAGTCCATCCTAAAAGAAATGAGTACTGAATATTCTTTGGAAGGACTGATGCTGAAGCTTCAATATTTTGGCCACCTGATGCAAAGAACTGACTCATTGCAAAAGACCCTGATGCTGGGCAAGATTGAAGGCAGGAGGAGAAGGGGATAGCAGAGGATGAGATGGTTGGATAGCATCACTGACTGGATGGACATGAGTATGAGCAAGCTTCTGGGGTTGGTGATGGACAGGAAGGCCTGGCATGCTACAGTCCATGGGGTCGCATATAGTCGGAGACAACTGAGCGACTGAACTGAACTGATGAATCCATGGAATCTAAGAATCAGAAGTATGGGACTGGGGGTTATTATGAGGATCAGATGATGAATATCTTACAGCGGCTCCTAGAAAAGTCGTGTATCAGGGGGTAGGTGTTGCAAGTTGGAGTAAATGAGCCTGCATTCTCAGAACCCTCTCATCTTAAAACTGGCAAAGGCTACTGAGAGAAAGGCGTCTGAAATGGCCTCCACACAGAAAGCCCTGCCTTCCATACCTGTCTAAATCCTTCTGATCTTTCCATGCCCACCCCGAATGCCAGCTCCTTCAGAAAGCAGTCTCTGGTTATATGAAAATATAAACATGGGAGATACTTTCAAATCGTTAAGTGATGAAGCCAGTAAGTTAAAGATGGACTTTATCATTAAAGTTACCGCGCTCCTTTCCTGGCCTCAGTTTCTGTAAACTCAAAGGAAGAGGTGGCTTAGCCTATCTCTTCCTTTTATAATCTCCACTCTTTTAACCATTTCAGATTTCTGCCAGAGCTGCCCTGAAAAGCAACTCTTCTTCCTTAGACCTGCAGGCGGCGGCTCCTCCGCGTTGGCAGCTCAGCAGGGCGGGGCTGGAGAAGCAGTAGAGGAGGAGGGGGTCTCTAGGGGAAGCGCGGCGCGCAGCCACGTGACTTCCTTCCCAAGGAGCCTCAGCTGCAGGCCTCCCAGCAACCAATGCGTCCCGCCTAACGACGCCCGCGCATCCTGGTTGGCCCTCGGGAATGCCTGTGGCAAGGCGGCTCCCACGGTCGTGCTGTTTATTGGCTCGCTCTACCGTCGCTCAGAAGCGTTGCCCGAGCGCCCGCAGGCGGTGCGGTCGAAAGCCCCTCCCATTGGCCGCTGGGTTTGTGGCTGGCTGGCTGAGGCTGTCAGTCCTGAGCCGTTTCCCCGAGGCAGGCCCTCTTCTGGGGGCGGGAGGAAGAGGGGCCGGACTGGGGCCTGACTAGCAGTCGCTGCCGCCACGGTCTTCGGGGCTGCTATGACCAGCGGACGACGCGCCCTCCGCAGCTCCGCGCAGCGCTAGTCGCGGCCGTGCGCCCGCCGTAGCCGTCTGCGTCCCTAGCTCAGCCGCTCCCGCGGCTCCCTCGGCTCTTCCAGTGCCCCTTGCGAGGCGAGGCGGAGGCAGGATGAAGATGACGGTGGATTTCGAGGAGTGTCTGAAAGACTCGCCCCGTTTCAGGTAACCGGCGCAGCCACCGGGCGCCGGGCCGGCGTCACCCGGAGCTGCCTCCTCCGGCGGTGGGGGCGAGAAAGCCGGCCCGCGGAACGCGCGGGGGGCCCCGCAGTCCGTGCCCTCCGACGGGGCGTGCGGCCGTTGCTGTGGCTCCCGACCCGGAGAGGGCTCGACAGCCCCGACTAGCCCTTCGTGAGGGGTGAGGCTGGGCCAGGAGGGGGACGTCGCCTCCTTTTGCCCCTTCCTTGGCCTCTGCCCAGGGCGGAGTGCCCGAGAGGCTGGGCGCACCCGTTTCGAGGAACTGGGGTGCAGCCGCGTCCCCGAAGACTCGTGCTCTTTGCGGGCGCGCGCTCTCCCCTTCCTCTGGCCGCTCGTCCTTTCCCCTTCCTTCCGCTCCTTCTTCGTTTCCACCCCCACACCAGCCCCTCTTTGAGGGAGCTTGCAGGGCACTCTCCTGCAGTTCACTGAGTTCCTCTTCGCGCTTTTCCGCTCCCCCTACCTCTGGGAGGAAGGACTGGGGGGCGAACTGGGACATCGATTTCTGCTGCTGGCTTGTCCCTGGACAGGGGGGCTTCTAGGAAGCAGCTGGCGGTTGATTTGTACGAGAGTCGCGGGTGGTAGTGTTTGAGCAGCCTTATTCTATCCACCGTGGTCCTAGACTCGTAGGCTTTTCTTTTCACCTAAGCTCTTTGAAGGGGGCACCGTTGTCGAGAGTACCGGGCTGAGGGGTGAGGACTAGGAGAAACAGTGCATTTCTGTTTTGAGAACGGAAGTAGGAGGGCCCTGAAGATTGCATTTCTGTTCCTCTTCCAACAGCGTCGGCCCGGGAGGGCCCCGGTCACCGTCGGATGCTCCCAGTGGATCTGTCACATATACTGACTTGGTGGCACTCCGATTCTCATGGGCTGGCCTTCCTCCCTGGAGAGCCGGCAACCCTGAGGGTGTCCAGAGCCCAGGCTCTTTCGGTTTCGGGCATCTTAGAAAACTCTTGAATTGTTTTGAAGAATGGAGTTTTGCTAGGTTGTGTTTTACACTGCATTTATAGGGCTGTCCTTAGGCCTTAAAAATAAGGCCTTCAAAACTTCCGTTAGAACAGTGACATGTCTTGAAAGCGTCTTTAGGCCAAGCCTGGGTTGTAAATTCCTGCATCATCTGCCTGGAAACGAACTGTTCTCATCTTTATCATTGCTAATTTGATTTGCCTCCACCACCCCCCGCCCGTTTTTTTTTTTTACCCTAGTGAAAAGCAAAGAAAAGTATCGTAAAACTTAATGAACTCCTACTTCTAAGACAATGTCCTTTGATGTTTGTTTGTTTATTTTTTGGTGTTAATTTTATTTGGATCTTGGGGCTATTGCTTGTAAAAAGGTGCACATGGTGAGGTGGAGAGAAGGATGTTGTTGGTATTAGTTTTTAAAACTTTTTGTTTTTCGTGATTTGACAGACTCAGGAGCTTCAAATGGATAGTTTACGACAGCTTTGCAAGTTAGATTTCAGGACTGTGTGGCAAAGGAAGTAATTTTTAAAGTGTACGTTAAAAAGTTCTATTTTTTTGGTGGAATTTTTATTAATATGACCCAGCTATTACTGAGTAATGATGTAGTCACAGCATTTTTTTTTTTTTTAATCTAGGGAATGTGACTTTGTGCTCAGTTTGTTTTGCATTTTAAGTTTCATTAAAAAAGAAAAAGTTGAGAAAAGTTATTTGGAAATGCTTCTAGGTACTGCTGTTGGTCATAAACCATGTTCTGTCTTTGTTTTTGAAATAAAAGAGTAATTGAATGTAAAGTAAGAGGAAAAGATACTGATTAAGTTGTATAGAATATTGTAGTAAGCGTTTGTTAACCTTTAGTATAATATCTATTCTATATTAATTAAGACATTAGGGATTTTCAAGAGTTGTTTGCAGTATTCCATTTACTCTTGGCTGCAAATTGGCAAGAGAAACCAAGATTCACAGAACTCAATATATTGTATACGTTCTAGATCAGATTTGCCAGGAAATAAAAGTCTCATCATATATATTCCTAATTATAACTCCATTACTGTGTAGGTTTCTATAGCATTTGAAAATAGTATTTCAGAAGTCTTTATTCACATGCTTATGTGTAAGAGAAACTTTCAAGAGCATTGCTTACTTTGAGTGATATTTTGAAGTATTTGTATCAGAAAATTTGTGATGGCTCAGCTTTTTTGACAGCAAGGCAGCTGTACTATTTATTCCTTGTAGTGTCCTAATCTGTTGTGCTGTTTTAAAACTAATTGCTATTTTTATTATCCTTCACAAATGAATTTTGTGGCATTTAGGTCTGGTATGTGGACATAACTGTCTTGAATGTTGTAGAATCAATGTAAATGGCAGCTCATGCTGAAGAAAATTTTCACCAGTGGTCAAGCTTTAAACATTAATTTTCCTGTTAAATTGATAAGGAAAACAGGAGGAAGACTGGTTGAAATAGGGAGAGAAGGATATTGCAGTTGCAACATTGTTTTTAGTAATTTCAATAAAGTCTGCGGTTACATTTTACATTCCTGTGAACATTTTGTTTTGTTTTTAGATTGGAAGGCACATTTCTTTGTGTAATTTTGGGTTCTCTTAGCTTTTAAAAAGCCACTCTAAAGGTCAGAATCTTGTTCATTTAAAATCTACAGGAAAGTGAATGCATCTAACTAAGTATACTTTTTAAAAGTATGTCAAAAAAGTAAAGTGGAAATTATCCATTTTGACTGTTTGTTGAAGAACTTTGAACTTGTTGGGCTTGCCCTAAATTGTATGTGTAAGTGTGCTTTAAAATTTTATAAAATTTTTATAAGAATTATGCTTTTTCTTTATATAAACATATGGTTCACTCAGGAAGTGAATATTTTGTTTGAAATAAAGAGTCGAATTAATTAGTGGTTTTTGAATTGTGGAAAGAAAGAAAGATAGCGCTAAGTCCTGTCTGACTTTCGCGATCCAATGAACTGTGGCCTGCCAGGTTCCTATGTCCATGGGATTCTCCAGGCAGTCCACGGGAGTGGATTGCCATTTTTTTCTCCAGGGGAACTTCCCGACCCAGGAATTGAACCCAGGTCTCCTGCATTGCAGGCAGATGCTTTACTGACTGAGCTACATGGGAAGCTTTGAATTATGGAAGATTTGCTCTAATTTATTGCCCAAATATAAAAATATTGCATCTTCATATGGAACATTTATTGTTTATCCTTATCAGTGTTTATTTTGCACCGTTCTGAAGATTTTTTGTTTGATTCTGTTTCAGATATAATCCTTGTTCAGTAACTTAGGATAAAAATCTTAAAATGATGTTTTAGGGTGAAAGATTTTAATAGCTGAAAGACATCACACATGTGCGTGCGCACGTGCATATTCTATTTTGCTATTAAGCATGTGCCAGTCTTGACTGATATGCTACTTTTCCTTCCATATTTAGAACAAATACACTCTTAATAATTGGTAATTTACACATGGAAAATATAGTGGGCAAGAGATGAAGCAAAATGTGTTCTTATTTCAGAAATGGTAGAATGGCATTATAAAGTAGTCTTATCGTGAACCGAAATATAGGAATCCAGCTATTCCTCATTGCAGCTTCTAATTCTTCATTTAATATAGTATCAGCTTAAGTTGAAATAAGGAAGAACAAGCTCTTATAACATGCCAGATCTCATACTCTAGTATGCTTTTACAACTACCATCTCATTTAATGTTAAAATATATTATGATGGGGAATTATAATTTTCATTTTTAAAGTGTTTAAAAAGATGCCAAACTGGATATTTTGAGAAGTTAAATTGACTTTCTTAATGGTGGATTTTCAAGTGGTGGACTTGGAAGTGAATTCACTCTTTTACTCTGTCTTTCAAGCTACAAGCTCTGTTGCATTAATTAAATTTGCATTAATTGTGTGTATGATGTCTTTTATTATACAGATATTTAAAAACTGGCTTTCATGTATTGCCTAGAAAAGTGTTCCAATTCCCATTATTATAGGATATTTTCCATTTATAGCAATTTTTAGTTTCATGTAATGCAACTGGATTTTAGTTCTGAGTGTGAGGGATAATCCTATTTTATTTTCTTCCTAATGGAGGCCCTTGTCCTGATAGCTTTTACTGAATAATGCATCTTTAACCATTGCTTTAAAATTATACACGTATGTGCATATACATGCATGTATATGAACGTGGGTCTTTTTCTGGATTTACTCTTTTCTACCAAAATAATTGCCTGTTCTTCTGAAAATACTGTTACTCTATTAGTTGTAACATTTTACAGTTTGTTATGATATCTGGTGGGTCAACTTTTCCTTTGTTACTGTTTTTTCAAAAAATATAATGGCTATTCTTGAATATTTTGTCTTTATAATATTATAGCTGCCTTAATATCAGAAGATGGTATGTCTTTCTATCTATTTTGGCCTTATATATTTAAAACTTTTTATTATGTAAAATTTCAATGATGATCTAGCTACATGTTGTTTATTAGAGAAATACCTTAGATTGAAAGATACAAATATTAATAGGTTGAAAGTAAAAGGATAGAAAAAGATAAATGATGCTAGCAATACCCACAAGAGAGCTGGAGTGGCTATATGTAAATAGACTTTATGACAAAAGTTACTAAAGATAAAGGATATTTTATAATGATAAAATGGTCAATCCATCAGGAAGACATATACTTACCAACATATACACTTAGCGAGCCTCAAAATATAGGAAGGAAAAAATGATGGAAGTTAAGGGAGAAATAGAAAATCCAACAATAATAGAGGCATAATACTTTCAATAATGGATAAAACAACTAGACAGATGGTCAACAAGCAGATATGAGCTGTGAACAATACTATAAATCAAAAAAGGATTTAATAGATATCTATAGAATACTTCAGACTTCATATTCTTCTCCAGTACACATAAAAACATTTTCTATAAATAAATTAAGCCACTAAACAGGCTTCAACAAATTTAAAAGGATTGAAATCATGCAAAATAAGTTCTTCGGCCACAATGGAATGAAATTAGAAGTAAGTAAAAGAAGGAAATCTGAAAAATTCAAAATTTGAAAAAACTGAGTAACACACTCTTAAATAACTGGTGGATTAAAGAAGAAATCACAAGGAAATACGAAAGTATTTTCAGAGAAATGAAAACAAAAACACAACATACCAAACTCTTCGGTGCAGCTAAAGCAGTCCTTAGAGGGAAATTTATATTAAAAAGAAGAAAGATCTCAAATCAGTGATCTAACCTTTCATCTTAAGAAACTAGAAAAAGAAGAGCAAACTAATCTCAAAGTAGGGAAAGGAGGAAGTAAAGAAGACTAGAGCAGAAATAATTGAAAATTGAGACTAGAACAACAATAGAGGAAATCAGTGAAAACAGAAGTTGGTTATTAGTAAGGATCAACAAAGCTGACAAGCCTTTAGCTAGACCAAGATACTGAAGTAGAAGACTCAGTCTTTTACTTTTCTCAGTTTTCTACTTTTCTAGAAACACTTTCTACTTTTTCTAGAACACACTTTTCTTAATCTAGAAGAAGTAAATAGATTTAGTACTGAAAGAGGGGATATCAATGCTGTCTTATAAAAATAGGAGAGATTATGAGAGAATGCTGTGAATAAGTTATTATTCACATAGTGAGTAAAAGTTGTTCAGCCGCGTCCCACTCTTTGCAACCTCATGGACTATACAGTCCATGGAATTCTCCAGGCCAGAATACTAGAGTGGGTTAGCCTTTCCCTTCTCCAGGGGATCCTCCCAACTCCTGGATTGAACCCAGGTCTCCGGCATTGCAGGTGGATTCTTTACCAGCTGAGCCACAAAGGAAGTCTGTTATTCAGGTAATAAATTACTTAAAGTAGATGAAATGGATATATATATATATATATATATATATATATTCCTCAGTTCAGTTTAGTCGCTCAGTCGTGTCCGACTCTTTGCGACCCATGGACTGCAACACGCCGGGCCTCCCTGTCCATCACCAACTCCTGGAGTTTACACAGACTCATGTCCATTGAGTCGATGATGCCATTCAACTGTCTCATCCTCTGTCATCCCCTTCTCCTCCCGGCTTCAATCTTGCCCGGCATCAGGGTCTTTTCCAATGAGTCAGTTCTTCGCATCAGGTGGCCAAAGGATTGGCCTTTCAGCTTCAGCATCAGTCCTTCCGATGAATCAGTCCTTCCGATGAATCAGTCCTTCCAAATCATTCAGGACTGATTTCCTTTAGGATGGACTGGTTAGATCTCCTTGCAGTCCAAGGGACTCTCAAGAGTCTTCTCTAACACCACAGTTCGAAAGCATCAATTCTTCGACGCTCAGCTTTCTTTATAGTCCAACTCTCACATCCATACATGACCACTGGAAAAACTATAGCTCTGACTAGATGGAGCTTTGTTGGCAAAGTAATGTCTCTACTTTTTAATGAACTGTATAGGTTGGTATAACTTTCCTTCCAAGGAGCAAGTGTCTTTTAATTTCATGGCTGCAGTCACCATCTGCAGTGATTTTGGAGCCCAAAAAAGTAAAGTCTGTCACTGGTTCCATTGTTTCCCCATCTATTTCCCATGAAGTGATGGGACCAGATGCCATGATCTTAGTTTTCTGAATGTTGAGCTTTAAAGCCACCTTTTTCACTCTCCTCTTTCACTTTCCTCACAAGGCTCTTTAGTTCTTCTTCGCTTTCTGCCATAAGGGTGGTGTCATCTGCATATCTGAGGTTATTGATATTTCTCCCTGCAAACTTGATTCCAGCTTGTGGTTTATCCAGCCCAGCGTTTCTCATGATGTACTCTGCATATAAGTTAAATAAGCAGGGTGACAATATACTGCCTTGATGTACTCCTTTCCCGATTTGGAACCAGTCTGTTGTTCCAGGTCGAGTTCTAACTGTTGCTTCCTGACCTGCATACAGATTTCTCAGGAGGCGGGTCAGGTGGTCTGGTATTCCCATCTCTTGAAGAATTTTCCACAGTTAGTGGTGATCCACACAGTCAAAGGCTTTGGTAGAGTCAGTAAAGCAGAAATAGATGTTTTTCTGGAACTCTCTTGCTTTTTCAATAATCCAGTGGATGTTGGCAATTTGATATTTGGTTCCTCTGCCTTTTCTAAAACCAGCTTGAACATCTGGAAGTTCACGGTTCATGTATTGTTGAAGCCTGGCTTGGAAAATTTTGAGCATTACTTGCTAGCGTGTGAGATGAGTGCAATTGTGTGGTTGTTTGAGCATTCTTTGGCATTGCCTTTCTTTGGGATTGGAATGAAAACTGACCTTTTCCAGTCCTGTGGCCACTGCTGAGTTTTCCAAATTTGCTGGTGTATTGAGTGCAGCACTTTCACAGCATCATCTTTTAGGATTTGAAATAGCTCAACTGAAATTTTATCACCTCCACTAGCTTTGTTCGTAGTGATGCTTCTTCCTAAGACCCACTTGACTTCGCATTCCAGATTGTCTGGCTCTAGGTTAGTGATCACACCTTTGTGGTTATCTGGGTTGTAGAAATACACAAACTACTGAAATGACTCAAGAAGAAATAGAAAATCTAAGTGGACATGAGAGATTGAATTAGTAATCAAAAAGCTTCCTCAAAAGGAAAATCCAGACCAAGATGACTTCACTGATGAGTTCTGTCAAATATTTAAAGGTGAATTAACAACAATCCTTCATAAACTCTTCCAAGAAGTAGAAGAGGAAGTGTTGCTTCCCACCTGATTCTCTTAGTCCAGTATTAACCCTACTACCAAAGCTAAAGATATGTTAAGAAAACAAAGATAAAAGAAAACTACAGACCAGTATCTATTATGAATACAGGTACAAAAATCATCAGTAAAATATTAGCAAACCAAATATAACAATATATAGAAAGGATTTTGCACCATGACCAAGTGGGACTTATCGCAGGAGTCAAAAATCAATGTAATAAACAATAGAACAAAGGATAAATACCATGTAATCATCTTAATAGATGCAGGGGAAGTATTTGACTAAATAAAACCCACTTTTATGATGAAAATACTCAATAAACTAGGAATAGAAAGCTTCCTCAGCCTGATAAAGGACAGCTGTAAAACATTGTGAGCTAACATCTTATTTAATGGTGAAAAAGTTTTTCTCTAAGATCAAGAAAAATTTTTTTCTTCATACTTCTGTTCAGCAGTGTAGTGGAGAATATAGTCAGAGCAGCTAGGCAAGAAAGAAGAATAAAGGAAAAAATATAAGGAAAAAAGTAGTAAATTCCTGTCTACTTTTAGATTACATACACTTGTGTCTTGATATCCATGAGAATTGGTTCCAGGACCCCTGCAGATATAAAAATCTGTAGATGTTCAAGTTCCTTGCAAAAAATGGTTTAGTATAGTCAACTGTCTTTATCTGTGGGTTCTGCATCCAAGGATATGGAGGGCTGATTGTATCTTGTATGTAGAAAATCTTGAGGAATGCACACAAATCAAATAGAACTAATAAGTTGAACAAAGCCACAGAATACAAGACAGTGTCAGGATATACCACAGTTTATGTATTCTATCAAAGGACATGTTGGTTGCTTTCATGTTTTGGCAGTTATGAATAAAGCTGATACTATATTTATATAAAGGTTTTTGTGTAGACATAAATTTTCCTCTCATTTGGGTAAGTACCAAGGAGACAATTGCTGGACTCTATGAAAAGTGTTGTAAGAATATGTTTAGTATTTCAAGAAACTTCCAAACTGTCTTCCAGAGTGGCTGTGCCGGGTACATTATCAAGAACAGTGATCGAGAGTTCCTGTTGCTCTACCTTCTCACCAGCATTTGGTGTTGTCGTATTCTGAAGTTTGGGCATTCTGATAGGTATATAGTTGTATCTCATTTTAATTTGCATTTCTCTGATTGTATATGACGTATAGCTTCTTTTCATATGCTTATTTGCCATCTGTGTTTCTTCTTTGTCAAGATGTCTTTTAAGGTCTTTGACCCATTTTTTAATTGAAGTGTTTGTTTTCTTTTTTCTTTTTTTGGCTGCTTGTGGGATCTTAGTACCCCAACAAGGGAATGAACTCACATCCCCTGGACTGCCAGGAAAGTCCTGAGTTGTTAGTTTTCTTCCTGGGTTTTAAGAGTTCTTCATACATGTTGAGTAACAGTCCTTTATTAGATATGTATTTTGGAAAATTTTTTCCCCAGTCTGCAGCTTGTCTTCATTTTCTTGATTACCTTTATTTTTGATATGGAAATTCCCCCTGTCATTCATGTATTGGATTTGCTTTTCTTGATTTTCATGTTGTTGTTTTTTCTATTTGGTTATTTTGGCAGAGTGCCATTTCCACTACACTCCTTCAGAAAGGTGCATTTTTTTTTTTCTTTTAGACTTTACCTGTCTGGAAATGTGTGTAGAATTGTAGACTGAAACCATTTTCTCTCAGAATTTGAAGGCATTGCACCACTGTCTTCTGGTTTTCAGTGTTGCTGTGGACAAGTGGTACAGTTTTTATTTCCTGATTTTTTTGTTTGTTTGTTTCTGAAGTATTTTTAGATTTTTTTCTTTACGCCTGATATTCTGAAATTTCATTATGATATGCCTTTAGATGGGTATTTTTTGTTTATTATCTTGGACACTTCCTCTCAGGCTGAAAACTCATGTGTTTTAGTTCTGAGGAATCATATTATTTCTTTGATAATTTCTTTTCCTCTTATTTTATCTTTTATTCTTATATTCATGTTTTGAGTTCTTTTTCTCCCATTTCCTATTTATCTTTTTGTTCTGGGTGATGTATCCAAATTATTTCCTAATCTTAGTTTTCAAAAATTTTTTGTTATTCTGAATATATTTATGTATATGTATGTGTATATATATATGTATGTGTGTGTATGTGAAAGTGAAGTTGCTCAGTTGTGTCCGACTCTTTGCAACCCCATGGACTGTAGCCCACCAGGCTCCTCCAGCCATGGAATTTTCTAGGCAAGAGTACTGGAATGGATTGCCATTTCCTTCTCCAATATATATATATGTATGTGTGTATAAATACATATATATATGTATGTATATGTTTTAATGTCAACCTATTCTTCAAGGGGCTTTCCAGGTGGCCCAGTGGTAAAGAATCCTCTTGCCAATTCAGGAGACGTGGGTTCGATCCCTGGGTCAGGAAGATCCCTGGAGAAGGAAATGGCAACCCACTCGAGCATTCTTGCCTAGGAAATCCCATGGACACAGGACCCTGGCGGGCTACAATTCATGGGTCACAAAGAGTTGGACAAACTTAGCTACTAAACAACAACAAATTTTTCAAGACCTTTCCTTATACATCTGAAGAAATTAGTCATAGTGAACAGTTTTTTCTCTCTGAATTATCTTCCTCTAAAGTTTTGATTTGTTTGTTGTTGTTTGTTTGTTTTAATCTTCTTTTAGAAATTTTCTGTTGATCTTTGGTTCTCTGATTACATCAAAGAGGCATTTAAAAAGTTATTGGAAGTATGTTGTATTTTGTTATGGGTTGTCTGGTGAGTTTTACTACAGGGTAGTATTTTCATTGGGACCACTCCCAAATGTCAGTATTTTTAGGACTTTTCTTGTTTATCTTAAAGAGCCATCTTCTGCCTGGTAGATAGAATGTAAGAGCTGAATTTCAGGAAACTAGCTAGGAGTATTCTTAATGAGATGGGAATACTAGACCGCATTACCTGCCTCCTGAAAAACCTGTGTGAAGGTCAAGAGCAACAGTTAGAATTGAATATGGAACAACGGACTGGTTCAAAATTGGGAAAGGAGTACATTAAGGCGTGTATTGTCACCCTGTATGCAGAATACATCATGTGGAATGCTGGGCTGGGTGAATCACAAGCTGAAATCAAGATTGCCCAGAGAAGTATCAACAGCCTTAGATATGCAGATGATACCACTTTAGTGGCAGAAAGTGAAGAGGAACCAAAGAGTCTCTTGATGAAGGTGAAAGAGGAGAGTGAAAAAGCTGGCTTAAAACTCAGCATTCAAAAAAACGAAGATTGTGGCATTTGGTCCTATTGCTTCATGGCAAATAGATGGGGAAAATGTGGAAACAGTGTCAGATTTCATTTTCTTGCTTTCTGAAATCAATGCGGATGGTGACTGCAGCCATGAAATTAAGACACTTGCTCCTTGGAAGAATAGCTATGACAAACCTAGATAGCATATTAAAAAGCAGAGACATGACTTTGCTGACGAAGGTCCATATAGTCAAAGGTATGTTTTTTCCAGTAGTCATGTATGGATGTGAGAGTTGGGCCATAAAGAAAGCTGAGTGCCGAAGAATTGATGCTTTTGAACGGTGGTGCTGGAGAAGACTCTTCAGAGTCCCTTGGATACCAAGGAGGTCAAATCAGTCCATCCTAAAGGAAAGTAACCCTGAATACTCATTTGATGGGCTGGTGCTGAAGTTCCAATACTTGGGCCACCTGATGCAAGAGTTGGCTCACTGGAAAAGAGCCTGATGTTGGGAAAGATTGAGGGCAAGTGGAGAAGGGGGTGACAGAAGATGAGGTGGTTGGATGGCATCCCTGACTCAATGGACATGAATTTAAGCGTACTCTGGGAGATAGTAAAGGACAGGGAAGCCAGGCGTGCTGCAGTTTATGGGGTCCCAAAGCGCTGGACTTTGCCTTAGTGACTGAACAACAATAACAGCAAGCTACAGAAGGGGCTGGAGAAGGCCTGTGGGGTAGCGACTTCTCACTGGAGTTTGTCTCTCATGGGGAATTTTTAACTTAGTTTTAATTAGTACTTTTGATTTTAGTACATAAACCTTTACAGAACATAAAGCTCCCATTTTTTGTCAGGATGGGAGAGGGGTAGTCATATCAAGTTGGAGGAGTGGAGTGAGGATCTGAAGAGTCTGGTTGCTCCTTATGAATATAAGATTTCAACTAATTCTGTTTTCACCCTCCCTCCTCCTCCCAACTCCATCCCTGTATTTTGAGACATAAGACATTTTCATGCCTCTAACCACTGGGGGCTTCTGTATTGTGAATCTTCTTTCTTTAAAATTGGCTTCACCAGTGTACTTTGATGTCTTAGGGTTTGACTTTTTCTGGTCTGAGTTACTGTTCTTTTATTTGCCTTTCAGTTTCTAGAATTGTGCTGCTAACTGTTACTGTTTCTATTTTTTGTCCTGTGTATTAACTCCCCACCTTCTGTCATTTTAATTAGATTTTTTTTGAGAAAATGGAGATAAATGGGTGTATTTTATCTGTGATGTTTAACTGGAGGTCGTGTGCTGTTGGTATGCAAAACACATCTTCTACTGGAGAATACTCTTTTATGGTAGTGAATGTGGACCAAGTATGTGGGTTCTGGAGGCTGATTACCTGTTTCACTTCTTTTTCACTTACTGATGTTGAGACCTTGGGTAGATTTCTTACTTTTACCTAGGCTCAGTGAGAACACACAGTTAATAATGCTAAGTCCCCTTCTTATTTCTCTTGTTTTCTTGAAGAGAAGCTTGGATGGTTTACTTAAGGATGCTGGCATGCTCATGTGGTAATAATAAATGGTTGGAAGAATCTAATATGTATGAAAGATTAGGCATGTTACTTGGAAACATGAAAAGCATCTGTGCTGTGGATGATGAAACAATGAAAGTAGATGGATAAACTTCACTTTGTAGAAGGAGAGCAGTAAAGGTCCTTAAAAAGCACCATAGGTGGATTTTATGTGTGGAGTATTTAAGAAGGAAGGTTGAACAAAAGAATAATAGGAGGAGAAAAAAAACAACTGAGGACACAGTGACTCAAGGATTTAAATCCTGAATGATGACCAGACAAAGGGAAAGCAAAGTGATAGGTTGTAGAAGGAAACTACTGTGAGGAAGTGCATGTGTCTACTTGAGAGCACACGAAATCTTTTCCATTGAATTATAGCTAGGATTTGGAGGTTAGACAGATGAGATGATGCAAGTTAAACATCTGTAAAGATTTGGGTAAATGAATACATGAAGAAATTCTTATAGAAGGGATTGACTTGATTATACTTTTGTAGTAATTTGTACCTGAAATACAGCAGGATTCTTTATTGAAATATAGTCTTCTGTTGGAAGTTTTTATATTTTCTGTGATGCCACAGACATACTCAAATTAAAATATAAAATTTTTTTTTCACTGCCTAAAAAGTTACTCTTCAATGTTGAAGTTTAAAAAAATGGTAAAATAGTTCAGCAAAAGCGGGATATGGAGAATGGGCACTAGGACACTAAATTTCATGGGATTTAATTTGTATGTATTTTAGCATCACTTTTAGATGAGATGTGAGCAGGATGTGCATCTTTTTAAGTTGACTCATGTAAAATTAAAGTTGATGGAACTAATAATTTTGATATTTTATTTCTAGTCAGAAATGTGTTCTGTTTTTGGCTGCACCTTGCTTCTTGTGGACTTCTGTGGCGTCTCAGACGCTAAAGAATTGGCCTGTAGTACAGGAGACCAGGGTTCAGTCCCTGGGTCAGGAAGATCCCTTGGAGAAAGGAATGGCTACCCACTGCAGTATTCTTGCCTGGAGAATTCTGTGGGCAGAGGAACCTATTGGGTTATAGTTCGTGGGGTTGCAAAGAGTCGGACACAGTTGAGCCGCTAACACTTACTTGAGTATTGTGAAATCTTAGTTCCTTGACCAGAGGTTGAACCTGTGCCCTTGGCAGTGAAATTGTGGACCATCAGGGAATTCCCCAGGTTCATTTTTAAGCAAACAAAACTTTCCTTGTTTTAAAAAATAGTTTTTTTAACTTGGTGATATATTTTTGTACTTTGATTTTCAGTTTTATGTTCAAAGGGAAGCTTTATAGTAAGTTAAAAATCCATTTATATGAATTTTTGAATCAAAGTATTTAATTATAAGGAGACTAGATGTTATTGGTTATGGTCAGATAATAGTTTTATGTGAATGAAATGAATTAAGATAATTCCTAGCACGTTTATCATTTACTGTGAGAACCTCCTATGGCATTTGTCTACTGGCTAAGAGCCATCTCTGTCTGAAAAAGCCTTTGTTTTTCTTTGATGTTTGAAGGCTATTTTCCCAAAGCATAGAATAATAGGTTGGCTTTTTTTTTTTTAAAGCACAATGTCACTTCATTGTCTTTTGTTTATATTTTTATCATCTGTGTTGCAAGTTTGTTTGTCTTATTATTGCTCTTTGGAGCATAATGTATCTATTTTCCTCTGCTCTTAAGCCTTTTTTTCTGACTGATTTTCAGTTTTAGCTTGATATGTGTAGGTGTGGTTTCTACTGTCATCCTGCTTGGGGCTTGTAGGGTTTCTTCAATATATGGGGCTTGTAGAGTATCTTTCAATTGGAAAAGACCCTGATGCTGGGAAGGATTGGGGGCAGGAGGAGAAGGGGATGATAGAAGATGAGATGGCTGGATGGCATCACCGACTTGATGGACATAAGTTTGGGTAAACTCTGGGAGTTGGTGATGGACAGGGAGGCCTGGAGTGCTGCGGTTCATGTGGTCGCAAAGAGTCGGACACGACTGAGCGACTGAACTGAACTGAAAATTCCTATTATCTCTATAAATGTTGCCTCTGCTGTGTCTTATATGTCTCTTGCTCTTTTTTGAAATATTACTCTTAGTGGAGAAATAGAATATTTTAATTAACTTGTATTCCCTCATCTTTTGCTGTTTATAAACTGCTGTTAAACTTATCTGTTAGGCCTTATAAGTCATCCATAGTACGAAGTTTGGATTTTATGATTAGTGCAATAGGAAGTCATTAGAAATTAGTAGTGAGAGATGGTAAGACTTACATTTTAAAAATGTTTTAACTACTGTTTGGAAAATGGGTTGTAGAGGGGTGAGGGTAGAGCTAGAGAGACCAGTTAGAGGAAGCCATTGCAGGTAGTTATTAGGTTAGACCAGGCAAGAGAAGACTTGGGGAGCTAGTGGAGGTAATTTCTGCGGTAGAATCAAAAAGAATTGCCGTTGAATTGCTTGTTAGGAAAGAGAATAAAAATAACATTCTTACCTTTAGCAACTGGAAGGATAGACGTATTGTTTGCTGACAGGGGAAAGCAAAGGAAGAACAGGTTTTGGGTAAGAAAATCAAGAGTTCCATTTTTGTACTTGTTAAGTTTGAGATACCTAGTAGACACCAGGTGGAGCTGTTAAGTAGGATCGGCACAGAAGTGTGCTGCTGCTAAGTCGCTTCAGTCGTGTCCGACTATGTGCGACCCCATAGACGGCAGCCCACCAGGCTCTGCCATCCCTGGGTTTCTCCAGGCAAGAATACTGGAGTGGGTTGCCATTTCCTTCTCCAGTGCATGAAAGGGAAAAGTGAAAGTGAAGTCGCTCAGTCGTGTCCGACCCTTAGCGACCCCATGGACTGAAGCCTGCCAGGCTCCTCCGTCCATGGGATTCTCCAGGCAAAAGAGTACTGGACAGAAGCGTAGCCTTTTGTAATTTTATTTTACAAACTGATCACTCTCATCCCATACTCCATTTTAGGTTATAAACTCTTTGGTACGAGACCTCCAGTGTCTCCTTTTGTTCTCAGCATAATTCTTTTGCACACAATAGTTAGGCTTTTATTGCCCACAATGTCATTCATTAAAATAGTTATACGTTCTCCATTTTAACATAAAATACTGTGTTTATTTTAGAAATCTTTCTATTGTTGTACTACTGATGAATTTCCAAAACTATAAGTAATACATGCTGCTGCTGCTAAGTCGCTCAGTCGTGTCTGACTCTGTGCGACCCCATAGACGGCAGCCCACCAGGCTCCCCCGTCCATGGGATTTTCCAGGCAAGAATACTGGAGTGGGTTGCCATTTCCTTCTCCAGTGCATGAAAGCGAAAAGTGAAAGTGAAGTCGCTCAGTCGTCTCCGACTCTTAGCGACCCCATGGACTGCAGCCTACTAGGCTGCTCCGTCCACGGGATTTTCCAGGCAAGAGTTCTGGAGTGGGGTGCCATTGCCTTCTCCGAATACATGCTAGAGCTTGTTTAACTTTTCTTTGACAACATAGTAATTAAATCAAACCAAAATCTTTAGATCCTGTTAGGTAGTTATAATTCTTGAGAGCCTAATCTGTTTGTAGGGCATCAAATACATATATGTGGGATTTATAATAAAATAGTTAATTTTACAAACAAAACTATTCAGAAAATTAATGCTTATTGCAGTTGTATAGAAAAAATTTTAAAATATCATGTTCTTTTTTTTTTTTTTTAATTAAAAGAAATTTGTCCCTTCCAGCTTGAGAGATGTTGGGCTCTTGCTAGTGAAAGTGTGGAGTCCTAACCACTGGACCATCAGGGAATTCCCTGAAATATTATGTGTGTCACCTTGATAAAACCCTTAATTTTTCAGTTGACCATCTACTTAGAATTATCTTATCAGTCTTTTGGAAACTTGTTCCTGGAAAACTTGATTCAGAATGAGATATTTGAAAGAAATAAACCTTAAATTTAGTGACTTAAAATGACTGTTTTAATTTGCTCATGATTTGTGGGTCAGGAATTTGAAAAGGTCTTGGCTGGAAGGATCATCTCTGATCCATGCTATGACAGCTGGGTGGCTGAGGCTGGACCATCCACTTCCAATGTGGCTTCTTCAGTCACATGTCTGATGCCCTTTTGTTTTGTGGTCCTTTTGTCCTCTATTCACATGTCATCTCATCTTTGAGGTCGCTTAAGCCACCAGGCCAATTAAAGGTCAAGCCTGGAACAAGTTGAGCATCATTTCCCCTGTATTCTGTTAGGGCAGTCACAGAGGTCACCTGAATTCAAGGGAGTGGAGAAACAGACTCTGCACCTTGGTGGGGAAATGGCCAGGTCATATAAATAATCTGCCATACATTGTGTCTAAAAGTGCCCTTGGCAGTGATGATGAGGAAAATTATAAAGATGCAATAAGATTGCATTGTTGTTGTTTAGTCACTAAGTCAAGTCCAACTGTTTTGCGACCCCATGGAGTGTAGCCCACCAGGCTCCTCTGTCCAGGGGATTTCCCAGGCGAGAATACTGGAGTGGGTTGCCATTTCCTTCTCCAGGAGATCTTCCCAATGCAGGGGTCTAACCCCCATCTCCTGCTTGGTAGGCAGATTCTTTACCACTGAGCCACCAGGGAAACCAATAAGATGGCAGATTTAAAGCTAAAGCAAGCTGTTTTTGTCTGTCAGATTGACAGTGTTAAGAGTTCCCCTTGCTAGGAAAGGTATAGGGAAACAGTCCTCATAGTGTTGAAAAGAGTGTGGTTTGGTAGAGCTTTTGTGAAGAATAAAGTAGTAAAATATCTCAATTAAAAAATACATATGCTTTTACTCAATTTTTTATAAAAATTAGCATTTTTATATCTAGGAAGTTCTCTAAGGAATGATAGGAAAAATTTGCAAACTTATATGAACAAGGATGTCTTTTCAGATAAATTTACCACATCGTTTATTTATAAGAGGAACTGTGCAAGTAGAATATTGGTTAGGTAGAATTTTTGTTGTTTTGTTGCTCACTGATGTCCGAATCTTTGCGGCCCCATGGGCTGTAGTACTCCAGACTTCCCTGTCCTTCACCATCTCTCAGAGCTTGCTCAAACTCATGTGCAGTGAGTCCATGATGCCATCCAACCATCTTGTCCTCTGTCATCCCCTTCTCCTCCTGCCTTTAATCTTTCCCAGCATCTGGGTCTTTTCCAGTGAGTCAGTTCTTTGCCTCAGGTGGCCAAAGTATTGGAACTTCACCCTCAGCATCAGTCCCTCCGATGAATATTCAGGATTGATTTCCTTTAGGATTGACTGGTTGGATCTCCTTCCAGTCCAAGGGACTCTCAAGTTATTGAAATATAGTGATAGCTAACAATTAAAATTCTTCAAGAGGTGGGAATACCAGACCACATTACCTGCTGAGAAACCTGTATGCAGGTCAAGAAGTAACAGTTGGAACCGGACATGGAACAACGGACTGGTTCCAAATTGGGAAAGGAGTACATCAAGGCTGTGTATCAAGGCTGCAGAGTACATCATGAGAAATGCTAGGCTGGATGAAGCTCAAGCTGGAATCAAGATTGCCAGGAGAAATATCAATAACCTCAGATATGCAGCTGATACCACCCTTATGGCAGAAAGTGAAGAGAAACCAAAGAGCCTCTTGATGAAAGTGAAAGAGGAGAGTGAAAAAGTTGGCTTAAAACTCAACATTCAAGATGAGCATGGCATCGGATCCCATCACTTCATGGCAAATAGATGGGGAAACAATGGAACCAGTGACAGACTTTTATTATCTTGGGCTCCAAAATCACTGCAGATGGTGACTGCAGCCATGAAATTAAAAGACCTTTGCTCCTTGGAAGAAAAGCTATGACAGACTTAGACAGTGTAGAGGTGTCACTTTGTTGACAAAGGTCCATATAGTCAAAGCTATGGTTTTTCCAGTAGTCATGTATGGATGTGAGAGTTGGACTATAAAGAAGGCTGAACGCCAAAGAATTGATGCTTTTGAATTGTGGTGTTGCAGAAGACTCTTGAGAGTCCCTTGGACAGCAAGGTGATCAAACCAATCATTCATAAAGGAAAGCAACCCTGAATTTTCATTGGAAGGACTGATGCTGAAGCTCCAATGGTTTGGCCACCTGATGCAAAGAGCCAACTCACTGGAATAGACTCTGATGCTGGGAAGGATTGAAGGCAGGAGGAGAAGAGGGCAACACAGGATGAGATGGTTGGATAGCATCATTGACTGACTGGGCATGAGTTTGAGCAAACTCTGGGAGATTGTGACAGATGGGGAAGCCTGGCGTGTTGCAGTCCATAGGGTCACAAAGATTTGGACACGACTGAGCAACTGAACATAAAAAATCATTAGAACACTGAAAAAGTGCTGTATATTTATTAGGACCATTCTGTGTACTTCATATAACTTGTGCAGGCATGGAGGGCCTCACTCTTAGAAGGGCCCTGTGCTTGATTTAATGCTGTGCTGTCACTACTTTGAAGTTCTTAATTTTTAAACAAGAGGCCTCATTTATTTTTTTGACTGGTCCCTGCTAATTGTGTTGTCATTTCTACTTGTGAACTAGGTTTTTATATCTTTAAATGTCAAAAGAAACCCAAAAGGTAGTTTTATGACATAATGAACAGTATATAAGATTTAAATTTCAGTGTTCATAAATAAAGTTTTATTGGGACACGATCATGTTTATTTGTTTACATGTTATCAATGACTTTTTAGCTACAACAACAGAATTGAGGAGTTGGAACAGGGACTATATGTCTGGCTCTGTGTGGAAAACTTGCCAATGCTTGCCCTGTCTAAGCTACTATTCTATTCTGCCTTTTATAAAAGAATGAGAAAAAAATAGATTTCAATTTATGCAGATAATGTCCATGATATATTATGTGAAAAGAAACGGTAGGCTACAGAACATAATTTGAAATGTATAACATGACACTGTGTATATCAAAGGGGCTATATATTAAAAAGTTTGGAAAACTATTTACCTATTTTATCTTTGGGAGTATGCTTTCTTGCCATTATTTTTGAAGTTTTGTTTACAAAAATAAGCGCTATTACTAAGAAAAAAAAATATTACAGGGAAAAGGAGGCAATACATTCTTTCCCTTTCCCCTCTGCCAGCCACAACTTTTTATTTTAAAAATGGTCGAACTTAGTGAACTGTTGAAAGAATGTACAATGAATACCTACCTAACCTTCATCTAGATTCTCCGATTGTTAATATTTTGGCACATTTGCTCCCTCTGCCTGTCTTTTATATATATATATACACACACACACACACGTACATACATATTGCATGTACATTTTTATTTATTTTTTTCATTTGTTTTAAATTTTTTCCGGCCATGTTGTATGGCTTGTGGGATCTTAGTTCCCTGACCAGTAACTGAACCTGGGTCCTTGCAGTGAAAGCCCTAACCACTGGACCGCCAGGGATTCCTCAGCATGTACGTTTTTAAAAAATCATTTGAAAGTTCAGCATGTATCTTCTAAAAATAAAGACATTCTCCTTTATAACCACATTTATAACACTAAAAGTAATTATATGTTCAAATTTTCCTAATTGTTCCAGTAAGGTCTTCTATAAATATTTTTTTTTTTTGCCTTTAATTTGGCACCCAGTTAATGTTCATGCAGTGGATTGCTTTTTCATTACCTTTATCTGAGCATATATTCTTGACTGTCTTAAGGTCATTATCTCTCACTGGCGTGACTTACCACTAAGAAAATATTAGTTTATTATGGAGTTAGGAGAGGTCTGAGTCATATCTCTCAGGGGTATAGGAAGTCAAAACATGCAAGATTTTGTATACCATATTAAGGATTTTGGTGGATTGTCCTGGAAACACAGTGGGAAGCTCTTATAGAGATGTGACATGTTCAAATCTGGATAGTGCATAAAATGTTAACTTTTGAGGCAAAATATCAGTATCACGTTTGGTACAAAATGATAGAGCTTTGAACAAAACTATAAAAAATACATTTGAGACAATCTGGGAAAGTCAAACATGAAATGCTTATTAGATATTATTAAGGAATTACTGTTATGTGTAATAATGATAGTTTTATTAAAAACTTTTTATCTAATAAAAGTATTAAAAATATAATAGCTGGTATTTAAAGTATATCGCAGAAAAGTAGGAGAGGATTACATGAAACGGGAATGGCAAAGTTTTGATAATTGTGATGGTATGTGGGAGTGCATCATATCTTTCTCACTATTTTTATGTGTGTTTGATTAATTTCATAAGAGGTTAAAGAGACACAACCACCGACACCTCATTTTTGACTTGAAAAATGAACTAGAAGGGTAAGTTGTATGTGAAAGTTGTATGGTATCTAAAACTTCTGTTGCTTTCCATAGGAGTTCTTTATATAAAGCATCAGATACATGAGAGAAACATTTTTAAACATTTCATTAGAAAAATAATTCTTAGCAAAAATAATTATATGTTTCTGAGTCTCTTTTGAGAAAACAGTCCAGCATTTTAGGGTGTTAAGAAATAATCTTGCTCTTACAGCATTTATTTAAAAACCGTGATCTTTTTAAGTATGATGGAAAGCTAGCTATGAAAATAGAAAAAGTCTTTACAAATTACAAAACTGTTTAATTCAAATTACCACTCACAATTATAGAACACTATTGTGGAGATTTCTTGCTTATCAATCAGCTATTGTGTAAATTGTGTGTAATCTTTCCTATAATTACAGCATTAATGCATTACTAGTACTGCTTTACTGTGATTCCAAGAGATGTAAACAATGGCATCTCTTTTGATTTGAATCCATCCAGCTGTATTCTGTCCACAGGTGCTGGTTGCAGTCATTGAAGTAAAAATATGACAATGTTTTGAAGTTGGATTCTGAGAAAGTTAACAGATGACTTAACGTCAAAGCCTTTGTCCTCTATATTAGCAATATGTTAGTTTTCTTTTTATTTTAATGTTTGATTATTTGAGAAGCCTTCCATGTAGGCAAACAAGTAATTTAAACCAGAGGACCAAGGTGTGCATCAAAATCACCTGGAAAGCTTTATCCAAACCACCTTGATTTGGATTCTCCTGCAGGTCTATTGCGGAGAAGGCAATGGCACCCCACTCCAGTACTCTTACCTGGAAAATCCCATGGACGGAGGAGCCTGGTATGCTGCAGTCCATGGGGTCGCTAAGACGGACACGACTGAGCGACTTCACTTTCACTTTTCCTGTTGATGCACTGGAGAAGGCAATGGCAACCCACTCCAGTATTCTTGCCTGGAGAATCCCAGGGATGGCAGAGCCTGGTGGGCTGCCGTCTATGGGGTCGCACAGAGTCGGACACGACTGAAGCGACTTAGCAGCAGCAGCAGCAGGTCTATTGAATAAGAACTTTGGGGGAGAATAGGACCCAGGCATCAGTCTTTTAGGTGATTCTGATGTGAACCTTTATTCAAGGACTATTGTTCTAAGAATGTCAGATTTCTTCTTTAATATATGTAAATAGATAATAAAGCACAGTGGTTTTCAATCTTCTTGTTTTTTTAACCTAATGGTTCTAGGCAAGGTGTAGTTTCCTACTGGTTGTCTGTAACTCCATTCCTTATTCTTAAGAGTTTACTTGTTCTCTAGAACAAGTAAAGCATTCAGGATTGCAGTGGATAGCCATTTAAGGTATCTTTTAGCAGGCAAGTGATGTGGTAACATTTGTATGCCATTTATTGTTGTTGTTGAGTCGCTAAGCTGTGTCCAACTCTTTGCAACCCCATGAACTAAAGCTCAACATTCAGAAAACTAAGATCATGGCATCTGGTCCCATCACTTCATGGGAAATAGATAGGGAAACAGTGGAAACAGTGTCAGACTTTATTTTTTTGGGCTCCAGAATCACTGCAGATGGTGATTGCAGCCATGAAATTAAAAGACGCTTACTCTTGGAAGGAAAGTTATGACCAACCTAGATAGCATATTAAAAAGCAGAGACTTTGCTTTGCCAACAAAGGTCCGTCTAGTCAAGGCAATGATTTTTCCAGTAGTCATGTATGGATGTGAGAGTTGGAACGGTGAAGAAAGCTGAGCGCCAAAGAATTGATGCTTTTGAACTGTGGTGTTGGAGAAGACTCTTGAGAGTCCCTTGGACTGCAAGAAGATCCAACCAGTCCATCTGAAAGGAGATCAGTCCTGGTTGTTCATTGGAAGGACTGATGTTGAAGCTGAAACTCCAATACTTTGGCCACTTGATGTGAAGAGTTGACTCATTGGAAAAGACCCTGATGCTGGGAAGGATTGGGGGCAGGAGGAGAAGGGGACAACAGAAGATGAAATGGCTGGATGGCATCACCGACTTGATGGACATGAAAACTCCAGGAGTTGGTGATGGACAGGGAGGCCTGGCGTGCTGCGATTCATGGGATTGCAAAGAGTCGGACGCAACTGAGCGACTGAACTGAACTGAACTGAACTGAACTATACTATAGCATGCCAGGCTTTTTCGTCCTTAACTATTTCCTGGAGTTTGCCCAAACTCACAGCCATTGAGTCAGTGATGCCATCCAACCACCTCATCCTCTGTTGCCCTCTTCTCTTGCCTTCGGTGTTTCCCAGCATCAGGATCTTTTCCAGTGAGTTGGCTGTTTGCATCAGGTGGACAAAGAATTGAAGCTTTAGCTTCAGCATCAGTCCTTCCAATGAATATCCACAGTTGATTTCGTTCAGGATTGACTGGTTTAATCTCCTTGCTGTCCAAGGGACTCTCAAGAGTCTTCTCCAACACCACAGTTCAAAAGCATCAATTCTTCGGCGCTCAGCTTTCTTCACCGTCCAACTCTCACACCCATACATGACTACTGGAAAAACTTGCTTTGACTATAGGGACTTTTGTTGGCAAAGTGATGTCTCTGCTTTTTAATATGCTATCTAGATTTGTCATAGCTTTTCTTCCAAGGAGCAAGAGTCTTTTTAATTTCATGTCTGCAATTATTTTGACACACCTCAGGCTGATTTTTGCAACTTCTAGTGTAGACAGCCTCATTATAGTTCTTGCCTAGATATCCTGTTCCCTGCCCAACCCAACATTACCTATTATTATTATTGTATTAACAGTAGTCCTCCTGAGATACTGATTTCATTAATACTCAAAAATGCTTAGTGTCTTTACGTTGCCTTTGAGGTAAACTTTGCTAAGCCCTTCTAATTTACACCCTCTTGTGTCTTCTACTCTAATTTTTTCTTCATTGCTGCCTAAATATTGCTGTAGTGAGCCCTTCAGACTTTTATATAGTGCTCTTTTCTGTATCAGTCAGTTTAGTCGCTCAGTTGTGTCCGACTCTTTGCGACCCCATGAATCGCAGCACGCCAGGCCTCCCTGTCCATCACCAACTCCTGGAGTTTACCCAAACCCATGTCCATTGAGTCAGTGATGCCATCCAACCATCTCATCCTCTATTGTCCCCTTCTCCTCCTGCCCCCAATCCTTCCCAGCATTAGACTGTTTTCCAGTGAGTCAATTCTTTGCATGAGGTGGCCAAAGTACTGGAGTTTCAGCTTCAACATCAGTCCTTCCAATGAACAACCAGGACTGATCTCCTTTCGGATGGACTGGTTGGATCTTCTTGCAGTCCAAGGGACTCTCAAGAGTCTTCTCCAACACCACAGTTCAAAAGCATCAATTCTTTGGCGCTCAGCTTTCTTCACCGTTCCAACTCTCACATCCATACATGACTACTGGAAAAACCATAGTCTTGACTAGATGGACCTTTGTTGGCAGAGTAATGTCTCTGCTTTTCAATATGCTATCTAGGTTGGTCATTACCTTCCTTCCAAGGAGTAAGTGTCTTTTAATTTCATGGCTGCAGTCACCATCTGCAGTGATTTTGGAGCCCCCAAAAATAAAGTCTGACACTGTTTCCACTGTTTCCCTATTTACTTCCCATGAAGTGATGGGACCGGATGCCATGATCTGAGTTTTCTGAACGTTGAGCTTTAAGCCAACTTTTTCACTCTCCTCTTTCACTTTCATCAAGAGGCTCTTTAGTTCTTCTTCACTTTCTGCCTTTTCTTCATATTCTGTCTTTAAAAAGAAACTTTGTTTTTTTCTTGTGCAGGTTTTAAAAGCAATTTATACAAATTAGAAAAGTAATACATTTTAATTCTAAGTGCTAACAACTTAGTGTGTATGCTTTCAGACGTTTTGCTGTATTTATGCTAACACTTATTTTTTTCTTTCATGAATGAGATCATATCATCTCTGTCTGCTTCACTTAGCTTTTTTTCACTTAATGTAGTGTTCATATTTCTTTGTCAGTACATAAAGATCTGCCTTACTCTGTAAATGGCTGCATACTCTTTAAGTGGCTGTGTACTAATTATTGAATGGTAATTTGAATAAGCAGTCTTCTGGTGAGTTTTTTACTTTTAGTTTGTTTATTTTTCCTGTGAGCTTCCTTCTCTACTCCTGGTGTATTTGCCTTATTGTATCTGTAGCATAAATACTTTAAAGGAACATATAATTTGGATAAAAAAGGACATACACTTAATATTTTAGAAGCTATTGCTAAATTTGGCTCCAATAAAAGAAGAAAAATGAGGGAGGACTAGTCCAAGCAACTTCACTTTCACTTTTCCCTTTCATGCACTGGAGAAGGAAATGGCAACGCACTCCAGTGTTCTTGCCTGGAGAATCCCAGGGACGTCGGAGCCTGGTGGGCTGCTGTCTATGGGGTCGCACAGAGTGGGACACGACTGAAGCGACTTAGCAGCAGTTAGCAGTCCAAGCAACTGTTAGTGCTTTCTTCTCCCTCCCTCCCTGTTCTGCCCACTTCCACCCCCTCCTCCGCTGTGTGTGTGTGTGTGTGTGTGTGTGTGGTCTTAAAGATGTAACTTTTTTTTTTGGCTATGCCAGTGTCTTGTGGGATCTTAATTCCCTGACCAGGGATTGAATCTCGGCCCTTGGCAGTGAATGTGTGGGGTCTTAACCACTGGACCACTGGAGAATTCCCAAGATGTAATTGTTTTTTTAAGTAAATAGGTTTATAAATCAGGAATGGATGTTTAATTTTGTCCAGTGCCTTTTTGTCATCTGAGACTGTTTTAGTCATCTTGGACTGCCATGTCAGATTATACCATGGATTGAGTGGCTTAGATACCAAACATTTCTCACAGTTCTGTAAGTTCGAAGTCCCAGATCAGAGTGTTATGCTCTGATTCTAAGCATACTAAGTCCATGCTAAGTCAATGCTAAGTCCAACTCAGCATTGCTGAGTTCTTGATGAGGACCTTCTTTCTGGTGTATAGAGAGAACTCTGGTCTCTTCATCTTCTTAAGGACACTAATCTCATTATCACAGTTGTGACCTAATCTAATCTTTATTTCTTCCCTAAGATCCTACCTCCAAATACCAACAGGTTAGAGGTTAAGGTTTCAACATATGAATTTTGGAGGGATGTCAACAGTTGGTCTTTAACAGAGATAATCATGTTACTTTTCTTCTTTGATTTAGTAACATAGTAAATTAAATTAATGGATTTCCTAATATTTAAGTATCATTACAGTCCTGTAAACTTCATTTGGTGATAATTTTAAAATACACAGCTGGATTTCATTACATTTTATTTATGAATTTGTATTAATATTTAGAAGTTATAATGAGTTATTGTTCTGTTTTAGGTTTTGGTAATAACAGTACTTCCCCCCCTTATCAGCGGGAAATACATTCCAAGACCCCCAGTGGATCCCTGAAACCAGCAGTAGCACTTAATTGTATATATACCATTTTTCCCTATCCATACATGTCTGTGATAAACTTGACTTATAAATTAGGCACAGTAAGTGACTAACAACAATTGATAACAAAGTATAATAAAAATTATGTGAATCTGGTCTCAAATTATCTTACTGTAATATATTCACCTTTCTTGTGGTGATGTGAGATGATAAAAATGAATTTGGCGTTGTGATAAAGTGTTAAGGTGCTGTTTTCTGGGTTTTTTCTTGCCATGTCGCATGGCTTGCAGGATCTTAGTTTCCCAGCCAGGGATTGAACCCAGGCCCCAGCAGTGAAGGCGTCAAGTTCTAACCACTGGGCTGCCAGGGAATTGCTGAGTTTTTCTTTTTTATTAATGTCTGCCTTAGTTTTCATAATTCTGTTTTCTGCTTTTCCTAGAAAGAATAAAGTAAATCTGATATTTTGAGTTCATTTACAGCCTTTTGTCTAATATTCAGTATAAAGTCCTCAAGAGTGTAAGTTTTTCTTTGAGCTTTTGTTGGATTTTGCTGTGAAGTGTTTCTATGATTACTTATCATATATTGTTAATGTGTAGTTTTGATTTTATTTTTAACTTAACACTGTTTAGGAGAAAAATTTAAAGTTCCTAGGATTGGGATTTTTTTGTTTGTTTCTGTTTCAGTTTTCATTACATAGTGGTTAAAGAGTGTGATTAGTTGTATTTCTACTCTGTGAAACTTATGACATTTCTTTACAGCTTAATCAGTGTCTTAAAATGGTCCATGAATGTTTAAATAGAAGGTGTATACTCTGCAGAGTGTAAATCTTGGTTGATAGTTATATGTCTTTTAGATCAATCATATTAATAACCTTACTTAGTTCTTCTGTATCAGAGATTACAAAGTGGCTGACAACATGCTCTTATATGGCCATAGATCTATATTTTGCCTGTCTTGCATTTTGTTGGACTGCATTATGTTAAAAATTGACATTGTTTAAAAGTGCAAATGTTAAAAAATTTGGACCTTAACATGTACATATGTGGATTTCCAGTTTCCTCAGAAGGTCTTATTTCAGTTCCTCAAGCAGACTGGAGGAGGAAACTCCTTACTGTTTCCTGCCTCCTCCGGGTTTTGAACAGGCTGTTTGTTCTCGTTGCCTGGAAAGCTTTTTCCACTCCCTTTCACTGCTGCTGCTGCTAAGTCACTCAGTCGTGTCTGACTCTGTGTGACTCCATAGACGGCAGCCCATGGGGCTTCCCCGTCCCTGGGATTCTCCAGGCAAGAACACTAAGAGTGGGTTGCCATTTCCTTCTCCACTGCATGAAAGGGAAAAGTGAAAGTGAAGTCGCTCAGTCGTGTCCGACTCTTAGCGACCCCATGGACTGCAGCCTACCAGGCTCCTCCGTCCATGGGATTTTCCAGGCAAGAGTACTGGAGTGGGGTGCCATTGCCTTCTCCTCCCTTTCACTAGTTTCCTCCTGTTCATCCTTTCTGTCTTAGTGTCTGTATTACTGACTGCCAGAAGGCTTTCTTTCACCTCTCAGGAATAGTGAAAGAAGATGTAGGGTAGCAAATAAGCTTATGAAAAGGTGTTCAACTTCTTTTATTATTAGGGAAATGCAAATTATTAATATCCTACTCAGTATATCACTACATACCTGGTATACTGGCTAAAATGAAACAGACTAATCATATCAAGTATTGGTAGGTATGTGGAGCAACTAGAATTCTTATACACAGTAGTAGATATGTAAAATGGCAAAACTACTTTGAAAACCAGAATGACAGTTTCTTGAAAATTTAGCATATGCTTATCATATGATGCACACATTCCACTCTTAGGTATTTACCCACGATAAAAGAAAGCATATGGCCATAAAAAGATTTGTACCTGAATGTTTATAGCAGCTTTATTTGTAATAGTTGAAGACTGGAAACAACTCAAATGTCCATCAACAGTGAGTGGATAAACTGGTATATCCTTAAAACAGAATACTGCTCAGTGACAAAAAGGAATAAACTGTCGATACAGCATGGATGAATCTCAGAAAATGCATGCTGAGTAAAAGAACCCAGATCAAGGAGTTATATTAGCAAATTTATATAAAATTCTTGAAAATTTAATCTATAGCAACAAAAAGCACCTGAGGAGGGCGAGGAGGGGCAGGAGACAGAAATTACAGAGGGGCATGAGAAAATTTTGGGCATGATAGATATGTTTATTATCTTGAGTGTGATGATGGCTTTATGAATACGTGCGTGTGTGTGTATCAAATTGTACACTTCAAATATATGTGCACTCAGTTATACCTCAATCACTCTGTTAAAAAAAAAAGCTCAGTCTAGAGAATGCTATTACTATTATTCCCTAATCCGTCAGTGGGATCTCTAAGCACTTTCTCTTGTCTTAGGCCAGTGTTTCTTGTTAGGCTGGTTGTTCACATTATTTCTGTCCATTGGCATCCGGTGGTACAATTCAGCCTTTGCAAAAGTTTTCTCATCCCAGGATATAAAACAAGCCCAAGACAACTCCCAAGTAGTTCATGTTTTTCATGTTTTTCACATGGGAAACATTCTCCTTGGCCTGCTATTGGTGACAGCAGCTACTTTGTAATTGTAACTGCTGTTGCCAGGGTCACTCCAATCAAATGCTTGTCTTTAGGTTTCTCAGGTCGAAGTCAGATAAAACCAGTCCCGAGTCCCTGAGCTGAGCCAGAAGTCTTTTTTGGTGTCTTGTTATATGCTATTAATAAGGCTTTTCTGAACTCTGTTAATTTAAAGATCTATACTTTGCTTTAGATAAATGAAATTGTGGGAACTCGGCTTTTCATTTTGTCCTGGTTGCATGGTGCTCTGCTGTGCTCAGTCGCTTCATTTGTGTCCGACTCTTTGCACCCTCATGGGCTGTAGCCCACCAGGCTCCTCTGTCCATGGGATTCTCCGGGCAAGAATACTGAAGTGGGTTGCCATGCCCTCCTTTAGGGTATATATTCTTGACCCAGGGATCGAACCTGATCTCCTGTACTGAAGGGGGTAGCTATTCCCTTTCTCAGGGGATCTTCCCAACCCAGGGATCAAACCCAGGTCTCCCACATTGCAGGCGGATTCTTGACCATCTGAGCCACCAGGGAAGCAACATAGGTATTGGACCTATATTCTTATCTGTGGTATGGAATTGTAGCCAATCCCTGGATTCATAGTAGGTAGAGTTTCCTATAATAATAATTTTTTTTTAAATTGATGTTTGTAAACTTTGCAGAAGGAAAGAAAACATGCTCTTACCACTCTCCCTTTAACAAAAAATCTCCTTGTTTAAAGTAGTCATCTCATCATTCCCCCACTGATTTCCATTTTCTCTAAATTTCTGTAGAATTTATTTCTTTGTAATGCTTACTCTTTTTATTTATTGTTTTATTCTTTTGTATTTATTTTCTTTCTTTAGTAGAATTGATTTGGTTTCTGTATTTTTGAAATGGAACGTTTAAAATGGGTTATCTTTAATAGTGCCTGACTCAGATTTTAGGTTTCTCAAAGCTCCTTTGGGAAAAGTAGGGTAAGTGGTAATTTGCAGTTTCATAGATAATGAATAAGTGAGATTTGAAGTGATCAGCCAATATGACGTAGCAAATTAATGACAATAAGGACTAGAACACAGTTTATGCCAACTCTATTCTGTCATCTGGGTACTAGAAGTTTTAAGATTTTTCTAATGAGGAATGTGTTCTTCCACCCCTGCCTCCCATAATTGGTTTATGTGTTGAGCTCAGAACTGACAGATGGAATAATTACTCCTGAAGTAGTAGGTAATGTGGGAATGGGGATTGCATTTATTAAAAGTCTAATTTATTAGACATTTTATTCTCTACTGTGTCATGCAGTGGGGTTATCAAAGTAATAGATTGATCAGTAATGACCGTAGTACCAATAAATTTACTCAAACCCCAGGCTAACTGCTTAATTGTGTGTATATTTTTTCCTTCTCTTTATTTTTTGTTTTGACTGTACAGGCTGCAGAGTCTAATTTGAATGGTGAAAAAAGGAATTTTTTGGTCATCTGTGTTAAGAGGTTGTCTGCCCTCATGAAAATTCCTGTGACATAGACTTGACTCTGGAAATTAAGTGAAACGTTTAAGACATACAAGAATGTTGTCAGACTAAACAGGAAGAAAAACAACAGGAAGAGATGCTGTCTTTTTGCCCTGTCTGCCTAAGTTACCCTTTATGTCTTAATCACAGGGAAGCCATTAGTGTACTAAGATTTATTGTGATCGGCATAATTAAGGGGTCATTTATTTTGATCTTGAGTCTCTGGTAGAATGATCAAATGAGTAAGAGAGGGAAAAGCAACAGTGTCAGCCTCTTCCTCCCAAATTAAGTCTAATACACAAATCATTCCAGATGGTTCACCACTAAAAAGATTTTCATGATTTTTCCATCATAATTTATTCCAGACTTAGTGAGATTTCTCTTAAGGATGTGTTTCTGTGGCAGGATGATAAGTTTCTTTTCTTTTTTTTTTTTTACCCTGGAAAAACAAATTTATGTTAGTTTGTGAGAGACATTTAGTATTTCAAAGTTAAGTAGTAAGTCAGATTTTTAGACTGAAATCTATGTCAGATGGATTCTGAGAACAGGGGTCTTTTCCTTTTGCTTCCATCGATGGTCCTCTTCTCCCAAGTGCATGGCTGTTTGTTTGGAAATGTCTCTGGTCTTTCTTTTTTTTTTTTAATTGATTAATTTATTTTAATTGAAGGCTAGTTACTTTACAGTATTGTAGTGGTTTTTACCATACGTTGACATGAATCAGCCATGGGTGTACAGCTGTCCCCCATCCTGAACCCCCCTCCCAACTCCCTCCCTGTCCCATCCCTCAGAGTTGTCCCAGTGCACTGGCTTTGAGTGCCCTGTTTCACTTGAACAGGCAATCTATTTCACATATGGTAATATACATGTTTCAATGCTATTCTCTCAAATCATCCCACCCTTGCCTTTTCCCACAGAGTCCAAAAGTCTGTTCTTTATATCTGTGTCTTTTTTGCTGTCTCACATATAGGGTCATTGTTACCATGTTCCTAAATTCCATATATATGTGTTAATATACTGTATTGGTGTTTTTCTTTCTAACTTACTTCACTCTGTATAATAGGCTCCAGTTTCATCTACCTCATTAGAACTGATTCAAATGCGTTCTTTTTAAAAGCTGAGTAATATTCCATTGTGTATATGTACCACAGCTTTCTTATCCATTCATCTGCTGATGGGCATCTAGGTTGCTTCCATGTCCTGGCTATTATAAACAGTGCTGTGATGAACATTGGGGTACACGTGTCTCTTTCAGTTCTGGTTTCCTCGGTGTGTGTGCCCAGCAGTGGTATTGCTGGGTCGTATGGCAGTTCTGTTTCCAGTTTTTTAAGGTCTGATCTTTCTTGAGAAATTTAGCTTGTTGAATGTAGTGAGAAATGAATCCATTTTCTTTCTTTTTTCTTTTTGAATTTAAAATAAATTTGTCCTGTTTTTAACACCCTCAGAATTCCCCCTTGAAAAAAAAGCAACATGGGAAATAGTGCACACTGCTCTCCTTTAAAGGAACGGATAGGTAGTATCCTGTATAAAACGATCTCTGGAATTACGTGTAAATGTTATCTCTGAATCTCTTCTGTTTTCTGACCATATTCTTATAGTCCTTTTTCAGCTTATAATGTTTAGGTCTGATAAAGTATAAGGCAGATATAGTAAAAATGAGTAAAACAATTCAAAAAGGACCATAAACATGGTTGTATGTTAAAGTTAGTAACTTTCCTGTATATCAGTTAAGTAGATAGAAATAAAGACATGTTCAGGGAAATTAAGTTAGTGAAAAAATATATAAAATGAATAGAAATGAAGTAAAAAAATATGTGGGGCTTTATAATTATACAGCAGCTAAAAACTTGATGACAAAAAGGGAAAATATGACTAAGGAATCATGTCTGTTGCTTGAAGACTCAACATTATAAAAGTGTACAGTTTTCCTAAATTAATTTATAAATTTAAATCTCTAAATGCAGGAGCAAATGTGTGAGACTTGCCAAGAAAACTTTGGAAAATAAGAGCAGTGATGTTCTGCATCAGATTTTAAAATGTATTATTGGAAAACCAAGGTTAAAATAGTGTTGTATTGAGCTCAGATTTGACAGATGAACAGAATTTTAAAAAATTCTGAGGCAGACTCAAATGTATATGGGAGTTTAGAGTATGACTAAGGTGGTATTTCAGATCAATGGAGAATAGTTACCTGAGAAATAGAGGGACAACTGGCTCACTACTTGGCAGAAAACAAGCTAGGCTAGATACATTTCCTTCTACAGAATAAATTTTAGGTGGAATGATGATTTGGATGTTAAAATTGAAGCTATGAATGTAATAATGTGAAGTATAGATGAGATTATATATTAACTTGTGATCAGTACAGTCTTTCTAAGCATGACGCAAAAGAAAAAAGCCTTCAAATAGATTTGCCTATATAAAAATATTAACTTTCCTTCTATAGATGGAAGATAGGAAAATATTTGGAATATGTGAAAAAAGTTACAAATCCTATATATTTAGATAGTTCTTAGAACTGTCTTGTGGCTCAACTGGTAAAGAATCCACCTGCAATGCGGGAGACTTTGGTTCGATCCCTGGGTTGGGAAGATCTGGAGAAGGGAAAGACTATCCACTGCAGTATTCTGGCCTGGAGAATTCCGTACACTGTACAGTCCATGGGGTCGGAAAGAATCGGACACGACTGAGCGACTTTCGTTTTCACTTAGAAATGTCTTGCAGGAGCTCCTAGCCTGGTGAACACATGGAGATGTTGGAGAGAGTGGCACATCCGGAGATCGTGGAAGCTCCATGCCCCCTCCCACATACCTTACCCTGTGCATCACTTCTGTTTGGCTGTTCCTGGGTTGACAGTATTCCTATTGGATCATTGGAGAAGGAAATGGCTGACCACTCCATTATTCTTGCCTGGAGAATCCCATGGAATGAGGAGCCTGGCAGACTACAGTCTATGGGGTCGCAAGAATTGGACATGACTTACTGATCAAACCACCACCACCTGAAGTGGGCTTCCCTGTGGCTCAGACAGCAAAGAATCTGCCTGCTAATGCAGGAGACCCAAGTTCGATCCTTGGGTCAGAAAGATCTCCTGGAATGGAATGGCAACCCACTCCAGTATTCTTGCCTGGAGAATTCCATGGACAGAGGAGCCTGGAGGGCTACAGTCCATGGGGTCACAAAGAGTCAGACATGACTGAGTGACTAACACTTTTTTTTCTTCTGGATTATAGGAATGCCTCTGCTAATCTGTATTCTGTTTAGATCAGACCTGATACAAATTTATATCTAGACTCAGGAATGGTTGGTTGGAAATGCAAGAAGTCTCTATCTAGAAGTCAGAAGCATAACACCTAGCTCGGATATCTAAAAATGTCTGTGTCAACTGCTGCTACTGCTGCTGCTGCTAAGTCGCTTCAGCCGTGTCCGACTCTGTGCGACCCCATAGACGGCAGCCCACCAGGCTCCGCCGTCCCTAGAATTCTCCAGGCAGTCTGTATCAACTACTGATCCATAAAAATAGGCTCTAATGTAATAATTCTTCCTATCCTCTCATCAGAAGACATTTAAATAAATCCAAAATATTGTGCTGGGAAAAATATTTTTTGCAGTTCCATTTACATGGAATGTCCAGAATAGGCCAATCTGTGGAGACTTAAAGTAGATTAGTGGTTGCCTAGGCTGGGGAGCAGGGGAAGTAGGAATGAGAAGTGACTAGGTAATGGACCGTGGATTTCTTTATGGGGTGATGAAAATATCCTGGGATTAGTGGCGATGGGTGCACAACTCTGTGAATCTACTAAAAAATATTGAATTGTATATTTTAAGTGATTATACTATTTGAATTATACCTGAATAAAGCTGTTACCTTTTTTTAAAGTGCAAACCTGACTCAGTAGAAAATAGACTAATACCTACTCAGCCATAAAAAAGGATGAAATAATGCCATTGCAGCAACATGGATGGACCTAAAGATTATCATATTAAGTGAAGTAAGTCAGACAAAGACAAATACCATATGATATCACTTATATGTGGAATCTAAAAATTTGAAACAGATGGACTGACTTACAAAACAGATACAGACTCACTGATACAGAAAACAGACTTATGGTTACCAAAGGGGATAGTAGTGGGAGAGGGAGTTAAATTAGGAGTTTGGGGTTAACATATATATACACTACTATGTATAAAATAGATAAACAACAAGGACTTGCTGTATAGCACAGGGAACTATATTCAATATCTTGTAATGAAAGAATCTGAAAAAGAATACATATATATGTATGTATGTATAATGGAATCATTTTACTGTACACCTGAAACTAATACAACATTGTAAATTAACTATACTTCAATTAAAAATGATTAAAAAGGGAAAATAGGCTAATATAAATAGGTAATTAAAAAAAAGAGAATGTAGATGGCTAGTGAATGGGAATAAATCCACATTAAGATGCCATTATTTAAGATATTTCAGTTGACAAAGATTTGGGTACACTCATACACAGTTGGTGGAAGTGTAAATTCGTCAGGCTTTGTAAGAGGCTGTATATCACTGTGTAAGAAAAAAAAGCATTTAAAATGTTTTTACTCAAAATATTTGTTTCAGCATTCATTCCACTTTTAGAAATTAACTTAGCTTTTTTCACTTAATAGCCTATTCAAAGTGTCTCCATGTTATATAACTTCTCAATATTTTGAATAGCCGTGTGTATTGGTTTATTTAGTTATTTGTTTATTTGGGAATATTCCCTGCAAAATACTTTTTTAGAATGAATGTTCTAATCTGGACATCTTGTTTATTTCTTTGATTGTTGAGAAGTTATTAAAAACAATAATCTTCAAGGTGGGTTTCAGGCTCACTGAGCAACCACTCAAGAGTAAGTTAATTGCAAATGGCAAGAATTTGCAGTTTCTTGCTCTTTAAAGAAAGTTCAAACTGTTAGTCCTTTAAACCAGGCTTTGGAGCTTTGGTGGTGAAAAGACTCAGTCACTGCCTTATGGAGCAAATGGACACTTAAATTACAGTGTGCTAAGTGAGACAATAGAATTAAATCCTGGGGACAGATTAGAAAGATCTCTGTCTTGCATGGGCAAGTACGACTTCCTAAAATAGGGAATATTTAAGCTGACAGATGAAGGATGAATTGGGAATTAACCAAGGGGAAGAGGAATTTAAAAGGGCTTCTGGCAGAGAGGCAGAGCATGTGGAATGACCCAAAAGTAAGTGAGAGGGTAGAATGGTGAGGATGGAAGCATAAAAAAGGGCCAGATCCTGGGCCTTTTGAGTCATAGTAAGGATTTTAACCTGAGGATTGTAGAGAGCCATTGAAAATGTTAAGTAGGAGGTTGATCATGTTTTTGCTTGTTAAAGAACATTTTGATTGCAGTGTGTTGATGTGATTGACTTCACTGGAGCAGGAGAGTCCTTTAAAAGGTTGCTGCAGTTCAGATAGGAGGAAATGATGGTTTGCTCTGGGTAGTTAATAGAGATGGAAATGGACAGCATCACAGTACTTAGGAGGTAGAGTGATAGGCCATGTTTGCTTGCATGTGAAGGAGGAGAGAGGGAGGCCAAGATGATGTCCAGAGCTATGTCTTGATCAACTGTGGAAATACTGTTTGTTACAAATCACTGAGATAGAGACCAGAAGATTTGGTGGAGAAGATAAATGCCCAATTGTTTTGTTAAGCATGGCAGGCTGCCGCTGTGGCTCAGTGGTAAAGAATCCTCCTGTGGTGCAGGAGACTCAGAAGACATGGGTTTAGTCCTAGAGTTGGGAAGATCATCCCCTGGAGAAGAAAATCATAACCCGCTCCAGTATTCTTGCCTGGGAAGTCCCATGGACAGAGGAGCCTGGTGAGCTAGAGTCCATGGGGCTGCAGAGAGTTGGGCATGACTGAGCACAGCACAGCAATGGTTTTCCAGGGCTTCCTTCATGGCTCAGGTGGTAAAGAATCCACCTGCAATCAGGAGACCCGGGTTTGATCCCTGGGTCTGAAAGATCCCATGGAGAAGGGAATGGCTTCCCACTCCAGTATTCTTGCCTGGAGAATTCCATGGACAAAGGAGCCTGGCAGGGGGTTGCAAAGAGTCTGACACGACTCAGTGACTAACACTTTCCCTTTCATAGTTCACTCAGACAGAGATGTTCGATAGGCAGTCTAAAGCTCTGAGAGAGGTAACAAGCTGGAGATAAATATTTGAGATTTTGATATTTATTTCCTTGTGAGTAAATTGGCTTTATAATTTGGGGTAATTTCCTTTTGTATTTTATGACTATGTTTATGCTCAGAGAGCTGCTTGCCAAATAACAGGCTGTCTGAAAGTGTTTTGTTGGTCATGTATTTATTTCCTCTGTTATAATTGGTGAGTTCAACCTAATTGGTCCTTTTATTTTATTTATTTTTACAGTTTTCATGGTGTCTTAAAATCCACTGTAAGGAAATACTTTATTGTATTTGTCTCTTCTTCTGTGGATAGGCATTTGTTTTCTGTTTTTCTCCGTGCTGCTGTCATCATGGTCAGTGTTACCATGAAGCTTGTGTGCTCATGTCTGCACATGTGTGAGAGCTAGGGAGTGGAACTATCAGATAGAAGGGCATAAGCATCTTTAATTTTACCAGATGTTGACAGATTGCTTTATGAAGGGGTTGTATCTGTGTACACTCCCTCTAGCTATGTATGAGACTGTGTGTTTTCTTTCCTGTGGTAGGTATCATCAGACTTTAAAATCTTCGTCATTCTGATGAGTATGAAATGGTTTCTTGTGACTTTTAAGTTTGTTTCTTAATTGCCTGTGAAGTTGAGCATCTTTTCATGTTAACTATCCACTTATGATTTTTCTTCTACAAGTGACCTATTTATATTTACCCCTTGTCTCCTGTTAATTTGTCCTTTTCTTTCTGATTTGTGGAATTTTTGAACAGATGTACTAAACTATTGTCAGTGAAAATCTCTCCTCCCAATCTGTGCTTTCTCTTCACTTTTTAATTTTTTTTTTCACTCTAAAACTTCGCTTTCTGTGACTTGAGACTTTAAAGATTTACTGCTTCATTTGCTGGTTATTTTGGATATATGCATATCTTAGTTTTTAAAAGAAAGTTATTTTTATCTTTTATACATAGAAAATTTATCAAATCTATTATATTGAATGGTGATACATTTAAAAATATTTTAAAGTTATAAAATATGAACAGATAACAGCAGATATTTTTTAATAAGCTTTATTTTTTAGAGCCGTTTTAGGTTTACAGCAAACTTGAACAGAAGGTAGAGAAATTCCCATGTCCCTTTGTCCCCCCACACTTTCACCCTACTTCCAGATGGCTCAGTGGGTAAAGAATCTGCCTGCAGTGCAGGAGACACAGGAGATGTGGATTCAATCCCTGGGTCAGGAACTGTTTCCTGGAGGAGGAAATGCCAACTCATTCCGATATTCTTGCCTGAAGAATCCCATGGACATAGGAGCCTGAGGGGGCTACGACAAAGAGTCAAATACGAATGAGGAACTAAGCACTCCCACTGTCTGCATCAGGTACCATGGTACCTCTGTCACACTTGAGAAACCTACGTTGACACATATTATCACACAAACCCTGTAGTTTCTACTGGGGTTTGCTCTCAGTGTTGTACATCCTATGGGTTTTGACAAGTGACTAATGACTTGCACTTACTGTTGTGGTGACATAGTTTTACTGCCCTAAGTATCCTCTGTACTCTGCTGATTCATCTCTCCCTTCATCTTGACCCCTGTCAACCACAGATCTTTTTAATGTCTTCATAGTTTTGCCTTTACCAGAATGTCATGTAGTTGAAATCATACAGTATATAGACTTTTCAGATTGGCTTCTTTCACTTAGTAATATCCATATAAGTTTTTTCCATGTCTTTTCATGGCTTTATAGCTCATTCTTTTTTTTAAGCACTGGATAATATTCCACTGTGTGGATGTACTACAGTTTATTTATCAATTAGCCTACTGAAGGATATCTCAGTTGCCTCCAGGTTTTTTGGCAATTGTGACTAAAGCTGCTATATACATCTGTGTGCAGGTTTTTATGTGGGCATAAACTTTCCACTCATTTGGATAATTACTAAAGGGCACAATTCCCGGATTGTATAGTCTGTATTTTAAGAGTATGTTTCAGTTCAGTTCAGTTCAGTCGCTCAGTCGTGTCCGACTCTTTGCGACCCCATGAATCGCAGCACGCCAGGCCTCCCTGTCCATCACCAACTCCCGGAGTTTACCCAAACGCATGTCCATTGAGTCGGTGATGCCATCCAACCATCTCATCCTCTGTCATCCCCTTCTCCTCCTGCCCCCAATCCTTCCCAGCATTAGGGTCTTTTCCAATGAGTCAATTCTTCACATGAGGTGGCCAAAGTATTGGAGTTTCAGCTTCAACATCAGTCCTTCCAATGAACACCCAGGACTGATCTCCTTTCGGATGGACTGGTTGGATCTCCTTGCAGTCCAAGGGACTCTCAAGAGTCTTCTCCAACACCACAGTTCAAAAGCATTAGTTCTTCAACGCTCAGCTTTCTTCACCGTCCAACTCTCACATCCATACATGACTACTGGAAAAACCATAGCCTTGACTAGATGGACCTTTGTTGGCAAAGTAATGTCTCTGCTTTTCAATATGCTATCTAGGTTGGTCATTACCTTCCTTCCAAGGAGTAAGCGTCTTTTAATTTCATGGCTGCAGTCACCATCAGCAGTGATTTTGGAGCCCCAAAAAATAAAATCTGACACTGTTTCCACTGTTTCCCAATCTACTTCCCATGAAGTGATGGGACTAGATGCCATGATCTTAGTTTTCTGAACGTTGAGCTTTAAGCCAACTTTTTCACTCTCCTCTTTCACTTTCATCAAGAGGCTCTTTAGTTCTTCTTCACTTTCTGCCATAAAGGTGGTGTCATCTGCATATCTGAGGTTATTGATATTTCTCCCAGCAATCTTGATTCCAGCTTGTGTTTCTTCCAGCCCAGCGTTTCTCATGATGTACTCTGCATCTAAGTTAAATAAGCAGGGTGACAATATACTGTGTTGAAGTGCTCCTTTTCCTATTTGGAACCAGTCTGTTGTTCCATGTCAGGTTCTAACTGTTGCTTCCTGACCTGCATACACGTTTCTCAAGAGACGGGTCAAATGGTCTGGTATTCCCATCTCTTTCAGAATTTTCCACAGTTTCTTGTGATCCACACAGTCAAAGGCTTTGGCATAGTCAATTAAGCAGAAATAGATGTTTTTCTGGCACTCTCTTGCTTTTCAATGATCCAGCAGATGTTGGCAATTTGATCTCTGGTTCCTCTGCCTTTTCTAAAACCAGCTTGAACATCTGGAAGTCCATGGTTCATGTATTGCTGAAGCCTGGCTTGAAGAATTTTAAGCATTACTTTACTAGCGTGTGAGATGAGTGCAATTGTGCAGTAGTTTGAGCATTCTTTGGCATTGCCTTTCTTTGGGATTGGAATGAAAACTGACCTTTTCCAGTCCTGTGGCCACTGCTGAGTTTTCCAGATTTGCTGGCATATTGAGTGCAGCACTTTCACAGCATCATCTTTCAGCATTTGAAATAGCTCAACTGGAATTCCATCACCTCCACTAGCTTCGTTCATAGTGATGCTTCCTAAGGCCCACTTGACTTCACATTCCAGGATGTCTGGCTCTAGATTAGTGATCACACCATCATGATTATCTGGGTCGTGAAGATCTTTTTTGTACAGTTCTTCTGTGTATTCTTGCCACCTATTCTTAATATCTTCTGCTTCTGTTAGGTCCATACCATTTCTGTCCTTTATCGAGCCCATCTTTGCATGAAATGTTCCCTTGGTATCTCTAATTTTCTTGAAGAGATCTCTAGTCTTTCCCATTCTCTTGTTTTCCTCTATTTCTTTGCATTGATCACTGAGGAAGGCTTTCTTATCTCTCCTTGCTATTCTTTGGAACTCTGCATTCAGATGGGAATATCTTTCCTTTTCTCATTTGCTTTTCACTTCTTTTCTTTTCCTAGCTATTTGTAAGGCCTCCTCAGACAGCCATTTTGCTTTTTTGCATTTCTTTTCCATGGGGATGGTCTTGATCCCTGTCTCCTGTACAATGTCATGAACCTTGTCCGTAGTTCATCAGGCACTCTGTCTATCAGATCTAGTCCCTTAAATCTATTTCTCACTTCCACTGTATAATCTTAGTTTTATAAGAAACCCCCAAACTGTTTTCCAAAGTGACTCTGCCATTTGCACTCTCAAAAGCAATGAGTGAGAGTTCCTGTTGCTCTACCTTTTCACTAGGTTTGGTGTTTTCTGGAGTTTAGCCATTCTAATAGGTGTGTAGTGATATCTCATTGTTTTTTAAAATTAGTTAATCATATCATAATGATTTATGATATATGTTTCAAGTGTACAACATAATGATTCATGATATTTGAAGGTTATCCTCTATTTAAAGTTATTATAAAACATTGGCTATACTCGCTGTGTTGTGCAGTATATTCTTGTGGCTTATTTATGGTATACATAGTAGTTTACATCTCTTAATCCCCTGCCCCCTCATTGTTTTCTTTAATTTGTATTTCTTCTTCGCATATGATGTGCAGCATCCTGGAGCATCTTTTCATATGTTTATATGCCACCTGTGTATCTTACTTAGTGAGGTGTCCAGATCACCTGGGGTTTCTCAGGTGGCGCTAGTGGTAAAGAACCTGCCTGCCAATGCAGGAGACATAAGAGACACAGGTTCCATCCCTGGACCAGAAAACTTCCCTGGAGAAGCAAATGGCAACCCACTCTAGTATTCTTGCCTGGAGAATTCCATGGACAGAGGAGCCTAGCGAGCCACAGTTCATGGTGTCACAAAGAATTGGGCATGACTGAGCAACTAACACTTTCACTTTCACCAGATCTTAAGCCTATTTTTTTTAACTTTTTATTTTATATTGGCATATAGCTGATTAACAGTGTTGTGATAGTTTCAGGTGGACAGCAAAGGGACTCAGGCCTATTTTTCAATTGGGTTGTTTGTTTGATCATTGTTGAGTTTTAAGAGTTCTTTGTATATTTTGTATAGCAGTTGTTTTATCAGATATATATTTTGAAATTATTTTCTCCTAGACTCTGGTTTGTCTTTTTATTCTCTTAAGCAATATTTATATTTAAATAAACATCAGGCATTTTTGTTTGTGGACTATAATTTTCTGATTAATTGATTAGTGTCCTAAGATAAGAAATCTTGGTTGTGATGTAGCACACCAAATAAAATAAGGCAGAATCAATACAATTTTAAATCAGTAGATACTTCCAACTAAATCTAGTTACAAAAAGAATAAAGCTTGAATGCTTTAAGATCCAAATTTATGTAGAACTCCCCTCTATGCAATATAATAAAAATTACATTTATTCAACTATTTTCTTCACTATATTGTTGAAGAAATTTCTTTCCATTCCTTAGTATATTTCAGCCATGAATATTTTTCTTATATATTTAAAATTGAATCTCCTTCCATTACTCTGTATCCTCTTATCCTGCTTTTTAAAAAAAGTGCTTGTACTGCCGGACATAATATGTGTACATATTTGTTTACAGTCAGCCCTACTTAGACTTCTTTATTATTTGTTGTAATCCCACTTAGATTTCATGAGAACAGAGATTTATTTTGTTTATTACTGTATCCTAAGTTCCCTGTATAGGATTTGGCATCCAATAAATGCTATAGAAATATTTGTTGAATGAATAAAAAAAATCTTACTTATATTTTAATGTGCAAAGCTTAAAAAAAAATCACTGCTAATTTCAAAGGCAGTTGTTATAGCTTTAATTTTTATTATACCTGAAATTTATTTTACAAAGACTTCTTGCAGATCAAAAGGGCTAAAATCTCTTTTCAGTACTATTACTCAGAATTTCAGATTTCATATTCCGAGCAACCAGTTGTATGCGTGTTAAGTTGCTTCAGTTATGCTGACTCTTTGTGACTCCATGGATTGTATGTAGCCCTCCAGGCTCCTTTGTCCATGGCATTTTCCAGGCAAGAATACTGGAGTGGGTTGCCATGCCCTTCTCCAGGGGATCTTCCCAACCCTGGAATTGAACTCGCATTTCTTGCATCTCCTGCATTGGCAGGTGGGGTTTTTTTACCCCCAGCGCCACCTGGGAAGCCCCCTTAGAATGACTAGTTTTCTGTTAGTTGGTAATATTAGATATCACCAGGAAAGTACAACTGATACGTAATAGATCAACTGAGTGTTTAATGAACATCCATTGTATCTGTAGCTACTATAAATCAGTGGATTAGAACTAGCGATGAACTACAGAATATGAATAAATGCTCAGCTTGTTGTTGTTGTTTAGTCGCTAAACATGTCTGACTCTTCGCGGCTCCATGGACTGTAGCCCGTCAGGCTCCCCTGTCCAAGGGATTCTTCAGGCAAGAGTACTGGAGTGGATTGCCATTTCCTTCTCTAGGGAATCTTCCCAAACCAGGGATTGAACTCATATCTCCTGCATTGGCAGATGAATTCTTTGCTGCTGAGCCAGGGAAGCCTGGTGTTCAGCTTAAATGCATATATTACTGCAACGGTATAGTCTGTTAAGTTGCATTATCTCCTTTTTAGTATAAGGATTTTTAAACAGGAGGATGAGATCTTGCTGATAGAAAATAAAACTTGAAATATAAAGATTCTTGGCTCTTTAGCAATATAGTTAATATGATTGCACTTAAAATTACTGTTGCTAGATTGTTTAAACAAAGATAACCTAGACTTCAGAGGTTTGTTTAGCGCTGAAAGACATGATTAGCAAATTTGTGGGGCAGAATTATAACCCATCCCTAAGCAGTTAATGAAATTAGTTTAAAATTATTGATCTTGTGTATATGTGTTGCTTTTAATTTTGAGAATTTATTAGCGAAGAGTAACAGTAACTGTAGCTATACAAAAAGAACCATTGAGTTGGAATGTCAGATATCCCAACTTTATAGAAAGATAAGAAAGTACAGATCTTGATCTGTAACTTGTCTCATGGAGAGTCAAAGAGCTAGGTTAGCAGTCCTTGTATTTGTAGGTGTTAGATTGTGTTTAATTAATGTTATGAGTGGCAATAGAAGTTTTCTTTGGACTTCTGAGAAAAAATAGGAAGGTTTCTTTTTCATGTAATAACTAGCTTTAGCTTATAGGAAGGGACTGGGAATGGAGAAGAGTAGAAGGAAACTAGATACTTGTTTATTTTTAATATACATTTTCAAAATTTCTAGTTGGCAAAATTTTTTTTTTTTCAGTTTAGTTTCAGGTGCTTTATTTTATTAGAAGATTTTCCAAACTTCTATTTTAAAATAACAGATTAATCCCTTACATAGTCACATACTCTTAGGTCATCAAAACACCAGGCTAGAGGTGTTTTTCAACAGAAAAAAAATTGTTTGCCAGCCACTTTGACTTGTCATAAGATTAGTGTTTATTCTCAGCTCTTATCTTACTTGATCTGTCAGTAGCTTTTGACATGGTTGATCACTCCTTCCTTTTTGATAAACTTTTTTTTTCTTTTTACTTCTACACCACACTGTCTCTGTTTTCCTCTTATCTCATTAGTTGCTTCTTCTCAGTTTCTTTTTCTAGTTCCCCTTGTTCTTCCTGACTTTATGTATCAGAGTGTCCCAGACCTCAGTCCTTAATTCTCTTTTCTATCTTCACTTTTTTTTGGATAATGTCCAGTGCATGGCTGTAAATGCTATTGACATGCTCATGATTTCTAAACTTGTTCCCCTAGTTCAGACTTCTGAAATCCAGACTTTTGCATTTATCTACCTGCCTGATACCACCACTTATATGTATCTAATAAATATTTCAGAGTCAAATCCCAAACTGAGCTCCAGATTTTTTTTCTATCAGACCTATTCTGCCCATGGACTTCTTCAGTTGGTTGCAACAGTATCATTTTGGCTGCTCCAGCCAAAAACTTTTTTTTTTTTTTAAGTATTTTTTTTTTTTTAATAAATTTATTTATTTTAGTTGGGGGCTAATTACTTTACAATATTGTAATAGTTTTTGCCATACATTGACATGAATCAGCCATGGGTTTACATGTGTTCCCCTTCCTGGACCCCCCACCCACCTCCCTCCCCATCCCATCCCTCTGGGTCATCCCATTGCCCCGGCCCTGAGCCCTTGTCTCATGCATCGAATATGGAATGGTGTTCTGTTTCACATATGATAATATACATGTTTCAATGCTATTCTCCCAGAACGTCCCACCCTCACCTTCTCCCTCAGAGTCCATAAAATTGTTCCATGCATCTGTGTCTCTTATTCTGTCTCGCATATAGGGTTATCGTTACCATCTTTCAAATTCCATATATATGCATTAGTATACTGTATTGGTGTTTTTCTTTCTGGCTTACTTCACTCTGTATAGTGGGCTCCAGTTTCATCCATCTCAGTAGAACCGATTCAAATGTATTTTTTTTAATGGCTGAGTAATATTCCATTGTGTATATGTACCACAGCTTCCTTATCCATTCGTCTGCTGATGGACATCTAGGTTGCTTCCATGTCCTGGCTATTGTAAACAGTGCTGCGATGAACATTGGGGTACATGTGTCTCTTTCAATTCTGGTTTCCTCAGTGTATATGCCCAGCAGTGGGATTGCTGGGTCATATGGCAGTTCTATTCCCAGTTTTTTAAGGAATCTCCACACTGTTCTCCAGAGTGGCTGTACTAGTTTGCATTCCCACCAACAGTGTAAGAGGGTTCCCTTTTCTCCACACCCTCTCCAGCATTTATTGCTTGTAGACTTTTGGATAGCAGCCATTCTGACTGGTGTGAAATGATACCTCATTGTGGTTTTGATTTGCATTTCTCTAATAATGAGTGATGTTGAGCATCTTTTCATGTGTTTGTTAGCCATCTGTATGTCTTCTTTAGAGAAATGTCTGTTTAGTTCTTTGGCCCATTTTTTGATTGGGTTGTTTATTTTTCTGGAATTCAGCTGCAGAAGTTGCTTGTATATTTTTGAGATTAATTGTTTATCTGTTGCTTCGTTTGCTATTATTTTCTCCCATTCTGAAGGCTGTCTTTTCACCTTGCTTATAGTTTCCTTTGTTGTGCAAAAGCTTTTAATTTTAATTAGGTCCCATTTGTTTATTTTTGCTTTTATTTCCAATATTCTGGGAAGTGGGTCATGGAGGATCCTGCTGTGATTTATGTCGGAGAGTGTTTTGCCTATGTTTTCCTCTAGGAGTTTTATAGTTTCTGGTCTTACGTTTAGATCTTTAATCCATTTTGAGTTTATTTTTGTGTATGGTGTTAGGAAGTGTTCTAGTTTCATTCTTTTACAAGTGGTTGACCAGTTTTCCCAGCACCACTTGTTAAAGAGATTGTCTTTTCTCCATTGTATATTCTTGCCTCCTTTGTTGAAGATAAGGTGTCCATATGTGCGTGGGTTTATCTCTGGGCTTTCTATTTTGTTCCATTGATCTATATTTCTATCTTTGTGCCAGTACCATACTGTCTTGGTGACTGTGGCTTTGTAGTAGAGCCTGAAGTCAGGCAGGTTGATTCCTCCAGTTCCATTCTTCTTCCTCAAGATTGCTTTCAGCCAAAAACTTTTAATCAGTTTTTAATTACACATCTGTCCAGTTACTGACATATTGGTGCATGCATATGCTCACACTCCACCTGTAGTCTGTGAGGAAATCCTCTTTAGTTTAAGCCACTTTCCAAATACTCTGTTATTCCACATTCTAGAGTATTGTGAAAAAATTCCTATTTTTCTCAACTTTAAAAGAAATTATAGGTACTGTAATCATTCATTAAAGTTGTATAGACTCTTCCTTGTATGTGGAAAGAACTTTATCATTGTTTCATTGAAAAATTGGTTTTGAGGTTTATGGAATTGTTTGTGTGTTCTTTTTTATTTCATTTTCTCTTAAGGCTTTTAAAATAACACCTCTATGAGGCTGGAGAGGTTATGGCAAATTGGAATAATTAAAGTCTGGAATTGGAATTGGAAAGTTAACATACACATACATGTACACTGAGATACAGGTATAATAATCATAGGTGGTCCTGGACCCCAGATTATATAAATTGTTTTAAATGCTGCATCTTTCCATCCATCTAGTAAACATGGGTTTTACTTGTTAACTAACCAAATTAGCTAAAGGAACCATAGTCTCTGCTCAAGGCCTCTCAGTTTTGGCTTCTAGACCAATAGGTGAATTATCATTTTGAGAGGTGCTCATTCCATTGAGGAGTAGAAGGGGCTTCAGTGTCACAAGTTTACTATCAAGAATGATTTATGGTGTGAACATTGTCTTTAAAACCCTGAACCTTTTAATTATGCTCTTAAATTTGTATTCTTCTGCATCCTATTTACAAATCCTGGAAAGCTGCAATGTTTTATTGCAGATAAAATACTATGTGAAGTGTTTTTCTAAACACAGCTGCTCCACTTTCATTAAACAGTTCTGACATTCAGCAATTTGCTAAGATTTCTTCCAATTTGATTCTGTGATTCTGGGATAGTTGCTCATTTTCCTCTTAATATTTTTTCTGTCAATTATTTCATCTTACTATTTTATATTCTTCTCATAATATAATAATATAATATATATTCTTCTCATAATATACTGACAAAATGTGGTCCACTGGAGAAGGGAATGGCAAACCACTTCAGTATTCTTGCCTTGGGAACCCCATAAATAGTATGAAAGGCAAAAAGATAGGACACTGAAAGATGAACTTCCCAGGTTGGTAGGTGCCCAATATGCTACTGCAGATCAGTGGAGAAATAACTCCAGAAGGAAGGAAGAGACGGAGCCAAAGCAAAAACAACACCCGGTTGTGGATGTGACTGGTGATGGAAACAAGGTCTGATGCTGTAAAGAGCAATATTGCATAGGAACCTGGAATGTTAGTTCTGTGAATCAAGGCAAATTGGAAGTGGTCAAAGAGGAGATGGCAAGAGTGAATGTCAACATTTTAGGAATCAGCGAACTAAAATGGACTGGAATGGGTAAATTTAACTCAGATGACCATTGTATCTACTACTGTGGGCAAGAATCCCTTATAAGAAATGGAGTGGCCCTCATAGTAAACAAAAGAGTCCAAAATGCAGTACTTGGACGCAGTCTCAAAAATAACAGAATGATCTCTGTTCGTTTCCAAGGCTAACCACTCAATATCACAGTAATCCAAATCTGTGCCCTGACCAGTAATGCTGAAGAAGCTGAAGTTGATGGTTCTATGAAGACTTACAAGACCTTCTAGAACTAACACCCAAACAAGATGTCCTTTTCATTATAGGGGACTGGAATGCAAAAGTAGGAAGTCAAGAGATACCTGGAGTAACAGGCAAATTTGGCCTTGGAGTACAGAATGAAGCAAGGCGAAGCCTAATAGAGTTTTGCCAAGAGAACACTCTGGTCATAGCAAATACCCTCTTCCAACAACATAAGAGAAGACTCTACACATGGACATCACCAGATGGTCAACACTGAAATCAGATTGATTATATTCCTTGCAGCCAAAGATGGAGAACCTCTATACAGTCAGCAAAAACAAGACTGGGAGCTGACTGTGGATCAGATCATGAACTCTTTATTGCCAAATTCAGACTGAAATTGAAGAAAGTGGAGAAAACCACTAGACCATTCAGGTATGACCTAAATCAAATCCCTTATGACTATACAGTAGAAGTGAGAAATAGATTTAAAGGACTAGAGCTGATAGAATACCTGATGAACTATGGATGGAGGTTCGTGACATTGTACAGGAGACAGGAATCAAGACCATCTCCGAGAAAAAGAAATGCAAAAAAGCAAAATGGCTGTCTAAGGATGCCTTACAAATAGCTGTGAAAAGATGAGATGCGAAAAGCAAAAGAGAAAAGGAAAGATATACTCATTTGAAGGCAGAGTTCCAAAGAATAGCAAGAGAGATAAGAAAGCCTTCCTCACCCTCTTACACTGTTGGTGGGAATGCAAACTAGTACAGCCACTATGGAGAACAGTGTGGAAATTCCTTAAAAAACTGGGAATAGAACTGCTATATGACCCAGCAATCCCACTGCTGGGCATACACACTGAGGAAACCAGAATTGAAAGAGACGCGTGTACCCCAGTGTTCATCGCAGCACTGTTTACAATAGCCAGGACATGGAAGCAACCTAGATGTCCATCAGCAGACAAATGGATAAGGAAGCTGTGGTACATATACACAATGGAATATTATTCAGCCATTAAAAAGAATACATTTGAATCAGTTCTATTGAGATGGATGAAACTGGAGCCCATTATACAGAGTGAAGTAAGCCAGAAAGAAAAACACCAATACAGTATACTAATGCATATATATGGAATTTGAAAGATGGTAACGATAACCCTATATGCTAGACAGAATAAGAGACACAGATGCATAGAACAGTCTTATGGACTCTGAGGGAGAAGGTGAGGGTGGGACGGTCAGGGAGAATAGCATTGAAACATGTATGTTATCATATGTGAAACAGAACACCATTCCAGGTTTGATGCATGAGACAAATGCTCAGGGCTGGGGCAATGGGATGACCCAGAGGGATGGGATGGTAAGGGAGGTGGGAGGGAGGTTCAGGATGGGGAACACATGTAAACCCATGGCTGATTCATGTCAATGTATGGCAAAAACTACTACAATATTGTAAAGTAATTAGCCCCCAACTAAAATAAATAAATTTATAAAAAATAAAAAAATTAAAAAAATTAAAAATTAAAAAAAAAAGAAAGAAAGCCTTCCTCAGTGATCAATGAAAGAAATAGAGGAAAACAATAGAATGGGAAAGACTAGAGATCTTTTCAAGAAAATTCGAGAGACAAAGGGAACATTTCATGCAAAGATGGGCTCAATAAAGGACAGAAATGGTATGGACCTAAGAGAAGCAGAAGATATTAAGAATAGGTGGCAAGAATACACAGAAGAATTGTACAAAAAGTTCTTCACGACCCAGATAATCACGATGGTGTGATCACTCACCTAGAGCCAGACATCCTAGAATGTGAAGTCAAGTCGGCCTTAGGAAGCATCACTATGAACAAAGCTAGTGGAGGTGATGGAGTTGCAGTTGAGCTATTTCAAATCCTGAAAGATGACTCTGTGAAAGTGCTGCACTCAATATGCCAGCAAATCTGGAAAACTCAGCAGTGGCCACAGGACTGGAAAAGGTCAGTTTTCATTCCAATCCCAAAGAAAGGCAATGCCAAAGAATGCTCAAACTACTGCATAATTGCACTCATCTCACACTCTAGTAAAGTAATGCTCAAAATTCTCCAAGCCAGGCTTCAGGAATACATGAACCGTGAACTTCCAGATGTTCAAGCTGGTTTTAGAAAAGGCAGAGGAACCAGAGATTAAAGTGCCAACATCCGCTGGATCATTGAAAAGCAAGAGAGTGCCAGAAAAACATCTATTTCTGCTTAATTGACTATGCCAAAGCCTTTGACTGTGTGGATCTCAATAAACTGTGGAAAATTCTGAAAGAGATGGGAATACCAGACCACCTGACCTGCCTCTTGAGAAACCTGTATGCAGGTCAGGAAGCAACAGTTAGAATTGGACATGGAACAACAGACTGGTTCCAAATAGGAAAAGGAGTACATCAAGGCTGTATATTGTCATCCTGCTTATTTAACTTATATGCAGAATACATCATGAGAAATGCTGGGCTGGAGGAAGCACAAGCTGAAATCAAGATTGCCAGGAGAAATATCAGTAACCTCAGATATGCAGATGACACCACCTTTATGGCAGAAAGTGAAGAAGAACTAAAGAGCCTCTTGATGAAAGTGAAAGAGGAGAGTGAAAAAGTTGGCTTAAAACTCAACATTCAGAAAACTAAGATCATGGCATCCGGTCCCATCACTTCATGGCAGATAGATGGGGAAACAGTGGAAACAGTGGCTGACTTTATTTTGGGGGGCTCCAGAATCACTGCATATGGTGACTGCAGCCATGAAATTAAAAGACACTTACTCCTTGGAAGGAAAGTTATGACCAACCTAGATAGCATATTGAAAAGCAGAGACATTACTTTGCCAACAAAGGTCCGTCTAGTCAAGGCTATGGTTTATCCAGTGGTTATGTATGGATGTGATAGTTGGACTCTAAAGAAAGCTGAGCACCAAAGAATTGATGCTTTTGAACTGTGGTGTTGGAGAAGACTCTTGAGAGTCCCTTGGACTGCAAGGAGATCCAACCAGTCCATCCTAAAGGAGATCAGTCCTGGGTGTTCATTGGAAGGACTGATGTTGAAGCTGAAACTCCAATACTTTGGCCACCTGATGCGAAGAGCTGATTCACTGGAAAAGACCCTGATGCTGGGAAAGATTGAGGGCAGGAGAAGGGAATGACAGAGGATGAAATGGATGAATGGCATCACCGACTCGATGGACATGCGTTTGGGTAAACTGCAGGAGTTGGTGATGGACAGGGAGGCCTGGTGTGCTGCGATTCATGGGGTCGCAAAAAGTCAGACATAACTGAGTGACTGAACTGAACTGAACTGATGAAAGTGAAAGAGAAGAGTGAAAATGCTGGCTTAAAACTCAACATTCAAAAAGCTAAGATCATGGCATCCGGTCCCATCACTTGATGGCAATTAGATGGGGAAACATTGGAAACAGTGACAGATTTTATTTTCTTGGGCTCGAAAATCACTCTGAACAGTGACTGCAGCCATGAACTTAGAAGATGCTTGCTCCTTGGGTTGTTAGTTATGTCAAGCTCAGACAGTGTATTACAAGGCAGAGACATCACTTCACCTACAAAATCCGTATAGTCAAAGCTGTGATTTTTTTTCCACTGGTCACGTATGGATGTGACAGTTGGACCATAAAGAAGAAGACTGAGAGCTGAAGAACTGGTGCTTTCAAATTGTAGTGCTGGAGGAAACTTCTGATAGTCCCTTGGACAGCAAGGGGATCAAATGAATCAATCCTAAAGGAAATCAACTGTGGATATTCATTGGAAGGACTGATGCTGAAGGTGAAGCTCAAATACTTTGGCCACCTAAAGCTGACTCACTTGGAAGGACCCTGGTGCTGGGAGAGATTGAGCAGGAGGAGAAGGGGACGATAGAGGATGAGATGATTGGATGGTGTCATCAATTCAATGGACATGAATTTCAGCAAACTCTGGGAGATAGTGAAGGACAGAGAAGCCTGGCGTGCTTCAGAACATGGGGTCTCAGAGAGTCGGACAAAACTTAGCAACTGAACAACAAAAACAAAAAGAGTCAGGTTGAACTGGCCTTAATAACCATGGAAAACCTAGTGGATTTTCAAGTAAATTTTATTACATAGTGATGCAGCCTAGTTGAAGTTATGAAGAAGTTAGGAGAAGACTCCAGTTGTCTATTTGATGTGTAATTTTTTAAGAGGTAAAAAGTATTGAAGTGTCTTTTCTTAAAGCAGTTTGTAAGTAAGTGTTAGTTGCTCAGTTGTGCCCGACTCTTTGCGACCCCATGGACTGCAGCCCACCAGGCTCCTCTGAACACGAGATTTTCCAGGCAAGGATACTGGAGTGGGTTGCCATTTCCTTCTCCAGGGGATCTTCCCAACCCAGCGATCGAACCCAGGTCTCCTGCACTGCAGGCAGATTCTTTACCGACTGAGCTACAAGGGAAGCCCACTTGCTGTTTTATCTGCTAATCATAGGTCTGTTGTAACTTTTTTTTTTTGCTCCTTTTCATTTTTTTAATTATTAATTTTTTTTAGTTTTTGGTTTTGTTGGATCTTCATTGCTGCTTGTATTCTTTCTCTTGTGATGGTGGTGGGGCTACTCTTTGCTGTGATGCGTAGGCTTCTTATTGCGGTGACTTCTCTTGTTGCAGAGCACAGGCTAGAGGCACGCAGGCTCAGTAGTTACAGTGTGCATGTTCACGGGCTTGCATACTTTGGTCGTTGTGGTCCACAGGCTTTAGTTGCTCTGAGGCATGTGCAGTCTTCCCAAACCAGGGATTGAACTCATGTCGCCTACTTGGCAGGCAGATTCTTACCACCAGGGAAATACTTTTATTCCTTTTTAAACTACTTCAAATTCTTGTTGGGTGTATGTAATAGCTTAATCTTATTACTACTTTCTTCCCATTTTGCCCCATAAAATGAAAATGAAAAGAGACTGTGTATTTTCTTTAATAGAATAGATAATTATAGCTAACATTTGTGCTAAGGTTTTTATATGTATTTTAAAATTAATTCTCATACATCTCTATGGAATATAATTGTTATTATCTGTGTTTTATAGACGAAATTTATACACAAAGATCTTACTCAGTGTCATGTAGGTAGTAAGAAGTAAAATATGGATTCAAACCCAGACAGTTTTTAAAACTCCATTCCAGTGCCTCTTCACAAAAAAAGATATTACAGAGACCCAGTTATAAAGGACTCAACTTATTGAACAAAACAATTCACATTGCAAAAGAATCTAATGAAGGATTTCTTTTAAGAAGTGTTCTCTGGTCAAAAACCCAGGGGGAGCCATATGGAGAGTTGGGTAATCTAGTTTTACCATCTGTTGAGCTATAGGGCTATCCTAGGGCCAGTGAGCTATCCCTCATCCTGCCGTTGTCCTGTCTTTGCAAAGAATAGCCCAGTACTGCCCACAGTGAGTAAAGCTGTTGAGCTAAGAATTGATTGGGAATGGTAGGTCATGCTAGGCGTATAGGCAACTCCTCTGAGTAAATGGTTATTCAATTTATATGCAGCTTTTTAGGCATATATGTATTATATAAAACAAGGAACATAGATGTTTCAAATTATATACATTATAGTTTTTTATTTGATCTTTTTCATAATTCTTTAGGAGGTAGTTATGACAGAGCCTCGAATCCATGTTTAATGCTTTCAGGATATTTATGTGCTTAACAAGTGATCTTGAACACCCCATAGTTGCTTTTTAGATTGCATCATCATGTGACCTAATCTTAGATTATAAATTCCCTTTTAAGCATATTGCCAAAGCTGAAGTGGAAGCATTTTTGTTTTTTTTTTTTAAAGGATCTCAAATGGATGGGTAATTTTTTTTATTACTCTTCCTGTTTCTTTCAAATAATTTTCTTTCATAAAGAAAATGCAATACTCATGTCACACATACGATTTAGTTATTTTTATGGATAAACTCATAAAAACGGTGGTTTAAAAAGTTTATTGTAAATCACCTGTACGTCAATAAAAACAAACAAACAAAAGGTTATTTCTACATCAGAGATGTGCAATTATCTGGGTGGGAGAGTTCTTTTTTTGTGCTTCTCATCAAGCTTTATTTAATTCACAGCCCAAAATGATCACCATGTGACTAGAAATGTCTCAGTGTTAATGCTTGCTGCTGTATTTTTTCCCATTCTAGTTTTATGTTTTTATTTTTAGTTAACTCTTTTGTGAGTTGATCATAAAAAACTGTGACACATGAATAGATAAAAGAATGAAGTTATTATTAAAAATAAAGTGATTCGAACAGCAACGTCCCACTGTATAGCATATGTATGTATGTTAATTGCTCAATCGTGCTTGACTCTTCGCAACCTTATGGACTGTAGCCTGCCAGCCTCCTTTTCTCCATGTAGTTCTTCAGGCTGGAATACTGGAGTGGGTAGCCATTCCATTCTCCAAGGGGTCTTCCCGAGCAGGGACTGACCCTGGGTCTCCTACATTGCAGGCGGATTCTTTACTGTCTGAGCCATCAGGGAAGCTCACTGTAGAGCATAGAAACCATATTCAGTATCCTGTTACAATTTCAAAGTGTTAGTCACTCAGTCATATCTGACTTTCTCTGACCCTCATTGACTGTAGCCCGCCAGGCTCCTCTGTCCGTGGGATTTCTTGGGCAAGAATAATGGAGTGGGTTGCCATTTCCTTCTCTAGGGAATCTTCCCAACCCAGTTATTGTACCCGGGTCTCCTTCGTTGTAGGCAGATTCTTTACTGTCTGGCCGTCAGGGAAGCCCATAACCTGTTGTAAACCATAATGGAAAAAGAACAGAAGATATATAACTGAATTACTTTGCTGTACAGAGCTATTCAAAACCCTAAAGGATGATGACATCAAAGTGTTGCATTCAATATGTCAGCAAATCTGGAAGACCCAGCAGTGGCCACAGGACTGGAAAAGGTCAGACCTCATTCCAGTTCCCAAGAAGGGTAGTACTAAAGAATGTTCTAACCATCAGACAATTGCACTCATCTCTCAAGCAAGTAAGGTCATGTTTAAAATCTTGCATGCCGGGCTTCAGCATTATGCGAACTAAGAACTTCCAGATGTCCATGTTGGGTTTAGAAAAGGCAGAGGAACCAGAGATCAAATTGCCAGCATTCGCTGGATCATAGAGAAGGCAAGGGAAGTCCAGAAAAACATCTACCTCTGTTTCATCGACTGTGCTAAAGCCTTTGACTGTGTGGATCATTATTAAACTGTGGAAAGCTCTTCAGAGATGGAAATACCATATCATCTTACCCGTCTCCTGAGAAACCTGTATGTGGGTCAAGAAGCAACAGTTAGAATCCCTATGGAACAACTGATTGGTTGAAGATTAAGAAAGGAGTACGACAGGGCTGTCTGCTGTCACCCTGTTTGTTTAACCTATACACTGAGCACATAATGAGAAGTGCTGGGCTGGATGAGTTACAAGCTGGAATCAAGACGAGTGGAAGAAACATCAACAGCCTCAGATACGTGGATGGCACCACTCCAATGGCAGAAAGCAAAGAGAAACTAAAGAGCCTCTTGATGAGGGTAAAGGAGGAGAGTGAAAGAGCCAGCTTAAGACTAAATATTAAAAAAACTAAGATCATGGCATCCAACCCCATTACTTCATGGCAAATAGAAGGGGAAAAGGTGGAAGCAGTGACAGATTTCCTCTTCCTGAGCTCTAAAATAACTGTGGATGGTGACTGCAGCCTTGAAATCAGAAGACAATTGCTTCTTGTTAGGAAAGCTATGACAAACCTAGACAGTATGTTGAAAAGCAGAGACATTACTCTGCCAGTGAAGGTCTGTATAGTCAAGGGTATGGTCTTCCCAGGAGTCATGTATGGTTGTGAGAGCTGGACTGTAAAAAAGGCAGAGTGTCAAATAATTGATGCCTTTGAACTGTGGTTCTGGAGAAGACTCCTGAAAGTCCCTTGGACAGCAAGGAGATCAAACCTTGCCTGACAAGGTTGATAAGACTGACAAGGAGATCAAAGATCAAACCTTGCTTGATAAGATTGACAAGGAGATCAAAGTCAATCTTAAGAGATATCAACCCTGAATACTTGTTGAAAGAGCTGAAGCTGAAGCTCCAGTATTTTAGTCATCTGATGTGAACATTGGAAAACTCCCTGATGCTGGGAAAGATTGAAGGCAGGAGGAGAAGGGGGTGACAGAGGATGAGATGGTTGGATGGCATCACCAACATGATGGACATGGGTTTGAGCAAGCTCCAGGAGTTGGTGATGGTCAGGGAAGCCTGGCATGCTGCAGTTCATGGGGACACAAAGAGTGGGACACAACTGAGCGACTGAACTGAACTGATGTCATTCATATATTAAGCATTTTTATCCATGTTCTTGCATTTGATATTTATAGTGAGGAGTCAGTAAACTTTTTCCATAAAGGGTCAGGTAGTAGTAAATATTTTAAGCTTTTTAGACCATATGTTCTCTCTCTAACTATTCAACTCTGCCAGTAGGATGACACATTACATAGGCAATGTGTCAGTGGATGAGCTTGACTGTGTTTCCATAAAACTTTATTTATGGACACTGGAATATGATTTTCATAAGTCATTAGATACTATTTTTCTTTTGTTTTTTTCAACCATTTAAAAATGCAAAAATTTTTAGCTTACTGTTTGTGTGACAGTAGGTTAGGGGGCACATTGTCTGATAGGCTGTCATTTGCTGACCCCCTCTGGTAATAATCCTGTGAGACTGCTGAACGCCTTCTGTTTTTTTGCCCTTAATTTTAGCATCTTTTAACATTATTTTACATGTTTCTTGTTTTGCTACTTAATCACGTGTTTTCTTTCATTGTTAATGTGTGTAACTTTTAAAATTTAATAAATTTTATTGCATTTTAAGCTATGGAGGATAGGTTCAGTAATGTGTTCCTTTTAATGCCTTGCACATTTTACAAAAATTATGTGCTCAATAAGGGCTTCCCTGATAGCTCAGTTGGTAAAGAATCCATCTACTTGCAATGCAGGAGAGCCCGGTTCGATTCCTGGGTAGGGAAGATCCACTGAAGAAGGGATAGGCTACCCCCTCCAGTATTCTTGGGCTTCCCTTGTGGCTCAGCTGGTAAAGAATCTGCCTGCAGTGTGGAAGGCCTGGGTTCGATCCCTGGATTGGGAAGATCTCCTGGAGAATGGAAAGGCTACTCACTCCAGTATTCTGGCCTGGAGAATTCCACGGACTGTATAGTCCATGGGGTCCCAAAGAGTTGGACATGACTGAGCGGCTTTCATTTTCACTTTCATATGCTCAATAAGTATTTGAGAGAGTTGGAAAGGAATAATGTCTGTCTTTCACTATTTGAAGGATTGTTGTGTAGGTTGTTTTACTTACTCATTTGTATAGTAAAGATGTGTTCCAGAATGATTTTCTTGCATTATGAGTAGAAGTAATAGGAAGATAAAATTCACCTCAGAATTCAGGGAAGGGAAAGCAGAGAAAGAAGCTCTTATGGATTGAGTTTTTTGTGATGACATATGTACTGTGGCCAGTGATATGGACAGTCTCTCCTTTAACCTTTACTTAACCTTTATTATAAAGAGGTATTTCTTTACTCAGTTTACAGATGAAAAAACCAGATAAAATACCTTAGCCTTAAATATGAGTGGTAGGACAGAATTTGAACCCAGACCATGTTCTTTCCATATATTTTACTTTTTTATAGTAAGGATATACAGCAACTTATCAGGCTGCCTTAGACACTGACTATTTACTTATTGCTACAGGTTTTCACAAACACATCTTAAATAACCAAGGACAGAGATTTTTTTCTTAGAGAAGGTGAAATGTTGACGAAACCTCCATGATAACGTTTTGTTCTTTGAATACGTGATTACAAAGGGCTTTATTCTGAAATGATACGCAAAACACATTTTCTCTCTTACTTTTGTACATAACTTTTACCTCTTTAAAGAAGGGTGTTTAAAAGTGTTTCACAAGTAAATTCATAGAATTCTACAATGAAATAAAATTGAGGAATGTACATGAAGTTTCTGTCAAACTGTATGTTTAGTAGAAACCAATGATAAAATCAAATCTTAAAAGCTGATTATTTTAGGTAATTTTCTTAAAGTTGAAAATCGAATCAAGCTAAATTAAATGAAGGTTAAAAGTGTAAATGGAGAGAGAATACCCTGGTGGTCCAGTGGTTAGGCCCTCATGCTTCCACTGCTGGGGGCCTGGGTTCAAACCTTGGTTAGGGAACTAAAGATCCTGCAAGCCATATGGTGAGGCCAAAAAAAAAAGTGTAAATGAAGAAAGTTTCTGACAGTAATTAATTGTGGAGTTTCTTTTTTGACTCAGCAGACATTTCGAGTGTCTATACTGCTACCAGGAGCTCAGACTAGTGAGAGAAGTAGACAGAGATAGAGCTACCAAGAGGACATACCTCCTGGGAAGGTGATGTTGGAACTTCCCCCCTTTATTAACTTTAAAATGCTATCTAAAATGATTGAAAATACTAGAACAGTCTTGAAGTGTAAGCATAAAAAGTGTAAATCCCTTTTTTCACTTTCTGCTCTCTGATCCCCATTCTTCAGAGTTATAGTTAGCAGACTGGTAAATATGCTTCCAGATTTTTTTCTTATGCATATACCAGTAGGCCTCCCCCCCATAAATTGGACTCATGCTATATATAATTTTGTAAATTGCTTTTCCTGCCTTGTGATACTCTGTAATGTACATGTTTCCATGTCAGTAGATACAGATCAATCTCATTTAAAAACCTGCTACCTCGGTAATGGGTTGGGATCCCACCATTTATTTACATTATTTCTTATTGCTGGGCATGTAGGTTTTCAACCTGTTTACAAAAAATAGATATCCTTGAACTAATATACTTTATTTTGTGAATTGTTTACATGATGAATAACATAGAGGCAGGTGAAGAGATGAGGGTTAATGTGAAGGGGAAATGTTTTCTAGGCTAAGGGAACAATATGGCATTTGAAAAACTGCTGCAGAAAATGACGAACTTTTAGTTTAGGGGAGAAGCATTTCTCTTTCTGTGCTGTGGAAGTATAGCGCCTTTTGTTTTCTTGAACTGTATGCTAGGGTATTTCATTTTATAGAATTGGCATTTCTTTCCTGAGTAATTTATAGTTACATAATTTTCTTATTTTGGAGATTAAAAACTTTTTCAATAAATGTTGCCAGGTAGAGAATTAGAAGGACTTCCCAGGTGGCTCAGTGGTGAAGAATTCGCCTACCAGTGCAGGAGACGTTAAGAGACATGGGTTCCATCCCTGGGTCAGGAAGATCCCCTGGAGAAGGGAATGGCAACCCACTCCAGTATTCTTGCCGGGGGAATCCCATGGACAGAGGAGCCTGGTGGGCTATAGTCCATGGGATTGCAAAGAGTCGGACATGCCTAGCAACTGAGCATGTATGCAGAAAAGTAGAACCACAAGCTGATAATAATGGTCATTCAAGAGGCCACACAGAGGTTAAGTGGGTACTTTTGGGAGTAGAGCTTATATCTTAGCTATTTTTCTCTACTTAACACTAACTGAGAATTCTTGCCCAGAGTTCAGAATGGGTTTTTGGGTGGCTACTCCCCCACTGTTATCCATTTGAAACAAATTTTGGTAAATGAAAAAACAGATATTGTGAAGTTGCTAGTTACTCGAGTAGTTGTCTGAAAATTAAACTGATAGCTTAAAGTAGATGAATAACATTTTTTTATTTGAATAACATTGTTTTACTCTTAAGTATTGTTGTTGTTGTTCAGTCACTCATTTGTGTCTGGCTCTTTGTGACCCCGTGGACTGCAACACGCCAGGCTTCCCTGTCCTTCCCTATCTCTCAGAGTTTGCTCAAACTCATGTCCAGTTGAGTTGATGATGCTGTCTAACCATCTCATCCTCTGTCACCTCCTTAAGTATACAAAATCTTAAGTATAAAATCTTGCTATCCTTAAAGTTTTAGTTGCTGCTTTTCTTCACCCCTTAATTTCCAATTTTGGAAATGTCCTACAGCGCGTATCAAGTACTACTTTAGTGTTCGAATTTTGTCATTCCTAGGGGAAAAGAATCTGCTGATTTCTTTAAAAATACATTGGAAACAAAACAGTGTATTAAATAAGGGTAATAAATATCTTTCTGGACTATTTGTAAAAGTAATAGTGTTTATTTTTGGTTGTCAAGGATGCTTTGCTGTTTGATTACATGTGCTTTGTTGAATAGAAATATGAGTTTTGTAAGGCTCAACTTTCAAAATTTCTTGCTTATTTTTAAAAACCCAATGCTAAATAGTCCTAACTAGTGTTATTAATTTGAAGAGTATGGATACTTTGAGTAAATTATCTTGTGTTCTCTCATTACCTTAAACAATAATCCATCATCTGTTTTAACACATGATTATGAAATATTCATACTTTGTTCTAAGGGAATTAATACTTAACATGAAGTGTAGTTTTTAAGTATTCACACCTATTTTTTCACTTGGAGTTACTTTTCAAGAGTAAAGTATACATTTAAACACAAAATAACTTATTTTTGTTTAATTTTTCTAGGGCTGCTTTGGAAGAAGTGGAAGGAGATGTGGCAGAATTGGAACTGAAACTTGATAAGGTAAATTTTACTTTAACTTTTTAAAACAGTAGTTCTTGTTTTGCATACTGATTTGTGCCTACAGTGCCAGATGGGTCACGTGATTTCTTTTATATCCATGAAGGTAAATGCTAATATTATCCCCATTTCACATGTACAGAAGTTGAGGCTAGAGATGTTAGGTAGTTGGTTGAAAATTTAATCTAACTGCCAGAGCAAGAATTTGAACCCTGTCTGACTAGACAGCTTTTATACTGTTGGAAGTTTGTTTCCTTCTCCATCAAAAAGATTGCAGTATAACTTTTTGTTGCTTAATGGATAGCGTACGTAACCTAACCATTCTTGGTTGTATATTTGAGTTTGGCCATGTTCAAATATAAAATTTTTAATACTCATTCCATTTTTTAAAGCTAATGCCAGAAATAATATGTATTTATTTAATACTTGATATTAAATTGTCATATTCTATGCAAGGGTAAATGTACATTGATTCCTATCTTATATGTTAATTATTGATAATCTCTCTCTTTTTTTGCCTCCATCTCAGAAATGTTATCTGTTGTATAACAGAAATATAAGAATGAATAAGACATGGCTTCTGATTTTAAGTAACCATTGTTCATTGTTAAAATTTCTGGAGACTAAATGTGTTTATTTGAAATACCTTTTCTGAAGATAATTTTCTGTTTATTTACTTATTATTGTAAATGGAATTATTTTGGAAAGCAGTGCTTATCATATGTTACAGTGCATAGGAATATGTGGGGTTCTTGTGAAAATACAGATCCAGACTCAGTAAGTCTTGGTATCTGAGATTCTGTTTGTCTAGCCAGATTTTAGGTGACACCAATGCTGTTGAATAGACTGCACTTTGAATAGCAGTGATGTAAGATATATTAATTAGACTGAAGATTTTCAAATGTTTTGAAATCATGAAATATGTATATATAATGTAAATAGTATAGAAAATATATAAAGCAGTAGCTATTAGTTATATATGTAAGACAAAATAATTTCAGAAAATGTTTGCTGCTGCTAAGTTGCTTCAGTCGTATCCGACTCTGTGCGACCCCATAGACGGCAGCCCACCAGGCTCCCCCGTCCCTGGGATTCTCCAGGCAAGGATACTGGAGTGGGTTGCCATTTCCTTCTCCAATGCATGAAAGGGAAAAGTGAAAGTGAAGTCGCTCAGTTGTGTCCGACTCTTAGCGACCCCATGGACTGCAGCCTACCAGTCTCCTCCGTCCATGGGACTTTCCAGGCAAGAGTACTGGAGTGGGGTGCCATTGCCTTCTTCGCAGAAAATGTTTAGTAATAAGTTATTTTTGTGCAGTACTCTGTAATTTTCAAAGCACTTTGATATATAGTATGTTTGGGATTTTTACAATAGTCCTGTGAGGTAGGTGGGGCAAGTGGATTATTTCCATTTTCTAGATGAGAGTAGCAAAGCCCCGAAAGTAAAGAGGAGTTGGTTCAGATCACAGAGCTAGAAAAGCAGAACCGGGGTTAGAATCCCATCTGTTTTGTTCTTAGTTCAGTGCTCTTCTTGTGCACCACTGTACTCCTGGGTCTGTGTTGAGGGGCACATGCTACTTGAAAGTCTTCTGAGGAACCCTAGCAAACTTCCAGGCAAGTGTTTTTAAAAACAAATGTTAGAGTTTTTGGTAAAGATATTATTTTCATAAACATTATTTTCTATTTAAAATTATATGTATGGGATCATTGTTATTGTTGTCATCATTATTATTATTTTACCCTGATGTATTACATTTATTTTTAAGGACTCTATGAAAGAAAGTTTTTAAACTCTTAAGGTAGATAGCAGAAGATGTAGCTTTGATTTTCTGGTAGATGTATGAGAGAATATATAGAAGGATAAAGTTTCTTTCTTTCTTTCTTTTTTTTTTTTAAAGAATCACAGAGTAGTACAATAAGGGTATCCATTTTCTCTGGGTAGATTTGCATCTAAATCAAAACATTGTGTATCAGGGGGACCTCAGAATTTAAAGTAAACAGACTCCTCTTTTTTTTTTAATTTTTAATTAATTAATTTTTAATCTATTTTTTAACATTACAATATTGTATTTATTTTGCCATACACTGACATGAATCCGCCATGGGTGTACATGTGTTCCCCTTCCAGAACCCCTCTCCCACCTCCCTCCCCATCCCATCCCTCCAGGTCATCCCGGTGCACCAACCCCGAGTGCCCTGTATCATGCATCGAACCTGGATTGGCGATTCGTTTCACGTATGATAATTTACATACTTCAGTGCCATTCTCCCATATCATCCCACCCTCACCCTCTCCCATAGAGTCCATAATACTGTTCTATTTATCTGTGTCTCTTTTGATGTCTCGCATACAGGGTTATCTTTACTGATATACTAAATTCCATATATATGTTAAACAGACTCCTCTTACAGTATTTTTGTTAATGATTTTGCTTTTATGAGCAGCTATCTTTTGTTTTCACCCTTTTATATCATTTGGTTGGGGTTGAGAGACTGGTAGAATCTTAAACCAAAATATCCAAATCTAAAGCAAGTTGTCAGAGTATTGGTATTCAGTAGTAAGAACTCTAAACCCTTTCTAGAGACTGTATTAGGGCTTTCCAGGTGGCTCAGTGGTAAAGAATCTGCCTGCCAAGCAGGAGATGCCGGCTCAACACGTGGGTTGGGAAGATCCCCTGGAGAAGGAAATACCTACTCCGGTATTCTTGCCTGGGAAATCCCATGAACAGAGGAGCCTGGTGAGTTATAGTTCATGGAGTCACGAAAGAATTAGACACAACTGAGTGACTAAGCAACATCAGCCGAGTTGAGCCAGTAAACACATCATGGAAACTTTGACATCTTTTAAAATATAATTTTCCACCCAAATAGAACTTCCATAGTTACTTTTATATTTCTCTAGTTTAAGATCTTGATCCCTTATGTAATGTCCCTTACCCAAATTCTTAAGCTATCATTGTTCATTTTTACTGTAGAATTATGAGGAGGTACAGGTAGAGAAGAGGCCTGTGAGGAGCAAGAACTGGTTGTTATTGAAGGTGGTGGCATTAGTGGAGGGGAAGGATTACCTAAGACTAGTTTAGTGATTTCATAACTTTGTGAAGGGCAAGTTGTACCTGTAATATCATTGCAAATCATGGCAGTGACAGGTTTAACTAGTTTGCTGACTTAGCTTATATTTGTTTTGCTTGTAAATATATGCCATTGGTAGTTATACTCTTTCTAATGAGTAATGCTCCATGAATGAAGGGCATTATTTGACTAGGTCCAATTATTTATCCATTCTGCCTGGTATTCTGGCATTGGCAACATCACAGAGCATCATAGTTGCCATCTAGGTATAGTTTCCATACCTGTTTCATCTTCTCACTGAAATAGCTTGCTCCTTTTTAAGTAGATACCCTTTAAATTAGAGTTCAAGTACTGTCAAACTTGACCAGTAATGCCGAAGAAGCTGAAGTTGAACGGTTTTATGAAGACCTACAAGACCTTCTAGAACTAACACCCAAAAAAGATGTCCTTTTCATTATAGGGGACTGGAATGCAAAAGTAGGAAGTCAAGAAACACCTGGCGTAACAGGCAAGTTTGGCCTTGGAGTACAGAATGAAGCAGGGCAAAGGCTAATAGAGTTTTGCCACGAGAACGCACTGGTAATAGCAAACACTCTATTCCAACAACACAAGAGAAGACTCTACACGTGGACATCACCAGATGGTCAACACCGAAATCAGATTGATTATATTCTTTGCAGCCAAAGATGGAGAAGCTCTATACAGTCAGCAAAAACAAGACCAGGAGCAGACTGTGGCTCAGATCATGAACAGCTTATTGCCAAATTCAGACTTAAATTGAAGAAAGTAGGGGAAACCACTAGACCATTCAGGTATGACCTAGATCAAATCCCTTATGAGTATACAGTGGAAGTGACAAATAGATTTAAGGGACTAGACCTGATAGACAGAGTGCCTGATGAACTATGGACAGAGGTTCGTGACATTGTACAGGAGACAGGGATCAAGAAAATCCCCATGGAAAAGAAATGCAAAAAAGCAAAATGGCTGTCTGAGGAGGCCTTACAGATAGCTGGGAAGAGAAGAGAAGCGAAAAGCAAAGGAGAAAAGGAAAGATATTCTCATCTGAATGCAGAGTTCCAAAGAATAGCAAGGAGAGATAAGAAAGCCTTCCTCAGCGATCAGTGCAAACAAAGAGAGGAAAACAACAGATTGGGAAAGACTAGAGACCTCTTCAAGAAAATTAGAGATACCAAAGGAACATTTCATGCAAAGATAGGCTCGATAAAGGACAGAAATGGTATGGACCTAACAGAAGCAGAAGATATTAAGAAGAGGTGGCAAGAATACACAGAAGAACTGTACAAAAAAGATCTTCACGACCCAGATAATCACGATGGTGTGATCACTCACCTAGAGCCAGACATCCTGGAATGGGAAGTCAAGTGGGCCTTAGAAAGCATCATTATGAACAAAGCTAGTGGAGGTGATGGAATTCCAGTTGAGCTATTTCAAATGCTGAAAGATGATGCTGTGAAAGTGCTGCACTCGATATGCCAGCAAATTTGGAAAACTCAGCAGTGGCCACAGGACTGGAAAAGGTCAGTTTTTGTTCCAATCCCAAAGAAAGGCAATGCCAAAGAATGCTCAAACTACCGCACAATTGCACTCATCTCACATGCTAGTAAAGTAATGCTCTAAATTCTCCAAGCCAGGCTTCAGCAATACGTGAACCGTGAACTTCCAGATGTTCAAGCTGGTTTTAGAAAAGGCAGAAAAACCAGAGATCAAATTGCCAATATCCGCTGGATCATCGAAAAAGCAAGAGAGTTCCAGAAAAACATCTATTTCTGCTTTATTGACTATGTCAAAGCCTTTGACTGTGTGGATCACAATAAACTGTGGAAAATTCTGAAAGAGATGGGAATACCAGACCATCTGACCTGTCTCTTGAGAAACCTGTATGCAGGTCAGGAAGCAACAGTTAGAACTGGACATGGAACAAGAGATTGGTTCCAAATAGGAAAAGGAGTACGTCAAGGCTGTATATTGTCACCCTGCTTATTTAACTTAGATGCAGAGTACATCATGAGAAACGCTGGGCTGGAAGAAACACAAGCTGGAACCAAGATTGCCGGGAGAAATATCAATAACCTCAGATATGCGGATGACACCACCCTTATGGCAGAAAGTGAAGAAGAACTAAAGAGCCTCTTGATGAAGATGAAGGAGGAGAGTGAAAAAGTTGGCTTAAAGCTCAACGTTCAGAAAACTAAGATCATGGCATCTGGTCCCATCACTCCATGGGAAATAGATGGGGAAACAGTGGAAACAGTGTCAGACTTTACTTTTTTGGGCTCCAGAATCACTGCATATGGTGACTGCAGCCATGAAATTAAAAGACGCTTACTCCTTGGAAGGAAGGTTATGGCCAACCTAGATAGCATGTTTAAAAGCAGAGACATTACTTTGCCAACAAAAGTCCGTCTAGTCAAGGCTATGGTTTTTCCAGTGGTCATGTATGGATGTGAGAGTTGGACGGTGAAGAAAGCTGAGCGCCGCAGAATTGATGCTTTTGAACTGTGGTGTTGGAGAAGACTCTTGAGAGTCCCTTGGACTGCAAGGAGATTGAATCAATCCATCCTAAAAGAGATCAATCCTGGGTGTTCATTGGAAGGTCTGATGTTGAAGCTGAAGCTCCAATGCTTTGGGCACCTCATGCGAAGGGTTGACTCATTGGAAAAGACCCTAATGCTGGGTAGGATTGGGGGCAGGAGGAGAAGGGGACGACAGAGGATGAGATGGTTGGATGGCATCACCAACTCGATGAACATGAGTTTGGGTAGACTCCGGGAGTTGGTGATGGACAGGGAGGCCTGGCGTGCTGCAATTCATGGGGTCGCAGAGAGTCGGACACGACTGAGCGACTGACCTGAACTGAACTGAACTGAACTGTCAAACTTAGGTTTTTTTTTTTCCCCCCCAGATATTATGTTATTTCTTGCATTTTTACATTTCTTACATTTTAAAATTATACTTCCATTGAAATTATTATAATATTATTGTAATATTTGGTTTATAACATAGTCTAGTAGGAAAGAGCACAAAGCCTGGAGCAACACTGCCCATGTATTAGTCAGGCTGTACCACTCACTAAGCCATATGGGCCTTGGGCAAGTTCCTAAACCTTCCTATGTCTGAGTTTCTTCTTCTCCAAAATGGGAAAAATAAGAGTATCTGTCTCATAGGGTTATTATGTGAATGAGATGTGTTAATGCATGTTAAGTGCTTTGGCACATGGTAAGTTCTAAATGAATGTTAATATTGGTGATGTCTCTTCAACAGACTTGTCTGTCTTGAACAGCTTGTCTTTAATAGAGGAAAATCCCCTCATTTTACTGTTAGGTAAAAATCTCCCCTCTTTGTAGGTTATGTTATGTGATTTGGTTACAGCTATTGTCACTGTCATCTAATAAGGGCTTTTGACAGCTGACAAAGTATTTATCTATCTCCAAGTCAGTCCTTCTCCCGAATAACTGCAGTATATATTTGATTCAGCTATATGACACATTCATTTTCTCGCCAGTTCCTGTGATAGTGACCTTATTTTAATTCTGGTACCTGTTTCACTGGCCAGATGCTATGCTTTGTTGCTCAAAGTCGTAATCTCTGAGACTGGAATAATCTTTGATACCTAATTTTCTGATGGGAGTCTCTGGTCTTTGCATTTCTCATCTTGGACTCCTCCTGCTTCTGTTTTTCAGGTTTATCTAGATCTCTAGTCTTTTAAGTCTGTCCACTTCCAGATCCCTTTTTTATTCAGGGTACTTTTTTAAAAATAATTTTTAAATTAAGGTCAAATTCACCTAATATAAATACTACCATTTTAAAGTTTGCAACTCGGTGTTTTTTACTATATTCACAGTGTGTACAACTATTGCCACTACTTAATTTCAGAACATTTCTCTTACCCTAATAAGAAACTATACACATTAGCAATCACTTCCAATTTCCCTCTCCCTGTATACTCTGGCAACCACTAATTAACATTCTGTCTCTATGGATTTGCCTATTCTTGTACATTTCATATAAATGGAATCATGCAATATTTGACCTTTTGTGGCTGGCTCCTTTCACTTAGCATAATGTTTTAAAAGTTCATCTGTCTTATGTTGTAACATCTTTAGTATTTTCCTTTTTAATGGCTGAAAAATATACCGTTGTATGGATGTACCATATTTGTCTTTTCATCCATTGATTGACATTCGGGTTGTTTCTACTTTTTGGCTATTATGTATAATATATCTGTGAACCCTTGTAGTCTGCTCTTAACTTTATATCATTGTTATTTCTCTTCTGAAGACCTCCATTTCCCTTCCACAGCACCTATTCTGCAGAATTTTGACTGTATTTGTCTAATCTTGTATATTCTCTATCTCGTATCTGGGCTACAGAACCCTTCAGGAAAAGTTACACACTTGCTTGGTGAAACTGATTGGTGGAACTCTTGATGCAAAGCAGTTTTTTCAAGACTCAGTCAGGTTATCTTACTATCTTTCAGTTCAGTTCAGTTCAGTTGCTCAGTCATGTCCGACTCTGTGACCCCATGAACACCAGGCCTCCTCGTCCATCACCAACTCTGGGAGTTTACCCAAACGCATGTCCATCGAGTCGGTGATGCCATCCAACCATCTCATCCTCAGTCGTCCCCTCCTCCTCCTGCCCTCAATCCTTCCCAGCATCAGGGTCTTTTCCAGTGAGTCAGCTCTTTGCATCAGGTGGCCAAAGTATCGGAGTTTCGGCTTCAACATCAGTCCTTCCAGTGAACACCCAGGACTGATCTCCTTTCGGATGGACTGGTTGGATCTCCTTGCAGTCCAAGGGACTCTCAAGAGTCTTCTCCAACACCACAGTTCAAAAGCATCACTTCTTCAGCGCTCAGCTTTCTTTATAGTCCAACTGTCACATCTATACATGACTACTGGAAAAACCATAGCCTTGACTAGACAGACCTTTGTTGGCAAAGTAATGTCTCTTGCTTTTTAATATACTGTCTAGATTGGTCATAACTTTCCTTCCAAGGAGTAAGTGTCTTTTAATTTCATGGCTGCAGTCACCATCTGCAGTGATTTTGGAGGCCCCCCAAAATAAAGTCAGCCACTGTTTCCCTATCTATCTGCCATGAAGTGATAGGACCAGATGCCATGATCTTAGTTTTCTGAATGTTGAGCTTTAAGCCAACTTTTTCACTCTCCTCTTTCACTTTCCTCACTAGGCTCTTTAGTTCTTCACTTCCTGCCATAAAGGTGGTGTCATCTGAATATCTGAGGTTATTGATATTTCTCTTGCAATATTGATTCCAGCTTGTGGTTCATTCAGCCCAGCGTTTCTCATGATGTATTCTGCATAGAAGTTAAATAAGCAGGGTGACAATATACAGCCTTGACGTACTCCTTTCCCAATTTGAAACCAGTCTGTTGTTCCTAGTTCTGTTGCTTCTTGACCTGCATACAGGTTGCTCAAGAGGCAGGTCAGGTGGTCTGGTATTCCCATCTCTTTCAGAATTTTCCACAGTTTGTGGTGATCCACACAGTCAAAGGCTTAGGCATAGTCAATAAAGCAGAAGTAGATTTTTTTCTGGAATTCTCTTGCTTTTTTGATGATCCAACAGTTGTTGGCAATTTGATCTCTGGTTCCTCTGCCTTTTCTAAATCCAGCTTGAATATCTGAAAGTTCTTGATTCACGTACTGTTGAAGCCTAGTTTGGAGAATTACAACAGAGAATTAGAACAGAATTGGTAGAACAGATTAGAACAGAGATTTTTTTCACTTAATGTTCCTCCAGATTCCAGAGTAACAGTTTTAAATTACACTCCTGAGATCCTTGTATTGTCTTCTAAAGTTTTCCTGAGCTGTTTATCCTCTTCTTGGAAGTGACCCCACTTCCAATGCTCTCATTACCCTTCCTTCTTCTAGATCAGCTCCACTTTTATCTTTATTATGTTTAACTTTCACCCAAGATATTGTTAGCTTAAAGGAAATGTTTTGTGTGAAATAAAGAAAAAAGAAAGGCTAGAAAAAGAAAAGGAATGGAAAGGAAAAAGAGAAAGAGAAAAAAAGGGAATGGGGAAAGAGAGAGAGAAGCTCAGTTCTAAGATTTAGTATAGTGCCTAGAATGGTAGGCATTGGAGAAAAATGATTGATTAATCAATTCTGCTTTGATAGTCTGATACTAAAATGACCAGCATGACTCACCCACCATACCAGTTTACTTCCCTTTCCTCCACCATACCACAGTTGTGTTTTTAAAAAATCTTTAGTCATACTGCTTGCTCTTGGGTAAGTTTCCTTTTATTCCTTCCAAGAGATGCTTAATACATTTTTGTGGAGTTAAGTTACAGGGTTGAATTTAACTTGATAAAATTCAAAATTAACTTGATTGGTGGTTGGTGTTATAAGACACCCTCTGCATCCTGAAAGGTCATCTTTTTTTTTTTTTTCTGATACAGCTCTCTTATGATTTACTTTATAAGCCAAAGGGGAAAAAAAAAGAACACTTTTCATTTAGTTTCGATTTATTAATTAACTGTAATCTTAACTAGGCAAACTCATGTGGTTATTGATAATACTTGTTTAATTATTGAAAAAATATTTTCAATTATATAATGTGTTTCTTTTTCAGCTTGTGAAACTGTGTATTGCAATGATTGATACTGGAAAAGCCTTTTGTGTTGCAAATAAACAGTTCATGAATGGGATTCGAGACCTGGCACAGTATTCTAGCAATGATGCTGTAGTTGAGGTTAGTATTATTAAACTTAGTTAAAATGATAAATGCAACATGTTATTAAATAACTATATCTATTTACCTTATTAATAATAGTGGTGGTCCTTAAAATTAGAAGTGGAAAAGCTATCACCTGTTGGTGCTATCTTATATGATCCTGTGTTCTAGGACAGTTAGAAGGTGATGGTTGATCTACGTTGTAAATATATGTGTACTATACCTGCTGCTAGGTGAGCTGAAGCATCTAGAAGGGCACCTGAGCAGGTGGGGTAGGATCCCGTTTATTAGTGCAAGCAGAGAACATTAACTTAAAACTAGTATCTAACTGTACATTTGAGGGGCTGCATAGGAAAGTTCTGGTCAACTAGCTGTGTTAGCTTAGACCCCTTGCTGTATTGTGTGGTATTATAATGTTTCTTTTATGAGGAATAAAAGCTAGGGGAAAAAATGGTGTAATTTGGTAATTATATGATCCATAGATAAGTAAATGGGCACAGTCTTGATATACTCACTTTTAACCTTTAGGTGTATGTATGCCATTTCAATTAGTTAGTATAATAGTATTGATAGGCAGTTTAATTCTTTGACTGTTCTTGAGTTTTATGTTACTACCTGTAGACTTCTATGCAGACCATGCCTGAGAAGTAGTGTGATTGTCCTAGTGAGAAATAAATGTTACTGTTTACACTGTAACTTGATTTTTTTGTCACAAATGCTGAAATCACGTTTTTCTAGTGTATATTAGTAGCTCTTAAATGACTTGGTTTTCTTTTGATTTCTTTCTCACAGACAAGTTTGACCAAATTTTCTGACAGTCTTCAAGAAATGATAAATTTTCACACAGTAAGTGTTAGTAAGTAGGGGTTATTATGGCCATGGTAATGCTTTATTACTTTTCTTTGGTGGCAATAGTTTATAGAATTACTTAAAGTTGGAATTCACGGACTTTGATTTAATAACATATTTTTAGTTGGGTGGATCTAAAATGTGTGTGTGTGTGAGAGAGAAAAGATGGAACTATATATGTGCATTATTTCCCATCCTGTAATAGTGAACTTTAAGTTCAATGAAGTGCACACTCATAAAAGTTAATTTTTTCTCTTTAAGTTTGCCTTTGTAAGTTTTTAAGCAGTTATTTCAAGAAGAAAGACAGGTGTACAAGTCATGATTCTAAATTTGACTATTTCTTTTAAGGTACAAATATATCCCCTTTGTCTAATAAGTTGCTAATATTAAAGACTGTTGTATTCTTTGAGCTATTTATGTGTGTGTTTAAGATATGAGGACAGATCTTTAAGAATGAGAGATATATATTACTTTTGGAATGTGATGAAATGCCTTTATATACTTGGTAAAAGTTTACTGAAAATATGGTACTTTGTAAGCTATATATTTTTTATAATTTAAAAAAAATCTAATATGTATGACTCATATAATTATTTATTCAGTGCTTCTGTAAGAGGGGGATATCAATACTTGTATTCTTTGTAAATTCTGCTAATTTCTGGTTTTTAGTTAACTTGATTTTCTTGGGTTTTTTTGGACAACATATTAAGGATGAATTGATCTGATAATTTTTATTTTAATTGTGGTTCAAATTTTATCTATACCAAAATTAGCATGTAAAAGTATCTTCTTCAGTTTCTGCTGTCAGTTCTTTTGGTAATGTATCTACGTGTAGAATTGCTGGGTCATAGGTAATTCTATGTTTATCTTTTTGAGAAACCATCAAACTGATTTCCACAGAGGCTACAACATATTACATTCCCATTTACATCCCCACTAGCAATGTATGAGTGTTCCAGTTTTTCATATCTTTGTCAACACTTGTTATTTATCTATCTACCTATCTTCCTTCCTTCCTTCCTTCCGTTTTAATATAGCCATTGTAGTAGGTGTGAAGTGGTATCTCATTGTGGCTTTGATTTGCATTTCTTGCTTGACTAATGTGGTTGAGCATCTTTTCATCTGTTTATTGACCGTTTGTATATTTTCTTCTGCCACTGTTATCATATTTGTCCACTTAAGTCCTTTGCCCATTTGAAAATTTATTTAAATTGAAATTTTTACATATTCTGGATATTAAGCCTTTATCAGATGTATGATATGTAAATAATTTTTCCTATTCTGTAAGTTGTCTTTTTACTTTCTTAATAAATGTCCTTTGATGCATTAAAGTTTTAATTGTTTTATTGAAGTATAGTGAGTTCACAATGTTATGTTAGTTTCAAGTGTATAGCAGAGTGATTCAGTCATATATATATATATATATTCCTTTTCAAATTTCTTTCTATTATAGGTTATTACAAGGTATTGAATATGGTTCCCTGTGCTATACAGTAGGGCCTTGTTATTTACCTCATTTATATGTGTTAGTCACTCAGGTGGGTCCAACTCTTTGCGACCCCATGCCCCATGGACTGTAGCCCACCAGGCTCCTCTGTCCATGGAATTCCAGGCAAGAATACTGGAGTGGGTTACCATTTCCTTCTCCAATTTGATATGTAATAAGGTATCTATATTAATCCCAAACTCCTAATTTATCTTCAACTCCCCCCCCGCCTCCCCAGCTATCCCCTTTGGTAACCAGAAGTTTGTTTTCTGTGTCTGTGAGTCTATTTATGTTTTGTAAATAAGTTCATTTATATCAGTTTTTTTAAGATTCCACATATAAGTGATATTATATGATAACTTTCTCTGTCTTACTGACTTCACTTGGTAATTTCTAGGTCTCTCCATGTTGCTGTGTTTCATTCTTTTTAGTGGCTGAGTAGTATTCTAGCATTATGAGTAGTATTCTAGTATTATGAGTAGTTGTGTGTGTGTGTGTGTATACCTACACACCACATCTTCTTTATTCATTTTTCTGTTGATGGACATTTAGGTTGTTGCCATGTCTTGGATATTGTAAATACTACTGCTATGAACATTGGGGTGCTTGTATCTTTTCAAATTAGAGTTTTCTCTGGATATATGCTCAGGAAGGGGATTACTGGGTCATATGGCAAATCTATTTTTAGTTTTTTAAGGAACCTCCATACTGTTCTCCATGGTAGCTGCACCAGTTTACATTCCCACCAATAGTGTATGAGGGTTTCCTTCCCTCCACACTCTCCCCAGCATTTATTGTGTTTGGATTTTTTTGATGATAGCCATTTTGACTGGTGTGAGGTAATACTGAGATATTGTGGTTTTGATTTGCATTCCTCTAATAATTAGTGATGTTGAAAATATTTTCATGTGCCTGTTGGCCATCTTTGGAGAAATCTGTTTAGGTCTTCTGCCCATTATTGATTGGGTTGTTTCTTTTTTTTGATTCTTAGCTGTGTGAGCTGTTTGTATATTTTAGAATTAATCCCTTGTCGGTTGTAATGTTTGTAAACATTTTCTTCCGTTCTGTAGGTTGTTTTTTCATTTTGCCTCTTTAGGTGGGTTTATTCCCAGATATTTCATTCCTTTTGATGTGATAGTAAATGGAATTGTTTCCTTAATTTCTCTTTCTGATATTTGGTTGTTATGTTAATTTTGTGTCTTTCAACTTCACTGAATTCATTCATGAGCTCTAGTAGTTTTCTGGTAACATCTTTAAAATTTCCTGTGTAGAGCATAGAAATACCATGTGCAAACAGTGACAGTTTCACTTCTTCTTTTCCAGCTCAGATTCCTTTTATTTCCTTTTCTTTAATTGCTGTGTCTGGGACTTCCAAAACTATGCTGAATAAAAGTGGTGAGAATGGGCATCCTTTGTCTTGTTTGTTATCTTACAGAAAATGCTTTCATCTTTTCATCATTGAATATGATGTTAGCTGTGGACTTGTCATATATCGCCTTTATTATGTTGAGGTATATTCCCTCTATGCTTATTTTTGGACTAGTTTTTATTATAAATGGATGTTGAATTTTATCAGAAGCTTTTTCTGCATCGGTTGAGATGATCATATGGTTTTTATTCCTCAATTTGTTAATGTGATGTTGTCACATTCATTAATTTGCAGATATTGAAAAGTCTTTGCATCCTTGGAATAAATCCCACTTGATCATGATGTATCATCCTTTTAATGTATTGTTGGATTCAGTTTGGATTCATATTTTGTTGAGGATTTTTACATTGTGTTCATCAGTGATATTGGCCTATAATTTTCTTTTTTGATATCTTTTTCGTGGTTTTGATGTTGGTGGCCTCATAGAATGAGTCTGGGAGTGTTCCTTACTTTGCAGTTTCTTGGAATAGTTTCGGAAGGATAGGTATTAACTCTTCTCTAAATGTTTGGTGGAATTCACCTTAGAAACCATCTTGTCCTTGGCTTTTATTTGCTGGGAATTTTTAAATTACTGATTCAGTTTATGTACTGGTAGTTGACCTGTTCGTATATTCTGTTTCCTCTTGGTTCAGTCTTGTGAGAGTGTACTTTCCTAAGAATTTGTCCATTTCTTCTAGTTGTCCTTTTTAATTGGTGTATAGTTGCTTGTAGTATTCTCCCTATGATCTTCTGTATTTCTGTGGTGGTGGTTATAACTTCCCCATTTTCATTTCTGATTTTCTTTATTTGGTCCTCTCCCTTTTATTCTTGATGAGGCTGTCTAAAGGTTGACATAGAAATGTTTGCAACAGTGACAGGTTTACTTCTTCTTTTTCAGTTTGGATTGCTTTTGTTTTTCTTCTCTAATTGCTATGGCAAGGACTTCCAAAACTGTGTTGAATGTAAGTGGTGAGAATGGGCATCCTTACTCTTGATCTTAGAGGAAATGCTTTCAGCTTTTCATTGTTGAATTAGTTTTCAAAGAACCAACTTTTGGTATCATTGATCTTTCTGTTGTTTTTGAAGTCTCTATTTCATTTATTTCTGGTCTGATCTTTGTGATTTATTTTCTTTTACTAACGTTGAGTTTTGTTTGTTGTTTTTTCTCTAGTTGCTTCTTGTGTAAGGTTAAGTTGTTTGAGACTTTTCTTGTTTCCATAGGTAAACTTGTATCACTATGAACTTCCCTCTTAGAACTGCTTCTGCTGTATCCCATAGGTTTTGGATAGTGATTTTACTCTTTTAGGCAATAGTCTTTAGACATTTAAAAATTTCTTCTTTGATTTCAATGATGCACTAGTTGCTTAGTAGCATATTGTTTAGCTTCCATCTGTCTGTATCTTTTCAAATTTTTTTCTTGTACTTGATTTCTAGCTTTATAGCCTTATAGTTGGAAAAGATATCAATATTTGATTTCATTTCCATTTTCTTAAATTCACTGAGGCTTGCTGTATGTCCTAGCATTTGATCTATTCTGGAGAATGTTCCATGTACACTTGAAAAGAATGTGTGTCCCACAGCTTTTGGATGGAATGCTCTATAAATGTCAATTAAGTCCATCTGGCCTAATATATCATTTAAGTCCCGTGTTTCCTTATTGATTTTCTGTCTGATTAATCTATCCATTGATGTAAGTTGGATGCTAACGTCTACCACTTTATTGTATTAATATCAGTTTCTCCTTTTATGTCTTTTAACATTTGGCTTATATATTGAGGGGCTCCTATGTTGGGTGCCTATGTATTTAAAACTGTGCTACCTTCTTTTTGAGTTGATCCTTTGATCATCATGCAGTGTCCTTCTCTGTCTCTTGTCTTTATTTGACAGTATATTTTGTGTGACACAAGTATTACTATTCCAACTTTTCTTTTGATTTCCAGTTGCATGGAATACCTTTTTCCATCCACTTACTGTCAGTCCATATGTGTCTCTAGATCTGAAGTGAGTCTCTTATAGGCAGCAGATATACAGGCCTTATTTTGGTATTCATTCAGCCAGTCTCTGTCTTTTGGTAGGAGCATTTATTTCATTTACATTTAAGGTGATGATAACCAATATGTATGTTCCTATTGCCATTTTCTTAATTTTTTTGGATTTATTTTTGTAGGTCGTTCTTCCTATTTTCTTTTTTTGTTCTCTTTCTTGTGATTTGATGACTCTCTTTAGTGTTATATTTAGATCCATTTTTCTTCTTTGTGTGTATATCTATTATAGATTATTGTTTTGTGGTTACCATGAGATTTTTATATAGGACTCTATATTTGTATGTGCTTGTTTTAAATTGCTGACCTTTTAATTTCAAACACATTTTAGATAGCCTTCATTTGTACTCGCCTCCCCTCATGATCACTGTTTTGGGTATTATATTTTGCATCAGATTGTTTTGTGTATCCCTTAACTGCTTATTGTGGATACAAATCATTTTTACTACTTTTGTCCTTTAACCTTACTATTAGCTTTGGTTTTGGATTGTTTCCTACCATTTGTGTGTGTTTGCCTTTACCAATGAACTTTTCCATTTTGTAATTTTCTTGTTTCTAGTTGTGGCCTTTTCTTTTCTGCCTAGGGAAGTTCCTTTAGCATTTGTTGTAAAGCTGCTTTGGTGGTACTGAATTCTTTTAGCTTTTGCTTGTCTGTAAAGTTTTTGACTTCTCCATAAAATCTCAATGAGAGTCTTACTGGGTAGAGTATTCTTGGTTGTATGTTCTTTTCTTTCATCGCTTTAAATATATCATATCATTCCCTTCTGGTGGGTAGAATTTTGCTGAAAAATTTGCTGATAGCTGTATGGGAGTTCCCTTATGTGTTATTTGTTACCTTTTCCTCGTTGCTTTTAATATTCTCTCTTATCTTTAATTTTTTCCATTTTAATTACAATGTGTTTTAGTGTATTCCTCTCTGGGCTAATCCTGTATGAGACTCTCTGCACTTCCTGTGCTTGGGTGACTCTTTCCTTCCCCAGATTAAGGAGGTTTCAGCTAGTACCTCTTCTAATACGTTCTCAGAACCTTCTCTTCTCTTTTGGGACCCCTGTAATGTAAATATTGTCACACTTGTCCCAGAAATCTCTTAAACTGAGATTTTGTGTACACTCTTTAAGAATGAAGTCTCTATTTCTCCCAATCCTGTGGAGGTTTTACAGTCCAGCTCCACTGGCTTCCAAGACCAAAGTCCTCATTTCTTTTCATTCTTTTTTTCTCTTCAGGGGCAGTGATTTCTAAGCAGGAATACTAGAGTGGGTTGCCTCATTTTGTCTAAGTTGCTGTTTGTATTTTTATGTTTATTGTACATTCATTGGGTTTCTTGACCTTGGAAAAGTGACCCTCTGAAGGAGATGTCCAGTGTGTCCCAGCAGTGCACTCCCCGCTTGTCACAAGGGACTAGGGGCCGAGTAATTCCAGGGCTGTTTGTGAATTTGGCATGCACACTGCAGGACGGTAATTTTTTTGCTTCTAGTGTCTGCCCCCTGGTGGGTAAGGCTGGTCTGTAGGCTTATGGAGTCTTCCTGTCAGGAGAGGCCAGTGTTTACCCTCTGGTTGGTGGGGCTGGGTATTTGTCCTCTGGTGGACAGGGCCATCCTAGGGGTGTGTCTGGAGGCTGCTGCGCTCAGGAAATCTTTAGGTAGCCTGTCAGCTGATCAGTGGGAATGTATTCCCTCTCAGTTTTTTGTTTGGCCTGAGGTGTCCCAACACTGGAGATTACAGGCTTTTAGGTGGGGCTGGGTCTTTGTGCCAAAATATCAACCTCCAGGAGAGCCTCCACAGGTCAGTGTTTTCCAGTACATTCACCAGCAGTGTTTGTGTCCCCAGGGTGGGCCACATCCACTCCTTGTCTCACCAGAAGACACTCCAAAGATCAGCAGTGGATTCGACACAGGCTACTATCCAGTTACTGCTTTTGCCCTATGTCCTGATGCATTTGAAATTTTGTGTGCATTCTTTAAGAGTGAAGCCTCTGTTTCTCCCAATCCTGTGGAGCTTTTGCAGTCAAGCTCCACTGGCTTCCAAGGGCAAATGCTCTGGGGGCTCTTCCTCCTAGTTCCAGACCCCTATGCTGGGGGGCTTGATGTGGGGCTCAGCATTCTCACTCTTGTAGGAGAATGTCTATAATCTAATTATACTCTAGTTTATGGGTTGCCTACTCTGGGGGAGGTATGAGATTTGATCATTTCACAGGCACACCCCTACTACCAGTATCATTATGGTTCTGTCTTTATGTCTTTAGTTGGAGAGAATCTTCCCTGGTAGGTTTCAGTTTTTTTTCAATGATGGTTGTTCTGCGGATTGTTGTGAGTTTGGTGTGCTTGTGAGAGGAGGTCATTTTACACTTCTACCCTGCCATCTTGGCCCCTCTCTAGAAGTTTTAATTTTGATGAAATCTAATTTATCTTTTTTTTTTTTCCTTCTGTTCCTCTTACTTTTGGGGTCATATCCAAGAATCCATTACTAAATCCTAGATCATTTAGATTTATCCCTTTGTTTTTTTCTAAGAGTTTTATGATTTTAGCCCTAACATTTTGCACCAACTTGTTTCTGATGACCCCTTATTATTTTTCTTTTGGCTTCTGTTTAATTTGGATGCTCAGTTCAGTTGAGTCGCTCAGTTGTGTCCGACTCTCTGTGACCCCATGAACCGCAGCACGCCAGGCCTCCCTGTCCATCACCAACTCCTAGAGTTTACCCAAACTCATGTCCATTGAGTCAGTGATGCCATGTAACCATCTCATCCTCTGTCGTCTCCTTCTCCTTCTGCCCTCAGTCTTTCCCAGCATCAGGGTCTTTTCAAATGAGTCAACTCTTGGCATCAGGTGGCCAAAGTATTGGAGTTTCAGATTCAACATCAGTCCTTCCAGTGAACACCCAGGACTGATCCAGGACTGATCTCCTTTAGGATGGACTGGTTGGATCTCCTTGCAGTCCAAGGGACTCTCAAGAGTCTTCTCCAACACCACAGTTCAAAAGCATCAATTCTTTGACGCTCAGCTTTCTTCACTGTCCAACTCTCACATCCATACATGACTACTGGAAAAACCATAGCCTTGACTAGACGGACCTTTGTTGGCAAAGTAATGTCTCTGCTTTTTAATATGCTATCTAGGTTGGTCATAATTTTCCTTCCAAGGAGTAAGCGTCTTTTAATTTCATGGCTGCAGTCACCATCTGCAGTGATTTTGGAGCCCCCCAAAATAAAGTCAGCCACTGTTTCCACTTTTTCCCCATCTATTTCCCATGAAGTGATGGGACCAGATGCCATGATCTTAGTTTTCTGAATGTTGAGCTTTAAGCCAACTTTTTCACTCTCCTCTTTCACTTTCCTCAAGAGGCTCTTTAGTTCTTCTTCACTTTCTGCCATAAGGGTGGTGTCATCTGCATATCTGAGGTTATTGATATTTCTCCCGGCAGTCTTGATTCCAGCTGTGGTTTATCCAGCCCAGCGTTTCTCATGATGTATTCTGCATAGAAGTTAAACAAGCAGGGTGACAATATACAGCCTTGATGTACTCCTTTTCCTATTTGGAACCAGTCTGTTGTTCCATGTCCAGTTCTAACTGTTGCTTCCTGACTTGCATACAGATGTCTCAGGAGGCAGGTCAGGTGGTCTGGTATTCCCATCTCTTTCAGAATTTTCCACAGTTTGTGGTGATCCACACAGTCAAAGGCTTAGGCATAGTCAGTAAATCAGAAATAGATGTTTTTCTGGAACTCTCTTGCTTTTTCGATGATCCAGCGAATGTTGGCAATTTGATCTCTGGTTCCTCTGCCTTTTCTAAAACCGGGTTGAACATCTGGAAGTTCATGATTCACATATTGCTGAAGCTTGACTTGGAGAATTTTGAGCATTACTTTGCTAGGGTGTGAGATGAGTGCAATTGTGCAGTAGTTTGAGCATTCTTTGGCATTGCCTTTCTTTGGGATTGGAATGAAAACTGACTTTTTCCAGTCCTTTGGCCACTGCTGAGTATTCCAAATTTGCTGACATACAGTGTATGGAATATTTGATTTCTTTTAATTCAAGGGATCTTTTGGATTTAGACTGCTTAAACAGTGTAATATAATGAGATTTAAAAATTTTTTAAAGTTACTAATTTTAAATTAACATAATAAATTAAGATTTTTGGTAATAAAATATCCTTTGTAATAGTCCTATTCTTGATATTTTCTTGAAATCAGTAAGTCTTGTATTATTGCTTTATATAAGACTATCTTGCTCTTTTTATAGTTTTATATATGAAAAGTTATGATTAAGATAAACTTTTGGCAAAGAAATAGTTTAAATGTATGTTGAAGTCTGTCCTGTCAAGAAATCTTAAGTTCAGAGGATTTTATAAATTATTCTGTTAGAGTAAATTAAGTCTTTAAAAATGAGGCTTGTTTGAAGCCAGGACTAAAAGTATAGTTTGCTTCAAGACAATAGAGATTATTAGTCTTTTTAGTGCTAGTGCTTTTAATGTGCAACTAGTTTCCTGAACTGATTCCAACAGTGTTTTTTTTTTCCCCCGCTTTTCTAAAATTAAAAGCAATCAATGTTTCTTGATTTTAACATTATAAAAGGAACATAGAATTTAGATAGAAATACCTTTGAGTTTAGGCTTCACTGTTATGAGCTGTATAATTTTGGTCAATTTTTAAAATCACTTTCATTTTTCAGTTTACTGTTGTATAAAAGGGAAATAGTAGAATTTGCAATAACAATATGTAAAAGGGTGTTGTGATGAGTAACAGAAATTGTGCAACTAGTTCCTGGAATGATACTTCTTTCTTTAACTATATTGGTTGGTTCCATTTGGGAAAATAGAAACCACATAAGGTATTTCTTTCTTTTCTTTTCTTTTTTTTTTTTTTTTACATATGGTGTTTCTTATAGAAAGATTTTCATACAGTGACTTAGTTACAAAGTGTTGGGAGAGTTGGAAGAAAGAAAAAAGCCACAATGATGCCACCTAGAGATTAGTCAGCATGGGAAGGAGCTATTGTCCTTAGGGCTGCAGGACTCAGGGTAGAAGTGATACCAGAGCCCCTATGTGCTGCACTGTATTGTTCCCAAGCCAAGAAGTCAAAGCTTGCCTGCTTGTTGCTGCTGCAAGAGTCTTAGCACCTGCAGTCCCACTGACCCTCCTGGATTGGTTCCTGATGCTGCTGAAAGTTGGAGTAGCTCAGTTGCTCACTAATGGCTGTGTCAGAACAGAAAGCAGAGAGAAAAGTGGCTTCTCTTTATCTCCTGCCTCTTAATCTAACAGCAGATCCCATTTGTAGAACCTGACCTCTTAACTTGCAGGGAGTTTGGGAAATAAACTTTACAGATTTCTAGCTCCTGGAATCACAGAGGAGACGATTATGGAAGGGTGATGTAGTGGTGAAAGCCAGTAAACAGTTGGCACACCAACCACAAAGACTATAATTTTGAAAACATTTTTAGTAGGTAAATCATCACACAATCTTAACAATTTTTATCCTTAAAACCTTTTTCTGTGACTTTTCTTTTTCTCCTCACACTCCGTATCCCACACATTAACAAAATATACCCCAGGTCCTTTGTCATCTCCAAGTCTAAACTATAAATGGCTACCACCTTTTGTTTAGGATTATATAACTTGTGTCTCTGCTTCTCTTCTTGCCCTTCTACAGTGCATTCTGTATAGAGCAGCCAGAATGAACTTTTAAAAATACAAATTAATTCATACTACTTGGCTGCCCTGGCTCCCTATTATACTCAGAATAAAATCCTAACCAAGCCCTGTATGATGAGGCTCCTGCTGGTAACTTCCTGATCTTATCTCTACTCTGCCTGGTTGTAACCCCTTGGGCCTTTTCTTGTTCTTTGAACATGCCAATGTAATTTTCACCTTAGGACCTTTGTACTTGGTATCTGTTCTGTGCATAACGTTCTTCCTTCACATGTATGTGTGATTGTTTGTCTATGATATTCCTTCTCTTTCTGTAGGTCTTTCTCACTTTAATAGGTCACTTCCTCTATGAGAAGCCTTCCTTGACCACCATATGATTCCATTCTATCAATTTACCGTCTTTTATGTGCCACATTAAAAGACACACATACACATACCACATATATGTATATGGACTTGTTCTTAAAGATATATACTTACTTTATTGTCTGTTCTCAGTTTCATGACTGTAGGCACTTGGTTGTATTTATCTCTTGCTGCTACTCGGAAGGGTCCTTGGTAGGAAGGAGTTACTCATGGCAAGGTTGAGTAGACTGAGATTATGATAACCCTTGTTGTATTTTTAAGTCATTAAATGAATAAAGATGTGTTAAATCAGTGACAATTCAGTGCTCAAATAGACAATTAAAAGTATTTAATATTCTTTTCTTTTATTGTGTTATGTACTTGAAAACTCCAGGATCTCTGTTTTGACTATAATTCATGTTGCTTTAGGAAGATAATTTGCAAACTATTGGTCTGATTGTTGGCCTAGAGGTCTAAACGCTATAGAGGTGAACTTGTGTGTGTTTACATATGTACTTATATTAATATATATGTATATAGAGAACACTCTGTCTCATACTGCACTCAGATGTCTAGTGCCTGTCTAATTTTATTCCCATATTCCTTTTTAAAGCATCTCAGAAATTTTTCTGCTAATAGCTGTAGATATGAAATTGTGAGACTTTAGTTTACTTTTTCCTTTCTTTTTATAGTTGCTGTGCTCTCTGGCCTTTTTGTTTCTTGTTAACAAATAACTTTTAATTTTTTCAATAGGAGTGACCTCTGTATATTCAATCAGAATTTTTTTATTTGTGGCAAAAGTTTCCCCCCCCATCATAATGCTATATATTTCACTTCAACTAGATAAAGATAGGGATGACACATATCTTGTTTGCTGTTATCTCCTTAGTACTTGTGTAATTCTTATCCTGGGAAACTCATTTAATTTTTCTAAGCTTTACATTCCACCACTGTGTAATGAAGGGACTTCACTAGATGACCTTTAATTATAAAAATTCTAAAATTATAAAGTGTTAATTATTATAAGATTTAAATGTGATCTCAGAGCTATTTGATAAAAATGTGGGAAAAGCCTAGTTGTATAAAATACTTTAGTAGTATTCTGTTCACTGAAATTTTAATTGCATAGCATTACAGGAGAAAGGAGGCTTTATAGAGTAAGACAAACTGCTTTCTAAAAGGTAATAAAACTGGAATCTGCTTTACATTCTACAGCCATGCTCATAATACTTAAGTCTTGGTGTATCAGTTTGTATCAGGATAAAAGGCTGGATGTTATAGAGATTTATGAATAACTTTGTGGGCTTAAGTAAATGTTTCAGTAATATAACCATTAGTGTTTTTAGCCGAGTAAAATTAAACATAGATTGGGCCTAGATTATCCAGTCATTTAAAAAAGAAATTATCTGGATTCTTTTGTGATTTATTTTCTCTGTAAAAATGAATACTATTGTTCCTTATTCTTTATAGAATGAGAATTTCCTAGAGTTGCTCTTTAACTCAGGTATTTTTTATAAGATGCCAACTCATGACTTTTCCAAAGTAGATCCTATATATAGTACTACATGCTAGAGTTGATTTGACTACTGGTTGTTTTTCTGGAGCTCTGTTTATGTAACATTACTGATGATGCTTTTGGATTCTAATTTGCTGTTGGTATAAGGAGCATGGAATATTGATTTGATTATTTGCCAAATGAAATTTTAAAGTTGAATTGTTGCATAAAATTCCATGAATACATGTGACCCTTTTTGTTTTGTTTTTTTTGTGAGTTTGGCTTTCCATATTGCACCTGTCTACTCATTTGCTCAACAGATGGTTTTAGATGGTGAGAATATAGTAGTTTGGTGCTTCTCAACTGTTCTCATCTCATGGCACAAGCAGAAAAGGATGGTTGTGATTGTATGAGACACTGGAGAGAACTGGTGGGGGACATAGGTGTCATGTCCTGTCTGAGTGTTGGTGAAAAATATTTATTTCTTTTTTATCAGCTTATGTTAATACTGTTTAGTAAATAATTTATTTTTTATAGGATTATGTTAAAATAAAACTTAAAGTGTTAGGAGAGATATTACATATTGAATGTGTATAGCACCTCCATATATTTAAAAAATATTTTAATGAGAAACTTGAGCTGGCTTCCCTGAATGTAACTTTAAAAAAAAAAAAGGTCTTATGTGTGAAATAGTTTCAAGCAGTTCCTGATTAAGAGTTAAAAATTGATGATCTTTTCAAGTTCTTGGCCATTTTCATTGATGAGGACTTTGTCTGCAAAGGTAGACATATTAATGAAAGGCAGATGAACATTTATTGCCCTTTCCACCTGATTGGCAGGAATTGTTTTACCACTTGTAAGTGAAATTTAAATAATTTCGTCTCTTTAAATTATCCCTTAAAGGAACAGTCATTCATTAAGTGGGATTGCTCTTTTTTTTCTTTCATTGACACATGTAGTGTCATGTATTTTTGGGGTAAGTTGAATGGATTTTGAATAAAATAATGACAGAGCTGTCCTGCGGGTAAATGGAGAAGTTGCTCTACCTACTAAACCCATTTACACATTTTAATAATTCTCTTTGTGGATTCAGATTATAGCACTGAAAGTCCCTAATGACTCATTCTCAGCCTCTTGTTTACAACACTTTGAGTCCATAAAGATTGTTGGTACATGTTAATTGTCAAAAATATCAAGGAATTGCTTGAAATAAGATCATCCATCAGATTACAGAACATCAGTTAAGTACTGCTACTGCTAAGTTGCTTCAGTCGTGTCCGACTCTGTGCAACCCCATGGATGACAGCCCACCAGGCTCCCCCATCCCTGGGATTCTCCAGGCAAGAACGCTGGAGTGGGTTGCCATTTCCTTCTCCCATGCATGAAAGTGAAAGTGAAGTCGCTCAGTCGTGTCTGACTCTTAGCGACCCCATGGATGGAAAATCCTCCTTCCATGGGATTTTCCAGGCAAGAGTATTGGAGTGGGGTGCCATTGCCTTCTCCGTCAGTTAAGTAAGCCACCTTTTAAAGTCAGTAACTGCTGCTGCTGCTGCTAAGTTGCTTCAGTCGTGTCCGACTCTGTGCGACCCCATAGACGGCAGCCCATCAGGCTCCGCTGTCCCTGGGATTCTCCAGGCAAGAATACTGGAGTGGGTTGCCATTTCCTTCTCCAGTGCATGAAAGGGAAAAGTGAAAGTGAAGTCGCTCAGTCGTGTCCGACTGTTAGCGACCCCATGGACTGTAGCCTACCCGGCTCCTCCATCCATGGGATTTTCCAGGCAAGAGTACTGGAGTGGGGTGCCATTGCCTTCTCTGAAAGTCAGTAACTAGCACTAAGCAAATCTGCAAGTTGAAAGTTGTTCCTCCTAAACTTCTTGAATTCTACTTTTAAATCATAAACCCAGGCAAAATTCTCCCTTTGGACAGCTAGTATTCTGGGTGGGAGGCGAGGGGGAAGCTGTACTGCACAGCATACGGGATCTTAGTTCCCTGACCAGGGATCAAACCTATGCCCCCTGCATTGGAAGCAGGAAGTCTTAACCACTGTATCGCCAGGGAAGTCCCCAGAGAGTTGATATTATTGTCTCATGTCTATATAAAAAGCTGAAGATGAATGAAATGTTTTGAATGTTTTGCTTAGATTCATGCATCATCTTCATAAAATTTAATTTGGACTTTATATCTACATGGAGCCTTTTAAATATATGAGATCCTTTGTGAAATAATGTACTAGGCGATCTTCACAACTTTCTAAATGGATTCTTAATGTAAATTTGCATCTTGCTGTCTTAGTGGCTGCATTATCAGTATGCAAAAACAGTGCTTCCAAATTTATCCTCTTTGTTTTAAAGTTTTCTTTTGGCACTTGAGTATTTCATCCATAGGAATTTATTTTGGTACTTAGAAAAGCAATCAGTGTTCTTCCAAGATAATCTTAAATTCAGAAATTTTAACTATTGTTGTTAATTTGAACAAGAATTATTAACATGTAGAATCATCACACAGCAATGAAAACTTTGATACCATTGTCTTCTGGTTAGTGATTATTACTGTGTTTACTGGCATGCCATCAAATGCATCTGTTAATTCTGTTATTTGAATGTGGCACATCTTCTATTTCCTTTGCTTCTTTGGAAATTGCGAAGTTCTGACATTTTCCTTGCAGGTTGGTGTATTATGCAATTTTGCAATTTTATGAGGCATTCTGGTTCTAGTTATTAATTGAGTAACCTTTTAAGCAGCTTCTTAATCTGATATAGTTATAACTAATATCATAAAAGAACTTTGTTTCTTATTTTGTGTTTGCAGAAGTTTAAAGTACAAATCTTTCTGTGTGAAATGGATATTTTGTGTTGAAGTCTTACTCCTGCCATTGCTTTAATAACTTTTTCATATACAAATACACTGGTTGAAGAAGAGAATTTTGTAATGTGGTTGCCTTATATTCTCAAATTGTGGTGCCTGGACCAGCAGCATCAGCAACACCTAAGGACTTATTAGAATGGTAGCTTCTTAGAGTCCATTCAGATATGCTGAGTCAGAAACTCTGAAGCTGGAAGCCAGCAGTATGTGTCTGAGCAAGCCTTGCAGGTGATTCTGATGTATACTAAAGTTTGTGAACCACTTTTCTAGAGCACGAGTTGGCAAACTATGGCTTGCAGGCCAAGTCTAGCCTGTCACCCCTCTGGTAAAGAATCCGTTCGCAATGCGGGAGACCTGGGTTTGATCTCTGGGTTGGGAAGTTCCCCTGGAGAAGGGATAGGCTACCCACTCCAGTATTCTCGCCTGGAGAATTCCATGGACTGTATAGTCCATGGGGTCACAAAGAGTCAGACACGACTGAGTGACTTTCACTTTCACTTTGAGTAACACAATCACCTAGTAAATTTGTTAAAAAGTGCAGTAGAGTTCTATCCTTCTTTAACAAGCTTGGATCTTTGTATTTTCTGTTAGCTTTGCAAGTGAGTTTGATTCATACTCAGCCAGTGACAAACCATTGTATTAGAGAAATGAAGAAAGGGAGAAAGAAGAGGTTAGATATTAATAAATGGATAAGTTAGGACAGGCAGAGAATGTAGAAAAACAGTAACACATAATAGATGTTCACTTGCATATTTGGGACCTATCTGATAAAACAAGGAAGAGTCTTCTTGATTATTATAGGCCTGAAATAAGCAGACTTGATGAGACTTTAAAGATTCAGTGAATCTGCAATGTCAACAGCCATACCCCTGTGCCTATAGATTCTGGAAAGGACAGGAATGATTATGTCATGCAGAATCATCAGAAAAGACTGCTGTGTTAGCTCAGTAATATTTAAATGGATCATGAAGACTTTGCAAAATTTTATTCTCGGCCAAGGAGACCTAAATAGTAAGAACTGGAACTAGTTCAAAGCTATCTATGGATGTGTAGCCTATTCTTGTGTTGTGCTAAACTTCCTAGAGTGTCTGCCATCTGTGTAGTGTATTTCAGCTTTCGTCCTTTCCTGAACATTGCAGAGATAGTATTGCTTTATCTGAGTACAGACATGAATGGGGAATAACTTGAATGTAAGCCATTGGTTTTAAGCAGTCATGATATTTATGCACTTTAGTAAGACCTTTTTATAACTAGCAGATAGATCAGATGACGCTGTTGGTTACTTGTCATACATATGTTGCTAGGAATAATGCTATTCATTTCCAAATATGGAACTGAATCTCCAAAACTGAATCAGCTTTTGTGTTGGTAGTCCTCCACCCCCACCCCGACCAGAATCTGTTACTGTGACTTTATTGTACCATCCCAGGTTTTGTGGTGTAGACCTGGAAGAGAGGCCCTGAGATGTACTTGATTCTGAGGATGAAACAAATTTTGTTTTTGGTTTAAAGTCCAGATAAAGTTTTTGATGGTTGCTGAGTACTGTGGGTAAGATCTGGATCAGAACCCCCAACTAGTCAGGATAGTAGAACTGTACACAAGAAAAATGGGGAAATGAGGTAAAGGGCAGAATTTTAGGGAAGAATCTTGTACACTTCCTTGTCACCTAATTTTCAGGGACATTGACAAGGCAAAGTCTTAAAGCTTTTTGCTTTTAGCACATGAAAAGAAATGCTGTGAAGTCTCACTTAGTAGGGTATAAATTAGTGCCCAATTGGGGCAGCTCTTTGCAATATTTCATGGGGAGGGTGGGCAGTTAGCTGTTAGATAGCTGAATAGCTTGAAATTGGTAAGTAGAAAACAAGAGTTTTACTCAATTGCCCTTGCATTGCAACATACTTTTCATTCTACTGGATGTGTTAAAAATATGTCGGCTAGATTATTGACATTTGCCTGAAATACTTCTCATTCTACCCAAATGTATATAAACTAGCTAAATGCTATATTTTGGAGAATTTAGATAGTTATGTTTTGTTACTTCAAAGCAACAGTAATAATAGACAAATTCTATTTCTCTGAAATATATGTATGTATATTTTTAAACTGGGGAGTAATTGACATAAACTGTGTATTAAAGTGTACAATTTGATAAATGTTGACATATGTATTACTGCCATAAAATGTCACCTCAGTTAATTTAATGAACATAACAATTACACCTTAAAAATTTTCTTGTGCCATTTTATAGTTCTTCCTTTTCAATTTTCCATGTCCTTATTCTTTGTCAGTCACTGCTGGATGGCTGTCATAATTGATCAGTTTGCATTTTCCAGACTTATATGTAAACGGAATTTTTTTTGGTCTGATTTCTTTCTGTGTAATTAGTTTGAAACTCAATCATGGTCTATGTATCTATTCCTTTTTTTTTATTGCTTAATAATGTTGCATTGTGTAGAAGTATCACAATTTCTTTATCCATTCACTTGTTGATGGATGTTCATTATTTGCTATATAACAGGTTACCCCCCAAATATAGTGGCTTAAAACAACAAACATTATCTCATAGTTACTGGGCCTGGAGTCTTTATTTTTTAGCGAGATTTAGCTGGGTGACTATTTCAGAGTCTAATGAAATCATTGCTAAGATTTTCCCAGTGGCTCAGCAGTAAAGAATGAACCTGCAGTGCAGAAGCCGCAGGAAACGTGGGTTTGATTGCTGGGTCAGGAAGGTACCCTTGAGGAGTAAATGGCAACCTTTCTAGTATTCTTGCCTGGAAAATTCCATGGACAGAGGAGACTGGCAGGCTACAGTCCATGGGGTCGCAAAAGAGTCGGACACAACTTAGCAACTAAATAACTGTCATTTGAAGGCTTCACCACTGGGGCTAGAAGATCCAATTCTAAGATAAAAATAGTGAAAGTATTAGTTGCTCAGTTGTGTCTGACTCTTTATGACTCCATGGACTGTAGCCCATCAGGCTTCTTTGTCCAGGGATCCTTCAGGCAAGAATACCCGAGTGGGTAGCCATTCTCTTCCCCAAAGGATCTTCCTGACCCAGGGATTGAATTCAGGTCTCATGTGTTTGGGGCTTCCCAGGTGGAGCTAGCGGTAAACAACCCACCTGCCAATGCAGGAGACATAAGGGATGCAGGTTCAACCCCTCAGTTAGGAAGATCCCCTGGAGGAGAGCATGGTACCCTACTCCAGTATTCTTGCCTGGAGAATCCCATGGACCGAGGAGCCTGGCAGGCTACAGTCCACAGGGTTGCACAGAGTCAGACAGGACTGAAATGACTTAGCACACATGCACATGTGAGCAGTGTGTGTGAGTTCTAGTTGTTCCACATGATTGCCAACACTTGGTGTGGATGGTCTTTTTAATTTTGTTATGGTTTTAACTTGTGTTTCTTTAATAACCAGTGATCTGAAGAATCTTTTCATGTGTTTATTTGCCACCCATGTATTCTCTTTGGTAAAATACCAGATCTTTAGCCCATTTTTAAAAATTGAGTTGTTTATCTTCTTATTTCTTAGTTATAAGAATTCTTTCTGCATTCCATGTGTGTCATTTGTCAGATAAGTGTCTTGAAAATACATATTTTCTCCTAGACTTTGGCTTATCTTTTTTATTTTTGTAGCTATAGCTTTTGAAGAACAATAGTTTTTAATTTTGATGAAGTTAATTTATTGATCTTTTTTCTTTTATAATTTACTTTTTTTGTGTACTATTAAGAAATGTTTTCCTAACCCAAGTTTACTAAGACTTTATTCTGTGTTTAGCTTAAATTTGTAATGCATCATGAGGTAATTTTTACACATGTTGCATGGTAAGAGTTAAGGTTCATTTTTGATCATAAGGCTGTCCAGTTTTTGTTCTAGCATCATTTACTCAAAAAATTATCTTTTCCATATTGAAATCTTTTGTTAAAAACAGAATTTGACCCATTTATATGGATCATTTCTGGACTCTTTTGTTCTATTGATCTTACTTTTGCCTGTTTTAATACTGCAAATGCCTTGATTACTGTAGGTTTCAATAATGAGTCTTGAAATCAGGTAGGATAAGTGTTCCAACTTTGTTCAATTTCTTTTCAAAATTAGTTTGGCTATTGTAGGTCCTTTACATTTTGATATACACTTTTTAAATTAAAAAAAAAAAATATTTTTGGCTGCATCCCATGACACACAAGATCTTAGTTCCCCAACCCCAGAGAGTGAACCCATCTCCTACAATGGAAGCATGAACCACAAGGGAAGTCCCGTTTCCATATATATTTTAGAATCAATTATTAAACTTCTGTAAAATGCCTTACTGGGATTTGGAGTGAGATTTCATCGAATCTAGAGATCAACTTGGTGAGAATTGACATCTAACCAATAGTGAATTTTCTAATCCATGAACACAGTGTATTACTTCATTTATTTAGGTTTTCTTTCATTTCTCTTGGCAGTGTTTTGTGGTCTTTATTGTACAAGTCATGCATACCTTTTGTCAAGTTTGTCCCTAAGCATTTTCTATTTTTTGGTGCTATTGTAGGTGATATTTTTGGAAAGTTCAATTTGCAATTGGTCATTGCTGGTGTACAGAAATATCACTGATTCTTGTATATTGACTTTATTTCTACAACTTTGCTAAAGTCACTTATTAGTTCTAGTAGTGTTTTCTGTAGTTTCTCTTTAGTTATGTTTGTTCATTTGTTTTGTTTTTTAGATTCCATGTATAAATGAAATCATATATTTGTCTTTCTCTGTCTGACTTATTTTACATAGCATAATACCCTCTAGGTCCATGCATATTGTAGCAAATGGCAAATATTAGGAGTCCTAGACACAACAGTCAGATAGGAAAAATAAATGGAATCCACATTGGAAAGGAAGGTGTTAAACTGTCAATGTTTGCAGATGCCATATGATACTATGTATAGAAAATCCTAAAGGTGCTGCCAGAAACTACTGGAACTTGTCAATGAATTCAGTAAAGTTGCAGGATACAAAATTAATACGCAAAAATCTGTTGTGTTCTGTATACTAACAATGAAGTAATCCCATTTACAATTGCATCAAAAAGAATAAAATATGTGGGAATAAATCTAAGGAAGTAAAAGACTTCTACTTGGAAAACTGATAGTTTTGATAGTGATCAAAAAATCACTGATCAAATAAATAAAGATGACATAAACAGGCTCATGGCTTGGAAGAAATAATATATTAAAAATAACCACACTATCTGAGGCTGTCTAGAGATACAGTATGCTGCTACTGCTGCTAAATCGCTTCAGTTGTGTCCGACTTTGTGTGACCCCATAGACGGCAGCCCACCAGGCTCCACCGTCCCTGGGATTCTCCAGGCAAGAACACTGGAGTGGGTTGCCATTTCCTTCTCCAGTGTATGAAAGTGAAAAGGGAAAGTGAAGTCGCTCAGTTGTTTCCGACTCTTAGCGACCCCATGGTCTGTAGACTACCAGGCTCCTCCGTCAGTGGGATTTTCCAGGCAAGAGTACTGGAGTGGGTTGCCATTGCCTTCTCCTGAGATACAGTATAATCCTTATCAAAATCCCAAAGACATTTTTCACAGGACTAGAAAAAAATAATTATAAAATTTGTATGAAGTGCAGAAGACCCCAAATAACCAAAACAATCTTAAGAAGAAAGCTAGAGGTATCACACACCTGCATTTCAAACTATACTACAAAACCACACTAATCAAAACAGTATGTTAGTGACATGAAAACAGGCACATAGATCAAGGGACCAGGAAAGAGAGTCCAGAAATGAACCCACATTTATACGGGCAATTACTGTATGCAGAGGAGGCAAGAATACACAATGGGGAGAAGGCAGCCTTTTTAATAAATGGTGTTAGGAAAACTGGGCAGCTATATACAAAAGAATCAACTGACTATATTCTCACACAATATAAGAAAATAAAGTAAAAAATGGATTGAAGATTTAAATGTAAGACCTGAAACCGTAAAACTTATAGAAGAAAATATAAGCAGTATGCTCTTTGACATCTGTCTTAGCAGTATTTTTTTTGGCTGTCTCTCCAGGCAAGGGAAATAAAAGCAAAAATAAACTAATAGGACTACATCAAACTAGTGTTAGTTGCTCAGTTGTGTCTGACTCTTTGGAATCCCATGGACTGCCAGAGTCCTCTGTTCATGGAATTTTCCAGGGAAGAATACTGGAGTGTGTTGCCATGCCCTTCTCAAGGGGATCTTCCCAACCCAGGGGTCAAACCCAGGGCCCCTGCAGTGCAGGGGGATACACTGTTGTATTCACAGTAGGCAAGATATGGAAGCAACCTAAGTGCCTATCAATAAATGAATGTATAAAGAAGATGTGGTATATCTACTATGTGTATAGTATATATACAAGAATATTACCCAGCCATAAATAAGAATGAAACCTTGTCATTTGTAACAACATGGGTGGACCTAGAGGGTATCAAAGTTATTTTCAAATCAGTTGTAACAAAATTAATTCCTTATGGTGTACAGTTTTATGAGTTTTAACAAATGCATACAGTTGGGTCTCCATACCTCAATCAAGATACAGTTTCATTAATTCTGCTGCTGCTGCTAAGTCGCTTCAGTTGTGTCTGACTGTGCGACCCCATAGATGGCAGCCCACCAGGCTCCTCTGTCCCTGAGATTCTCCAGGCAAGAACATTGGAGTGGGTTGCCATCTCCTTCAATGCATGCATCCTGCTAAGTCACTTCAGTCATGTCCGAATCTGTGCAACGCAATGGACAGCAGCCCACTAGGCTCCTCTGTCCACAGGATTCTCTAGGCAAGAATACAGGAGTGGGTTGCCATTTCCTTCTCCATTCATTAATTCTAGAAATACTCTTATTAGCCCATTGTTAGTCAACCTTTACTCCCTTCCCTACCATTGAAAACTGTTCATAGTTCTGCCTTTTCTGAAATGTCATATAAATGGATTCATTTAGCTTGTAGCCTTTTGAATATGACTTATTTTACTTATCAAAATGCATTGAGATTCACCTATGTGGTTGCAGTTATTAAGAGTTCTTTCTTTTTCTTGCTGATGTAGATATTGTATAGATATACCATAGTTTGTTTCTCCAAGGAAATTTGGGTTGTGTCCAGTTTTTGGCAATTAAGAATGCAACTGCATTAAATATTTACATACAGATTTTGTTATGGACCTAAGTTTTCATTTCTCTTGAGCAAATACCTAGGGTTGATATTGCTAGGTTTTATGTAAATGTAGCTTTAACTTTATAGTGTATGAAAGCTTTTTCAGTATAGATTCTATTTCTTCAATTCTGTTTATTATTTTTTTTTTTTGGTCATGCCATGAGGCTTGTGGAATCTCGGTTCCCTGACCAGGGACTGAATGCTAGTGATAGCAGTGAAAATCCTAACCAGTAGACCAGGGAAATCTGTTTAGATTTCTGATATCTCCTTTTCAAAATTTCTTTTACTGAAGTATAGTTGATTTACAATGTTGTATTAGTTTTTGGTAAATTAGTTTACAAGCAGAAATTTATATATTCAGTGTGTGTGTATATATGTGTGTATATATATATATATACACACACATACACATATATGTATACTGAATCACTCTGCTTGTAAACATATATATAATACATAATATATACGTACATATATATATATATATATATACTGAGTATATATATATATATATATATGTATTCTTCATATTTTTTCCAGTATGGTTTATTATAGAATGTTCAATATAGTTCCCTGTGCTATGTATTAGTACCTTGTTGTTTATTCATTCTATATATAATAGCATTTGCTAATCCCATATTCCTAATTCTACCGTCCCCCACCTCCCTTCCCTGTTAGCAACCATGAGTCTGTTCTCTTTGTAAGTCTCATTCTGTTTCAAAGATAAATTCATTTGTGTTGTATTTTAGATTCCACATATAAGTGATATCAGCTGAGCTATCAGGGAAACCCCAGTAGTAAAGGAAATGGCAGACCACTTCAGCATTCTTGCCTTGAGAACCCCATGAACAGTATGAATAGGCAAAAAGATAGGACACTGAAAGATGAAGTCCCCAGGTTGGTAGGTGCCCAATATGCTACTACAGATCAGTGGAGAAATAACTCCAGAAAGAATGAAGAGACACAGCCAAAGCAAAAACAACGCCCAGCTGTGGATATGACTGGTGATGGAAGTTAAGTCCGATGCTGTAAAGAGCAGTTAGGAACCTGGAATGTTAGGTCCATGAATCAAGGCAAATTAGCAATGCTGAGCCTTTTTTCCTGTACCTATTGGCCATCTGTATGTTTTCTTTGAAGAGATGTCTGTTTAGGTCTTCTGCCCATTTTTTACTTGGGTTTTTTTTTTTGTCATTACTGAGTTGTTTGAGATGTTTGTATATTTTGGAAATTAAGCCCTCATAGGTCACATTGTTGTCAATTTTTTTTCTCCCAATATGTAGGTTTTTTCATTTTGTTCATGATATTCTTTGCTGTTCAAAAGCTTTTAAGTTTGATTAGGTCTCATTTGTTTGTTTTTACTTTTATTTCTAGTGCCTTGGGAAACTGACTTAAGAAAACATTGCTACAATCGAGCTTCGTTAGTTTTCCTCTTTCAAAGAATTTACCCATCTCATCTATTGAACTCATCAGCATAAAATTGTTCACAAATCCCCTGATTATCCTTTCTTAATACCCATAGGGTCTGTGGTAAAGTCTTGTCTCTCCTTATTGTAGGACATTGTGTCTTTATTTTTCCTGATCACTTTGGCTGTTGTTTTTTTTGCTCAGTCATTGAGTGATGTCCAACTCCTTGCGACCTCATGGAGTGTCTAACTTCTGACTTCCATGTCCTTCAATATCTCCAAGTTCAGTTCAGTTCAGTCGCTTGGTTGTGTCCGACTCTTTGCAACCCCATGGACTGCAGCACGCCAGGCCTCCCTGTCCATCACCAACTCCTGCAGTTTACTCAGACTCATGTCCATCTAGTTGGTGATGCCATCCAACCATCTCATCCTCTGTTCATCCCCTTCTCCTCCTGCCTTCAATCTTTCCCAGCATCAGGGTCTTTTCAAATGAATCAGTTCTTTGCATCAGGTGGCCAAAGTATTGGAGTTTCAGCTTCAGCATCAGTCCTTCCAGTGATCATTCAGGACTGATCTCCTTTAGGATGGACTGGTTGGGTCTCCTTGCTGTCCAAGGGACTCTCAAGAGTCTTTTCCAACTCCACAGTTCAAAAGAATCAATTCTTCAGTGCTCAGCTTTCTTTATAGTTCAACTGTCACATCCGTACATGACTACTGGAAAAACCGTAGCCTTGACTAGATGGACCTTTGTTGGCAAAGTAATGTCTCTGATTTTTAATATGCTGTCTAGGTTGATCATAACTTTTCTTCCAAGGAGTAAGCGTCTTTTAATTTCATGGCTGCAATCACCATCCACAGTGATTTTGGAGCCTCCCAAAATAAAGTCTGCCACTGTTTCCACTGTTTCCCCATCTGTTTGCCATTAAGTGATGGGACCGGATACCATGATATTAGTTTTCTGAATGTTGAGTTTTAAGCCAGCTTTTTCACTCTCCTCTTTTACTTTCATCAAGAGGCTCTTTAGTTCTTCACTTTCTACCATAAGGGTGGTGTCATCTGCATATCTGAGGTTATTGATATTTCTCCCGGCAATCTTGATTCAAGCTTGTGTTTCATTCAGCCCAGCATTTCTCATGATGTACTCTGCATATAAGTTAAGTTAGCAGGGTGACAGTATACAACCTTGACGTACTCCTTTTCCTATTTGGAACCAGTCTGTTGTTCCATGTCCAGTTTTAATTGTTGCTTCCTGACCTGCATACAGATTTCTCAAGAGGCAGGTCCCAGAGTTTGCTCAAATTAATGTCCGTTGAGTCAGTGATGCTATCTAACCATCTCATCTTCTGCTGCCCTCTTCTCCTTTTCCTTTCAATCTTTCCTAGCATCACGGTCTTTTCTAATGAGTCAGCTCTTCACATCAGGTGGCCAAAGTATTGGAGTTTCAGCTTCAGCATCAGTCGTTGCAATGAATATTCTGAGTTGATTTCCTTTAGATTGACTAGTTTGATCTCCTTGCGGTCCAAGGGACTCCTAAGTCTTCTCCAGCACCATGATTTGAAAGCATGAATTCTTTGATGCTCAGACTTCTTTATGGTCCAACTCTCAAATCCGTATGTGACTACTGAAAAAACGGTGGCTTTGACTGTATGGACCTTTGTTGGGAAAGTGACGTCTCTACTTTTTAATGTGCTGACTTTGACTCTGAGTTTATCTATTTTAGATCTTAAAAAACTGGCTTTAGGTTTCATTGGATTTTGGCTATTGATTTCCTGTTTTCTATTTAGTTACCTTCCAATCTGATCTTTATTATGTCATTTCTTCTGCTTAACTTGGGTTTAATACTTTGGGATTAACATTATAGAAAAGCTTTTTTCCTTTAAAAGTGAATTCGACAGATTTTGAAACCCTGTACTCAGCCCAGACTGTGCGTGTGTGTTTGGCATTTAGACAAGGACATAAGACTGCTTCTATGCCCGATTCCATAAAGATTGAAATATTTTGATGCTGTTTTTAGTTAGTTGAAGGACATAGGATTTTCTTTTTGTTTTGAATAGTGATTTTTCTGCCTGTTTATCTGCTGTGTTTCAAATTCTGAATGAAGTATATCTGTAAATTGTGAAAGTACTTGACATTTACATGCCAAGCCCTATGAAATTTACCACATGTAGAGTTAAGTATATGTGGCATCCGTTAAGTAGTGTCAAATATTTTTGTGAGAAATAAAATTTTATCCTCGTCTTTAATCTTAGCAATCATTTAAGGGCTGTATACTATTTACTTGATTCAGAATGTAAGACATTTAAATCCACACATCTTCGCAAATGAAAAATCTCTAAGGTATAAGGAAGTTCTAGTGTTTTCATTTCTTACGTTTTATTATATTAGAGTAAGAAATTCCTGCGGTGGATAGAGTAGAATTTGTATTAGTCTTTTAGGTTGTCTTCTAAAGCCTGAGTTAGAATCAAGGAAATAGATTGCTTAACTGATTGAAAATTGTATTTAAGTATTAATTCACATTTGATTTACTCTGTAAATAGTAATTTTATTTTTTAACAGATGAAATTGGCTTGAAAATCAGTTTCTTTTTTAAATACTTATTTCTTATGCAATGTTCAGTAAAAAATATAGGTATTATTAGAATTGGAATATTGTTGGAGGGATGTAATATTTATAGAACTACATGAAAATTTTTTTTTGTTTACTTTTCTAACTGTTGAATGTTCCTTTTCTTTTAGATCCTATTTGACCAAACCCAGAGATCAATTAAGGCACAACTTCAGAATTTTGTTAAAGAGTAAGTCAGTTTCAATGAAAAGAAAAGAAAAGCAGCTATGATTACATCTGGGAGTTATCATTTGAGAGAACCTAGAATCATACTTTCAGACTTACTGAAAATATGGGAGTTTTTATTTGTTTTTTGCTTTGTGAATTTCATGTTGCATTTTTTTCTGAATTAGTCTGTAAAAAATCAGATTTCATGCTTTTCCATGAATAACTTATGCTATGGAATTTGTATTCAGGATACATAGCTCAAATTGTTATAGATCAAAACAAATTTTTAATGTAAATGAATAATCTGATGACCTTTAAAAATCAAAGCAGATCTCAAAAGTGGTTGAAATGCCATCAGTTATTCTAGTTATCTCCATATAGTATTTTCTTTGTAGAGAAGATAATAGGATTTATGAGAATGAGTTATGAAGGTGCATAATAAGTAATGAAAACAAGCCTTTTGTGTTACAGTCATCACATTTTTTGTGTGAAATAAAATAAAACTAGAAATAAAAAAAAATCTGACCTTTCCAGGTATGGATGTTTGCCTTTTCTACATTAATAATTTCAGTTTTTCTCTTTTTAATTCCTAACTGAGAATATATTAAATTACATATAAGGTTGATTAGGATACAATATTCAGGTATTACATGCTATAAATAGTGGCAGAGCTCATAATGCACTTCTGTCTTAGTAGATTAGAATTTGTTGTACTAGAGGTGATCTCTTGCAGATTGTTTATAAGTTATTTCTTAAAATATTAATATTCAGAATGGCCTTATAGAATATATATATGAAAATTTATGGCCTTCTATAAAGAGTTTAAAGTCTTTGCTAGGTATGTTTGATTATTGTTGTTATTATTTTAAAGTTATTTGTCTTCAAGTTATTTTGCCTAATTTCCTGGTAGAAAAAGTAAAAGCAAAGGGATGTTATGTATTTACCTAAGATCATTAATGAATGGAGGTTTCAGATTTTCAGGCTCTTACCCTTTACTGGCACATAATTCTTTTAGAGGGCTTCCCAGGTGGCTCGTGCGTGCTCAGTCGTGTCTGACTCTTTGTGACCCCGTGGACTGTAGCCCACCAGGCTTCTCTGTCCATGGAATTTTCCAGGCAAGAATGCTAGAGTGAGTTGCCTTTTGTTTCTCCAGGGTATCTTCCTGACTCAGGGATTGAACCCTCATCTCTTGTGTTTCCTGCATTGGCAGGCAGGTTCTTTATCAGTTGAGCTACCAGGGAAGCCCTCTAAAAGAATTACGAACTAGTGGCAACCCACTCCAGTACTTTTGCCTGGAGAATCCCAGGGATGGAGGAGCCTGGTAGGCTGCAGTCCATGGGGTCACGAAGAGTTGGACACGACTGAGCGACTTCACTTTCAAGCATTGGAGAAGGAAATGGCAACCCACTCCAGTGTTCTTGCCTGGAGAATCCCAGGGATGGTGGAGCCTGGTGGGCTGCCATCTGTGGGGTCGCACAGAGTCGGACACTACTGAAGCGACTTAGCAGCAGCAGCAGCAGCAAAGGTAATAGTATCCATTTCAATAGTCTGAGCTTCCCTGGTGGCTCAGATTGTAAAGAATCTGCCTGCGATGTAGGAGACCTGGATTTGATCCCTGGGTTGGGAAAGTCCCCTGGAGTAGGAAATAGTAACCCATTCCAGTATTATTACCTGGAAAATCCCGTGAATATAGGAACCTGGTGGGCTACAGTCCAGGGGATTGCAAAGAGTTGGGCATGACTGAGCACACAGTACACACAATTCTTTGAGAAAGCATAATATGTATGTATTTTAAGAATGTATTCCTGCCTTTCGGCCTACTAATTTTCTTGAATAAGAAATGAATGTTGTTTCTTTAAATGTGGTCTATACCCTTGTAACATATACTATTCCCTGGTGGCTCAAGTGGTAAAGAATCTGCCTGCTAGTGCAGGAGACTCTGGTTTGATCCTTGGGTTGGAAAGATCCCCTGGAGAAGGCAACCCACTCCAGTATTCTTGCCTGGAGAATCCCATGGACAGAAGAACATGACAGGCTATAGTCCACGGGGCCTCAGAGGAGTCGGACAGGACTCAGTGACTAAAACAACAACAGGACCACCCATAACAGGAAATCAAGGACTTGTCTTAAGAAAATCCCTTAGATTTCTAGAGCTTATCCCCAAAACAGAAAGAATTATAATCTCTGGGAGAGAACCCTTGGAACTTGCATTTTTTAACAAGTTCCCTGTGGTATATACTACTCTTTAAAAGTCATTTGGTTAAATATTGGTGCATGTCCCAAAATTTGTCTTCAGAAAAAACAAATTAACTTTGCCTTTTATGTTTCTGTAATGTTAATTTGATAATTTATTTTTTAATTTTATTGTATAGATTTAAGTAAGGAAATGCTAGCTGACTATATTAGGGTATATTGTGTGCTCATAGACTAATATATGTATTAGTTGAAAGAGCTATTGAGTGTCATTGCAAATAAATAGAGCAACATAAGAATAAAATTTTAAATGTTATTTTGCAAAAGTGTTTGATCCAGAAAGTTTTATAAAAATTTCACTATTTTAATTTTTTTAGAGATCTCAGAAAATTCAAAGATGCCAAGAAGCAGTTTGAAAAAGTCAGTGAAGAAAAAGAAAATGCATTAGTAAAAAATGCTCAAGTGCAAAGAAACAAACAGCACGAAGTTGAAGAAGCCACAAACATTCTGACAGCAACAAGAAAATGTTTTCGACACATAGCCCTCGATTATGTACTTCAGGTTTGTTTATTATATGTTTTCAAAAATTGCTTACTAAACATGTTGTTGGGCTTCCCTCGTAGCTCAGTTGGTAAAGAATCTGCCTGCAATGCAGGCGACCAGGGTTCGATTCCTGGGTCAGGAAGATCCCCTGGAGAAGGAAATGGCAATCCACTCCAGTATTCTTGCCTGGAAAATCCCATGAACAGAGGAGCCTGGCAGGCTACAGTCCATGGTGTCGCAAGAGTCAGACATGACTTAGTGATTAAACCACCACCACCAAACATGTTGTTATTTTTGAGTGATTGCATTGAAGGGAATAAATAATGCTATTTCTTTTAGTTTAAAATTAAACCATGTTCTTTTGTGAAAAATTTTCATGTGTCTGGGTGTTTATCTGTCTATGCCCTATGCATGTATATATACCTTAAGTTCTAATTTCTTCCCCTGTTCACTTAACATTATCCTTTCTCCTTTTCTAAATATCATTAAAAGGATTATTAATTGCTATATTTTATTCTGTGGATATACTGTGTTAATCTAATTAATATCCAGTTATTAGATGTATAATGGCCAGTTTTTGCTGGCAATACTGGAAATACAGTTTTCAATAAATATAAATGATAATAATATCTTTGTATACAAATCTCTTGCAACATTTCTGATTATTTCTTTAGAGTAGACTCTAGAGGTGCAAGGGCTAACCATATTGCCAAATGAAAAATATTTCTAGAAATCATGTTCTCATATTTGCATTAGGTGCTGCTTTTTAAAAGTAGAGATCGATATTTGGTAAGATGCCGGGTAATCTGGGGCAGAGAACTCCCTATAAATTGTTGACTTAACAGTGGTCCCAGAGTATTTCATAAAAAAAACCTGAAGTAACCATATTGCAAATCAGTGATTAAAAACTACCCAGATAACTTTGCAAAAATAGTGGAAAAATGACCTTAGGATTTTTTCTATAAAGTTCCTATTCAGTGAGCAGGAGGATAAATTTTAAAAAGTACAGTCTATTAATTAAAGACTTTTAGAATGGGGTAGCCTGTATTTCCTATTTCCTCTTATCTATCTCACACTTATACCACTTCCTGCTGTAGTATGAGCACTGAGAGTCTGTCTACCCCATTCTTCTGAAATGGCTTGCGTTAAGGTCTTATTCATTAGAAATATTGTAGTTTTTAACCGACTTGACTATTGTGTTCCACTGAAATAGTAGACTACACTCTCTTTCTTGAGACCTGCTTTCATCTTGATCTTAAACCACTTTTAGGTTGTCATCATAACTTCTGTTTCTTTTCAGTTTCCACCTTGCATTTCTCTCCTTTGTGACCTTTTCAGTCTGACTTTTAGGGTTCCATCTTTGGTCTTCCTGTTTTCTGACTTTATGATTTCCCTTATAGTTTCATCATATCCTTTGCTTGAATTATTACCATATATAGATGACGAAATCTACTTTTCTCCCGAAGTACTTTGTCCCTTTTGTGTCCAAAACTGAAATCTGTCTTCTCAAATGGCTTCTTATTGCCATTACCAAACTGAATGGTGTTACCCTCTTAATCATAGAAGTCAGACTTGGAGAATCACACTAGATATTCTCCTCATTCTTAGCTACTACAAGTACCAATCGATATTTCCTTGAAAAGTTCTATGTACCTCTTAAATCTGTTCTTTCTCACTCTGCTGCAGCCTGAATTCTTATTGTTTCTTTTCTGGAGTATTAAGATGTTCTCATAAAAATTGATCTTTCCTGCATTACTTTTAACCCGCTCTTTAGCAATCCATTCTGTGTTCTGTGGTCAGAACTACTTACACTTCTCCCAGCAAATGAGTCATCTTGTCTCTGTTTCCTCTCTGTCGCCACATTATTGTCATACACATTGCTGTTAGAGCACTTCTCTCATTTATTGTGATTATTTATTAATATGTCTTTCTTACACCTAGATTATATCCCTTCTTTCTAGTCCAGTGGTTAGAAAATCGATAGATAATGTTTATTGAAAGAGTGAATGACTTAATTTTAAATTTTATTTGGGGAGGGAGCATTTAGCTAAAATATTAATTATTGTCAAATTTACACATTGTAAACTATCCATTTCCTTTGGTCTCCATCTAGTAGTTTTAAGTTAGGACTTCACCTCTCTTGTAAGTTATTTGTTTGATCTTTCTAATGAGAACTGTTATATTATTTCATTATAAGGCCAAGCTCCCTGTTTTAGAGAATACTAAGTAATAAATATCTAAATTTACAGTTTGTCATGCTTTAACTTTTCTAAATATTTTAATATACTTTTGTTTTTTCAAGTGTATGCTGGTTTTCATTATCAAACAGAAGTATTTTTAACATTTTTTCTAAGCTTTTACTTAGAGCATTTGGAAGTTACTATTTTAGTTCTCAAAACTGAGTAGACTTTGAAACAAGACATGCAGAATAAACTAGTGCTTAGGTAAGCAACGTTATTAGATTTTTGGGGGCCTGTTTTTGTTTTCTGATCAGTGATTTAAAATTATCTTATAACAGGTAAAATATTCAGTGGGAAGGACATATTAAAAGGATAGATATTCTGTAATCTTTTGGAAGTTTTAGCGAAGAATGAATGAATGATTCTTTTTTGTGAACATTTTATTTCACTAAGTTGATATATAATAACAGACAAAAATAAAATGCTTGTTGTGAATTTCTAAAGTTGGGAGAGATACCATAGAAGGCAACTTTTGTAATTACTGATCTTTCAATAGTTTAGTCTAATTAAAATATTTATTTATGGTCCATTAATTTGTTTAACAAATATTTATTGAGTGCTTAATATATACAACTTGGAGAATACAACTGGGAATAAGGCAAGACCTTGATCTCATGGAGCTTATGTTTTAGCTGGGGAAATGACATAAGTAAATAAAATATAAAGTAGTTAAGAATACTAAAAGGAAAATAAATAGGGTTGATACACTAAAGAGTACTTGAAGTCCTACTTTGGACCTTTGTGAGGAGATAGTATTTAAGTTGGGACCTTATGGATAAGAGCCTCGTGCCCATTTGGGCAAAAATCATGACATGAGGACAAAACAGATGGTATGAAGGCCTTGAGGTGGGAATAGTCTTGGGCTGTGGTTGGAGTACAGAAAAGGGGAAAGTACTGTAGTAGAAAATTAGGTTGGAGAGGTAGCAGGAGCCTCTTCACAAAGGGCCTTGTAGGCTACAGTAGGGAGTTGTAGGTTGGGAGTTGGAAGGTTTTAAGATAAACATACATGATCTTATTGTTTAAAAAAGCACTCTGGTTGCTGTGTGCAGAATGAAGTGTAAGGAGTCAAGTGAAAGTGAAAGTGAAGTTGCTCAGTCGTGTCCAACTCTTTGAGATCCCATGGACTGTAGCCTACCAGGCTTCTCTGTCCATGGGATTTTCCAGGCAAGAATACTGGAGTGGGTTGCCATTTCTTTCTCCAGGAGATCTTCTCGACCCAGGGATTGAACCTGGGTCTCCCGCATTGTAGGCAGATGCTTTACCGTCTGAGCCACCAGGGAAGTTCAAGGAGTCAAGAGTGGAAACAAACTAGTTTAGACGATAGTAACAGTCAGGAAAAGATAATGGCAGTTGGTGGTAGTGATGAAAGTATTGAGAATTAGTATTAAGGATGTATGTTGAAAGAGCGATTAGATGAGGAGAGTGGAGAAAAGATGGAATTGTAAGAAATTTGAAAGTTTATCAAGGTGATAGTTTTATCAATACAGTACAATTTTATGATTTAAACATGGCCAGTTTTTCTTTGAGTTGAAAAATGATGAGTGTTTCATTGGTATGTTTGTCTTAACTGTTTTTGCAAAAAGCAGGTAAAAAACTGAAAAACTTGAACTTTGTTTTTATTTACTTTTCTGGAAAAGTATTAAACCATTAGAATAAGCAAATTTTACAACATTGCATTCTGGATTAGTTTTTTAAATAGTGCATAGGTGATTAACCAAGTTCGTTTTTCCCTCAGATTAATGTCCTTCAATCAAAAAGGAGATCAGAAATCCTGAAATCAGTAAGATATTTATTTAAATGATGTTATATATATTTTAATATGAAGTTAAATGTATAATTTAAGTGTTTAAAATAGCATCGTGTGTGTGTATGTATGTTTGTTTATTTATTGACTTATTTATTCCAGGTTTATAATTAATCTTACTTCTTAGTGATGTTTGTATACTTCTTACATGTCACTAAACCACTTTTTTCATTTGTTTGCTTTTTTTATGTTACAGTTATTTATATGTGTCTCATTCATTAATATATTGTAAGTTCCTTAAAGCAGACATTTACATATTTGAGATTGAGGGCATACATAAATAGCATCATTTTATAGAATTTTCCCCTTAGGGTTGTTGATGATGTATCAGCTTTTTGGAATGCAGGTAGAAAACAAACGAGTTGAAATGTGAAGGCTTGAAAACAGTGATTTTCTTATTTGCCTTTGCCTGTTTTTTTTTTTTTTTTGTCTTAAAGCTAACAAGGAGGTGGGCAGAGGATGGTAGTGGTGTGGACACTATAGTCTTTTGTATTTTGAGACCCTTAGAAATAATTTCTCCTCTGATTTTGTCACTGAAGTTTTTTTTCTTCAAAAGGTTTACTGAAATTGCTATTGATCCTTGTCCCCACCTAGCTTTTTCCTAAATTCTCTGTTAATATTTGTTATTTCTTATCAGATGAGTACATTATACATCCTCTTTACATCCACTTCCTTTTCCAGATTGAGAGCAGTGTGTATTATTTGTAGAAAATTAGAAAATAACATGTATGATGAAAGTATAAAAGTACTACAAATGCTACTACCAAGAGAGAACCACTGTTGTGGTTGATGTAATTTTTGTCTTTTTTATGTGTATGTGTGTGCCTATTTGTGTGTGTGTGCATGAACATGTGTATATACCTTTTAAAATTCTGTTTAATTTTTTTAAAGCAAAACAAAATAGGAATCATTCCTACATATTCCTCTGTAATTTTTTTTGTACTAATATACTCCAAAACCATCATGTGTTATTAAATATTTTTTTATTTAATGATGACTTTTGTGGCTAGATAGAATTCTTCCTTGTGAATATAGTAGAGATGGGCAAACATTTTTTTGAAGGGCCTGGTAGTAAATATACTAGATTTGGGGGTCCATATGATCTGTGTTGCAATTGCTCAGCTGTGCTATTGTGATGAGAAAGCAGTCATAGACAGTATGTAAATGAATGGCATGACTGTTCCAATATGAACATGGAAATTAGAATTTTACATAATTTCTATGTCATTAGTATATCATGTCTTTTTTCCATTTTCCTTAACCATTTAAAAATGCAAAAACCATTGTTAGCCCATTGGCCATCCAAAAACAGGTAGTGGGGCTGGATATAGTTTGTAGGTTACAGTTTTCTGACCTTGCTCAGTTCAGTTCAGTTGCTCAGTCGTGTCTGACTCTTTGCGACCCCATGGACTGCAGCACGCCAGGCCTCCCTGTCCATCACTAGCTCCCAGAGTTTACCCAGATTCATGTCCATTGAGTCAGTGATGCCGTCCAACCATCTCACCCTCTGTCGTCCCCTTCTCCTACCTTCAGTCTTTCCCAGCATCAGGGTCTTTTGCAGTGAGTCACTTCTTCGCATCAGGTGGTCAAAGTGTTGGAGTTTCAGCTTCAACATTAGTCCTTCCAATGAACACCCAGGACTGATCTCCTTTAGGATGGACTGTTTGGATCTCCTTGGCGTCCAAGGGACTCTCAAAAGTCTTCTCCAACACCACAGTTCAAAAGCATCAATTCTTCGGCGCTCAGCTTTCTTTATAGTCCAACTCTCACATCCATACATGACTACTGGAAAAACCATAGCTTTGACTAGATGGACCTTTGTTGGCAAAGTAATGTCTCTGCTTTTTAATATTCTGACCTTGAATATACCATAAATTAACTTTACCCATTAGTGGACTTTTAAGTAATTTCCCTGTTTTTGACATGAAATGTAGCATTATGTAGTGATCATCCTAATGAATAATATGATTATTTCCTTCAGATAGATTAAGGCAAGAGATTACTTAGAGGATTTAAGCATTTATTGAGACTTTTAAAAAGTATTGTCAAGTTATAAGGGTTACACAAAATTTTCACTGATATTGTGTGAGAGTGAACATTTTTGCATCTTTTACCAACACTGGGTATTGATTTTTCCCACTCTACCCATAATTTGATAGAAAATTTCATCTCATTGTTTAATTTTGGATTTCTTTGATATAAATGAGTATGATTGTTCCCCTTTCCCTCCCCCCCTTTTTTTTCTTGGTCATTTATGTTTTCTGTTTATGTCCTTTGTCTCTTTTCCTGTTGGGATCTTCATGTTTTTCATATTAATTTGTAACATCTCTTACCTATTAAGATTATTAGCCCTTTGTCATATGCTTTTACCTAGTTTATTTTTTATCTTTTAATACACTTATTACGTATTTTGATGCAGGCATATTTTATATTTTTATGTACTTGTAACTATCCTTCCTTATATATAATTATATATATATATATATATAAATTAAGGATAATTTTTGAAAATCATATTCACGAAGTTGTATAACTGACATTATCTAATTCCAGAATTGTCTTTTAGTGAGCTTTTTCCTTTTGTCATTGTTTTTTATTTTATTGGTTTTTCTCTTTCAAAATAATTTCTTTTGAAGGATTCTTGAGTATTAAGGACTTTATGACCTATTTTAGATTTCAGAGAATTAAAACAGTCTCTTTTTGCTAAAAATAATATGGCTGTTCAGAGGATTCTTTCAGTCCTGTGATTGAGTTATTTAATTCCTTCTAATGTGAAAACTTAACTAATAAAAATGAGTGATTTTTTTTTTTCTCTCATGAATAGTTAAAATATAGGAAAACAGAAAAAAACCTTAACCCATTAATGACAGTTTTGGATTTTTGGAATGAATATAACAAAATCTCCATATTGGCAGAGCCTGTTGCCTCATTTTATTTTGGTATTTTGAGAAAAAAATGAACATTCCCCTATTTCATGTAATGTTTAGTGATATACAGGTTGTAAAGTGTGATTGTTTTGAGAGTTGCTTATATCACCTTCTAATCTTTTGATGTTTTATTTGTAATTTAAGATTTTGCCAGTGAGTTTGGTTGAAAGATACATAGACATTTTATAATGTACCTGTAAAGATGGTGACGCTATTGAAAACTTGATTTTTTGAATTATTGCAACCTTTTAAGAAAAATGATTCAGCTTAATTTTAAATGGTTTGATATTTTGTGCTCTGGTGAAATAATTTTTTAACAATACATAGGATCAGAATTTAAGTTTCAGAATATTTATTTAAGAATTGATTCAAAAATGGTGATCATTTTTTCCTCCTTTAGATGTTATCCTTTATGTATGCCCATTTGGCTTTCTTCCATCAAGGATATGATCTATTTAGTGAACTTGGACCCTATATGAAGGATCTTGGTGCACAGGTAATGTACTGTACTTCTTGTTTCTGTGTTATATACCAATATCTGTATTTTTTTTAAAAAACTGTGTCTGTTTGACATTTTCATATCAGGTATACAATAAAATAATTTAATATATTAGTATATATATACTGCAAAATGATCATCACCATATAAATCTAGTTAACATCTACCTTACATAGTTATACATTTTTTTTTCTGATGAGAACTTTTAAGATCTATTCTCTTAGCAACTTTCAAATATATAATACAGTATTATTAACTATAGATACCATGTTGTCTTTAACATCCCCAGGAGTTGTTTATTTTACAGCTGGAAGTTTTGTACCTTTTGACCCCCATCTCCCATTTTGCCCACCCCTAAAACCCACCTCCAATCTGTTCTTTCTATGAGTTATGTCTTTTTTTTTTTTTTTTTTAATTCCACTCATCAGTTCATTGCGATCACACAATAGTTGTCTTTCTCTGTCTGACTTATTTAACTTAGTGTAATGCCCTCAGGATCCATCCATGTTGCAAAAGCCAGCCTTCCCCTTTTTTTTTAAGGGTGAATAATACTGCATTGTATATTTATACCACAGTTTTGAATTCATCTATTGATGGACACTTAGGTTACTTTCATATCTTAGCTAAGTAATGCTTCAGTGAATGTGGGTATGCAGATACCTTTTTGAGTTAGTGTCTTCATTTCCTTCAGATAAATGCCCATGAGTGAAATTGCTGGATCATATTGTAGTTCTATTTTTATTTTTTTGAGGAACCTCCATACTGCTCTTAATAGTGGCTGCACCAATTTCATTCTCATCATCAGTACACAAGGGTTCCTTTTTTTCCACATCCTTGACAATCTTGTCTTTGATGACAGCCATTCTAACAGATGTGAGGGGATATCTCATTGTGGTTTTAATTTAGAAGTCCTTCATGATTAGTGACTTTTGGTCTGTTGTTTGCCATCTGTGTGTTTTCCATGGGAAAATGTCTATTTAGATGCTCTCCTCATTTTTTAATGGGATTTTTTTTTTTTGCTGTTGCATTGTCTTGAGTTCTTTATATATTTTAGATATTAACCTCTTATGAAATATATGATTTGTAAATATTTTCTGCCATTTGGTAGGTTGCATTTTCATTTTGATGATGGTTTCATTTGCTGTGCAGAAACTTTTTGGTTTGATGTAGTTTGAGTTGTTTGTTTTGTTGTCTTTGTTCTAGTACCTGTATTTTTAAAGAGATTAAGCATATTGGGAAATTTGACATTTAGTTTATTTAGTGTAGAAGTTTGCTGTTTTTATAGCAGATTTATGTGAGTCCAATGTGTAACCAAAAATGAGATTAAAGTTAAAGAATATGTTGTAGATAGTTATATAAGGGTACTGAGAAGAAGAATTTTAAAACAAAGGGTTTGTTTTACAGTATACATAGCTGGATTTATTTTTTTGTTTCTTACATTTGGATTATTGAGTTACTGTCCTAATTGGTATTTTATTTTAGTTATAACTCTTTTTTTATTTTCAAAGATATTTGTGTGGTTTGCTATTTTGAATAATTAAAATTTTATTTTTAAAATATTTATTTGTTTATTTGGCTGCCCTGGGTTTTAGTTGTGGCAGGCATATGGGATCTAGTTCCCTGACCAGGGATCAGATCCAGCCCCTTGCATTGGGAGCGTGAAGTCCCAGCCACTGGACCACCAGGGAAGTCCCTGAATAATAATAAAGTTTAGAATTTTAAGATTAAAGAACTCAAGGTAACTTTTTCATTTTATACAGACATAGACATGCATGAATTATATATAAGAACATTATATAGAAATTTTATTATGTCCAAATTATTTTTGATTATCTGATCAGAACTTCAGGTTTCTCTGATGGCTCAGTGGTAAAAAGTCCACCTGCCAATGCAGTAGATACAGGTTCGATCCGTGGGTTGGGAACATCCATTGGAGAAGGAAATGGCAACCCACTCCTGTATTCTTGCCTGGGAAATCCCATAGACAGAGGAGCCTGATGGGCTCCAGTCCATGGGGTTGCAAAAGAGTCGGACACGACTGAGCAACTAAACAACAATAGCAGCAATCAGAATTTCATGTTAAATCTGTTCCAGACATTCTTTTTTGTTGACTGATGAGTTTTCTGGATTTCTGTCAATTTTCACGTGATTTTCTTTCCCAAAATGGTTCAGATTATTTTTTGAGGAAAGGGATTAAGGATGAAAAATAGAGTTTAGAGAAATGGGGGAAAAGTAAGAGCAGAATGATAATTGCGTTCATTGACCAAAAATAAATACGGTACGTGCATGTGTGTGTGTTTGTGTGTGTTGGGCTGTTGTGGGGGAAAGGTGATGTGTAAGGTGTATATCATGAATTATAGAATTGCTCTTCCCTGCCTCTACAGAGCTTAATCTACTGGAAGAAAATAACAAGTTATCACACTATTAATCTCTGTGCTAAGTGCCCTATCTGGGTATATAAATTGAGATTAGATTTTGTTTGCATGTGATAGAAAACCACAAACAGCAGAAGCTTTAAACAGGATAGAATTTTATTGCTTTTATGTAAAATCAGAAGTCTAGTATAGTGGTCACTTAATCTGTAGGGACCCAGGCTTATTATATCTTTGGATTCTGCCTCATGGTTCAGAGTTGTTTATCAGGCTTTAGCCATCATATCCAAATTGTAGCCAATAGGGTGGAGGGGGAAAGAAAGATTCATTCCCTCTCTTTCAGCGTAGTTCCCAGGAATTGTATATGCCACTTCTGCATATGTTCCATTGTCCTACTAGGTTCAAGGAAAGTTGGGAAATAGTGTTAATGCAGGTAACCATGTTAACCTACTAGAATTTGGGGATTTTGTTGTTAAGAAAGGAAGAGAAAATGGATATGGGAGATAGATAGCTGTCTCCACCACATATGTTACTGCAACATATAAGTAGTATATCCAACTCAGATTTGGGAAGAAGACAGGACCTTCCTAGGCCCTTGGTGTGTGTGTGTGAGTTGCTCACGTGTTGGACTCTGCAACCCATAGACTGTAGCCCGCAAGGCCCCAGGCTCCTCAACTGCTACTCAAAAGTCCATGGAATTCTCCAGGCAAGTAGTGGAGTGGGTTGCCATTCCCTTCTTGAGGAGATCTTTCTGACTCAGGGATAGAACTCAGGTCTCTCGCATTGTGGGCAGATTCTTTACCATCTGAGCCACCAGGGAAGTCCTCTAGGTACTACCGACATCTTAGCAAACATTAGATTTTAACCTCATCTTACATTAAGTATAATATCAAAAAATGCATTGGATTGTAGTTGACTAGTGTCAATAATTGTATGTTTTGACATTTATTAATTTCAGTTTTGCAGTTTTTACCCTCCCAGGTCTCGGGTAATTTTGCACATCCCTGAGAAACATCTAAACTCTAGTGCCTGTAGTGTTTGGCCTGGTTGGAGGTGCCAGTTTATGGTATCTGGAACTAGGGTCATGGCAGTAGGGGTGGAGATAAATAGACAGACTTGAGGAATATGTAGTCAATTTGAGAACGGAGGGACATGAGAAGTTTAAATGTATTGAGTTTGGGAATAGGACATCTAAGTGGGTATATCTAGAATTCAAGAGAGAGAAACATTAAAAAAGTCAATAGTATATAATTGCTAATTGCAGTCGTAGGAGTGTGTGAATTGAACCAAGGAGAGTTAATATATATTTCAAAAACATGAACCTATTTAAAAAAAAGATAAGCACCATGCCTAATACTTTTAATTTTGTAAATCAAGGTCAAGGTCCACAAGTGTGGAATAAAAGAGAATTTGACTTGGGACAGATCCTTCAGAATGACCTACTTTTAAGAAATGGCTAGGTAAGAGGGCTCCATGAGAATATTGATGGGAGAGAGGTGGAAAACCAGGAGACCATGGTAGCAAAGGACAAGGAAAGAGTGTCTCAAAAAGATGGGGGTGGTTGTCAGTTCAATGACTAGAAAGAAGGTCGAGTAAACCTAGGACTGAGAATTGCCTCTTAGGTTTAGCAACGAGAAGGTTATTTGTTACTTCTTTTTTTTTTTAATATATTTATTTTAGTTGGAGGCTAATTACTTTACAATATTATAGTGGTTTTTGCCATACATTGACATGAATCAGCCATGGGTTTACATGTGTTCCCCATCCTGAACCCCCCTCCCACCTCCCTCCCCATCCCATCCCTCTGGGTCATCCCAGTGCACCAGCCCTGAGCACTTGTCTCATGCATTGAACCTGGACTGGCGTTCTGTTTCACATATGATAATATACATGTTTCAATGCTAATCTCTCAGATCGTCCCACCCTCACCTTCTCCCTCAGAGTCCATAAGACTGTTCTATGCACCTGTGTCTCTTTTTCTGTCTCGCATATAGGGTTATCGTTATCATCTTTCAAATTCCATATATATGCATTAGTATACTGCATTGGTGTTTTTCTTTCTGGCTTACTTCACTCTGTATAATGGGCTCCAGTTTCATCCACCTCATTAGAACTGATTCAAATGTATTCTTTTAATGGCTGAGTAATATTCCATTGTGTATATGTACCACAGCTTCCTTATCCATTCGTCTGCTGATGGACATCTAGGTTGCTTCCAAGTCCTGGCTATTATAAACAGTTCTGCGATGAACATTGGGGTACACGTGTCTCTTTCAATTCTGGTTTCCTCGGTGTGTATGCCCAGCAGTGGGATTGCTGGGTTACTTCTGTCAAGAGTTGAGGGTCTAAGAGGTAAAAGCTAAATTACCATGAATAGATGAATATGATATGGGCAAGTGGAGAATAGGGAGAATTTTTTAAAAAGTTGTATTGTGAAGGAAAGAGAGAGAAGTTGGTAACTAGAGAGGAGTGTGGGTTTTAGGAAGATTTTATTTAAGGTATTATTCTATTTATTAAATTTGCACAAATTTAAAACAAGTGGGAATGGGAGAATTTGAAAAGCAGAAAAAGAAGTATTGAAATCTGAGGTGGTAGGAGTGGATGAGATTCAGAACATAAGTAGAGGATTGGGGACACCTGGCTAGTTATAGGAATCTATCGACCTCATATGTCCAATACTAATAGAAACACGGGACACATGCTGCTTTGCTCCAGTTCTCTTCCTGATCCAGTATCCATCCCCTAGAAGACAGGACTGCCAGCCTTTGCATCTCTCCAACTCATTCGTCCTCCAACACTTCACTGTGTTGAAAGATATCTTTTTCTTTATACGTTTGCCCTGACAGAGGGAGAGGAATTTTCTCTCTTTTCTGCTGCAATAGCAGTGGAGTGGGATACAGTTGAGAAATTTACTACCAATTTGACAATTTACTACCATCACTGGCATTGCAGTACTGATGTGGAAGGTGTGTGCATGCAAGTTTTTAAATATCAGTTTGAATCTTGGAAGTGCCTTCTACTGCAGTTCAGCCTGAATGTACAAAAAACATTTATATCTCATTCAATTAAAGGCTGTAAAACCAGGGTATAATGATTATTCCACTCATTCACTGTAAGAAACCATTGAGGACAAACATTCCTAGTGCAGCATTCATCACCCATTCAGTCAGTGCGACATGTCACTATGGTGTGTATGCCTTAGATCCAAAAATGGAGTAGTATAGTTGCCATCTAAATAAAGTATTTTGTAGTAGTGATAGTTCTGTTTCCATGTATTTTCTTTTAGTTCTTTATTATTGTTCAGTGATATTAAGATTCTGTGGCCAGAATTAGTCTCCTGTAGGAAAAAAACACCGTTTGTGATAGAGAGTCAATAAAGCATCACATAGTCTTTTAAGACGGCCTTTTTCAGTTTTGTTTTTAAAGGATATCAATGAAAGCATTTGGACATTTAATACTTCTTCTTTCTCCATAGTTTGTTGATATCGACATATTTATTTATTCATTTATCACACATTAGTCAGTTCAAGGTGATGGGTGTTCAAAGATGAAATGACGTACATCACAGTTTGGAATAGTAGACACACCTGATGGAGTATTTTATTTATTTTCTTTCGAACTTTTTATTTTGTATTGGGGTGTAGCTGATTAACAATGTTGTGATAGTTTCAGGTGAACAGTGAAGGGACTCAGCCATACATATACACATATCCATTCTTCCTCAAACCTCCCTCCCATACAGACTGCCACATAACATTGAGCAGAGTTCCATGTGCTGTATATTAGGTCCTTGATGGTTAACCATTTTAGATATATTTTAAATATATGAAATATTTTAAATATAGCAGTGTGTACATGTCCATCTAAAACCCCCTAACTAGCCCTTCCCCTGAAAATAAGTTCATTTTCTAACTTTATTGAGTCTCTTGGAGTATTTTAAACCTAATAGTTTGTTACTCCAGCAAAGAGGAATTTAACTAGTACTTTTGTCATAATACTGGAAATCAGGTATTTCTCTTCTGATGGAAAGGAACACGAATGAAATGGGATTTTATGATTTCATAAGTTTTAAAATTTTTTTAAAAGAAAAATTGATGATTTTATACCTTGACCTAAGGAATGATTTCTGTTGTATTCTACTCTATTCTATTTTCTTTCTCTTTTATCTGTTGAGTTATTTTCTCTACCCCTTTTAGATTTTATTATAACACTAGGAAGCCAGCTTGAAATCATCATGCATCTTGAGTGATTGGAAGTGTCTGTTATGTTGAACTTGTGAGTGCCAGCACACACTAAATTAGCTGCTAGATTTTGCTATTTGGGGAAAAAAAAATCACCAGTATATCTTCTTTCAGTCTTTGATAGTGACTGCTAGAATTGCTGAGTGTATCAGCTGGCCACTTAATCTAGAGTCATTCTCCTTAATTCAAGGAGTGAACTCGTTATCATTGTTGTACCCTAGACAAGGCCACCTGTCACAGTTGCTTGACATGTGATTGTTCTCAGAAACATTTTCCCTAGAGGAGTTTTAGACATTCTCAAAGAGGATATGAAACCAGAAAAAAACGAACTTTCATTTTATGGTTGTACCCAAAATGCCTTTAGGTAAACCTAAGTTGACTGACTTATTTGGAATATGATCTTTGAAAAGTAATTGTATCTTTCTTTCTCAACTTTTAAGTTTCTCTTATTTACTCTTTATTTTCTTTTGCAGTTGGATCGACTGGTTGTAGATGCAGCAAAGGAGAAAAGAGAAATGGAGCAAAAACATTCCACTATTCAACAAAAGGTACTTGAGGGGAGAAGTTAAAGGAGATTAATTCCCTTTTCACACAATTTTTTGATTATTGGTTTCAGCAAGGTATCACATTGAAATAAATCCTTTGAATTGCCTTAATAATTATATTGTATAGATGAATTCTTCCTTGTTTTGTAAAACATAAAATATTTTTCCAGTGTTGAGGTATGTATTTTTTTATTCTTTTACATCAAAATATTTGAGAGCCATGCTCTTGAACAAGTTTATGAAAATGTCAGTTTCTTAGGGTCTTAACTGATTTAAAAGTGGCCCTTGCATGCTAAGTCACTTCAGTCGTGTACAACTCTTTATGACCCTATGGACTGTAGCTTGCCAGGCTCCTCTGTCCATGGAATTCTCCACGCTAGAATACTGGAGTGGTTGCCATTTCCTTCTCCAGGGCATTTTCCTGACCCAGGGATCGAACCTGCACCTCTTAGGTCTCCTGCATTGGCTAGCGGGTTCATTACCACTCGGGCCACCTGGGAAGGCCCTTAGAGTTTAAAATGCTGCTTATAGTTTCAGTTAGGATATCACCAGGGCTTCCCAGGTGGTACAAGTGGTAAAGAACCGCCTGCCAATGCAGGAGACACAAGAGATGTGGGTTTGATCTCTGGGTCAGGAAGATCTCCTGAAGGAGGGCACAGCAACCCACTCCAGTATTCTTGCCTGGAGAATTCCATGAGTAGAGGAGCCTGGCAGGCTACAGTCCATAGGGACACAAAGAGTCATACATGACTGAAGTGACCTAGCCTGCATGCACGCAAGATATCACCAACCCCTGTAAAAATGTGTGTGTGGGTGTGGGTGTGTGTGTGTATGTCTGTGGGTAGCAGTGGTTGATGGAGGGTAGGTGGAGGTGGACAGAAATTGGGGAACACCAAAGCACTAGTGTGTGTGTTTGTTACTAGGAATTTCCAGCTGCAGTCACTCTAAGGCAGCACTTACCCTCTCAAGTAATGCTGAAGTTTCACTTGCATTTCTTGTTAACTTACCTAAGCCTAGGTAAAGTAATATCCAAAACATGTGTATTTAAAAATGAAGATTAAAAAAAAAGATTTAAATGTGAAACCAGGTTTTATTTCTGTGTGGTAAAAGCTTTGAATATGATATACCTGGAACTCAGTATAATAGTATTTTATATAGTCTTCAGTATGGGTTTTTTTGTGTGTTTGTAGTCATCCGAAAATAAAAGGAGAGAACTGGCGGTTGAATGTATGTAAAAAATATGTGAAAAGATGTCTTCTGTACTTACCTGGTAGGAGCAATATCATGATTATGAGGGTGGTTTTCCCAAGGGGAGGCTTATCCATCCCACTCCTGCAATTTCCCCAAATGTGGGAAACATGATTGCATAATTTTTGGTAGTGGGAAACTGCCATCACACCCTCCCTAGCAGACAAAAAAAAAAGTTGTCATCTAGTATTGCTTTAAGAAATCTATTTTCTTGGTATTGAGCAGTCAAATCAACTTTGTTATGGTTTATTTAGGATTTAAAATGCCAGTAAACTAGATCTAATATAGAAGATGTCAGTGAAAAAGAAATGAAAGTGAAATCAGTAATAAAAGTTAAATTTTTTTTGATGATGGGTTGTTAATACTCAAAGAGAAACATTGTTTAAAAAGGGGAAGATTTTTTACCAGGTAATGTTTAATTCATTTCTTCTAGTTATAGTCAGGTAAGACTGCCTCCATGTTTTATTTTGTTTCAAGTTAGAATCACTTTTGGTTGGATAACTCGTTTTAATGACATTACTATGGAAAGATTTTTAAGAATTGGGACCAATCATTTTTAACTAAAATGAGAGGTCATGATATTTAGAAGCATGTGACTATTTGTTTAAACTGAATTATTTAATGAATATTATTCATCTTTTAATATCTTTCCCTATTGTATGTCAGTGTCATACTCATGTCCAAGAGTAGTAGATTATTAAATCTGATTAATGAATTGGATTTTAAATAGTGGTCAGTTACTGTTTTCCTTAAAGAGAGGAATGTTGTTTTTGCTTACTATGAATACTTAACCTTTTTTTTTTTGTCTTAAATGCTGACACAAGGCTGCATTACAGGTAAAAAAAGGAAAAGACCTAATCAAACTAAAAAGCAAGGAAAAGTATGTCTAATGTAATTATTTAGATTTTTTGGAATTGAAATCGATCATTTGAAGAAACAATGGTGCTGTGCACATTTATGTACATGCCTTTTGGATATGTGCATGCATTTCTGATAGATTTAGAGCTAGGAATAAAATTGCTGGGTCATAGCATGTGTGTATGTGTGTATATATGATCAGTGTTAGAAGATAATGCTAAGTTGTTTTTCAAAATGTTATACCATTCCTGGTAAGCAGAACTGTGTGAGAGTTCCCGTTGCTCCTTGCCACCTCCTCATATTGTGAGAGTTTTCAATTTTTTGCCTATTTTGGTGGGTAGATATGGACATCTTGTGGTTTTAATTTATGCTTTAGTCACTAATGGCCTTCTCTGATGTCTATTGGTCATTTGGATATCCTCCTTGTTAAATGTCTGTTAGTCTTTCTCCCATTTTTCCATCAGGTTGTCTAACTGTTGATCATATCTTCAAATAGTATAGATGTTAGTCCCCCTTTGGGGTATATACATTTTAAATTTTCACATAGTTTTAAAGATATCTTTTCTGTTTGGTGCCTTTTGTGTCCTTCCCAACCCAACATCACAACAATGTATCTCCTGTAAAATCTTGTGTTCATGTGTACATGCTAAGTTGCTTCAGTTGTGTCTGACTCTTTGCGACTCTATGGACTGTAACCTGCCAGGCTCCTGTCCATGGGAATCTCCAGGCAAGAATACTGGAGTAGGTTTTCATGCTCTCTTCCCAATCCAGGGATTGAGTCTATGTCTTTGGCAAGAGGATTCTTCTTCCCGCTAGCACCACCTGGGAAGCTTTGCTTTTTATATCTAGGGCTTTAATCAGTCTGTAATTGATTGTGTGTGTGTGTGTGTGTGTGTGTGTGTGTGTGTGTGTGTGTGTGGTTTTTGAGGTAGAGATCCAGTTTCCATATAAGACATTTCCATACATGTGAGGTCTGTTTCAGACTCTCTATTCTGTTTCATTGGTCTTTTTGTCTTAATTACACCAATACCATGCTATCTTAATTATTTTAGCTTTATAGCATATCTTGATAATCTGACAAAGCAAAGCCTCCTACCTTCCCTTCTTCAAAAGTGAATTGCTTAAGTTCTGTATTTTCATATAAATACAGTGGCTTTTCAGGTTGCATAAAAATAGCTTTGCACTGGATCTATGAATGAATTTGGGGAAGAATTAATATCTTTATTTTAAATGTCTTCCAGTTCATGAGCCTTGAATATTTCTCTGTTCATTTGTTTTTTCGTAAAATTTCATCATTTTCTTTATCTTTCAGTAGGTGTATTTCTAGATACTTGTATTGGAAATGTTATTGTAAATGTTATCCTTTAAAAATATATTTTCTCACTGTTTACTTTTGTTGTATATTAGAATAAAATTTGATATTTGTGTGTTGATTTTGTAACCAGTAGTAGTCTTTTTAAGCTCTCTTTACTACTGCTGCTAATATACCTCTGAATTCTTTTGGATGTGAAGTGTACCGTCACATCGTCTGCAAATAATCCTTTCCTTTTTGTTTATCTTGCTGGCTAGGACTTTCAAAATAATCTTGAATCAAAGTGCTTATAGTGGTCCTTCTTGTCTTGCTTGCAATTTCAAAAGGCAAAATTTCATTTGAGTCCCTTCATTGTCTTGCCTTATATTCCTTGGGCTCCACACCAAAGCTTCAAGTTCTCCTGATAAGACAAGCTCCTGATGTTACAAAGAAATCTTTGGAATGTTGCCAAACTCGATTATATCTATTGCTGACTTAATTCTGTCAGCATAATTAAATAAATTATAGCTCCAAATAAATTTAAATGAAGGAATTAAAATTTCCCTGATTTTTTTGTCCCCCCCCCCGAAGTAAAAGCAGAAAGAAATGTAGCAGTTTATTTACAGATTATTTCATTTGATTATTTTGGATTATCATGTCCTTCACAATGAAATTTTGAGATATATCAGCAGTGTTTGCGTGTAATTCTGAAGTGTGCCTAGTTCCTTTTCCCATCATCGTAGACTATCAGATTTAGAAAGCTCTTAGGTGATTATCACTCTGCTTCTCCTCCAGTGCAGAACTCTTGCATTCCAGTATTCTTGGGAGATGGTCATCCAGTCTCTACCAAAATCTTTCTCAAGATGGAAAGTCTACTCCTCTCTAATAGTATAGCATTCTAATTTTGCTTATTAGTCCAGAAGTAATTTTGAAGTTTCAAGATTGATTTTTGGAGTTTTTGATTTGGAGATCACAATGATTTTTCAGTTTTGTGGAAATTACTTTGGAAATTCACCAGGAAATATTTTAAATATAGAATTTCTGATTTTAAAATTTAGTGGCTCCTTGGAAGAAAATTGAAAGTTTGAATTGCATTCAAGTGAAAACTAGCATGGTTAGATGATTGGAGATGACTATGAGTGATTTTATAATCCTTATAAAAAAGTGAGCTCAGAATGCCTACTTCACACGGTGGTACTTCTTCTTTGCAAAAATAAACTTTTTGTAATTCTTTTTCTGAACCCCCAAATAGTGGAGTTATTGTTTCTACCAAAAACAGTACAACAATATAAAACTACCATAATAGTAATATATTTAGAAAATAGTGGTAGATTTAACTAATCCCAAGTAGAAATACATATATTCCTTTAAAAATTTGTTAGCAGACACGTCAATATTGGAATTAAATGAAAACATTTAAAACAACACCATTAGGATATCACGTTGTTCCCTTTGTCTATTTTTATACATATTATTTTGTTCTTTTAATCACAGTGTGTACAATTTATTTATCCAGGTTATATAATTTATAAAATTTTTATATTTGTTTTTCTCTTTTAATGTGTATTCTGTATAGTCGTTTGTGTTATTGCATAATAGTCCACTGAATTATGATACATTAATACGTTGAAGCATTCTTCTATTATTGAACATTTAGGTCTCCCCTTATAAATGTTGTTGATATAACTATCGTAATACAATGCTTTTCTACTGTTTGAGCTGTTTCTCTAGGATAGATTTGTCTAGGGAAATCAGTAAAAACCATACAAACTTTTTAATGTGTTATTTTGTTTAGGATTTCTCCAATGATGATTCTAAGCTAGAATATAACGTAGATGCTGCAAATGGCATTGTTATGGAAGGTTATCTGTTCAAACGTGCCAGCAATGCCTTCAAAACTTGGAACAGGTAATATATTTCAAACACCAGTCTTGCTCTTTCCATATCCTCAGTTTTCTGACTTTCTCTATGGTTTAGTGACTCTTTCCTTCATAATTCTCTAAATTCACAATCGCTAGTAACTTTTCTGAACTACATGTATTGGAGATAAGTTGCCCCTCTAGGAAAAAGGCCTTAAGAAGCAAGTGAAAAATAACACTAGCAAATGTAAATTCTAAAATTTAAGCAAAGTTTAAATTGGGAAGCAAGGAGAATTTTTATAGTGCTTGGTTTGTAATGACTAGGTTACTACAATGAATGAGTTTTTAAATGTGAGCTTCCTCCCATATTTGTTATGAAATAGATCTAATTGCAAGTTGTATGTTGAGTGTAATGGATGAATAGAACAAGTGGGCTTTTTTTCCTTTTTGCATTCCTCCTTTATATGCATGTTTATGTACATTTTTACTTAATTTTGGCTTGTGAATCTTTAAGTGAGGTGATCCTGGTTTTTTGATCTTTGCAATAACTTTAACCAGGCTTTTTAGAATATGGGATGAGTTTTATATGTAAAGTGTATGTGGCAGCTGGTGTTCCTTTTTTCTTGGCTTGATGCCTACTGAAAACTTACATGTTTTTTCTAAACTGATTTTTTAAAATAAATGTTGATCAAGTAAATATCTTTTAAATGAATGTGTAAAATATTTTATTATAGTTCTCATGTATTAATAAAGTGAAATCATTTCAGACATGAAGGCAAAAGGAAAGAGCAATTGTCTCAGGATCATCTTTCTGACTAGCAGTGATTAGTCTTTTATTCAAGGATAACGCCTTCATGGGAAAAAAAAAAAAAGAACTATTTTGTAATAGTTGAGAATAGTATCAGATTCTGGTTAATTGATTTAATTACTATTATATTATTGGTTGAATGTGTATATTTTATTTGCTACTTGAACAGGATATGAATTCACTTAATGATAGAGAAGATAGTTTTCTTTTTTAAAAAAGTGGACATTAGCAAAATAAATAGAATTTTCTTGGTAAGTTTAATTTGGGATACATTTTTGTTAATTGAACTGGAAACGATTATGCTTAAATATTCAAAATATTGAAATGGATTCTTAGTGCACTTATTTTGAGTTCTTGGTGATGAGGTTATATACAAAAAATATTTATTGATATTTTCAAATGTCATTTTAGTATCATTGTATCAGTGTTATTTGTATCAATTCAGTGTCAATGTCATTGAGTATCTCCTTAGCATTTGATATTGTCAGATGTTTAAATGGGACATGATGTGTTGTATTTGAAGTAATTGTTCTTTACCTGAGAATGAATATAAACGGGAAAGAATTGTGATTGTATTTGATATTAAGTTTCTTTGAGTTATGTAGAACTTTAAAAATAATACATGAATATAGAAGGATCTACTAAGATGGCCTGGTTAAGAAAGAAGGTTTAAACTATTGTAAAGTAAAAATGTAAAATTGAAATTTTGTTTTCTAAACTGTAAAAATTAAGCCAATAATCTTTTAAGCCTTTCCTGGCAAATTTCCCTGGCCAGAGTAGGAAATTAATATGAGAAATAGTGTGATTGTCAAATTTTTATAATAAAGAGTTTTCAACCAGTACAATTTCATGAGGTAATGTTAGAATTGAATTTTAACCTTCAGATTTCAAAACAACCGTCTTAAAATTTAACACAGTGAAAATACAATAAATCCATAAAAACCATACCACTATGCTAAGAAGAAATGAAATGAACTTCTATGGAGTACTCTTTAATCAGAAATGGTTGCAGACTTCAAAATGAAGCACAGTAAGTGTTAGTGGAAAATTACATTCCCATTTAGGACAACAGAAGGAAATTAATTGAGTCAAGCATGGATCTTTTTGTTCTTCTATGTTTCATAAATTTTATTAATCGGCATAGACATTAAACCATAACTAAAATCAAGTAGAGAATAGCTATTAAATTCTCTATTGCAGATATGTTACCTACCATTTGCCAAGTAAGAATGATAGTAACTTTGAAAATGAGGCCACTTTTTAAAGGAGATGCGATTTCTATATGGTAGGATAACAGTTATTGATTAAAATCATAGATTGTGGTTAACACTCTGATATTTAGTAAAGAAAATGGCAGTGCAGGGACATGTCTGCTCATTCAAGGTCACATACTTGGTTTGTGACAAAATTGAGGCTCAACACCTGGCATTTTAGGAAACTTGCTATGAAAATTCCAAACAATCTGCATTTTGATAAGGTAAGATACAGTTTTGGTAAAAACAACAACTAAAATAGTTTAAAAGCTATTTTTAAAAACTTTTCTAATGCATTTGCACTATTAGGAATAAATTATGGATAGCAAATTATTCATTTTCATATGCCTTTAAAGAATATTTTGATGAAAACACTAATTAAAAGCAGAATTGTAAATAATATAGCATATAAACATATAAAACTCTTTCCAAAGAAGTCAAAAACCTTTTAACAAAAGTCTTAAATATTTTATAGGTTATAGGTCAATAACTATAAAAGGGAGAAGAAAGAGAAGTCTCTTAAATGTTGCTTAGAATTCTCTTCTGCTTTTCAATTTTAAAAATTGGGAATGTACCAAAATTTTTTTTTTTATATGAGGTTGCCAAAAATCTAGTCTCAGGAGATATTTGCAAATAATTTCCTTTTACCTGTATATGACCTCAGACTCTTTCCTACTTGTCTAGTTAGTTCTCTGTCCAGCTTAATTTAATATATTAGCCTCTGAATAAAAGACTGTGTATTTGTGATATTTGTGCCTTAACTACAGAAATCCAGGAATTCAGCTGTTCAATCATACAGATTTTTTTCTGCCCACATTTTTTCTTTTTAAAGATTGTTTGTGAATTAGTTTTAGGAAGCATACTTTCTTGTAGTCACTCTGAAAGGTTTCAGTCATATGATGACAAATTTGCTATTGTCTATAGCTTTATGGAATAGAAGCATACATATTTCAGAGTCAACTTTAAAAAAGATCTTCCTGAGAGAAATGTGAATTTGACTAGGAATTTCCAGTTAGTTTTAAAACCTGATGCTGTATTTCATAAAATCTAAGTATATTTTGAAAGCATCATTCTATAATCTGAAATTTAACCAAAGAGATGGTATTTTTATGTGGTATGATTGAAATGGTGTAAGAAGTGAAACGTCTTATGTTTTATGTGAATTGTTGAGCTTGTTTCTGGTTGGTTTCAGATTTCTAATTTGTAGTGTCTCTTAAGATTTTTATATGTCTGTAACATATTTTTTGAAGATGTGATATCTACAAAATAGTCTTTCCAGGCCATCTTCTCAGTGTGGCAACTTCACTTCAAGCTCCAGTCAGAGCTAGATGGATTACTAATACCTATATTTCTCTTTTGCTTTTCATGATAAATTTAGAAAGCGTGAAGGAACAATAAAAATAATTAAATATTAGCATTATTTAGTAATGAACTGTTAAAACTAATAAGGAAGTGGAATAATTAACAGTATGCTCAGTCTTTGTTAAACTGGAAAATGTAGCTAAAAGCATAAAATGCATTATACAGTATCTTAAAGCAAAGTGTTCTATTTGTTTCTAGTACAGATACAAATAAGAAGTGTATATATAGATTAAAGATAAACTCTACTTATGTGTGGCCTTAGAGTGTTTGCTATCGTTTGATGAAAAGAGGGTGAGCCGGTGGGAGGAGCTTTTCGTTTTGAAATGTTCTCATTTGTTTCAGGTTTATGTAGACATAGCTGTAGTGATTGTGTTTCCTTTAATTTTTTAAGATGAGGAAAGGTACTATTTATATCTTAGAGCTATAACCATAGAGGCAGATAACTCCCAATAATAGTAGAGTGTGTGAATATTCTCAAGAATAGTAGAGTGTACAGAATTTTCTCTACCATAATGCTTTGAAGAATATTTTGAATATTTCTAAAATATTAGCCTTTCAGATTCCTAAGAGTTGGAATCAGTTGTATAAATGCATATATGTATAATGTCAGCAAAATGCAACAGATATTTTTGATTCTTTTGTTAGGTTATGAGCTTAAGCTGGTTCCTTTAATTCTTGCTTTATTTTCATATCATGCTAGTCCTTTGCTTATTTTGCACATTTGCGTTTTCATTCTTTTACCACCTTTCCCTTATGTTTTAATCCTGCCCCATTTTTTCACATGACAGGAAAAAGCCCGATCATATCAGGTACCAAATGGCTTCCTTCCCCTCACCCCTGCCTTACTCCAACTTCCTCTTTGGCACGAGAAAACTCGTAATTAACCTGCATTTCAGTTGGATTACTTGCAATGGATATAAAGTCTCTTAGGTTTTAAATTGGGAAGAAAATGTAAACATCTTATTTGAGGAACAGAATTATACCTTTTCATTGCTTTTATCCTCAATTTGTTTTAATCTGGAAAGGAACATTTGATGTGTAAATAGTTGTCCAAAGAAGACATAGCTTAAGTAATACAAGTACTACGAGTATATACACACATATATATGTGTGTGTGTCTGTGTACATATATATATACACATATATATGTAGGTATGTATTTTTTAGGGGAAATAAGCTAGTAAATGTTTTTTAAATTTTTGAAATAGTAATTAGGTATTAGTCTCTTTGGTAATCACCTTATTAATTATGTTTAAAGGAAACATTGCCAATTCCTAGCTTTTTTGTTTGTTTTACCACTTTGGTCTTTTTCCTTGTGAAAACTAAATTGAATTTTAAATAAAGAAACATATATATGTTCAAGCTTTTAATTTTATTAAATGTTCACTATTTGGCACCTATATGAATCTGCACATGAACCCATCATTTGTATGGTTTTAGTAATAAAGCTTCTACTTTTAGAGATAAATAGTGATAAAGATTTAAAAGTTTGGCTTTTACCCATGTTCTTGATTTCAAGTAAGTCTTGGGACTAGTGTTCAAAAATTGTAAAAGATACTTGATTTATTATTTTTTAATGTATTCCCCCCCAGTTTTGTCATATAGAAGCTCTCATTGATATTTAAAAATTAATATTTGCTCATGAATGTAAAATTTTGGTTCAAAATTTTTATTATATTGAGTTGTCTCAGTTTGAGATAGATATAAAATAGTGTCTTAGTTTTCTTAAAACCAAAAAAATTTCACTTTTGAAAACTTATATTTTGGCTTTTTGGTCAGTTTATGAATCTTGTAGAATATAGTATAGTTGTCAGCACAATGCTTTCCAACATTTGTCTTTTTTATTATTTAATTACCTTTTAAAGTATATTCAAATTGCAGGTGGCATGAGCTTGAAATATTAAATATTTTTCTGTATCCTGTAGATTGTGAACATTTTTCCTTTTACTGGAGGTCTTAATAATAACTGGGATTATTCTAGAGGAGCAAAGATTATATTTTATTTTGCTTACCTGATTAAAGTCTTGATCAATGTAAATGAGTATAGTTAGCTCTTTTTTTTTTTTTTTTTTAATGGTAGAGGAGGGGAGATAGTATCATAAGACATACTGAGTTTGGCAATTAAAATTTTTTTCTACCCAGGATAGTTGTGATTTTTTTTCACTTAGGAGATGCCAAATTAAGATGAATTCATAGTGTCTTGAATTTATAATATAAACAAAAATTGATGATGTGAGAAAGTTCCTCATAAGCAGATAAATGGCAGGGGAACTAAGTTTCAGAAATATAAATGATCTATAAAGTTAATAATCGAACAGAATCTAACAAAAAAACCATAAGTTTTTATCTAGTATTTTGTTTTTATGTTTAGAGGCTATTATTCTAAGATTCAGCAGGTCAAAAGAAATTTACTTTCTGATGACCTCAGAAGCATGAAAAGTTTACCTGGATGCATTTCCATTGTTCAATGAAATTCTTTGTAGTTTTTCATCAAATTATAAGTATTACTATGTATAAAACTTAAGAATTTTTAATAATATAGTTTACTTCAAATGATTTTTTAAAAAATGCTTTAATCAGTATCAGAGATTGTTTCCATTGCATGTCATCCCATGTGGCAGGGCTGCACCATTTTGTTTGTTTGGAGGTATTTCCTTTAACATTTCTAACCAACCATGTGTCCCAGAACAAAGAGACCCAGAAGTTCTTCCTTTTCTAGCTCATCTCTTGATGATTTGTGTTTAGAGGCAACCGACTTGGTTTTTATCTAGATGCTTGTTTAACAGATCTGTATTTTAATGGTAAAGGTGAATACCTTTTTAAATAGCAAGAAAACCTAACAATCTGTCTAGCTTAAAAATAGAAAAGCATCTAATCATTTTCTCAGCCTTGGAGAATTAACTTAAATTTTTTGAAATAGAAGTTCTAAACATGTCTAAATATGATTTTTAGTGCTTTGTATTAGTATCAATGAAAAGGTAGAATCTCTATCTGCTAATAGATTAATGACTAATGTTTATAATAGAAATCATCTCACACGTAACTAATTTTAAAATAATGACTCAAATATTGTTTTACCTTTCATGCTTGATGAGAATTTTTGCTTCCTTTTATGAATGGCTTTTGGCTTTGATTTTTTTTTTTTTGGTAAGTCTTCAGGTCTTTTATTGTTTTAATAAATTAGAATCAGTAAATATGCCATACATAGGTTAGTTTTTTCTTCTAAAGAAGATTACAAGTAAAATGCCAATTAATTTACAGTAATGAGCAGAACAATATAAATAATTGTGTGACACATTTTTAGTAATAACTTTGATTTTTCTGCTAAGAAATATTTTACATGAAAGTAAGGCCAAGTGAATTGGCGACAGTCTCCGATTTCTTATCATTTCTAAAAGGATGATATAATTTTCTGTTTTGCTTTACAGATCAAATGCTTGTTGAATTAGGTGCAGAAAGGTTGAAAACAAAGCACCATTTGTTTCAGTCTTTTATTGTATACAAATGAATAGTCTTATTTATAATATAAATTTATTTCTACTTTATAACACAAGCAAATTATTTTGGGGGAAAACTTTAGTTATTTTGGAGGAAGCTCAAAAAGCTAAATTTTTATTTTTTTAAAAATTATTATTTGTTAATGGCACAAAGTATAACAACTTTTGTTAGGGTATAAATTTCTGACATAAAAATGAATAAAAAATATGGTAGTTTTCTTTCTTATTCTGTGGTTTTAAAATTGCCTGAAATTTTAAATTTCAGTAGTTATCTCATTGGCATCAGTTTATATAAAGCAAAACAAAACAATGCTCTTCTAAAAACTTAATTACTATAAACTGATTTTCTAGTACTTTCTCAAATATTTTGTTTCTAACAACAACTGAAATAAATTATGTTTGTGAAAATGTAATCTATTTTATATTTATTTAGACGCTGGTTTTCAATACAGAATAATCAGTTGGTTTACCAGAAAAAGTTTAAGGTAGGTGTTTTGTTAAGTAATTAAGTGAAAACCCATTGAATCCTCCACTTCAGTTTTTATCTGTTCCTCTTGGTATAGCATTGAAGTTTGTAAATATGTATGTGTGCAAAGTTATCATTTGTTAGTTTTATGTTTGGATATGTAAAAAAGGACTCAGGAGTGGAAAGTATCAACATTGTTTACTGAATTCTTAATTCCTATCTTTGAGATGGATTGTTCTGTGTCTCAGGATTATTACTTTTATTTCTTCACATGTTTCTTTGTCCATTTGTGAGACAGGAATTCCCTAATACTGTTTTGATGCTAAAGGAAAGGTTGCATTTAAGAAATATCACCTTAGGGCCAAAAGTGGTAATAGATAGAAGGGTTAACAATTACATTAAACTATAAGCTTGAATTAATTTAAATAGAAACTTCTAAATTTGTTAATATTGTTTTTACATATTTGTTTTCTTGAGCCTGATTTTAAGAGTGAGGTATTTTCATTTAATGGAAAGGTATAATGAGATTATATGTGACTTGATAATGTTAAAGATAATTAGAGAAAAGAACTAATAGTTAATTGAGGATTTGATTTTTACCTAGTTAACCTTTATGAATAATCTGTTCAACTGTAAATTTCAAATACCCACCTACTTTCCTTTTGAGATGACACAATGTGAAATTTTACTTGCTAGGTTCTATGGTAGCAGGTTTATTCCATACAAATTCTTTAACTATTCAGTTCATGTTTTTTTCTACCCTGATAAGCTTGGTTTTGGTTTCTATTTTTATTAAGTGTTAAAAAATGATAAAAAATTCTCATTTTCTTAGATATTTTAAGAAGCATATATAAGCTTTTTATTTTTCTTTCAGTTATTAAAACTAGACTCATGAAAGACTTCTTTTTTGGAGGAGAGTGGCTTTTATTATATGTGCATGGGGATCAGGAGAAAAATAGATTTGAAAGAAAATGGAAGAAGATTAACAGGAAGCTAACATTTATTGAGCACCTGCTAATTAATTAACTGTGAAGTGTTGGACTAAGTTTATATGAACTATTTCATTTAATTCTTATACAGCAATTCTATGAGGCAGATAAAATTCAGTTTAGTTCAGTCGCTTAGTCATGTCCGACTCTGCGACCCCATGAACCGCAGCACGCCAGGCCTCCCTGTCCATCACCAACTCCTGGAGTTTACCCAGACTCATGTCCATTGAATCGGTGACACCATCTAACCATCTCATCCTCTGTCATCCCCTTCTCCTCCTGCTTTCAATCTTTCCCAACATCAGGGTCTTTTCAAATGAGTCAGCTCAGGTAAAATTAACAGGACATAATCACCTTTATATAAAATTAGTTATATCTATATTGATAACTCCTATTTCTGATCTAAAATAAGATCAAATGTAAACCTTTAAAATTAGACCATTTATTCCAAGTACTGTTTCCCCCCCCCAAGTACTATTTTTAAGTATGTTTTTATTGGTAGTGATATTTAAAGCCTAGGTTGATAAATACGGGAGTTTTGTTTCTTTGTTTTAGGATAATCCCACTGTGGTGGTGGAGGATCTCAGGCTCTGCACAGTGAAACATTGTGAGGACATAGAACGACGATTCTGCTTTGAGGTGGTCTCTCCAACAAAGTGAGTGGTTCTAAAGAATTTGAGAGTTGTTTTTGTGTTTCTATAGCTTGTCTTAAAGAACTTTCTAGAATACAGAAAGATTTGTTACAGTTGTGCCTATAAGAGCTAAAGAGGAAAAAAGTGTTCTCAATTAAATTTGAATTATGAATGAGTACACACATATTAAGGGTTACAAGTCAGATATTTATGTAACTTTTACACAGTATCATAGTCCTTAAATTCTGATGATTACTATGGCTATATGGAAACATTTTGACTTGCATGGTAATGAACTGAAGTCATATATCAGATAAATTTCTTTGATAACTTATTATTTCATATGTCTACTCAATGAAAAATATTAATGTTATTTTATGTGCCAAATTTAAAGTTTTTTTTTAATACGCAGAATAGGTGATTTGTTTTCGGTAGGTAATTTATTTCATTGACTTCTTGATTTCTTTATGAACATACTACCTAAAGATAGTGAAATAAAACCTTTCAACACAAATTATTTTTTGTTAGAAAATTATTATATAGCAAAGTTGACAAAAAAATAAACCTTATTTTTTGGGTTAATTTAGTTTCTGAGAAAACAATGTTATTTCCTTTTAGAAGTTGTATGCTTCAGGCAGATTCTGAAAAGCTGCGCCAGGCATGGATTAAGGCTGTTCAGACCAGTATCGCTACTGCTTACAGAGAGAAAGGTGATGAATCAGAGGTTAGTAAACAGTATTGCAATACAAATTGATATTTTGCCAAAGTTTTTAATTTTAATTGCAACATTGCATGATTATAACGTTCTTTTTTATGGAGGATGATTTTTTTGTATTGAAATGGGTTTTATTTTGAAATTATACATTTAGTTTCTTGTTTATTTCTCTTTTCTTTTTATTCCAATATATCAGTGTATGTTTAATCCAGTATTTGAATATGTATCTCAGGTATTCTGATACAAGTATTTTTCCTCAAATATTTTATTTAACCTAATAAAACAGTGAATGGGAAAGGTATTTAACTCTAAAACTGGTTGAAGAGCCAAAAAAAGGAAAGCTCATATTTTTAGTTGAAATCTCCCTGGAGAAGATAAGCTGAATATAAGAGTCTGGGGTTGTAGTCCGGCGTTAGCTACCTGGTGAGTTTACAGACTCTTTTGAGCAAGGCCATGAGTGAGTCTTAAGAAATGAAAAATGTCTTTTGGTTAAGTGTGGAATTTTTAGGTTGGTAGTGATTATTCTTAAGAATTTTAATGGCAGTGTTTTCTTGTTTCCAGAGTTGCTGTTGGAGTCTTTCATGTTACCAATCTTTAATATTCCTCCTCTCCTATTTCTTTGTTTTCTTTTTCTGGAATTGTTGGACTGGTCTTATGATTCTCTTATTTTTTGTGTGTGTATGTTTTTTTTTTTTTTGCTCTGCAATCTGGGAGATTTTACCAGTTAGTCTTCCAAACTTTCTATTGAATATTCCAGCACATATTTAATTTCCAAGAGTTTCTTTTTGTTTACTGAATGTTTATATACATAAACCTGTTTTTTTTTTCATGCATGCAGTGTTAGAGTTGTGGTTCTTAATCTTGACTGCACAGTATGATGATACAGGAAGTTTTAAAAAATCCCAGTGCTTAGGTCCCACACCAGAACAATTGAATGGAGTTGGGACGCAGGCATCAATATATTTAAAAGCTTTCTACTAATAAATGATTTCTCTGTTCAAGCAGTGTTGAGAACCATTTTATTAGGGGCTTTCCTTGGCTATCTTGTTTTCTGCTCCTAGTTGCAAAGTGCTGTAAGATCTCAGGACTTTGTTGACTGTGAGCTTCACCAAAGTGTGGACCATTGTTGAGGAACAATTAGAGTTAGGATCTTTGGAGTCTTTTCAGCTAAGATTCCCCAGAGAATACTCACCATTCTCCTGTGTAGGGGTAAGGGACTGGCTGGGAGTTAATTGCTGGGGAACCCAGCATTCAGTTATGTATACGTTCATTTAATCCTGTGCTTACCTCCTTTTAGGTAAATGCCATCGAGTCACTTTCTGTTTTCTTTCTCAGTGAATGAACCTCTTGTCATTTGTATGTCTTTGTAGAGAGCAGTTCACTAATGGCAACATCAGGGAGGGGACCTTTGATCTCAGTTCTTCTTAATCATTTCTCCCACTTTCATCCCCACTTCCAAGATTAACTGGTACAACTCCTTGAGCCTGTTGTCTGTTATGTGATGTAAATTGATGAACTCTTAGATTTTTCTTATTATTTCCTTAGATTTTGCCTGGTCTACTCTGTTACCATTCATCCAGCCACTTTGCAGCTTCCCCAGTTTTGTTGCTTTTATTTTCTTTTCTGTTATCCCTATTCTTGTGGATAAATGTTTTGTTTTCTTTTAAATTAAAAAACCTTAAGTTTCTAAAGTAGATTACAGGTATCATGTCATTCCACACTAAATAGTAATTTCTTAATATCATCTGTAACTCAGTCTATTCAGATGTCTCCAGCTGTCCTAAAAATGTCTTTTACAACTTGTTTTACAAAGTAGGATCTTTTTTGTGACTGGGCATTGCATCTAGTCGAATGTTCCTTGTCTTTCAATCTAGAATATTTCCTGTTTGTTTGTTTTTTTTCCGTGACAGTGAGTTGCTGAAAAGGTTAGGCTTCCTGTTCCAGTTGAATTCCTTCTCATAGATTATAACATAGGTGATGTGTATACTTCATGTTGCAATGGGAGAAATACAATATTGTTGCCCAACCATTGCTAATGCTAAAATCTTCTTTGTGAAGATAAAGCAAACGCGTTGGATTAGGGAGATGACAGTGTGATCCCTTCATTGTCATGTTACATTTTCTTTCTTGTTCCCAGTCTATTAGTACTTCATTGCTTTGTATAACAAATCTACTTTGTCTTACTTTAACCCTATAAAGTCTAGACCCCATCAACCATTCATTTAATAGTTTTGTAGCTGAATTTGTAATTTTATTGGAAATTGCAAAATGATGATTTTGTAATTCTTTCATTCCATTTTAATTTGTTAACTTGCATTCTTATGTGGAGTATAGGTTTTCTTCATCAGCGGAGGTATTTAGTTAGTTTAATAAGATGCTTAAACTTTTGCTTTTAATTACCACATTTAGTTGGTTTATTAGCTATCTGAACTGGGGACAGATAAATGTTTTGGGGGATATCATTATAAACTTATGGATTTTTAAAAACATAATAGGTCCCAATTAGTTGTGGTAATTACTCTTTTTTCACATTCAAATTATCACACCTTTGTCCAATAAGGACTCAGGTAATGCCTGTATAAATTTCTCTAGTTTTTAGCGGAGTTGTGAGCGTGAACAAATTTAGATGTGTATCCAGATCATATTGATGAAGAAGCTAGTGGATTGCTGAAATACCTGTGTTAGCAGAATCGTACACCAGAAATAGTAGGGATTACAGAAAAAATAGGGATAGGGCCAACCTAAAACCTACCTAACTTTGTAACTTGAATAATTTTAGGAACTTTAAAATCTCAATAAAAATATTAGCACAGTTGAATTCCTAATAAATGAACACTATAGTATAGAGGACAGATAGGACTTACCTTTAAAAATTGGTGAAGATAGCTTAAAGGAAGGGTACAGAAGGGTTGAGGCTTTGGTGACATGTGCAAAACACATAAATATCAGAGAGAATGGTGTAGTAAACACTTTCAAGTCATAGCACGTGGCCAAAATGAGCCAAGAAGAATGAAGAATGGGTGTCAGTTTCAGTCCTGTATTCCTTGAGGTGGCCAGCCCACGTTCTCCTGTGTTACTGTACTTTGCTTTCAGCTTCTCTAATTTGGTTCAAAAGCATTAGCTAATAAAGGAAATATTGAGAATGAACCAGCATGATTTGTGCATTGACATCCTTTTTCTGTATGATAATTGGTTATGAGCTAATTCACATTATCAAATGTGTTTTAGTAACATAGGTTTTATTTCTTTTGTTTAATTTTAAAGTAATCTATAATTTACAGAGGAGTTCCAAGTAATGCAAATAATTTTTCCCCTGAACTATTTCAGAGTAAGCAGCTAACATATGCTATATCACTCATTATTAATTTATTGAGTTCTTCCCACAACTAGGACATTTCTCCTGTATAACCATAATCAAGAAATGAGCATTGGTACATTACTACTATTTAGTTCTCAAATGTCAGGTTTTAATGGTTGTCCCAGTAATGTTCTTTACAGCAAAAAGATCCAGTCTAGAAGCACAGGTCTCTTTTAGTTGTCATGACTCCTCAGTTTCCTTCAGTTTTAGTAATAGTCCCTCAATCTTACTTTGACCTCCTTGACCTTGATTGTATTGAAGATTGCAAACTTTTGTAGAATATCCCATTGTTGATATGTTTACTTACAAAGTTATGCATTTTTGGTAGGAATATTATATAAATGATGCTGTGTCCTTCTCACTACATCCTCTCAGGTGGCCCAAGATTTTGATTTGTCCCATTTTTGGTGATGTTACTTTTGATCACTTGATTAAGGTGGTGCCTGCTAGACATCTCTACTGAAATACTGTCTTTGTAATAGTATTTTGTATGTATGGGGACTATGTACTTTGAGACTATGTAAATATTCTTTCTTATTCAAACTTTAAATTTTAAAATTAATTATATGAGGATACAACCCTGTTTTATTCAATGTATTATGAGTCATTACTATCATTATTTGTTTTGTTGCTCAGATTGACTCGTTTCTCTAGTGGAGCCCTGGATTCTGTATCCTTTTGACATTTCGCCAACAATCTTGAAGTTCTTCCCTACGTTCTAGCATGATGAGATGTTCTGAGTTCATCTTTTGTACTTTCTCTGTACTAGCCTTGAAATCAGCAGTTTCTCCATAGTACCCTAATTCTTTTGGGTAGAGAATAGTTTTTAGAAAGCAAGATAAGGGAATGTACATGTGTATGACTTTATAAATCTATTTATATTGAAACCCGTAGGGCACCTGTTGTCATCTCCAGTCCTAATGTAATACAAGGGTTTGTTCTAACTTTCTCCCTTTTCATATAAATATGAAGTAAGAAATCTGACTTCCATTTATTTTTAGCAGGTTTGCTTCTATGATCAGTCCCCCTGTATGTGACCAGTATGCTTTCTCTGCTACCGTTTCCCGCCTGCCAGACTAACACCTCACACTAGGCGGCACTGCCGCTTGGTCGGTCCTCTCTGTCCTCAGGCTCTCGTTTCCTTTGTTTGATGGGCTCCCTGTGCAGAGACCCTTCTTCTCCTGCTTGGGAACCAGCAGCCTGCACGGGGTCACTCTCATCGGAGGGTGTGCGCCTCACCCGGCTCAGTCCTCTCTACAATACCATATCCCCACTGTCTTTGCTTAGCCACACTTAACGGCTATTGAATTGAGTTTTCAAGAAGGGCAAGATTATATTTGTGTGAATTCTGTTCTAAAATACTGGCTTATTAAAGTTGAAATGTTTTTAAATCAAAAGACCTTTTAGGCCATATATTTATTTGCGTAGGATCCCCAAACTCCGTTTTTGTACTTGGTCATTATTGGTATAGTCTTTGCTGTGCACTTAAAAAATTAGTTTTTTGCTTATCTGCCACCTTTTGCTTTTCTCCTGGTTTCTCATGAGCTTTTAGACATTGTGCATTATATTGTTGAGTCACTCTGTAATTATAATTATGCAGTTGATCTGTTCTTTAGTAAAAGGCCATACCATTTTCAGTAATTCACTGCAGTAATTGAAACAACTTGCTTGCAGTTCATTGACTACCTTGGAAAGACTTGGTATAAAATAGTATTTATTTTATTCTTGAGTCTTAATAGTCTCATGCGTACTCTCTCTGTCTCTCATCCTGCATGCTAAATTCCTGTTCCTCTTTCTCTTTGCCTTTTTATCTTGTACATACAATCATTGTGTTGAGTTATTTATTATTATTAATGTGTTTCTCTGTATAAGACTAAAGGCCAATTGATGGCAGATCCTGTATATTTTCATTCTTGAGCCCTCAGTGTTTAGAACAGTGTCCTTCTTAGGCCCATAATAGGCCTTCAGATTGTTGATTGGAAGCTTTTGTTTGGAGCATGTAGTGTGCAATGTAGTATTACAATCCTTTTTTTGTTTTTTTAAATCTTAATTCTTTTAGAAGCTGGATAAGAAATCGTCTCCATCCACAGGGAGCCTGGATTCTGGAAATGAGTCAAAAGATAAGCTATTAAAAGGAGAAAGTGCGTTGCAGCGAGTCCAGTGTATACCTGGCAATGCCAGCTGTTGTGACTGTGGTCTGGCAGACCCACGATGGGCCAGCATCAACCTGGGTATCACCCTGTGTATTGAGTGTTCTGGGATTCACCGGTGAGTAGGCCCACCTGGGGTGAGAGACTTCTTTTGGTTAAACACACATAAATTATTGTGTCCCAATGGTTAGAGGACTTTCTCTCCTGCCTAATTTGACTGCCAGTTTGTGTCTTTGTACCTTTTATCAAGTGGATAAAATTCTGGTTTGTGAAGTGATTTTGAGGACTTTGATTCACCATTAACCGGAAGATCTATCCCTATTTATATATGTGTTGAGGGCTATATTAGAGACTGTGTCACATTAAGATAGAATAATAACTTGCATAATGTGCAAATAGAGACTTGAAAGTTTTATATATTGATGCAGTCTTTTCTTTTTCCGACTTAGGAGTCTTGGAGTTCATTTCTCAAAAGTACGATCTTTAACTTTAGACACCTGGGAGCCTGAACTTTTAAAGGTAAAATAAATATTTGCTTTAAAATATTTTATGTTTTCACATAAAAGTCAAGATTTTTTAAATTTATTTATTCTTTTGCCACTTGGCTATGCAGGATCTTAGTTCCCCAACAAGGAATCAAACCTGTGCCCTCTGCAGTGGAAGGGCGGAGTCCTAACCACTGGACCAGCAGGGAATCCCCAAAAGTCAATGTTTTAGAATATGGGTTTGCAAATGTAAGAGTTTCTCAATGCTAAGAGTGAATTAAATTGTATTGGAGTATATCTGATGTTATTTTGGCAAATCTGGTATTTTATTACTGTTTTTTTTCAGTTGCTAAGCTTAAGTAGCACTCTTAATTGTATGTCAGTTCACTTTTTTAAGGAAACTAGCACCCTTGCATTTTTATGTTTTCTCAAAGATTAGAGTCTATGCCTTAATTTTAGTATTTTGTAATTATATAAATTTTTATTAAGAATATGAGATATTGTCATAGCTGCATAACAGATTGGTATATCATGTTATTATTGCATTATTTTAGCATAGGCACATTTGAAAATTTACATTTGTCAGGGGTAGTAGTCATCAAACTAAGACATTCTTTTACCCTGTGTAAGGGTTTATATCTATGAAAGTGTCATAAATAATTTTAGATCACAACTGGGTTTTTAATAAGTGAAAGTAAAAGTCGCCCAGTCGTGTCCAACTCTTTGTGACCCCATGTACTATACAGTCCATGGAATTCTCCAGGCCAGAATACTGGAGTGGGTAGCCTTACCCTTCTCCAGGGGATCTACCCAACCCAGGGATTGAACCCAGGTCTCTCGCATTGCAGGCAGATTCTTTACCAGCTGAGCCACCAGGGAAGCCCAAGAATACTGGAGTGGGTAGCCTATCACTTCTCCAGATCTTCCCAACCCAGGAATCGAACTGGGGCCTCCTGCATTGCAGGTGGATTCTTTACCATATGAGCTACCAGGAAGCCCAAGACTTTCAAAATTTATACTGAATAATAGTGTACCCATTTTAATTCCCACTGTTTAGTATACCTATTGTAAAAAATGTTAGCTTAAAGGTTGTAGTATATTCTACATTTATTTCTGTCTGAAAATTGTGTTTCTTAATGCATTTGTGTTTTTATTTTAATCCATAGATAAACTCATAATCCTTTCAATTATGTAAAGTAAAAAAGTTTTCTTTGTGGAATTATTGTGTAAACCTCTAAATGGAAGTGATAAGCTGGCTCGTATGATAGAGCCCTATTTCTATAGATTCTATAAATTGATATGAATTCAAAAGAGAAGTAAGTGGGGGGTGGGAGCTAGGAATCTAATTTCTGCATCAGCTGTGGGTAGATACGAACTCAGTGGATTCATTTTAGAAATTTTGGTTGAAACACAGCTGTCTGATACTTTTAAAAAAATATTGAAGGAATATTTAGAAATGTAAATAAAATCTAAGGAGAAAATGTGTGTGTGTTGGTCATTCAGTTATGTTCGAATCTTTGCAACCCCATGGACTGTGGCCTGCCAGGCTCCTCTCTCCATGGTATTCTCCAGGCAAGAGTACTGGAGTGGGTTGCCATTTCCTTCTCCAGGAGATCTTCTCTACCCAGGAATTGAACCCAGTTCTCCTGCATTTCTGGCAGATTCTTTTTTTTTTTTTTTTTTTAAGTTTTTATTTTTATTTTAATAAATTTATTTATTTTAGTTGGGGGCTAATTACTTTACAATATTGTAGTGGTTTTTGCCATACATTGACATGAATCAGCCTTGGGTTTACATGTGTTCCCCATCCTGAACCCCCCTCCCACCTCTCTCCCCATCCCATCCCTCTGGGTCATCCCATTGCCCCAGCCCTGAGCATTTGTCTCATGCATCAAACCTGGAATGGTGTTCTGTTTCACATATGATAATATACATGTTTCAATGCTATTCTCTCAGAACGTCCCACCCTCACCTTCTCCCACAGAGTCCATAAGACTGTTCTATGCATCTGTGTCTCTTATTCTGTCTAGCATATAGGGTTATCGTTACCATCTTTCAAATTCCATATATATGCATTAGTATACTGTATTGGTGTTTTTCTTTCTGGCTTACTTCACTCTGTATAATGGGCTCCAGTTTCATCCATCTCAATAGAACCAATTCAAATGTATTCTTTTTAATGGCTGAGTAATATTCCATTGTGTATATGTACCACAGCTTCCTTATCCATTCGTCTGCTGATGGACATCTAGGTTGCTTCCATGTCCTGGCTATTGTAAACAGTGCTGCGATGAACATTGGGGTACACGTGTCTCTTTCAATTCTGGTTTCCTCAGTGTGTATGCCCAGCAGTGGGATTGCTGGGTCATATGGCAGTTCTATTCCCAGTTTTTTAAGGAATCTCCACACTGTTCTCCAGAGTGGCTGTACTAGTTTGCATTCCCACCAACAGCGTAAGAGGGTTCCCTTTTCTCCACACCCTCTCCAGCATTTATTGCTTGTAGACTTTTGGATAGCAGCCGTTCTGACTGGTGTGAAATGGTACCTCATTGTGGTTTTGATTTGCATTTCTCTAATAATGAGTGATGTTGAGCATCTTTTCATGTGTTTGTTAGCCATCTGTATGTCTTCTTTGGAGAAATGTCTGTTTAGTTCTTTGGCCCATTTTTTGATTGGGTCGTTTATTTTTCTGGAACTCAGCTGCAGGAGTTGCTTGTATATTTTTGAGATTAATTGTTTGTCTGTTGCTTCGTTTGCTATTATTTTCTCCCATTCTGAAGGCTGTCTTTTCACCTTGCTTATAGTTTCCTTTGTTGTGCAAAAGCTTTTAATTTTAATTAGGTCCCATTTGTTTATTTTTGCTTTTATTTCCTATATTCTGGGAGGTGGGTCATGGAGGATCCTGCTGTGATTTATGTTGAAGAGTGTTTTGCCTATGTTCTCCTTTAGGAGTTTTATAGTTTCTGGTCTTACATTTAGATCTTTAATCCATTTTGAGTTTATTTTTGTGTATGGTGTTAGAAAGTGTTCTAGTTTCATTCTTTTGCAAGTGGTTGACCAGTTTTCCCAGCACCACTTGTGAAAGAGATTGTCTTTTCCCCATTGTATATTCTTGCCTCCTTTGTCGAAGATAAGGTGTCCATAGGTGTGTGGATTTATCTCTGGGCTTTCTATTTTGTTCCATGATCTATATTTCTATCTTTGTGTTCTGGCAGATTCTTTACTGTCTGAGCCACCGGAGAAGCCCAAGGAGAAAGTTTGCTTCAGTTCTGAGTTGTTTAAAGCTTAACCTGTCTGGACTTAGGCTTCTTTTTTTCAGTTAACTTAGCTGATGTTGTGAGTATATAGCCTTGTGCTAACCACGGTGGAGGGATGGAAGTCTGGCAGAAGATGTGTGAGGAGAAACCCTGTCTTAAAGAGTGGTAATCTTCTAGGCGAGGTATTCTGGTGAAAAATGGAAAAATGCTGATAATGCTCAGTCCTCGTTTCATTTTGTTTTAACTTTCAGCATCATTGTGATATATGCATTTTCAGAACTTGCAAAGAATGAACAATTAAGTATTTGCTTAAGGATTCATATAGTATTTTTTAGGAAATTATAGCTTATTTTCTGTCTTTCTGCCAAACAGCTTATGTGTGAGTTGGGGAATGATGTTATAAATAGAGTTTATGAAGCTAATTTGGAAAAAATGGGAATAAAGAAACCACATCCAGGACAAAGGTACTATTTCAGTTGTGTTAAAATGTTACTTCATCCCCCCCCACCATCTTGAATATAGCTATTATTGTATTTCCCTTTAATTGATATGTAATATTGAAACAGTGGTTCAGAGAGATCATTACTGCTTCGGTTAAAATGTGGCTGTCTCTCTCTTGGGTTTGTTAACTAGATTGTATTTTATAGTCAGATAATAAATTATAATCTCTAGATGAGAGAGAACCTTAAAAATTAAAGCTCTGCAAAGGAATATAAAACCTCTTACTAACAAGTAAAGTAGACAAAGTTCTGTTAGTTTCAGGCCTTTAGAAAGAGATAATCTGTTCATTAATGTCTCCAAGGGTCAAGTTTCTATACCTACAATGGATAATTTTCACATTTTTGACTTTGTTTAGCAAATACTTGTTAATTATATATTTCCTACGTCACATTTTTATATTGAAGGATTACAGGTGAAAAAGGTGACTTCTGGTAAGGGAGAGTACTTAATTGCTGTGTTTTAAGTTTCACTTCCAGTCCTGTTCATGGAGACTTATTGAATGAAGTGGCAAAGAGTGCCTTCAATGTGGATAATTAGTTTTGTTGTTCATGTTACTTTTAGTCTTTATGTTTCTTTATATTAAATATTAAAACTTTGCCATAATCCTGTATTTGACTATATCTTTATAATGAATAGTACTTTTTAAAAGGTGTTGTTCTCTAAACCAATACTGTTTAAATCATAGTCTTATTTTTGTGCAAAACCAAGGTTGTTTGAGTTATCTCAGACCTTGAGATATCCTATTTTAGCCAAAGACTTAGGCATTTTAGAAAGATGTAAGTAGGAAAAGGTATAGAAGAAACTTGACAAGTTTTATAGTTGTATCATAAATCAAAAATTTTAAGTGTGATACCTTTTTTGGTCCCCTTTAAGTTAAAAATGCTGTGTTGTGTTAAGTAGTTATCTTATGAAAACTTATGATCATGACTAGTGATAATTCAGTGTGTGACATTATTTATTGGAGTAAAAATAGAATTGAAGTTAATTTCTATAAATTTTAATAGTGTTTTGGTATTGTTTTTCATTCTTTAAAAAGCAGCAGGGAATATGTGTAGAAATAAATGAGCATAGAAATTAAGAGAATAAGAATGTTATGTTAATACTTGTGACTTTTCAGTTGGTTGATTATTTATATTCATTTAAACATGAAGTCATTGTTCATTAAATATTTGGAAGGAAAACATGTTGCAGAATGTTGCAAAAACAGTTTTAACTAGTATTATGTTTAGTGACTTTCTTTGAAAAATTCAGTATATAATGACTTCTTTTCACTACTGGCCACACTAAGAGATTAAGCAGAACATCATGACATTTTTATATATACCAACCAGACAGGAGAAAGAGGCGTATATCAGAGCAAAATATGTGGAGAGGAAATTTGTGGATAAATACTCTATGTCATCATCACCTCCTGAGCAGGAAAAAAAGGTTGTCTCCAAAAGTTGTGAAGAAAAGAGGCTGAGCATTTCTAAACTTGGGCCAAGTGAACAAATTAGAGCATCTCCCCAGAGTTCAGGTATTATAGTTTATTTGTTGTTTGTATAAGTCACTTTCTTAATTTCTGAATTAGTAGCTGTTGTGGATTTTTTAAATGCTGAAAACAGATTTTCTTCTATATATCATAAGGAAAAATTGGATTTCTCTGTCTTTAAAATAGTTAAATATAAACAGTGTCCTGGTAATTCACATTCCTACATACATTTGACCCTTGAAAAACTCAGGGGTTGGGATACCAACTCTCCACTCAGTTGAAAATTCACATGTAATTTGTAGTTGGCCCTCCATGTATGTGCTGCCTCCATATCTGCTCTGTGGTTCCTCTGTATCACTGGTTCCGCATCAGTGAGTTCCACCAATCCCAGATCATGTGGTACTGTAGTATTTTGTACTGAGAAAAAAATCTGTATAAGTGGGCCATATAATTTAAACCTGTGTTGTTTAAGGGTCAACTGTAATGTATCTATTCTAGGGAATAAAACTGCTTAAAATGCAAGGGGAGATGGGAATTACAGATCTATCATGCAAAAAGCCCTAAATATCTGATTAACCACCTAATATCCTTCCTATTTTTTTTCCTCCTAAATTTTTCCCAATAACGTTTTTTTCCTGCCCTCTTCCCTTCTTACGCCCTGCTTTGTGCTTTGCTAACTTGCATGTCCCCAGTGGTTGCTGTAAATAGCGACGAGGCCAGGCGGGAGTCTCTCTTCTGTCCTGATGAGCTAGATTCACTCTTCTCCTACTTTGATACTTCTTCAAAACTACGTAGTAGTAAGTACTACTCTTGTGGAGCATTCCAAGTCTGTGCCAGTGGTCATTGTGTGATGTGGCCATTTCTCTAGATGTTACCCATTGTCTCAGAATTGCACATTGCTTACAGTCATACGATAAATTAACTCTTTACTATCCCTGACACACTCTGGGGTAATGAGAATGAGATATGTTACGACTCTGAAAATAAGTTTATTTCTAGGCTTCATGATTGATTCATATTTTGATAAGTGAAGTGTACCAGAGAATTAAAATTGTGAAAAGTTTATTCTGGTGGTGGCTGAGTTCATGTTGATGTTTCAGAGCTCATTTTAAAATCTCATTGTTTGTGGGACTTTTTTCTTAATTGTTCAAAACTTTAATCTCTAGCTGGTTTTTCTTTAAAACAGTCAGAAGTAATGACAGTGGAATCCAGCAGAGCTCTGATGATGGAAGAGAATCTTTACCCTCCACAGTGTCAGCCAATAGTTTATATGAACCTGGTGAGTTTGGTGAAATTCAGTGTCAATTGATATTGTTTGCTGAAAAATGCATGTGAAATGTGAAATGCCAAGTCTGATTGAATAGTTTCTAAAGGAAGTGGTTAATCTTTTAGAAGGTACTAAGGGGCAGTTAATACTGCTGAATGAGAAAGCAGCTATTTCTCTTCATATTTGGAAGTTCTGTCCTAGCTGTGTATTTTTCTAAGCCTCATGACATGTGCTGAAAGTAACTTGTCGATAACTAAAGGTAATTTTTAATGCATGTGAACTGTATGTCTTATTACCCGTTATCTTTTGGGGACTGTCTTTTTTCGTATATAATTTTATATATTTATTTTTGGCTGCACTGGGTCTTCATTGCTTTCTTTGCGCGGGCTTTCTTCTAGTTGCAGTGAGTAGGGCCTGCTGTCTAATTGAGGTGCGCAGGCTTCTCAATGCAGTGGCTTCTCTTGTTGCAAAGCACAGGCTCTAGATCTAGCCACTTGGGCTTTAGTAGTTGCAACTTGTGGGCTCTAGAGCACAGGCTCCGTAGTTGGGGCACATGGGCATGTGTGCTTCTCAGCATGTGGAATCTTCCCAGACCAGGAATCGTACCTGTGTCCCCTGAATTGGCAGGTGGATTCTTACCCTCCTTGTAAGAAGAAAGTCCCTGGCTGTCTTTTCTTGTCAGGAGAAAGAGATCAGCAAATCCACCCTCCATCCCACAACTCCCACCAACCACCCCCCCCCCCCCGCACCCCGCCAATTAGGTTTTTCTTCTAACTTGTACTTTCCTCCTATATTCTCTCCTTTATGATTTCAGTGGTTTTGATTTTGCAGAATACTTGATAGGAAGCATTCTTTATGTTATTTGAACTGCTTGTACTGCAAATTGTGATGGTATTAGACCATCACAGGAATAAAGTGGGATTTGGTCTAGTAGTAAAATTCTTTTGGGGTTGTTACTGCGTTTTCTGAGTCCCTAAGTCCAGGCTTATAGTCAGATACCTAATTTTAGTCTAATACAGAGTAATTTACCTACCTGTCAGATACTGGCAAGATCACAGAGACCTGATGTACTAGTCAATATATTTAAAAGAGAAGAAGGCTGTGGGGAGTGATTAGTCTATAGGAAATAAGGTACCTTTGTGAAAATCTTACATCACAACTTCATACTGTGATACAAGTAAGAGTTTGATTTTTTAAAAAGCTGTGGTAAGTTACACATAACATAAAAATTTACCATCTTAACCATTTTCAGGTGTACAACTCAGTGGCATTAAGTCGTTCACACTTTTGTGCTGCCATCGTCACCATCTATCCCCAGAATTCTTACCTTACAAAGAATAAGAAGCAGTGACTTCCCATTCTCTCCCTCCCTGCCAAGGGCTCATTTTTATTTATTTGTGTTTGTTTTTCAGAGGCAGAAAGGCAAGATTCTTCTGTGTTTCTTGACTCTAAACATCTTAATCCAGGACTCCAGCTTTATAGGGCTTCATATGAAAAAAATCTTCCTAAAATGGCTGAGGCTTTGGCTCACGGTGCAGATGTGAACTGGTCTAATTCCGAGGAAAACAAAGCAACACCACTTATTCAGGCTGTATTAGGGGTATGAATTTGTAAATTCAGGTTTTCAGTGGTAATAGAACATAAAAAATCATAATTCATTTTGAGCATAACTTTACATCATTGTTTGCGTTAAGAGGTGGGTTGGAAAACGGAAACAGCAGCTAGTAGTGATTTCTGAATATCGCTTTGTGTAAGTTCAATTTTTTTTCTTCATGGAAGGGAATTCTAGTAATGAACGTAGTGGGCTTTGCTAGATTGCAGACTGCAAATAGAATCCCAGTTAGAAGTAGTTCTTGGGAAGAAAATAATATAATTTATTATTTCTCTGCTTTTGCTGGGGGGCATTTTCTCTTTTTGGCTATTAGAGTAAATACTCTGTTTTTAATAGAAATATATTGTCGTTCACCTTTTGCCCATTGTTGTCTTCTTTTTTCCTCCTAAGGGCTCTTTGGTTACATGCGAGTTTCTCCTACAGAATGGTGCTAATGTGAACCAAAGAGATGTGCAGGGGCGGGGACCATTGCACCATGCCACCGTCTTGGGGCACACGGGGTAAACTATCGTGCTTATATATTTAAGTAGATTTTATTTGAAAAAATTATTTTGAAATAATCTTTTGTGCTTCAGTTAAGATTGTTAGGTACAGTTTGTAAGGTGATGCTTTCTGTGATTTACATTGTCATGGTAGAACTTGAAATTTTAAAAAATTTCAGAAAAAAATACTGTTACTTTTCAATAAGTAACAATAATACTGTTGTTTGTCAACAATAAAATTGACAGACTTACTTTGAACTTTACTAATTATTTATATACTTCTCTTAGAATTTAAAACTGTCACTGAAATTGTGGCAGTTTTAAAAGAAAACTTAATGTGTTTGTATGTATTTATGCATATAAATACATACATACAATATTTCTGTATTTATACATTATGTGCATAGGACACACATTTGGAGGGAATTTTGCAACTTTGTGAATTTTAGTTTTCCTACAAGGTAGTTAATTCTTATTTTGTGCTATTGATGTTGTGATTTCTGGGCCAGTATTTAGATCCACAGAACAATAAAGCCATAAAATGGGCTTTCTACTAGAGAGTACAGATAAACTCAAAATTTGGCCATATATATTTGCATCAAAGGTCTTTTTTTTTTTTTAATAAAACACCTCAGTATCTGCAATTTTTATTACCTGGTCGGGCAAGAAGCTGTCCTTTTTTAATGTTTATTTATAACATTTATGATCCTTATTAATCTTAATAATTATATAAAATAATTATAATTTATTTATTAATAAATAAATAATCTAATTTATTGATAATGTTTATTAATCTTCTATTTTCATCCCAGCTTGTTTTCTTTCCCTCTATTAGCAAGAAGATTCAGTTCAATAACTTTATCATAAAAACTCTTCTTTATAAAAGCTTATATTTAACTCATCCTTTTTATTTTCTTTTTAATCATGATTATTCCCATTTTACTTCATATACTCCGTTTATAACTTTTTCATTTTTGTCAGTTTCTTGAAGTTATGAATATTTGTGAGGGGTACAGCAGCAAGATTACTTCCCATTTGTTGCTGTTGTATTAGCATTAATATTTTATGATGTTAACATTGCCTTGGCTTCCTTCTTTTCCTCAGTAATGACCTTGAGTGCTTTTTATTTAAGTTTTTAGGTATCTATGTACACCATTTTATAATATTCTTTGAGGGTTCAGTTCAGTTGGTTCAGTCACTCAGTTGTGTCCGACTCTTTACGACCCCATGAATCGCAGCACGCCAGGCCTCCCTGTCCATAACCAACTCCCAGAGTCTACCCAAACCCAATGTCCATCGAGTCGGTGATGCCATCTCATCCTCTGTCATCCCCTTCTCCTCCTGCCCTCAGTCTTTCCCAGCATCAGGGTCTTTTCCAATGAGTCAGCTCTTCGCATCAGGTGGCCAAAGTATTGGAGTTTCAGCTTCAACATCAGTCCTTCCAATGAACACCCAGGACTGATCTCCTTTCGGATGGACTGGTTGGATCTCCTTGCAGTCCAAGGGACTCTCAAGAGTCTTCTCCAACACCATAGTTCAAAAGCATCAATTCTTCTGCACTCAGCTTTCTTTATAGTCCAACTCTCACATCCATACATGACTACTGGAAAAACCATAGCCTTGACTAGACAGACCTTTGTTGACAAAGTAATGTCTCTGCATTTTAATATGCTGTCTAGGTTGGTCATAACCTTCCTTCCAAGGAGCAAGCGTCTTTTAATTTCATGGCTGCAATCACCATCTGGAATGATTTTGGAGGCCAAAAAAATAAAGTCTGTCACTGTTTCCGTTGTTTCCCGATCTATTTGCCATGAAGTGATGGGACCGGATGCCATGATCTTAATTTTCTGAATGTTGAGTTTTAAGCCAACTTTTTCACTCTCCTCTTTCACTTTCATCAAGAAGCCCTTTAGTTCTTCTTCACTTTCTGCCACGAGGGTGGTGTCATCTTCATATCTGAGGTTATTGATATTTCTCCTGGCAGTCTTGATTCCAGCTTGTGCTTCCTCCAGCCCAGCATTTCTCATGATGTACTCTGCATATAAGTTAAATAAGCAGGGTGACAATATACAGCCTTGAAGTACTCCTTTTCCTATTTGGAACCAGTCTGTTGTTCCATGTCCAATTCTAATTGTTGCTTCCTGATCTGCATACAGATTCCTCAAGAGGCATGTCAGGTGGTCTGGTATTCCCATCTCTTGAAGAATTTTCCACAGTTTATTGTGATCCACACAGTCAAAGCCTTTGGCATAGTCAATAAAGCAGAAATAGATGTTTTTCTGGAACTTTCTTGCTTTTTCGATGATCCAGCAGATGTTGGCAATTTGATCTCTGGTTCCTCTGCCTGGGCCATAATTTATACATCCCAGTATACTATGTATTACCAGATTAAATGTGAAAATACCTTGGGAGATTTATAAAATGTTGATCATGGTAGATTTTTATTATTAGAGTCAATAGTCAATAAAATAAATCTTTGTAGAATGAATCAAGAATTTCCTAATGAAGATGTTATATCTTTAAATAGTGCTTTTTATTTTTTAAGGTGAATACTAATTTTTTTTTTTATTCGCAATATCAGACAGGTATGTTTATTTCTAAAAAGAGGTGCCAATCAACATGCCACTGATGAAGAAGGGAAGGACCCTTTGAGTATAGCTGTGGAAGCAGCCAATGCTGATATAGTGACCTTGTAAGTGTTTTCACATGATTATTTCCCATACATTTTATTACTTATACAGGGTTTTAACATAGAGTTTCCTGTGTCGGTGTGTTGTTTAAACTTGGTTGTTTACTAGAAGCTATTTACTTTTTTAAGCTCATTAAATGTATGAAGCATGTTACATACATGAAATTACTTGATTCCCACCTCAACCCTATGAGGAAGGTTTTATTATTATCAGCCTCATTTTATAAGGAAGCCAAGCTACAGGTAATTTGAGAAACTAGTAAATGGTGGAGCTGGAATTTTAAACCAAGAATTCTGTCTCTAAACCTGTATGCTCAGCCACTTTTGTTTTACTCCTGGCCAGTAGGAATAAAACATCAGTGACTTTTCTGAACTGGATCCTTTAACTTTCAGTACAGTACTGGGGTGAGAGTTGGATTGGTTAGTAACAGGCAATTTTACTACTACCTCAAGAATTAGAGGATTATAAGCAGGGAATGCAATTGCATTGATGTTAGTAACTTGCATTTGCATTGCCTTTGTGCACTGATACTTAGGGGACCTGTTTGTGATTATTTTTGAAAAAGAATTATTCACAAGAGTACTCTATTTTGAGGTAGAAAGATTGGCTTTGGAATATTTGAATACAAATTAATATGACTTGTTAAAAGAACCTTGAGGTCTTTGATTTTCATCTTAGATCAAAGTTGTTCATTACACTAGGAATGTAGTTGTCACCTACCCTTTACCGTTATGTAGGAAGTCTCAAATATATGTTGTATGAATCACTTTTTCTTTCTATTCTGAATGAAGCCCATGATTGCTGATTCTCTGTTAAATAAATAAAGATAGTTCAATCTACACTACTGAATTTCAGTCAGTTACAAAGAGGAACTCTCTTGACTATCTTGAACTCCAGAGCTCCCACTGAGAATTCTTGCCATATATATTATCCCTCCCTGACCCCTGCCAGACTAAAACAAAACGAAAAACCAAAAGAGAAAAATGTATTTTCTCTGTACCTAGCTTCATTTCCTCACTGGAAGGTTTATTGTTATTGTGGAGACTATTGTAGGAAAATTTAGATCTATTAAATCATTATAGACTTAACATTGGAGAAAGCTAAGTTATTAAAGAAAAGATAGGAGTGATATAGAGAAATTACATTAACCCTGGCTGCAGCTTCCCAGGCAGTTCTTATAGTAGTGGCCCTTCTTTCCCCAAAATATGTTCCCAAATTCTCTAAATTTTCTCATTTTGTTTTACTTGAGGATGTCAGTTTCACTTAAAATTTATTGAAATAGGCAGCCTCTCTGAAAGGTTCAAATACCAAAAAGGGAGACTTACTTATCTTGCTATTAAGAGTTCACACAATGATTGAAAAAGGAAATGGCAGCAAATTGTGGTACTTTGAAGATAAAAAACAGCCTCTCTCAGATGCTGCAGTTGCCAGAGAGAGCATATTAGAAGAAGGTGATGGAAGTCGGGGAGGGCAATGAATATTTGGTGGCCTGAAGGACAGGCAAAACAGTAGGAGAGGGGCACCACAGATAACATTTGTGTTTCAAAATGTTGCTTGAAATTAGTAAGAAAATGAGAGGAAATGCACTAATCTTCTTAATCCAGTGCTAAAGGTCTTCCTGCTGCCAGGTAAATAGCCCAAAAAGAATGTATAATCAATATGGTAACTGTGGGAAAATCTTAGTAGCCTATGGTCATTTATTATAATGTCTCTGTGTCAGAGTATATCCCCAGTATTTATAGATAACACATGCTATTTTTACATTTGGAACTACCATACCTCAGGATGAACCAGATTGAACTTACGACAGGTTATTGCTTCCATTTTATAGAAGCAATAATTTTGAAGGTTGGCAGTTACAGTCTGACAGGTTGCATTAGAAGTCAGGAATTCTCTGTGTCTGGAGGAAGCAAGCTGCTGGCGGTGCTGCAAGGAACCTGCTTAAAACTGAAACTCCCTTTTTAGAAATCTTTTATTGTCCTCTGTCATGAGAATTGTTTACTTTGTATCTCAGATTGTTGGGTCTAATAAACTAAAAGTCCTTTTGTTTCAGGCCAGATAACTGGTAAAAGAAAAAATTACATGAGTACCTGTCTTAGTTGTATATAATTCAGTAGTTTATGAATATTTATATTGTATAACTTACCTAAAACATTCTTTAATTTTAGGTTACGTTTAGCAAGGATGAATGAAGAGATGCGGGAATCAGAAGGACTTTATGGACAGCCAGGTCAATATTCTACTAATAACCATACTGAAATGCAATATAAGAAATGCATCCAGGAATTTATCAGTTTACAATTGGAAGAGTCATAGTTCTTTAGCAAACTAACAATACTATATAGAGTTTTTATAAATTACTTGTAAATTGTAGCTATGTAGCTATTGTAGCTATTGTTGTTAGCTATGTACTGTACTTACTGAATTCTTGGGAGTGGCTCACTCTTGAGCCTTTAAAACTCCATAACTATTCCTATTACAGTACACATTTACTTGCTGTATTTAACTCTGGCTACTGACTTCTTTATCTGCTGTACAGATGTCTTCCATATACATTCCAGTGAGGTGAATGGAATGATAATGTATCTTTATACAGCTAAAGCAGCACAACAGTCATTTTCTTTTTGGCTGTCAAGTGAATATAACAGAATTGTTTTCTTTTTGTTATTCAGGGAATTTCTATAAATTGTGTTCAGGGAAAAAAAGACAAATCACTATGTGTTGACATATAAAAAGTCAGTACGGAAAATACCTAGAAAACGTTTATTGAATTAAGAGTTCTGTATTTGACCTAAAAATGAGTTAAAGGTTTAAAAATAAAGTTTACCAGTAGGTTAAAAAGTCCACAATGAGAATAGAGTTAGTTTAAAAGGTAGCAGGAAAAGGTCCAATTTTATCTTGTAGTTTTGCCCTAAGTAATTGTACAGTATTTGTTGGATAAATGGAAGTATTTCAAGCAGTATTTTGTGAACTTGATGGCAAAGTAGATGTATTCTTATTAAGAGAAATCTCAACTCAGGATCAGCTCAAGTCTCATTTTGCGTAATTTTTATCTTTGAGTCGAGATGTAAGAAAATTAAGAAATGCTGCTGATCAGATTTCTTTCTTTGATGAACACATCCTGATTAGACATTCTTCACAAAGAAGAGAGTAATAATTAGATCTCCAGTTTCACGAATTTGAGCATATGAATTACTGATTTATCTGTTTTAAATTCATATACATGCTGGTTAAAAATTTTAGGAATCCATGACTAAAATAATTGAGACTGTTCAGTTCTCAGTGAGTACATTTAATTATTTTCAAGCAGTATTAATATTTTAAAAGTGGCTTGTAATATCATCTATCTTTCCTGTTTAAGTGTGTTTTGAAATTTCTGTACTTTATGCTACCTTTAGCCAGCATTTATTTTTAATTTACTTTTATTTTAACCCAATTAATATATATATATATATATATAAAACTGAGATATATGGGACCATTCCTTTCTCAGAGGACTGTATTTATTACTTTTGGGGGGGTCTAATTTAATAGGAAACAAGTAAGAACTTTGAGAATAGAGGCACTTCAGCTAGATACTTCTAATCTAGGGTGTCCCACTTTAATCCTATGGATCAAACAATATGACTGATTTACGATGTACCAAGATGTAAGAGTGCTGTTAGAGGGTGAAGTCTCAGCGTTAATTCTGAATTTCACCCATTTGTTTTAAACTTGAATGTTAGACTTTAAAAATGTTATAATTTTGTAACAGATATACTTAAGTGATAGTATTACTAGGCCATTTTTGAGGCCTTTGTGTTTAAGCACTTTAAAATAAAAATTATTCAAAGAATATGACCCGATAGGCAAGATAAGAGTGAATTTCAGGATTTTAGGTTAAACAGTTTGTTTTACTTGACACTTTCAATGTAAATGTCTGGTCAGCTGCTCTTTCCTTAGGGTGTTTACTGATGAAGCTGCACCCAGCTGATTAGTCAGAAGGTCAGTGGGTGACTTTTCTCTGCAGCTGGGACGCTTTGAAAGGACAGGTCCTCTTATGTTCTTGCAGCTTCTAATTCCATCTAAACTGTTGGTCTTCTGCCCCTATCTGGAAGCATTCAAATGGTTCTTTCATTGTCATTTTATGTGTAAGTTTATGAGTATATACCTTCTGCTCTGGAGAAGGAAACAGCAACCCACTCCTGCATTCTTGCCTGGAGAATTCCATGGACAGGGTAGCCTGGTGGGCTACGGTCCATGGGATCACAAAGAGTCAGACACTACTGAGCACACAGCACAGCACCTTCTGCTCAACAGTAGAAAAATAAGAGTTTTCCAATTTATTTGAATGAAAATTTGAAAAAAAAAAAAAAGGCTTATTTAAAAAAAAAAAAAAAGCAAGCTTTCCTGCTACAGTTAAATCTTAGTTTAGAAAAGATTTAACAAAAAGTCCAGAAGTCTGGAAGTGGTATACCAGCAGAATAAAATGAGATTCTCATTTTGTAATAATTAGATTTTAAATTCATTTAGGTGGTCTCGTATTTAAAGCAAAACAACTTTATACTTATACAGGTGACATGGTGAAATGGCTCAGCAGTTGCTCTCTGAGCCTTTTCCTTTGTGAGTCTTTGGAGAGCAGATATTTCTGCTCAGGCAGCAGGTCTCTTTTCCTCTTTGCTTATCACTGTAAATTTCCCTCTCATAGATTTTGGTTGGTTGTTTTAGCTAGATCCTTTGTTGTTGTTGTTGCCTAGCAATAGATGGAAAACCTCAGAATTCTGGGTAGTTTTAAAATGCAGGTATCTTCAGTCTTTTCATTATGAAGATCTCTTCCATTTAAAAGACTCAGATATAATCTTTGGGAATCATGGACCTGTTTCTAGGAAACCCCACTTTTGAACTTTCTATCTACAACCCTAAGGACCTGAGACTTGCTATTTTTTGCAATGTGACCCAAGAGCACACATTTCCTGAGGGGAAGATGTATCCCTCCTTGTCAATTCCTACGACTCTTAGGAGGACTAGGTGGATGCGTGCAATATCACATCCTGCTCTCAACTGTTGGAAACTAGTTTGGTGGTTCCCACGGTCTCTGGCTCTATGACTCCTCTTGATTGTTGGCAGAGTTTCTCAACCAGTTGAAAATCACTGCTTTAGTGAACTAATTATTATGTGAGTATGTTGCTGGTGAAGACTGATCATTGATCCAGTCAGTTACAAAAAGGAAGCTGTGATCAGTCCAGAGGGGCAGGGTCATCCACTGATCACCTGGGAGCAGAGTCTCCCATGCTGCCCTATCTTTGAGGGGAGTACATTTTAAGAGCGAAGTTAGCAAAATCTTGCATCATAGCTGCTGTTGCAGTGTTTATTCTGAATACCAAAAATCAAACACCAGTGTTTATTCTGAATACCAAAAATCAAACACTATTTTAAACCATCAGTGGAAATATAGCAGTCCACATTTTAAAAACTCAGAACTGTTCAAGCACATAGAAGAGTTAGCTTGCTGAAGAGAAATAGAATGTGATTAAGTAATTTAAAGAATTTAACTTAGTATTTCAAATATTGGGTGGTTAGTTGTTTATTGTTTATAATACACTGTTAAATGTACTTACGAACTTTCCAGGGCAACATATTCTGGGTTATTGTTTATGTATTCTAGTGTAGACAAGTTATATTTGCCATGGGAAACATTCTGAATGATCAAAATTGTATTTAAAGAATCACATTGAAGTTCAATTTGTAGTTCAATTTGTGTTAACTATATTAAATATCTTAGTCACTATTGTTACGTCATGTTTGCTTTTTGACAACACATTTTGAGGCCTAAGAAAGGTATTATATTGATAGTCCCTTAATTAACATTTGGTTAGAAACTGAATATTAATGAAAAGTTTTGTGTATGTGTGTGAAGGTTAAGACTTCCTTTTGTATTGTATTAACTCTTTTAAAATGTATTCAGTAAGTGAAACCAATGATTAGTGTAGCACCAACCCTTTCCTTCAAGGAAGCTTTTAATTCAGTGAATAAAAAAATCTTATAATCTGTTTTGCATGGTACAATGGTTCTACTAAAATGTACTTGTGTAGTAGGTACTAGATAATTTAAAAACAAAAACTGGAAGACCACAAAAAGAAAAAAAATCCCACAGCTTGTTATACAAAATATGCATTGCTAATAGTAGAAGCCATATATTGCCATTGTACTGTTGTAATACTTAAGATTGATTGCTCATCTGGTGCTATCTGTAAGCTGTTTGACATTAGCGTCTGCTAGGTCCTTCTTCCTATTTCTTCTTGAATGTATAATGTGTGCCTTTTAAGTTCCTTCTGGTGTTGAATGGTAAAATCAGTGTGGTATTTTTGTATTATAATCTGCACTTTACACTTTCTTGGAAAGTAAGATTCCAAACTCTCCAGTTTAAATAGTATTTTTAAAATATTTATAATGTTTACAATAAATATTTTAAATATTTGAATTCAACATCTAAGAATGAGAAAAACTTTTAAATATTTTGTATGGTTTGTTAATTAATGTTTAATGTTTGTCTCTTAGTTTATTTTATATATTTTAGACTGCCTAAAAATGGGAATAGATTGTAGTTTGTCTTCTGCGGAGGTAAACTTTTATGAAATGAAACATGGGTGTAATTGGATTGTCTTACCAGTTGTTCCAGCATATCACCCTTTATTGTTTTACAATAATATATGAGTTAGATGTTACTCTTAGCCAACCTATTAGGCTTCTCTTCTTACTGTATTTTTTCTTTTTAAAGTGATTGATTCAGGTCATGAGAAATTTTCCAGGGCTAAATGAAAAACTATATAGAGATTTTAATAACTTGCTTTTTACATTGACTAAATAGTAAAAGCATTAAAAATTTTTTATTGAAAATCTTGAGTTATGCTGTTAGACCTTTTTACTAGATCTTTATCACTTTCCCCTGATTTTTTTCTGATTCTCTAGCTTTTGGTATGACATCTATTGCCTCAAAAAATCTCACTTTTTAAAAGCTGACAAAACTTACTGCACTATTAACAACAACTGTAGCAATGAGTGTATAATAAGATGGATGCAAGGTATCTTTTGGGGAATAGTTATAAAACCATGCTTTAACAATAATTATCTAAACCAGTATTTGACAGTCTAAATCTTGAAAACAGAATTATGACAAACCTCTGCATAAAAGTAATATGTTTAATGAAGCATTCATGATAAATGATTTAACTTGAAAATAAGATTTCATTTTATATAAATCTTTTGTCTGAAGAGTTAGCCAATATGTATGTATATATTTAGTTTTTCATCACAAGAAAAATAGTCTTCAATCTGCTATAATATCAGTATCTATAATCTTCTCCACAAGTGTATTGTACGTATATACACATGTATTCCCTGGAGTAGGAAATGGCAACCCACTCCAGTATTCTTGCCTGGAGAATCTCATAGACAGAGGAGCCAGGTGGGCTACAGTCCATGGGGTCACAAAGAGTCGGGCATGACTGAGCATATACAACCAACCAACATATGTGTTATTCTAATTTAACAGATGTCTTTGATATTTAGTCCCCTTTTGTCATAGCATCCTTGCTCAAATGACACAGTAAATGAACTATTGACTAAATGTGAAAGTATGATTTTAAAGTCATTTTCTAGGCTTTATTATTTTATAAGCTTAGTAAAAATTAGATTAAGTGCATTAGTTTTAGTTAAGCATTAAAGTTTGAGTAAAGACTTTTTCACATATTATTTAAATTAAGCTTTAATTAAAATATAATATTAAAATTTCCCACCTGGTTATCAGTTTTGTCCTGCTACTAACTTGCATCCATCAGAAACATTAATATTTGTTTTTGATCTTTTCTTGGCCTTGATCAAAGGAAATATTTATTTAAAGAATGCCTTGTTTATTATACCTCATTTAGGATGACTTTTATTTCTTGTGTGTTAATAAATGTATTTCTTTACTTGCTTTAAAACACTTGCATCTTTGCTCTTTTCTAACTCTGAACTTTCCTCTTTGGCTGCATCTGAGGTGCTTTTTTCAGGTATAGTTTTTTTTCCTTCCATTATATACTTATCCAGCACTTACATTTAGTTGGTCTTTTTTTTTCAAAAAATGCTCATCTGAACAAAGTTTTATTGTCATGAATTGTAAAATAGTTACTAGTCATAAAATGAATGTTGTTTATTAATACTTTTTATTTAAATTTTTAAAAGTGTTCTTATTTTCCTTTCATGCAGGTGATGAAACTTACCAGGACATTTTTCGTGATTTCTCCCAAATGGCATCCAATAATCCAGAGAAACTAAATCGTTTCCAGCAAGATTCACAGAAATTTTGAATTTTTTTTAGAATGGGGAAAATAGTAAATCTATGACCCCCTAATGTATATATCTGAAAACTCACATATTTTTACTGCTTTAATTCTACTTACTTTTAGTAGCTATTGAGTGGTTTGGAGAAAAGATACCCATTCACTGATATTTTTATAAATCAAAACATAGATCTCTAGCAGTTGGGACAGGAACCTACTTTTATTTTATTAAAAAAAAAAAAAAGCCTGTTTAAAGGGCTGTTTTTTATAGATGAAAGTTGAATCTGGACTTAGGCCATCTCTAGGTTACAAGATGATAAGAATTTATACAAAATAATCTTTTTTTTACAATGAATGATGGCATTGATGTTTTTCTTCTGTGCACTGTGCCCAGGATTGTTCAGTCAAGCCTGTCAGCATCAAGTGGGAGCCTGATGTCCTGCCTGATTCCAGAATGTGTCTTTGCTTTAGCTTCCTGGATGTTGGTGGTTCAAAATAGTTTTTGTTTTTATTTTTTCTTGGTAGCTATTATATACATAATATGTAATTTAATTATTAGAACTAGAGGATACATGACCCCATTTCCTCATAAATGTAGTTTATCCCTCACGTTATTGTCTAGTACTTTAAACATACATACAGTAGCTGTACAGATTGATATAACTCAGTCCTTTAGATTTATTCCATTTTATGAAGCAAAAGAGAAACCGTTGACAATTTTTTTTTTCAATTACCAAAAGGATCTCATAGAAGTTATAATTCTTCAGTGTTGGGTTGATTTCCTAAAACCTTGACAATTTTATTGATGTAATAAAACTGTGTTTCAAAGGTTACGTGAATGTTGCAAAATTATGCTTTCATCAGATTGTAACTATCAAAGGAAAAGTTGACATAAAATAATGTAGAACATTTTTATATTTGAAATGTGTCCTTTTCAAGGTACATTTTTGCTATTGCTCCTAGTGAAAGGAAAATCTCTCTGTAAAAGGAGAAAAAAAAAGACTCGTTTTTTAGTTTATACTAAAATATACAGCAATAAATTGCTTTTTAATTCTTCTAACATCTATCCTATGTACTTATTGTACATGGTATACATTCTTTTAAATTATAGCATCTATGTAGGCTTCCCTGGTGGCCCAGATGGTAAAGAATCCACTTGCAATGTGGGATACCTGGGTTCGATCCCTGGGTTGGGAAGATCCCTTGGAGGAGGGCACGGTAACCCACTCTAGTATTCTTGCTTGGAGAATCCCATGGACAGAGGAGCCTGGGGGGCTATAGGCCAGGGGGCGCAAAGAATTAGATACGATTGAGCGACTAAGCACAGCACGTGTAGCTTTAGTATTTGGTTACATGAATCACAGACCCTTGAATTCCAAAATACTATGGAATTGGATAGATATACTATACTATGGAAATATTAATTTTCTATCTATATGCTACAAATTAGTTTGATTCCATCTTTGACCTCTCTTGTTAGTAGTATAAAATAATTTGCCTTATGGTTTATTTCTAATATTGTCATAATTGAGTTTAATTTTCTTTTTCAAGGTATATGTAAGTAGTGAGGGGTTTTTAAACTTGAATTACCAAATAAGTAGAGAAATTATACTTCATTGGGTATATAATAAATTTTCTAACATTTTCCCACCAGTAAGTAGTTTTCTGAGTTGACCATATATCAAATCAGAATCTAAACAGGAATTATACTGAAGTAAATTCACATCACAGAAAAGGTTCTGTATTTGTTTGACCAAATTTCATGCATATAATGCTTATTTAGTAATAACTGCTGTGTATTAGATAAAGATAAAAATATATGTATGGATTATTTCTAAGGAAAGGCTAATTTACAAAACCTTGTATTTTAATCGCAACAATAACAGGAACATTAAATCTTCCCTGTTTCATCTCTGAGTCACAGATCACCAGGCTTTGCAAAAGTCTGATTTGTAGCATTTTTGTTAGTGTACTTTGAAATTAATTGTCCAGAAAGCTCAAGGAGAAGGAAATATATTGAGATAAGAAAGAAAGAAACAAAGAGAGGAAGAAAGAAAAAAGAAGAAACAAGAGCCTCACTTTTCCTTTGTAGTGCCTACTCCAGTTTTGATCCTAGGAATCCTTTTAATCTTTAGCTGAAGACTCCTAGGTAGTTTTCATTTTGGATCCAGCCTTTGGTCTCCAGATCACTTCTGGGGTCTCTGATTGTGAAAGCAGTTCATAGATACTCTTAACACCTGTGGCTTCAGTCATGAGTTGTTAATGTGGCAGTAATTAGTGTCTACTTAAATTTAATTGTTAGAGATGTATTTGAAGTACACTAAAGATGATCATGGTTCTGAATATCTTCAGAAAATCTTCAAAGAAAGTGAAAGTGAAATCTTTAACAGTGCAGGGAGCTTGTACATTGAAAACTACATCTATGGCTTGGTTTCTTGAACATGCCAAAACCCAATTTGGATTAAATTTGGCAGAAATGATGCCGTAGTAACAGCAAAGTTTTAAAGTAAATTAATGGTTACAAGTAGTTATGGAGTAGGTTCGCTTTTAACCAAGGTGAATTAACTATGTCAACTAATAGCTTTTCTATAGTATGTAACAAATCTGAGTTTTATTATGCTGTGAATTATTCAGTACAATATGATCAATTACAGTGTAAACAGTGTTAGTTATAATCTTGGGCTTCAAAAATCAATGTGATTGTCCTTTTCTTTCTTTCCCTAAGTGATCTGCTGGTATTTAGTTTCAGATCCCTTATTATTATTCCATTAATCATTATTAGCTCATTAGCTTAAAAGTTTGATTTAAAATAGTCTCAAAATAAGAGTAGCAGTACTATGAGGAATTTATACAGTGCAGTTTCATGTTAGAACTAGACTAAAGGTAATTGTGTAGTTATTTGTAATTTTTCATTGTAACACTTAACATGTTTAAGATTTCTAAGGTTTTAAAAAATTACCTTTGGTACAATTCTTAGAAATTCAGAGATTTCCAGGGATTCACTATATTACAGTGTTTGCCTAATTTATACTGGTCTTCATTGTATATTTTAATCAACATTAGTGTTTACTTTGTAAAACATATATATTTTATTTGAAATATTACTTTGGTTCTTCATGAGTGCATTTTGACAAAACACATACTTTTACAGTCTGGACAACTTAAATTTGTGATGTGTTAAGCAGTATTTTAAAAATATAATTTTATACATGTGAAGTGTGATCACAAGAAACACAATTGTATTTAAGACTAAATTTACTATCTGTTTTGAATAAGACATTCCCTTATCACTCTTATATTGTTTAATTAACTTTTCTGTTTGATAGCACTTTTGACTGTGGACATGAGCTGGAAAAATGCTATATTTTTATAGGATTGTCTTTCTAAAATGATTTCAGACCTACATGATATAGTGGAAAGAGCACTGACTAGTAATTATTACTCTTTGAAGTCAGAGCGCCGCACAAATAAGATGAGTTGGATGAAACAAGGTGAAACTGTAACAGCAGTCTTTCCTATACTGTTCCCACAGCTCCTCCCAGTGTACCTTGCCATCAGTTTATCTTGCAGGATCCTTACGGTAGGACTTCTGAGATCATCAGCGTTGTCTCTTCTTTGATCATGGGCTGCTGCTCTTGTTTCACAGAGCGGGTCTCTGGTTTGCTGGTTGGTGGCATAGCTGACACCAGAACCCCTGTCTGACTAGTAGTCAGAGGCACTCATATCATGAAATGATTTGAAATCATTATACATCAGCAAAGTCTGATAATGACTGCCAGCGTTCCTTGTGTTTTGATAAAAAAAAAAAAAAGACTCCAAATATTCTGGAAAACCTGGATATAAAATTACTTTGAAGAAATAGATTAAGGTTTGAAGACATCAAATTGCAGGGAATTTTATATTTTTGCAATAACAAACATTGACAAAGGCAAAATGTTGTAAAGGTAATTTTAATCCACCATATGCTTACCAATTCCTTGATTCTTCTAAACGAAGACAGCTAAAAGGGGCATTGATTCAGTTTGGCCAAATCTTGACATCTATAAATACGATGTTGTGGGCATCCTTTTCTGTTTACATAAATTTATCTACTAAAATGAGATAATAGGGGGAGGAAAACAAGATTTGATTAAATAAACTTCTCTACAGTGCTCTTTTCACTATCTTATGTACTAGGTTTTCTTATTTTTTCCTCAGCACACTTCCCAACCTTTTGGATATTCATTTTAAACAGGGAAAGCTCCCTACATTATAAAGAATATTGGCACCATTTATTTTACACAAAGGCTAAAGGTTAACTTTTAGAAATTATGAGCTACTTTCCTGTATGTGTTTACTTGTGCTTCGTGATATTTCTGGATCATTCCAGTCATAAAGACTTATTACATGTAATATTTCCTGCTACCTGTGAAAAGATATATTTTAAAGAATGTATAACCAACAATCCATTTAATTTTTATTAGCATGTTGAGGATTTATTTGTATCTAATACATGAATGTAGTTTTACTGTAGGATGTCACTGTAAATGGAACAAAGTACATTATCCTTATAGTTATTCTAAGGTGTACATTATGTAAGAATTGTAAATATTTGCCTGATTAAATTCTTTGTATGCCAAGAAATTATGTCAAGTCAATAAAAATCTCACCTCTGGCATAGTTCTTTTATGTTCAGACTTCTACTTTATTGTGAACTACAATTGCAGATATACCTGTTAACTGTCATGTTTTTCATATTTTCAGTCCTATAGTCCTTTCCTACCCTGTCAAATTGGTCCAGATTGATCCTATTTGCTGATTGCTTCAACCGTGAAATCCGTTTTGATTTTTTAAATATTTTCTTCTGCCTGCCACAGAGCTCTATGGCTCCCAGTTCATTAGGTAAAAGCCACAAAAGGCCTTTTTATGCTGTAGCTCTAATTTTTTTTCCATTATGATTGAGATATCTGTTGAAGTTTCTAATATAGGCAACACATTTACACTCAGTCCTTTTAGTAAACAAACAAAAACAAGTTTTTGCATAAATCAAGATTGAAGGAATAAGGCTTAAAAGAACAGACCTGGAAGTGAATTGCCTGCTTTTGCTTTTCCTTTAAAAGTTAAGTGAAAGCAGACATTAAAACTATTCTGTGTAATTTACTTTATTCCACTTCACTTCATTTTCATAGTAATTATTTGACCAGGAGAATGCAAACCGATAGTAAATGTTTTAAATGAAAACAGCCTACCTTCCTTTATTACAAAACAGTGCTTTTTCTTTGTAGGAAAAGGTTAATGATAAGCAAAAAGAATTCCATCCTAATTCCATCACTTGCCTGTAATGTTTAGTATGGTACCTCCTAGCCACATGTGTCTACTGAAATTTAATTAAAATTAGAATTAAGTGTTGAGTTCGTGTGTTGAATTGCCACATTTAAGAGCCACTAGCTTTGTGTCCAGTGACTGCTGTTTTGAGCAGGGCAGATTATAGAATATATTCACCCTAGGAAGTTCTGTTGGATAGTACTGAGTGTGGGGGACACTATTCCTTCCATGGCATATACCCTTCTAGACCTTTGGATGTGTGTATTTATATACAGTGGGATCAAACTACTTTGTCACCTGCTTCTTTCATTTAATAAATGAGGGACAAGTTTCTAAGTCTTTAAGTAATCTGCATCACTTTTGGGAGGATTTTTAAAAATCTTTTTATTGAAAATTTCAAACATATACAAAAGTAGAGATAATAACTTTAGTAGCTATTGGTTCATGGCTTATACTGTTTTATGTATACTTGTACCCATTTTTCCTCTTCTCTAATTTTTTTAAGACAGGTGCCAGACATTTCAACAAATTGTTGAGTATGTCTCTCTATGTCTATTGCTTTTATGCAGAATCTTAAAAATGATACAAATGAACTTATTTACAAAACAGAAACAGACTTAGAGAATGAACTTACGGTTACTAGACAGGAAGGACTGGGGAGGGGGGAATAATCAAGGAGTTTGGCGTTGACATGTATACGACAAGGACCTACTGTCCAATACTGAGAACTCTGCTCAATATTATGTAATGACCTAAATGGGAAAAGACTTTGAAAAAGAATAGATTCATGTATATGTATAATCGAATCACTTTGCTGTATACCTGAACCTGACACAACATTGTTAATCAACTACACTTCAATATAAAAAAGGGGGGGGAGAAAGGACTGTTCTTAAAAAATTATATCACCTTTCTTTAACTATGAAACTATGTAGTCAATATTCAAATTCCTAAGTATCTTGTGTTCTTTAAAAAAAAAGATTTTTCAAATCAGAATTTATGTAAGTTCCATTCATTGCAATTGGCTAATATATCTCTTGAGTCTGTGAATCTATAGGTTCTTCCTCCATTTATCTCTTAAAAAACTTTCCACTTACAGTTTGTTGACTACAATACCGACAGCATCTTTATTTTTTAATATAAAAAATATAAAAATAAAAATTAAAAAAAAATTATCTTTTTGGCTGCACTGGGTTTTCATTGCTGTGTGTAGGGTTTCTGTAGTTGTGGGCCAGTGGGCTTCTCATTGTGGCTTCTCTTGTTGCAGAGCCCAAGCTGTAGGCACTTGGATTCAGTAGTTGTGGCTTGTGGGCTCTATAGAGTGCTGGCTCAGTAGTGGTGTACAGGCTTACCTGTCACACGGCGTATGGGATCCTCCTGGACCAAGGATTGAAACCATGTCCCCTGCACTGGCAGGCAGACTCTTAACCACTGGGTCACCAGAGAATTCCCAACAGCATCTTTATTTTAGTTTCACTTTACTGATGAACATTTGATTTGAATACCTTGTCATCATAAACCTAGCTCTGCATTACCCTTGTGGCTAAATATTTTGAGTACATTTTTCCTTATTCCCTTAGGATGAGTTTCTAGACATGAAAATGATGGTTCACAATGGGTGGGTGTATTTCTGACGCTCATTCAGTGAGTCAAGCACCGTCAGTTACTGGAGATACTATGGTTCAAGAAAGACACATTGCCTGCTCTCTTGAAGTCTTGCCTTCTTGCAGCAGAGAAAGATGGGACTGGGTAGTTCTTAAGTGGCCCTTAAGGGATCCTTGAGGATGGTGCCTCATCTGGACACTGCAAGGGCTGGTGTTTAGAGACCACTCCTTGAGGCAGGGATACCCAAGCCAAGGTGTGAAGCAGGAGAGGTTGACTGTGTGAAGATCCAGGGCACCGCTTTTCGAACTTTGGCTTGCAGAAGAATCACCATCGAGGCTCGTTGAAGGTAATAGGGCTTGAACCCTTGTGTTTTATCAAGCTTCCCAGTGCTGAGAACCACTGTTCTGTGGATAGGAGAGAGAACTGAAAGTTCTCTTAGATTTTAGTGTTGCCAGAGTGCCCTTCAGGAAAGTTGTGTCAGTATAGGCACCTTCATCTGCTGTAGAAGGGTGTCTGTTTCTCTTGTCAAACTTGTCACTGTGACCTGAGCAAGTGACCTCAGTTACACCTCAGTTAAGAATTTGCAAAACTACCAGGTATACAGTAAGTCTCTTTTAAAGTGTTAAAGTCTGTTAAAAAAAAAAAAAATCACAAGCTTCCTGGGGAACTCTGAACTACCCAAAGTTTGTGGCAGGTGGCCCCCCTAGTGGCTACATCCTTTAGGTTGCCTCTGGTTGGCCTCAGAGATGCCAAGTGAGGTGAGCGAGTGATTCACACCTCGGGTGTCAATCCTACTTCACCGAGAACGGGAAAGGAGTTGCTAGTTTAAATTCTTCAGCTCTAGGTAGTCTCCAAGGTGTGAAAGGAGTCGGGGAGAGGACTTAGAGCCTTCAAGAAATTAGGAAGGAAAAGGTATATAAGTAGAGAAAAAAAATTTGTGCGTCCAGTTTTGTCTTTTTGCTTCCGAAGGCTTAGCTTCGGTTTCTAGCGCCTTAACGAGAGCCATTTTCCACAGACCGGACAGCCTAATGGCTTGTGTGTTCAAGTCCTCACCTCCTCCTACGAATACGCCGGAGGGACTCCCGCGGGCTCACCGCCCAGCCCCGCTGTAATCCTTCTGAGCTTAGGACCCAGTGGCTGCCAGGCAACCTGGCCCCGCCTCTCCGCGCATCAGCGCCCGCAGATTGGCAGCTCGGCTCCGCCCCCGCCATGGCTGCCGCCTGCTGCCGGGGCTGCTAACTTGCTCTCGGGGTACTGGTCTCTGCCGCAACTCCCCGGCTGATCTGTCCGCAGGCGGGTGGCGCATGGGTCTCCTCCGAGGCGGGCCCCCGTGCGCTCGGGCCATGGCGCGTCTGGGCGTTGTGCGCTCCCACTACTGCGCGCTGCTGCTGGCCGCGGCGCTGGCCGTCTGTGCCTTCTACTACCTGGGCTCGGGCCGGGAGACCTTCTCCAGCGCCACCAAGAGGCTGAAGGAGGCCCGCGCCGGGGCCCCTGCTGCGCCCTCGCCGCCGGTGCTGGAGCTGGCGCGGGGATCCTTGGCGCCGGCCCCGGGCGCTAAGGCCAAGAGCCTGGAGGGCGGCGGGGCCGGGCCGGTGGACTACCACCTGCTGATGATGTTCACCAAGGCCGAACACAATGCCGCGTTGCAGGCCAAGGCCCGCGTCGCCCTCCGCTCCCTGCTGCGCCTCGCTAAGTTCGAGGCGCACGAGGTGCTTAACCTGCACTTCGTAAGCGAGGAGGCCAGCCGCGAGGTGGCCAAGGCCCTGCTGCGGGAGCTGCTGCCGCCTGCCGCCGGCTTCAAATGCAAGGTGAGCGGGGTCCCAGCTAGAGGCTCCGGGTAGGTGACTCGGTCAGTGTGGGGCCCGGCCTGGATCCAGGGGTCAGGAGGGAGGTGTCTTAGTTGCGATGCCCACTGCCTGTGCCAGCAGAAGCCTAACCCCTTAACCCGTATCCTGCCCGAATTGTGCGTTCATAGCACGCTGCAGGCATGGTCCGGGGGGCGTGTCTCGGAGCCTCTATTAGCTGACTTCCTTGGTCCGAGCTCCCCTTTAACTGCGGCCCCCTGGAGAATCGGCACGCCCCCTCTTTCCTGGCGTGGTTGATTTCAGCAGTCAGTGCCTTTAGTCTGCCCCTCTTCTTATTCTTTTCAGTCTTTGACTTTTGAGGATGGAGCAGGTCACTTGAAGGTGCAGCGTCTGCTGGACAAGGTCTTAGGCCGCTTGAGTTGTTCAAATTACAGTGACATTTCTCATAGCTCTAAGGATTTCATTCGAAATTGGTCCAGCCCAAACCCAGCCCATGTGAACCATTTCATCTCCTCAGTGTGCCTCCTTCTTCCCTTCTCTTCAGGGTCATGAACCCATTTAGAGAAGCAGCGGTTCCTCCCAGCAAGAAAGTGCTCCAAGAGGTAAGGATATAAGATCTGGAGAGGGCAGAGCAGAGCTAGTCGTCTTGTTCCAGGTTCTCTGCTTGTGAGCGATTGTATTCCTCAGTCAGTCAGTTCAGTCGCTCAGTCGTGTCTGACTCTTTGCGACCCCATGGACTGCAGCACACCAGGCTTCCCTGTCCATCACCAACTCCCAGAGCCTACTCAAACTCACGTCTATTTGGTCGGTGATGCCATCCAACCATCTCATCTTCTGTCGTCCCCTTCTCCTCCCGCTTTCAATCTTTCCCAGCATCAGGGTCTTGTCCAATGATTCAGTTCTTTGCATCAGGTGGCCAAAGTATTGGAGTTTGAGCTTCAGTATCAGCCCTTCCAATGAATATTCAGGACTGATTTCCTTTAGGATTGATTAGTTGGATCTCCTTGCAGTCCAAGCTTAGTGTTAATGGCCTCAGTTAAATTACATGTCTCCTTTTGACCTAATAGTTGCCCAGAGCGGATCTAAGGTATGATTTTGGGATAGAAATAGTGTGCGCTAAATCACTCCAGTCATGTCCGGCTCTATGTGACCCAATGGACCGTAGCCCACCAGGCTCCTCTGTCCAGTGGGATTCCCCGGGCAAGAATACTGGAGTGGGTTGCCATGCCCTCCTCCAAGTGATCTTCCCGACCCAGGGATTGAACCCGTGTCTCATGTCTCCTGCGTTGGCAGGCGGGTTCTAAGTAGGTGATCTTAAAGGATGGAGACGGATGGTAGGGGGAGGGGCGGTAAGATTAGAGTAGTGTACCATGTGTTTGTGCTGGGTGAGTGACTAAGGGGAGCCAGTGCTGGCATCCTGCACGGTTCAGGGGCCTGTTGTCATTTGTTTTTAGCTGCACTGCACAGCCTGTGGGATCTGAGTTCCCCGACCTCTGTCCCTTGCAGTGGAAGTTCAGTCTTAACCACTGGACCTCCAGGGAACTCCCTTTTTTGTTGTTGTTGTCTACAGAATCAAGTCCTCATTTCTTGGCAGGGCTTTCTGTTGCGGGGCCGGCTCTTCAGCCAATCTCCTTGTCCTTCCCCTGCTAACTGTACTGAATGTGCCTTTATACAAGCTGTACCCTCTGCCCAGAGTGTCCTTCCTTTCCTCCTGGGCCCTTGACCACTGTTTACGTAGTTTTCACCTTCCCCCAGGAATGCCCTTAGAACTGGGGACAGTCTGTGCCCAGCCCTCCACAGCTCTCCGTTCCAGCTTTCTGCCATAGCATCCAGTCTATGCCCTGCCCAGAACAAATGAGCCCTTTGGGAACACCCACCAGTCATAGCGAGGCACCTGGTCTGGATTCCATGGTATAGGAGGCCAAGAATCCAGGTCCTGGAGCTTGCGGCTGCAGGGGATTTGGGGTCCACTGTCTGAGCTGGGGTTCTTTCAGCCTGGAGCCCATCCCGATTTCCCTAGTTGAAGTCTCAGGAGGTAGGGACTGGCAGCCTGTTCCAGGTGTTCCTTAGGACTCCAGTGTTTGAGAAATCCTTTGCCAGTCCAAGGGAGAAAAGCAAGAGCCTTTGATCATAGAGTCAGTGTGGACAGAGCTGGGTGACTGCAGGTGACCCCGCCTCCCTTTGCCTCTCAGGGCCTCCAGACTTGACTGGCGCTCCAGACACCACCTTGTAGACCAACATTGTCATTGTTTCACTTTCTGAGTCAGAGGTCACACCCTGGGCCTCTCTGCCCCGTTACTAGGACTCTGCCGTCCCCTTCTTGAGCTCCAGCCACAGTGTCCTGTCTTATATCCAACTTTTTCCAGCCTACATGTCTCTGCTTCTTTTGTTCCACCACCAGGATACACTTTCTGTGTGCATCGCTAAGTCTCGCCCATCTTCAGATACCATCTCCTTGTTGGAGCCATCCAAGGAACCTCCATTTGAGAGGCACGTCTTCCTCATGTACCTCACTGGTGCGGTGGACTGCATGCCTTCTTATCTCTGGTCCCTGTGCCTGGAACATAGTGGACACTGTAAATACAGGTCTAGGGCAGGTTCAGGCTCAGGTTCCCTCCTTGGAGTTTGTGTTTCATGCTCCAACTCTTTTCCTATGCTGGCCCTGGTTCCGACAGCCAGAGTCATCACTCAAGGCCCGAGGCAGCTGCAGATGACCTGAAGGAATTGATACCACCCCACCAAGGCATGAGGAATGAGGGTCTTGGGGCTTCCAACTTGATGGCTGTGTTCAGATAAGGGTTTATCATTTTCAGCTAAATTGCTTTTATTCCTTTTATTTTTTGTTATGAATCTGTTTTCTGTGTGTGACTACAGTCATCTCTGCCCGGCCCTCAGGAGCCCATCCTGTATGCTTAAGTCCCCTGAATGACTGAGCATCTGCTGTGTGTTGGACCCTAAAGTCACAACTATAGGGAACACAGACGGGGCAGGTACAGCCCCTGACACCAAGTACCCATGGTGCTTAGCATCACCCCATGTATAGCCTGTCCCATTGCTAAACCTGCTGGATTGGGCACAAGATAGTCCTGAGCGAGGGAGACAGCACTGAGTTTAAACCACAGGTGGCCAGTGACTATTTGGGTGACATGGGTGACCTCTCTTTGCTTCTCAGGGCCTCCCAGGCCTCTACTCAAATGAAGATTTAACCCCCACCTCCCACGGGGAGGTGAGGATTAAATGCCACCTTGTGTGCTGCAGGCAGCCCTGTGCTGCTGTGTCCGTTGTTGTGTGTCTAGTCTCACGACACTCTTGTCTGCTGAATTCTGGGGACTCAGCACTAGCAGGCCCTGGAGCCATTGCCTCCCTCCTTTTTGGGGTGGCCAGCCCCCTGCAGAGGCCTAAGGGGACTTTCCCAGTGCTGTGGGGACATCCTCAGGCATACAGCATGATTGCTTCTTGTGCTGTGCTATCCCTCAGATAGCGACCACTCAGAAAGGCCATCTCTGAACCCCTTTTCTGAAGCAGCTGCCACCCTATTAGCCTTCATTATCCTTCCTGTCACCTTGTTGGTTGCACACACTCATTTGTTCATTCATTCAGCAGATATTATTGAGCGCTTATCCTGCTCCCAGGCACTGTTCTAGGTGCCGGTGAGCAGCAGGAACAGAGCCAGGTCCCTGCCCTTGTGGAGCTTACATCCTGGGGCTGTAGGGGTGTGGAGGAGGTTGGCTCAAACAAATGAACAGAAGTCCTCACAGAGTGAGTCAGATCACGATTACGTAGAGAAAAGTCAAGGCGGATAGGGACACAGGGAGTGTCCGTGTGTCGGGGTGGGCAGGGAAGGCCTCACAGATACTGTTAACATCTGAGCAGGGGCTGAAGGAAGCGAGAGGAAGCGCTATTAGAGGAAGCGCTACTTGAACATCAAGAAACAAGTTTGCGAAGGTCACTACCCTGTTTCCTAGTTTGCATTCTACCCCTCCCTACTAGAGTATCATGTCCGCAAGAGCAGGGCATTACTACCCTCTTGGTCTGCTGGGGTAGACAGCCACCCTGTAAATGCCACCCCTGTTTCTGGCCTGAGTTGGGAGTGACAGACAGACACAGGGACAGGTGCCTCCCAGATCTGGAACACAGGCCAGACAGACTTCTGGAGGGACAGGCTGCTCTGGACAGCAGCTGGCCACCCTGCAGGGAGGGGCAGACTCTTCAAGGCTAATCCCAGAGGAGAAGAGAACCAGACAGACCTGCCTCCGAAACTTGCCCCTCACTGCAGTTTCTCCTCCTTCCCTAAGGGAGGTGGTAGTATGTTGGGTGGGGAAAGGAGGGCTGGGGAGCTGGCAGGATGTGGGGAGTGCTAGTCTACTGGGGCACAGATGGCATGAAACAATGGATGGTGTTCTCTCTTCCTCCATCACTGTTATATTTTTAGCACAGTTCCTGACACATTCTAGGCTCTCAGAAATATTTTATAGTCGACTGATTGATAGCTGTATTAATTAAACCTGAGAAACCGTAGAAGCGTTCTTGGTGTGCTGCCCCTGGTACATCAGACTTCAGCCATCTCAGCGCACGAGGCTGGGTTGCTCCGTCTTCAGGTGACAAGTTAGGAACAGGAAGGAGGCCTTGTGCTTTCTACACTTGAAAGTGACCACTAGATTCCAGGAGGAGCGTGCTGAGGACTTGGGGTAATGAGATAAAAGTTAAATCTCTTTGCACACCTTTTTTTGAATTTGCAGTTTCTTGTATTGCAACAGGAAAACTGTGAGTCGCTTTGAAAAGCCCCAGCTCATAGTTGAGGCTCTAAAGAAGCCTGAGGGTAAAAACCTTGATGCTGACTTCTCAGTGAAGCTAATGACAAACAGGTGACATTGCAAAGCAGATTCCCCCGCCTGTCATGGCAGCAGGTACCTTGACCAGAAGAAAACTTTTGACTAAGTTGTGACCATCTGGGAAAGAAGTGATCAAAGAAGTGTATCCTGAAGTGAGATGCTCTTTGAAAAGACTAGCTGACATTTTATAGTCTAAAATTTAGAGAATTTACCAAATGCAATGGAACTCTTAAATTATAATACGTTCATGATACAACTATAGTAGTTAATGTACCAATGTATGTTTCTCATGGGAAACTTTAGTCATGGATCTGTAGGGAAGAACTTTGTATAGTATTATTGTATCATGCACAATGTATCATGCACCCTGGATAACTTCACAGATATGTTTTAAAGTTTTAAGGTAAAGTCCATCCATGACTAAGACCAGTGATCGTCGTGTATACCTGATACCTGGGTGAGTTGGGCTTCCCTGGTGGCTCAGTGGTAAAGAACCTGCCTGAAATGCAGGAAACTCAGGTTTGATCCCTGGATCAGGGAGAGCCCCTGGAGGAGAGCATGACATCCCCTCCAGTATTCCTGCCGGGAAAATCCCATGGACACAGGAGCCTAGTGGGCTACAGTCCATGGGGTTGCAAATGGTTGGAGACAACTAAAGCGACTGAGCACAGCATGCACTGGGTGATTTGCAAATGCGGTGGGGGCTTCAGTGCATGAATGAAATGTTCCAGCTTAGGGTAACAGTCATTCTTCATGATCACTTGACTGTTCTCTGTTCTAATAGGTCATTTTTGAAAGACAGATTACATTTTCTTGCAATTAAAAAAGCTTGAGATATAATTCATATCCCATGAAATTCACCCTTTAAAATATACAATTCAACAAAACTTGAAAAATTTGAGATCTCCCTTACTATGACATTGTCACAGATCATTGACATGCAGTTCTATCATGATGTCATTAGAATCAGAAATACATCTTATTAGCAGCTTTGTAGATAGCTTAATATTAAAAAATACACAGTGGTTTTTAACACATTCACCAACTTGTTCAATTATGATCACTAATTCCAGAGCATTTCATCACTCCAAAAAAGAAACTGTACCTATCAGCAATCATTCCCCCTTCCCCCTTTCCTCGCAGCCCTGGCATCCACGAACCGGCTTTCTATAAATTTGCTTGTTCTGAACATTTCATATAAATAGACCTTTACTTCTGACTTCTTTCACTTAGTGTGATGTTTTTAAGGTTCATGTTGTGTATGTGTCAGTACTTCATGCCTTTTTATTGTTGAATAATATTCTGTTGTATGGCTATACCACATTTTTACTTATTCATTCATTAGTTGATGGACATTTGAGTTTCTATTTTTTGGCTATTATGAATAAATTGCTGTGAATATTCATTTACAAATTTTCGTGTGGGTATGTTTTCAGATCTCTTGGGTATATACCTGGGTGTGGAAGGGCTTGGTCATATGGTAAGTGTGAGGTGCTGCCAGACTTTTCCAGAGTAGTGTATTATTATTTTACATTCCCATCAGCTGTGCATGAGGGTTCAGTTTCTCCACATGCTCACCAGCACTTGTCTGTCTTGATTATTGCCATCTTACTGGGTGTGAGGTAGCATCTCATTGTGGTTCTGATTTGTATTTCCCTAATGACTAAGGATGAGATGATTACACATTGATAAGGACAGCCAAATAAATATATTTGGTATTTTTCTTACATATTTAAGGGCTTCCCTGATAGCTCAGTTTGTAAAGAATCCGCCTGCAATGCAGGACATCCCAGTTCGATTCCTGGGTTGGGAAGATCCACTGGAGAAGGGATAGGCTACCCAGTCTAGTATTCTTGGGCTTCCCTGGTGGGTCAGCTGGTAAAGAGTCCACCTGCAATGTGGGAGACCTGGGTTTGATCCCTGGGTTGGGAAGATCCCCTGGAGTAGGGAAAGGCTACTCACTACAGTATTCTGGCCTAGAGAATTCCATGTACTCGATGGTCCATGGGGTTGCAAAGAGTCAGACATGACTGAGCAACTTTTGCTTTCACTTTCACTCACTTAGGCTGCTTCCCAGGTGGCTCAGATGGTAAAAGTGTCTGCCTGCAATGTGGGAGACCTGGGTTCCATCCCTGGGTAGGGAAGATCCCCTGGAGAAGAAAATGGCAACCCACTCCAGTACTCTTGCCTGGAAAATTCCATGGACAGAGGAGCCTGGTAGGCTGCAGTCCATGGGGTTGCAAAAGAGTTGGACATGACTGAGCGACTTCACTTCACTTACATATTTACCAAGATACATTTTACAAGAAATACTAGGTATCTTGACTCTTCCTGCACATCCTGAAAGATGTTATAACATCTCCAGAAACACTTGTTACTGAAGGACAAAGTTTGGAAATTTCTGATGTGTTTAGTAACTTTTTGGGCTTTCCTTGTGGCTCAGCTGGTAAAGAATCCTCCTGCAGTGTGGGAGACCTGGGTTCAATCCCTGGGTTGGGAAGATCCCATGGAGATGGGAAAGGCTCCCCACTCCAGTATTCTGGCTTGGAGAATTCCATGGACTGTATAGTCCATGGGGTCACAAAGAGTTGGACACGACTGAGACTGAGCGACTTTCACTTTAGTAACTTTATGCCTAAAATCAATGAGGCGGTGTTAGTAGTATGAAGACTTGATTAGAATTGTAACAATATTTGTTCAGCACTTTAGAGGTTATGAAAGTGCTTGGACAAATGTTTGACCTGAGCATCACTGACCGGTGAAGGAGCCTCCAAGGCTGAGACATCGGTGCTTTACTTGAGCTCCCACACTAAGAAGTGCGGCTGGACTGTGACATATGCTTTGGGGAGTAGGAGGCAGGACAAGACAGGGAGCCACTGAGTGGCACAATCTGTATCATCCCCCTGCCCAGATTCCCTGAATAAACATTTAGCCTGAATAGACTGTTCTTGCTGCTATCATTGCTTCGCTGCTGCTGCTGCTGCTGCTAAGTCGCTTCAGTCATGTCCGACTCTGTGCGACCCCATAGACGGCAGCCCATCAGGCTCCGCCGTCCCTGGGATTCTCCAGGCAAGAATACTGGAGTGGGTTGCCATTTCCTTCTCCAGTGCATGAAAGGGAAAAGTGAAAGGGAAGTCGCTCAGTTGTGTCCGACTCTTAGCGACCCCATGGACTGTAGCCTACCAGGCTCCTCCATCCATGGGATTTTCCAGGCAAGAGTACTGGAGTGGGGTGCCATTGCCTTCTACGCATTGCTTCGCAGAGCCTTGCAAAATCACTAAGCATTGGATCAGGCAGGAAACTCTGACCCTCTGGGTGCACTGCCGTCCCGGTGAGCCGATAGATCAGCTGATAGATCCTGGGCAGCAGGGCAGTGACTTATTCAGTGCACACAGGGCTGGGGTTAGAACCAGCCTGGGGCCCTTCCATCTTCTATTTGAGTGTCAGTGTTTTCAGCGGCCCCTCTAAACCCCAGGGCAGAGTGGACAGGATACAGGGTCGTTTTCACCATCCCAGTGGAGTCTCTTCTTGTGTCTCCAAGGATCCCTCAGGCTGGAAAGGGGAGGGGAGGCACCTCTCTGACCTTTAGCAGGTCAAACCTCTGCTCTTCCCTCGGGGCCAGCTTTACAGCTGTCCAGTGCCTGAGACCACCAGAGAGTTAGTTTTGGGTGAGCTGTTAACATTGCTCCAAGGGAAACCACGTGGTGTGTCACCTGTTTGGGGGTGCACGCTGGGGGCAGTGTCAGGGCTAGCAGCGCGCCGGCCTCCCAGGCCAGGAGGAGGAGGAGCTGCAGGAAGGCAGCCCACACTGGACCACCTCCGGTCTCCTTGCTCGTCACCGCATCCACCCCGACACCCAGTAGAGGGAGAGCTTGCCCTGCTGCTCCAGGGCAGTCACATCGCCTGCCCATCGAGCCGCGTGCAGCACCACGCACGGCCACTGGAGGGCGCCGCCGCCCCGCGTTTGCTCGGCCGGAGCCCGGACCCTTCTTTGCCTCTCCTTCCACGGAGGAAGCCTGGGGCTCAATCCTAGCTGTTTTTGTTCCTTCTCCACGAGCGTCCCATTTTCTCACTGCCTCTGCCACAACGCCGTTCCGTGTTTTAGAAAGGAAGACTGAAATGAAAGGCAACCTGCCTGGCGGTTATGGGTAGTCATTTCCTTCCCGCGCCAGGTGTAAGCCTGTTTTGATCAGGCCCTTTGGAAAAAGCGGATAAGAAACAAGCTGGGATGGTTGGATTCTGGACGGGGAAGGCTGCAGCGCTCCCCTGCAGCATGGAAGGAAGAGTGTGGATGGGCGGTGCGGTGTGCTCCTCCTTGGTCTGTGCCCTATGACCCCAGCTGAGCACTGTTCAGGGGCAGCCTCTCAGCCTCCCAGGGCGCCTCCTTTGCCCAGTCTGGGGTGCTCATCACGCCTAGCACGGACCCTCTGGTGAAGGGAGGGGAACTGTGTCTCTTGGAGCAGCTTGAGGGTGGAGTCCCTCTCACCTTGGATAAGTTCACCAGAGCCCCAGGGTTTGCATTGGGTCCATGCCCCCAAGTATCCAGGCTTTTAGTGGGGACTTGGGCAAGGGGACCGCATAGTAAAGAGGGGTCTGTGACCTGGGTGCTGGGCCTGGCGGGACCTTTGCTGCCTAACTGCCGGGAGCCTCCCTGTCCTCAGCTGTCAGATGGGCTTGGATCCCTCTTCACACCCTTCCTGGTCCAGGGCTCTTGCCTTGGCCTTGGGACCACTCCCACTGGCCTGTGGGTTGCTTGGGGTCCTTCAGGATGGTCAGGCCTGGCCCTGAGAGGCAGTTCTGTGTGCGCTTCTGCCTGTTTCAGGTGCCTGTTCTGAGCAGCTGAGCCAGGCCCTGTAGGCTGGCACAAAGCCTGCTGTTAACTTAATGTCTTTTAAATTAAAGTCATTTGATTTATTTATTGGGGTAATTACAGATCCTCGTGCTGGTGGGTCGGCATGTCCGAGAGGCTCTGGTGCCCTGTGCTGGTCCAGGGTGCGCTTTGCTTTCCTTGGGCCTCCTGTTCTCTCCTGGCTGGAGCTTACCACCCTTCCCTCCACTAGCCAGGTTTGTCCTGTGCCCTCCAGGGACAGGCCCCAAGGCAGGAGTGCATAGTTTGGGACTTGACACCTGGACTCAAATGCAGTCTGTGACATTTGGGGACAGTGTAACCCCTCTCAGCCTCTGACCTCCCCAGAGGGCCTTACCAGAGTGGTTATAAGGTGAAAATGGGCAACACCGGGCCCTGGCACACGGCAGGTGGTTAGTTAGTGGTGACTGCTACTTGTGGTACCTGAGTCAGCATTGGGGGCAGGAGCCTTTTCTCATCAGTTTGGAAGGCTTGGCACCTGTTGGTTCAGTTGGAGAGCAGTGATATGAGTTTGAAAATCAGAGTTCTGCCCAGGTTTATCTCAAGGTGTCTCAGTCTATGTAAGCTATTGTGACAAAATACCACAGGCTGGGTGGCTTATAAACAATTTCCTGTGAGTAATCAATTTCTGACCATCACCTCCCCCTTCCCCATGTGCCCAGCACAGGTCTGGCTCTGGGTGGAGGCTCAATAAATGCTAGCTTGCTTTGGCCTGTGTTCTGGAGCAGGTGCTGCTGTTTCTTATCAGGATGGGGAAGCTGGTCTGTGCTTTGCTGTGTCTTCTTTGTGAAGGTTCCTTTCTAGAAGCTCCAATTCTAGAAGTTTCTAGAAGGTTCCAGCATTTTATTTACCTCTTATTAATGGTGTTTTCTCGGTCTGATTGCACACAGCAATTGTTCATAATGTCTTTGGGAATTCAGCAAAGTATAAACTGTAAGTGATTTTGAAAAGCCAGGCTACAGGGGAGACCCGAATCCCCCAGGACTTGCTCATTTCCCTTTCCCACCCATCCCTCTGAGTAGGGTCTTGGGCCTCACCCTCTGGGGCCCACACCCCATCAGCTGCTGTGAGGGGGCCCTGTTGTACCAGATCAGCACAGCAGTCCAGGACACGGGCTCCGTGAGACCTGCCCAGACAGTCAGACTCCTTGAGTCCTGGTCACTGTGGGATTATGAACGGGCTTCGCCAGCTCTGGCAGGTGGACAGGTGGGTTAGTCATCGTTTGATAACTTGTACAGGATTCAGCAGAGTACATGCTTTGTTCTGCATGGCCCCGGCCACCCCTGTCTGGGGAACAGGAAGACATGGGGCAGGGAATACCAGGGAATACCGGTTTTGTGAGGATGGAGGGGCTGTCTGGGGTGTCAGGGAACTTGGGATGGCACTCAGATTAATGGGACCCTCCCAGTCTTGCAGAGGAGGGAACTGAGGCAGCTGGGGCAGCAGACTGGCTTGCGTCCTCTACCTGGCAGGAGAGTCATGATCAGAAGATGGGGCAGTGGGAGCCACAGGGCCTGTGAGGCCCACCCCCTCGGTGCTGGTGGCTGCCGTGTAGCTGTGCTCACTGAGCTGCCTGGAGTCACGGGAGCCCCTTCGAGCCTCCAGGACTTTTCTCAGGTGCTTCCTCTCCTGAACGCCCAGCCCGCCCTTTATCCGGTTAACTCTTTTCACTCTTCAAAATTAGGCTCTACTGGGTGCCGATGACGTGGGGAGACCGTTCCTGACCACCCCACCCTGCATTGGCCCTCCTCTCCCTAGTGGCGCTGTGCTGAAGTTGGCCCCTGGGCAATTACTCCTGGGGACCAGGCTGTCTTTTTTCCTCCTGAGTCTCGGGATGTGGTGTAGCACAGGGCCTGGCGCAGGGTCCACCCAGCATGAGCCTGCCGGGCAGGCACAGGTGGTTGGCTGAGCGCCCCACTGCTAGATGTCCTGTGCACGTGCTCCCGCACGGAGGACATGGATGGGGACAGTGTGGGTCCCTGGCATCCAGAGAGGCCTCTTGATCTAGATGAAGTCTTCCTCGCACCTTTTAATGCTGGTCCTCCAGATGGGAAGGTGTCCGGTCTGAAGCCAGCTGGGGAGATCCAGGTGTGTGTTGGAGATGTCTTCCTGGGTTTCAGAACTCTCCCCATGTGTTACTATGCAGAGCTGCTGATGCTGGTCTGGAGGAGGTGGGAGGGATCGGCCTCTCTCTCCCCTATGCAGGCAAGGGCAGGGGGCGGCAGTGGCTGCTTGGTCTGCCCAGAGCTCCCAGTGGGTGAGCCTGGAGCCCCTCTGGTAAGCCGCCCAGCCCCTGCCCATCGGCTCACTCTCCGAGTCCTGCCCAGGGAGCCTGATCCTGGGTCCTAGGACTCTCCTTGACCCCAGCTTCCACTGGCAAGGCTCCCAGTGTCCCCGAGCCTCAGTTTCTCATCTGTGAGATGGGCAGGCGCAGGCTAGCCCTGAGTGATATTCCACAGCTTCTTACCGGCTTGTTGAAACTGGACGCAGGAAGTTGTAAAACACGTGTCCTTTCCAGGCTTTTCCTGAGTGGGAGGATGGGAGACCGGGGGAGACTTGACGCCGTTGTTCATCTCTTTCTGGGGTCGCCCCCCCACCCCAGTCCCGCTCGCCGACTCTACGTTACTCCTCTGGGAGATACTGGTTGATTTCCTGGCCACTGCCGCAAGCCAGGCTGCACCTCAGGACGGCGGCGGCATGTGGAAGCACATGGACTCCCTCAGGGGTCTCCCAGCGTCAGTGTTGCTCGCGCGGGTGGCGTCAGGTGGCAGGCTGCTGCTGGACTCCATCTTCCTTCTCTTCCTCCGTCCTGGGAGGCGGGAGGGCTTCTCCCCGAGGAAGAGGTTTCCCGGGTGAGGATCCCGAGCCCAAAGCAGGTTCAGAGCTTGGGCTCTGAGGTGTGGAGCCGGGATGGGAGCCGATCTTTCTGACTGGTGAGCCCCGGGCGCTAAGCCCTGTGATGTCAGTTCTGGGGCTTCGTTCCAGGCCCTGCAAACAGAGGGTGCTCTAGGAGAGCTGGTGTCCCCCCAGGAGGGTTCCCACGGCGCCCTCTGCTCGCTGGGGCCTCACACACGTGGCCTCTTCCCCTCATCACAGGGTGGTATGAGGAGAGCAGGTCCCCTCAACCTGATTGCGGTGGGTCTCTCATTCCTCCTCCAAGTTCTGCCCTGAGAACCAGCCGGGGGCCTCTGTTGAGGATGTGGGGTGTTTGGTGTGTGTTTGGAGCCCCACTTCCCTCTTGTGGCCACAGGTCCAAGAGGTCAGGGCTGGAGGAAGCTGGAAAGGCCGTGAAGTCCTGTCCCCTTCTGTTGCTTGTGAGGAAATGGGCCCAGAGAGGCCGAGTGACGGCTCAAGGCCACACAGCAGTCAGTGGACAGGGGTCTGGGACCGGTTTTCTTTCCCATGCTGCCTCCCCGCCTGCTGTCCGTTTTGTTTGTTCTGAAGCCAATTCCTGGGTTGTGTTGGTCTCTGTGTGTGTGTGTGTGTCTTCTGTTTTCCCCTTGGCCTGAGACAGTTTTCAGATCTTACTCACCTGTGACTGCCTGTGTTTTGTGTACGTTGAATGGCCTCGCTGCCTGATCCACTGAGCAGCTACTCCAGATTCCAGCTGTTGGGGCCTCCTCAGATGCAGGCCCCAGGGCCTTCGGAGAGGCTCCCACTGCCCCGCGCCCGGCCTATGCAGGGCCCCGAGGGGGGCTGAGCCTGTGTGAGAGTGTGTGGAGGGGGGCTGAGCATGTGTGAGTGTGTGGAGGGGGTGCTGAGCCTTTGTGTGGGGGGGGGCTGAGCCTGTGTGTGTGTGTGTGAGTGTGTGGAGGGGGGCTGAGTGTGTGTGTATGTGTGTGTGGAGGGGGGGCTGTGTGTGTGTGGAGGGGGGCTGAGTGTGTGTGTGTGTATGTGTGTGTGGAGGGGGACAGCCTGTGTGTGGTGGGGTGGGCCTGAGCCTGTGTGTGTGTGTGTGTGTGTGTGTGTGTGTTGGGGGAGTGGAGCAGATAGGATCCCACTGCTGTCCCCTGCCTGAGTCTGCACCCCATCAAGCCCAGTCCTGCTATGTCACAGGATCTCTGGGTACCAGGGAGTGGGCTCCCCGCTGTGGGAGCTGATGTCCATGACGCAGTAGGCACTCGGGTACCTCTCTGATTTACCATCCACCTGGCCCCACCTGGAGAGTCCGCCCTGTCCGGAGCCCTGTTGCCTGAGCTGGTCTCGGCGGTGCCTCTGTCCTTCCCTGCTGTCTGCAGTGCTGGTGAGGCTGCCAGGTGAAAGGCCCTGAGGGCGGGCTCCGCGTCGGTTCTCCCCACTCCGGGTGCAGCCTGGCACAGGGGTGGGCGGGAGCTTCTCCAGTGAGCATGGTGTGGGCTTCAGACAGGCCTGGGAGGGTCCCAGGTCCACCTCATCCCTCTGGGAGGCAGTGGGGAGTGGGCTGCCTTCTCCTAGCAACTTCCTCACCCTCACAAGGGGCACAGTACCGCACTCCACCTCAACATGTTGTCGTGGGGATGAAACGACATGACTTAATGTGTCTAGAGGACCCGTGTGTGACCAGTACAGCGGACTAGGGGTCTGTGGTAGACCTGAGGCTCGGGGGCCTCCTCCTCCAGGAAGCCCATCCAGGTCTGCCTCCTGCCTCCCAGCGGCAGTATGCTGTCTGGGTCCGCCCCCTGGAAACCCCCTCAGGCCCTGCCTTGCTGGTCTGCACCTGCCCATCCTGAGTCCCAGGTCAGATCCTGGTGTAGGTGGCCATGCCCCGTCCTGGGCTGTGCGGGCCGGCTGCCTGGATGCTCAGGTTTGTCTTACAAAAGAGCCAAGTTTGGCACAGAGGTGGCCTGGGCTGCACACTTTTATTACATTCAGTGTAGGTGCTGAGAGGAGTGGGGTGGTCTCCCCATGTTACACGGCCAGTCGCTGGAGCAACCAGTCCCGAAGCCAGGCCCCCTGGCCCCCCATACAGAGGCGCTGCTCCTGCAGCTGGAGGTACCTCCTCTAAGAGACTCAGAAAATGGTGGGGAAGAGCAGGTCAGGTCTCCACTCAACCAGAAGGCTTGCAATGGCGCTGAGGACACTTGAGTCTGCTTCGGGACTGGCTGTTCCAGCGACTGGCCGTGTAACAGGGGGAGACCGCCACCCCTCTTTGGGCCTCACTGTCCATCTCTGAGACGTGAGGGCTTGAATCAGTGACTTGTACATATAGGCTCTTGGCTCTGTCCGTGTTGCTCACCCACTTTGGATTTTGTGACTAGCAGGGCAGTCCCCACTGTTGTGGGCACAGCTGTGGGCCTGAGCCGCAGCAACTGGCAGGTCAGGGTGGAGGCTGGGGGCTGCCTTGCAGGGCAGCAGAGGCCTGGCCCTCACCAGTGACCTGGCTGTGCCCTCCGTGGAACGGTCTGTGCTCTCATACAGCTTGAGGGAAGGGCCTTAAATTCCAGGGCTTAAGGCCAGAGCAGATGAATGCTGACAGAGGGGAAGCCAAGGTGCCCTGCTGGCTCTAGGGGACCTCAGCTCCAGAGGCAGAGGGGCGCTGCTTTCTTTCTAAGGCCTGTGTGAGCCCAGGTGGCGTTGCTGCCGTGTGAAATCCCTGCGGAGCCAGTATTTACTGTGTGCCTGGGAGTGTCTGCTCTGTCCCAGGACGCTGATACACACGGCGTGTCCGTGAGGAGAGGGAGAGTCAGAGCCCTGCACTCGCGGAGCAGACCTTCTGGGAGGAAGAGGAGTGAATGAGCCAGTGATACTTGTCAGCCTTGCTGCCTGGGACATTGGGAAAGAGGGGCTCGAAACGGGGTGGGGTTTGTTTCATCTCTTGGTTGTTCCTTGAGAAGCAGATGAGTACATTGTACTGTCTCCTCAGAAGCGAGTTAGGTTTAGCAGGATGAGGGGCTGCAAGGCTGTCGCAGTCTTTAGGTGGGAAGCAGGGGCTGTGTCACTGAGAAGGTGGCATTGGGCCAGAGACCTGGAGGAGTGAGGAAGCTGGGAGAGCATCTGGGTGCCTGGTGGTTTGAGGAGCAGCAGAGAGGGGCTGTGGGCTGCAGTGAAGCCGCTGGGATGGGGGGCGTGGCAGGAACGGGGCAGGCCTCGCAGGAGGAGGGTAGCTCCAGGCCTGTGAGGGCTCTGGCTTTGTTGGAGTGATGGGAGGGGCCGCTTCTGGGTTTTGAGCAGGGAAGGGTCACTCTGGCTGCCGTGTGGACAGCGTGAAGAGGAGACCTGTCAGCAGGGGGCCAGAGAGAGGATGCTGGCCTGAGTAGGTGGAAGCTGGGGGGCTGTCGGGTGCAGGGGAAGGATGCTGGGCCCGTCCAGGAGAAGGGTTCTCTACACTAGAGTTAATTCAGACGTGGGCCTGTGGCCTCGAGAGGGCTGTCAACGACACGTGCCTCTCCGACAGAGCTGGGGTTGTGGTGTTTTCATTTAACACTGAATTTTCCTAACAGTAGGATCCAGTTTTCTACAAAATAAGCAAAAGAAAAAGCATGAGAGAGAAAGAAGGGACAGGAGAAGAGATGGAAGGGGAGCAGCGAGCCTGCAGTGCGTGTGTGTGTGCTCAGTCGCTCAGTGGTATCCGAGCCTTGCCTCCCCATGGAGTGCAACTTGCCAGACACCTCTTTCTCACTCAGTGGGGCTCTGCCCTTGGCGAGGGGACAAAATAAGAAAAGTGGAATGCGGGCAGGCCATGGGAGTGGTTCCCGTTCTGGAATCAGAAGAGCCTGGGCTCACATCTGGGCCTTGGCTACCGTCCACCACGTCCCCTGCGACGGGTGACTTCACCTCTCCAAGCAGCCACGGCCACCTCCTTCATAAAGGGCGTGGTGTTGATGACGGTCGGATGATGGTTGTCCACGTTGCTTCCTGACCCTTGTTTGGTTTTGTCCCTTTGTGGTCCCGTGGTGAACAGGTGCCGGTTCCTCGTGTGGCAGGGCTCAGAGCAGTGCTGGTTATGGGGCGTGGCAGGGGGACTGTCTCAGCTTGAGGTTAAGGCGGGGACTCAGTGGACAGGCTGCCGATGGGGAGTCAGGAGACCCAGTCCTGACGTCAGCGTGTGTGACCTTGGGGAGGCAGGGACTCAGCCCGTGGACGCCTCCTGACCGCCAGTGCTGCACTCGGCATTTTAAACACATCACCTCACCCTCAAATGGAGGCGATGGACATGAGCAGAGTCCCCAGAGTCAGGCCATTGACTGTTTCCTTCACGGTTTTTGCCAATATCCTAGAAGTGCCTGCAGCATTAGCTGCTTAATATGTATTTTAAATCGACTCACTTTTTTTCCTCTTAGCCTCTCCTTAGGTGATATCTGTGAAATCATAGTTCTAAAGTGTTTTAATTTTTGCAGTGTTTTACAAATCAAAGTAAGTCTGTGAGTATTAAAGTGGTTGGTCTCTGTGCTTCTTTAGAAGTCCTGTTTGTCCCTTCTAGAACCGGGTGCCACATCTTGGGGAGCACTGGACCAGGGGGTTTCAGAAAACTTAGGAGAGTGGCAGCCCCAGAAGATGATGGACACTGTCTTGGCTGAACTGAGCTCAGCTGCGTGCTCCGGGGGCCACGGTGCTCTTGGGCGCACACTGTGTCCCCACCCCAGAGAACCAGCAGGGGACAGGGGTCATGTGGTCTGAGGGGGCGTGTGGGAGACCTGGCTGAGGCCACCTTCCTGCCTGCTCGATGGAGACAGGAAGCTGGCTCAGTGCGTCCCTTAGGTATCACTCATGTAAAACAGCAGTATTCTTTGGGAGGTCATGGGTCATGGGAGATGGCCACACAAAAAAGAAGTCAAGGGATCTGGTGAAGAAGACTTGATGGCCCTACAGCCAGCTGACTCCTTGGCAGGTGGGCGAGCTGGGATACTTATCCTAAGATTTCACAAAGCAGACCTGCTACTGCAGGGTCACTGGGGCTTCCGAGGTGACTCTGTGGTAAAGAATCTGCCTGCCAATGCAAGGAGACGCAAGAGATGTGGGTTCAATCCCTGGGTTGGGAAGATCCCCTGCAGAAGGAAATGGCAACCCACCTTCAGTGTCCTTGCCTGGGAAAGAGGTGTCTGGCAAGTTACACTCCTTGGGGTCACAAGGAGTCAGATACGACGGAGCGACTGAGCACACACACACCCACTGCAGAGTCACTGCTTTCCTTCATCTCTTCTGTCCCTTCTTTCTCATGCGTTTTCTTTTGCTTATTTTGTAGAAAACTGGATCCTACTGTTAGGAAAATTCAGTGTTAAATGAAAACAACCCAAACCTCATAATTTATAAAAGAAGTAAATTAAGGAATGATTATACCCACTGTGTACAGATTATTTGAGCTCACTAAACAAATTCTTTAGTAACTGCTGGAAAAGATAGGGAGTGGCCGGCTGCCTGCCAGAGTGACTGCTCAGGGCTGAGAGATGGGCCCTGGGAGCGGGAGGCAGGGCGGCAGGTGGTGGGGCAGGCAGTGGCGCTGTGGGCATGGGATGGACTGCACTGTAGAAATCATAGGTTTGTGCCCAGGGGCCCCACAGCTGTGTCACAGATATCTGCATGGGCATGTGGCCTGTGTGATGGCACTGCTAGCTGGTCATGGACACGTGCAGACCCCAGAAGACAGCTCAGACCTTCCCCCCACCCCTTTTTCCTTCAGAGTTGCCCTGGAGGGGCATCTGGGCCCACTCCTCTGTCTCTCTCCCCTCCTCTCAGTGTGTTGTCTTTTCTTGGGTCCTTCCTCAACCTCTGTCCCTGTGACTTGCCGTGACCCCTGGTGGTCATCCTGGAAATCCACTTGGAAGGCCCAGGTGTTTGAAGGTTTGAGAGCGGAGCACCTAACAAGACAGACCAAGCTTTTTCATGCTTATCCTTCCAGGTGTAACGTCTGTACCTTGCTCTGCTAACAAGGTCTTCATCTCATTATCTCCTTGCCCAGGACCCTCCCACCACTGGGGGTGAGGAGGTGAGGACGGGCAAGGGGGAGTCCAAGTTGGTGCCATCAGCTGGGCACCCAGAGGGGCTGGCTCTAGTTCCTGAGCCCGGGGCCCATTCTCCTCCAGACACGACAAGCTGCTCTTCCTTGATTTCTTGTTGGGCTCCTGAAAAGTGTTAGTCACTCAGTCATGTCCATCTCTTTGTGACCCCATGGACTGTAGCCTGCCAGGCACCTCTGTCCATGGAATTCTCTAGGCAAGATTACTGAAGTGGGTAGCCATTCCTTTCTCCAGGGGATCTTCCCAAACCAGGGATCAAACCTGGGTCTCCTGCATTGCAGGCAGATTCTATACCGTCCGAGCCACCAGGGAAGCCCTCCTGAGTCAACAGACAATTGACATCTCAAAGAGGGAGGGTTTTATTGTAACCATTTATCCTTGCGCCATTACAGGCGAGAAAATGGAACAAGGTGGGAACCTGAGCCTGGTAGAGGGTGAGACAGGGGAGAATGACAGGCATGTGTGGAAGGTGGTATGAATTCCCCACACCCTCGCCCCTGAGCAGAAGCCCACAGATCCTTCAGCTCCTCCCCACCATTTGCCACCTTGTCCCTTTTACATTCTGTTTTCTCCTCGTTCTCTCCTGCTCCGGTCGACCGAGGTTTTGGAGAACTGGAATGTGGCCCATCTCTGCTGAGGTGGTGATCCGTGCTCTGGAGGAAATAAATCTGGTAGTTGAATAGCCAGGAGTGCAGTGGGGTGGAGCGGGGGGAGTAGCTTCCGTTTTGGTTGGGAAACTCTCACGAGGTGACATACGAACTGGCATCGGAAGAGCTGGAAGGACGTAGCTGTGCTCGATTCTAAGGGAGAGTATTGGGAGCAGAGGGAACCACTGGTGCGAAGGCTCTGAAGTGTAAATGTGCTGGCATGTTTGTGGGATTGAAAGGCTTCCAGTCTGTTAGCAGATTTTTCTTTCCATCCTAAAAATATTCATCATGCTTTCACATTCATCGGTGACGTCCATGAGAAAACAGAATTTTTTTTTTCCCCCAGGGAATCATTTCCCTTCAGCTCTTGTTGGAATTGATTACTAAGATCACCCAAACTAGTATCGCATTGGTGGGAGCTGACCAGCCTATGGGGAGACCCACTCGGCCCTCATGCAGTTGGAATGCTGCAGAGCCAGGCAGCTCCGATTATTGCCGTATTGTGACTTGGGCTGTGTATTACAGAAGGTATTTTTTGTATCAAATCAAGGTATTCTTGCCTGGGAAACGCATTTGAGCACTCATGGAACAGGGTGATGAGATCAGCTGTCCTTTCCTGAGTTCCTGTTGCATTCTTCACAAAAGCCTGGAGACCCGCAGCATGATTCTCTCCCATTTTCAGATGAGGTGGTTTTGGGGTTTTGACTGGGGTTGCCAGGTGATGAAGTGTAGACTTAGCTTCTGATCCCAGAACTGCCTGCAGACCTGGCTGGGCACTCCAGCACACGTGAGATTCCACCCCAGACTGGTGCCCACGGAGCAGGGCGATAGCTGTCGTGGGCTCTCTCCTGTCAAGTCCAGAAGTTGGCACTGCAGCTCTCCTGCCCAGTGCTCTGGGAGGCCCCTGGGAGAAGGGGGTACCTGTCGGCTGTTCCTGCAGTACCTGGATCCCGCAATGAGAGCAGGCTTCCCGGAGTGCTGTGCTGTCCCTCTGCCCTCCGGCAGTTCCTCCGGGGGCAGCTGGGCCCAGGGAGGTGATACGGCCATCCCTGGTGGCCCTGTGCCTGCCGCCCTTCAGACAGGCCTTGGCGTTTCCTGGAAGCCTGGCGTCTCCCTGGGCACAGGGCCTGCCCCACCACCTCCCTTCTTGGCTCCAAGAGCTCCATGTGACCTGATTCCCAGTGGGCGTGCCAAGTGATACATGAGTTTTCTCTTCCAGGCTGAGCTACGGCTTGGTACTCTGTCCCCAGTGGACATTTAGTGGAGCAGTGGTCTGGCTCTTCAGGCCTGTCTGTGCCAATGAGCCCAGGGCCAGACATCTGCCCCTGCCTGTCACCAGGCTGTGCCGTTCTGGGTGCTTTGGCCTCCCCATGTTGGAGAAGGTGTCGAGAAGGTGCTGTGTGTGATGGATATGAGGCAAACGTCCCCTCTCCCCCATCCCCAGGCTGTCCTTTGTAAGAGCGATGTCTTTCCAGTCTCTTATTTGACGTGGCGCTCTCTCAGTTACATGCTTTATTTTGAACAACAACATACAGCTTGAGACCACCTTAGCCTGAAGCATTAATTACTGAATGTGGGTGCTCCTAGAATTCGCTTGACAGACTTCATTAAAGGTAAAGGGAAGCCGAGAAATTTAACACAGATTTAGCCACTGTTTCTGGGATTTTGATCTCATAATTATAAATGTGGAATATTGATATAAGGGATCCTTTTAAAGTGGCTACAAATATCTGGTTATAGGCTGGTAAAAAAACCAACTGCCCTAATGGTATGGACATGGGTTCTCCAGGGTTGGGACGGATGCCATTTCTGGTGACAACATCCCACACAGATTTATAAGGGGCTGTATCTGAAACATCTTGAATGGATGATTGGATGATGTGTTCTGGAAAACTGCTCTGAATGACTCAACTTGACTCTGGGATTGGTAAAGACATTCGTGTTGAGGAGCACGTGAAGGGTTTGAAAAAATTCGGTTTGTAAGGTGTGTAGTAAATGGAAATAATCATGAATAAGATTTTTATAGTTTAAATATGTATATATAAATTGGGTTTCCCTGGTAGCTTAGACGGTAAAGCATCTGCCTACAATGTGGGAGATCTGGGTTCGATCCCTGGGTTGGGAAGATCCCCTGGAGAAAGAAATGGCAACCCACTCCAGTATTAATGCCTGGAAAATCCCATGGACTGAGGAGCCTGGTGGACTACAGTCCATGGGTTGTAAAGAATCGGACACGACTGAGCGACTTCACTTTCACATACATAAATTAATAAAAGTTGCACATAAGATTTGGCTTTTTAATCTATATCCCCCCAAAAATTATAGTCAGTTGCTGTAAACCATCATCTTGGATCTTCTCATGGGTCAGCTGCCTTCAGTATGGGAGTCACCTTGTTGCCCTGGGTTTCTGGGTTATGTGGTATTTCTTCCTGCAGCCCCTGAAGTGGGGGAATCTGAAAAGGAGGAGGGATAGAGAGAGGGGTAGCATGTTGTCTGACCCTCTCCCTCTTTTTTTCTCTCTTCCATCACTCTTGCTTTGATCACCACTGCCAGGCACTAGCTCCTGGCTGGGCTGGGGGCTTCAGAGAGTGCCAGACTCTAAGCGCGCCCTCAGGAGACCACAGTTTACAAACCTGTTTGAGATACTGGCAGGCCTGGTGCTTTGATTCACACTTGCAGTGTCTGTGCCTTGCTTCTTGCTGCAGAAAGTGTATTCCATAGACATATTAATTTATCTTTAAGTAGATTTATTATATGAAATATTCATTGGAGCAGGCTCCTCCGTACAGCATTTGGAACAACGTACCCAGTACAGTTTGTCCTCATAAATCTATTAATGCTGATGGGATGTAATTGTCTCCTGTGAAGCTTTGGGGTGAGATGGGGGCCTGGGGAGGGGAGGGAGCTGGCTGCCGCTCGCTGTCTCTCCCCCATGGCTTGGCTGTGGTGGGCCCTCTTCAGAGTGTGTGTGGGTACACATCCATTTTTTTCTCTTCCTTTTTAATGAGTGCAGAGGCTTCCATTTCTGAGGGCCCTCTTGTCAGCTTCCAGCTTCTTGTCAAATTCCAGTTTCTAGCAGTTGTTAGAGGTGTAATGAGGCTCAGAGGGAAAAGGCTCATGAGTGAAGGCTGATCTGTGAGCAGAGGGAGTTCAGGGGACCAAGGAGGGGCTGGTTGTGTGGGGACCAAGGAGGGGCTGGGTGTGTGTGTGTGTGTGTGTGTGTGTGTGTGTGTGTGTGTGTGTGTGTGTGTGTGTGTGTGTGTGTGTGTGTGTGTGTGTGTCTGTGTGTGTGTCTGTGTCTGTGTCTGTGTGTGTGTGTGTGTGTGTGTGTCTGCGTGTGTGTGTGTGTGTGTGTGTGTGTGTAGTATGCTATCACAGAGGAAGCTCAGGGGACCAAGGAGGGGCCATGTCTATGTGTGTGCACGTGTGCAGAATGCTAACACTTTGGTATAAGTGCAGCGTGGCAACCCCTGAGCTAGGTGTTTAATCTGCTTGTCCCAGGTGGTCCTTACAGGTGGGGAGGTGTTGTCATTCCTGTGTTATCCATGAAGAAACTGAGGCCCACTCGAGGCTCTGAGAGGTCTAGTAGCTTGCATAGAATGCAGCTCATTGAGTTCAGCGAGCCCGTCCTGATGGCCTAGGGCTTTGTCAGGGCCCTGAGCAGTCCCACTCCTGGCCTCCAGGAGTGCCCCAGCCAGCCAGTGCAGAAGCAGGACCTGCAGAGGAGACAGATGGGCAAGTGGAGCTTCCCTCCTTGTGACACAGGGTGCTCAGGACAGCCTGATGCATTGTGGGAAGCCATGGGGAGGCCAGAGTGGGTGTGTGAGCAAGAATGGAAGACTGGCTGGCGTTTACCTGGGAGGTGGTGGCTGGAAGAGGTCATTCCAGATGGTGCAAAGAGCAGGGGCAAACACATAGGATGCAGGACACCAAGCTGTGACTGGCAGGGTGGAGACCGCCTGGTTCAGTTCCCCTCAGTGCCTGGGGAGGGGAGGGCTGAGGGGCAGCTGGAGCCACTAGTGTGGGGCCTTGCTGGGGCATTTGGACTGTGACCTAAGGCTCTGAGGAGCCAGTGGGAAGTTTTGAAGCCAAAGAGGAAGAGGAATGAATTTGCGTATTTGGAAAATTCGTCTTGCGTTAACAACAGAGGCTGGTCTGGAGGGCGCAAGACAGGAGGTGGGGAAGCCTGTGGGGTTTGTGGTCCCCCTGCAGCCAGGATATCAGGGGAGCAACATGTGTGGAGTTGTCAAGGCCAAAGCCATAGTTTGGCACCTGTGTTGAGAAACAGCAGAACTGGTCTGGATTCCACAGCCCAGGTTGGAAAAGAAAGTGAAAGTGAAAGTCGTTCAGTTGAGTCTGACTCTTTGCGACCCCATGGACTATACAGTCCGTGGAATTCTCCAGGCCAGGACACTGGAGTGGGTAGCCGTTCCCTTCTCCAGGGGATCTTCCCAACCCAGGGCTGGAACCCAGGTCTCCTGCATTGCAGGTGGATTCTTTACTAGCTGAGCTACCAGGGAAGCCCAGGTTGAGAGGTCACAGGAAGGGGAAAAAGTCAAAGGAAAAAAAAAAGAAGTCAGAAAAAGGATAAAGGCAAGCAGTGCATTAGGAGACAAATGACAAGAAGTTGTAAAAAGACTTTTATGAAGAGATAAAAAATTTAAAGGCTTGCAGATAAGGAATGATGAGGGCTAACACAGTATAAAAGGTTTTTTTGTTTAATAGTGTTTTAGAAATTTAAGTGGATCTGAGAATAAAAAGGAAACACTTAAGTGAGTTAAGACAAAAACAGATTTCTGGCCAAAAGCAGAACCTAAAGTAGGGGGAAGCAGACGGGACCGCTGGCCACTGCGGGGCCGTGAGGTACTTGTTCTAGCCGTCTGAGCACTGACAGCTCTGGGGCTGCAGGCTTGGGCGGGTGGCACCGAGGGCTGGCCCGGGAGGAACCTGGGCAGGTGGAGGGAAAGGGCAGAGGTAAGTGACAAAATGGAATCTACCTGCTTGGTGACTTCTTGGGCACTGCCCACATCTATCATTTCTCCTGCAGCAGGGCTGCAGATAGTGTCGGCAAGCCAGACAGGGGCCTCACGTGGCTCCTCCTTTCATGGTCGGCACCCTATTCAGGCAGGTCCTTGATCCTGGAGTCGTGGTGGCGGCCACCTCGCAGGCCCGTCCTGTCCTGTTAGCTGCCGGGGAAGATGGAGGTGGAAGGTCATCAGCAGATCTCGTGGGAGGGTTGAAGGAGGAGGAGGAGGGACATCTGGGCTCTAGCCTGGGTGCATTTATTGAGCTCCTCTTGTGTGCAGTGGAATGTGCTGGGTGTTGCGGGGCACACAGAGCAATAAGGAAGACTTGGAAGACGTATGTGAGCAGAGTGCATGGTAATCTGGTATCTCATGTGAGGCTGGGGCTCTCTGTGGGATGGGCTGATCATCTGGAATAATGTCAAACAAGGGAAACCAACTCAGGAGACTCTCATGTCTCCTTTAATTGCTGATCTTGCTGATGTTTTCCTCTATTGGTCACTGTTAAGGAAAAGAGGAGGTGCTTGGAGTGGAAAGAGCTGCTGCTGCTGCTGCTGCTGGTAAGTCGCTTCAGTCGTGTCCGACTCTTAGCAACCCCATGGACTGTAGCCTACCAGGCTCCGCTGTCCCTGGGATTTTCCAGGCAAGAGTACTGCAGTAGTGTGTCATTGCCTTCTCCGGCGGAAAGAGCATGAGACTTGAAGTCTGGAGGCCACGGTTCAGTTCTGGCTCTGCCAGTTGTTAGCTCTGTGATCTTAGATGAGTGCAACCTCTCTGAGTACCTACTTTCTCATTTGTAGCTTGGATGTCTGCCTGCTGAAGGCCAGGTTGTTGTGGGGATCTGTGTGTGTATGAGAGTGTTTCATAAACTGCAGAGCTCTGTGACAGAGCTAGACTGGTGACATCTCTAGACTCTACGTGTTTTGAGGAAAGTGGTGCCTGGTTTCTCCTGATACCTCTCTCAGCACCTCCAGAGTGTCTGGGACACTCAAGAAATGGTGGTTGAGTCAGTGGATGAGTTGACTGCATCTCCAGGCATTTTTCAGATTTAACTTTCTAGTGGCCAGACCCTTTCCCTGTCACACTGGTGGGCAGGGAGGTGGAACGTCTGACTGCAATGCAGAACACGTGTAGTGGCCTCCAGGCGATGCTGGAGCCAGTGTCAGGACCCCAGACTTGCTGAGGGACCTCACTTCATGACCAGACCCTTTAACTTGGTCTCCAGTCTCTGGGCACAGAGCTTCCTCCAGTGCAGCCCAGTTTGAAGTTCAGAAGCAGAAGCGGACTGGGAGCAGCTCCCATTTCCTGGCTCCCACTCCTCTTCCACTGTGCCCCACATGTCTGCCTACACACCCTCACACTTGGTGTCCCCATCCCATTGCTGGACTCTGCTGACTCCCCACTGCTCCCCGTTTCCTTAGCTCTTAGGGATTCCATGTCCCTCTCTCGTGGGCCCCGGAGAGGCCATATCTGTCCTGTCCACGGCCCGTGTGTGTGCTGGGTCTGCCTGGGGTGCTCACTTCCCCGTGCCCTCCTGCAGGTCGTCTTCCATGATGTTGGCGTGCTGACAGACAAGCTCTTCCCTGTTGTGGAGGCTATGCAGAAGCACTTCAGTGCCGGCTCCGGGACCTACTACAGCGACTCCATCTTCTTCCTCTCGGTGGCCATGCATCAGATCATGCCCAAAGGTAACCTGAGCTGCGGGGCAGCAGGCCCTGGGGTGTGACTTTGCATCTGTTTTCCTGGCTCCAGTACTGCTGGTGCCGGGTATTGGAGAGCAGATGGAGTTCTACTCCACACGGTGGAGGGGGCAGGGGGCAGCCAAGCCCTCCGTGTATAGCACTCCCTGCACAGAGACTCCAGGGCAGGGCCCTGGGCTGCACAGCTCCTGAGGCCCACTCACGAATCCCCAGTGTGAGTTGTGCAGCACCGGTTCCCTGGGTTGGGGCACGTGGGCTCCAGCCCTGACTGCTCCTTGCGCACACACACCTCTCTGAGACTCAGTTTGCTTATCTCTAAAACGGCGGGTTAGACTAGATGACCCTCTATCTCAGTCTGTGATCCTGATCTTTCTGGTTTGAACCTGTATTTATCTGACTGACATATCAATCCTAGATGTTAAAAGTGCACATTATGACTTAGGAAGACTTTTTCTGAAACTCTGATGCACAATCAAAGTATTTTCTGGGCTTTGGTCCCTGTGGGGCAGAAGAGATGGATTGTCTGGTCTGTGATAGGTCGGCGTTGTGTAGAAGCGCTGGCAGGTTATCCTTGGACTAGAAGCCTTGAAGGGGGTTGGGGGTCTCACTCATGGGGTATACCAGGCTTCTGGGTTCTTCTCCTCCAAATAGTCGATGATTGATTCTGGAGCCCTGGGTATTGCCCCCCACCCACCCCTATATCTAGCCACAGTGAGCCATGAGCTGAGCTTTGTAGGGGTGAGGAGGGGAGTTCTGATCTTGGAGTAGCAGCTCTCCAAACTGTGACCAGGCCAGGTGGGACCCAACAGCCCAGGGGACAGACTGGCCACTTGGGAGGTCGCTGCTCCCGCCCAGCGGCCCAGAGTGGGAGAGGAGCTGAGCACCACTGCCCGGATTCCTGGTGAAGCAGGAACTCAGGAGACAGAGGCTGAGGCCGGGTTCCCATTGACAGGTTGTCCTAGTATAGGAAAATCTAGCCCATCCATCTTGGCTGAGACTGTCTCCCTGGGGCAAGTTCCTGCACCTGCCTGTTCTCTTAGCTGTCAGGTGAGGGCTCAGGAAGCTTCATAAGTGCGGGTCCGAAGACAGAGGGAACCCACTAACCTGAAGGGCATGGGAGGAGAGCTGACATTTGTGATGCTGCGGGGAGACCAGGTGCAGCTCCGGCAGTGCCCCAAGTCCCCCACAGCCCTGGAGGTCACACATGTGTGAGCTGACCAAGGAGTTGAGTGACTGGCAGTCACTCCTCTCCCCTCGGGTGGGCAGGTGTGATCTCTCTGGGCAGGCCCTGTGCAGGTGCTGTGGGCATCTCAGCCTGCCGGAAGCTGTGGCCCTGCCCTGCTGGATTCCGGGGAGCAGACAGATATAGGTGCTGGTCCCAGCTGTGCTGCTGACCCCGTGTGCCTTTGCTGAGACCTCAGTGTCCCCGCCTGGAATTGCAGGAGCTGACCTAGTGAAGAGTCCAGGCTTCCAGGAATCGCCCTAGGAGATTTTGTAGTTCTGGGGAGCAGAGGGAAAAGGGGTTTTACCCTTATCCTCTCTCTCCCACCCGCGCCTCACTCCAGGACGCAGTCCATTTTGATCGCTGTGTAGAGCAGGCTTGGGAGCAGGATTCTATTTGGTCAAAGGGTTTTGTGGTTAAACTAGTAATTTGAGATTCTCGACCAGATGGGCCTTAAGGGCCTGCCCAGTCCCGTTGTCCAGGATGCACGATTGGCCTTGAATGAAGCTCCGTGACAGAAGGTGTGATGAAGAGCAGCAGGAGATCTGGGAGGAGGCGTGCCTGACCTTCCTGTCCCTCCTTCTCCCTCCCTTCCTCCCTCATCAGTGGGTAGGTCTCTGCCCATCTTGTGCTAAACTCTAGGCCAGGTTATGCTTTTGGGCACCCAGAGGAAGGGGCTGGTCAGACAGAGAAGGTACTTGTAGCTGGTGAGGACCAGGCTGTGAACCCTAAGTGCAGATGACAAGAATTAGGGACCCAGGCTCCACTCTCTGCCTCGCTGACTGTGGTTAGGGACCCAGGATGCTTCCTGTCTGCCTCGCTGACTCTGCCCTGCTCAGTAGCCTGGCCCTGTCCCTGGGCCCACGTCTGCAGAGAAGAGACTTTGGCCTGGGCTTTGCTGTCCATGCAGTAGGTCAGATCATAGGTGTCCCTCCATATGCTCCATGGGCCCTGGGGGGCCAGTGTCAGGAGGTGGGGATGGAGCTGTGTGAGATGTGCCGACCTAAACACAGACTCTTTTCATGGGTTTTTAGGTGAATGATGCCAGAGGTTCATTTATCCATCTGCCCAAAGTCTGCTTCCTAAGAAGCACATTATTAGGAGTTACTAAAGTTTGATAATCACAAAATAAAGCGAGCGGTCTTGGCGAGCGGTCTTGGAGATCCCCACGGAGCTTGGGTGTTTCCGCCCAGCAGTCTGGCTGCTGCACAACACTTGGCAGTGTTGCAAAACTCCTACTGGGCAGAGCCTTTGGAATTCCTGTGATTTTCGGAAGGAGCTTTGTTTCCAAAGCACCATTAGTGCTGTCTTGAGTTTGTCATGTCTCTTTATTGCTGCCTTTTTTGTTTTCATTGTTTTCAATCATAGAAATTGCTGTTGTCTTGTGCTTTGTTGATGGTTTTGTTCTTGTGTAATTGCCACATTCTTGCTATTTTGGGTTATTTTGTTTCTTTCTCAGTGTTCTTTTTTCTCTGGGAAAGTGAGAATGGGATATGGGTGGATCATAAACCTTTGGTCTCACCCAGGAGGGCTGGTTCAGAAAAGCTTGTGTTCCCCTGAGTTACATCTCAGGAAGTCCTGTCTAGTGTTTGTCCCCCAAATCCAGGGTATTTCTGTGTATTGAAATAACGCCTCTCTTCCCCTCCCCCTTATAAAACACAGTTAGCATTAGTCACTCAGTCGTGTCTGACTCTTCGAAACCCAGTGGACTGTAGCCTGCCAGACTTCTCTGTCCATGGGATTTCCCAGGCAAGAATACTGGAGTGGGTTGCCATTTCCTCCTCCAGGGGTTCTTTCCCATCCAGGGATCAAACCCTGTTCTGCACTACAGACAGATTCTTTACCATCTGAGACACCAGGGAAGCTTCTGCAGCATAAATGTTACCATACTGTACCCAAACTGTTACAATATGTTTACTTCTTTTTCTGTTTTAAAGTAACATTCATAAAAAAATCTGAAAACTGCATTAAAATGGAAAAAAGTTATCCCTTTACTACTACATAAACATCACCGCTTTGTTAATTCTGAATGTTTTCTAATATCTTCCCAGCATGTAGCTTTTTAAAAATTTAGGCAAAGTAAAAGTTAAACTACATATTTAAAGCATTATGAGTCTTTCTTATATATTAAAGCATGAAATTCAACCTTCATTTAAGCTAAAAAGTGAAAGAAATGGTACAAGTAAATCTGTATCATGACTTTTTCAGTTAATGTCACTCATCACCATTTTCTATGTAATCATAGTCTTTGAAAATTTTTTGAATGGTTCCATTGAGTAGCTAAACCTTAGTTCACTTTATCATTTCTGTGTTCTCAGCTACCTAGACGCTTTCTATTTTTTCCCCACTATCATAAATTACACTGTGATGACTGTCCTCAGGTATAAGGATTATTTTCTTTAATTAGGATGATTCCCTTAGGCTAGCTCCCTGCAGGTGCAATTCATAGGCCAAAGATTAGCCTTACAAAGCCTGCCTGTGTTGGCTGCCTCCGCCCCAGGGTCTCAACAGGCACAGGCTAGGTTCTGTACAGTTCCCAAGCCCATTGATGTCTGGCCACTTGGAAGGACCCGAAGCAGCCGCGTATGAACTTCAAGGCCGTTGCTGTCCCCACTTGACAGGAGAGGAAGCGAGGAGCTGGAGGAAGGCTCCTTCTCTGAGTTCTGGGATGAGCTGGGCCTCCCCCTGGGTTCCTGAGGCCTTGACCCTGGCTCATTCTGATGGCACGACCTACGTGCCAACCTCTCAGACCCGCACAGCTCCCTGAGGCTTCCAGAGCCTGGCCCCTCTCCTCTTCTGGGCCCCTCGCTGCAGTCCTGCAGAGGGGGCCTGGCTGGGCTGGGTGGTGATGGTTAGCCCCACGTATGTTACCCTAACCATCCACTCCTCTCAGATCATGTCCCCAGAGAGCATCAAGGTGCTTTGCTAGTGGATCGCGCTGGCTCTGATTTTAGTCAGACCTTGTTTCTCCTTCCGTTCCCTGTTGGAGGGGCCACGTGTGGCTGGCTGCGTCTGCTGCTCACACTTGCCTACCCATGTGTCCTACACAGACACGCGGCCTCTCTCTGCTCCTCACTCACACCCACAGGGCTTTTATCTCCTGTCAGTAGTGTTGGGCTTGTCACCATTGGAAGCATCTTATGCAATGGAAAAGAAAATATTTTTTTTTGCCCAACTGGAGCTGGAGGGCGCAAAGAGCAGCTTCCTTCTGTGTCACATGGCTCCAAGGAGCTCTTGGCTCTGGCTTAGAGACACCAGGCCATAAAAACAGCCCTTACCTAGACTGAGCCACGATGCCTGGTCCATGGTGGGGAGGAGAAGGCAGGTGCCCACACGGTCAGCAGTGGGTAAGGCTGGCCACAGACCCCAGGAGACTTTCCTGGAAGGCTCTCTTGTCCTGGGGTCAACCCTTTGCCAATAAAGGTCCTTTGCCAAGGGTTTGGTGTTTGCATGACCTGGTGCTGGGCACTGCGGGTGTCCCAGAGATGTGTGCTAGACTCACGACGATGGGATGGGAGGCATGGTCCAGTGACGAGGCAGGATGTCATGAAGACCACAAGGCAGATGTACACAGGGCTGAGCATTCAGAAGAGGAAGAGTCACAGGTATTTGGAAGGAAGGAGGAGGGCTTCATGGAGGAGGTGGAACTTGAAGTGGGCTTTGAAGGGTGGGTAAAATTTCATTGTGTGGAAACAAGTAGTGAGCAGTTCAAGCAGTTAGGAAGAGTGTGGTGAGTATTTGGGAGATAGCACACTGCCTCTGTTGTCAGACACATTAGGGCGCATGTTGGGAAGCCATGAGAGAGAAGGTGGGTGGGGAGGTTGGCATGTGCCAGGGGCTTAGATGCCAGGCCGGGGGGGCTGGCTCCTCACGCATAGGGCAGAGCCTCTGTGAGCATCTGGCAGGGAGGTCCTTGACCAGATCCATGCGGTAGGAGGTGTCTGAGACTGGGAGTGGATCTCTCTGCAGGGGGAGATGTTGGGTTCTAGCACATATCTTTACTGAGTGTCCATTGGCTGGACAGGCTGGGAGCGACCCACAGGTAGACTCCCTGGCTTCATGTGGCAGCTACTCTAGATGTGCGTGTGTGTGCGCACGTGTATGCGCACGTGCGTATCACACATCTCACATACACAAGGGGAACTGCAGAGCCAGGTGAGACCTGATAGGCATCCTAGCTTTTGCACAGCCCTGCTCTTGCCATGAGACCCAGGGACTGCAGATGTTGCTACCCTGGCTGCTGTGGGCACAGTTATGAACTCCCTCCAGCTTTTAACAGCTCTGTGGGTTAAGAACGGAAGGAAGCAAAGAACTCTGAGAGTAGGCGACGCAGACTGGTTTATGAGCTCATAAACCCTGTGCAACCAGTGTACGTATTCCTGCCCTGGGGCCTCTTGCCTGTAGTCCTTTGCACTTTAGTGTGAATTAGCCTCCAGTCCCATTGCTTTTGTCTGAACACTGAATGGAGATAGATGGCCTATGAGAATGAGATGAATATGTGAAATAATGACAAATGAGGTTGAGGGAAAGGTGGAAGGAAGGAGGAAAAAGAGGATTTTGGAGCTTGGTGCACTTCTGGGGTCTTTTGGAGACAGGCTCTGGCTTGTCTTGAGAAACCCGAGAGGCCAGGCAGAAGGAGCTCGGGAGGAGGGACGCCAACGGCCTGATTAGACCTTGGTGAGGCCTCAGTCCTGGCAAGTTCGAGGAGACCCTGCTCTTTTCCGCTAGTACTTTCCCTTCTAGACCCCGTGAGTCTGGCCCCCTTGGGCCCTGGAACCGGGCCTGGTTGATAGTTACCATTAGCATGCTATGCATCTATCTGGCTTCTGAAGGCCGAGCCTGAGTACCTGACCTTTTATCCTGGTGTCTGCTGGAGCAGGGGTACAGGAAATTCCGAATGAGCCTTAGGCAGAACCAGCTCCGTAGGAGATAGACCTTAGGCCCCAGTGGAGCCTGGCCAGCTGCTTGCTCTGGTCTGTGTGTTATGGAGTCATGTTGGCAGGGACCTATGTTCTGTTGGTTTCCCTGCCTGCAGTTGAGGAGTAAAGTTGTGCACAGCCTGTGTCTGCACGTTGGCGGGCAGTACCATCTCTCCTGTCTCGGCCTGTGCTCGAGGCATTGGCACCTCTGGGCTCAGGATTTCCGAGGTACCTCTGGGCTCAGGATTTCCGAGATTGCTGCTCGTGAGCTGTGCCGGCCGCACTGGCTTCTGACCCACTCTGTGTGCTGGGGGGGGCTCAGATGGGGTCATCCTTGGGGTGTGGGGACTGTCCCTCCCACTGTTTGGGGCACACTGTGGAGGGGGCATTTGAGATGAGGACGTGGGTGTCCTCTGCCTGTCTGGGGACAAAATCTCCTTTAATCACAACCTTTCATCTTTATAGAGGATGTTCATGTCTGCCTATACTGGGGGGAGGTGGTGCAGCAGGCACTGTGACCCCACTTTTCTGACAAGGGAATTGAGGCACAGAGAGGGGCAGAGACCTTCCCTGGGTCACAGAGCCTGACTGAGCAAGAACATGGCTGACTCTCAACCAGTGCTCGCCAGGGACAGCCCCACACTTGCCCAGCTTCGGTGAGAGGCCAGCCAAGCTGTGCTGCTCAAATGTCCAGGCTCACCCCTCAGGCCTGCCCTCGGAGACAGTTAAGAGAGGGTTCACATCTGCAGAAGCTTCAGTTTGCTCATGAGTCGTTTGAGGGCTGGCTCTACTACAGCACTGTTCTTGGGGCTTTGAGTAAGGAGAGAAGGTTCAGTGTTGCCTCATTTCCCCTGTCCAGCCTCAGCTTTCCCATCTGTGAAGTGGGGATGCTTTTCCCTTGGTTCCGGGGCTGCTGTGGGGAAAGGTCAGTGTGGGAAAGTACTGACTGCACAGTGAGTCGCTGCTGATTATGATTCTTTTGTTTTAGTGTTTCTTCAGGTCAGTTGCTCCTAAAGCAGTGGTTCCCAAGTTTTACTATCCAGGGACCCCACAGCTGTCTAGATCATCAATGGCTATCTCTCCCATTTGTTCCCAGGAGAAAACCAGTGCCCAGCTTGGGGGAAAGGACTGTACTGGATGGGTATGCTGGCCAGAGAGGTGAGGCCTGGCCAGTTGTCGGCTCCAGGCTGGAACAGGGCATCGTGTTGTCCTTTACTATGACCTTATAATCCACAGGAGGTTGTGTACATCCCAGAGAGCAGGGGTCGTTGAAGCAGATCTATTATCTAGTTTAAGCCTCCTAACAGTTCTGTGGTGTAAGCAGGAATTAACATCCCAGTTTTACAGATGGACACTGTGGTGTCCAGAGTAGTGCGGTGAGTTGATCAAAGTCACCTGGTGACTAAGAGGCAGACCTGGGATGAGGATCTTGGCTGCCCCACTCCAGCTCTCTCCTGGCCTCAGTTTCCTCACTCTTCAGTGAGCGTATTGGGCTCCATCGTCTCCTTGGTCCTTTCCGGCCAGGCATCTGCTCCCTCAGTATACCTACCCTGAGTTTATCAGCCATGCAGGTTGTATATGTGTGTTGTTTTTTATATGTTCCAGTTTTCAAATTGGTGGATACTCTTCCGTGTGTGTATGTGTGTGTGTGGGTCTGTCATCTTGACTCCAACTTCTCAGGATCCCCTTTGATTCTCAGCACTCTGGGCCTATGCATCTTCTCCAAGTCTGTCTCCTTGTCTAGTCTGGATTAGTCACTTTTTAAAAAAATAATAGACTTTGTTTTTCAGAACAGTTTTACACTTATAGAAAAATGTGAGGATAGCACTGAGAGTTCCCATGTGCCCCAATTCTCTTATTACTAACATATTACATTAATGTGGTACATTTGTTACAATTAATAAAACGATATTGATACATTCTTATCATCTAAAGGCCGCACTCTTCAGATGCCCTTAGTTTTAGTCTAAGGTCCTTTTTCTGTCTCAGGGTCTGCTGTGTGACTCTGGCCAAGTTGCTGAACCTGCCTAGGCCTTGGGTTCCTTGTCTGTAAAGTGGAGACAGTAATAGTTCACAGCTCATGGAGTTGTTACAAGAATTAAATGAATTAGTATACTTAATAAGCTTAGAACAGTGCCTGGAGCACGGTAAGGTGTTAGCTTGTCTCCTCTCTGGATCACTCTGTAAAATGAGGATGAGAAAATTCAGAGGATTAATGAGATAACCTCCATTAGCCCTCAGCACTGTGCCTGGCACGTGCCCAGTAACTGGCAGTATAAGACGTGCCTCCAAACACAGCACCAAAGTGTGTGTAACTGGAGGTATTCTCAGACTCTTAGGCACCCAGTTTTGCCTTTTGAAAGGAGCTTCTGATATGGGAGAAGGAGATTTTCTGGATGATCCTGGGCAAGTCATGTGACCGCTTATCTCCCAGGTGAGGACTCCCATCTCCTGACCTGCCTTCCTCTCAGGGTTACTGTGAGGTGGAAATGGAGTAATGCAGCTTAAAATGCTTCTCCTCCCACGTGCAACACCTTTTCCACTAGCTCCCAGAATCAGAACATCTGAAATCTGTGCAGTCCTCGCACATTAATCAACACCGTCAGCCCCATACTGCTCATGCTTCCTAAGGACATCTGTGTGTATAAAGATCAGGCAAATGCAAAATGCTGTCAACTCCCTGAAAGTGTAAGACTTGGGCCTTGAGCGTCTTCTGCCCCAGAGTCACCTTTCTGAACCTCGTGTGATGCTTGCTGTTGTAGAACAGAATGAAAAGGCGACTGGTGATGAGTGGAGGGTGGCCCAGCCCTGCCTGCTCCCAGCAACCCCTTCTCCTGGTATCATGGGTGCCATCACCCTTGAGCACCCTTCTTTCAGCCATCTCTCCGGGGGGCCTTGCTATCCTGAGGCTGGAGGTAGACAGTTGGACTCTAGTGAGAACATTCTGGGGTCCACTTTGGGTCAGTAGTGCTGGGTAGAAAAGGCTGGTGTGAATCACGGCTAATTTGTGCACCGGTGAATCTCAACCCAGGTTCACAGGTCCACGTGAAAAAGAATGGAGTCCAGGTTGGAAAGCCTGCAGCTGGGGGATAAAATCAAAGTGGGAAAATCCAGACTGGCAGCTCTCATTCATTCCTGCTTTGAAACACTGAGGTCAGTGTGCAGCCTTTTGCAGAAAGCTTTTAAAATTCCATCTTTTTCTTTTCCCCCTTAGGTGAAATTTGACAAATGTAGTAAAAGCTATATTCAGTTTGGACTTCTTTGTTCTGTGCTTTTTGTGTTTTCACTCACTACTGTGGGGGGTCGTTAATGTTCCCCACTGTTCTCTTCTAGCAGTTTTATAAAACAGAAGGCTTTTAAGGCTGGGTTATGGAACTTTATAACTTTGTTCAGTTAGAACCCAAATCAGAAAACTAGTCTATAACCATTGTTTAATCATCTTTCAGTGAGGCAGACCTGTGTCTACCAGGAGGGATCCTGTAGGGGGATGTACATGCATTCTGGAACCTGGGGTGCAGTGGAGAGCGGTGGGGATCCTGAGGGGGCCTCTTCTCTGTCCCAACCCCATCAGCCTCAGTATTGAGAGAGAGCAGAAACAAGAGGCCCACTAAACTCACTGATGCTGTTTTAATTGGTTTGCCAGCGCCTGGAATCCTTCATGGGAAAGGTGGCAGCCATACCCTCAGTTAGTCCCATGGTCTCTGCTTGCTTCAGGGGTGAAGTGGCCTCAAGGATGGTTTAGTGTGGACATGCTCAGCAGGCCTGGGGGTGAGTTCCTGCTCTGCCTCCACTATCCGGCTGTCGGGGCGGGGGGCTGTCTCCCTTCCCTGACTCCTCCCCAGAGGACAGCAATGGAGACTGACCCTAGGACCCTGCTTACTAGTGGGTATGGTCACTGTGTCAAAGGTCTCATGCATGAATGTGGCTTCCCATCGGTCTGGAGTTTTCTTCTGGCTCCTCAGACTGGAGAAGTGGGCAGGAACAGGGCCGCCTCAGCAGGGTGGGGGCTGGGGGGCACCGTTTCCCCATCTCTCCTGCACCCCCTCAGGCTTACTTGTATGAGAGGAGAGTGAGGTCCTGCTGAGGCTTTGGGCCTCAGCCACACTCTCCAACCTGGTCTGTGAGAGCATCCTGTATCGCAGCCCAGCAATGACAAGGTGGTCCTTGAGTTTCCCAATTGCTGTGACTGCCCGGGTGTCTAAATGTCTCAGGAGCTGCCTCAGGAGGAGGGGCCACTGGGCTTCTCCAAGTTCTCTGGGCAAAGTAACATCTAGGACCGCCTAACCCCTAACAGAGCCTCTGGGTGAACAGCCTGGCTTTTCAGTATTTCTGACTCTTTGTTTAGAAAATGGGAACAACTGATTACACAAATGTCAAAAGGTTGCATGGGGACTGAGCTGTGGCCTGAAGAGCCATAGTCCCTGGGACTAATAACACGGGTCACTGGTGCTTTTACTCCTGGAGGGTCTTGTGCATATCAGCACATCAAAGCCCTGACAAGTGCTGTGTCTTGAACCAGCCTATTTTGTGGGTCACCTCCGTACACCAGAGCCGACTCACTGCCTCGGTACTTTTTAATCTTAAGGCCGTTTAGAACCACCTGGGGATGAAGTCCAGCAGCTTCTGATAAATTGCATAGAAACTGCATGTTCTTTGTGGGTGACTCACCACAGGAGCTTGGACCTTCTGAACCAGCAGTTCTTGATGGGTTCCTGCAGCCTTGAGGAAGCACAGTGGGTCCTGACTCCAGCGCTCAATGTGTCTGGAGGGGCGGGGGTTCTCCTGCGGAAAAAAGCAGAAGGAAAAACAGATCCGCAAGGACTTGCCTGAGTGAAGACATCTGAGTAAATACTGCACAAAGGTTACACACATGTGTCCAGTGATCACAGTGAAAACTGTTTACTGGCAGCTCCTATGGAGCAAATTTGAGGCCCTTCGTCTTTTTATTTGGAAGAGGGAGAACTGAGCAGATTTCTCATAAAATGTTAAAAATAATACCGTGACAGAGACCACATTCTATCAACTTAATGCTGGAGGCTGTTTGTAAGTTTATGAAAATAGTTGCCAAATTGAACAGTAATACCTTCCATTTTGGTCTCCCCATTAGGGTCTATCTTTTGACTCTTCAAGATCCTCTTTTAAATTCTTGGCCACTAGTCAAAGGCATCAGCTAGTGTTTATTGCTATCAGGAGGTTTATTTTTGACATCTTGTCATCTGTGACAGGTTGGCTGTCTGCTGCCATATGCAGGGCGCTGGATGGGTGCTGCTGGCTTGCCTTCTGGGGGTGCCTCTTCTTATTGAGGAGAGAGCCCAAGAGGGTGAGTGCTCACAGAGCCTGAGGTCAGAGCTCAGCAGCCTGGGCCTGGACTGTGGGATTATTTGCATGGAGAATGGACCAGATAACAGGACTTCTGCCAGTGTTTAGAGGGGAAGCTTCTTTGAAAAGGATGAGGTTTGTGCCAGACCTTGAGGTCTGTGGGGTTGAAGGTGGGAGGAGAAGGGCAGGCATTTTCGGCGAAGGATGTGCCACTCAGCCTGGGTCTCAGCCTGGGCAGAGGCCAGCCTGCCCTGGGGATGTGGCCCCTTCAGGTAGCAGCAGATCCCAAGTCCCTCAGTCCGGCGTGCCCAGCAAGCACCTCTGGAGTTGACATTAAGTACATGAAGAAGCATCTTCTCCTTGTCCCTGTCTTTGTGCATCACCCCCTGGCAGGAGAAGACCCGATTTCTCTACACAAGCTGTGTGTGTAATTGCTGATGACCAGGTCCTGCTGGTGAAGCATCTCGGACTGAATCTCCGGCTTGCTCTTTTTTTCTTTTCCGCACCCCTTACTGTGTCTCCTGGGCATCCTGGAATGTTCCTGGCTGGGGCTGGCCTTCCACAGAGAGAGAGAGAGCACGCTGCGGGGATTGAAGCTTCCGCTACTCCTGTTGGTCACCCCCCGGCTCACCCACCCCCCTTCAGCATAGTTTCTTGGTGCTCCTCGACAGCCATGCTCTCCTCCATCCAGAGTGGCTGCCTGAAATTTTTTGTGGTCAGACGTGTACTCAGCTTTCCTACTTCCTGGCCTTGCTTGGCTCTTCCTTTGACCTGGAATGCTGCCCCATGTACCCAGTCACCACTCTGCCCAGCAGAAGGGCCCCCAGAGGGCAGGATCCCCAGGCATGCAGGGTGTCCACAGGGCAGCCTTTGCCTGGACCTTTGGAGGGTGAAAAGCTTTTGAGAGTCCTAAGTCAGGTGTGATGGGACCTGATGTGAACCTGAACATTTTTGTAAAATTTGAAAGCCTTTGACAGATGGATGGGGGTGATTCCCATCCTGGATGGGTAAGAACTCTCAGTAGGGACGAGACCCTAGTAAGTGAGTACAATCAGCCACACGCGTGCAGAGTTCTGATGGTAAAAGGCTGGTTCGTTTTTTTTAAATTTACTTATTTGGCTGTGTGGGGTCTTAGTTGCAGCATGCGGGTTCTTTAGTTGTGGCCTGCTGACTTCCGAGCATGCGACCACCAGGGAAGTCCCAGACCGTGCGGTCTTAGAGCTTGTCTGTCAGGGAGCTATCACAGGTAGCTCTAAAGGCGGCCTTACACCTTGGCTTCTTTCCCTCACACCAGCTTGTTGCCTTGGTTCAGGACTGATTTCTTAACCAGGCTTGGCTGGTTCCTCCCCTAATCTAACTCCCTTCATAGGCTCTGGGACATATGGACACGTGGTATCCAGGGGGTGATGGTTTTCCCTCTGCATTGGACTGGGGTAGTCAGGCTCAATGTTGCTTTTATTTATTTTTTTTTAAAGCATCATCCATCACATAATAGAGTATGTCCTTTATAGTCATTAATCACACACTGAGAAATTTGGGGATCTAAGGGGCTGGGGCTTGGGCTTGGGCTTGGGCTAGGAGTGAACTTTTGACTGTGAGTTGGTTTGGTGGCTAATCTCTAATAAGCTCCCTCGTTCAAGCCCTCTGATGGGATGTCCTGGCCCTGATGACCTCCCTGGAACCCTGCCTAGATATGCTCTTCCTCTTCCCTCTCTTCCTCCTCTATGAGAAAGCGAGACTCCTGCAAGTCAACACAAGGGGAGGGATTACTATGGGAGGGGCTGGAATGAGAGAGTTCGGAACTTAGGGCAGCTCTGGGGCCCCCTCTGTTCTAGTGATTCTTTCTCTTTCCGTCGCTCCTATGGTATCTCTGTTTCTGTTTATACTTCTCCATTTTCTTCTATGTTGCTTTTTTAAAATGTGTTTTTTTCTGTTCCCACGGAACTGAAGCCTGTGAGGGGCTTTGGTTTGGTATGACTTCCCCATAACAGGCATCATCATTGGGTATTTTCCATTTCAGATCCTGAAAGAGAATCTTCTGGCCAGCCCACAGGCCTTGAATTGTTGAAGTTTTTTGTCATCAATCCAGTCCGCTGGGACCAGAGCAGGTGGGGGCATGTGGTCCCAAACCTGGCCACCTGGGTGTGGGAAGGGACAGGTATGTGATTTGCCGGTCTCGGATACAGAGGATCTGTCCTGGAGGGGAGGGCAGAGGGAAGAGAGATGCATCAGACGTGGGTCATGCTTTCATGACTATATTCTAGTGAAGGAATGAAACATTCCTGTAGTACAAATGCATGGACTTGGGGGTGTCGTAGGGTGCCACTGATTCACTTCCTGGTGTTCAGGCCCTTCACTTGAGCTGGACTTTCTGACTGCTAACATAGAATATGGCAAAGCTTCTGAGATGGTTATATATAGTCTTGGCTTCCATCTTGGATATGTTTTTTCTCTGTGAGCCCCTGCCCTAGAGGAAGCTGGCTGTTCTGTTGTGAGCTGCCCTGTGGAGTAGCCTGCATGGCAAGGAATTGATGTCCCTGGCCAGTAGCCCAGAGGATCTGACACCCACCAACAGCCACAGGAGTGAATGCTGGGATGGTTGCAGCTTGTGAGCCAGAGGCAATCAGCTAAGCTGTGGCTGAATTGTCTTAGAAGCTGTGAGATAGTGATTGATGTTTTCACTGACAGCAAGATAACTGATACAGGGCATGTAAGCACAGCTCTGTGAGAGGGTAAAGGAGGGTACACCTTTGGCCAAGGAATTTGGGGAAGGCTTTGAGAAGAATGTGGCATTTGAGTGCAGTCTGTCTTTTTTCCCTGGACTGGTGGAGTGGTCTCTGGTACAGAGGGCAAGGAGCTCAATCTGGTGGTCCTGTTTTCCAAGGTGGATCAGATGAGCACACTGTTTTTCTGTTGTTTGGCCTCTGAGAACGCTTGTATCGTCTGTCAAAGAAGGACAGGGTTTGCTGTTTCCTTGAGCCTCCAACTCAGCCTGATGGATGGCATCTCTGATGAAGGTTGGGTTTCCTGGGTCCTGGGGGTCTCCATCATGGGCTGCTTAGCACCCAATACTGGTTAGAGAGTGAGAGCTCTGAGTTCACAGCTTAGCTGGATACCTCTGGCATCTGTTTCTCTTTCTTACTGATGATGTAGCCTTAGGCAAGGCAGTGAGTATCCTTTCTGGGCCTTTTTTTTTTTTTAATTTCTACACCTTTTATTATGAAAAATTCATATACATACAGTAGTAGAGTAACAAACTCTCACTACTCATCAACCAGTTTCAAAAGTTATCAGCTCGTGGCCCATCTTATTTTATCTCTACTCCCACCCACTGCCTTCTCCCTCAACCCTGGGTTGTTTCAGAGCACACACTAGATATCATATTATTTTATACTTAAATACTTTGATAAGTATCTCTGACAAATAAGTACTTTTTGTTTACATAAACACAGTATCTCTGTTACATTTAACAAAATTAACAATAATTCCTTATTATCTAATATCTAAGCAATGTTCACATTCTTCAGTTGTCTTAGAAATGTCTTTTTATAGGATTGGGCATATCAGGATTCAGACAAGGGCTACATGACTCTGAAGTCTTTCTCTTTTTGTAAATTAGACTTTTAAGTTTGAGATACTTGTAGATGAACATGTAGTTGTAAGAAAGAGTATAAAGATGCTTTACCCACTTTCTCCCAGTGGTACCATCTTGCAAGACTACGTACATGACAGCTAGGATGCTGACATGGATGTAGTCAAGATTCCATCATCAGCATTCCATTATGATGAGGCTCCTTCACGATGCTCTTTTATAGCCACACCCACTCCCCACATCCCCACCTCACCCTTGACAACCACTAATCTGTTTTCTTTTTCTATACCTTTGTCATTTCAAAGAATGTTATATAAATGGAATCATAAAGTATGTAACCTTTTAAGAATGACTTTTTCCCACTCAGCATAATTCTCTGGAGATTCTTTAAAGTTGTTGCAGATTTCAGAATCCATTCCTTTTTATTGCCAAGTAGTATTCTGTGCTATAGACATACCCTAGTTTGTTTCACCATTCACACATTTAAGGACATCTAGGTTGTTTCCAGTTTTGGGTTATTTTGAGTAAAGCTCCTATGACACTTTTGTCCAAGTTTTTATGTGAATATAAATTGTTATTTCTCTGGAATAAATGCCTGAAGGAATAGTTGTTGAGTCACTAAGTTGAGTCTGACTCTTTGTGACCCCATGGACTACAGAAAGCCAGGCTTCCCTGTCCTTCACTATCTCTTGGAGTTTGCTCAAATTCATGTCCGTTGAGTCAGTGATGCTATCTAACCATCTCATCCTCCGCCGTTCCCCTTCTCCTTTTGCCTGAGATCTTTTCCAGCATCAGGGTCTTTTCCAATGAGTTGGCTCTTTGCATCAGGTGGCCAAGGTATTGGACCATGCTCTTCAGCATCAGTCCTTCCAATGAATATTCAGGGTTGATTTCCTTTAGGATTGACTGGTCTGATCTCCTTGCAGTGCAAGGAACTCTCAAGAGTCTGCTTCAGCTCTATAGTTCAAAAGCATCAATTCTTTGGCGCTCAGCCTTCTTTATGGTCCAGCTCTCACATCCATACATGACTACTGGAAAAGCCAGAGCTTTGACTATATGGATCTTTGTTGGCAAAGTGATGTCTTTGCTTTTAAATACGCTATATACGTTTGTCAGAGCTTTTCTTCCAAGGAGCAAGCGTCTTTTAATTTCATGGCAGCAGTCACCATCAGCAATGAATTTGGAACCCAAGAAAATAAAATCTGTCACTGCTTCCACTTTTGCCCCTGTATTTGCCATGAAGCGATGGGACAGATACCTTGATCTTAGTTTTTTGAATGTTGAATTTTAAGCCAGCTTTTTCACTCTCCTCTTTTACCCTCATCAAGAGGCTCTTTAGTTCCTCTTCACTTTCCGCCATTAGAGTGTTATCATCTGCATATAGTAGGAAGGAATAGTAGCTGGGTCTTATAGTAGTTCCATGCTTAGTTTCTTAAGAAATTGCTAAGTTTTTCCAGAGTGGCAGTAACATTTTACATGCCCACCAGAAATATGTGAAATTTGCTGAGTCTCTCTTAATCCACAGTTCTTTTCTTCTGTCTCTATTTTCTACTCTACCAATTGGGGATTAAAAACTTCTCCCTGATTGAGCATATGTCTTGGCATGCTTCAGTTGGTACATGTGAAACTGCTTTATAAACTCTCCATAACTGGGACTTTTGGTGCTTCTCTTTTGTGGGGTTTCTGAAATGGCATCACAGTATTTTAGGGAAGTAGGGTAGATGCTTCCTGACTATCTGCCCTTATGTTTCCCAGCCTGGCTGGATTCTGCAGGGCAGGTGGGTCATCAGGGTAGCTGCATGTCACACATGTTTAGTATAGCTTGGCTGTACTAAAGGGGATGGGGACTGGGAATGAGATACTCAGGTTGCCCAAGCAACCCATGAGACCATAGTCCCCAACGACCACCACCCCTGCTAGGATGGGTCCTCTAGTCACCTCCCATCTTCCTTGACCTGGCCAGCAGTTCCGAATGGAACATAGAGATGCCAGTGTGTAACAGGAGTGTGTGCACGTGCACACTGTTCTTTTAGCCACAGATCCACACCAGATTTGCTTAAGATGATGACAGTTTCTAGAACACCATGTGCAGCAAATTCCAGGTCCTATTAGAAACAAAACTGTTGGGCTTTTTTCAAAGCGCTTTCTTGTGTCTGCCATGACTGTCGTTTCCTGTGTCGTAATCCTCCCCCATCACTTGCTGAGCTGTTGACCGATGTCCTTGATGTTAGTGACAGCCTTTGTTCCAGGGGCTGACCTGACTAAACGTCCCTAGGTTCCTGGGTGACCTCAGACAAGAAGCGCAGCAGCTAGCTTCCTAGCCTCCAGCTCCTTCAGCATCAAGAGTGACAGCCCCAGTACACCATGGCAGGGTGCTGTGAAGAATCAGTAATAGATTTACGGAAAGACACTGCGCGAAAGAATCGTGTTGGAGAGACACTAACAGCAGAGAGGATGGTTTTTTCAGGCTGTTTGCACCTTATTTTGAAAGCCAAACGATTGTTAGATGTCTACTCTTTGTGTTCTAGAAGATGAAATTTCAATGTTGTTAGATTCGCTTTTTCTGTGGGTTTTCTCTAGTGCCAGCATGCTGCCCTTTTGCATTGCTTTCTGCCCCAGGCCTTGGGTTGGGGTTGTGTCTGCTGCTCTCTCAAAGGCTATGTGGACCCAGAAGGGTTTTCAGTGAGGTGCAGGGGTGGGTACAAGTCATTAAGTTAGCAAATAATGGTGTGAAGGTCTGGGAGTGGGGGGACCCTGGTGTGGGTGTTCACATCCAAGCAGCGCAGAGGTGTGAGCAGGAATGCCTCCAGAGGTTTCCTTGGGGCTGCCCTGCACAGAACCTCCTTGTTCCCAGCTTATTGTCCCTGACACACCGGCCCTTTTGGGGAGCAGGGGCTCTAGGAGCCAGGCTCTTGCCTTGTTGACACTGTGCCCTTCTTTGGGCCGCTGTGACTATGCAGTGGCCTTTCTGGGGTGATCACTCTCTGAGCAGCAAGCTTAGGGGCCGTGAGGGCCAGGGGGCACATGGTTTATCACAGTTCCTTTCACTTGTGTCTTACTCTCTGTAACACTTTTATCAACACTCGCTGTGGACTTGGTGGCCTGTGTGAAGTACTAAGATGCAGTCTTCATGGCTGTTGGCCCCACAGAGCTTCCAGGGTAGTTTGGATATTCTCACTGCCATCTCCTTGGGTCAGATCCTTGTTGTAAAGTGCTATAGTAATGATAGATTTCATGATTTAGAGAAGTCTCACCTTGTGCCAGGCATGTGCTGAGTGCCTCACTATAATGTATTATCCCCCATTAGCCCTGAGAAAGGCATAATTCCCTACTTTACAGGTGAGAAACCTGGGCCCAGAAGGATCAGGTGAATTGCCCCAAGACACAGCTCTGATGGGAGAGCTGGACAGAACGTGAACTGCCTGACTCCAGGGCCTGCTCTTTACCAGTAAAAGGGGGTTTGGATGATCTATAAACCTGGCAGGACTTAGCTGAATGTTGCCGTGGCCACCTTCTTTCTCACAAATAACTTTCAAGGACAATGAACAGTGCATGGCTCAAAAGAACCCAGCACAAAAAAAGCAAGGTACAATGTGTGAGAACTGGCAAGAGACAGCAGAAGTAGACCCTTTAGGAAGTCAGATGTTGGAATTATCATACTCAGATCATAAAAAAATGTGTGTGAACTATGTTTGAAGAAACAGAAGACAAGCCTGAGAATACCTACAGGAGCTATAAAAAATACCCTGACATATTTGAAAAGCAACCAAACAGAACTTACAAAAATAAAGAATACAGTAACCAAAGCAAAAGGTTCTGGGTGGTCAATTAGAAATATCTTAAAAATGTAGATTTTTAAAGATAATCAGCGCAGTTTCCTTCTTCCTTCTTTATCCCAATTCTACTCCCCTCCTCAAGTGTGAGCTTTGTAAATAGATTGATATGTTTCATTTTGAGCTTTTTTCTGTGCATTTATGAACATACACATGTCAATATACAACAAAAGGATTTTTTTATATAAATGAGATTTACTTTTTTCCTCCATTTGATAACATGATATACCTTTAGATATGGATACATATAGATTTACCACATTGATGGAACTCATTTAAAATTTTTGTTGTCTTATTTTCAACCACCTCCATGTGGTAGAAAATTCAGAATACACAAAAGGGTATACAAAGATATATATATATATATATATAAGTCTTCTTACTTTCATCCTTGCCATCAAGTTCTCAACTCCCTGGAAAGGTTCTGCACATTATTTATTTATTTTTACTTAATATGTCTTGTTGATATCTTCAAATCAGTATATTTAGGGCTTTTTATAGTTTTTTTATAGCTTTTATAGCATTCTTTTTATAGCTACAGAGTATTTTTATTAAAAACTTTTTTGTTGAAGTATAGTTGATATACAATGTGTTAATTTCTGCTATAAGCAAAGAGATTGTTTTATACACACACACACACACACACACACACACATTCTGTTTCATGTTTTTTCCATTATGGTTTATCGCAGGATATTGAATATAATTCCCTGTGCTGTATAGTAGGACTTTGTGTATCCATTCTATATATAATAGTTTGCATCTGCTACTTCTACCCCACAGAGTATTTTATTGTATGGAATTTAATTTACTTAACTAGTCCTTATTGATGTACCTTTAGATTATTTCCAAATTTTACTATTAAAAACAATTCTGCAGTTACTACCTTGTTCACCAGTAATTTTACCTTGCTCACCAGTAATTTTACACCTATGCGGAATTTTGTTGGATGAATCCTTGAAAGTGAAATTGTTGAGTCAAAGGTGCATGCATTTAACATTTTGGTGTATGTTGTCAAATTGCCCTTCATTATGTTTATATCAGTTTCTAAATCCACAGCATTAATGAGATTGTCTGTTTACCCATTCTCAGCTCAGAATGTAAGCAAACTATTTGAAATTTGCCAATTTATAGGTGGAAAATTATATCTAACAGAACATTAGTTTTACTCGCTTTTATTTAGAGTGCAATTGGATCTCCTTTAATATGGTAAGAACTACTGAATTTCCTTTTCTTTGAACTATTTATATTCTTAACCTATTTTTCTGTTGAGTTGTTGATTTTTTGTTACTGATTTCAAGCAGCCCTCTACTTATTAAGGAAATTAGGGTATTTTTGTCCCTGATATACATTGAAAATATTTTTTTAATTGTTCATTATCTTTAGACTAATTTTTTCCTCCCATGAAGTCTAAAAATAATTGTGTGGTCAGGTGTGTCAGTCCTTTGTGACTTTTAGATTTTGTATCACACCTAGCAAATCTTCTTACCCCAAGATTATAAAAAAACATTATTTCATGATTTTTGACAAAGCAATCTGTATGTTGTGGTGTGTTAATAGAGAAATGAACTATTATTATCCTTAAGAATTGTTCTGGCCTACTTTTTTCTCTGAATTCATCTAAAGTAACTTTGCTTTTGAGGTGACTCAAGTGAGTGACTCTGAATACAGAAGTTTGGAAGTGAGGGAGCTGATAGTCTGAGGATATCCTTTTAGCTTGGGCTTGTGGATGCCAAATAGACAGTGTTCTCAGGATTCCTAGATTTTCATCTTTAGGGGCTGCTGGCAGCCTGGACATGACAGCCTATACATATAGGGGTATGTATATAGAAATTTAAGGGAGGATAGACAGGATGGTGGTAGTAGAACCATGTGCCGAAGGCTTCCTCTTCCCAGAACAGGGCTCAGATGGGCACTATCAGCATTCACTTCTGAGATTCTTTTTCTTTTGATTGACAGCTTACATTTTAAGACTTTTTAATGTATTCTATCAGGTTACTGCCAATTTTTTTGGTGTCCTTAAGGTCACATTGCAGTCTCTGTCATATTCCATTGTGTGTTGCTTATAGGATTAGTTCTAAACAGTTATGTTTATTTCTTTTGTTTTCACGTTGTTAAGTTCTCTCTTTAGCCCTTTGTGCTGACAGCTGGAACCAAGTGAGATTCAACACTCCAGAAACTTGTTCCAAGTATGAAATTAGCCTCATCTAAAGGCAGAGGGTTGAGGTGGATTTGTAGAGACAGGTAAATATGGAATGTCCCAGAAGCAGCTGGGTAAAGGTATGTGCTGGGCTTCTCAGGGTACCCAGAGCACCTCTCTTTGCAGGCATGGAGCGTCCTTCCCAACAGTCCTCACCTCATCCAGCCAATGATTTGAAAGGCTGTAGGCTTGATACTTTATTTGTAGAGAAACCTAGAAGTCAGGTGACCTTTTATAAGATGCTGGAAGCAATGCTTATGATCAGCCAGGTTAGCTCTTAACAAGAGGGTGGATCAGAATCACCCAGGAGTGTTTACAAAATACTTAGCTTGGGTTCCATCATTTAGAGACTTTTTTTTTTTAATTGAGGTGAATTTTATATGCAGTGAAAATAGAAATTTTTGACTCAGTAGGTCTGGGGTTGGATCCAGACAGGATTATTTCCAGAAAGTACTCTGGGTAAGTCTAATGTCCATCTCCAATTGAGAACATGTGTTCACTTCACCCCTAAATATTACTGATGGGGAGACTGAGGCCCAGAGAGGTAGCCGGTGGTAGAGCACAAGAGCACATTAGACCCTGGGGCTCATACTAGACCAGGGATGGGAGCCCAGATTTCCTGCCTGTGGTCCCGGGTGCTTTCCAGTGACTGTTATCCCGAAATGAGTGACTGATGAAGTCAGAACAAGCAAGGTTGTTTGACACCCCCTCTCCCCAGCCCAGTCTAAACAGATATTTCCAAGTTTACTGCATGCACAGTGTAGTTCCAGATCTGCCCTATAGAGTCCAGGACGGGGCTTCACATGAGTCAGTCGATTGTAGGTCAGTGAACACTGGTCAACAAAGCTCTTACCTGGAGAGAGCCAAGTTGTAAGGATGAAAGGCAAGTTCTGTGTCCTGGTGCAGGTCTCTTGGTAAGCACTAGGAAAGCATTTTTCAGGCTTGATGCCAGAAGACTTATGGAATCCCATTACCACTGTTTCCACTGCCTCTGCCAGTGACCCGTGCTGTGCACTTTGATGAGTTATCTCACATGATCCACCCTTGGGAATGGGTGGTCACGTATCCCATTTTTCTGGCTAAGAAAGCAGTTAAGCACAATACAATGGCCAAAGTTACCCAGCTAGCTGGGCTGGAGCTGGAGTTCAAGCTCAAGCAGAATGACTTCAGCCCTGGGCTCCTACCAAGATTCCTCCCAAGCCTTCCAGAGCATTGGTTCTGAAGGAAATCTTATAGAGCAGCCTTCCCTAAACTGCATGTTCCAGGGAAGACCCTCATAGGAAATGTGAAAAGCAGTGATGGAAAGATATGTGGAAACAAAGCATCCTGTCCCTCCTTGGAGACTAATAGTGTGCTTCATCAGACTGGCGACTTGGAGAACAGCAACAGGCAAATATCCTTAACTTTGTTTAAATGGCAGTTCCCAAACTGATTCACCCATGGTACATTTCTTACTTCCCTGGTGGCTCAGATGGTAAAGAATCTGCCTATGATGCAGGGGGCCTGGGTTTGATTCCTGGGTCAGGAAGATCCCCTGGAGAAGGGAATGGCAACCCACGCCAGTATTCTTGCCTGGAGAATCCCATGGACAGAGAAGCCTGGCAGGCTACGGTCCATGGGTTCACAAAGAGTTGGACACAACTGAGTCACTAACACATATATATACTACTTGGCACTTGATTCTAAATGGCTTTCAGGATATTATTCCTGAAAAAACTCCTGAAGGAATTTGGGAAACACTTTCTTGGTCAATAAGTCAAATTCTTTCCTTTTCAGTGAACACAGAAGGGCAGGAACTTATCTAATATCCAACACAAGTGTGTCACTGGGCTGGGGATGTCTGCAGCGTAAGCTTTGCCAGGATGGCCATCTTCAGGGGACATCTTGAGTCCTGATGGGAGACAGGTAGGTGATAACCCCTAGCTAGAGAGGCCCTGTAGCTCAGACTTTTATAAAGGTGGCAATAAGATCTGTTGGAAATGATGAGTTCTATCTATAGGATACAGAGCCAGAGAGGTTATATTTTGAGGGGCTTTGGATATAATCCCACTTCCTCTCTCCCAAGATGGTGATGGGACCTCTGAGCAGGTGGCTGAGGGGACAGACTGCGGTGGTTTGATCTGGATTCCTCCTCTAGTCCTACGATGGGGCCTTTTCCGTGGACCCTGCTTGTTCCTCTTCCACACTGACGCCCAGACTCAGGGGCAGCATCCACACATCCAGCTTGTATTTCACACTGTAGATTAATTTCAGCCTCTGGTAATGTTGTTGACCGAAATTTATTCCTAAGCAGCCAACCTCTATTAGTTGATTTTTATGGAGGTTTGTTTTTTCAGTGTGCTTGGCAAAATGCCTACCAATATTTATTCATTAACTCGAGAATTGGTTTTTGTGTTCCCATCTGCTGCTTTTATCTGAATTTTCTGTAGTGATCAATGTTCTCAGTGGGGAGTGGTGCTGGTATTTTTGCTCTCTTGACAGGAGAATCACTTCCTGAATTGGCTATCAAGAACTGTGGGTGCCCTGACCTTGCAAACACCATGAAACTTTCCTCTGACCACTGGGGTATTCGCGTTAAAAATTTTGTTATGTGTTACATAATGGTTAAGAGCTCTGAAACAACACTGTCTGAGTTGAATGCAGCTCTCCCACTTTGTGATGAAAACAATAGTTTCTGTAGGACTTTCCTGGTGGTCCAGAGGTTAAGATTCTGTACTTCCATTGCAGGTGGCATGGGCTCAATCCCTGGTCGGGGAACTAAGATCCTGCACGCCCTGTGGCATGCCAAAAAAAAAGAAAATGATAGTACCTGCTTGTGAAGATGATTGTGTTATTAGTATGCATATCGTGCTTGGATGATGCTGGGCACACAAAAAGTGTTAGATGGGTGCTCGCTGCTCCTGCTCTTCTTAGTGTGGCTTCATTCGGTGGGAGCATCCCTGGAGCCCAGCTCTCCTGACACCCAAGCCCTGGACTCTCTGTAACCTTTACTTACTGTGGAGTCATTGTGGTCTAGAACTCCTTCTTCCGGAACTTGGCCTTCCCAGGATGAAATGCCTGGGTGGCTTGTTCCTGATTGGCTCTTTTCTGAAACTCCGGGGGAGTGAGAGAAGTTCTTCATTGTACATTTCTTCTCTGGGAGCCTATTTCCTACTTAGAGTTACTCATTGTTTGCATGACTCACCTGTGCCAATTATGACCCCCTTAGTTTGCATTCTTCCCCTTGGGAAATATACATCTGGGATGTTTTCCCTAATGATTACTCCACATTCAGGAAACAGAACTTAGTTTTTATCATCCAAGTCAGATAGAATTGGGTGAATCTGACATACGCTGTATATTTCCAAGCCCCAGTTGAACAGTTATTGGATTACCTGCCATAATGAATTAGTCTAACTTTGACTAGTCTGATCTTGTGGATAAGGCAGAGCCAAGGATGAAGCCTGTGATGAGCTGATGAGCGCAGGAGCCAGGTGCACCCAGCTTGGCTTCTCTCTCCAACTTGAAGTAACGGTTGGGTGGGGCTGATATAAGTTCTCCCTAGTTTCGCGCCTGCAGGTCCTTGGGGCGAAGCCTCTGGGTTTGCTTTTCTATAAGCTCTCAGTCTGGGTTAGGGAAGTGTGCGGGCTGAATGAGCAGAGCATTTGTAGAGAGGAAGAATGATCGCTTGTGTCACGTGCTGATGATTGGTTAGTGTGACGAGGGCTGGATTTAGCAACGTGAAGGTTATTTGTGACCTTGACAAGCAGCCTCACTGGGGCCGTGATCAGTGTGAGCCTAAGTGGAATGGATGTTTAATCATTTCCCTTTTTATAGGACATTTAATTTGTTTAGATTGTTTCAGCTTTTGCCATTTTAGATGATGATGCTTGTGAACATCTTTAAGTGTATATTTTTTCTTTTCACATATCATTTCATAAGGATAATCATCATAGTAAGATTACTGAACCAAAGCATTAAAACATTTTAATATTATGCCACTAATATCTGACCCTCAGTCTGTTTTTTCCTAAAACAATCTGTATTAGTATTCCGTTTTTGCTGTAAGTAAATATATCAGATAGAAATAGATACTGGCTGCTATGTTTTTAAGAGAAAAGCTAATTGAGCCACGAAAACTCATTGCCAGTTCAGTAGCAAGAGGTGCAGAAAATAATTGCCTCAATACATATTGATTTTTTTCAATCCACAGTGGTTATGCTGTGGGATAATTGACCAATACTGACTTTTTAAAAAGACATAACAGTCGCAAAGCGAAGGATTCTCCTTCAGCTAGTTGCTCTGCCTGTTTTGAAAACTACTACTTCTTGTACAAAAATTTCCATGAAGTGATAATTAATGACTTAAAATTATAGCTTATTTAGTCTCATCTCATTCTAATATTCCTCATTACTTTGGTATTTTGGGCTTCCCACATGGCTCAGTGGTAAAGAATTCTCCTGCCAATGCAGGAGACGCAGGTTAGATACCTGGGTCAGGTAGATCCCCTGGAGCAGGAAATGTCAACCCACTCCAGTATTCTTGCCTGGGAAATTCCATGGACAGAGGAGACTGGTGAGCTACAGTCCATGGGGTCACAAAGAGTAGGACACCACTGAGCATGCACATGCACACACACACTTTGGTATTTTACATCCTGCAAAGCATTTTATAATATGATAATATTTTTTTCCCTGTCAGATATGACTCCTAAATTTTGTTTTACACCATCTGGGCTGCAACTGTTAATATAGTAGTGAAATTATGACAAAATTCCAAGCAAGGTATTTATTCAGATTTCAAAAGAGAAAGCAGGGGCTTCATCCATCCTTCATGTTTGCATCAAGGGTCTGACTCATCTGTGTGGTCTCTCCCTCTGTGTGTTTTTTTCCCCTGAGATGTAAGATGTATTGTTGAAATATTAAAGGAACAGTTCTCAGCCCTCCAGGAGCACAGCTGTTGCCCCAGGGGGATTATTTGTATATGTCAGGGTTTCTGGTCTTGTGATAATGCTGGAAAAGAGGCAGAGGAAGCCAGGACCCCTGTGTGCTGCGGGGGATGGGGCAAGGTCTGCCTTCTCCTGAAGGGTTGCTAGGCCAGTGTTCAGTATCTAGAGCTGTGCTGTCTGAATCAGTAGGCACCGGCCACAGGTGGCTGTTGAAAGTTGAACTAATTAAAAGTAAATAAAGCTAAAAATTCAATTCCTTGGTCACACTAGTCATATTTGAAATGTACTCAGTAGCCAATGTGATTAGTAGCTGCTGCATTGAACAGCGAAGATAGGGAATATTTCCATCCCTGCAGAAATTTCTATTAGACAGTGCTGCTCTAGAGGGCGTGGCAGCCCCCCAGGTGTTGTGAGAGGCCCACGTTTAGGGTACTTGTTGGCCAAGCCCCTTGAGGGGATGGGGCTCAGCTTCCTGAAGAAGGAAAGTTGTAGGTGAACTGGGAGAGCAGGCTGTGGCCTCAGGCCAGGAGGAACAGCAGGGTCAGGCAAGAAAACGGAGAGAATCCCAGACACACATGAGGTCACCCCAGTGAGTTGGAAGAGGGACTGTGACTTGGAGGTCAGGGCAAGTCTCAGGCCCACTGAAGCATCCTGGATGCCTTATGGAGCCAGAAGCCTGCAGCAGTCGCTGGGGTTGCTGAAATCCTGCCTGCTGGAGGCGGTCTGGCTGGCGTATGGGGTTGTCAGGGCTTCCGTGCAGCTCTGCCCTGCCCCTCAGAGCTGTTCCAGAGAGCCCTGTGAGCCCAGATGGTGCGGTGGGCACGGGGTGGCTGGGGGAAGGGGAACTTTAGGAGCTGAGTACCTGGGACACAAAGGCTTGTCATTCCTGAATCTTTTTCTTTTACAATACACTAGGAGGGGCTTTTCCCCAGGCATCTGAATGCTTCTGAGGACAAAGGAACAAATACGAAAAAGATGGCTTTAAAAAACAAAAAAAAACTAAAAGAGGCTCTATACAATAGAAGAAATGTGGCCCACTTTTCAGTGGGACTCTTTGTAGGAGCAGTCCTGACTACAAAGAGCCTCTGGGGAAGCAGTCCACAATGGGCACCCCTGGGGGGTTCAGGACCACCTTCTCAGAACTCTTCATGGCATGCCTGTCACATTAATAATAGTAATAATAACATTGAGGATGATAATGATGATAATATCCAGTTGACCCTCAAATAATGCAGAGGTTAGGGGCACCAACCCTCTGAGCAGTTGAAAATTTGCTTTAACTTTGTATTCAGCCCTCCATGTCTATCTATGGTCCTGCATCCGTGATTCAACCAGCCTCAGATCATACAGTGCTGTCGTTGTTGCTCAGTCGCTCAGGCATGCCTGACTCTTTGCAACCCCATGGACAGCAGCACGCCAGGCTTCCCTGTCCTTCACTATCTACCGGTGTTTGCTCAAACTCATTCGGTCGGTAATGCCATCCAACCATCTCATCCTCTGTCACCCACCCCCTTCTCCTGCCCTTGGTCTTTCCCAGCATCAGAGTCTTTTCCAATGAGTCAGCTCTTCACATCAGGTGGCCAAAGTATTGGAGCTTCAGCATCAGTCCTTCCAATGAATATTCAGGGTTGATTTCCTTTAGGATTGACTGGTTTGATCTCCTTGCAGTCCACGGGACTCTCAAGAGTCTTCTCCAGCACCATAGTTGGAAGGCATCAATTCTTCAGACCTCAGCCTTCTTTATGGTCTGACTCTCACATCCATACATGACTACTGGAAAAACCATAGCTTTGACTCTGTAGACCTTTATTGGCAAAGTGATATCTCTGCTTTTTAATATGTTGTCAAGGTTTGTCATAGCTTTCCTTCCAAGGAACAAGCATCTTTTAATTTCATGGCTGTAGTGCATGTTTATTGAAAAACTGCAGGTAAGTACAACTGCACAGTTCAAACCTGTGTTGTGCAAGGGTCACCTGTAATGAATGTAGGCATAACCAGTTTTATTGTACTTTGCTTTATTGTGCTTTGGAGGTACTGCACTTCTTTTTGCTGTTTTGTTTTTTTTTTTTTAATAAATTTATTTATTTTAGTTGGGGGCTAATTACTTTACAATATTGTAATAGTTTTTGCCATACATTGACATGAATCAGCCATGGGTTTACATGTGTTCCCCTTCCTGGACCCCCCACCCACCTCCCTGTGGCAACCTTACATTCTGCAAGTCTGTTGACATCATTTTTCCAACAGCATTTGCTCACTTCATGTCTCTGTCATATTTTTGTGATTTTTGCAATATTTCCAACTGATTCATTATTATTATATTTATTATGGTGATCTATGATCAGTGATTATTGATGTTACTGCTGTAGTTGTTTTGCTGCTGCTGCTGCTAAGTTGCTTCAGTTGTGTCCAACTCTGTGCAACCCCACAGATGGCAGCCCACCAGGCTTTACCGTCCCTGGGATTCTCCAGGCAAGAACACTGGAGTGGGTTGTTTTAGGGCACCATAAATCACATGCTTATAAAATGGTGCACTTGATAAATGTCTTTGTTCTGACTGCTTCACCAACTGGCCATTCCCTCCTCTCTCTCCCTCTCCTCTGGCCTCTCTGTCCCTGAGAAAACAGGATATTGAATTTAGGCCAATTAATAACCGTACAGTGGCCTCTAAGTGTTCAAATGAGCGGAAGAGTCACACATTTCGCTTTCAATCAAAGCTAGAAATGATTAAATTTAGTGAAGAAGGCATGGTGAAAGCCAGGATAGGGTGAAAGCTAGGCCTCTGACACCAGTTAGCTATTTTGTGATTGCAAAGGACAAGCTCTTGAAGGAAATTAAAAGTGTCACTTCTGTGAGCACAAGAATGATAAGAAAGTGAAGCAGTCTTATTTCTGATATGCAGAAAGTTTTAGTGATTTGGATAGAAGATCACATCAGTCACACATTCCAAGCCAAAGCCTAATTCACAGCAAAGCTTGAACTTTTTTCAGTTCTATAAAGTCTGAGAGAGGTGAGGAAGTTGCAGAAGAAAAGTTTGAAGCCACAACATTGTCAATCAACTTTACTTCAATAAAAAAAAGACATTTTGTAAGGCTGTAACTGCCATAGATAGTGATTCCTCTGATGGATCAGGGAAAAGTCAACTGAAAACCTTCTGGAAAGGGTTTATCATTCTAGGTGTCATTAAGAACACTTGTGATTCATGGAAAGAGGTCAAAATACCACCATTAACAGGAGTTGGGAAGAGGTTGATTCCGACCCTTGTGGATGATTTTGAGGGATTCAAGACTTCAGTGGAGGAAGTAACTGCAGATGTGGTAGAAACAGCAGGAGAACTAGGATTAGAAGGAGAACCTAAAGATGTGAGTGAATTGCTGCAATTCCATGATGAAACATGAATATATAACAAGTTGCTTCTTCTAGATGAGAAAGTTGTTTCTTGAGATGGAATCTCCTCCTGGTGAAGAAGCTGTAAAGATTACTGAAATAACAACAAGGAATGTGGAATATCACAATTAGTAGATAAAGCAGCAGCAGGGTTTGAGAGGACTGACTCAGATTTCGAAAGAAGTCCCACTGTGGGTAAAATGCCATCAAATGACATTGCATGCTCCAGAGAAGTTAATGAAAGGAAGAGTCAGTCGATGTGGCACACTTCATTGTTGTCTTGTTTTAAGAAATTGCTAGAGCCACCCCAACTTTCAGCTCCACCCCCCTGATCACTCAGCAGCCATCTAGACTCTCCATCAACAAAATGGTTTATGACTTGCTGAAGGCTCAAATTTTTTAGCAATAAAGTATTTTTAAAAAGCATGTATTTTTTAAGGCATAATGCTGTTGCATACTTAACAGACTGTAATATAACTTTCAGATGTGCTGGAAAACCAAATAATGCATGTGGCTCCCTTTGTTGTGATACTTGCTTTATTGCAGTGGCCTGGAACTGAACCCACAATATCTCCAGGATATGTCTGTATTTACATAATGCTTACTAAGACCCAGGCACTGTTCTAAGTGATTTATTTAAATTCACTTAAGAGGACATTCATGAGGCAGTAGCAAAATTTATCTCTGGAGGGCTTCCAGTTGGAAAGGCCCAGCCCCACATTTTAATAGCACCAATAACCATTGTAATAGTAGCTGCTATATTTTAAGATTAAAAAAAAATTTAGCTTACATTGTCTTTTTTCCCCACCCCAAGCACTTTTGCTAAGATACAATTTACATACCATAAAATCTACTCATTCTACATCCACAATTCAATGACTTTGGTAAATTTTTAGAGTTATGCAGCTATCATAGCAATTCAATTTTAGGACCTTTCCATCAGCCCAAAAAGTTATCTTGTGCTTGTTTGTAGTTAATCCCTGCTCTCACCCTCAGCTGTAGGCAATCACTAATCTTTCTTTCTCTATAAAATTTACCTTTTCTGAAAATTTCTTATGAATGGAATCTTACAATATGCAATCTTTTGCATCTAGGTTCTTTTTGAGGTTTATTCAAGTTATAATGTGTATTGGTAGTTCATTCCTTTTAATTGTTGAGTAGTATTCCATTGTGTTGATATACTACATATTGTTCATATATTCACAAGTTGATAAGCATTTGGATTGTTTCTGTTTTGGTTTATTATAAATAATACTGTTAGGAACATTCATGCATGCATTTTGTGTGAACAACTTTTCATTTTTCTTGGGTAGACTCTTAGGTGCAATGGACTGAATGTTTATGCCTGTCCACATGTCATATATTGAAATTCTAGTCCCCGAATGAGGTAGAATTTGGAGGTTGGACCTCCAGGAGGTGGTCAATTTAAGTAGTTTTCCTTTTGGATTCCTTGGGATTTTTAACGTGCAAGATAATGTCATCTGTGAATAAATGCAGTTTTAATTCTTTTCCAATCTGGATGCCTTTAATTAATTAGGTGATGATGATGATTCATAATATTTTTGTCTTAGCTTGAAACTCCATTACAGTACAGTGTTGCATACAAGTGGCAAAGGCAGGCATTCTTGCCCTGTTCCCAATTCTAGGAGGAACGCATTCAGTCTCTCACTATTTATGTATTATTGTTGCCTATAGGTTTTTTAAAAAGACTGATAGATGCCCTTTATCAGGTTGAAGAAATTCCCTTATTTTCCAAGTTTATTAAGAGTTTTTATCTTGTCTTTTGAGATGATCAGTGGTCTTGTCCTTTATTCTATCAGTATGGTATATTGCATTAATAACTTGGATATTACACCAACCTTGCATTCCTGGGATAAATCCCCATTTGGTTATCCTGTGTAACCTTTTTTATATGTTGGTAGGGAGGGTTTACTAGTATTTTATTAAAAATTAAAATTTTATGTGATTTTTTTTGGTTTCATAGATTGAGTTGGAAGGTAGGATTTACTAATATTTTGTTAAAAATTAATTTTTCTGTGATTTTTTGGTCTCATAGAATGAGTTGGAAAGTGTCTCCTATTTTCTGAAAGATTTTGCAAAGGATCGGTGTTATTTCTTCTTTAAATATTTAATAGGATTCACCTGTGAAATCATCTGGGTTTGTGCTTTTCTTTGTGGGAAGATTTTAAGTTATGGAATAAGTTTCTTATTACAGACTTACTCAGATCATCTATTTCTTCTTGAGTCAGTTTTGGTAATTTATGTATTTCTATAGATGTCCATTTTATCTAAGTTGTCTGATTTGTTGGCATAAAGTTGTTCTGTAGGATTAGTAATGGTGTCCCTTTTTTCATTCATCATTTAATAGTATTTGTCTCCTCTCTTTTTATTTTTCCTCTTTCTTATCAGTCTAGTCAAAGATTTGTCAATTTTTTTGATTTAGAAAGAACCAACTTTTTGTTTCTTGTTTTCTCTAGAATTTTTCTGTTTTCTCTTGAATTAATTTCCTCTATACCCTTTTTGATTTACTTTCTTCTGATTGCTTTGGTTTTTAGTTTGTTTTTCTATTTCTTGTTTCTTAAGAGGAAGATTAGGTTATTTGTTTTGAGATTCTTTTTCTGATGCAGGCATTAAAACCTGGATAACTATAGATTGCCCCTCTGCCTGTGTAGCTTAGTGGGCACATCACAGATGTCTCAGATCTTGGTTTGTTATGTAAAATGGGAAAAATGTAGTACTCAACTCTTAAGGTTCTCGGGAGGTTTGAATCACCTAATCAGTGTAAAGTGCTCAACATAGTAACCCAGTACATAGCAAGTGCTCAATGGATGTCAGCATCATTATTATTTACTATTATTGTGTGAGGAAAATAAGGCTCAGAGAGGAAGTGACTCAAGATCTCATATCTGGTGAAAGCCAGAGCAGAGCTTGAACTCTGGCCGGTCTGATGCTGTTCTACCAGGCTGCCCCGCCTAGTTCTGACAGGTCTCCATCAAGTTAAATCACAAAGTGTTTGAGTAAGTGCTTGATGGAGTGAGGATTGGAAGAAACTTCTCTCCAACTCCAAGATTCTATGATTCTGAGATAGTGCACAATGGACAGAAGTCGGAGCAAGCAGGTTTGGCTGTCGAACCTTGAGATGAATAGTTGAATGGGCCTGTATAATCACCCAGTGCTGGCTGGCAATCAAAGCCTCAGATTCCTGGGGGTCTAAAATCAGAAAGACCGTGTGTACCCAGGAGGCATCTTTGGGAAGTGCCTGGCAGGGTTTATTTCGTCTGTGCTTTTGCAGGAGTCTGGATTTCTAGAGAGGTCCCTGGGGCCTACCTTACGTCACTGTCTGCCCAGCTTAGGAAGTGAGAGGAAACTGCAGCAGAAAGTTTGCATATGAGATATAACTGTTGCTGGAATACACATCCCTGTGGCCCTGCCGCCCCACAGTCTTCTCCAGCCAACACAAAAGATTGTTTCAGTCTTGCTTCCTGGATTTCCTTCCCCAAAGGGTAAAGGGCAAGTCCTACATTTGCGGCTAGCTGGCTAGAGACTATTTCTATTAACTATAGCTTTGGAAAGTATGCTAATATAATTCTGTCCCTTAGACTTTTTTCCTGTTTAGAAGTGGTATCTCTGAAATCAAACCTTTCCTAGAGTCGGGAGTTTACTCTTCTAAATTTAGAACCGAGGAAGCTAGTCAAGGCGTTAGTTGAACTCGTGTCTTTGGGATGCATTTAATATCACAGTGACTTTCTTTGGTAGGGCCTTTGTCAGAGAGAAAGAATTTGCCCTTTCTTTTTTACATTGGAGAATAAAAGGTTGACAATAAACAAGGACACATCTTTGAAGTGTTTAGTAAGAAAGGAAAGTTTTAAATATTTCCTGGCATTCATCTAATTTACAAGTGCACAACTTTGTTAATCATGTCCAGGCATGTCCTTAGCCCAAGTCTTCTCATAACTTAAGAGTGTGTTCACTGGAATGCAGCCTGCATCATTTACTTCTGGCTACAAATGAAAAGTTCCAGCCAACTGGAATTCTACTTCAGTTTGCGTGCAATGCAATTACAACCAGAGAAGCTTAGTGGAATAGCTTCCAGAGGTGGAAGCCCATTTCTTTCTCCTTCTATGCTGCAGCTCTTGAGTCAGTCAACATTAGGTCTAGATATCGGGAGAGCATGCCTCTCTGATTGATTGTCTTATGGTTCCTCTCAGTGCTACATAGATAATCTGGAATTTCCTGAAAAAGTTGAATGGCGTAGTGCCTATGGAGGAGATACTGAAAGAGGGAACACAGTAAAGGAAGTTGGGGGAATGAGAAGCAAAACTTCAACCAACTATGACTGTGAGAGAACTCAGGTAGATGAAGGAGCTGTCACTAGACTTCATTCCTTCACTCATTTAGCTGAGATTTATTGAATTCCAACTGTGAGCCAAATCCTGCTGTAAGCGCTGGGGTACAGGGGTTAGAGAAACAGATGTGGCCTCTGACCTCATGGGGTGCACAGTGCAGACATGTATGAATCAGATAACTGAGCAGGTGGTTCATTAATTGCCATTGTGATAGGGGCAGGGAGGGGAGCTGCAGGTGCTGTGTTAGTGGGGATTCAGGGTGTGTGTTTTGGGGCATGTTAAGAATGACATTTAAGGTGAAACTGACAGATGGGTGAGACTTAGCTGGGCCAGAAAGCAGAGCAGAAGGGCTACAGTGTGAGAGCATAGAGGAAACAAAGGCTTTGGGGGTGGATGTGCCCTAAATGTGGAGGCCTGACCAGTGTGGAGCCCAGGGAACTGCAGACCAGGGCTGGAGGGGTGGGTGGGGCCAGGCCACGCAGGACTGAGAGCTGGTGACTTTATCCTGGAGATAGTAGTGTTTGGCACTGTTGATGGAGTTTTCAGGAAGGGGTAAACATGGTTTGCATTTTCATCTAGTGACTTAAGTGCTTTCCCCTGCATTCTTCTGTGGGATGGGCCAGAGAATGGCCTGAATTCGAGGATCCCCATGGAGCATATCAAAGCCCAGTGAGAAGTTCTCTTTGTGGCATGTGGTCACGGAGCCAGCACTGGAAGGTTTTGAAGAGGACGGCGACGTAGTCTGGGGAGCAGTTCCACGGTGGCTTTCAAGTTCCCGGGAAACAGTGTGCCAGAAGGCAGCTGAAGAAGCCAGTGCGGGCATTTAGGAGGGAAGTGGCTTGAAATGTTTTTCCCTTGGAATGTTCAAGTAAGGGGGAAGTTTAGCACTCAGGGAAGGTGTCAGAGGGATGGTGGATCTGGAAAGCTCTGGTTTCAAGTCTTCAGGGGCTAAGGGATGAGAAGGCCTTCATGGGAAAGTGAAGAGGTTACAGACCTGAGTGAAAGTGACCAAGGAGAGGAGGGAAGCAGGTGAGAGGGGCTTCTGGGCTTGTTGTGAAAGGAGAGGTGGGTTGATAGGTGCAGGGAGGATGTGAGCTGCCGGTGAGGGGAATGAGTCAAGGCTCACTTTGAACATTCAGGAAGGACCTGAGGAAGACCGTGAAGCTACTGTCCCCACCATGCCTCTCGGCCTCCGGAGGGTGGGGGGACCTGTCCCTGTGGCCAGGTCAGCCCAGTCCTGGTAACTCCATGGCCTCAGAGATGAGGGCCACAGTCATTGTGCCCAGCTCTAAAGCCAGAAAGCTGCTTTTTATAAATTAGCACAAATTGACCTCATTACCCATGGTCATTAAGGGACTTTAGAGACCAAAGTGGAAAAAAAAAAACAGATCGAAAACTCCTCCAGAGCACAGCTTTGCTCTGGCAGCAGGATCCAAAGGTACTAGCGGCTGGCTTTCTGCTCAGGTGTGTCTGTCGTCCCGGTGCTGGACCTGGGGACCGTCCCGGCCAGGCTGTGACTCCTCCCGGCTCCTTGCAGTTGTGCGCAGAGCTTTGTGTTCTGCTAATCACATGATCATGACGGAATATTCCCCTCACAAGCTGCTTTTATCCATTTCTTATTCGTCAAAGTTCTGAGACAGTGAACCTTCCAAAACCTGGCTTGCTCTGTATTTCTTAGAACAGTCCTTTCTTCTTAATACTCCAGGGCTCCCCGTCCTTTCGTTCCTTTCCCCCTTTCTGTTCTTTCCTTTTCCCTTCTTTTATTTTAATTGGAGTGAGGTCATTTGTGAAGCTGTTGCTACTCTGTGGAAGGGTGGCCGGAAGGGACATCAAGCCCTCCTTGTACTTCTGATTTGTACAGGCTGTAAGGTGAGCCACACAAAATAGCCAGCATTTGAGAAAATGAAGCCTAAGAATTGTTTAAGGTGCAGGAATATATAAACTCTTCTTTTTAATGGAGTCCATTTTCTTGGTAAAGATAAGAGTGACGTGACATGAGGGAGGAGCTTTGGATTTTTTTTTTTTTCCTGAACTGAAGTCTAGACACTTCCTTCAGGAATGGTAATTTCCTCAGAATATTTTCTCAGCCCTCAGCGTCTGTGATAATTTGAATATTGGAAGTTTTACAAGCTGTGTGAGAGTGTGAGGGGTTGTGTTGATTGTCTAGGGAGACCTGAAGAGGGAGTGGCCTTGTGTCTGGGTAAGTAGACCCAGATCAGAGAAACTAACCAGGTTTTCTTGACGGTAGGGGTTCTTCTGATTCATTTTGAGGATTTTTCCTACACTTCCAGAATTAGGCCATTTCTTGGTCTGAAGGTATGGTGATAATCACTGGGGGGAGTTGGGATTTCAATCATGTTTTCAGCTTAAAGGTAAAGGCAGGAAAGATGGATGCTGTTCTGTTAGGCCCCTTGTTATGATCCAGTGGCATTTGACCGTTTGAAATCCAAAAGGAAATCAACTAAAGTGTGGAGGGCTTCATACACTGTGTTAACAGCCAGTGCTGCATTCTACACTTAGCATTTTTGGGAAGGTGTTATCTGAAAAATTCCTGTAGTCTGTCATTGTAGAAATGAAGCAATCACCAAGCTTGCTGTTTGTCCCTTGGCCCTGAATTAACTCACTGTTAACAGAAGAGCCCAGATGGGCTGCTCTGTAGGTGGCCTCGGCGCAGGGCTCATCTGTGTATCTTGCTCTGACTGTCCCTGGTGGACCTCATGGGGGGCCATCATGGAGATTAAATACGTTTAGGTACGCCAGGGAGTGTTGCATAGACTAGATCATTAGTGTTTATCCTTATTTTTCTCCTTCTCCTCCTCTGTAAATGATAAACTCAGTCTGTCCTCTTACAGAAGATTTTAATTCCAAGATGTAGGATAATGGCTTCTCTCTTATAGTCAGATGCCTCACAGATGACCCAGGGCCATCAAGTGGATCACAGAGCTCTTTGACTCTGGAAAGTGTTAGGCCTTAGACCATCACACAAGTTCCCTTCAACTACTAGGGTTTTGAGGGCTGGGGTCTGAGTTGGTTCCAAATTACTCCTTTCCTGGGCACGAGGGTAACAATTGGGTTCTGGGCAAGTTTACTTCCTCCTTGTTCACAACCATAGCAGAGCTGTGACCCTAGTCTGGAGGGACTTGAGTTCCCTGGGTTTCTAGAAATGACTTGCCTTTCTCCAGTAGCTATAGCAGATGAAAGCCACTTTGTCAGAGAGCCCCGTGTGTGTTAAGTTGTTTCAGTTGTGTCCAACTCTTTGTGATCCTATGAACTGTAGCCCTTCAGTCTCTGTCCATGGGATTATCCACTCAAAGATACTGGAGTGGGTTGTCATGCCCTCCTCCAAGGGATCTTCCCGACCCAGGGATCAAACCCATTTCTCTTGAGTCTCCTGCATTGGCAGGCAGGTTCTTTACCACTAGTGCCACCTGGGAAGCCCATCAGAGAGCCTCAGAGTAGGCCAATCCCAGTCTGAATCCTAGGAGTTCAGTGGGAAGCAGACAGTAGGTGGAACACAGTGGTAAATTTAGAGTTCCCAAACCTGAACCTCAGCCTAGCTTCGCTACCCTCTGGTTGTGTGAATATCATCATTTATTTGTCATGCCTGAGTCTCGGCTTCTTGATTTGTAAAATAAAGATGATAATATGTACCTGACAGGGCTTTATAAAAAATAAAGGAGATGAAATAAATGAAAACATGATGTAATCTTTAATAACATGGTTAATTTTTTTCTGCTTGCTCTCTAGATAGTGGAGTTCCCTTACCCTCAGTACATAGTTTAACACCAAGCACATTAGAAAATTCTCAGTAAATCTTTTTGGGTTTAGGAAGTTGTTTTGGCAGCTCCAGCTTAATGGTTTAAATTCTGACCTTCTATAGGAAGGTCGTTGTTATTGTTGGGAGAGAAAAATAGATTTCACATAAAGGGATGAAAAATGTGTAAGATCTTTTGTTCCTTTTTTTTTTTTTATTTCCTTCCTTCCACCAAGACTTTTCATATTATCTTCACCTCTTAATGGTGAAAGCAGACCTTGGCTTATTTCTTGGTTTCCAAGAAGAGGAAGGGATGGAAAAACAAGCAGGATGTTTTCTCCTCTGCAGAACTGTTTGCAAGTTTTGGCTGTGGGAGTAACACACCCTCCTCCTCTAGTGGGTCTGGCTCTGTCGCCTGAGTCTTGGCCACTTGCCTACAGGGCTGGCTGATTTATTTGGAGAGTGATTTGAGACTTAGAACTTTTAGAATGAAGGTTCCAGTCCTTTCTAGAGTAAAAGCTACCATATTGCTTTGATAGATAAATAGGTTGCTTTATGTAGTTCTCATTGTCTGCTAATAGTGGCAGCAACAGCAGCAATAGCTGACATTAACTGAACGATTACCAAATACAAGCCACTGCTCTCAGTGCTTTATGAGTGCTAACCGCTAATCCATACAGCCACCATGTGAGATCAGAAAGTAGGTACTGAGTTTTCCATCTTAAACGTGAAAAAGTCCAGCACAGAAAGGTTAAGTGCTTTGCCTATGAGCACATACCTAGTTGAGCGGCTGGCACAATATTTGGGAAGATGATGACGAAGAATCAGGGGATTTGGATTAATTAATGTTCTCTTCACAGTGTCTGGCACAAGGCAGGACCTCAACATTTGGCCGTGTTTAGTCATACTGGTCTGGAATTGACCTAGAGAAGTGGGGTGTCCCTTGAGATAGAAAGTGTGTTTGTAGTAGCCCATTTCACTGGAGATCTTGGGGCCAGGGCGATCAAGAAAAAGACTACAGCTCCTTTGGAACTAACATCAGCATTTAGCCTGAGAGCTTAACCATTGTTAGTTAATTAGGCAATTCCTTGGCCTCCCCCTTCTATTTCCATGTATAGTTCATTGGATAGGGGTATGGCGATGGAGGAGAACTTTGATGGTTCAAACCCTGGCTTTGCCAGATACCTGTGGGCACATAACCACCCAAGGCCCAGATTCCTCCTTTGTGAAGGGAAGATAATAATAACATACCTATCTCCAGGTTTGTTGTGACAATCAAATGGATGTATGTATCAGGAAGATCTTAAAACAGTATCTGCCACATGGTAAGCATTCAAACAATGATAACGTACAATTATCATTGATGTTTATCACCGTCTTCTTACGTAACCCCTTGCCTTATTCCTCATAGTGTCTGAGGTATTCACTACAGTAATACAAAGTTTAAAAAATAAAAGTTAATAGAGACTCAGGGCCAGGAAGTAAATCTATAGAAAATGAAAGCTTAGGTCTCATAGTAAAAGATATAAAGACATGCATATTTGCAGAAGCGGCTCTTCGGTCTGGTGGCCAGTGGCTGAAGAGGGGAATTTAGTTCCCTGGTGGCAAAGAGGGAAATTGTCCTCATTCACATAGGTATTGCCCTCATCAGAGAGGCACAGGCAAAGCTTTTCCAAGCATTGACTTATGAATGAACACTTTTATTTCTCTTTTATTAGAGAAAATGAACTCTAACTTCTAAACACTTGGCCCGTTAGATGGGCCCATTGGACATAGGGGAAATCTTCACCCCAAGTCTTTTGTGTAAACTTTAACTCTTTAGAATCAATTGCACATTTTATATTTTGGTTTGTGATCAACTCTCATTAGCCAAGCAGGGATGAATCATGTCACTTAGTTTTTTTACAGCTGAAGTCTTATATCACCTTGAAAACCTCTTATAACCAAATCCTGTGTTCGCAATAGGGATTTTGTGGTTTCTTCTAAGGAGTGCCTGTGTTGCTGTTGCTCCTGGTGAGCAGATGGGCTGTCGTGGGGTGGAGGGCAGCGGACCCCTTTCCAGTCTGCTCTTGATGTGCGCGGAGCCATTGGACTGTGAGCTTGGTCACGTTTGCAGTGGTGCGGGCTGCTCCGCTTGGCCAGACGAGGCCATATCGTGCTCTGGGGCCGGGAGGGGCCTCAGGGACTGTCCCCAGAGGCTGACCCTTATCTGTTTGTTTGCTTGTTTCCAAGGGCTACAGAGCCAGGAAGAGGAATACAGACCCCATAGAAAGAAAAAGGAACAGGAAATTGTTCAAAAGGGAGTGATGAAATGAGAAAAGCACCAGGAAACAGCTCGGGAAATCAGGGGAGGCATTGGTCAAAGGAAAGAAGTTTTGAGGACCAGGTGGGCCAGAGGAATAAATCCTCCCCAAACCTCTGGAACTCCTTCTATTTTGACCCTGGCCAGCCAGGTCTCCAGGGTGGAAGTGGCGTCTCTGGTTACTGAGGGACTGTCTGTGCCACCTCTGCCCCGGCTTCAGTGAAGATCTGGGGGTCTGGAGTTAGAAATGAATCTGTGTCCATCTGAGCCAGACCCTCCCAGACATGCTGTGTGTCCCCCTTCACTCCATGCGCCTCTCCTGCTCCCTCTGCAAGGTCAAGAGTGCTCTCCCAGGGACCTCCAGAGTCCCAGATTGCTCCTTGGTGCTGCTCAGAGATCCCTGTCCCTCACCAGCAGCTCTGTCTCTCCACTTGACTCCTGTCCTGTTCTTTCCTGGCCTGGGGCTGCCCTGTGTGAGGGAGATGAAGCGGGAGGGAGAGAGAGTGAGGTGCCACATGGGGCACAGCGTTCTCAGAGGTGCACACCAGTCACCCAGCATGAAGGATGCAAACACGGGACTTCCTGGGGCAGAAGCCACACAGGAAATCATTGGTAATTGCGGCTTGCTCTGAAATTTGCCCCACATCTTCGGTACTCTGAAACTTGGGAAATCACCTTTTAGTGTTTCCATCACAGGAAGGATGAAATCAGGTCCCCATTTATAAAGAAACTGCTTTCCTCTGGCTGTGTCAGACTAGTTAGTTTCTGTTTCTTGGGGTCAATTATCCATTTGTGACCTAATAGTATCCACTCTGGGGATTGTGTCTCAGCACCATTTATCCCCACCCCTCACCAACTCCCATGAGGATGCACATGCATGTGTGATTGCACACTCACACACACACACACAAACACACACAGACATCTCTTTAACTAACTGATTCTTTGGCCAAGATTCAGGTTTAGTTTAAATGGGACGTAACTGCAAACCCGTCCTTGAACTTCCCTATCCTTTTTCTGGTCAGGCTATTGAACACTGCAGTTTTTAGCAGAGATAAGGGAGTAGCTGCGTTGGCTCAGAGAATTTCAGGGTTGGAAAAAACCAGAAGGTTTGATGCCTTCGTCAGTTCTTGAATCTCCCACATGGCATCCCCAGAGCATGAGGTAGTCCAGTGCAGCCTGCTTGGACTCCTAATGAGAGGGAGCTGCCGGCACCAGGAGCAGCCTCTTTCATCTTCAGACATGTTTTGGTTTTAGACAGTTCTTTCTTACATTGTCCAAAACCTGCTTTTATCTGTTGGTGCTTATACCAACTCTTGACCTCAGTGAAGAAGCCTAGTTCCTTTCTTTTAGAAATTCAAAGGCGGCTTTCAATCAGGGGAAACAGCCCCGGTTTCCTCGTGTGCTCCCCACAGGAAACATTTCTAGACTGCTCACAGTCCAGATGCCCGCTTCTGGGGGTGCTCCCATTGGTCTCTGCCCCCTCCAAATATGGGGCCCAGGTCGAAACACAGTTCTTCAGAGGTGGGCAGTGGGAGAGGGGCAGATGCAAACTGGAGGAAGGAGCAAGGTGATATTCTTATTAGCCTCTGTGGATGGAGCTGTGGGAGGTCTCTGTCTGTGGCTGCATCCTGCTGGGGATGCAGTGCTCACATACACAGCAGATCTCTGTATATCCCCTTCATTGTGGTCGCCCCTGTACCAGAATAGAACCCCTATATTTGAGAGCAGATAGTGAGACTTCCTGGGGAGAGCAGGGTAGGCTTCCTGAACTGGTCTAAGAATGACTTAAGAGAGTAGGGAAATGAGACAGGTGTGGGGTTTTATGATGGTTGTGGGTGCAGCTGAAGTGAAAGCTCTGCACAGGCCAGGACTGGTTTGGTTTGAACATCCCACCAGCATCAAAGGAAGGAGCCCCTGGGCTTTCTTGTCTGCTTGTCCTGGTGTGGGGGCGGGAAGGGGTAAATGAAGCTTGAATGCTGTCCGCACTGAAATTTTGAAAAATGGAGTCACACAACCATTCTTTGCTTCCTGACCTTGAGCCTGATGGGTCTGCTGCTCTACCTTCTAACAAGTCCTTGTGGAAATAGTTAACACAGTAAGTCTGCAGAGAGAATCCTGACCTCATGCCCTTGAGGTCATCTTGCAGTCAAGGATCTCCTTCAGACCCTGTTTCCTGGGCTGGGGATAGAAGGAGGGTGAGACACAGCACATACCAGACAGACACACGATGCCTAATTCATGCCATGAGCATACGGGAGAATTATGTCGAAAGATACTGTAAGGGAGCAAGTATTTCTGCACAGACACGAGGATGAGGGGTTTGGCAGGAGGACACCTGCTCCAGCCTGAGGAAGGGTCAGAGCCTGAGGAGGTGGCACGGTGTCCCTGCTGTGCTGGAGAGGGGATGTCAGCAGTGAGGGGTTTGAGAGCCCCTTCCCACTGGTTCTGAGTAGCTGGCCATGTCCTACATCCTACATCACATTTCAGCAGAAAATGTAGGCATGTGTCCTGTGAGGTAAGGAGCATTGCTATAGGAACAGTGACTTGCATCTCCTTACTAAGCTATCCACATTAGTTCCAGCCCCAAATTTCTACCTTTTGCTTGTTCAGAGTCTCTAGGTGGGCACAGGGGAGGTAGTGCATGCAGGGTCTGCTGGGAGACACAAACTAACATCACTCTCCTCCAGGTCTCCAGCTTACTCAGTGTCAGCTCTTTTCTGAATGTGAGGGACTGGGGAAGCCAAGGGAGCTTCATAGGTGTGAGAAATTAATCAAGTGATACCAGTGTGTCAGAGAGCTGGTGCACGCTGATGGTTCACAGGCAAGGAGACCGCAATTGAAAGACACATGTACCCCAATGTTTATTGAAGCACTGTTTACAACAGCTAGGACATGAAGCAACCTAGATGTCCATCGGCAGAAGAATGGAAAAGGAACTTGTGGTACATATACACAATGGAATATTACTCAGCTATAAAAAGGAATGCATTTGATTCAGTCCTAATGAGGTGGATGAAACTGGAGCCCATTATACAGAGTGAAGTAAGTCAGAAAGAGAAATACCAATACAGTATATTACTGCATATATATGGAATTTAGAAAGATAGGAACGACGATCCTATAGGCAAGACAGCAAAAGAGACACAGAGGTAAAGAACAGACCTTTGGACTATGTGGGAGAAAGCATGAAACTGAAAGTCATTCAGTCGTGTCCAACTCTTTGTGACCCCATGGACTGTACAGTCTGTGGAATTCTCCAGGCCAGAATACTGGAATGCGAAGTCATTCCCGTCTACAGGAGATCTTGCCAACCCAGGGACTGCACCCAGGTTTCCTGCATTGCAGGTGGATTCTTTTCCAGCTGAGCCACCAAGGAAGCCCAGGTGGGATGATTTGAGAGAATAGCATTAGAAACATGTGTATTACCATGTGTAAAATAGATGACAGTGCAAGTTCGATGCATGATGCAGGGCACTCAAAGCTGGTGGTGCTCTGAGGGAGGGGTGTTCGGGATGGGGGGACACTGCACCTGTGGCTGATTCGTGTCGATGTATGGCAAAAAACACCACAATATTGTAAAGTAATTATCCTTCACTTAAGATGAATAAATTAATTTTTAAAAGAAGTCTTAGCACTGGCCCTGGAAATCCCCATCTGAATACCTACAGATACAGCAAAGTCAACACGCAGCCCAGAACTGCCTTCCTCTCCCCAAATTTGCCCTTCTTATACTTCTCTCCCTCTCTTTCTTTTTCTGGTATTGGATGAGTTTACTTCTTTGGCAATAGGCAAAATTATATGTGCAGTTTTCTCTTTTTCTTCCAGTTTTATTGATATATAATTGGCACATAGCTCTACGTTTAAGGTGCACAGTATCGTAATTTGACTTACATGCCTCATGAAATGCCTTACACATGCCTCTTGATGCCTTCTGCCCCCTGTTCCTGTCCACAGGGCTGGGGCTCAGTCGGTGCACTGCATGGCCATCCCACTTGTAAAAAATTTTAAATACTTTCATTCTGGTTGGTAAATTGACTCCCTTCCCTGCAAGACCCAGTGACACTGGCCTGTGGGCCTCCAGGATCCTGCTTCAGTGCTCAGTTGGCTTCCTTTCCCATTAGCTGGCTTGGCCTGTTGCTTTGTCAACCTGAGGCCCCTTCTGTTCCCAGTGAGGTCTTGCCACTTGTCCTCTAAGGGTATGGGTTCAGTGTTACCTGCTGGGTGTCTTTCTCTGACCTTCTGCTCCCTAGCAGAATTCGCTGTCCACCTCTGTGGCCCCAAGGACCCAGCTCTGCTGGGTTTGAGGGCTGACTGTTTTATAGTCACCCCCATGAGACACAGAGCCCCTTAAGTGAATAGTTCTCTCCCAAGTGAATCTGGTCCTGGGAGGGTCTTGTATGTCAAAATAGTAGCTGTTGAACTTGTCAAGTGCTGTGCTCAGTGCTAATGTTTATAAACCCTCATGGAGTCTACAATCACCCTAGAGGGGCTGACCCTAAATAAGTAAACAATTAAATGTATAATTGAAAATTGTACAAAAGTCCTAAGGGGACAGAGAATGGGCTGTATAGAACAAGAGAGTTTAGGCCAATTCTTAAATTTGGTCTGCAGAGTTCCTCAGTCCAGGACCCTCCTCCTCAGCCCCTCGTGGAGGGAAGTGACAGGCTTATCCTCTTTTGAAGATCTGGGGACTTGAGATGGAAATGGGGAAGGGAGAATGAGCTCTTCCTGGCTGCCAATGGCAAGGCTGTTTCTTGGCTGTTCTGAGACTTGGTTTTTAAGAAGCTAATGGATAGGATGATCCACATGCATGCATGCTCAGTGTCTGACTGTTTGCAACCCCACGGATTGTAGCCTGCCAGGTTCCTCTGTCCATGGGATTCTCCAGGCAAGAGTATTAGAATGGGTTGCCATTTCCTCCTCCAGAGGATCTTCCCAACCCAGGGTTTGAACCTGCATTGGCAGGTGGCTTCTTTACCACTGAGCCACCTGGGAATCCCTGGGATGATCTACAGTCTGCATTAAAAAAAAAAAAAATCACCAGAGCAGCATCCATGTGACATGGGTCCTCTTTGTGCCATGGGTTTCCTGTCTCTGCCAAGCTGGGCGACTCTGCCCCTTGCAAAGTGAGAAAGCCAAAGGCTGTGTTGACAGCATCCCTGCTGACACAGGTTCTGTGGTCCATTCCCCACCTGTGGATGACACCGCAAGAGAGACACCTAGTCCCTTTCCTTCAGGGGAGGGTGGTCGTGGCCTCTGATAGATGATAGGAGTGGCTCTGTGGCTGGGGCTAATGCTCCCTGGTCGTCGAGTGAGTGCTCAGTGGGGTGGGCAGTGCTGCACCCTTTAAACTGTGATTCCCTGGAGCCTGTGTTTTTTGACTGCCATGGTAAGGTGGTGGAGGAAGGTAATTGGGAGAAATGGAAAGCTTACTGGATATTTGAAATCCAGACAGAAAGTGAAAGAACATTGAAATGATGCTTTTCATCATAGAGAATATAGAATCCAGCTAATAAAATACAGTTTTGTGCCAGGTCTTAGGCACATATTGAGGGCGCCTTGGGAGATGGTCTTCTGCCGGTTGTCATAAACCTCCGTGTCGTTTGGCGTCGGGAGCCCCTGAGGTCAGCTGCCTCCCTGGCATGTGTGCTGTGACGGTGCTTGTAGGGTGAGAGCGCACGGGGCCTGAGGGACCACCTAGGCCTAGCCCCAGGTTCTGCAGATGAGGAAGTGGACTCCACGACCACGAGGCAGAGCACATGACTGGCACCCTGTGAGTGACACCAGCTTCCCGGCCTCTCGGGAAACCCCAAGGTCTGGTCTGTGCTGTCAGGACTGCAGCCTGAGGCTCACAGGGTGTGTCCAGCTCCCTGGGGCCCCTGGTGGCCCCTCCCCCTTCCATCCAGCTGAGAGCCCAGCAGAGAGCAGAGCAGCGAGTGGCTTGGGCAGCTCTCCTTCTGTTCTTGAAGTTTCCCCATCTCTGGAGTCAGCCGGGATGGGCTTAGGGAGGTTTGATCATGTGAGAGGCAGTTGACTTGGGCCTAGCTGCAGAGAGCGCCCATGTCTTACCTCCTTTTGGAACGCTTTCTTTGGAGCCTGGGGTCTTTGTGGCCACAGGTGGCTGTGTGTGGCCCACCTCCTAGCGGACAGTGTGTGCAGTGTCCCCACCGGGCAGCTGAGAGCAGAGAAGTGTTTTTGTCAGGAGACTCGTGTGATTTCCTGGTACCCAGTGGGGAGTTTGGGGCTCACAGCCCCGGGTAAAGGGACCTCAACTTTGCTCCGCACCAAACTGGGTGAGTCCAGCCGGCCAGTCCCAGAGAAGCTTAAACTCATGTGTCCGCAGCAGCACACCATTCTGAGCTGTGACTTTAAAGCAGAGACCTCTCTGGTCTCGCCTCTTGCCTCTGCCTTTTAACTGTCTCCCTCTCCAGTCTGGCTTGGGAGGGCCATGCCTTCTGCAGGTCTGATCTTGTTAGTCTTGTGCTCGATAACTTCTCTGGTTTCCTGCCAAGACCTGGCACTGAAATCTTCCATAAAGTGTCCCCAGACTGCCTTTCCAGCCTCATCTTCTCCTGTGCCCCTCATATATCCTTTACTCCAGGCAAACTGTCTCACTTTCTGCTCTCCCAGCAAGCCTTCTAGGCTTTCATGTCCCTGCCTTTGCTGTTGCTGGTCTCTCCTTCTCTAATGCCTGTTCCCACACAGACAGACTGCTTCATATCTGCCTTTCAATGTTTGTTGTGGACTGGACAATATCCCCTCAAATTCCTTAGCCTCCAGTGTGATGGTATTTGGAGATGGGGCTGTTGGGAGTCATTAGGGTTAAATGAGGTTATAAAGATGGAGACCTGGCCTCCTGATTGGATTGATGTCTTATCAAGAGGGAGCCACAGCAGAGCACTGTCTCTCTGAGTGAGCCCAGAGGAAAGGCCCTGTGAGTTCACAGAGAGAAGGTGGCATCTGCAATCTGGGATGAGAGCTCTTGTCAGAAAGCAAATCTGCCGCCACCTTGATCATGGCCTCCAGCCTCTGGAATTGAGAAAGTCAGCATCCATGGCTTAGGCCTTCCTGGCCTTTGTTTAGGCAGCTGGAGCAGACGAAGGCAACCCGCCTCCCCGCTCCCCCCCGTATACCATCTCCCTTCAAAGCAGCCTCCTCACTGCACCCCCAGCACTGCCTCTCCCTCCCTGGACACTTGGCTCAGGCTTCCTGGGATCCTTATTTTTGTTAATTAATTTCCACCACTAGTCTGTCAGCAGTTTGAGAGTAGGGACCTTGTTTTGCTTATACGAATCAGAGTACCAGGTATTATATGTTTAGTCAGCTAATAATTGAATGAATTAATACACACAGACACTCACCCCCTACTCCTTGCCAGTTGGCTGTTAGACTGCAGAGAGTCCTTTCATGGCTGCTTTTCAGGTATTTCTGCTCTTAGTGATCATTTAACCTGATCCCTCAGGGTATTAACGTGTGGAAGGTGGAGGGGACTCATAGCGTCATTTTCCCACAGGCATTATGCCTTGGTTTGCCTAAATGTGCAGCTTTTCTCAGCTCAGTTGGTGAGAGGAAAGGAATTGTGATAGCACAGAGGAGAGCCAGGCCAGGGTCAGACCCAGCCCACCATGACAAGGAGAGAGAGAGAGCGCGTGTCTCTAAGCCTTCTTCGCTTTGTCTTCTCCAGGAATAGACGCCGAGTTCTCTGTCTCTACCCGAGCCTCACAGAGGTAGCTGATGAAGTGGGTCCCTCGTGGGTGGCAGCAGTGGGATACATCTTTCAAGTTGAGCTGCTGGGAGCACAGCCCAGAGAGCCAGGGTGCCCAAGTGGCATGTCCAATTAGGTACCAGGACAGCCGGGTGGGGACAGAGCCACAGAGAGGAGCCAAGTCTACTGAGCGGTGCTTAGGCACTCAGTCATGTTCAACTCTTTGTGACCCCATGGACTGTAGCCCACCAGGCTCCTCTGTGCATAGGATTCTCCAGGCAAGAATATTGCAGTGGGTGGCCATTGCCTTCTGCAGGTTCAGTTCAGTTCAGTCGCTCAGTCGTGTCCGACTCTTTGCAACCCCACGAACTGCAGCACGCCAGGCCTCCCTGTCCATCACCAACTCCCGGAGTCCACCCAAACCCATGTCCATTGAGTCGGTGATGCCATCTAACCATCTCATCCTCTGTCGTCCCTTTCTCCTCCTGCCCTCAATCTTTCCCAGCATCAGGATCTTTTCCAGTGAGTCAGCTCTTCACATCAGGTGGCCAAAGTATTGGAGTTTCAGCTTCAGCATCAGTCCTTCCAATGAACACCCAGGACTGATCTCCTTTAGGATGGACTGGTTGGATCTCTTTGCAGTCCAAGGGACTCTCAAGAGTCTTCTCCAACACCACAGTTCAAAAGCATCAATTCTTCGGCACTCAGCTTTCTTCACAGTCCAACTCTCACATCCATCCATGACCACTGGAAAAACCATAGCCTTGACTAGACAGACCTTTGTTGGCAAAGTAATGTCTCTGCTTTTTAATATGCTGTCTAGGTTGGTCATAACTTTCCTTCCAAGGAGTGTCCTTTAATTTCATGGCTGCAACCACCATCTGCAGTGATTTTGGAGCCCCCAAAAATAAAGTCAGCCACGGTTTCCACCGTTTCCCCCTCTATTTGGCATGAAGTGATGGGATCGGATGCCATGATCTTAGTTTTCTGAATGTTGAGCTTTAAGCCAACTTTTTCACTCTCCTCTTTCACTTTCATCAAGAGACTCTTTAGTTCTTCACTTTCTGCCATAAGGGTGGTGTCATCTGAGTATCTGAGGTTATTGATATTTCTGGTGGCAATCTTGATTCCAGCTTATGCTTCACAGCCCAGCGTTCCTCATGATGGTGGCCATTGCCTTCTGCAGGGGACGTTGTCAAATCCAGCTGCTCCGATGCCCTGCCTAAAGCCCCTGGCAGGTTTGGTACCTGCCTTGCACTTCGGCCCCGACTGCCACACTTCTCTCCTTTCTTTACTCAAATGTACTAAAGATGTTCCCTGAATTTTCACTCATGCTCCCTTTGCCTTCTCTTCTCCCAGATCATTGCATTTCCGTTTCCCCATCTTGCAGGTCTCAGCTCAAGTGCTGCTTGTTCCAGTGGCCCTCCCTGCGTCCCCGTTTCAGGGCTCTCCCACAGTGTCATGTTGCCCTGACACTGTGTTTCATCCCCACAGCCCCTCCTGCTGTCTGAAGTCGTCCTTTGCAGACTGACAGTGACACAGAAGCAGAGCCCTGGCCTCCCATTTCCCTGCTGTGTCTGCAGTGGGGAGAAGTGCCTGACATATAGTGGGGGATAATAAATATTTGTTGACCCATCGAAAGAATGCTGAGTTGTTTGTCGTGAACAGGGAGGTGTCTGGTGTCCTAGAACTGTGTGCAGGGGGCACTGGCTGTGTGTGCTGCTGGAGGAGCAGTCCCTCGGTGGGGCTGGTGTGGCACTGCCTCTGGGCCTGGAGGGAGTGCTCGGCTATGCTCATGCCAGGCAGCGCCTAGAGATCAGCTTCTTAGGGGAGCCTTTTCCCTCCTGAGTGGTTTGCTTCTAGCAATATTGAGTTTCCATTTTTATGACAGCATCTGAAGCCTCTCATTAGATGCAGAAGGAAAATTTGGTGCAGGTCCAGATTTTTCTTTCGAAAAAGAGAAAGCTCTGTCCTTGATTAGAACCTCACAATCAAGCCTGAGCTCGAAGTGCTTTTGACAGTCAGGAAGACCCTGAAGTTGTAGAGACCTTGTTCATATTCAAGGAATTTCAGTTGCCAAGCATCATGACTGTACTTCAGATGTAAGTGGAGGTGTAAGTATTTTAAAAAGAAGTAAAACTTGCTCTGGTTTCCATAGCAAAGGAACATTCTTTTTTTCTTGGTGTGTGTTCGCTGTTTCTGTGACCACACAGTCACGCCTGGCTTTATAGTTGAAAAATCATTTGGAAATAGTTTTAAGATTGTTCAACTCTTCCCTCACTGACAGTTACCAGACTCTTTACCTGGATGCTCATCACTGAGGACTTGAATAATGTCACAGCTAACTGTTAGATGAATTGCTCAGGGGCAACTTCATCTCCTAATGCTGGACTAGAATATTCATAAGGTACATTTGCCCTGACCCAGCATTCCAGGAGCTGGACCATAAACACTGACCTCTGGGTAGGGGAGAGAAGGGGCAGACCATGGCCTCCCTGCTTAATGAGAGCAGTGCAGGTTTAGAAGAACAGGCCAGCCTCCAATCACTGGACACCCTCATGCCAAGAAAAGGTTAAAATGTCATATATTTCCATAGGAATGCCGAACTTTTTCCTTGATGCAGGCATTCAGGAAATTAAACCACAAGAAAGGCCAAGTCGAATTTCTTAATCCACCCCAAACAATGAAATTTGAAGTGTGGGTTTATGGTTGGAAAGTGACTGGGTAAAAATAGCACCAACTGACTCAACACATCAGCCTCCTCAGGCTCCCAGAGCCTCTGATGCATGTGGACTCTGCTCACAGACACCCGTGTGGTTGGAGCTTGCCTTCCTTTGGGAAGCTGGGGCAGCCCAAGAACAAAGTGCCTCTTTTTTCATCTGCTGCCTGTGTTCCCTGCTCTCTCCATACTCAATTCCAGAAGTTTCCAGTCCAGGCTCACCAGTGTCCTTTGGTGGACATGACTTGGAGGGAGGCCCCCTGGCTGCCTTTGGTGTTGGGTTTAGATGGTCTCTGTGTTTGGGGCCGTGGCATCTTATTGCCTTCAGCCATCACTGTCCACCAGAGGTTTACATAGTTGCTCACCTGATGGGGAGAATGGCTCTGCCTCAGGCTCTATCTCCCTTGCCTGAACTTTCCTGTTTGCGCTCTCCCATTCTCAGGTATCTTATAGCTGATCTTTCGGGGATTCCTCTAGGCCTGGAGCTCTATGAATGCAATTTGGCCTCTGAGAGGCTCATCCCAACAGACCTGAGGGTTTTTCTAAGCTGCTCAGATTCTCAAAGCACCTGCCATTTGCCTGGAACTTCCAAGATGTGCTTGGCAAGAGGAGATGGGGAAAATATAGCATAAATGCAATTAGATAAACAACAGGAACGGCTTCCCAGGTGGCTCAGCCATAAAGAATCTACCTGCCAGCGCAGGAGATGAGGGTTTGGTCCCTGGGTCAAGAAGATCCCCTGGAGGAGGAAATGGCAACCTATTCCAGTATTCTTGCCTGGGAAATCCCATGGACAGAGCAGCCTAGTGGGCTACAATCCATAGGGTCGCAAAAGAGTCGAATATGACCTGGCAACTAACAAATAACAGGGAAAAGAAACCCGATGAGAGTAACTCCTAGCGTATTGTCTGCTTTTTCTGTTTTAAAAACATGTATTTGGAAACCCAGAAAACCACCTTGTGGTGAAGTAGGAGAAAGGTAGAAGTTTCTAGAAGCACTTGTCTTAGGAAAAAGAGTATAAAAATGAGTAACTCTGGCTACTTTAAGAAGACTCTTAAAGAACCTGGTATGTGTGCTGAGTTGCTTCAGTCATGTCCAAGTCTTTTGCGATCCTATGGATTGTAGCCCACCAGGCTCCTCTGTCCATGGGATTCTCCAGGCAAGAACACTAGAGTGAGTTGCCATGCCTACCTCCAGGAGATCTTACTGACGCAGGGATCGGACTAGTGTCTCTTACCTGGATTGGCCTGCAGGTTCTTTACCACTAGCACCTGGGAAGCTTGAGGTTGTGGCAAAATGCCTTAAATCTGATTGACTCTGCCAGAAAATGAGTATTTTCTGTGAGGTAGTTAATTAGTCCCTTTAGAAACATTTCTAATTTAAAAGCAATACATGTCCATTTTGAAAAGATGGAGAATTATTTCAAAAATACACATTTTCTTCTAGGTGCATATGTGTGTATGCACACACATAAATGTTTAATATAGATATGTATTTGGCATACTGATTATGTATTATGATTACAATATTACATGTGTTAATATTTTTTTTTTGTCATTACAAATATATATATGGTAGGATATTTAGAGTATCATAAAGGAAATTTAAAATAATTTGTAATTCACTGTGGGGTGAGGGAATGTGATTGCTTGTCCCCAAAGATGACCTCCTAAGGAGCCTCCCCTCCCAGGCTTCACACCCGTGAGCAGTCCCCTCTCCTGGAATTTGGGCAGGAGCCACCCCTCCCAGCCCTCACACCTGTGAGCGGTCCCCTCTCCTGGAACCTGGGCAGGCTCAGCGGCTTGTTTCTGGTGGACAGGACACAGTGGAAGTGATGCAGCCTGACTTCTGGGGCTTGGTCACCAGGAGCTCTGTGCAGCTTTAGCCTTGGTCTCTTGCGACACTGGTTCTTGTCAAGCTCCCTTTTGGAATCCAGCTGCCCTGCTGCGAGAAGCCAGAACCCCAGAGGGAGCCCACATGAAAGTGCTCTGGTTGACAGCCCCTGCTGAGCTTGTTGCTGGCAGCCAGCGTTGACTGCTAGCAATATGTGTGATGTGGCCGTCCAGCCCAGCTGAGCCTTCAGAAGACTGCGGCCTCGGCTGCAGTTTCCTGGTGTCCACACAGGAGACGCCAGGTGAGGACTGCCCAGCTGAGCCTAGATGACCAGCAGAACCATGGGGGAGGATCATACACTGTTTTCAACCACTAAGGTTTGGGGTGGTTGGTCATGTAGCTACAGATAACTGGCATAGCCGGTTTCAAAGGAAACAGGTTTAAAGGGAGCATGATGTAGCCAAAGAACTCAGATTCTAGGGCTTGGAAGGCCTGATGTCCTGCTTTGTCACTCTCTAAGGTCAACTTTTGACCTCAGGCAAGTTGTTTCCATTTGTTAAATGGAAATCGGGAGATAAAACTATTCCCATGTCTGACACTTAGTAAGTACTAAGGAAGTGTTAGTTTCCATATGGTTGTATTGAATAGTCATGGAGAATGGTGATAAGGGAACATTGGAAACAGCGGTGGCAGCAGCAGAGAATATATAATGAAAATGCTTCTATATTTACATTTTTTTGCAGCTGTGAACAATGTCATTCGTTTCTGAACCTCTCCACACTTAACATAGTACTGGGTGCACAGAAGGGACTTGATGACTTGCATGGCTAGGCATGGCTGAGGTCAACACAATGAGGAGAGTCTTCCATGCCTATTGTTATCTGTGCTATTCTGAGGACAAGCAGCCGGGGTATGAGTGAGGGGAAAAGGCCACTTCCATACAGAGTTGCAAGGAGGCAGGGCTGAGAGGGTTTTAAAGAGTATCTGCTCCAATGTTCTTGCCTTTACAGTCTGAGAAAACTGACGTCCAGAGGGCAAGTGGCTCGTCCGAGACTGGACGCAGAGGCAGAGTCAGGCCAGTGAACCAGGGCTCTAACCCAGGGCCCTATCTACTCACACTTACCCAGAGTGACTCAGTCCACATTTCATAAATAAGGCAGAGCACACTGCATTTTAAAAAACAGGGGATCAAAATGAACATCACCAATAATGTGACAAATTGTGCCTCCTGTAATGATGGAGTGAGAAGAAACTAGTATCACTTCTGTGCTATTCCTAACAAAGATGAAGAACCTGAATCTAATCAGAAGGAAACATCAGTAAACCCAAATCTAGGGAGATTTTACTAAATAATTGGCCTATGCTCCTCAAATTATCATAGGTCCCAGAGGCCAAGGAAAGACTGAGAAACTATTTCATATTGAAAAGATGTGACAACCAAATGCCATTCTGGGCCAGAAATTTTGTTTTTGGTTTTGGACAATTGACAAGTTTTGAATGGGACTGTAGATTAAAAGGTAGTGATGTATTAATTTCCTGGGTTTAGTGGTTGTACTGTTATGATGAGAGTGTCCTTGCTTTTATAGGAAGTATCTACTGAAATATTTAGAGGTTAAAATTTTTTTCTTTCATCTGCAATGATGTCAATTTGGCATTATATTTTATGTCTTTAATTTAAAAATGAAACAAATAATTTTATTAAAAACCAAAACCTAAATTGATTAAATGAAATTAAAATGAAAGAAATGAATCAGTGCTTAAGTACAATTTGGTGGATATTTTCAGTTGTTGGATCTGTGATGGGAACAAGTTCTAAAAAGGATTTCAAATGAAAACTGGAGACTGGACTCCCAGCTTGGGGACAAGTCTTTTGACTTCTCTACATTTTCTGGTAATTCTTAGATTCATAGTAGGAGGGGCTCCTCTTAACCTTGGTACCAAACAGGGATGAAAGCAATGAAACATAGACTGTATCTTGTATGGAAGAAAGCTATATAATGAGGACTGTAAACCCTACTTGTAAGGATTAAATTAGGTAAAATATGTGAAAATGACCTAGTCTAGTTCCTAATTCCCAGGAGTATGAGAACCTCACTATTTTATAGATGATGATAGTTTATCTTTTTTTAAATTGAAGTATGGTGGATTTACAATGGTATGTTTCTGGTAGATAGCAAAATGATTCAGTTTTATCTATTTATATATATATATATGTACGTATATATTTTTCTTTTTCATATTCTTTTCCATTATAGTTTATTATGGAATATTAAATACATACCTGTTAATCTCAACTATCTAATTTATCCCTCTCTCCCACCCTCTCTTCCCCTTTGGTAACCCAGGTTGGGAAATATGTTGTGGGCCCTAAAACTTTCACAACAGTGTAAACTTCTTTGGTATAGTTGTTTTCCAGTTTGTGGGTCGTCTGGGACACACGCCACATCTCCCAGGTCTGTTGCACCCAGAGCCCCTGCCCTTGCAGCAGGCCACTGCTGACCCGCACCTCCGCAGGAGACAAACACTCAAAGGCAGGTCTGTTTCAGTCTCTGTGGGGTCCCTGGGTCCTGGTGCACACACAGTTTTGTTTGAGCCCTCCAAGCGTCTCTGGTGGGTATGAGGATTGATTCTAAACGTGATTTCACCCCTCCTACCATCTTGTTGGAGCTTATCCTTTGCCCTTGAACATGGAGTATCTCTTTTTTGGTGGGATCCAACATTCTCCTGTCGATGGTTGTTCAGTGGTTAAGATGAGTGCACATCCTTCTACTCTGCCGTCTTATGTGCCCTCTTGGAGGTGACAGACAAAACTTTGTGCGTGCCAGCGCCCAGGAGAAAGGAGCAGTGACCCCACAAGAGACTGAACCAGATTTGCCTGTGAGTGTCCAGGAGCCTCTGGCGGGGGCATGAGTTGACAGTGGCCTGCCGTGGGATTAGGGGCACGGAACACAACAGTCCTGGCAGAAGTCCTTTGCAGGAGGTCGCCATTACTGCCATTACCCCTGTTTATTGAGGGCTAACTACCTGTCAGGCTCTTAGTAACTGATAATAGCTAACTCTTCTGGTGCTTACTGTACTGATCATAGTGCTTAGAGTACTGGTCTAAGTGTTTTACATAGATTACATCATTTAATCCCAAAAGCCAACCCTTGAGGTTATTATGCTCATTTTACAGAGAAGGAAAGTGGTTGTCTGAGGAGGCCTTAACAAATAGCTGAGAAAAGAAGAGAAGCTAAAGGCAAAAGAGAAAAGGAAAGATACACCCATCTGAATGCAGAGTTCCAGAGAATAGCAAGGAGAGATAAGAAAGCTTTCCTCAGTGATTGATGTAAAGAAATAGAGGAAAATAATAGAATGGGAAAGACTAGAGATCTCAAGAACATTAGAGGTACCAAGGGAACGCTACATGCAAAGATGGGCACAATAAAGGACAGAAACGGATGGACCTAACAGAAGCAGAAGATATTAAGAAAAGGTGGCAAGAATACACAGAAGAGCTATACAAAAAAGATCTTCATGACCCAGATAACCACGATAGTGTGATCACTCACCTAGAGCCAGACATCCTGGAATGTGAAGTCAAGTGGGCCTTAGGAAACATCACTACGAACAAAGCTAGTAGAGGTGGTTGAATTCCAGCTGAGCTATTTCAGATCCTAAAAGATGATGCTGTGAAAGTGCTGCACTCAATATGTCAGCAAAATTGGAAAACTCAGCAGTGGCCACAGGACTGGAAAAGGTCAGTTTTCATTCCAATCCCAAAGAAAGGCCATGTCAAAGAATGTTCAAACTACTGCACAGTTGCACTCATCTCACATGCTAGCAAAGTAATGCTCAAAATTCTCCAAGCTAGGCTTCAGCAGTACGTGAACTGAGAACTTCTAGATGTTCAAGCTGGTTTTAGAAAAGGCAGAGGAACCAGAGATCAAATTGCCAACATCCATTGGATCATAAAAAAAGCAAAAGAATTCCAGAAAAACATCTGCTTCATTGACTATGCCAAAGCATTTGACTGGGTGGATCACAGCAAACTGTGGAAAATTCTTCAAGAGATGGGAATACCAGACGACTTTCTCTGCTTCCTGCGAAACCTGTATGCAGGTCAAGAAACAACCGTTAGAACCAGACATGGAACATGGACTGTTTCCAAATTGGGAAAGGAATATGTCAAGGTTGTGTATTGTCATCTTGCTTATTTAACTTATATGCAGAGTACATCATGCAAAATACCAGACTGGATGAAGCACAAGCTGGAATCAAGATTACAGGGAGAAATATCAATAACCTCAGATATGCAGATGACACCACCCTTATGGCAAGAAGAGAAGAAGACCAAGAGCCTCTTGATGAAAGTGAAAGAGGAGAGTGAAAAAGTTGGCTTAAAACGCAACATTCAGAAAACTACAATCATGGCATCCAGCCCCACCACTTCATGGCAAATAAATGGGGAAACAATGGAAACAGTGACAGACTTTATTTTCTTGGACTCCAAAATCAGTGCAGATGGTGACTGCAGCCATGAAATTAAAAGACACTTGCTCCTTGGAAGAAAAGCTATGACAAACCTAGACAGTGTATTAAAAAGCAGAGACGTTACTTTGCCAACAAAGGTTCGACTAGTCAAAGCTATGGTTTTTCTAGTAGTCATGTATGGATGTGAGAGTTGGACCATAAAGAAAGCTGAGGACCGAAGAACTGATGCTTTTGAACTGTGGTGTTGGAGAAGACTCTTGAGAGTCCCTTGGACAGCGAGGAGATCCAACCAGTCAATCCTAAAGGAAATTAGGCCTGAGTATTCTTTGAAAGGACTGATACTGAAGCTGAAGCTCCAATATTTTGGTCACCTGATGCAAAGAACTGACTCATTGGAAAAGACCCTGATGCTGGGAAAGATTGAAGGCAGGAGGAGAAGGGGACGACAGAGGATGAGATGGTTGAATGGCATCACTGACTTGATGGACATGAGTTTGAGCAAGCTCCGGGGGTTGGTGAATGACTAGGAAGCCTGGCGTGCTACAGTCCATGGGGTCCCAAAGAGTCAGACATGACTGAGCAACTGAAATGAACCGAACTGAACCAGGTGTGCTCAGGAGTGTGACTGCTGGATCTTATGGCAACTGTATTTTAGTTTTTTAAGGAATCTCCATATTGTTCTCCATAGCAGCTGCACCAATTTACATTCCCACCAACAGTGTAGGAATGTAAATTTTTGTTTTGCTTGTCCCCACATCCTCTCCAGCATTTGTTATTTGTAGACTTTTTGATGATGGCCATTCTGACTGGTTTGAGGTAGGACCTCATCGTGGTTTTGATTTGCATTTCTCTAATAATTAACAATGTTGAGCGTCTTTTCAAATGCTTTTTGGCCATCTATATGTCTTTTTTGAAGAAATGTCTATTTAGGCCTTCTGCCCATTTTTTGATTGGATTGTGTGTTTTTTTGTTATTGAGTTGTATGAGCTGTTTGTATATTTTGGAAATTAAACCCTTGTAGGTTGCATCATTTGCAAATATTTTCTCCCAGTCTGTATGTTGTCTATTCATCTTGTTTATGGTTTCTATCTTTTTTCTAATGTAGCATAAAACCCAAAATTATATGACATATTTTCAGGAGTCCTGGCTCAGGGGCAGAAAACTTGCAGAGCCATTTGACCATTGGCAAGTCAGTTTACAAACCATCACAGGTGTTCCTCCTGAAAAGAGTAAAACCTTTTAATCTTTTAGAAAGCAAAATAAGTTTTTTTCCCTCCTGTTTCAAAAGGTAAGGAGGTGGGTAGATCTTCACCTGCCTCAGAGAGGTATTTCTGGATTCATAAAGTGGAGAAACTGATTTTTTTACCTTGCAGGTTGCCATGATGTAGATTTCTGGGCACAAGGGATATTGTGTGGGGCCTCTCTTTCCTCGACTCCTGCATGGTCCCAGGGAGAAGTCAGGCGTGTGCCCGAGAAGTTGGCTCTTCTCTGCCTGATCCACTTACCCTCCTGGTGTAAGCATTTTGGTGGTGCCCATCACTCTCCTTCAGGTCCTCCTGCTTTATCAGCTAGAGGAGGAGACTGGAGGAGACCCATGGCCCTGAGTCTGAGGGTGGTGGTGGGCTACATGACCCCCTTTGAGAAGGATGAGACCGCTGGGTGAAAGGGACTCAGACAGTTCAGCCCCAGAAAAGACTGATGAATCTATTGTTCACACCAGGAAGAACAGCTGCCAAAATACAGAAGCCTTCTCATTAGTGAACTGAAAGAAGTGGCCAAGGTGCTGGAACCGTGAAAGCAAAGCTGCCTGTGCTTGCTTAGGTGTTGCTCAGAGACCCATAGGTCACCATTGTGCTCTAGCACACAGCCAGGCAGCGTGCAGAAAATGTGCCCTGAGTGTCAGAATGGAACGTGGAGCCACCGGAAACTGTATTAGGAGATGTCAACTTCTTGTTCACAGAACTCCCACGGGTGTTGTAGAGACAGTTTTGGGGTGTGCTCCAGCTCACTGGGGTCTGGCTATGTCTGGCTTGGCTCACCTCACTAGTGACCATTCTAGGTTTAGGGGAGATATACTAGGGCAAGGAGCCAGGCAGGTGGGGAAGCGTGAGGCAGGCGATGAAGGACAGGAGTCCTGCACGATGACTGACCTGGACTGGCAGATACAGATCTCAGTGGTAGGCCAGCTCGGAACAGCTGTCCAAAGAGGACTGCTTTCTACCACTGCCATCCCCAAGGGTCTGTGAGAAAAAGCCTACTTGCAAAGAGCAGAGACCAGCCATGGTCACAGAGTTGGTGAACAAAGTCAGAATGTGGTCCTGCCCCCAACAGGAAGGAGAGCTTACAGGTTTGGAGACAAGAAACAAGGTCTGTAGCAGAAACCAGAGAGCGATAAGCTGTGGGAAGGCCAACAGGGACCAGGGACCTCCATACCATAGAAATGAAAGAAGAGGGGAGGGTTGGGCAGATAGTCTGCTATTCTGCTTTCCAAATCTAAAATTCAATTTCCCCTGCATGTTGAACTTCATAAAGAAGTGCGTGAGCTATAATTTCATATTGGCAAGAGAAGTGAGAAGAAAATTGAGGCTGGATGTTTTATGTGTTGTCTTCTATATACGTCCCTAAAGTTTTTCAGCTGAGTTGGAAATAAATTCTGTCCTATCGTAAAGGATATGATTTATACCAAGTCACTGAAGGTGCTCAGCCTGGAGACTCCTGTTGCACAGTTGCTGAAGCAAAAACCATGTCTTTTCATAATGCTCTGTTTTGTCCACAAAATAGGAGCTGATAGTTTTAAAAAATGTTATGGCTGAGCCGTAGCTAACACTCCATGCTTAATTTTGAGAGGGGTGAATAGGGCTAGAAGAAAGAATTTGCTGTATAGTTAATACATAAAACTGACTGTGGTCATTAATTTCAACCTCTTGGCCCCAAAGCCTTTCACCAGCGCTGCTAACAGGTCGTATAAATCACTCTTATGAGCTCTATTTCCTTTGCCTTTCCCTCTTCCCTCAGGGGAGGCAGCTGGCCACTAATGTGGAAGCATCGCTTAGCCGGGGGGACTTCTGAGTCAGCAGACCTGAGCACTGCTGCATCCTGGCTTCCAGGGACCGAAGGCCGGGGAACGTGGGGCTGAAGGGCAAGCATGGGGTTTCAGAACTTCCTTTCAACTTATTTTGTGGCATGAAACCTCTTTTTTTCTGAAACTTCTCCATTGGCCCTTGCTCAGTGAAGGGGAACCCCAAGAGTCTTCAAGTTCCTTGAGGATGGGGTGGGGGTTGTTTGAGGGAGGTGGCTGTGGGAAGCGGGAAACCCCTTCTTGGCCCATGGGAAACCTCGTGTCTGCCAAGATGCTCTGGAGCTATTTGGTATTTTCACTCTTGATGTGGTGGCACGTCTTGTTTTTAAAGATAACAGAATTTGAAAAAGGGTTTCAGAGATGTCTGAAGGCTTTTCTCAGAAACCTGTGTGAGGCAAATCTGTGCTTGCTTTCAACTCTGACGCTTCCTTGCTAGATCATCTTAGTCAAGTCGCCAAAGTTCTCCGAGCCTCAGCATCCTCACTTGAAGATGGGAGGTCCTGATACCCCCCAGGCAGAGCAGAGTGGAGGTTTGCGAGCTGAGGCAGTGGTTGTAAAGCCCCAGCACAGGCCTGGCACAGGCCTTCCGAGGGAGGGAGGGAGTGTTTGGCTGACCAGGCTGGAGGAACCCCAGCAATCTGAGCCCTTGGCCCCTTGGCATGTTCCACTGTGTTCCTTTGTGGCAGCTATGCCCATAGTGAGCCAGCTGTCCTGCAGCTGGGCCCTGCATGGCAAAGCGGATGGAGAAGGAGCTCTGCAGGGTGGGTAAAAACCCTGCTGGGAGGGGACCCAAGTTCCCTGTTGGATGTGAGAACCACTCCAGCCTGTTCCACCCTCTGGCCCCCTCAGGGACACAGCTGTGCAACATGACGGCAGGCCCTCCATCAAGCATGGCCTGATACCCTTCAGCGAAAGGAGCTGTGTTGGTGTGGCTGGTGTGGCACTTGCGGGCTCTCTCCTCCCCTCCCTGGTCAGGAGCCTCTTACCCTTGGAGGAAGTGTCCACCCCTTTCAGCTGCCCTTTGACCCCTGCAGGCCAGAGGTGCTGCTGAGCAGCAGTTAACAAGCTCCAGAGGATGATAAAGCAGGTGGCAAATTGCTGCAATCTTGCCAAGCAGACAATGAGAAAGGGCCCCTTTCCAGAGCAGCTGCTTCCAGGTCTTCAGCTTATGACGCCCTGCATAGCTTGGGGTTGTCATAATTTCCCTTCCTCCCCGAAACCCCTCCCGGTTAGTGGAAGGCTTGGGCTAATGTTCTGAGGTGAAAGCCCTCTGATGTGTTATAAATCTTTATCTCTTGGAAAGCCCTGATGCTCTTTCAGAGCTTTCAGAAAGGGAGAGAAGGCACTTGCATGGTTTATCTGCCTAGGAGAAGGCCTGTCTGCTGTCCAGGCTGGGGGCCAGTGCTTATATAACTAAGCACATCTTATCTCTTCAGCATTTCCTGACCTCTGTTATTTTGTATGTGTTAAGATATGTCTATTGTTTCTGGGGATAGGAGAAGGAAGGGGAGAGGAAAGGAGGTTTTTTAAAAATCCTTTTGTTTGTTTGGGGCTATCCTTAATTACTCACCCTGGGTTGTAATTCCATCCATGGTCAGATGACATGCCTTGTGGCCAGTTTAATTGGAGGCTGATGCTGATCTGTCCCAAGCCAGTTTCCAGTGGGGAATGTTGACTTGGGAACCTCCCAGCTGGTTGTAAGGCCGTGGACATTGCCTTCTGCAGGGCACTTGTGCCAAGGAATTGACCCTACTGTCCAGCCAGGCTGGCGCTCAGGGCCTCTGACACAGAAGCAGGGGTGGACCTCCTGAACCCCAAGAACAACAATCGGAACCTCCTCAGTGCTGGCCAGGGCCAGGGTGGTGTGGTAATGGGGATTCGAGGGTCATGAAAGCACATTTTGAGCCAGCACTTGGGATCTTGTCTTTCCTTTTCCAGCTTGTTAGAACTGAGTGGTACCACTCTGTTAGCCTGTAACTGGATCATAAGAGGGTGAGGCAAGCAGACCTGTCCCCTTGTGAAGATGGCACCACACTGTTTACTTTATCCTCTGAACTTGAAGCTCAAGAGGAAGTGTCTTAGACCAGAAAACCACCCAGGTTCTTAGCATCTTTGCCCAGTTTGAGTTGACATATTCAGTGGATCCTGTCTTGTGATCACATGTTCATCAGTCCAGTGTGACCTCTGTACCACCTTCTGTACCTTGTAAGCAGCAGTTCTTCCATTTCCTGGAGTGGCCCAGGCCAGCTCGCATGGCTGTCATCTTCATGGACACTAACGTTTAAAGCTCCAGCTGCTGAGCCATCATTTACGGAGAGGCCTGGGCCACCAACCTCAGGGAGCTGAGCTCATCTGAGGAGGACAACCAGCCACAAGCGTGTTCCTAGAACACTAGGTGCTCACACAGGCCCCTTCATAACACGCAAGCCAGGTCTCCTTCTACCTGAGAACATGACCTAGGCACACACTGACACTCAGTTTTTGTGATTTAAACACATAGTAAGTCTGAGGGGCTGGTTGGAATGCCCCTCATCCAACTAATTGGATGTCACTGCAAACACGTTCCCAGGCATGCACAGGTTTGATTGGAACAGAGGATGCTAGGCATGGAGCAGACAGTGTTGGACTGCTGGTTGCTGTGTCTCTCTCACACTAGGCACTGAGTTTAGTCGGCTCCTGGATGCTGAGTCAGGTTCCCACCCCCCTTTGAAATTTAACACAGCTCAAAGTGTGTTTTTAGAGGAATGTAAAGACTTGTTTGCAAGGAAGGTAAAGAATCTGCCTGTAATGCAGGAGACCCAGGTTCAATCCCTGGGTCGGGAAGATCCACTGGAGAAGGAAAGGGCAACCCACTCCAGTATTCTTGCCTGGGAAATCCCATGGACAGAGGAGCCTGGCGAGCTACAGTCCATGGGGTCTCAAGAGTCAGACGCGACTTAGCAACTAAAAAGATTTGTTTAAATCCCTGCCAGATGTTAACATGAGAATATAGAGAGCCATTTTCCCATTCCCACAAGTTGACTACAAACTGGGGGGGTCACAGAAATCTCTTTTCTTTCTTTGGCTACTACTTATTTATCTTCAGGTTTATATTTTCATAGGATAATATGTGAATCCTTCACAAGCTAATTGTGTGGGGTGTCTGGCAAGTCTTGTATATAACCTTTTGGGCCATTACACAGTGACTTCTGCTCCCTAGGAGTTCATGGCTTGTGCTGGGAGTGAGGGGAGGGGGGGCTACTTAACATGAGGGCATTGGTTAGGGAGTCAGAAGACCTGAGTTCTGAGATCAGCTTTGCCACTTAGCTGGACTGTGTGATCCCTGGCAGGTCCTTCCTCTTCTTTGGTCCTCAGTTTCTCCATCTGTACAATGGCCTCAGTTATTATTGGGTTTTCTTTTCAAATCCATTATCCTAGATTATTCTGTCCTCTACCTTTTTGCTGTCTTCTCATGGAATTCTGCCAGAGAAGGCAATGGCAACCCACTCCAGTACTTTTGCCTGGAGAATCCCATGGACAGAGGAGCCTGGTGGGCTGCAGTCCATGGGGTCGCTAAGAGTCCGACACGACTGAACGACTTCACTTTCAATTTTCACTTTCATGAATTGGAGAAGGAAATGGCAACCCACTCCAGTGTTCTTGCCTGGAGAATTCCAGAGACGGTGGAGCCTGGTAGGCTGCCATCTATGGGGTCGCACAGAATCGGACACAACTGAAGCAACTTAGCAGCAGCAGCAGCATGGAATTCTGACATGGTGGACATTCAACCAGTCTTAGATGCTTGCCATTCTTTTGCGTTTTGTAGATGACTAGTCCTTCTTTGGGGCTTCCCTGATACTCAGTGGTAAAAAATCCACCTGCTAATGCAGAAGACATGGGTTCTATCCCTGGTTCAGGAAGATCCCCTGGAGGAGGAAATGGCAACCCACTCCAGTATTCTTTCCTGGGAAATCCCATGCACAGAGGAGCCTGACGGGCTATAGTCCATGGGGTCATAAAGAGTCGAACATGACTTAGCGACTAAACAACAACAGTCTTCCTTTTGCTCAGGCATCCTCCCCCATGCTTTATAGATTTCATCTCCTCTTTGCTTTGGGGGCAATTATCTCATTCATTTATACCTTACATTTCAGTAGTCGTGCTGCTGTCATTACAGCTGTCCTCCAACCAGCATCTTCTCTTGGCCATCAATGTGGTTGTCACTTCCATGTGTCACCCGTTTCATCCTCAGCACAACTTTCAACATTGCGTGTAAAACTTTCTGGATGTAATTCTCACATAGAGATGGCTATATCAAGTACCAGAGAAAAGGGCCCTTTAAAAAAATCAAATCTCATCCTAATGAATTCCAGCATTCCTGGTAAGCATCTTCCTCTTTTCAGCAGTGACATTTACAACTTGGCATCTTACTTCACAATTGCACAAAAGGACAACTGCCTGGACAGATGCCTGCACGATAGAGCAGGCTGTGCTCAGGGAGCGGTTGGTCTCCTTTAATAGAAGGGCGTGTCCTCCTGCCTTGATCTGAAAGGTGACAACAAGGTCAGCCTTTTACATTGGTGTGAAGGGGTCGCTTCATGCTGGCACTGCAGTCTCTTTCCTTCCTAATCAGGTAACCTCATGTGGTGAAGGCCCTCTTGAAAGAAGTGTTCCCAATTTTAAGCAAACCCTTCCTGAGAGGTGCTTTACCAAGGAGAAGTTACAACATATATTAAAGCGTCTCAAATTCATGTATCTTATGGCTATGTGTGATCTTTCCAAGTTCACTCCCAGTCATTCCCTGAAGGACTGGGAAGGTGCTCAGATTTATTGAGCGGTGTATTAAGACAAGGCCAGGGCTCTGCCCGAGTGCAGGAACTGGGTCTCCTCAAGAGACATCTCATGACCTTGAGCTCTGCCCTCTGCCCGGGGCCTGTCCAGACAGGCCAGGGAAGGAGGCATTCCAGCTGCTTCGGGCAGATTAAGTGGGATTTGCTGCTGCTGCTAAGTCGCTTCAGTCGTGTCCGACTCTGTGCGACCCCATAGACGGAAGCCCACCAGGCTCCGCCATCCCTAGGATTCTCCAGGCAAGAATACTGGAGTGGGTTGCCATTTCCTTCTCCAGTGCATGAAAGGGAAAAGTGAAAGTGAAGTTGCTCAGTCATGTCTGACTCTTAGCGACCCCATGGACTGTAGCCTACCAGGCTCCTCCATCCATGGGATTTTCCAGGCAAGAGTAGTGGAGTGGGGTGCCATTGCCTTCTCTGAAGTGGGATTTAGATGATCTTAAAAATACAGAGAGTACACACAGCACATGGTAGGCTTTCAAGGAAGAATGACTGATTGACAGACTGAACGGCCCCTCTATCAGGAATTTCTTTATAGTGAACTACTTTTGGGTAGAGGACATCCACGTAGTTCCCATTTGGCCAGACTGCCACTCTGCTTTTTGTCTGTTGAGGTCTTTGGCACTTCTGTGTGCTCCCAGCCCCTGTGTGGGTAGCGCTAGAGCCGAAATCTGCCTCCCTGGAACTCCACTCTCCTCAGAGCAGAATCAGTGGCTACTGGGAAGAGTGTGTTGGGCTTTCAAGTCAAGCCAACCTAGGTTCAGATCCCAGCTCTGACACTTGTTGGTTGAAGGACTTGGGCTATTGTTTTTAACCTTTAAAAGCAAAGACATCACTTTGCTGACAACAGTCCATATAGTCAAAGCTATGGTTTTTCCGGTAGTCATGTATGGATGTGAGAGTTGGACCATAAAGAAGACAGAGCACCAAAGAATTGATGCTTTCAAATTGTGGTGCTGGAGAAGACTCTTGAAGAGCCCCTTGGACTGCAAGGAGATCAAACCAGTCAATCCTAGAGGAAATCAACTCTGAATATTCATTGGAAGAACTGGTGCTGAAGCTGAAGCTCTAATACTTGAGCCACCTGATGTGAAGAGCCAACTCATTGGAAAAGACCCTGATGGTGGACAAGATTGAGGGCAGGAGAAGAAGGGAGCTGCAGAGGATGAGATGGTTGGATAGCATCACTGACTCAATGGACATGAATTTGAGCAAACTCTGGGAGATAGGGAAGGACAGGGGAGCCTGCCATGCTGCAGTCCACAGGGTCGCAAAGAGTCAGATACCACTTAGTGACTGAACTATAACAAGAAGCCTCCACTCCTTCATCTAAATGTGGGAATAACTCCACTTACGTTGGGTGGTTTTGAGAACTAAAACTATTGCCTGTGTAATAATACTGGACACTCAAAAACCACTCGGAGACAGTGTTCTTCTTTTGTGGCCATTGCTCATATTATTGGAAGTCTCCTAGAGCCATGAGAATGAGAGCTCCTCTTCTTCCACAGCCCTGAGGATGTCACAAAACTAGCACCAGACATCCTTGAGGCCTCCCGCTTCCTTCTCCCATGATACTATGCTTTCTCTGCTTGGGATGATGGTGCCCCCCTGCCCCTGTCCCATGAAGGCTCTGCTCTGTCTTGTGAAAGAGCTGCCTGAGACCTTGGGTGAGGGAACTCAGGGCGCAGGGGATGTACCAGTAGATAGGTGAGAAGTGGCTGGAGGGGGTGTGTGTGGCGGGGCCGCCCATCATGACGTCTTGATGGCTGCTACTCACTCCTGGACATTCTCTCCTGGGACACAGTGTCCTTCCTGAAGGTCACCATCAGCTTCCTTCCCTCTGTTGTCCAGGGCCACCTCTGAGAGCAGCAGGTGCCCCGAGACTCTGCCCTGTGGCCTCTCTTGTCCGTCCTGGTTTCGAGCAGCTTCTCAGGAGGCAGCCACGTCACCATAAGGGCTTCCTGCCCTCCAGGCTCCAGAGTCATCACCCTTCCCACAAGGGCTTCCTGCCTTCCAGGACCCTTTTCAACTTCTAGGTGGTGGTTATTGTGATTGCTGTGTTTAGTGCAGGATGCAACGGTTTTGCTCACATTTATGTGTGTGCGGGCATTTATGTGTGTGCGGGCAGTGTGAAGGAAAGCTGGCTGCTGGGTCCACACTGGCCTGGGGCCCATTCTCCTCCACCTGCTTCCCACAGGGGCCCGAGAAGCAGCCCATTGCCCTCTGGCCTGGGCAGCTGGATGCTCACCTACTTTTTTCAGAAAACTCACATGGGATGTCAACTAAGGTTTTGTTTCTGCATCACAAAGGAAAATAGAACAGGGACTACTGAATCAGCTTTTCTTGAATTATAAGCTGTGATTTCTCCATAAACTAGATGATGGCTGTTGAATTCCACAGCTGTTGCTGAGCATTTACTGAATGCCAAGCCCTGCACTATGAGTGGATGGAGGCTGAGATGCCAAAGATGGGGTCCCTGTCTTTAGAGAGCCTCCATGGGTCGTGGGTCCTGACAGCACCATGCTCTGCATCTGGGCTGGCGAAGGGCTGGTGGAGAGCCAAGGCGGGCACCTGGTGTTCTTACTTCACCACTCCTTATCTGCTAAAAGTCTTCCTTGACTGCCTCAAGCTCTAGCAAGTTCCCTCCTCTCCAGACCCTGGCTTCCTGGTGGCACCTACAGCCCGAGTGATGTTCCCCACCTGTTATCTAGTCTTCTTGGCATCACAGCCTCACCAGGCACATCATGTCATATACACTTTAGCAAATGAAACAACTGAGGTTAGAGAAGTGAAATAATTCACCCAGGATCATAGAGTTAATCAGCAGCAGAACTGGAATCTGCCCTCACGTGGTATGATTCCCGGGCCGGGGCTTCCCTTAGGACGGAGTACTTACTCTCCATCATCACTTGACCCTGAGAGGCCCCTCTTCCATGTCACGTCCGCACTAGGTACCCTTTCTCTGTTTTCGTGTCCTCCCCTGAGGGCAGGGCCCAGTCAGCCTGGTGTCTGATCCCCTGCCAGACGCTCCGATAGGCCCTCTGGATGAAGGATGGAGAAGGAACTCAGCACCTCTCTCCTCCCTTCTTGCTCCTCAGTCATCTGGGGGCAACGGAAGCAAACAGCTCTTATGGGCCAGGTGTCTATCTAATTATAGCTGAGTTAGTCTTTAAGACAGTGGATTAAAAACGTAACAGTATCTGAGGTCTTTTAGCTGGTTCTGTATGGGTCAGCATCCTAACCCCACACATATCTAGGTTTGCAGAAATAGTAATAAGAAGCTAAAGCAACAATGACTTATGGCTCAGAGAGAAGCACCAAGACAGTCATCTAAATTAGAGAATTTGGTCGCCTAGTTTTACAGTGTATGTCTGCAACCAGAAGGGAAGCTATGAGGCAGTTGTCTTCTTCTGTGAAGGCTTCTAGTGAGTCTGGGGTTGGTGGTAGACAAAAGGCCTTTGTTTTTGGTGGTGTCATTGCATTATTTGGTGATAGCAAGAATAATCCAGTACACTTTCTGTACCTTTCACTTCATTCTCTGTTAATGACTGAGCCTCCTGGGAGGTATGTCCCTGTCTCATTGTTGTATTGTTCTTTCCTCCAGAGATCCTGCGGATAATTCAGCTGGACCTAGACCTCAAGTACAAGACCAACATCCGGGAATTATTTGAGGAGTTCGACAACTTCCTGCCAGGCGCCATCATTGGCATAGCGCGGGAGATGCAGCCAGTGTACAGGTACGTGGGAGCAGCTGGCCTGCAGCCTCCAGGAACCCTCCCTGCCTCTTATCACCCCCACCCCCTACCCTCCACAGATGGGATTGATGGGTCTGCCATCTTTCTGTGCTGAACATCTTGGGGACACTTTTGTGCTTATTGTTTACAGTAAATAATTTGGGCAGTGGGGTCTGTACCAAGACCATAGATGCTTACTTAGCTCATCCATTTGGGAGAGTTGGTGACACTTTTTCTTGTGGAAAGCCCAGCCATTTGGGTTCTGGTTAAGCTCAGAATTTTAAAATCTTAGGCTCTGTCTTACAGTGGAGGTGTCAAGATGCAGCTTTAACTTGCTCGTCTGGTGATGAACTAAGTTTTCTTGGCCTCTGAGTCACCAGCAAGCCCTCCTCTGTGTAAGGGGAGCAGGTTTGTCAGTGTTTTTCAGGCAGGGAGAGGCCGCACAGCTTTCGTACACAGAATGGCATCAACTAGTTGAATCAAGAGTGTGTTCTTGTGCTATATATAGTGTTTTCCTTATCAGGTGCTCGGTGTAGAGAAACTGCAGCACTGAGGACCGGGAGACAGGTTCAAGAGTATTCATTGTGGCATCATTTGTAGTAGCCCAAACCGAAAACAGCTTAATGCTCATAGACAGCAGAATGGATAAATATAATATATTCATCCAGTTGAGTACTTGAGATAAAAATGAGCAGACAGGTACCTACGTGCACCGATAGGCAAGACTAAACCGTACTGTTTAGGGATGTATATGCAAGTGGTAAATGTCATAAGGAAAACCAAGGAATGATGGTCCCAAACGGCAGCATGACAGTTACCTGTGGAGTGGGTGGGGGAGTGGTAGGTGCGTGGGCACGGGTGGGCATTGCCCCTGGTTAGCTGCAGTGCTTTGTGCTCCACTCGAGGGGCTATGCATGTGTTTGCGTTTATTCCTTTGTGTGTAATACATGTCTTACAATTTAAAAAAATTTAAAAAGAGAAGGAAAAGCAGAAGCACTTGCAGGTTTTCATTATAACCCAGGCCCATGACCCTGGGTCAGAGACTTCCAAATTGCTGACTGTTCCTCCTCTGGGCAGAGCCATAGCTCCCCTAGACCCTGGAGCTGGGGTTTTGCTGCCTCCTGGGGTTTTGCTGCCTCCTGAGCTGGCCCACCCTTGGTTTTCAGTGCATACCCTTATGCTGACTCCCTGTGGGCATTCTCAGAGCCAGGCCCAGTCTTTGGAGAGCCGCAGGGAAACTAGTGATTCAAGAACATGCATGTCCTCTTAGAGAGAGGACAGTGACAGCCTCGGCTTGGTTGTAGTTATTTCCAAGACCCAGATCACATAACAGGAAATTCCTGCAAGGCCTCTGAGTGAGTCAATAACTCCTGGGCCAGGTGGGCTGTTTCCCTTACGTAATCCTCTCACAGGTGGCCCCGGAGTCACGCAGTAGAGCCCCTTACCCCGCTGTGGGTGGGGAAGAGCAGAGTTCGGGCAAACACCTGCCCTTGCACTCATGGCAGCACACCCCCACCCCGCCCCTCCCCCTTCCTTCACCTTCACACAAGGCGTAAGTTAGGTCTGTGGTTGTTGGTTTAACCAGGGGAGAAGATGGAAGGAACACTGAACCAAGGGTCTGATGTCCTATGTGGTAGTCCCAGCTTGGTCACCACGCTTGTCCTTGCCATCTGAGGGTGGGAGCAGGTGGGCTCTGAGACCACCCTCCTCCAGCCCTGGCATTTGTGATCCCAGCCCCTCTGACCCTCACCATTGCCGAGTCATCTTTGCTCATCCTGAGGTTGCTTGTCAGCTGGTAAATTCCTCACTGCTATATAGGGCCCGTGCCCTGAGGATCGTTAAACCAGGATGACTATTAAGTGCAATTAGAGCTGTGAGGCCTTCGAGCCCTGGTTTGGAATTTTTCTCCTGTAATACAGATGAAAACCTGATCATGCTTAACTGAAATGGTATTGGCCAGAATTTATCTTTTCTGTACATTGAAGATTTTAGAAACGGTGAAACTGAATATCAATTTAATTAGCCTTTTCAGAGGAAATCTTTGAAAGATTTTAGATCCAAAATGAAATTGAGTGTTCCTCATCTTCAGAATCCTTCATTCTGCACCATGACATGAGACAGAGGAGACTCCTGTAGCAGGCCTGGTGATAAAGTCCAGAAGATGCCCTGTTTGTAGGGTTCACTCTATCAGAAGAACCAGAAATGAAAAGTCCTTTACTTGCTCTTCCCCTCTTCCATCCCCTTCCAGCCGAAATGTTTCTAAAGACCTCTGATAATTAAGTCTGCCGTGACTGCCCTGTGCTGATCTGTCTCCACCAGCTCTGAGTAATCTGATACTTGCCTTCTGTCTCATGCTGGGGCTGGGAGCATTTGGTGCTGGCTGGGATAGGGAACTGTGGTTTTTTGCCATGTTTCATAAGAAAACTGGAGGCTCCAGTAGTCCTAAAGATTGAGTGTTAGTTGTCTGCCACTCTGGAGTCTGTGCCTGGGTGTGAGTGAGCGTAGCGAGGGGGAACGAAGGCAGGGGAGTAAACAAGGCCTGAACCAGGGCCGGCAGAGCCAGACCCCCGAGAACAGCTTCAGTCCCATCTCCGTAGACTTGGCTGGTGTAGCTGGTGGGGAATCCCTGTGGCCGCCTGCCTTCCTCTGTAGGCACCCGGTCCTCCCCCAGGAACTGGCATGCGGACTGTGAGGTGGGCAAGGTTTTGTCATGAATGGAATCTGCTAGCATCTGTGCAAAGACATGAAAATTTAGAAACCAAGCAGCACAAAAGCAAACTTAGCTGATGAACAGAGCGCATTCTGATCTGGAAATTCACTAAGCAGAAATAAATCTAGACCTTCTCAGCTGTGTTATTTTTATAGTCACTTGTCCGAGAGTTACTATATTTCAAAAAAGGCACATATTAAGTCATTTTTATGGCTGTTTCCCTTTGATTGTGTGCCATGAATGTTAGAAGCTTGAGAGGCTGGAAGAGAAAGTATTTCCCACTGTACTTTTGACAAATAGCTTTTTAAAAAAACAATCCCCCCCCCCCAAAAAAAAGCATAGCACCACATCAGCTGTGTTTTCTGGAAAATGATGTCTCATGGGATGCTAGCATTTTGATTAAGGAGCCTTTTCCTCTTGGGCCCCTGTAAGATTTTGTTGAGTCAAATGTCTCATGACTTTGCTCATCTGAAAACTGGGGAGCAGTGGTCATCTTGGGTAGAACATTGTCCTTCCTTTCTTGATTCTTTCCCTTCTTCTTTGGTAGGAAACTCTAGTTAGTTGAGCAGTGTGGTTAGTTGGAATAAATGGAGAAAGGTCTAGTGCTTTCTAGTCATAATCAGCTGTATTTCAAATATGTGTTAATCCGGGATGCCATTGAACATTTTCTTCCTTATGAGTGTATCGGAAAAGTAAAGAAAACTGTTAGACCCGCTTTGTGCATAACCTATAAAAATTGTAAGGGTTTATCACCTGACTGTGTGGATCACAATAAACTGTGGAAAATTCTGGAAGAGATGGGAATACCAGACCACCTGACTTGCCTCTTGAGAAACCTGTATACAGTCAGGAAGCAACAGTTAGAACTGGACATGGAACAACAGACTGATTCCAAATAGGAAAAGGAGTATGTCAAGGCTGTATATTGTCACCCTGCTTATTTAACTTATATGCAGAGTACATCATGAGAAACGCTAGACGGGAAGAAGCACAAGCTGGAATCAAGATTGCCGGGAGAAATATCAATAACCACAGATATGCAGATGGCACCACCCTTAGGGCAGAAAGTGAAGAAGAACTAAAAAGCCTCTTGATGAAAGTGAGAGAGGCGAGTGAAAAAGTTGGCTTAAAGCTCAACATTCAGAAAACTGAGATCATGGCATCTGGTCCCATCACTTCATGGGAAATAGATGGGGAAACAGTGGAAACAGTGTCAGACTTTATTTTTGGGGACTCCAAAATCACTGCAGATGATGATTGCAGCCATGAAATTAAAAGACACTTACTCCTTGGAAGGAAAGTTATGTCCAACCTAGATAGCATATTAAAAAGCAGAGACATTACTTTGCCAACAAAAGTCCATCTAGTCAAGACTATGGTTTTTCCAGTAGTCATGGATGGATGTGAGAGTTGGACGGTGAAGAAAGCTGAGCGCCGCAGAATTGATGCTTTTGAACTGTGCTGTTGGAGAAGACTCTTGAGAGTCCCTTGGACAGCGAGGAGATCCAACCAGTCCATCCTAAAGGAAATCAGTCCTGGGTGTTCATTGGAAGGACGGATGCTGAAGCTGAAACTCCAATACTTTGGCCACCTCATGCGAAGAGCTGACTCGTTGGAAAAGACCCTGATGCTGGGAAGGATTGGGGGCAGGAGAAGGGGACGACAGAGGATGAGATGGCTGGATGGCATCACCGACTTGATCGACATGAGTTTGGGTAAACTCTGGGAGTTGGTGATGGACAGGAGGCCTGGCATGCTGTGATTTATGGGGTTGCAAAGAGTCAGACACGACTGAGCGACTGAACTGAACTGAACTGATCACCTGGCAGAGCACCCATACATAGAAGAAATGACTCAGATTATACTCAGAAACCATGGATTATAGTCCTGCCTTTCACAAATTACCCATGTGACACTATGCAAGTCAACTGATTCTCTGAACTTTTGTGTTTTCGTCTGTAAGTGGGGATAGATATGTCTAAGACATAGAATTGCTGACACTCAAATGAAATAAAACACATGAAAGTTTCTGGTGTAAAAGAGACTCTGGGTAACGAACGTTCACTCCTTCCCACCCTTAATCATCATAGCTCAGTTTGTGTTTTCCTTTCTAGCTGATTTGTTGTTCTGTATACCTCCTACTCTACCCCACCCACAACCAGATAAGGTTGCCAGTTAAAATACAGGAAGCCCAGTTAAATAAATTTCAGATAAACAACAAACAACTGCTTTATGTAAGTATATCCCAAATATTGTAAGGGGATATACTTACACAAAACAAGTATTTTTTTTATGAAATTGAAATGTAACTGGTTATCCTGCTGGGTTTCTTTCCTTCCTTCTTTTTTTCTACATTTGGCAGTTCTATCCCTACTCAAGTGTTAAACCCCCCCTTTTTAGCAACGGAGAGTGATCTGGCTTTTCTATAAGATTTTTAAGTGAATGGAAACAAAGGGTATGGAAGCGGGGCTTGTGAGGGAAACCAGTGGGAAGGCAGGAGGTTGAGAGGCACCCTTCAGAGTCTTCGGGAGGCACCAGGCCTGAGGTTCACCCACCTCTCTGCAGGAGCCAGGGCCAAATTGTGGCCTGGGAAGTTGGGTAGGAGCTAGGAAGCCCCGCAGTAGCTTAGCTTCAGGCCACAGGGCTCCTGCTGAGCCTAGAGTGAGTGAGTGAGAATGTGTGTGTTGAGGAGCTGGGGTAGCAGCCACTGGTCATGGTCACTCTGTCTTGAGGCTGGCCACCTGAAGAGCTGTTGAATGGTAGCTTTATTAGTAGGGGCCACGGGCTTCTGGTTCATTCTCTCTTGGCTCCATTGGCTGGCTGTATGCTGGTTTGAGCCCAAACCCACCATAAGGTGGAAGCAGCAGGCGAATCTTGTCAACTGCTGATAATGACACCAGGCAGGAATTTGCTTTTGTGGTTAATATTTTAATGATGTCCACTCTTCTACGTTTTTAGGTCATGTGGTTTTTATTGATAGCGTTTGTGCCAGCCTAACCTCTTTCTAGATGCTTGAAATAAAAATGTCTAACTTATTTTCAGGCCTCCTTATCCCATTCCTAGCACTGGAGAAGGGCTGTCAGGGATGTTGGGAAGGAAGTGAGGACTAGCACAGAAGTAGGAGGAGAGGATGTGGACTGACATCACCTCTGCCACTCATGGCTGTATGACTTTGGGCAAGTTTCCTGACCTCTCTGAGTTTTAGTTTCTGTAGCTGAGACCTGGAGATTATAGCAGTACTGTATAATACTATATATGGTGAAGGTGATTGAAGGCTAATAAGTTAGACAGTGTATCTGGCACAGACTAGCACTTCTTATTTGTGATAGCAACTTTATCCAATCCCACTCAGGCACTTTTTCTGTGACCTTAGGGAGGTCACTTAACCTGTGAGGTTCAGCCCCCTCATGGTATGTAAAGCTGGAGCAACTGATAATTTAGCATAATTAGTGCTGGTATTTTGGCTTCTCAGCATCTGTTATGGCTTCCTGGGTGGGCCAGTGGTAAAGAATCTGCCTGCCATTGCAGGGGACACAGGTTCGATCCCTGGGATGGGAAGATTCCCTGGAGAAGGAAATGGCAACCCACTCCATTATTTTTGCAGGGAAATCCCATGGACAGAGGAGCCTGACAGGCTATAGTCCATGGGATTGCAAAGAGTCAGACATGACTTAGCAACTAAGCAACAACAAAAACAGCATCTGTACCCCCTTCCTATGTTTGAGAAATTTCCTGCTGTATAAGCCTGCCTTCCTTTATGGAAGACAAAAAGGCTGGAGACTTTCTTTCCTGGACTCCTTGCAGCTAGGGTGCTGTGTTCTTCTCCATCCTCTGAGAAAAGCACCATCAGGAATTTAGAATCTATGCAGGCTGGTTTTATACTTTCACAAGCAACATAAGGTATTTGAAAAACAGAAACTGACAGTATTACCAGGAGGAAATGGTGAGTCCACAATAATGGAGTGAAATGTTAATGTCAGAGGTTTCTGCCTCTGTCAGAAACCAGGAGCTCAAAGAGGCAGAAGGTTTGTGTGCAGAAGATCACAGCAGAGAAGGAAGGGTGGGGGACATGAGGAGGACAGACTGCTGAGGCAGGCGCCTGTCCCCTGTTTCACACCGAGAGCCTGGCTGGAGGCCTGGAGGGCATTTCAGGGCCCCACTGAGAGTGAACTTCTGGCCACTACCTGCTTCTGGACTCCAGCCCTTGGCTCCAGTGGTTTCTTGTCCATGGAGAAGTTTGTCTCATTTTTCACCCCTACTATTTTCCTTTCTCTGCTGCATTCCTTGAATTTAAAAAAGTATAAGAGTAATACATTTTCATTAAGGATTCAAGCAGTATACAAAGATCATTATTTTTCCAGAAATTTTCTACAGATTTTTCAGTGGTGTGTGTGTAAGTGGACTCATACTTTATATACCCTTGTGCATCTTTATTCATGAAACAGTGTATCTTGGCCATCCTTATCCCTAACTCAGTATTCCTGTATTAAACATTGCTAGTCTCCCAATATGTATTTTTTTATGTTTTACCTTGGAAAGCTTCTAACATAGACAAAGGTAGACAGAATCATGTAGTACTCTAAGTGCTTTAGTATTATAATATTCATGGAGTTTTAGTAATTATCAACCCTGAGCCAACCTTGCTTCATCTTTATCCCTATCTATTTTCTCTTACCACCCCCTCCCAGCCCCCCCTCATAATTTTGAAGCAAACCCAGTCAGCAAACCATTTCATTGGTAAATATCATTTTAAATTTATCATTAAAAAAAAAAACAATTTCATGTGCTTGTTTCTGGATTTGGAGCTGAGAGGTTGTGTGAACTCATGGTGTCATTTTATCTTCAAGTTCCTTGTCCTGAAATCATTTTATATGAAGAAGGAAAACAGAAAGACACAGCTCTAACTTCTAGTCAAGTGACATTTTCCATCCCTCTCCAGATTGTCTTATATCAGGATGTTAATGTGGCAGTCTTGTCTGGAAGAATTTACAGCCCATATAAATTCAGGTCCATTGTTCACCAGGCATGAAGCACTGCGTATAAGGTAACTCTGCCACCACCATCATTTCAGGATGAGTAAGCTAGGACTTGCAGATGAAAGAGAGTAGATTTTTATCTTTCTGCTGACACCTGAGGATGAATTTCTTGGCTCTTGTTCTTGTGTTTTTTTAAAAAGTTAACCAAGATTGAACCTGTCAATTTCTCTTAGAGTTAAATCTGAGTAAAGAGAGAAAAACCTGCCAGCTTTTAAAATAGTGGCTGATGAAGAAGCCCTGTATTCCTTCATCCCTGGGAGTTAGAAGACAAGGCTGACTGCTTTTGCAGAGCCTGTGTAACCCAGCGGCAGTGATGTAGCCCCTGCAGGAGAAAAATACCTGCTCTGTGGTAGAGATAAAAATATTATAAGATTATTATCTTTAATGGCAACACTAGGAAAATGTATTTTAAAAGGAAAAAGCTGCATACAGAAAACCTGAGTGGAACTGTGTTACTGTTAATGTAATTATTTCTTCTCTGATGGCTGTGCCCCCCGGGAAAGTTGTGAATATCCAATGTCCTCTGAAGGTTATGGAGTCAGGGAGGCTCCTGAAGGCTGAGCACCCAGGCTGAGATGAGGTCCTGGTGGGGACCATGTGAGGGACTTCCCTTCTCTGAAAACGGCTCATATCAGCTCTTGTGTCACCCTGTGCAGTATGAGTCCTCTGGCACTACTGAATCAGGAAGATCCATGGCATGGTGCCTGACACACATGTCATGGGAAGAATGAGTGAGGAAATGAATGGGCAGATGGGTGGGGCCAGGTTGCACGCTCACTTCGGGGTATGCAGTCCAGGTGCCAGGCACACAGTAGATTTTGACTGAATACATGAAGGGACCATTGTTTAATAAGAGGAGACTTCCTCAACAATGTGCTAACCAGCTCTTAAGTAAGAGTCCATAGGCCCACCACTGGTGTTTTTATAGAAATCGCTTTTATTTTCTTTTTAGAGACAATCCATGGCATTGTTATTCTCAGTTTTTATTGGGTTCATCATGTGTGAACCACAAGATTAGGAGCTTTAAGGAATTATGAGGTAGATCACATGGTTCCTGCTTTCAAGGAGATTATAATGTGAGGGAGATGGGCGGTTGGAATTCAGTAAAGACTCAAACACCCAAAATGCAAACCCCAAGTTGGTTGGGAGGGCACTGGGGTTTGCTATGCAGGTATAGCCTCCAGGAAGCATGCCTAGATGGACCCGGCCCTGTTCACAGTAGAAAACTCCCTGGCAGGCTATGGCCATGGGCCTGGCTGAGCAGGAGAGAGAAACTCGACCCTGTGCTCCAGAAGCTGGCAGCCTCATTGGCAGGACCACCACCCTGGATGGCTCCTCCGGGGGCCCTGCCTGGCAGAGGCCCAGCAAAGGATGACAGGCTGGGAGGACTGTCCTTCTTTGCATTACTACTTGTTTCTTTTGCCAGATAAACATCTTCTTGAGAGATCCTCCTTTGTAATCTAGGCAGCAAAAAAAGACTTATCTGTAAGCATCTTCCTGGGGAAAAAAGGGAAAATAGCATAGCTGAATCATGGTGACACATGTACAAGAGGGACTCTCTGTGACAAACAGTGTGTGAAAAGGGCTGAGTTAGGCGTGACTGGCTCCACCTGAAGGGAATTTCAGTATGGCTTCACGGCCACCTTGGGCACACATTTCAGCCACGTGACTACATTTCTGCAGGTGATTGAAATGGATAGTCAGCCCTGAGGCTCTCTGCCTCGAGGTTGACTATAGAATTGATACTGCAGAAATATCAGACGTTTCACCTGGACCAGAGTTTAGAATGAACCCCTTAGCTCCTACTCTTGCATTGGGTGACTACGGGCCATTAACTGTTAATCGTAGAGCATTCCTATGATCTTTTGTTTGGAGGTGGCAGAATTGACCGCCCACCCCCCCCCCCCGCCACATTCAGGAGCTGCCCATAGGAGCACTTTGATCTAGGGACCTAAGCATCCCCAGCATTCCTGTCTTCAAGATTTTTCTATCACTGTTTGTAAAAGGCGGAGAAGGCAATGGCACCCCACTCGAGTACTCTTGCCTGGAAAATCCCATGGACGGAGGAGCCAGGAGATGCAAGGAACCAGAATTGCTTCCCATATAATAATCTACCTGTCCATGCCTCTATAGCGAACACTCGTTACAAGGCTTGCTGTCCAGATGGGCTTCAGAAATGTGAGGTCAGGGAGCTGCTCGTGGGGCTTCATTACTATCAGACAGCGTGGAATGAGTACCAGTCCATCAGGCTGCTTCTCTGGTTCCCCTTGATCCCCCTTGGCCCTGTAAGAAAACACTGCCTCCCTTAATAAATGAAGCCTAGGGTCTGCACAGAGTATAAGCAAGGGAAACCCTTTCCCTAACTGCTAGGACCATCTTTTCTCATTGGATCCAAGAATCATGAACTTGGAACTGTAAAGAAAGGAATATAATTCTAATGCTCTAACTTGGCTCAGCAGTGAATGAGATTTTCATGTTCCTAATAATGTGACTATCGTTCATTGGTATTCAGCTCTCAACCTGGAAGATAGTGTCTAAGCATGGTGAAAGTGTAAAGGGGAATCATATTTTTTTAGAAGGAATGACCGGAGCTGGAGCAGAGGTGAAGCATTGACATTTCTTCTGCCTCTTCCTTCCTGCCAAGATGTCAGCAGAGTTTGGGAAGAGCACGGTGTGATCTTGGTCCTTCAGGCCATCTCTCTACTCACACCTCACATCCTCTCAGCTGCTTTCAGAGGTTAAAGGCATCATACAGATCAGTGGTCCCCAACCTTTTTGGCACCAGGGACCAGTTTCGTGGAAGACAGTTTTCCCATGGACTGGGGGTGGAGGGGGTGGTTTGGGATGATTCAAATACATTACATTTATTGTGCACTTTACTTCTATTATTATTACATCAGCCCCACCTCAGCTCATCAGGCGTTAGATCCCAGAGGTTGGGGACTCCTGATACAGATGATCAAGCAATATATTTTGTATGAAAGGAGGATAGAGAACCTTTGAGGCCTTGTTGGTGCAGAGGAAACTGAAACAGGCAGCCACAACCTGGGAGAGAGGTGAGGGTAAATGGAATACCTGGGTCAGCTGCGGGCGTAGGTGCCCAGCAGCCACCTGCATGGACAGAGCAGAGGAGCCTCAGTCTCCAGTCCACGTGACATGTCACATTTGGGATCAGATACTGAGTGGTTTTTATTTTAAAACGAGAGAACGTCTGGTTAGGCTCTCAAAAGCAAAGAGGATCATCTAGTTAATGTAACATCTTGTAACAGGCACAAGAATCATTTGTGATTCAGGAACTCAGGATCTAGCCTGTAGCAGTGTAATTTCAGGTAAATGCCTCTGGGAAGTAATACAAGCTTTTGAAGGTTTAAAAATGGATTGTGGCACAAAAGGATGAAGAACAGTTGATTGAACACCCATCGATGCCTGGTTCTTAACTGGTGTTTTTGATGATCTTGTTTATTTTGCATGAATATGAGCCCAGTGTTGCCAGGTGTTTGAATTTTTTTCCCCAAGAAAAGCCATAAATCTGTGTTGTTAATATAAGAGTTCCTGATTTTAAAATAGTGGTAATTAAGTCTGCTGACCAAAAAACTCCAAACGGTACGCCAGATTCAGCTCAAGAACTGCCAGTTTGAGACTTTGAGTCTGAAAGTTCATTGAGGCAAAAAACTGACTGAATGCGTCTTTTAGTCAGCCTGGACCTTCCCAAGGTTTTGGTTATTGGCTGACCCTTGGATGCAGTTTTTGGGTGCTCAGACTTTTTCTCAAATGTTTTCTGTCTTTACTCGAAATAGTTGATTTTTGCTGGTAATTCAAAATTCCATCAAATGATTTTCTAATTAACCTCACACTTACGTAATCATAAAATGCCATGGCCAAGCATAATTCTTGTCCAGAAATGTAATTTGGGAAGAAAATAAAAAGATTCCCAGACTTCCATTTATCAGAGTGGCAACAAATTTAATGTGTATGAGAAAAATCTTTGAACTCCTCTCAGTGTCTGAAGGTGCTTTTAAGAAATTAAAGGTCTAGATGGGGAGGAAAGGAGGAGAGAAACCCAAGACAAGAGGCAAGGAGGAGAAGCGTGGAGTCATGTGGCAGCTGTGTGTTCACTGCTTCCACCCACCATCCTGCCTGTTCAGTGCTACCTCATGAACAAGCCAGGGAAGTGCTGGCCCATGGACACCCCAATCCCAGGCCTTGCTGTCTGCACAGGCATAGAAGTGAGGATGTTGGGATGCTGTCAGCACACGCAGAGTGACCTCCCTGATGGCCCATCTGAAGTCAAATAATCCTATTTTTCCTGGACAATAGATTGGTTTCCCCTTCTGTGCAACTATTTAGATGTCCTCCTTTTTCAGTTGGCCAACAAAGGTCCGTCTAGTCAAGGCTATGGTTTTTCCAGTGGTCATGTATGGATGTGAGAGTTGGACTGTGAAGAAAGCTGAGCGCCGCAGAATTGATGCTTTTGAACTGTGGTGTTGGAGAAGACTCTTGAGAGTCCCTTGGACTGCAAGAAGGTCTAACCAGTCCATCCTAAAGGAGATCAGGCCTGGGTGTTCATTGGAAGGACTGATGTTGAAGCTGAAACTCCAATCCTTTGGCCACCTCATGCGAAGAGTTGACTCATTGGAAAAGACCCTAATGCTGGGAAGGATTGGGGACAGGATGAGAAGGGGACGACAGAGGATGAGATGATTGGATGGCATCACCGACTCGATGGACATGGGTTTGGGTAAACTCTGGGAGTTGGTGATGGACAGGGAGGCCTGGCATGCTGCGATTCATGGGGTCGCAAAGAGTCGGACATGACTGAGTGACTGAACTGAACTGAACTGAACAGAAACCTTAGAGCCAAGCTTGGGTACCCCTGAATCTTGCGGCTGTCTGTAGAATGCCTGCTGGTGTCTTTGCTAGCTAAGATAAGTTCTTCCACAGCAAGATGGGGGGCGGGGTCAGATTTAAAGGGAAGGGGGGGAGGAAGCTGGATGGAGCCTGGATTAGTCTCCACTTTCTAGATCTGGCCGTCTGTTGTAATTAAAGATAAACATCGTGAGAAATAGTCCTGGAGGAAGTGTGGTGTGGGTGGGGTGACCATTTAACTTTACCATTAAATTATTGTTTAAACTGGAACACTTAGAGAGCGAAGAGGGGATGCTGTTAATAATCATGCCAGGACCACAAGGGTGAACCAGGCCTGTCCTGGGCCACCCAAGGGTGTGTAAATCACCCTCAGCTCAAGGCAGCAGGGCAGGGAAGGATGGAGGGACAAAGGCTGGGTCAGGGATGAGGCAGGGGAAGGAAGCTGTGAGAGACTGAGGTATTCGGGGTCAGAAATACTGCTGAACTTGGCATTGCACAGGGACTGATCATCTGTTAGAACCAGGAAGGGGATGTTGGGCAGTTCTTGGGTCCAGAATTTGACTTTTGACTGGACTTCCAAGGTGCAGAGTGAAAGCAGCTCTTCCCTCTGAATGCATCTTACCAGGCCTGTCCCCCCACTCCCCTGCTGCTCCTGGCTTTCTGTGTCAGTGTGGGAGCTGTGGTTGGCTTTCAGCTGAATGGGGGAATTGGGCGTCTCTGTTGGATGGGCTCAAACTACGTAGTCACTAACTTGAGAACTGACCCCTGGATGTGGAGGTGGTGGTGGTAGTTCAGTCGCTAAGTCGTGTCTGACCTTTGCAATCCCATGGACTGCAGCCCACAAGGCTCCTCTGGCAACTGGGATTTGGCCATAATTCCATGTGGAAGGAATCAAAAGAAAAATATGAAGGTGAGGTGACTGCCTCTGAAAAGTGTAGATGCTTTGTTTTCACCATTGGTTTTTGGCTAGTCTTGAAAATTCCCAAGAATTGCTTTTAGTGTATGCCCGTTGCACATCACAATTTTGCCAGGGCTGCTCCCTTTCAGCCTGTGACTGGAAAAGGCTGCCCCTGTGCTTCTGTGCACTCCAGAGGGCCTCAAGATGGGGGTCACGGGGCTTGTCTCCTGAGACAAGGGCGGAGGGCTCAGAAAATGCCACCTTCTGTCTCCTGGCTGGGCTGGTATTCTGTCTGAAGCAGAATCAGCAGAAGCTGAGAGGGTCCTGGTCTGGGAGAAACAGGCCGGGCTGCAGGTGAAGGCAAACTCTGGGAGCTGGGGATGGATGAAAACTCAGACTCTGTGGATTTCACAGACCTGGCCCTGGAGTCACGCAAGATGGAGACCTTAGGCAATTAAAATAAGCTGGGCATTTCGGTCTTGGTGTATTTTTAGGAGGTGGCTCTTGTCCTTGTATCCCAGGATATCTGACTTATCCATGCTAACCTGGTGATAACAATTTAGCTCTGAAGGATTCCACAGGTATTGGTTGAGGGCCTGCCCCACTCCAGGCTCAGTGGGTGAGCCACAGGCCCCACCCTCAAGAGAGTACAGTCTGGATGGCTAGCCCCAACTGCCTCTGAGGGGCTGAGCACCCTGGAAAATGTTCTGTGGTCAAGTTCCCATAACTCAGAGGTACCTCCAGACCTTGCTTCTTTCCTGCTGCTCTGAAGGCCCTGGTCCCCTCTGCCTTGCTTCACACCACTTTTTGCCTATTAGGAGCTCCTTAGCCAGACTGTCCACTTGACTTTCAGTTTCGTTTCACCCTGGACACAGTCTTTTGGCTCACTGACAGCTGCGTGTTCTGCAGCCAAGGACAGCCTATCCCATCCCTGTCCTCCCTGGTCCCCAAGTAACCAGTGACTTCACTCTGGCCAACTCTCTTGAGCTCCTACTGTATGCTAGGTGCTGTGCTAATTCTAAAGTCCAAACTCCTTAGCCGGCCACCCGTGGACCTTCTCGGTCTGCCCCTCCCCTTCTCCCCACCCCACGCCTGTTCCTTATGCATTTTGCACAGGAACCCTGACCTCCCACTGTCTCCCAGACAGGTGCTTACCTCATGTGTGACTTTGGGGATGCTGTTCCCTCAGCCTAGCGTGCTCTCCCTCCATCCTGCTCTTCTGTTTGACCTGCTTATCCTTTGAGGCCCCCATTTCCAGAGAGCCCCCGAGGGCCTCCTTGCTCCCAGCTGTAACCCCCACTCCTCAGCCCTAGCTGCCCTGAGTTATGAGCAACAGCTCATAACTCGGTGACCAGATGCTTCCTGTGTGTGTGTCCCCCAACAAGGCTGTGAACTCTGAGGACAGGGCACTTGGCTGATAAAACATCAACAAAAACATTACCATCCTCTCTCCCAGTCTCACAAGTTCAGTTGGGAAGCCTTGAACTGAAACTAGGCCTTGAGCTATTATCCAACTCTGGTTCTCTGAGAACAACCTGAAATTTTAAGACTTGGTTATTATTTTCAAATAATGGCATGAAGTATCAAGAGGAAGTCAAGGAAGTATGGCTATGAACTTTAGCCATAGGGATAAAACCAAATCACTTGATTTTCTGGGAATATACATGCTCTCATTGCATTGTGAACATAGATTAGAATGTTGGAAAATTATCCGACCTCAAAGTTAGACAGAGCTGGGTAGACTGCTGGGTTTACCATTCACTACTTATTTAACTTTGCATAATATATTAAAACCTTTTAAAGCCTCAGTTTCCTCATCTGTGAAATGGGGATATGCCCAGCTTATTCCTTGTAAAGTGATTTCTGCTCACTGCACCATGGCATATTTGAGCTATGTGATTCACCTGTGGCAATGCAGATAAAAGCATCATTGGCCTAGTGCTGTGGGTGCTCAGTGAACAGTTTAGAACGAAGTGATATCATATACACAGCACACAACTCCAGGTGCAGAGGCACTCCATAAACAACTTGCCTTCCCTCTTCCCCCACCCCCATCCTACACAATCCACACCTTTCCTTGGTCCTAGTCAGTCGTCAACAATGTCCCCAGAGTTCAGAGGGGCTGCTGAGGGTGGGAGGTGGGGTCACCTTTTGAAGCCAGAAGGACTTTGTCCGGGCTTGGGAGGGCAGCAGACTGTGCAGGAAGAGACTGCATCCTGCCTGACATGAAGCTGCCACTGGCCCTTTTCTCTTCACAGCCTTTGAGGTTCCAGGCCAGTTGCATGCCCTTGGCCGGAATGAAAAACATGACTTTTCTTTTCTTGTTCATGGGCTAGAAGACCAGTGTGGAAAGCCCAGTGACAAAGGGGCAGAAACTGGCCAGGTTGGAGCTGACTGTGAGTAACCGTCTGTGTTTTGAAAATTTCAAACTGAAAATAGCTCACAACATACAAGGTCAAGGGTTTTTGAGGTACCAGTACTAAGCATTTCAAGCTTCTCCTTGTTGTGTGCTTATCCCTGCATGCCAGTTGACCCCGGTGCCCCTAAAGGAGGCAAGATGGCTGATGCAAGCATGGTCTCTCTGGTTCGTGCGCACTGTGGTCTGGCATAACCATGAAGCAAAGCCTGAGCTTATGGGACTTGACCAAGTTGAAGTCTCTCCACCTCCTTCTACATACTTGTTCCCTGGGGTCATGTCTCAGTTTGAGAACCTGTCTTCTACATCCAGACTCTCGTGATGGTCTGACCACCTCACACCACTTTTGTTCCAGAGGCAGAGAATAAGCTCTTTACTGCCTCGGGTCTCCGCTTGGTCCTTTCTCGCCTCAGCCCATAGACAAATGTACCATCACCTTACCAGCAACTCAGGTTGTGCCATGAGCTTCCTGCTGCAGCTTCTTGGCGCCTGCCAAGGTGGTTGGAACAGCACTGCAGTCCCTTAGTCTTGAGCAGGGTTCAGCTGTTTCCAGATTGGCTTCGTATCTGCTCCTTATACTAATTTAGCAAAGTAGGAAGGCAGATAGTTTATGCCAGTTTTGCAAAGAGACTGATTTGGGGATGGACTATGTAAAGAAATCTGCCTGTAATGTGGAAGACCAGAGTTCCGTCCCTGGGTTGGGAAGATCCCCTGAAGAAGGGAATGACAACCCACTCCAGTATTCTTGCTGGGAAAATCCCATAGACAGGAATCTGGCAGACTACAGTCCAGGGGGTTGCAAAGAGTTGGACATGATTGAAGGACTAACACACACTATATTTGCCTAGGGTCACTCAGTCACTTGGTCAGGAGTAGAACTTGGGTCCCTCTGCTCTGTGCTTGAGGTCCAGGTTGATGAATCTTGGCTCTTGCCCTCTACTTCCTGAATTGTGAGGCAGAGGATCTGGAGAGGTTTTGCAGCCTCATGCCCAGCATCTCCAGCCTTTTTTGGATTTATAGCATATACAATAGCCCTGTCCCTCCAACTACATGTAGCCCCAGGTTCCACAACTATGATTCAACCAACCACAGGTCAAAAAAAAACACAAAAATCCAGAAAGTTCCCAAAAGCAAAACTTGAATTTGCCACATACTGGCAACTATTTGCATTGTATTTACAACTATTTACATAGTATTTACATCATGTTTGGTATCGTTAGTAATCTAGAGATGATTTAAAGAATATGGGAGGATGTATGTCGGTTATATGCAAATACTACTTCAGTTTCTATGAAGAACTTGAGCATCCACAGATTTTGGTATTTCTAGGGGGTCCTGGCACCAACTCCTCACAGATACCCAGGAAAGACTGTACTGACTTGCACGTTAAAGACAATCACTGTCTTTCCGTTAGAACATTTTAGAGTTCCTTAGTGTTTGAACCCTGTGCACACTGCCCTCCCATCTCTATCCACAGTTGTATCTGGCAAAGCCTGGATTTCTGCTCCGACCTGTACGGATCCCTCCAGCAAAAACGGTTTTATCACTTTTCCTCACAGCACAGTGAGATCCCTGGTGATGGGTGCTGTGATGAGTGTGTAATTATCGAGTCTTGCGGATGGATGTTCTCAGTCTGTTTCTTGGGATTTTTCATTTTGGGGGAATCTCAGTGGTATAGGTTCTAGTGTGAATTGTGTCCAGTCAGGCCACTCATAGTGTTTATACCAGAGAGGGAAGTGTTTTTAATTATTAGACGGCATGGGCATCATTTTCATGATAATCTGCAGCTTGACTTGGATTAAATTTCTCTTACTGTTTGGGAAGCTTTAGAGCATTTTCCTTTCTTCTTTCTTTCCTCCCCCGACCCCATCCATCCATTCCTTATCCATGACCCATCTAAAATGATAGGAAAGATTAACTGTGGGTGTCTTTGATGAGTTTCACTATCTACCCATTAACTTACAGATATCCCATCCCTCTCTTTACTGCAAGAGCAGCTTGTTTCTACTATAATGCCTTCCCCATGAGCCCTGAGCCCTGGGGTCTGTGTGCTGAGTCAGCCTAGGTGTGGAGGTGCTCAGCATGTCATTGGTTCTTGGAAACTGAAACCACCTGTGCTTTCCCTCCTTCCCTCCTATCTTCTTGCTGCTCTTGCACTCTCTATCATGCGTAACACTCCTGCCTCATCCCACTGAGTGATTGTTGGATGAAGGGATAGAGAAAGTCTTGGGTGGCTCGGGTCAAATCACTTCCTCTCTATTTGTCCTGGGTTCCTCCTTTATAAACTGAAAAGGATGAATTGAAGTGACTTTCCTGATTCAAACAGACAATTATAGACTCTGTTAAAATAATCAGAAAATCTCAGGCATGGAAGAAACATTTGGGGGCATCTTTTAAATTCCCTGTGGCGCATGCCTGACTTATTAGGTCTCAGCCTGATTACCTCCCACAATGGGAAACTTGCCACTTCCAAAGCAGCCCATTATTTTATTGTTGGCTAAATTCATAGGAATGTTTTGCTGTATATTAAGTTTTAAAAAATCTGCTTCTCTGTAGTTTCCGTCTCTTGTCCTCACTTCTGTACTCTGGGGCCAAATGAACATGTGTTTGTATATGTGGGGTGTGTGTGTGTGGTGTGTGTGTGTGTGTGTGTATGGCCATGTGTTTGTATATGTGGGGTGTGTGTGTGTGTGTGTGTGTGTGTATGTGGGGTGTGTGTGTGTGTGTGTGTGTGTGTGGCCATGTGTTTGTATATGTGGGGGGGGGGTGTGTGTGTGTATTCGTCCCCACAGAAGTCCTTCAGATATTCAGAGAAGCTCTCATTTCCTCTGAGTCATCTTTTGTGTTGCCCGTATGCAGCAAGTTCAAGGTTTGCGTTTTGGAACTTTACAGCTATTTCCATAGTATTTACATTGTGTTTGGTATCGTAAGTAATCTAGAGATGATTTAAAGTATAAGGGAGGATGTGTGTCGGTTACATGCAAATACTACTCGAGGGCCTCTGCTCCCTGGAGCTTCCTGACAGCTGGATCCCATGGCCATGGGGCATTAGTCACAGCTGTGGGGGATTTCTCTTGAGCAGCTTTGAGACCATACTGCCTGTCATTACCTAAACATTAGCTTAAATTTTATTCTGGGATAAAAATAAACTGATCCCCTAGACGTCTCTGGTATACATCTGGCCTCTAGAGATTTTGAAAAGCTTAAGCTTCACACACACACACCAAGTTCTGGTGCGGAGCTGTTGCCCTGACACTCAGGGCCTGGTGTCTGGCCTTCTAGGAGGTCCTGGGAGCAGGTGATCCCAGCATTTGCAGAGCGGAAGGGCCCAGCCTCTTGGGTTGGGGAAGCCGGGTTACTTCCTTCTTCTCAAAACTGGCCTGAGGGGATGCTAACAAGGCAGCATAGTGGAGAGGTTAAGGGCACAGGCTGGACTGGGTTTGAATTCAGGCTCTGCCACTTCCTGTCTCTGTGACCTTGAACTGGCCCCTTGACCTCACTGTGCCTGGGAGTATCATCAGCAAAACAGTGCCTTCCTCGTGGGTAGGGGCGGGGCTGTGAGCACTGAACAAGTTCATATTTGCCCAGTGCCTAGTACAACACCTGGTATAAGTGCTGTGTGAGTATTTGTAAATAAGTAAAGCAGTCATGTCAAATATGCAGTGCAACATGTGGTGATTGTTTACCAGGAAAATGCATCCAAGAGGCTTTAAACACCAGATCATCTCCTTGTGGTGGTTCTTCCAGCAGAGGCGATTAAAATATGGATCATTATCATTTGAGAGGCTGAAAAATCTGGTTTTCTCTGGACCAACACATTCTTTCAGAGCTGGGTAGATGCCGTCTCTTACGGGACAATTTCTCCAGATGGTCTCTGGTTACGTGTTCGCCTGCAGTCCTTATAGAACTGTCGGTTGCCTATTGGACGCACCAACATTTCTTCTTATTTTGGGAGAAAGGTCCCACCCTTTCTCTTCCTCCACAGAGCTGGCAAAGCTTCTACCTGCAGATGTAGCTGCTGTGACTCTGGGTCATTCAGGAAACGTTCATGTTCCACTCCTCATCACTGTCTGGCAGCCACCTTTGCATTTGGCAGGAGGTACATTTCAAGCTTCAGCTGCCTCTCTCTCCCCATTTCAGGCTCCTTAATCTGCCTTATTCCCTGTCTGCATCGTCCTTGTTCCATCAGGCTCCAGAGACCATGCTGGTGTGAACACCTGCCCATCACCTCCACCCCAAAAAGTTCTTTCTGGAAAGATGCTGTATGATTCTATTTTTCTAGAACTCAATTAACTGAAAGATTCGGTAGCTACTTCTGCTTTTGTTAAATGTGAAAATCAAGTTTGTCAGAATATACAGTTTTGATAGAGGATTATGTGTGAAATTAAGCATACTGAATTGTCTTCCTTCACTTTCTTCAGTGGTAAAATGAGAGTCATGTTGTGTGTCTCACAGAGTTTTTAGAAAATCTGCAGAAACCTTAAAGTGCTATATCTCTGAAAGATTATTTTATTGTTAGACTTGAAGCCTCCAGCTTCATCGGGATCTCCTGAGTGGTGGTGTCAGCTGCAAACCTCCAAGTCAGGGAAGAATGGAAGTGTGGCGTCACTTTCCGGCTCTTCAGCACTGATTTGGTACATCAGGAAGGCTATACATCATCTCTCCAGTGAACACCAATGTCATTCATACCTCCAAAACTTCCCTTTCCTCTATTGCAGTTTAAATTAATGGTGAACAGATAAATTAATGGTGAACAGAAACATACTGTGAAATAGCAATAATTCATACTTAAAGAATGCGTGTCATGTGCCAGGCACTGTGCAAAATACTTAGGTGTTTAATTTTCCCAGCTCCCTGAGGTCAGTGCTATATCTGTCTCTATTTTAAAGGTGAGAAAATAGAGGCCAGGAAAGGCAAAGGTCATGCCCAGGGTGTTACAGCCTGTAAATGGGGTTGGCACTGCCCCAATCACTGTCCTTGTTCCCTGCATGTGGGGGCTGGCACTGATGGGCCCCGGGAGGGTGGCATTTTACTGTCCATCCTGTATAGAAGGAACGCTCTCCTGAAAATGACTCATTATGTTAGCCACCTTCAAGGGGATCAGTGTTTCTTAGAGGATGACAAGGCAGCGTCGTGTCTGGTACTGTTGGGTCTGTTTAGACAGGAGTTGAGACAGGCACTGGCTGTGTGTCCCCAAGAATCAGCTGCCCGACATCCAGGTTTTACAGCTGCCCCCTTGCTGAACTATGGGGGGGGTCGCCCCCTTCTCTGGGGCCCCAGGGTTGAGCCCTGGGCTCGGTCTGACACCCTGATTTTGGAGTGTGTGGTCACCTTTTGGCCGTGGTTTGATTAATTGCTGTTCAGTCGTTCAGTTCATGTCCGACTCTTTGTGATCCCGTTGAATGTAGCCCACCAGGCTCTTATGTCCATGGGATTGTCCAGGCAAGAATGCTGGAGTGAGTTGCCATTCCCTTCTCCAGGGGATCTTGCAGGCATTGAACCCATGTCTCTTGCATTGGCAGATGGATTCTTTACCACTGAGCCACCTGGGAAGCCCTGTTCGATTAATACCTGTTCCTTAAAGTTGAAAGAATGAAGTGGATTGCTGGTGTCTGGGGCTCTGTCAAGGCAGCACCGGGAAAGGGGTCAGGTGTAGACCAGCTGCCCTTGGAGGTGGTGAGGTTGAGGACTTGGAAGGTGGGGCAGAGGTCCTGAGGCTGACTGTAGAAAGGCCATTTTCGGCAGCAGGAGCAGCCAGAGTGAAGGCAGAGGTGGGAAGGGGCAGGGCTGGGTTTAGGGCTGAGGCAGAGGGGCTGGAGCCCAGGGGCTATGTAAGAGGGAAGGGAAGTTGAAGGCAGCCAGTTTTTAAAACCTCTAGTGTTTGCATCTGTGCTCACCCGCTTGCTGCGGGCTGGCCCAGGGGCCCTGTGATGAGCGTATGCAGCCCTCCCAGGACAACCCTGACCCTTCTGACACTGGTCCTGCCGGCTCAGGGTGCAGACATGGCCCCACAACTGCATCAGGCAGGCCCTTGGCCTGTAGCCTCTGGCTCAAAAGCCAGGCTCCCACCTTGGGCCCCGTGTCTGAGTTCCAGCTGCCTCAGCCCTGTTGGGTCCTTACTTCTTCAGGAGTGAGGTCCTGACTGGCTGGTTTCCTCATCTTCCTGTTGGCCCTCCCAGGTGCTGCCCACTTGCCCGGACTTTATCACCACATGTACTCACCAAGCCCCTTAGGGAGGAGCAGGAGAGACAGTATCCCCATTTTACAGAATCTACCCAAGGTCACAAAACTAGAAAATGGAAGCACCTGGCTTTGAGCATAATCTGGCCTTCTTTTTACTACATCATAGCGTCGCATCCTGTGTAGTGAAATCAGCCTGCTTTGCTGGCCTCCTGAGAACACTTACTGTAGAATTTTGTCACCTACCTGCTGCTCTGCCCGCCCAGCCCTGCCTAGCTCAGGCTTCGAGAACAGTCTTCTCAGAAGCAGGTTCTCACCTCTCACTTTGAACCATCACTACCTCATTGACTTAGAACCATTGGGAGGAAATAGATTGGGGAGAGTGTCGTACGAGTAAAGTGGGGCTTTCTGGAGACGCATTTTTCTGCTGCAACAGATTCCAAGACTTTCTTCATGATTGCTGACTAGTGCCTTTTGCTGCAGTGGCAGAAATAGCCATGTGAGAGCAAACCAAATGTTCTGTGTCTAATTTGCTCCAGGATGGCTAGCTGCAAAGCCAAAGCCTGCCCTTGCTTGCAAGGTGCTAAAGGGAATGTGGACCTAGGACTGAAAAACCCACCTGCATAGTGGGAGATCAAGTCAGAGCTCGTGTCCTGCTGGCAGTGGCCTGCATGGCCCTTTGATGGGCCATGACCGTATGTGTTTAGAAAGCAGTGGGGATGGGGAAGAGGGTGGGAGAGACCTTCTCCAACTGTTTTGGGTTCTGATTCTGGGATGATTGAGCCACATGGGTGTCAGAGCTTTGGCAGGTAGGATGTTTGCGCCAGAGAGAGGCTGCTGCTCCCAGCAGTGGAGGAGGAACAGGTCAACATGAGGGAGGACATTTCTGTGACTCACTTCCGAGAGCAGGCTGCAGGGGAGGGGGCTGGATGGCATCTTGGAGAGAGGGGCCTGAGTGTTCCTGCCTGCAGACCTTGACTGGCATTGCATTTGCAGGTCCTGAGCTGCACAGACCCCTGGGGATCCTGCCCCCATGGGGCCTTGCCCGCCTTGCTTCCTTGTGACTTGCAGGACAAAGCCATATACAGTATGGTGTGAAGGCCCCTTTTGATCTCACTTCGACTGCTCTTTTAGACCCGTTTCCCTCCTCTCCTTGTGCCCTACCCTGAAGCTGCATGCACAGGGAGCTCTGTGTGGGTTTGGGTGCAGCTGTTTAGAGTTTCAAAGGTTCTGGCCTGAGGCCAGCCCCTCCAGATCGCCTGTTGTCTCTGTTCTCCTTCTCCTCCGAGGCTTTGCACATGCCTGTCCTCTGTCCTCGGTGTGGCATGCCCCTCCCTGGCTCCAGCTGTTGAAATACTACTTGTTTTGTAAGCTGAGCTTAGGCATAGCTACTTCCATGAAGCCCACCCTAATCGCTGCATTATCCCTGAGTTGGGGTCTTCCTTTCTGTTTGCTCCTGAAGCTCTTTGCTTATGGCTTTGATGCGACCACAGCACAACTGTAAAGTTTTTGAAAGCAAGCAAGTTCTACCCTTACTCATCTCTGTAACTTTCATGCCTAGCCCAGCTCCTCCTGGCAGTTTCTACAAGATAGCAGGCTGCACGGTCCTGTCTATTGAGTGGAACCCTTGTCACTTCAAAGTCAGCTCCAGAGTCATCTCTAAAGCTGCTGCTGAGTGAGTGCTTCCGATTGAGGGACTGCTGGAGCTGTACCCAGTGTTCCTTAGAGAGGGACCCGGAGATCTAGCTGGAGGTCCTGGGAAAAGTGCATTACACTGAGTATTTGCTGAGCCTGGCAAAAAGGCAGGAGAGATATACATGTGGTCAAAAGCACAAGAGAAGATGCTTGACATCAATAGTCATCAGGGAAATGGAAATCAGAACCACAGTGAGATACCACTACATACCTACTAGATGGCTCTAATAAAAAAGGCAGGCAATAACAGGTGTTGGCAAGGATGTGGAGAAATTGGAACCCTCACACATTGCTGATGGGAACATAAAATGGTGCAATCACTTTGGAAAACAGCCTGGATGTTCCTCAAAAACTTAAATATACTTACCATATAACTCAGCCATTCTACTCCTGTATATGTGCCCGAGAAACTGAAAATATATGTCCACTCAAAAACTTGTCCATGAGAGCTCATAGCAGCATTGTTCATGAGAGGCACAAGGTGGAAGCAACCCCAATGTCCATCAACTGATGATGTATAAATAAAACGAAGTACCTCCCTATTGGAGAATATTATTTGGCCACAAAAAGGAATGAGGTGTTGATGCATGTTACAACATGGATGAAATGAAAACGTTATGCTTAATGAAAGAAATCAGTCACAAAAGAGCACATATTCTTCCATTTGTATGACATGTCCAGAATAGGCCAAAGTGATTGCTTAGGGCTGGGGTGGTTGGTTGGGTTTGGGAGGTTTGTGGGAGTGATAGCTAAAGGGTCCTGGTTTCTCTTTGAGGTAATGAGGAAAATGGTCTGAAATTGATTGTGGTGATAGCTGCACAACTCTGTAAATATACTAAGGAACACTGAATTTTGTACTTTAAATGGATGAATTCTATGGTATGTGAATTATATGTCGATAAAACTGTTGTCAAAAAAATAAGGCTGGGAGTAGATATACTGCAACAGTTTAAATGTAGATGTCAATGTATGTGCTACACTCTGTTTTTCAAGGAAGGAGACATCTTTTAATGCTCTCCCTGACTGCCTGTAGCCTACCACCTTTCCTCACAGTAACTGACAAATCTGTATGGCGTCATTTTTTAAAAATGAAAATTTTTATTTCATTTTTATGATTGAGCTGCCCTTTTACTTTCCAAGAGAATTAAAATGACTCAGCTTACATTTGGATTTCTTTGTTGGCCACTGGGGCAACACAACTAATCTCTTAGTGCTGGTGGTTCCTTTCATTCATTCATTCATTTGAGCATTCAGTCAGTCACTCATTCTTTCACTGCAAACATTTATCATGTGCCAGTGTTTTAGGATCTGAAGAGACAGAAATAAAAGTTTTCCCCATCAAGGAGCTTGTAGTACAATGGAGGAGACATTCACGTATGCAGCTGATGGATCAGTATTGTGATGTGGGCTCTGTAAATACATGGAGAGGCTGCTGAACTCAACCAGGGGTGATCAGGGAAGGCATTAGGAAAAGGGGACTTATTGGAAGACAAGTAGGGATTGGCCAAGAAGAAAGGACATCTTAGGTAAAGGGAACTGTATGGGCAGCAGCCAGGGGGCTTCAAGGAACTATGAGAGTTCAGTCTGGGGTGCCAAGGTGCACAGGGTAAGAGTCTGACATGGAGTGCCTTAGAAACCATGCAAAGGTCTTTGTTCTCTGTCCTGGAGGGGATGGGAAGGCCTCCTTTCATTTTCATTTTCAGAAGATCAAGTTGGCTGCATGCTGGAGATTAGATTGGAGAGGAGTGAAAACACAGATGACTGGGGTGAGGGTGAGGTTTAGGGAGGGAGAATTGGGTAGGAGGTTGAGGGCACCATGGGAGCAAGGATGGCACTCAGAGTTCTGGCTTGGACATTCTGGTGGGTGTTTATGATCTGGGAGGCACTGGGGAACATGCAGGCTTTGGTTAGTCGTTTGCTTCCTGGGGGCTGCACTGGGTCTGAGCTAACGGTGCTGACATAAGCAAACCTGAACCATATGTGTCCCTGAGTCAGCCAGCAGCCTGACCATGTGCAGTCACAGATCAGGTCCCCCTGGGCCCTGGGCTCCCAACATACCCAGCCACTTCTCTGGACTCTGGGTTCACTGATGATCTGTACTTTAAGGAGGTAGATTTACTGATTCCTTCTAGATCTGACAGCCTATTGTTCTGTGTGATGGGAGATTATACATTTGCATAATCATCTCTTTTGATGATTTATATAATCATTTCAGAAACAGTTCAGATTCATTTCTGATCATCTGTCCACTCTGAGAGACTTCCAAAAGCTTAGATTTCAGTTTTTCTCTCCTTGCCTTCCTAAGGCCTCCCTTTCAAGCACTGATCTCTGACATTTAGATTTACCAGGGATCTGTGTTGCAGAAGGCTTTTTCCAAAGTCTCTTTAGAAGGTGATGCGCATCTTCAAGTTCCTCCCACCCTTACCTCTCAGGCCCTCTTCCTTTCGTTTCTTAGCCTAGTCCTGAAAGTCACAAGGAGAACATTCTGTAAAATGGACCAGGTGTTGGTCGCTCTTTGCAGAATGGTACCAACGAAAATGAAAGGGCTCTTTCTGTTTCCCAGTGAGAGTGTCTTGGCCCTTGTGCTTTACAGCATCATAATTACATCACAACCAGGCAAGAAAATCAAATCACCTCCCACCAGATTTCCAGTGTTTTTCCACTAGGCAAACAGGGCAGAACGAAGACTTATGAGAGGCTAAACCCTCCCCTAGTCCACCCAGCTGACAGACATGTGGCCTTGCTGTTGACTGTGTTTTCTCCAGGGAAGAGAGGGTGGGATCAGATTGAGGGGATGAGGAGGAACCCTTCAGGGCTGTCTGTTTTTCTCTATCACCTCTTTCTCAAGAATGGACATTCTGTCTCTGCAAACTTCCTTCTTTGGAAGTCACTTGTCCTGTGGGGTCTTTGCCAAGAGTGAACAGAACTGAGGCATGTCAGAGTTGGAAAGTCCACTCTAAATCCATGAGCTCCTTCTAGGAAACAGGACTTGTGTCTTTATCACTTTTGTGTCTCTAGCACTCGACACAGTGCTGGGCACATAGAATCTGTGAGGACAGTCTCTCAGTGAATGAGGGAGCTGCAGAATGACCCATCTGGTTTATCCTGACCTTCCTTTGCCACGGGGGATGTGATCTGTTAGTGCCCATTGGATTATGTGTTCCCAACTACAGATGGTGTCTCTGCACCTGGTAGCCAGCCCAGCACCAGGAGAGTGGGTAGATGAACAAATACCTACTCCCTCCACCCCAACTGCTATGGTGGTGATGTGGCTTCTTCAGATGAGGTCTGGAGGCCTCTGGCAGGGGGTGGGGGGATGCCTTACCCTGCCTTAGGCTGACAAGGTGAGTGGGTTTCTACCTCCATGAGTTAGGAGTGGAATGCAACTCATTAAAAAAAGAAAAGGAAAAACTGCATCAGCTTGCTCAAGGAAGGTCTTGCGTCTCTTCTCTGTGACGAAGAGAAATTTAAAAATAACCTTACAGAGTGGGTATGTGATGGGGCCGTTTGTCACTTTTGACATTTTTCATTTGCTGACTGCAGAGCAATAATTCCTAGATGTGGTTTTGTGGTCCTCCCTTCTATCTTTCTCTGTGATCTCAAGGGTTGTCATGGGCCTGCCAAAAACTTGCTTGAATCAAAAATTTAATTCACATATTTTTATTGATTTATTTGTACCTCAGGCCCCATCTCCTTGCAAAGATTTTTAAGGTGGCATCTAATAAAGGAGATATTGGTAAAGTTAAAATAGAGAAAAGATTTTTTTTTTAATGTAGGAAGAGAAAGCAAGAAGATATTTAATTGCTTTGATTGAGGATTCAGTCAGCACTTAGCTTCTTGAAGACCAAGAAAAAAAAATATTGGCGAACTATGTGATGTATTTTGCAGCAGCAGCCTGTGGAGTCAGATGCCCTCTGCCAGCTCGGATTTCAGCTACAGTTGTCATGAGCATCTCATGAGAGCTCAAACTCACCCAGAGGCATCTGTGGGGCATGGGAACCTGGGGAAAAGCCGCCAGCCTCCTGCCTGGCTAGGGACCAGCTCTGGGAGGCCCCTGGCTAGTCCCCGCACCATGCCTCCAGCTGCAGTCTAGATTCTGTACCCTTCTGCGGGTTTCACGATGTCCCTTGTCTGCCTGGCCCCTCTCAGGGCCCACTGCCGTGGTTCCTGGGCAGACACTGTGTTCCTCTGGGTCTCTCCCTTTCAGGGGGCTCAGTGGGCATGGGCATATTAAAGGCCATCCTTAGTTGAGCTCAGGAGGCCCAACTATTGATTATATTAAGCCCTCAAGGAACAGCAGCCCCCATCTTCCCATTTCCATCTCCAGACCTCCTCTCTGCTGTTTTCACCATAATTTTTCAGAAGAGACTATTTTGTGACAGGTCAGAGCTCATGCTCAGGACTCTTCGTTGTCTGTCTTGCCCAGAACTGCCCTCACTCACTCTCCCTGTCAGCGGGCACTGTTTTCTCATCGAGCCCCGCTGTCATGATGGATGTGTGAGGACGAAGCCTCTGACTCCTGGGGCTGCCCTCATGTGGGACTCAGCCCCTGATTCCAGACTGGCGCCATTAGGACCTTGCCTGTCTGGCCCCACTCCTGGCCACAGACTCTGCCGGTGGACATTTCAGCTTCTTTCAGAGAGGGTTGAAAAGCAGTGAGGTTTCTTTGTTGAGATAATTTGTATTCGGAAGCCTGGGGGTCACCCAGTACTACGGGGGCGTCCACTGAGCTTGGATTCCCACTGAGGCTCACTGCCCACCCAGGAGGTTTGAATCAGATGGCCAGCCTGGAGGACGGTGGTCACAGCCCCACTCTGCTCACCCCGGGCTCTGCTGTCTCCCCCTCCTTGAAGATCCCTCCCGCACCCTGCTGGTTAGGGCACTTCATATTGGCTAATATCCGGAGGCTTCATGGAGCTTCCTAAGGAGGCTGCCCTGGGCTTTGTCCTACCTGCTGAGGCCTCCAGAGGAAGAAGATGGAATGAAAGGAATCCAGGCCTAGGCTTTCCTCACCTTTCCCTCATCCTTTACATTCCGGGGACTGTTGTAGTCAAAGGGAGGAGTGGTGGCTACAGGCATCCTTTTTCAGGCCTCAGATTTAATGTCACTGCAGCTTTCTGTCAAAATCAGGCTCTTCATCTTGTTCTTGGGCAAGAGTTTCTCTATGTATCTCTGGTAACACTGCCTTCCTTGCTCTGTGGTTACTTCTATATGCATCTTTTCTCTCATTCTAGGCCATGAGCTTCTTGAGGGTGGAGACCAAGCCTTTCATTTTTTTCTTTTTCTTCATGAGTAATTGCTCAGTAAATATGCAATAAGTGAATGGATCCTGAATTTTCTTGAAAGAATACCTTTAATTCTTTCAAGAAATACCTTTTATTCCTACTGCATCTGTTCTCTCCCACATACTTCAGATAAGTCATGGCTGCCTTGCTCACCCTGCATCATTGTTAGGAAATACAGATGTGTCTTGCATCCCTGGAAAAAATGGTTTCAGTGCTGGCTCTGACTCCAGCCTTTCTGGAGCCAAGCCCTTTCCGTGCTCTGGTCGGCTCTAGTGGGAGCCTGGCTGACCACGTCCTCAAGCAGCAGGGGCAGCCCCACAGCGCTGAGAAACAGCCTGTATCCATTTCTCCATGGGGCTTTTGTCTGGAGGCAAGAGGACTCATTGTCAAAGTGTCTTGGGTTCCTGGAAGTAGATAGTAAGACGTGCTCATTTGTCCATCAGTCAGCAAATATTTACCGAGTATTGTCTGCTTGCCAGGACTTGTGCCCGAGTTGGGGCTGCATTCATGAACAAAACAGATGTGGTCCCTACCCCATAGAGTTTGAGTTCTAGCAAGGTCGACGTAGAAACATCAGGCAAATTATTAACAGGAAAAAAAAAAGTGTTCTGTGCCAAGCCAGAAGTTCTCAGAGCTCTCTCAGGCTGTTACTGCAAACCGCGTTCATCCAGGTCAGTCCTAGGGCTTGCATTCATGCCCGTCGTTTTCCCAGAAGCGTTTCAGTCCCCAGCTCTCTTGTCAGTTCCTGGAGAAAGCCTTGGCATGTACTCTGGAGGGGCTGCCAAGCATCTGGAACATTACCACACAGCACGAGGGACTGTACTCAGGCTCTGGCTCACTGTGTGCCCGCTCTGGTCTTCAGTCTTTCCATCTGTAAAATGAGGGTTGTGAGGTCTGGGGCCACACTGCTCAGGGTGAGCTCCACAGAAAACCAATCCTAGAACATGTTCTGGGGAAAAGGATTTCATGAGGAGATAAGTTTGGGAAATTGAACATTTTATGCATGTGTGTATATGTGTGTGTGTATATATATATATTTTTTTTTTTTTTTTTTTAATTCCCCTCTTCTCGATTCACAGGGCACAGTAAAGGCTCTGAGGAGTTCTGAAGTACACACTCTGGCCTGGCTTTGTTGAGTGTAACTTTCTGAAACTTTTAAAATCGTATCCCGTTTTTCACATGGCCCCTACTTCACTGAGGCTTTGAGACTCCACAGAGCCTGCTGGTCTGGAGACCCAGGGAGGCCCTGTTGCTCTGGTTCTCTGTAACCAGGGCTCTGGTGATGCTCTGGGTCAGAGGACAGAAATTTGGTGGAGGGCAGCAGTTCCAGAGCCTGTAGCACGTGGCACCCCTTCCTCTACCATTATCATGCCCGTGTCCAAGGAGACGGCTGACCAAATTTCCCACAGCGGATTCTGGAGACGTTTTAAGACACTTGCTGTTGGTGGCACTGCCTTGGAATCCACAATCATTTCTTAATTGGCCTCAGAACCATCAGCTCGCAAAACCCATCTGTCATGGGAGACTTGAGCGGTATTCAGCATTTCATTAATAATTCAGTGAATGAGCTTCCTCAGACGCAGGGCTTCCAACCCTCGGGACTCGCTTGTCTTCTGCCTCCAGAGATGTTCTGGGTAGAGTTCTCTGTTATGTTACAGATGTTAATGACTCAGGCAGTAGTACCTCCATGCTCTCCCAGAATTCCCAAAGCCTCATCAGTTGGAAGAGGGAAGATTGATACAGGTTAATCCCACTCTAGTTCTGTCAGCCAGCTCGGAGGGGTGGGTGGGCTTGCTGACAGAGAGGCTCTAGGGAGTGGATACCAATGGCAGGCTTCAGGCAAGCATCTTGTGCTTCGATGGGAGGGGGGACATTATCTATTGCAATAGACTCCTTCTATCTGTAGCATCCCTAACCATTCAGAAAAAAATTATGTAGAATCTTTTTTTTTTTTGCAAGTTAAAGATACCTAAAAATATTGGTTGAATTCATTCTTGCTGATTAGATCTGATTCTCATTCCCATTTAGGAAAATTATAGAATGTCACAGCTGAACGGGAACATTGAAATCTTCTCACCCACCTCCTTCATTTTTCATTGTAGGAAAATGAGACCAGAGGAAAGTGACTGTCAAGGTTACCCAGCTGGTTCGTGCAGAGCCTGGCCGGTACCCGGGCCTCCTGGCTCATAGCCCCATATCCTTTCCAGCGTGTCACACACCCCGCCCTGAGCACAGTGAGCACAGTGCTCTTCTTGAAGTGCTGCAAGCGGTCCCAGGCACAGCAGTGTTGGGACACCAGATGCTCTACTCCTTCTCAGGTGCTGTGATGCCATGGGTCGCGCGGCTGCCCTGGCTGTCACGCTGGTGGGGCAGGTTTATGTGCCAGGACTCTCCTCCCTCCTTCTCTCAGCTCCCCTGCTAATTTGCGGTGATCAGTGCTGGCTGTCACCTCTTCAAGACCCTTCTCCCCTTGGAGGGACTTGCCTCCAGGGGAGTCGAGCCTGGCTGCTCAGGGGAAGTGGGGAGCAGCCCTCAGGAGCCAGCCTTTCAAATTCTCTTGTGGGCTCCACCGGGCCTGGCTGCCGGTGCTTAGCCAGGGGCTACTTCCTGGCTAGACACTGAGCTGGTTTTTCCACCTTCCCCTGGAGCCTGGGGAGAAGGGGCTGGAGCAGGGAGATCAGAGAGCCTCGCTTCCCGATCTGCACAGTGTAGGGGTGGGGTGGAGGATGATAAACAAGGGCCCTGGAGTCTTGAGTTTCTCAGAGACCTTGGGGCTAGAAGTGCCTTTGGAGATGACTGGGTCTTGCCTTCAATATTCATAGGTGAGGAGCCTGGGGCCTGGAGAAGGGGCAACCTTGTTTAAGTTCTCATGGTCAGTTGATGGCAGAGCTGGGGTGAAGCTTAGGTTCCTACCTCATTTTTCATGGAGTCTCAGCTACATGCCTTCAGCCTTTCTAGTTTGAGGTGTCATTTTTCGGTGTATGATCAGCATGTCTCAGCCCCAAACCCTAGCTGTTAGAAAATCCAGAGCAGGTTTAGGGACCAGAGAAGACGGAAGAGTGTGCTGGTCTGGGCAGCCAAGGGGCCTTCAGGGGCTGTTCAGCAGAGGAGCAAATGCCCAGAGCATCTGTGCTCTGCAGGGTCTTGGGGAGGGTGTGCAGGCTCGTAGAAAGTGAAGGAGCAGAGCTGAGATGAACAGGGGGTCCTGGGGGCCTCTCTGTACCTGCTCTGATGCAGGGACCCAGACTTCCTTCACTTCCTCTCTGCACTAGAGGGAGCCCCTTCTTTCCTGTGCTTAGTCGTTCATCAGTTAATGATACAGTTAATGTTTATTGGTACACACCCTGCACACAGGCACTGTGCTGTGCACTTTATATGGAATGTTATTGAATCCTCACAGCAATTCTGTTCAGTCCCCTATTTTCCAGATGAGAACACTGAGGCACATTCTCAACAAGCTCGTTCAAGGTCAGCCTTAGAGCCAGGAAGTAGTGGAGCCATGTTTCCATGCACAATCTGAGGCTCTTTACCAAGCTGTCCTTCTCTGTGGTCCGTGTGGGGACATCTGGGCAGCAGAGGGGTGACAGTATTTGGAGGGAGGACACCCCAAGAGGAAGAAACAGCAACAGCAGCAAAGTGGGAGGGCTGAGGCCCTTCTCTGGACATCTAGGCTCTTCCCTTCTTGGAACAGATCACCCCCTTCCTGGGGCCTTGTTGGAGGCCTTAGAAGATAGGGTAGAAACCTAAGCTTTTCATTTTCAGAGAGCAGAGAGAGACCATGTGAGTTTTGACTGAAATCTGATCCTGGAGAAATCAGCAAGGGCCCCAGGCATCCCACAGGAATCCTGCAGACCCAGTGGGAGCTCCCCATCCCAGGGGGGGCCCAGGGGCAGGGCTGCACCCCACCGGTCCTGCCTGGGCCCCTCGGCCGGCCTTCTGTCCTTCAGCCAGAAACCCTCAGCCTTGTTGTTTCAACTGCACAGAGCAGGTTACCAGCTATTGTTCTTGGAAGCCTTTCTGTGATCTTAGGACCTTTGAGAAAAGAACAAACAGCTCCAAAAACCCAGGGTAGTTAAAAAATGTTTGTGATTTTTGTGCTGCACGGAACAAAAGAGGCATTCAAGAGACTCAGCATTGTTCCAGGGGAGCGAATGAAACGGCCCCTTCTCCCTTGGGAGCATCCAGCTGATGGCTGTGGAATGTCCTCAGACCATCTCCCTGTGGCATCTCCTCCTCTGTGCAGGGCCTGGGCTAGGGGCCCGTTTACACTTGTCATCAGCTTTCATGCTCACTCAGTTTCCATCTAGTCCATTCTTTTCATCTCGTTGAGGAAAGCGGCTCAAAGTTATCACCCAGTCACCATAGTTTCATATTAGTTACTAGCTCCGCAGTCTCTTACTGGATACCTTCAACTGCCAGTCACACAGCAATCTAGTGTACATAGTAATTTCCTCTTATTGGATCTGTATTTCTGTTTTGTTATGTGGAAGCAATTTTTATTTTTACAGAAGGCAGAACTGAGGTTCAAAGCAGGTAAGTGACCTGCCCGCCTAATATTGCTCAGCTGATAGCTAGCAGATCCCCAATGAACACAGTGCTCCTAAAACCCTACTAAGATTCCTCCTTCAAGGAACGAAATTTTGAAACCTTACTGCCTCCACCTCTTGGGAAATTCTAAAACTGTGGACCCACTGTTGTTTTTATCTTTGATAGCTCTTTCTAGTATTGAGGCTCTAAAATACCAGGTCTCTCTAATTCTGAATTGGTTCATTTCTCCCATGTCAGCCCTGTGCCCACAGCCAGCCAATGAGCCTGGCATGCCCAGTGCACTTGCCCCCAGCCCTTCAGCAAGCAGCTGTAAGGGAGCCAAGATGTGCATTGCCTTCTCCAGGACACACATCTTAATTGCCTCTCTCGGTTCCTCCGGCCTTGCCCATGCCCGATTTAGTCTGTGCAGCCTTCCCTGTGTAAGTCACGACCAGACAAGCTTGGATGGATGCGCTTAGAGCTGAGCCTGGAAGCTGGGTTGCAGTGATTTGTGTTGGAACACCAGTGGTGGGCTTCTTTGACATTCTTCAGAAGACGACCCTTAGAGAATTGGAAGGGCCTTTGGAATTGCCTTCCTCCCCAATCTGCTCCGTATCTCCTTCAAGTTTTTTCTGCCAGAGATGGTGCAGAGTCATTCCTTTGGAGGGCTTGGGCATGTGGGTTTTTTGCCGGTATCCTGTCTGTCAAAATCCTCAGGCTTGACTGGAAGAGTAACAGCTTGAGCTGCCATCAGGAAATTCCTGAGATGTATGCTCAGCACCAGTCTGAAGAGCGGGGGATGTTTAGTCAAGATAAGAGAGGACCCAGGGGGGCATGATCCCTGTCTTCATGTAAGAGAGGAAATGCGCTTGTTCCTTATGGCTCCAGAAGGTGGGGCCGGGCTTAGACCAGAGAGTAGAAGCTTGGACAAGCTGACATTCACCATGATGTAAAGAGGAACTCATTAAAAAGCAGAGTTTTCAGAAAATAAATATGTTGTCCGGTGCAGGATGAATTTTCACTCCCTGGAAATGGTGTGTTCCTCTGATGAGGAGGCTGTGACGCAGGGTTCAGGGAATGGCAGTGCCAGAGCTGAGTGGGGAATGAGATAACCATTTCCCTTTACACCTACTGGCCTCTGATGGCGCCTTCCATGGTGGACTTTGGGGACAGATGCCCGCAAGGACTGAGCAAATCTAGGACGGGGCTCTGGGAGACACCCCAAAGGATGAAAAGGATCAGAGAAAGTGCAGGCCACTGGCCTCTCTCCCTACATGGGGCCTGTGCTTCTGGTCTTAAGCCTTCTTTTCTCTGGATGGGGAGAATGGTAGTGGTGGTGATAGCAACAAGGGCCTTGAAAAGACAGGCCTTTTCTATAGAAAAGAAAAGCTTAGTTTGTTTGCCTGGAAAATCCCATGGACGGAGGAGCCTGGTAGGCTACAGTCTGTGGGGTTGCTAAGAGTCAGACACAACTGAATGACTTCACTTTCGCTTTTCCCTTTCATGCACTGGAGAAGGAAATGGCAACCCACTCCAGTATTCTTGCCTGGAGAATCCCAGGGACGGCGGAGCCTGGTGGGCTGCCGTCTATGGGGTCGCACAGAGTCAGACACAACTGAAGCGACTTAGTAGCAGCAGCAGCAGAGCTATTGTGACTCGTGGCTATTCTAATGGGTTCTCGGGAGAGGGGAGAATATATAACATTTCATTTCCAGATTCACACCTTGCAGGTGGTGGGAGAAGTTTGCTGAAAACAGACAGAATGGCAGGTCTGCCCTTCCAGCTGCCTTGTGAGTTGGAAGCATGGATGGAGGAGAGCAAGCACTCTTCGAACTGTGACCTTTTCATACTTCATCATTCTTCAGTGCAGGAATATGTGTGTGTGTGTGTGTGTGTGTGTGTGTGTGTGTGTGTCTGTCTGTCTGTCTGTCTCACACACACATAAGGAGGACATAGGGAGAGATGCACTGGTTTTGTTTTGTTTTTTTTGTTCCATTTCCCTGTGCGAGCTCCACACTAAATAACTCATTTTAATAACTTGGAATTTTTCCATATTTTTATCTATGCTTATAAAAATTATACAGTTAAACCCACACACATGAACACACAGAGTTGTGTACACGATTTTTTTAAAGAAATTGTTTTACAAAAATGGGACCATAGTCATCCCATTCACTGTACACTGCTTTTCTCATTCATCAGTACTGCATAGAAAAATCCCTCCAAGTCAGCCAGCATACCTCGTATTTCATCCTTTTTATTCCCTAGAAGGGATGGACTTTATTTTATTCAACCATTCTTTTATTGATCGGTATACACTTTGTCTCCAGCTTTTTATTTACAAATAACTATCTCTATAAACATCCATAAACTGCTTCCATAAACATCCTTGTATATGTGTGTGTATCCTTATGAACTACTGCTTTTATTTCCCATGGGGAGATTCCTAAGAGTAAGAGTGCTGAGCTGAAGGGTATGGTATTTTTATTTTTGATAGATGGTTCCAGAAGATGTTCCCCAAAATAGTTCTCATTCTCATTAGCAGTTGGTGAGAGTACCTGTCCCCCCTTCCCTACAGCATGAGTTGTTGCTTCCTTGTCAGTGTTAGCCCTCTGATGGGTAGATAGTAATAGCTCACTATTGTCTTTATTTTCATTTCTTTGGTTCCCGTTGAGTCTGAGCATCCTTTCCTATGATTATCTGCCATTTGCATTGCTCTGCCTTGAGTGGCCTCCTTGGATCCTAGGGGGAAGGGACCAACAAGACTGGGTCAGCTGGCAAGCAAGGGTCTGTTTCCGTAACAACCTTCACCTGGTCCTGGGTGACAGTTGGCTCTCAGTGCCCTTCCTCCCCTCTGCCCTATTCTCCCCAACTCTCTCTCCCTGGCACAGGTTTTAGAGTCCACGGAAATGAGAAATCACATTCTCCCAAAGGCCTCAGGGTAGGGTGAGGGGAAGCAGAAAACAGATCTGTCAGCAGTGAGAGCTGGTAGGCTGGTTAGTTGTTCCTTACCCCTGTGTGGCCCTGGGCTAGTTCCTCAACTTCTTGCTGATGTGAAATCTGCATCTGTGAAATAGGGAACAGACACTTGGCACCTGGTAGTGCATCTGGAAGTAGTTCACATGCTGACTGATGCTTTCAAAGCTTCAAGTCTGGCTACTCACAGTGTGGTCGGACCAGAAATGCAGAATCTTGGACCCTGGACCTACTGAATCAGAACCTGCATTTAAGTGAGGACCCCCACCCCCAAGTGAAAGATGCACATTCAAGCTTGAGAAGCACTGGCTTAAAGCACCCTGATTAAAATTATGAGGGAAAAAATAGTCTAACTTGCCTAGAAATGTTGCTGCAGTCTCAAACTTTTCAGATGCATCAATTGGTCCAGTATAGTTTGGGGCTTCCATGGTAGCTCAGCTGGTACAGAAACCGCCTGCAATGCAGGAGACCCCTGTTTCGATTCCTGGGTCAGGAAGATCCTCTGGAGAAGGGATAGGCTACCCACTCCAGTATTCTTGGGCTTCCAAGAATGGTAAAGAATCCACCTGCAGTGTGGGAGACCTGGGTTCAGTCCCTGGGTTGGGAAGATCCCCTAGAGGAAGGCATGGCAACCCACTCCAGTATTCTTGCCTGGAGAATCCCTTGGATAGAGGAGCCTGGCAGACCATAGTCCATGGGGCCACAAAGGCGGACATGACTGAGTGACTAAGCACAGCACAGCATAGTATGGATTAGGCTCCTAATTAGCACACATTCCTTCTCTTGACCTTGAGGTCTCTTAGTGATGTCACCTAACAGGGTGCAGCATCCCTCTCCCTTGGTGGCAGGGATGCCTCAGTGTAAGGAAACTCAGCACACCCAGACCCAGTTGGTTCTCCCTGTCGCTGAGCCTTCCAGGCACCCGGACCCAGCACTAATCAGCAGCCCACTCCAGCATCCCAGCTCTGGGCCTGGCAGACACTGGATGCTTCAGCTGCCTTGACTCTCAGCCCTCTGCAGTCTCCTGTGTTCCCAGCTCCTCACCACTGGCCCTGTCATCAGCTCCAGACTTTTTCTCTCTGAGTCTGGCTACAGGCTCCACTTCTCCAGTGTTCACACTGAGTTCAGACCTTGTTTGTCACCCTCCAGGTCACTGAGCTCCGGTCCTGGCACTGACACACTTGGCCTGTACCTTGCTCTGTCTCCCTCTCCACAGACATGCTCCCCCATTCCTCCTGTCTTCCATCTCAGTTCCCAGGTGAGAACACCGTTCCCCTCGAGATGCCCTGGGGACTGATTAGTCTGTCACTTGAGCCTTGTGATCCTCCTTTAAATAGTGGTCCTCCCAGGAATGTTTCTACTATGGTTCCGCGGCATTTGAGTTTGCTTGGTTTATCCAGATGGTTTATCCACCAGGGGTCAGCGCTGGAAACAGAATCCACTCCAGGTTTTGTAAGCAGAAGGGGTTTAGTATTGGGAATTCCATGCTTACAGCTTTGGTGGAGGGGCTGGAGGGCAGGTTCTAGACTGAGCCTTTTGAAAGACTCCTAGATTCCTACAGCTGCCAGCCTCACAGCTGTTTCTAGACTCTCCAGGAAGCTGAACAACCTCAGCCCTAAGTTGAAGACCAGGCATTAGAGTTTGAACAAGAACCTTTTTTGATACCCGAAAGCTCCAGTGTGATGGCTGGGCTTGGGGTGACCACCGTGACAGCAGGAGCTGCATTCCCTCCCCCCATATTGCATAGGCTTGCTGGTGAACCCTGACTTACGTGCAGACCTCCAGCTGCCGGGGAGTCTGGGAAACATAGTCCCCACAGGTTTGATCTCCTGACAGGAGAGTGAGGAGGGGATTTGGGGGGAACCAACCACACACCTACTTTAGACAGGTAGGATTTTGACAGGTGGACATGGACGTGAGTAGGACATTCTGCACACACACTCCAGAATTCAGTGTCCACCCAGCCCCAGGGGGTGACATCACAGGGGCCAGACCCCAGGTTCCTCCCAGACTGAGCTGCAGCCCCTTCTGCAGGTGTCGCCCCCCTCTTTGGAGTACATTCTTCCCTCCCAAGGGACGTGCTTCCACCGTGCCCGCAAGGAGACTTCCTTCATGTCTCTCTGCTTTTCTAAGCTCAGAAGCCATTGCTGCTTTCCTGAGAGTTCCAAAAGCTTTATATTTTTTTTGAGTTTTACCTGATTCTGGAGTGACAAGCTTGATGGAGATTCAGGAAGTATGACTAAACTAAGTCGTGCTGGCTTCAGCATAAGATGGTTTTGTTTTGGGTCATTAGGATTCTGTGTCCAATCCTGGTCCTCGTTATCAAACTGTAAAGGGAGGTTCTCCCAGCACTATAGTTAGCAAGGACTTTTTCCTGCTCCTAACATGGTTGTAGGGCATGAATGCTTGGGGGCTTTGTGGGGGAAGTGTGTTGTAGGTGTCAGTGCCTGCGTGCTCAGTCATGTCTGACTCTTTGTGACCCCCATGGACTGTAGCCCGCCAGGCTCCTCTGTCCATGGGATTTTCCAGGCAAGAATACTGGAGTGGGTTGCCATTCCCTTCTGTGCCATAGGTGTCAGGGAAATGACAATGACTTGGGTCTCAAAGAGGCCCTGGGGGAGAACTTTGAGTTGGGGGTTTGAAAGCTGGAAGCAGCTTGTACCTGCAAAACTAGTGGGGGTTTAGTGCCTGGAGGCAGCGACAATTTGAAATAGGGGTGAAGTGGAATTCAGGATACCGTGTGTTCTGGACAGAGGCCTCTTGGCCTTCTCACAAATCCTGACACAGAACCTTATGCAGAAGAGGTGCTCAAAATGGTTTATTGATTACGTGGAAGAAGATAAAAAGAATTAGGTGTGGGTAGGAGGTAGGAGGCTGGTGGTTCTCGGCTTCTCCCATCTCTTCAGGCAGGAATCATCCTTCAGGCCCTCTGTTTTGGGGGAAATGAGTTGGGACAGCTGTCTTTAGGGCTCCAGGTAGAGGAGAGAGAGGGTGGCCTCTCCCATGGCTTTCCTGGGGGGCATTTGAAATGGGGCACAGTTTCTGCAGGACGTTAGGTTACCAGCCTAATGGACCAGAGTCCACAGGGAGTTCTCCAGGGGATCCTCACCTTGATCCTATAACTGAGTCTTGGATACGTTCTGAAATTTGGTCCCAGGGGCTCTGGCATCTGAGGCCTTTGTGACGGCCCAGTCACTCCAGCCAGGCTGGACGCTCATGCTCCCTTGTTGCTGTGCCAAGCACTCACCTTCTCATCTTTGCTTGCACTGCCCTGTCTCCTGGGAGGTTTCTCCTCACTTGCCTCCACCTTGAGAAACCCCTTCTGTCTTTCTCAGCCAGCGCAGTCACACCTGCTTCATAGCCTCTCGTGACCATCAGCCGCAGGAGCCTGCTCTCGCCCTGTCTGAACCCCCAGAGCACTTTTTTCCTCTCCTCCTGGCCCTTGCCCCTTTCTGCCCATTCATTAATCCTGTAGGTTTTAAGAATAATTACCACCATTTTTCTCACTTCAGCTGATGTGGTTTGCCAGTTTACCAATTGATATTAGCATCCACATCATTTGCACATTTATTCAGTGATAGTAATGCCAAGTATACTGTGAAAGAAGTGAGTTCCAGTGGCATTTAAAGCCATCTTAATGTACACTTGCCTATACAGCATGCATGCTCTATTTAAAGCAAGTTTTCACTACAGAGATGAGCAAATGATGGCTTATATTTACATAGTTTTTCCCTGCTGGAGGCATGGGATAAGAACACCTTACCTTCTATTTTAGATAGTTGTGTTTGTTTTTTTGAAAATTCTATTCTGTTATAACAAGTAATATCACCCCAAGGCTCGCTGCTGCTGCTGCTGCTAAGTCGCTTCAGTCGTGTCCGACTCTGTGCGACCCCATAGACGGCAGCCCACCAGGCTCCCCTGTCCCTGGGATTCTCCAGGCAAGAACACTGGAGTGGGTTGCCATTTCCTTCTCCAATGCATGAAAGTGAAAAGTGAAAGTGAAGTCGCTCAGTCGTGTCCAACCCTTAGCGACCCCATGGACTGCAGCCTACCAGGCTGCTCCGTCCATGGGATTTTCCAGGCAAGAGTACTGGAGTGGGGTGCCATTGCCTTCTCCCCAAGGCTCTCTAAGGCAGTGTATATTTAAAGTCCATCAGTCATCCATACCAGCTTGAAGGCAGCAGAATTCTGTGGGACAATATATGATTCAAGAATCACTACCAGTAGTGGAGGGGAGTGGCTAGAGATGGCACAATGATGTTCAAACATGTTCACAATTAACATGTTCCTTACCTACTGCTCACAGTGACAGGGGCACCCCATCATAAGAAACACCAGCACTATCCCACACCCGCCCTCCAGAAGCATTCTGGCAGAGAGAGCTCACACAGCCTCACCACAGTCAGCCAGCCCGGCCTGCCCTCTCCTCTCCTGCTCTCTGGCCCTTCCCTGCTCCTCCCTCTCTTAGTCTCTCCTCTCCTCCCTCCCTTCCACCGTCGGCCTCCCCTCCGGCCACATGCATTTTTGGTGTTATGAGTTGAATTGTGTTCCCCCCACAAATTCATACATTGCAGTCCTAACTGTCAGTGCCTTAGAATGTGACCTTATTTAAAAATAGGGTCATTACAGATGTAATTAATTAAGGTGGGATTGTGAGGGTGGGTCCTAATACAATATGATTGATGTCCTTACTAAAAGGGGAAATTGGGACACAGACATACTCACAGGAGAGAGCCCAGTGCAGAGTTGAAGGCAGAGACGAGGCTTTCCTTCTACAAGCGAAGCATACCGGAGATTGCTAACAGACCGCCAGAAGCCAGGGGACCGACAGGGAGCAGATGGGCTCTCAGAGCCCCCAGGAGGAACAACCCTGCTGACGCCCTGGTCTCAGAGTTCCAGCCTCTAGAACTGTGGAATAAGAAATTTCTGGTGTTGAAGCTAATCAGTTTGTGGTACTTTGGTACGACAGCTTTAGAGATCCAGCACACATGCCCACACACACTTGGGAGACCCTGGCCTGGTTATTATCACCTTCTCACTGCCTGTTCCTTGGCAGGGTGGGGAGGAGGGGGTCAGGTGAACAGGAACTTCTTAGTTGTAATGAAAGTGACTGCGGGGGTGTTGGGGCTCGTTTGTGAAAGCACCATGCACACGCCTTCCTTTTCAAAATTGTACTCTTATTCAGGAGTGCATGCGTGCTAAATTGCTTCACTCGTGTCCGACTCTTTTTCCACCCTGTAGACTTAGTGGAGGTCTGTAAAAACAAAGAAAAAGGATTTGGTTAGGATGCAGAGAGCACACATTTTGTGGATAGATGGACTGTGGTGATATAAAATCCCAACTGTGCCATTTGCTAGTTTATTTCACTTCCCTGAGACTTTGCTACTGTATTGATAGATTGGAAACAATAATAATACCTTTGGGGTTGTTATGGAAAATAAATTGCAAATAAAACTCTGAGTGTAATGCTTGATTTATAAGATGATAGCTGCCTTAGTTATTATTATTGATAAACACTTTGGGGGAAATGACTCTAACAGTAGCATGGGATTTGCTTTGCTGAAATACCCTGTGTGTGTGTGTATGAGAAAGTGATTGTTATGTATGTTATTCTTTATGGTTCATAGAGTTTTCTAGCTTTTTTACTTTGAACAAACAAGAAACTGTATTTTTTTTTAAGAAGAAAAATGCTACTAAGCCTCGAATGAGTAAAACAAGAGTTAAATTTAGCCATTTGATAACAGTTGGAGGTTTCTGAGAAAGGTTTCACTTATACCTAGTTCTTAGCATTTTTTCATGTCTTGCTCAGATGGCATGTTTTTGTAAATATAGTGGCTTTCATTTCTAATTAATGTTTATGCCTGGTAGGTTTTAATATGTAGTTATATTTAGTAAAGAAAAACAAGGGTGGATGGAAGAGCAGTATGCTGTGGTTGGCGGCCCAGAACTGGCATCCGAGCTGGAAGCCCCTGCAGGCCTGTGAGTTGAGGGGCTAGGCTCCCCCATGGGTGGGACTGGGGGTGAGGACGGCTGCTGAAGACTGGTGGGGGAGGGATATTTTATCTTACTTCAACTGGGACATAGTTTGATTTTGTGAGAGGTGAATGGCGTTAGAGCTGTGTCACCGGATAGGGTTGTTTTTGTTTGCTGTGTGGCTGTGGAGGGCAGGCAGCGTGGAAGAAGAGGTCTGCTGTGCAGGACGCCATGGCTGAGGGAGGGTGACTTGTCCATGTAAGATGCGAGGTGGCCATTTCTACTGCACTTGCCTCCTAACACCAGGAGAGTTAAAGCACCGTCTGAGCTTGATCATCAAACTGGTTCCAAGTGGGAGACACCAGGGAGGGGTTAATGGTGGGCAAGAGGTACGGATTGCTGTTGTTAATTTTGCCCCCTGGCACTTTGTAGGCCCCTTGTTTCTTTTTGAAAGGGGTTTGGAGGTGGCTTTTAGTCTTGTTTGAAGGGAAGCTGTAAACTGAAGGTGAAAGGTCGTTCTAGGCAAAACAAAACAGATGCTCTCTTTCCACAAGGCAAAGGGGGGGAATGTATGTTTGGGATTTATTTTATTTTCTAATTCTGTTAGCAACAGAAAAAGACTTGAGGAGCCCCTGATTTTACTCCCGCTGGGAGCAGTAAAGGGACGCAGTTTATCTGTGTCTTCTCCCCTGCCCTCCCCTCCCTCTAGGGGGTCGGCTGGGAGTTCAGCTGAGGCCTGGGAGCGGGTAAATGCTCATGGTTGGATCTGTCTCGTGTCGGGGGGTGGGCTGTCCAGCCTCTCAGTTGACAAGGGGTAGTAGACTATATCCTGAGGCAGAGGAGGCATGGGGAAGACAGTTGTGAACGAAAGCTGAAAAGAGGACATGATTCCATTGACTCGGTTGGGTGACACCCTCAGAGCTTCTTTGCAGGATTCCCGGAGGGGCCTGGGTGCAGTTTCACCCCTCACCAGCAGGAGTCTCGCCGGCGTCATACCCAGGGCTGCGTGAAGGTTAGGGAACTTTCTCACAGTTCCTCCCCACAGCAGCTTAGAATCACTGAGCTCCGGAATGTTCCAGCTGATGAGACTTAAGCACCATTTTGAGGCTCCGAGAGAGGAAGTGGCTGATCCCTTGAGAGAGGGTGTGTTTGGGTCCCAACTGGGGCAGAACCTTCTTGGGGGTGGGGTGGCAGTGAGAATAAAGCAACCATGGACGTTAATCACCAAGGGAATGATGGTATATATCTGACTTCCACAAAGAGATGTTATTGTTTTTCTCAGTATGATAATATGAAATAACTTTACTGATGTTTGATTGTCACTTTATTCATGATAACCAGTTGGGCACTTTGACATAAAGAGCCCACACTTAAAGAATCTTTTCCATACGAATCAACACCCGTGGCATTCAGATCAATAGTTAAATGCTACAGAGCAGTGAAATGCTGCTTGAAATTAATCAGAAATTCTCGCACTTACTAAAATGCAATATCTCCAGGAAAAGGTAAGACTTTATGCTTACTAAGAATTAGTGATATTAGGGTAAAAGAAGGTTGGAAAGTGGGAGTGTTGTTATTGAACAATGCAAGTCTGTGTGCCCGATGCACAGTAAGGCCAAACAATACTAAAACCTTGGAGTTTGGAGCAGAGCAAGGGCCGCGCAAGGAGATGGGAGTCTCATGCTCTAAGAACTCCAAAGGTACTGAAAGCTTTCATCAAAGCCCTTTTAAAAGCAAAAGGTGAGGAAGGGGCATGGTTAGTTGTGCAAACTTCTTGGTGTCAGATCCTTTGTTCTTGAGGTCAAGTCATAGTCAGGTAATGATGTTCCTGTGCATCTCTACAAAACGAATGTTATTCTCTGTCCTGACAAGAAAGGGCAAGGTCCCAAGGCACAGAGTTCACCATCCAAGGTCCTGATCCTGGCTAAGAGGAGGCAGAGCTCAGTTGGCAGCTCCCTCAGGGCTGGGTCCCCAGACCCTGCTCAGCTGTCGTCTCTGAGGGAGCCAGGCACCCAACCCAACTGGCCCTCAGACTCCTCCGGCCACCCAAATGAAGGGAGACCAGGTCCCACAGAATGCGACCCAGGCAGATGACCACTGCTATTAGTTCACAGAGAAAGGAATGGGGGAGAGGTTCACCGCTGCCTCAAGGCCTGGGCCAAGGCTAGTCAGTGGCAGTTGGCAATGTCACCAAAAAAGGAAAACTTAGGCCCCACAGGAATACCTTGGTTTCCATGCAACCTTATGTGCAGACACGGGCAGATGCCTGCAGGGGTAGGCATCTACGGAGTGGCCAAATGAGAGACCTGTAGTTAGCGCACAGGTCCCTCCCACCCCAGTGGGTGATGAAACAGGTCTTCAGGCCAGTACTCTGAGGCCTGTGTGTAGGCAGGAGTATGCAGGGGGCCAGAGCTTCCTGGATGGATTGTTATTTCCGAAGGAGTGGCTCACACCACAAAGCTGCACAGCGAGCAAATCCTCTAAAGGTGACCCTTGCTGCCCAGACAAGCAGGGCCTTTAGAGGAGTTTAAGCACTTCATTTCCTTTGCTTCTTTTTTAAAAATGTAAATAAAACACTCTTAGACCATTAACCTTTGAAAGCTGTATGTTGTTAAAGGATGATTTCTTGTTATTATGTCATCATTTTCTACCCTCCCCAAGACATTTCTAACACACACATGCCTTTTTTTTTTAGTAGAAATTTAAATAGAGTCTTAATAGAAGCCAAATAATTTTGCATGTGAACTTCATGTGGCACTTTGCCAGTGGGCCTCGATCAAATGAAATAATATGTATCTAGATATGTTTGTGCTTCTCAAACCTTGGTAAATATCCTGGGACACTTGTTCTGGGGAATTACTTGGGGGTATTCCAAATTGTCGATAAATATAGTGCATCTTCCTGAAGAGTTGGTTTTACTGGAAGATTTGGTAGGGAGAACATTTAATATATTAAAACATATATGGATACATTACAGAGTAGAATGTTAAAGTTTTATAAATCTTTTAGAGAAGACAGTTTTGCACACTTACACAGTTTTATGCAGCTGTGTCCCAAATCTCCCGTATGTTGGCCTCAGTTCTTTCCCCGGAGAGAAGTTTCAGAAGCTCTGTTTTTTTGTGTGGTGGTATCACTTTATTATTCTTATTATTTTATTATTATGAACTGGAGGCATGAGACAAAAGTGTTTGGTTATACTTATGAAGCCAAAGAAAGTAATACGAACTTGTCAGTTGTTCCTCAAAGTCAGTGCGGCCACATCATAATCACAACCTCAAAATGCAGTGCCTAGGCTTCTCCCAGAGGGATTCTGATTCAGTTAATCTCTGTTGGGGGTCCCTACATCTGCATTTTTGACCTATACACAAAGTGATTGTGGTCTGTAACTAGATTTGAGAACCAAAGAACTGAACAGTTTATTCTGACTATAGGCCCTGGGAAAGGGGCTGCAAACTAATATCCCACTGATTGGGCAGAAGAAAGTTGGTTTTTTTTTTTCTCCATGTAACATTTTTTTAAAAAAATATGTATTAGCTGCCACCATTTCAAATCAGGATACTTTATAGCTTTTCTTTAAAATTCAGAAGGCGGGACAATACTTGCCTGCCTTCTCTCCACGTCTCATGGCCAGAGTTGAGCAAGCGGTGGTGGCTGTTTTGATAACCCATACTCTCCAGCCCTCCCCAGCATCCCCTCCACACACACTGCCCCAGCTTCACTTGCTCACAACACTGTCTGGCCCTCTGGGCACTGGAGGTTTTGCTCCTGCTCAGTGAACACATGGTCCTGCATAATGTTCTTTAATCATAACGAACAGCTGAGTCACAGACATCCTGGTTCAGCAAACAGGAGTCTATTGCTGCCTCCTTTCTGGCCTCAGTGGAATAGCTCACCTTTATCCTCACCTGAGAAGTGAGTCACGCAGAGAGAAAGACTTCCACTGTGAAGTTATAGGGACTCAGAAACCTCACCTCTGCCTGCTGCTTCTCCTTGGCCTTCAGTTACTTCTCTGAGCTTCGTTTCTGTCTAGAGCCCCATTTTTCTCTCACAGACCTGCTCTCTCACAAAACACAAGCACACACACGTGGATCCCTCCTGGCCATCATCCTGGGACTGTGGTCCTAGAGTGCCCGTGCTGACCGTCAGTCTCATGGCCATGAACATCGCTTTTCCCTTCACCACTGGTCCCGTTCTAAACTCTAAGTCATTCAGTGTTTCATGTATAAAAAGGAGCCCAAACGCCATGACGAGATAGTTTGTATGGGAGATTGTGTTCAGAATTCCAAACAACAGGCTCGAAGCTATGAACCTTTAGAGCGTGGTATTTCTGTACCCTTGTTGGGAGGCCGAGTCTGAATGCAGGGTTTGGCAGGAACAAGAGTACCATTGGCCTGCGCTGGCTCTGCTCGGCCATCAGAGCATGACCCCACTTCTGTTTGCTTCTGAGATGTCATGGGGGCTCTCTTTTGTTCCGTGAGGTCAGAGGATGCCACTGGAGTAGCTGCTTGACAGGACCGTATCGTTTCTCTTAGTTTTTGTTCTAGTGACCCAAGCCCTGAATCACAGTTCTCTTGCCTAGCAACTGGCCCCTCGATGGAGTCTAGAGGTCTCACAGAAAATTGCCTCTTCCGTCTTTTATCTGAGTAGGTAGAAGTGCAGAGATGGTGAACATCAGAAATCTTTGAAAGGCAAAGAACATTTTCCTTTTAAAATCTAACCCCTCTCTTGCCTTATCTAGATGGATTCTCTCTGAGGCCTGAGATTGTGTATATGACTTACTGTTCCAGAAATGATGAATATAGGCTGCTGGATGGATCTGTGTTTCTGCACTCCTTTTTCTTTCTTGCAACCAACCCCTCAATGGCCGACACTGAGAAGTGAGGCCCAGCCTCATGGCCCCAAATCCCAGTCTCTTGTCTGGACCAAATGGCCATTTCCATGTAAGATTCCCAGCCTTGCCTGCCATCTGCTGCCTGGAGCACAGACAGTCACTAGCTTTAGCCCCTACTCTCCCCATCAGGTGCTGGCTTTTCATTCCTCAGAGGTGTAAAAAGTAGCCAAATCAGAAAACATTCAGTCTAGCTTCTGATGTTGGAAGTTAGTTGGAAATGTTGGAAGACTGTAGAATCAGAATCAGACCTGCCAGGCATATTTTCTGACACATTTCCATTTTCAGATATTTCATCTTAATTAGGGCCAGGTGTTCATTCAGAACATAATGTTAATCGGAGATACATGTATAACCACCATATTTTGCCCAAATCTCACTGAGATGTATAGTGTACAAAAGGACTATCCCTGGGGCTAATTAACATTTGCAAGTATTTACTCAAAGCAGGTGAAAGTTGTATACATTTCTAGAAAAATTAATCAGGGGAAGTGGGGAGAAGGTTTGAGGAAGGGGGAGTGTTTACCAGTTTCACCATGGCGATGCCCTGAGAGTGTAGGTGCCAACCTGCCAGGGTTTTTCCCAGTGGTATTTGAGTGGCCTGGGTGAGGGCGGCAGTGGAACTGCAGTGTTTATTCTGTGCTGTAAATTCATTAAGTAGATTCCGCTCAGTCGGGGAGGGGGGGCGGGACACGTCCCTGGCACATGGCCCAGCAGGCTCTGGAGTTAATGAGACATTTATTGTTTGCGGCCTCACTATCATATGCTGCGAGGTGCTTTGTGGAGTCCCACAGGCTGGGGGTGGCTGGAGTCGCTCCCAAAGCCCTTCACAGGCTCTGGGCCTGGTCTGGGCTGGGTGGCCACAGGGTGGTGTCTAGCTATTTCAGAAAAGGCAGGTTTTATCCTTACTATTTGGTGGTGAGAGTACCTTTGTGTAGAAAAGTTGAGTTTAATAAAAACAGACTGAGTCCCTACTTCCTGCCAGGCACTGGGCTAGGCAGCAGGGGTTCAGATGTAAAGAGACGCAGGCTCACAGTTTCATAGGAGAGAGGGCACACAGGGTGATTACAGACACCACAACCACGGATAGTGTGGTGGAGGGGGAAGGAGAGAACTACGCAGGGAATGGGCCTCCGAGCTGAGGACATGGCAGGTGGTGCTGGAGGGACTCCAGCTGCTCTGGGCCAAGTGAACAGGAGGGGCAGGGCTGGGGGGCAGCAAAGGATGTGGTTGGACAGGGGCAGGGGCTGGCTGGATCGTGGGGGTCTCGTGTGTTGTGCTGAGGAGCTGCAGTTAATTCCAAAGGCAGTGAGGAACATGATGTCACCCTGGGGTCAGCGTAGAAGGCTCTGTAGACATCTACCATCTGGGAGAAGGGTCAAACCCTGACCCCCATCCTAGCTAAATCACGCCATCCTGTTATTTTGGCAGTCAAAATGCTGAGTTGTAACTCACTTCAATGTATGGGTATAGGCCACACCTTCTGAATAAGACCCCAAGCTAGCTGCAGACCAGAGATTCAGAGATGGATAGGAAACCAGCCCGGTCCACCTGTCCATCAGAGGTCCGCACATGGTGGGTGGAGGGGAGGACAGACATGGCTAAACCACTTGTCAGCAGTGATATAGCCTGTTGTAAATGAAGCAGTGACAAAGATTCATTTCAAATGCAAGCTCTCAGAAGGTTTAATGCAGGACTTGGAAATTCCAGATTCCCCCAAGCTTGTCTTCAGGAGAATTATTTATACTTTATTTAATTGGAACAGGTTTATTTCTTTTCCTCTGAGAGGTTTACTGTTTTGATCTCTTGGGAAGGGAGAAGGAAAGGAGAAAACACTCTTCCTGCAGCAGAAAGCGGTTGTTGTTTGAGAGCCTGACCTTTGTCCCGCATGTCCTCAGCTCCCTCGGAACATTCCACGTTAATTACACACTCCGCTGCTGCCACAGCTTTTCCTTTGGCATCCACAGCTTTGGAAAACAGACGGATTGTGATTGCAGAGCCTGAAGCAATGAGAAAGGGAGAGGCACAGCCCTGTGGGACTGAGGGCCTGGAGGCAGCTTGAGAACCACAGCCTGCGGGCAGAGAGGCCTGGAGTGGGCTCCTTGAGCCGCTGGCCTTGGGAATGGACACAGGCAGAGAGCTGTCAGGCGGTCCTGTTCTATGCCAGGTACTAGGGCTCCAGCTCTCAGATCCCAAAGGGAAGAATGGCTCAGCCCTGGCACCTGGGCTCAGCAGCAGGCCAGTGCGGTGAGAGGACGCTTCCCAGTGCCTTTCCAGTCTGGGCCCACTGGCTGCTTCTCCGCCACTTGTGTGTGTGTGTGTGTGTGTGTGTGTGTGTGTGTGTGTGTGTGTGTGTGTCTACTAAATATGTATGACGTAAAACCTGCCATTTTGACTGTTGTTAAGTGTCATTGACATTCATTCCATTGTTCAACCAACACCACTCTCTATTTCTAAAATGTTTTCATGACCCCAAACAGAAGCTCTGTACTTGTTAAGCAATAACTCCCCATCCCCCCACCCTCCACCCCTAGTACTCTCTAGTCTACTTCCTGGGTCTGTAAAGTTGCCTCTTGTAGGTGGTCCATATGTGTGGACTCACAATATTTGTCTTCTCTACGCTGCTCTTGGTTGCCTCCAGACCCTGGAGCATCCTGTCCCTCTCTAGACCAGTCCTCCTTCTTCATTCATCCCTGACACTGTACTCTCCATAGGCCTTTCTTTCTTTCTTTTTTTAAAAATGGAAGTAGAGTTGATTTGCAAGATTATATTAGTTTTAGGTATATAGCATAATCATTTAGTATTTTTGCTGATTGTACTCTATTATAGATTATTAAAAGAGAGTGGCTACAATTCCCTGTGCCATGCAGTATGTCCTTGTTGCTTGACTCTTCTTCAGTGGGCCTTTCTTGCATGCGTGTTCAGTCGCTTCAGTTGCATCCGACTCTGCAACCCCATGGACTGTAGCCCGCCAGGCTCCTCTATCCATGGGATTCTCCAGGCAAGAATACTGGAGTGAGTTGCCATTCCCTCCTCTAGGGGATCTTCCCGACCCAGGGATCGAACCCTCATCTCCTGCATTGCAGGCAGATTCTTTACCGCTCAGTGACTGGGGAAATTAGTCCGATCTTTCTCTGTCTGGAATGTTTGGTTTGAAGCAGCCTTTCAGCCCAAGCTTTCTGCTCTGTGTGAGGTTATACGTATAGGGGTTTTTTCTGCACTGTCGCTCCACTGCTGAACCAGGAGGCTCTGGAGGGAGTGGCAGATGGCACAGAGTAGATGCTCAGGCTTGTGCTTGTGGAGGCAGGACCATCCCAGGGAACTCCTATCCACTGAGGATGGATCGTCAGAGGGGCTCTGGGGCCTGGCTGCCTGAGTTTGAACCCAGGCTTCACCACTTACTAAGCAAATGGCTTTGGCTAAATTCGTTAACTTCGTTAAGTCTCAGGTTCCTGACCTATATAATGAGGATAGTAATAGTGCCTTTACAAGCATGTGAAGAGTAAATGAACCCAGGTGTGTGAAGCACTTAGAACATGCTTACATCTGCCGACACGTGCTACTTTATATGTGTTTGCCATTTTAATTGCCATTGTTGTAACCTCCATCACAAAGCTAGGAGGATGAAATAACTCATGAAAGTTGTTTTGAAAGTGACTGGCATGTAATAAGCATTTAGTATTAATAAATGCCAGCTACCCGTATGTGTGTGTGTGTGTTTGCATATATAAGCATATGTATGTATTTTTACATCAAAACCAACTCAGCTCCAAGACTAATCCCAGGGACAGAGGCTAACTTGAAGTTGTACTCTTCTGATAAAGGGGACTGGACCATCCTGGGGGCAGATGAAAACAAACCTGCTGGCATTTCCTGTTCTTTTGAAGACAAGAACAGAGAAATAGGAAGCCTCAGAAGATGGACACCAAGGACAGGTCCTCATAGGAGTGTGGCGAGGTAAAAATCAGTACAGCCTGCACTTTTGGAGGTGTCATCTGAGTTCACAGCAGTCTTAGCATTTTCACCTTTTTTTAAAAAAAAGTTTGGGAAAAAACTATGCGAATTTGCATTCCTTCTAACCTCGGGCAAAAGATTCTCACACTCTCTATCCATTTGGAAGACGGAGTGGGCCTTACTGTTTATGTGGGTAACTCCAGTTTCAATCAAGATTCTCATTTTTTTAAACCCACAGAAGAAAAGTTATCCTCTATGAAACCAAGCCTTACAAAACTTGTCTCTTTGCTCTGATTTTAATTGCCAGTTAAAAGAAACCTTAACCCTGCTCATGAAATTGCCGTGTGAAATGTTATCAGGGCATGGATAAGCACCGGGGCTAGAGAAGGAATGGCCTCTTGGCAAATTGGTACCTCTTTCTGAAGAAAGGAGGACTCAAAACTAGCTGGGAAGTTGAACTTCAGCTTCTGAAGGCAGAAGAAATACACGTGTGTATGTGTGTGCATGTGCATGTGTATGTATGCTTGTTAGGGATGCACTCTGGGAACGCAACATGGTTTATAGGACTCACATGTCATCTCTCCTGCTCAGTTCAGTTCAGTCGCTAAGTCGTGTCCGACTCTTTGCGACCGCATGGACTGCAGCATGCCAGGCCTCCCTGTCCATCACCACCTCCTGCAGTTTACTCAAACTCATGTCCATTGAGTTGGTGATGCCATCTAACCATCTCATCCTCTGTCGTCCCCTTCTCCTCCCACCTTCAATATTTCCCAGCATCAGAGTCTTTTCAAATGTGTCAGCTCTTCGCATCAGGTGGCCAAAATATTGGAGTTTCAGTTTCAACATCAGTCCTTCCTATGAATATTCAGGACTGATCTCCTTTAGGATGGACTGGTTGGATCTCTTTGCTGTCCAAGCAACTCTCAAGAGTCTTCTCCAACACCACAGTTCAAAAGCTTCAATTCTTCGGCGCTCACCTTTCTTTCTAGTCCAACTCTCACATCCATACATGACCACTGGAAAAACCATAGCCTTGACTAGACGGACCTTTGTTGGCAAAGTAATGTCTCTGCTTTTTAATATGCTGTCTAGGTTGGTCATAACTCTCCTTCCAAGGAGTAAGCGTCTTTTAATTTTAAGGCTGCAGTCACCATCTGCAGTGATTTTGGAGCCCAAGAAAATAAGGTCTGTCACTGTTTCCACTGTTTCCCCATCTATTTGCCATGAAGTGATGGAACCGGATGCCATGATCTTAGTTTTCTGAATGTTGAGTTTTAAGCCAACTTTTTCACTCTCCTCTTTCACTTTCATCAAGAGGCTCTTTAGTTCTTCACTTTCTGCCATAAGGGTGGTGTCATCTGCATATCTGAGGTTATTGGTATTTCTCCCGGCAATCTTGATTCCAGCCTGTGCTTCACCCAGCCCAGTGTTTCTCATGATGTACTCTGCATATAAGTTAAATAAGCAGGGTGACAATATACAGCCTTGATGTACTCCTTTCCCTATTTGGAACAAGTCTTGTTCCATGTCCAGTTCTAACTGTTGCTTCTTGACCTGCATACAGATTTTTCAAGAGGCAGGTGAGGTGTCTCGTATTTCCAGCTCTTGAAGAATTTTCCAGTTTATTCTGATCCACACAAAGGCTTTGGCATAGTCAATAAAGCAGTAATAGATGTTTTTCTGGAACTTTCTTGCTTTTTCAATGATCCAGCGGATGTTAGCAATTTGATCTCTGGTTCCTCTGCCTTTTCTAAAACCAGCTTGAACATCTGGAAGTTCACGGTTCATGTATTGCTGAAGCCTGGCTTGGAGAATTTTGAGCGTTACTTTCCTAGCGTGTGAGATGAGTGCGATTGTGGGGTAGTTTGAGAATTCTTTGGCATTGCCTTTCTTTGAGATTAGAATGAAACTGACCTTTTCCAGTCCTGTGGCCACTGCTGAGTTTTCCAAACTTGCTGGTATATTGAGTGCAGCACTTTCACAGCATCATCTTTGAGGATTTGAAATAGCTCAACTGGAATTCCATCACCTCCACTAGCTTTGTTCGTAGTGATGCTTTCTAAGGCCCACTTGACTTCACATTCCAGGATGTCTGGCTCTAGGTTAGTGATCACACCATCGTGGTTATCTGCGTCATGAAGATCTTTTTTGTGTCATTCTCCTGTGTATTCTTGCCACCTCTTCTTAATATCTTCTGCTTCTGGTAGGTCCCTACCATTTCTGTCCTTTATTGAGCCCATCTTTGCATGAAATGTTTCCTTGCTATTTCTAATTTTCTTGAAGAGATCTCTAGTCTTTCCCATTCTATTGTTTTCCTCTATTTCTTTGCACTGATCACTGATGAAGGCTTTATTATCTCCCCTTGCTATTCTCTCCTGCTCAGAGCCCCCGAACTCTGTGTTTGTACCACCATCACTTTCAGTGCTCCCTCTCTGGCCCCATGTGTCCCTCTGCACTGGATGTGGGCTGGTGCCCTGCTAGAGGGATCCCCCACTCTCAGTACCCTCCACAAATATAAAATAGCATAATTTCTTTTTTAGTTGAAGTATAGTTGATTTATAATATCATGTTAGTTTCAAGTTATATATGTATGTGTGTGTGCTCAGTCACTCAGTTGTGTCCGACTCTTTGCAAGTCTATGGACAATAGCCCACCAGGCTCCTCTGTCCATGAAATTCTCCAGGCAAGAATACTAGAGTGGGTTCTATTTCCTTCTCCAGGGGATCTTTCCAACCCAGGGATTGAGCCTGCATCTCCTGTATTGCAGGTGCTTTCTCTGCCACTTGAGCCATCAGGGAAGCCCCCTATAGATATAGATATATAGATGTATATAGATATATACACAGATGTATATATATTTAGATTCAGTTATATATATATTTTCAGATTATTTTTCATTATGGATTATTAAAAGATATTGAATCTAGCTCCCTATATTGTATAGTCCTGGAGGAGGAAATGGCAATGCACTCCAGTATTCTTGCCTAGAGAATCCCATGGACAGGGAAGACTGGCAGGCTACAGTCATGGGGTTGCAAAGAGTTGGACATGACTTAGCAGCTACACAGATACTCTATAGTAAATCCCTGGTGACTATCTAGTGTATGAATAGTAGTTCATATCTGTTAACCCCATGCCCCTGATTTATCCCTGTTCCCTTCCCTTTCCCCATTTGTAACCATAAGTTTGTTTTCTATATCTGTGAGTCTGTTTCTGTTTCAAATATAGATTTGTTGGTATTATTTTTTAGATTCTCAGTTCAGTTCAGTCACTCAGTCGTGTCCAACTCTTTGCGACCCCATAAATCGCAGCACGCCAGGCCTCCCTGTCCATAACCAACTCCCGGAGTTTGCCTAAACTCATGTTCATCGAGTCGGTGATGCCATCCAGTCATCTCATCCTCTGTCGTCCCCTTCTCCTCCTGCCCCCAATCCTTCCCAGCATCAGGGTCTTTTCAAATGAGTCAGCTCTTCGCGTCAGGTGGCCAAACTATTGGAGTTTCAGTTTCAACATAGGTCCTTCCAATGAACACCCAGGACTGATCTCCTTTAGGATGGACTGGTTGGATCTCCTTACAGTCCAAGGGACTCTCAAGAGTCTTCTCCAACACCACAGTTCAAAGCATCAATTCTTTGGCGCTCAGATTTCTTCACAGTCCAACTCTCACATCCATACATGACCACTGGAAAAACCATAGCCTTGACTAGACGGACCTTTGTTGGCAAAATAATGTCTCTGCTTTTTAATATGTTATCTAGGTTGGTCATAACTTTCCTTCCAAAGAGTAAGCATCTTTTAATTTCATGGCTGCAATCACCATCAGCAGTGATTTTGGAGCTCAAAAAAATAAAGTCTGACACTTTTTCCCGTTTCCCCATCCATTTCCCATGAAGTGATGGGACCAGATGCCATGATCTTAGTTTTCTGAATGTTGAGCTTTAAGCCAACTTTTTCACTCTCTTCTTTCACTTTCATCAAGAGGCTCTTTAGTTCCTCTTCACTTTCTGCCATAAGTGTGGTGTAATCTGCATATCTGAGGTTACTGATATTTCTCCCAGCAATCTTGATTCCAGCTTGTGCTTCATCCAGCCTAGCGTTTCTCATGATGTACTCTGCATATAAGTTAAATAAGCAGGGTGACAGTATACAGCCTTGACATACTCCTTTTCCTATTTGGAACAAGTCTTTTGTTCCATGTCCAGTTCTAACTGTTGCTTCCTGACATGCATACAGGTTTCTCAAGAGGCAGGTCAGGTGGTCTGGTATTCCCATCTCTTTCAGAATTTTCCACAGTTTATTGTGATCCACACAGTCAAAGGCTTTGGCATAGTCAATAAAGCAGTAATAGATGTTTTTCTGGAACTTTCTTGCTTTTTCGATGATCCAGCGGATACTGGCAATTTGATCTCTGGTTCCTCTGCCTTTTCTAAAACCAGCTTGAACATCTGGAAGCTCACAGTTCATGTATTGCTGAAGCCTGGCTTGGAGAATTTTGAGCATTACTTTCCTAGCGTGTGAGATGAGTGCGATTGTGGGGTAGTTTGAGCATTCTTTGGCATTGCCTTCCTTTAGGATTGGAATGAAAACTGACCTTTTCCAGTCCTGTGGTCACTGCTGAGTTTTCCAAACTTGCTGGCATATTGAGTGCAGCACTTTCACAGCATCATCTTTGAGGATTTGAAATAGTTCAACTGAAATTCCATCACCTCCACTAGCGTTGTTCGTAGTGATGCTTGCTAAGGCCCACCTGACTTCACATTCCAGGATGTCTGGCTCTAGGTGAGTAATCACACCATCGTGATTAGCTGGGTCGTGAAGATCTTTTTTGTACAGTTCTTCTGTGTATTCTTGCCACCTCTTCTTAACATCTTCTGCTTCTGTTAGGTCCATACCATTTCTGTCCTTTATCAAGCCCATCTTTGCATGAAATGTTCCCTTGGTATCTCTAATTTTCTTGAAGAGATCTCTAGTCTTTCCCATTCTGTTGTTTTCCTCTATTTCTTTGCATTGATACTGAGGAAGGCTTTCTTATCTCCTCTTGCTATTCTTTGGAACTCTGCATTCAAATGGGAATATCTTTCCTTTTCTCCTTTGCTTTTCACTTCTCTTCTTTTCACAGCTATTTGTAAGTCCTCCTCAGACATCCATTTTGCTTTTTTGCATTTCTTTTCCATGGGGATGGTCTTGATCCCTGTCTCCTGTACAATGTCAGGAACCTCTGTCCATAGTTCATCAGGCACTCTGTCTATCAGATCTAGTCCCTTAAATCTATTTCTCACTTCCACTGTATAACCATAAAGGATTTGATTTAGGTCATACCTGAATGGTCTAGTGGTTTTCCCTACTTTTTTCAATTTAAGTCTGAATTTGGCAATAAGGAGTTCATGATCTAAGCCACAGTCCACTCCCGGTCTCATTTTTGCTGACTGTATAGAGTTTCTCCATCTTTGGATGCAAAGAATATAATCAGTCTGATTTCAGTGTTGACCATCTGGTGATGTCCATGTGTAGAGTCTTCTCTTGTGTTGTTGGAAGAGGGTGTTTCCTATGACCAGTGCGTTCTCTTGGCAAAACTCTATTAGCCTTTAGATTCTACATATATATAATGTCATACAATATTTGTCTTTTTCGGTCTGACTGACTTCACTTAATATGATATTTTCTAGGTCCATCCATGTTGCTGCAATTTGCAGCATTTCATTCTTTTTATAACTGAGTAGTAGACCATTGTATATATCTACATCTTCTTAAGCCAGTCATCTGTTGATGGGCACTTGGGTTGTTTTCATATCTTGGTTATTGTAAATAATGCTGCTATGAACTTTAGGGTATGTGTATCTCTTCAAATTAGAGTTTTTATCTTTTCCAGATACATGCCCAGGAGGGGGGTGCTGGATCATATGATAGTTCTATTTTAGTTTTTTAAGGAACCTCCATACTATTTTCCATAGTGACCGCACCAGTTTACATTCTCACCAACAGTGTAGTGGGGATCCCTTTTCTCCACACCCTCTCCAGCATTTATTATTTGTAGACTTTGTTGATGGCCATTCTGAGCTGATGCTGTATTGTGGTTTCATTTGTATTTCTCTAATAATTAGCAGTGTTGATTTTGTATTTCTTCTTTGGAGAAATATCTGTTTAGATCTTCTGCCCATTTTTTGGTTGTTGGTTTTTTTTATATTGAGTTGTATGAGCTGAAACAGTATTAATTTTCTTACTAAGATCAAAGGAGTTTGCTTTTGTGTATGTGTGGGGAGCAGGGGAGGCCAGGATGCAGACTGGTTGTCAATAAATGCTTGCTGAAGATGGATTGGCCATCAGTTCAATTTCTCCCCTTGCCTCTGCCTTAAACCTTAGAACAGCACTGCTATATATCACATACTGAGCTTAGATCCCTGAGCCCCTAGCTTTTCCTGGGAAACAAGCAAGACCTCTGAATTTGTTTGAGTACCTATAGGTGAGGAAAAGGGACAAGGGAAGAGGGAATTCTGATGATGCTCCTTTTCCCAGTCAGGCTGGTTAATGCAGCTTCTAAAAGCAACTACCTGTCTTCTGTTGAGCTGCTGACCTGCAGTGAGGATCAGACTAAGTAGGGGTGTGCAGTCCCCTTCAGTCGTCACTGCTCCCACCAAGAGGCCGTGGGGTTGAGGCCTTACCCAGGGCTCTCCAGTCGGACTGCTTGCTCTGTATGGCTCATCCCATGTGTTAGCAAGTGTCCTTGCGTGTGTGCACACACACATACACACCCCTCCCCACCCCCTACCCCCCATCCCCCAAGTAACAAAGTCACTTGAGGAATCACCCATCAACATGATCTGAACAGCCGACTTCCCTAGCACCAAATGCACAGGCACCCAGAGCTGGATGTGGAAACCCTTGATCTGAGAGACAGGCCTTCGGGCCCTTCCAGCCCCTCCCCCATCATACAGGGCACAGGTTTTGTGGCAGACCCAAGCCCAACAGCAGAAGGAAAGGAGGAAGAACTCTCATCATCTGTCACCTGCCATGCTCCAAGGTGTTCAGATATTAGTTCATTTAATTCTCTGGCAATACTTCTCACGAGGCATCACGTTCCTGCTATTACAGGGAGGAAACTGAAGCAAGAGGAGGAGGAGTTGCATTTGTGCATGTCTGTGGCATCAGGGGGCTGTCAGCTCTGCATTACCTCATGTCATCCTCACAGCAGTCTCTGGAGGTGTGATGCTTGGTTCTAGTGGAGCCGCTGCCAGGACACAGTGTGACTGACTCCCAAGTCTCTTTCCTCTTCTTTTCTCATGCCCCAAAGTGTGTCCCTGTGGACCACAGCAGCAGCATCACCTGGGAGCTTATCAGAAATACAGGATCCTGCCGCTCTCACCTGCTGAATCCCAGCTGCACTTAACTGGATCTCCACACACACATTTTGTGTGCACAGTAAAGTTTGCACAGCCCTGGCATTCACTGCACAGCTCTGAGGAAGAGAGGTCTGAGCAGGGAAGAGGAAGAAGAGTGGGCTTAGCTGAGAAAAGCTTCCTAGAGGTAGAATTGAGTTGAGTCACATGAGAGTACCATGGAGGAGAGACAGTCCCGTCTGCTCAGAATGGCATCAGCAAATATCTGCCCTGCCCATGCAGGAGGGTCCCTGACAGTGCAGACTCACAGTTCCTGCCCGTGGGAACAGGCGGATGGCATGCGTGAAGAGGGGAGGATTGGCACCTGCACAGGCCGCCTGGCCCCACACACTGGAGATTGCTACCCTGCCAGGGAAGTGGGCAACTCAGAGCTGGCTCTGCAAGATGTGTGCACCGGGACGGCCTCTCAGGAGGAGAGCAGAGGCTGGAAGGGCTTCGTTTGGTAAAAGTTTCCTGAGATTCCCGCGAGGAGTCAGCTCTGAACGAGGGAGGTATTGGGGAATCCTATGTCAGCAGCTCCCCACGCACGCATGTCTGGGCAGAATGAATGGCAGGAGGCCTGGTTGGGCCCCTGCGGGCCTGAGTGCATATGAGGAGGTGTCTAGGTCTTGGGCAAGGGGCCAGGCGGCTCCGAGGAGGGAAGGGAAGAGGCCCAGCAGGGGAGGGAGTGTGGAGGATGCAGGCCCACCTGCAGCGTGGGTGCAGGTGTGAGCAGGGTGCCGGCGCTGGGCTCCAGGGGGCCTGGCCTGACTCTGCTGCCTGGGTTCATTCTTCCTCCCTTTTGCCTCCTTCCCAAGGTGTGGCCACATCCCAGGTTTCTTCCTGCTTTTTCTCAGGCTAAGGACTATTTGGGAACTTGTGGCCTCCCCACAAGACAGCCTAGCAGGTTCCACATAGGACGGACAGCAGAGCAGCTCAGCACCTCCCCTCCTACCAAATTCTTGGTAGAACCAGAATTCTCAGGGTAAGGGCCCCCATGGGGCATAGGGGTGAAAATAAGCACCTGATAATTTTGGCTGTGGTTCCTCAGTCAGCAGTTGGGCAGCCTGAATGGCCATGGGGAGAAAGGCATGGAGAGGGCAGCCAGGAGCCCTGGGAGAGGCATGGCTCCGGGATCGGTGTCCAGCAGATGACTATTGTTTTCAGAGGATTCTTATTACTCTCCACAGGTGGTGGCTTGGGCTAGCCTCTAATTTTAAGGCCTGGGCTTCTCATTGAAGTGGCTTCTCTTGTTGCAGAGCATGGGCTCCAGAGAATTCGGGCTTCAGTAGTTGCAGCACGTGGGCTCAGTAGTTGTGGCATACAGGCTTAGTGGTCCCGAGGCATATGGGATCTTCCCAGACCAGAGATCATACCTGTGTCTCCTGCATTGGCAGGTGGATTCTTATCCACTGAGCCACCAGGGAAGCCCTAAAATTCCACTCTTAATGTTCTCTCAGATCCCAGTTGGCTATTCTGGTTCAGCCCAGGTCCCAGCTCTCTGACCCAGAGAGAGCTGAGCAACCCCAGGGCCTGTATGTTCCTCTCCTGAGTTCTTCTCTGAGGTGCTCCTCCAGTTCCGGGAGCCCCAGGTGTGCCTGTGGGCATCTGAGTAGAAAGCTGGGTGTGTAGCACACAGTAGGCTTTCAGTAAGTATTTCTTCAATTAGTGAATGTGGAAGGTTGTCCCTGGCACTTTGATTGAAGCCCCTCATTCTCTCAGGTTTACGACGACTGCACTCGAGGGTTAAGTGACTGGTGGAGGCCCCGCTTCTGGGAAGGAGCAGCCCTGAGTTGCAGACCAGGCCTGACTCCACAGCCCCTGCTCTGAAACCCTGTGCTTGTGGGGTGGAACTGCAGTTCTGTGGTCTCTTTCAGACCCCCTGGCATGTTTAGAGACCAGGAGGGGACCCAGTTGCAGTGACCAGGGCACGGGGAGCAGCTGGGATCCCAGGCCACCTTTGAGGAGTGGTTTATTTTCTCAGCCAGACAGTTCCGCTAACCCCCGGTAATGCTGCTCTTTGATTCAGCCTGGCTCAACTGCGATCTGAGCTGGCCCATCAGGAGGACAGATTATTCTGTGAAATTTCTTCTCCCTTTCCTCCTTTAAAAGAGAGAAAACAGAGAAGACAGCACCGTGGAATGCCACGCTGCGAGGCTTCAGGGCAGAGTGCAGCCAGCTGTGGGGGGACGCTGGCAAGCCAGGGACAGTCTGGATGTTTGGCTGGGCTGGAGGCCAGGCGTCTGTGGCTCAGGTGTGCCCTGTACAAACGACCCTGAATTCTGCTGCCCGGCACACGGGTCCCAGGCAGCCTCTGGGGGAGAAGAGGCTTTAAAGTGGAGAGTGGTCTTTCAGAATCTGGGGCACCACGGGGCTGCAGGAGGCCTGTGCAGCACAGGTTGAAGGGAGAGCCGCCTCCAGGCCAGCCCTGGGGTAGCGGGAAGGAGGAGGCTGGCCCAGCCCGCGATTCAGGGCCTCTTCCTGGCACAGTGCTTGTGCCATCACCTCCGCCAAAGGGGTGAGGCTCTGCAGGGCCTGAGAGCAGGAAGTCACCCCTGGGCCCCAGTGCAGGAATCATCAGAATGAGCCCAGGGTAGAGTGATCTCCCTTCATTGTCCTGGACTCCGCCAGGTTGTCACCATATACAGGTGGTGGCTCGTGAACACCCACAGCAGCCCCCAAGCAGGGCAGGGTGTGAGGGGCACATGCAGGTGAATGTCTGCTCCCCTTCTCTCTGACCTCACTGTCAGGCTGGGGATGAGGATGAAGCTATCTGACATTTGTCCCAAGTTCACTGTCCCCTGCAGAGAAGCCACAGAGGGGTGGAGCCAGGGCAAACCTGGATATTCTCTCTCCAAACACACACCCCTTCCCTGTACCATCCTGTGGGGACCCTACTGAGCCTCCTCTTGTCCTCAGCTTGAACTTTCAGATGACGATAGTGCCCTTTCCTACTTGACCTCATGCACAAGGATTTAGAATGCCTGAATAATTTAATCCCATGAGGACGGCCCTTTGCTTTAGAGGTTTCGTCCACATGAAGACACTGTGGCCACGCAGATGAAGCATGGACTCTGGAGGGTTCCAGTGCTTTGATAGAATTTGAGAGTGGCTCCCTCCATGGCCTCCCTTTCTTACCCTGCACACCTATGATTGGCAGGATGCCCGTCTCAGGCATCACCAGAGGGTCTTCCCAAGGTGGACCACCCCCAGTGTGGTGACTGGTTGTCCTTCCTTGGTGGGCCCTGCAGGACAGCGGTCTCAGTGTGATTCCCCTTTGTGTCCTCAGTGTCCTGTACACTCCAGGCCCCTGGGATGGATTGCTGCAGTTTCGTTTCAAAGGCTGCTGGGGTCCTGGGGTTGTACAGGGGCAGGGCATTTGCAGAGAGCATCCTTGGGTGGTTAAACTCACTCAGTGATGGCAAGGGAAGAACAGGCAGCAAAGGCTGACCTAAGAATTTTAGGGAAAGAACTGATGTACTATGATCCTAAAGGAGAGTGTGATTTTCCTTAGTCAGAATCTGAAAAGCATGAGACAAAGCTGCGGCTGCCATCTTGTTGGTATGGGAAGGCTTTGTGGTGCCGGGGCATGTGACCTCTTAGGTCCCAGATGGGTGATCTTGTGCAAGCTGCTTCCTCTCTCTGTGTTTCTGGGTCATCTCTAAGTTTTTTTAGCTGCAGGATTTTGGTTCCAGGGCCAGAGTCATGAGTTGGCCCAGGATTCCTGCCTCCAAGTGCACCTGGGGTAGGGAGCACGTGGGCTCACTGCAGTCCTCCTGTGCGTACGTAGCCTGCTCCATGGTTCAAACTGGCCTGATGAAATTCATACCCTACACCTAGTCTTGGTGTGTGGAATCCCCTCTCCTCTCTTGTGCTCTGCCAACCAGACCTCTTCTGAGCACCAGAGTGCTCAGAAAATCCATTCTCTGAGTTCTTTCTCACTGCTGCTCTGAACTTGGTGTGAGCACCCCATAGGCTCCACTCTCATTCCCAGGTCCCGCCGGGAACACAGCGCTAAGCAGGGAGGGCACTTCCTCCTGCTCCACAGCCTCACAGAAGGGCTGTGTGACCCCAAGGACATTACTTAACCTCTCTGAGCTTTCATTTCCTTATGTGTAAGGTGGAAATAGTACTGGGCATGGATGCTGTCATGAGGGATTGGGAGAACATGTGTAAAGCTGAGTGAGGGCTGTAATGAGTGGCGGCAGCTAATTCCCTCCTCCTTGTTATTGCCAGTACAATACGTGGTCTGCACTAGGCTTTGAATAGCTATTTACTGAATACTCAGAGGTATGGGTGATCCTCACTTCTGAGAAGGAGTTGATGAGGACAGAGACCTCTGGGGAGACTGGAGGAGAGATCCCAGGTGTCGTCTCGATGGGGCAGGGGTGGGAGTGCTTCCTCACCTTGCTGGCTATGTGGGGCTGAAGCCTGGTGGTGTCTGTGCCCCGTGACCTGCAGGAGAAGAGCTGGCTACAGGTTTGTGTGTGTGTGTGTTGAGGAGAGTGTGCCCTGTGGCTGAGGGCAGATTTGAAGGGGGTCTGGCTTCAGGGTCCCTCACTTTCTCTTCTGCTTTGATCCCCACTTCCATGGCAGTTCCATGATAGCTGGTAAAGAATCTGCCTGCAGTGCAGGAGATCTCGGTTTGATTCCTGAGTCGAGAAGATCCCCCAGAGAAGGGATAGGCTCCCCACTCCAGTATTCTTGGACTTCCCTGGTGGCTCAGACGGTGAAGAATCCACCTGCAATGCGTGAGACCTGGGTTCAATCCCTGGGTTGGGAAGACCCCCTGGAGGAGGGCATGGCAACCCACTCCAGTATTCTTGCCTGGAGAATCCCCATGGACAGAGGAGCCTGGCAGGCTGCAGTCCATGGGGTTGCAAAGGGTCGGACACAACTGAGCGACTAAGCACAGCACAACTGACAGGAGAAAGTCCTGGGGAGACGGGGAATTTTCCTGCCCTGCCTGCTCCTGCACAGCTGCTCAGACAGTGTACCCAGAGAGAGAGGAAATGGGCAGGTTTCAGCAACATCCAGTGAAACATCAGGAAGGCGGGGAAGGAGGGAGGCAAAAAGATAGGAACAGCCCATCCCTATTCCTGAAAACTGTATTTACGAGCACCCACAAAGGACCAAAGTATAAGGACTCAGCAGAAACAAATACTGTACAGCTATTGCCCTGTGTGCTGCCCTATCCACCCCCCACCCTCCCCTGACAAATAGCACATTGCTGGGGCTTATAATTGGGAAGCCCCTAGACAAATGGTAGGGCTTTGCTGGGGCATAGAAATGGGTTTTGAAACAACAAATCCCTGTTGTACTCACAGGGTGCTGCTGCATTTAAAGAGGAATTGATTATTGGAGTTTGGTGATTACTACATTGTCTCGAAAGTCATTCCCAAAGTTTCATGGACGGTGAATCCTAGTCCTGGCTCAGAACCATAGGCTTTCAGAGAAGAAAAGGATCCAGACCTGATTAATCCACTTAACAGGCACAGGAATAAGGCTCTGGTAGGGAAGGTTGCCTGCTGGTGGGTCAGAGCCAGTGAACTGGGTTTAGGGTCCCTGCTTACCACACACCCAGCCCGGGTGGTGGGGAGTGAGAGAGTGGGGGTAGTGTGTGTGTGCTGTGGAAAATCCATAATGCTTCTCACTGAACATGATGTGTGTCCTTGGCTTCCATCATCTCTGATGGTATTGTTTTGCCTGCCTTATTCATAAAATCATCACAACCATATGGGGAGCCTGAAGCACAGAATGCTTTAGTGCCTTGCTCAGGGTAGTAAGCAGAGGACCAGGATATGAATTCAGACTGTCTGCCCCAGAACCTTCATTCTTTTCTTTTTTTTAATTAATTTATTTTTAATTGAAGGATAATTGCTTTATAATATTGGTTTGATTTCTGCCATACATCACCATGAGTTAGCCAGAGGTGTACATATGTCACCTGCCTCTTGAACCTCCTTCCCACCTCCCACCCTTTCCCACCCCTCTAGGTTGTTACAGAGCCCCGGTTGGAATTCCCTGAGTCATACAGCAAATTTTCATTGGCTATCTATTTTACCTATGGTAGTGTATATGCTTCCATACTACTCTCTCTATTCATGTCACCCTCTCCTTCCTCCGTCCCACCCCAACCCTTGTCCATAAGTCTGTTCTATATGTCTGTGTCTCCACTACTTCCCTGCAGGTAGGTTCATTAGTACCACCCTTCTAGATTTCATATATATGCATTAATATATATTATTTGTTTTTTTCTCTTTCTGACTTACTTCACTCTGTATAGTAGGCTCTAGGTTCATCCACTTCATTAGAACTGACTCAAATGTGTTCCTTTTCATGGCTGAGTAGTATTCCATTGTATATATGTACCACAGCTGCTTTATCCGTGCATTTGTCGATGGACATCTAGGTTGCTTCCATGTTCTAGCTATTGTAAATAGTGCTGCAATGAACATTGGGGTATGTGTGTCTTTTTCAGTTTTGGTTTCCTCAGGATATATGCCTTGGAGTGGTATTGCTGGGTCATATGGTAGTTTTATTCCTAGCTTTTTAAGGAATCTCCATACTGTCTTCCATAGTGGCTATATCAATTTACATTCCCACCAGCAGTGCAAGAGGGTTCCCTTTTCTTACACCCTCACTAGCATTTGTTGTTTGTGGAATTTTTGATGATGACCATTGTGACCAGTGTGAGGTGGTATCTTATTGTAGTTTTGACTTGCATTTCTCTAATAATGAGCAATGTTGAACATCTTTTCATGTGTTTATTAGCCATCTCTATGTCTTCTTTGGAGAAATATCTGTTTAGGTCTGTTGCCCACTTTTTGATTGGGTTGTTTGTTTTTCTGGTATTGAGTTATATGACCTGCTTGTATATTTTGGAAATTTTTTGTTTTTTATAATTTTATTTATTTCTTTTTGGCTGTACTGGGTTTTATTTGCTGTGTGGGCTTTTCTCTAGTTGTGGAGAGCAGGGGCTACTCTCTAGTTGTGATGTGTGGGCCTCTGATTGCGGTGGATTCTCTCGGGGCTTCTCTTGTTGCAGAGCACTGGCTCTCGACTCAAGGGCTTCAGTAGTTGCAGCACTTGGATTCTATAGCACGGGCTCAGTAGTTGTGGTGCATGGGCTTATTGCTTAGCAGCATGTGGGATCTTCCAGGACCAGTGACTGAACCCACATCTCCTACATTGGCAGGCAGATCCTTTACCATTAAACCACCAGGGAAGCCCCAGAACCTGCATTCTTAACCCCATCATGCACTGGAACATTTTTCTAGTCAGTGGACAACTGATACATACCTGCCTCCCCCTCCATCCCAGATTGACTTCTGACCCCTGGGGAAGGAAGCTGGCACACCTGGGCCCTCCCTCCTGGCATCTTCAGCACCCTGCTTCCAGGAAGCATCTCCCCAGTGGTCCCTCCAAGACCCTGACAAAGTGAGAAAGCTCAGCAAATATTAGCATAAAATTTGCAAGTGGCCATGCCACCTATTTCATGGCCATTTTCAGGATAAAATAATATCACTGCTGTTTATGTGGTTTTCATTTCTTTTAAAATTATTTAAAATACCCTCTTTCTTTTGAGTACAATCCTCAGCATCAGCATCATCTGGGAGCTTGTCAGAAATGCAACTTCTGAATGAGGATCTGCATTTTAAACAGATCCCAGGTGAGCCCCCGGCACAGTGACATCTGAGAAGTGCTGTTGGCCATGAAAGGTACCCGAGGAGTGGGGCCTGTGTCTGGCCCATCGCTGTCCCCCGGCCCCCTCCTCCCCCAGTACCTTGCTCTGTGCCTGACAGGTGGGATATCCCCATGTTTGTGTCAATATGCCGATCACTTGTTCTACCCTTGACCGAGACCCGTGCCACAGTGTGCAGGAAGGCAAGCAGGGGCAGGCGCAGGCAGTGGTCAGCCCAGATGAAGTGGAGGGCTCACAGATTGCTTCTGAGCTTGAGAAGTAACACATTTTCCTGGAGCTCAGTGGCCTTTGAACCCCTGTCAGCCATGCCAGGGTGTGAAGGGTACTGGGCTAGACTGAGCTTAATTCAGACACAAGGTTAAATTCCACCCATGTCCCTCCCCATCAGCCTTACCACCCATGCCTCCATAGGTTCTGCTCAGTGTCCCGGAAAACACCCAGCATGTGTTTTCCCGGCATCCTGGGCACTTCTCTCCCATGTGCCCTAGTGCCGCGGGGCTCTCGGGAGCAGTGAGCCACTTTTGAAGGTGACTCTCTCTGGCTTAGTCTTCACCCTGATGAAAGTCCCTCCCTCATCGGACTTCTGGGAAAGCGCAGAATTGTGGAGCTGAGCTGAGGCCCCCGAATGAGGGTCATGACCAGCCCAACCTGCTGGGTGCAGGCCAGCAGTCACCTGGTTGGTTCCAGGGCTCACACCAGATTGGAGTTGCTCCCTAGCAGTGATGTACAAGCCCCACTACTTGGAGGCCAGGGGCTCTTCTGGGGTCAGTATTGGGAAGGGCACTGTCCACAGCACAGTGGGTACCACTGAGTCATTTTACCGTCTGGGGGTCTTCAAGGCTTACCTTTGTCATACCCGCATCTCATTACAGGTGTGGATTCCTGAGCACATGAGACCAACTTTTTTCCCTTGCTTTCTCTGTCCTCACACTGAGAGGGACTTGGCTCCCCACACAGAACACCCCTGTGGCCCCAGCTCAGAGGGCTCAGGGTGCTCTCTCCCTGAACTGCCTTTCTGAATTGTTCCACCAACTTCATCAACATCCACCTCTTTTAAATTTCAGCCATCTGATTTTACAGTCTCTTATTCCCTTGTTTGTTCATTCTATAATCCATTCATCCACCCATTCATTTGAAACTTAACACTGTCATGTTCCAGGTGAGGTGCTAAGGGGAGGCACTTTAGACTGGGTGGGGAACTAGGGGAGCCAGGAGAGACTGATAACCTAGAAAACAGGGAGAGTTGGTCCCAGAGGTTCCCAAGGGGCCGATGGGCAGCTTCCATGGTGGTGAGAATGGGGGTGAGGGCAGGACAGGTGGTCAGAGGCGAAGTATCTCAGCTCCCTGGCCCTGGTGGAGAGTGCCTTCTTTTCTTAAATTTTTTCAAAAAATTTTTGGCTGCACTATGCAGCATGTAGGGTCTTAGTTCCCCAACCAGGGATCAAACTGGCACTCCCTGCATTAGGAGCGTAGAGTCTTAACCACTGGACTGCCAGGGAAGTCCCAATAATGTGTTAATTTCTGCTGTACAGCAAAATGATTCAGTTATAATAGGACCTCGTTGTTTATGCATTTCTACATATAATAGTTTGCATCTGCTAATCCCAAACTCCCAATCCATCTCTCCCCCTCCCTCTTCCCCCTTGGCAACCACAAGTCTGTGAGTTTGTTTCTATTTTCATAGATAAGTTCATTTGTGTCATGTTTTAGATTGTACATATCAGTGATATCATGGTATTTGTCCTTCTCTTTCTGACTTAGTATGATAATTTCTAGGTTCATTCATGTTGCAGCAAATGGTATTATTTCATTCTTTTTTATGGCTGAGTATTATTCCATTGTATATGTGTACCACATCTTTATCCATTCATCCGTCGATGAACATTTAGGTTGTTTCCATGTTTTGGCTATTGTGAATAGTGCTACTATGAACACAGGGTTGTGTGTATCTTTTTGAATTATAGTTTTGTCTGGATATATGCCCAGGAATGGGATTGCTGGATCATATGACAACTCTATTTTTAGTATGAACCTCCTTACTGTTTTCCATAGCAGCTGCACCATTCACATTCCCACCAATGGTGTAGGAGGGTTCCCTTTTCTCCACACCCTCTCTAGCATTTATTATATAGAGTTTTTAGTGATGGCCATTCTGAGTGGTATGAGATGATACCTTATTGTTGTTTTGATTTTCATTTTTCTAATAATTAGCAATGTTGAGCATCTTTTCATGTACCTATTGACTATCTGTATGTCTTCTTTGGGAAATGTCTATTTGGTTTGCTGCCCCTTTTTCAATCATGCTGTTTATTTTTTGTTGTTGAGTTGTATGATCTGTTTGTATATTTTAGAAATTAAGCCCTTATTGGTTGTGTAGTTTGCAAATATTTTCTCCCAGTCCATTGGTGTCTTTTTGTTTTGTTTATGGTTTCCTTTGCTGCACAAAAGCTTGTAAGTTTGATTAGGTCCCATTTGTTTGCTTTTATTTCTATTGCCTTGGGACCTGTGAAACACTGGTATGTCAGATAATGTTCTGCTTATGTTCTCTTCTAGGAGTTTTTTGGTGTCATGTCTTAAATCTTTAAACCATTTTGAGTTTACTTTTGTTTATGGTGTGAAGGTGTGTTGTAACTTCACTGATTTACATACGACTCTCCAGTTTTCCCAACAATACTTGTTGAAGACATTGTCTTTCTTTCATTGTATATTTTTGCCTACTTTGTCAAAGATTAATTGACCACAGATATAGGGGTTTATTTCTGGGCTCTCTGTTCTGTTCCATTGATCCATATTTTTGTGCCAATACCATGCTGTTTTGATTACTGTATCTTTGTAGTATTGTCTGAAATCTAGAAGGATTATGCCTACTGCTTTGTTCTTTTTCCTTAGGATTGCTTTGGCAATTCTCAGTCTTTTATGTTTCCATATAAATTTTAGGATTATTTGCTCTAGTTCTAAAAAATAAAAAGTCATGAGTAATTTGATAAGAATCACATTAAATCTGGAGCAGGGTGCCTTCTGGTGGCAAGGTGCACAGAAGAGGGCACCAAGTGGATAGCTCAAGAGGGGCTTGAAGAACCCTGTGGCCAAGGTGAGGCCATTGAAACTACTGAGGGTGCTCTAGGGATGGAGCAGAGAAGAAGAGGGTGTGGATGTGGGCAGAGGTGATGAGCAAGGAGGTGAGGAGGCTGCTAGACTGACGGTGTGGCTGCAGTGGGTGGTGGGAGTTCAGCTCTGGAAGGGTGTGTTAGGGGAGACAGTGTGCTTCCCTGGGGTCTGGGCAAGCAGCAGCAGGGTCGGTCTCTATTTGGGGATGGAGGGGTTGAGATACTTAGTACTTTCTGGGGTGTCATTCTGTCCTGATCAGTGTATGTTCGAATGGAGGCAGAGAATGGGCAGTTATCAGTAAGAGGGTCTGGAGGGCAACACTTCGGGAGAGAAGGCCTGGAGGCCCACTGAATTGGATGGGGTGAGGGGGCAGGCCAGGGACATTCTGAGCCCCTGGGTCACAGGGGCTGGGGGACGAGGGGTTGAAGTGTGCGCGGTGGGCCTGCTGGTCTAGCTGGAGGTGGCTGTGGCTCCTTGGGGTTCTCATAGCAGATAGAGGGCCCCAGACTGAGTTGGTACTGGCTTCTCAGGCCATTGTGTTGTGGACAGGTGACTGAGCTACTTCAAGGTCCTACATGTTTTCTTGCTTCTCTTCCTCCGTTCCCTAAATGTCAGAACTCTCCAGAATTCTGTCTGCCAGCTTTGCTGTTGGTGGCTCCGCCATCCCTGTAGAAGCCTAGGCCTGAGGCCTTCAGAGGTCTGTCTGCCTGGCTGAACCCTCCAGCATCTCTTCCCCCACTGTCTCTGCCCCAGTTCCTCCCCATGCAGCCCTCCAGGGCCCAGCCAGTTGGCACATCGGTTTTCCAGAGCCATTTGTTAAATCTGAGTGACAGTGAATCCCCAGCCCCACCCACCTGCTCACAGCTCCAGGGCAGCAGGTGTGGGAGGAAGCCTGTATCTTTACTGTGTCTGTATCTGCTTTACTGTATCTGCTTTAGAGAGGCGCATCCACTCCTCCTGAGGGCACGGAGAAGGGGCCTAGGGCCCCTAGTGATGGTGTGTCAGGGGTGTCTCAGGCCCACTGACAGCCCCCCAGATGGCTCCCAAGCAAAGGAGGACCATGGGCATTTGGAGGGCCATCCTGTAGCATAGGTGTTCACACCTCATGATTCCAGTGTTCTGCCAGGTGTTAAGAGTCCCACAGAGGTGGGCAGGTCATAGGTGGTGCTGCTTTGGGGCTGAGACAGTCATACCAGATGCCCTAGAGCAGGAAGCCATGTCAAGAGAGAGACCTGCAGACACCTGGCCAGGTGGACAAGGGCTGGTCCCTGGGGCACACCAAGAACCTGGGCAGGGAGGGCATCTGCCATCTCGGAGGCGCAACCACAGTGACAGCCAGGGCCACTCCTTAGGGGCCTGGCGCTGGTCAGGGTCCGGCATGTGTTTGCTCCTGGAGTCCAGGATTGCCCCAAGGGGCATCTCATCCCCATCCCCACATTATTGCTGAACCATCCAAGGCCCTGAGAAGCCCATGGCACTGCCTGTTTCCTGAGGGCAGGGATGTTCCACTTGCCTCTGTAACGGTTGGATCTAATAGGTGCTCTGTTAAATATCTGATTACTGATTGGATCTTCTTAGTTCAGTGCACTCTCTGGTGTTCCTGCCTGTCTCATGGAGGACTTGGAGACATGGCAAAGCGGATTTCAGGACATCTCTCTGCTAACAGATCAGTGCTGATACAGGGCCCCTGTCAGTCCTACCACTGACAACCTGTATGGCTTTGGGGACATTTCTTACACTCTGACCAGCAGGGTTAGAGACCTACCTGTTTCAGGCCTTGCTAGCAGGAGATCCTAACAAGGTCATCTCTGACTCCTGGCAGTAAGAAACACCCTGGGGAGACAGGCAGTTTAAAGCTTCACGGGGCCCACAGCTCCACGCAGTCCATGCCCTCTCCAATTTGATCCCACAAGGTGGTGGTTCTCCTAGAGAATGAAGGGTGAGTGCCTGTCCCGCAGAACCTCAGCTCAAGGCAGGACTGAGTGGCATTGCCACCACTCTGAGGTCAGCCCTGCATGCCCCAGAACTGTTCCCTGTCACCTTGCAGGACTGGGGCTGGGTGAAACACTGGGCTGCTCCTGAGCATGGGTCTTTCCTCTCGGAGGACTGGAAAATAGGGTCCCTTCCAAGTCAAGCAAGAGCTGACTGACCTGGGACACAAGCACAGGCATGAGGGAGTTATGATCGAGTTTCCTGACCCAGCCTTTGCTGATTAGGTGGCGAGCTTCTCCAAGTGGAGGCCGGCCTCCTGTGCTCCTTAGAGACTTTGCCCTCAGCTCAAGGGACGCTTGGCTGTGGGGGGTAGGGGGGTGGGATGCAGGTGGGTGAGCTATGGTGAGATGTGCTGTGAGTGGGGGCATCCTTGTGAATCCCCAACCAACAATGGAGACTTCTTGGCCTGAGAACCTATGACCTGAGCTCAGCCTGTCAGCACAGGCTTCTAGAACCTTCGGGGTTGGGGGGGGTGGGAAGAGGGATATTGTGCAGACTCTCTGGGCCCTGTGTGTGTCCCCATCTTTGCTTCTCCCCTTTTGGAAGTTAAAGTAGAAAACTGAGCCTTAGGAGGTGAGAAAGGCCAACCCAGGAGACAACAATCATGAAGAAACAGGAAGGCAGAAGGAACTGTGATTTGGAGTGGTGGGAGGAGGAGAAAGGGATGATTCATTGGCAACTGGGTTCTTTTCTGGAGAATGTGAGCTTCAGGTTCTTAGGCCAGGGTCTCTGGTTGACAGACTTTTTGGAGTGACCTCAGCAGTGATTATCAGGGGAAAGACCTGAGGGAGGAGATGGCTCAAAGTTACTTCAAATACTCCTTCCCATGAAGATGAGTTTTCCTCACTGCAATTAGTCCACTAGCTTTTAATAGTCCTTTTTAGGATTATTAGGATGTATTTGATATAAAAATTTAGAAAATACATCTCCCATAAACTGGAAGAATGTGCTTGAAGGTTCATTTGTGCTTTCCCAGCAAGCCCCTTTGACTTCTGGAAGGACTTGCCATTTACAATGGACCAACTGCCCCAGGGCTCATTTTACAGTTAGGATTATTTCTAAAGGGGAAGAAACCTTATATCTCCTCCCCTGTGGGTTTCCAGGTGACCATGGGGATGGGGACAAGCCTCCGCACAGGCCCAAATGCAACAATTAGGCAGTGCAACACAGCTGGGTGTGGGCATGATGGTTATCCTAAGAAACTTCTGGAAGCTTTTGGAACCCATCCCTTCATTCATACTGAGGTTTTCCTGCAACCTCAGCATGTGCCACTGGCAGTGCCCTGTGAATATATATGGTCAGCCCAGGGCCTGTGAGGAAGGCAAGGGTCTGGGGGGCTCTCCAAGTACCCCCCCACCAGTCAGTGAAGCACCAGCAGCAGCTACATCACCTGACGGCCTGGTCCCCAGCACCTGTGGCCTTGGGGTGTGCCAGCCAAATTGAGAAATAAGATTGCAGTCCATGTGCTGCTCCTTGGAATATCAGGCCATGGTAGAATCCAAAGCATGGATGAAAAGGGACTTTGGAGACGAGAGGATCCAAGTCCGGGCCCTGCGCTGACAACCAAGGGCCTCTGCTCCCCTTTTTTTATGTGCAGGCATGACATGCCTGTACTCCTGGGAGAGGAGCGAGGTAGAGAATTGTCAGAGGGCTCTGCAGCCCCAGCATACTGCGGCAGGTGAGGAACTGGGGACCCCACCCTGTCAGGCCGGTCCTGTGGTAGGCTCAGACCCTTTCTGTGAGTGCTCATCCCTCCACGTCCCTGGATCACTCTCCACCCCCAGGCTGGGGCAGTTCCTCCACAAGAACCAGCTGCCATAGAGGCCAGAGAACTCCATCATTGCCCTAAGCAGCTGCTCTGCTTTTCTGGGTTCATCTTGGGGTAGTAGGAATGCTTTAAACAAGGGCAATAATTTTCTACTTAGAGGGCCACTGGTTCATTTTCAGGCTGTGTTTCTGCTTCCCAATCCCTGGGTGGCTTGTATTTTCAATTTCCTGTCCCTCCCTTGCTTCTTACATATCACAATGCTCTGATGTCCCAGACCTGGTTCTTTCTGGCTCTTTGTTAGGAAGTGCTTCTTTGTCTTGATTAAGCAGCAGTGCTAGGCGGCATGTTCCCAAAGAGCCACTGGGGTTATGGTCTCTGTCTGGAAGAACATTCTGTCCATCTTTCCACCTCTGGCCCCACCCTGCTGAGCCAGCAGGTTCGGTGCTAGGTTACTCTGGTATAGACACGAAGAATTGGGGGAGCTTCCCTGCTGAGGTTGCTAAGGGTGTCCCGGGGCTACTGCTGGTCCCTCTGCTTCCCAGCTTGCTCAAGAGTCAAAACCCTCCTGAAACTTTTTAAAACATCCAAGCACCCTCTCGTGGGTCCCTGCTCCTCACTCTCCCCCAAAATAGACCTGGCAGCAGTGAATCCAGATTTTTTTCTTGGCAGCAACAACTTTGTGTCCTGACTTTGTTCCCCTGCCCCTGGTGTCAGGTGATGTTGAAGGCCACGGAGCCTGAGCTGCACTGACCTTTCCCTCAGTCCTGGTACAGCAAAGCCAGGACCGTGCCGGGTGCTGAGGAAGCAGAGGTGATGGTGGTCACAGAGGCGACCCTCATGCTCACACCACCAGCCCGAGCCACGTTCCCCTGCCCTGTCCTCTGGGAGGGGTGGACAGAACTGTGGGGGAAGGACAGGGGGACTGGTGAGCTTGATGGGGTATGAGGTGTCAGGGGCTCCACAAGCACTGGCTCTGCCTCTCCACTACCACCTTCTCCCTTCCTCCAGGTCTCTCCTCTCTGGGGGTTAACTCTTACATCTTGGCAAGATAACAACCCTCCCCTTAAAAAAGATGGAGGGAGAGAAAAGCCCTATACCCAAGGTGACATATAACTTATATTTGGAACCCAAATGTTTCAATGGATGACCAAACATCCTGGTTTGCCTGAGACTAGGACTCAGGGTTTCTCAGGACATGGACAGCTGGTCACCCTGCTTTTGAAAATGAAAAGGTACATGACTATTCATTCAATTTACAATACTTTGATTTTCCTTACGATTTCTTCTTTGACCAATGGATTGTTTAAAGGTGTGCTGCTTAACTTCCAAATATTTAGAAATTTTCTCTAGTTTTTTTATTTCAAGTGCAATTTCATTTTGGTTAGGGAACATTCTTTATATGACTTTTAACCTTTTTCAGTGTATTGAGACTTGTTTTGTCATCCATCATATGGTCTGTTTTGGTGAATATTCCATTTGCAGGAGAAAAGAATGTGTGTTCTGCTGTTGCTGGGTAGAGAGTTCCACAAATGTCAACTAGGTCAAGTTGCTTGACAGCTTTGTTCAGATCTTCCACATCCTTTGTCTTCTTGCTCTACCAGTTACTGAGAATGGGGTAATAACATTTCCAGCTAGAATAGCAAAACAAACCCAAATCCTCTCCTGATTAGAGGGTTCCTGAAATTAACTGTTTGGAGGAAATATGGTAAAATGAACTGACAGTTGTCAAACTGCATTCTAACCTCGCTATGATCCCATCACTGCAGGCTTTAGTGGCTAGAAAGATCTAGCATCTCTGTTTGCTTTGGAAGCTTATTTTTGCCGAGGTTGTTATCACCAAGTAGGCGCCAGAGCTCTGTTCCACTCAGTTCAACTACGGTGAAATTCAGACAATGAACTTGTGTATTCCCCTTGTAAGAACGTCCAAACAGAATGCTTTGCCCTGGCCAGGAGCAAAGTCTAGGCCCCTTTTGATATGTGAGAACTCAAGGAAGCTTTCTCTATTCCCAGACTTGGAGAATTGTGTTGAACTGGAAAATGGATCAGGGAGGCCCACCCGAGGCCAGGCCTCTGGTTTTCTTTCCACTGCACTGTCCACTTCACCGCCCAGTTCCTCCCTGTGGTTGGTTGGGGGAGCTGCTAAAAGGGAGGCCAGAGGGTGGCTTTGCCCTGATGTGTTCCCCACCCTACAGACTCTAGGGAAGAGGCAAAGCTGGTAAAACACAGCAAGGTCCACTCCTGCTCTTGCCCACGACAGAGGACCTTCCGTCTCTCCTCCTTCCTCCAGGTTGCAGGTCTGGCTGCTATGCCTAAATCTCTGTAGGTGTGGAGCCTGGGGCTCTCTGGTCCTTCCTGTCCCCACCCCATGCTGGAACTTGATATCAAAGAGGCTGGAGAACAGAGTGGGTAGTGCTCTCACCCCATCACCCACAGAGAGGTTTCTGGGTCTGACTTCCCTTCTCCAGATGGAAGCATTTGGCCCCTTGGTTCTAATATCCCATGAGCTGTATATCTAGACTGGATTTCTAAACCTGCCTAGAGAGAGACTGAGATTGAGCCATGCTGCTCTCTAAAATTGCCATAATTCTACCTGGCTGTCCTGGGCTTCCCAGGTGGCTCAGTGGTAAAGAATCCACCAGCAATGCAGGAGATGTGGGTTTGATCCCTGAGTTGTGAAGATCCCCTGGAGGAGGAAATGGCTACCCACTCCAGTATTCTTGCCTGGGGAAAATGCCATGGACAGAGGAGCCTGGTGGGCTACAGTCCATGGCATCACAGTTGGACACAAATGAGCGACTAAACAACCACCACCTGGCTGTCCCACAGCTGCTTTCACTCTGGCTCATGCAAGTGCCCTGAGCTGTTTCAGAATTACTAGGTGTGGGGTCTTAATAAAGAGGTTTGTTCTAAAGCAAAAAGTGATTTTGATTCAGCCTGTGTTTAATGCTGTCTATACCCGATCACCATTCAGAATTGCTCCTCCAGTTCTCTCTCTTCTCTCATTTTCACAATCACAGACAAAAACAGGGGTGGAAGATTCCACCTCGATTGTTGCTGTCCTCAAAAGTGGACACTGGAGCAGGAGGCCTGGGTTGAGTTCCTGCTTGTGCTGCTTGCTGGTTGTATGACTTTGGGGAAATCCCTGACCTCTCTGTGCAGTATGAGGTGAGGTATTGTCTCTGAGAGCACCTGTCTCTAGGGTGCAGTGCCTGGTGCTCCCTATGTCTATACAGATGTAATGGATGGAGACAATGATGTCATCACAGGGTGGTGGGAAGAACTCTGAGGCTGGGACTCGGGAGACTTGGCCTGGCTCTGCCTCCTGCTGGGGGTGTGAGGCAGATTCTGAACCTCAGACTGTCTCAGGTCTGGTGGCTGTAAAACTGCAGTGACAGGGGACCCTCCCTCTGGGGTGGTTGTGAAGACCCAGGGAAATGAGCTCGCAGACTGTTTCCCACCCACGCATCAGGCTAAATCTGTTCTCTTCCCCCTCCTTAGGCACACATTCTGGCAGTTCCGCCATGATAACCCCAAGACGCGGGTGGGGAGCCCTCCCCCCGAGGGGCTCCCAGGCTTCAACAGCGGGGTGATGCTGCTCAACCTGGAGGCCATGCGCCAGTCTCCGCTGTACGACCGCCTGCTGGAGCCGGCGCAGGTGCAGCAGCTGGCCGACAAGTACCACTTCCGTGGTCACCTCGGGGACCAGGACTTCTTCACCATGATTGGCATGGAGCACCCCGAGCTCTTCCACGTGCTGGACTGTACCTGGAACCGGCAGCTTTGCACCTGGTGGAGGGATCACGGCTACAGCGACGTCTTCGACGCCTACTTCCAGTGCGAGGGCCACGTCAAGATCTACCACGGGAACTGCAACACTCCGATACCAGAGGCCTAGGCCCCGCCCCGCCTGCCGTGCCCTCGGGCTCAGAATCTGGGCGCCTCTCGGGCAGGCCCGGGACAGCATGTGGACTCCTAGAGAGACACTGCAGGATGTCCTTGTGATCAGGTGCTGTGGCTCTCCCACCCAGGGGTGCTGTCTGAGGCTGCCCCGGGATACCTGGCCTGCACCCCACTGGTGCTCTGGACCTTTTGCCTCCAGGAGCCAGATGTTGTGAAGAACACACACACAGACCTCTTCCGGTGGGCTAGGAAGCAAGCGTTTGAAAAGAAGGAAGAAAACAAAACGGTGCCCCTTGCCTTCAGCCCCCAAAGGCTGGAAATCCTTTAAGAACTGGGCTTTCATAGACCAAATATAAATTTACTTTAAATCGACAAGTGAGACAGAACAAACAGTACTGCTGTAGCTCCTAGTGAGCTCTAAATGCATGAGCCAGGGTTTTACCAACCAACCAGAGTTCAAGCATCCAAAGGAATGCTAGCCTTCTGCACACGCGCTTGGGAGGCTGTGTGGTTAATCTCACAATGCTCCTGGCGCAGGTGTAAAGATCACCACCAACTGTGGCCACATAAGAAACCTGGTCTCATTATTTGAGCCTTCACAGTGTTCATCTCCCAACTGCATCACAGAACCTCATTATCCCTTAATCATCCAAGCCAGCTCCAGCTGACCAGACTCCGCTCAGAGATCAAATCTGCCATCAAGGAACAGTGATTGGCCAGCCCCAAGGACAGGATTGTCTGGATTGGGAAGACTCATTCCAAAGAGGAGCCAGCCCAGCGGTACCTGAATATAACCTTGCGACTTGGCAGGGATGTCACTCTTAGACTTACAAGCATTCTAACCTTTTATTCAGAAGAATCATCCTCATGACTTTATTGCACCAGGTGAGACTCCATACCTTAGAAGAAAATTAGGCTGTCATTTTTTGATTTCTGCTTTCTGAGTTCTCCTATAAGTGAGCTGTAAACATGAAGCCCATAGTGGTCCATTCTGTACAATACAGCTGAAGTCCTTGGGGAAGAAATGTTGGCTTTTCATCTTATATCAGTTTCATTTACTATCTTTATTTTTTTTTCTACCATGAGTGAGAATAGCTAATAAATAATCTTTGAGAACACAATGATTTATGCTGTTTGCTCTCTGATCAGTTTCCTGAAGGACCTGAATCAAGAGTGCGATCAATGTCATTCAGAGTCTCCCTCTCCACATGACTATCTAAGTGTGCTTACAGTGAGTCTCTAGGGCCTAAGGGGGAGAACGTCTGAAGAAGGTTGTATTGGACTCAAAACAGAATCATTTCATTCTAGGTATTGGCAGGCCCGTCTGCTTCTGGGACCAAAACTGCCCCCCATCAGTTCTCATCTGCTTACCCCTAAGTGTCCGGTTACGTCGTCCCCTGATGAAATGGTGCACTTGTCTCTCCTAACTCTCGGCTCTGACAGAACAGGACTGTTCTGTTATGTACTTGACTTCCTAGTTATAGCCACCGAATATTGAATGCCTGCTGTGTGCCAAGCATTGTATTATGTGTGTGATCACACACACTAAGATTCATGAAGGTAATTCAGATTCTAAAATTTATTGTAAGAAAATAACAAGAGATGTGGACAGAGTCATTGTTTATCACAACCTTTTTTATAATAGAAAAAAATTGGCAGTAACAAAATGCTGAATACCAGAGTGGATAAGTAATGTGTGTTATAGCTGTATAATGGAATACTTTAGGCATTACAAATTGTTTTTTGAAAAATAATGCCTTGAAAAATGTTTATAATGTGCTATTAAGAATGCAAAATGTAAAATTATATGTATTGATGATCCTAATATTATTTTTTAAATTACATATATGGTATGTAAATATATTGAGACAGAGCCTGTTCTCTGTTTCATTAGTTCAATGCCTAAAAAAATCATGTTTCAAACACATTAAAAAACAATTATTTTAATGGGGAAAAGTGAATGAAACAGTAGAGCATTTTAGACTCACAATAGCAAAGTATTTTTCCTGCAGTAGTTTCAGTAGTTAAAATGTTTCTATAGCTTGAGTGGACTTTATCATTGCAAGGAAAAAGCAATAAACTGATCCAAATGGGCACAAGCCAAAAAAAATCTTGTTTACCTTTGCGATTACCTACACAGGGGCTTCCCCCTTCTCTGTCTTGAATAACCTGGACCTTACAACTCCATGGTGAACAGCAAAATAACAACAGGAAACCCAGCCAGAACAACAAAGCCATCATGTGCTCCTGAGTTTTTCCACGAGCAACTTTTTGACAAATCCTGGAAGGCTTGTTCATGACTGGGATCCTGTTATAAGCAAGGCAGCCCACCCCAGTATTCTTGCCTGGGAAATCCCATGGACAGAGGAACCTGACGGGCCACAGTCCCAAGGGATCACAAAAGAGTTGGACACGACTTAGCGACTAAATAACAACAAATGATCAATGCAGTGCAAAAATAACTGTGCTGTTTAATTTGCCTTGTGAGTGGAGCGTAAGCCTGTAGGTATGGTTGGAACTGAAGTACAAAAAGAGAACCTTTCTGGGTAGTAGGATTAAGATGCTTTTTAATCTTCATCTGTATTTACTTGTATATTTTCCATAGTGAAACAAACAGTAAAGGCTGTAAAGTTCTAGCCACACACCTTCCCTCCAATTACAGGCAAGGATCATCCTGACCACCTTACAGTTCACCGTTGGCCCTGGTTACTGTCATCCATAAGAAAACAATCTTGGGTAGACAGGCTCTGGGTTTTCTACTTTCCCTATGGATGCCCTAGTTCTCCAAATAAAAAACCTAATAATAGCATCTCCAGACTCTGCTTTCACTTCTGATACTGTCATCTTTTGTGTGTACATAAATGACAATGGCCTTTGGGAGACTTGTGGGCTTATTAAAGAGATTTATTTTTGTATGTGTCAGAACCAAACTACAGCATCCCCCTTTCCATAACATCTCATCAAGGTACAGTGTGCATGCTGGTGCAGGGGGGCTTACCGGCTTAGGGGGCAAGTGCAGCTGGGTTTGGCAGCTGCTTTAACCAAAGACTGCTCGTCATCAGACCAATCTCAGCATGGAGACCCAAGGTTGGGCTGAACATGGAGTCTGGCAGGGCAAGCAGAGATTTCTAAGCAAGCAAGGTAGTACCATAGAGAGACTCTCTCTCCTGAAACAGGCCTGGCTGTGAGCCCATGTTCTCCCCCAACCCCCTTGGCCATCTTGGACAAGCAAGATTGCCTCTTTCCTCATTCACAGACACAGATAACAAGAACTGTCTCCAAACAGTGTTGTTGGAAGCAAAGAGATGTGTAAGGCTGAGAAATAATACATAAATGCAGGGGAAATCTTAAGAGTTACTACTTAAAACACTTTTAAAGTAACAAATGAGCCATTTGGAGTACCTTAAGTGTCATCCCTAAACCCAGTACATGATCAGATGCTTGCTTGTAGGCTGTCCAATTTTTTTTTTTAGCATGCCACTCTGCAGAGGCCTAGATGTGTCCAGGAGGTTGGGGGTCCCTGGGTAAACCCTTTCCCCCTTGGGTCAGTTTTTTCATCTGTGAAAACAAGGGGGTAAAGGGACGAGCCTCAATCTCTGAGCAGCACCCTGCCCTGGCTCTGTTGGGAGTATGTGTCTGCATTCATTGTTGTGCTCAGGGCAGGGAGTTAAAATCAAATGCAGAAACTCCAGACCTCCACTCAGTCACCAACCTTGGGATTATGACCATACAAACTGAAACTTACTCAAAAGGTACTGTTAGCATGCCCCCACCCCTAGAATAAACTGTGGAAAATTCTGAATAGATGGGAATACCAGACCCCCTGACCTGCCTCTTGAGAAACCTGTATGCAGGTCAGGAAGCAACAGTTAGAACTGGACATGGAACAACAGACGGTTCCAAATAGGAAAAGGAGTACATCAAGGCTGTATATTGTCACCCTGCTTATTTAACTTATATGCAGAGTACATCATGAGAAACGCTGGGCTGAAAGAAGCACAAGCTGGAATCAAGATTTCCGGGAGAAATATCAATAACCTTAGATATGCAGATGACACCACCCTTATGGCAGAAAGTGAAGAAGAACTAAAGAGCCTCTTCATGAAAGTGAAAGAGGAGAGTGAAAAGTTTGGCTTAAAGCTCAACATTCAGAAAACTAAAATCATGGCCTCCGGTCCCATCACTTCATGGCAAATAGATGGGGAAACAGTGGAAACAGTGGCTGACTTTATTTTGGGGCTCCAAAATCACTGCAGATGGTGACTGCAGCCATGAAATTAAAAGACACTTACTCCTTGGAAAGTTATGACCAACCTAGATAGCATATTAAAAAGCAGAGACATTACTTTGTCAACAAAGGTCCATCTAGTCAAGGCTATGATTTTTCCAGTAGTTATGTATGGATGTGAGAGTTGGACTATAAGGAAAGCTGAGAGCCAAAGAATTGATGCCTTTGAACTGTGGTGTTGGAGAAGACTTTTGAGAGTCCCTTGGACTGCAAGGAGATCCAACCAGTCCATCCTAAAGGAGATCAGTCCTGGGTGTGCATTGGCAGGAACCAATGAAGCTGAAACTCCAATACTTTGGCCACCTGATGTGAAGAGCTGACTCACTGCAAAAGACCCTGATGCTGGGAAAGATTGAGGGCAGGAGGAGAAGGGGACGACAGAGGATGAGATGGTTGGATGGCATCACTGACTCAATGGACATGAGGTTGGGTAAACTCTGGGAATTGGTGATGCACAGGGAGGCATGGCATTCTGCAGTTCATGAGGTCACAAAGAGTCAGAGACAACTGAGAGACTGAATTGAAAAAAAAAAAAAATGGGATAGGAAAAGAATACAGACAAACTAGGGGGCTGGAATTGCATTTAAAATCCAGAGAAAACCAATTGCCTTCCCTGAGCCCCCGCCCCTCTGCTTATAGCTTACTGATTAAGCTCTGGCAGCTAAAATCTCATCTGAGCTTTCACCTTATGTGACTAGGTCCCAAAGGGCCTCCCAGTCAGAGCTGCTCTAGAGATGGACCCACACCCCCATGGGTCTCACCCTGGATGGGTGGTCTGAGCCTTGAGCCCCCGACCTGGGAACCCAGTGGAGGTGTCTCGGGACACACTGAGTGGACTAGTTACCCCCTGAAGTGCCTTTAAAGATCAGAAACCTTTCTGCAGTGAAGGCTTCTTTAACTGGGCCTGGCTCGGCTCCCAGGGTGTCTCCAGGTGTACCTCCATTCTGAGGGAGATCTGTCTGGTCCATCCAGACCCTGCAGCTACGTTGAGCACCCCACATACTCAGTGACTTAGAGGCCTGCTGCCATCTCCAACACCCCCTTCCCTGATGGGATTTTTTCCAGTCCTCCCCTGAGCCTCGCTTCCTGCACACAGGCCTGAGCAGGATCATGAAACATGGAGCCTGGGGTGTTTCTGGCTCCAGTGTGGAGACCCTCTGGGTGCCAAAATCAAGTCAAAAACAAACAGATAATTTGAACAGATTGATTGCCAGAAGTGAAATTTAATCTGTAATTTTAAAAAAACCCTGTAAACAAAAGTCCAGGACCAGATGGCTTCACTGGGGAACTCTACCAAACATACAAAGAACTTACCCTGATCCTTCTCAAACTCTCCCAAACGATTGAAGAGGAGGGAACACTCCCAAAGTTATTCTATGAAGCCACCCTGATATAAAACCAGATAAGAGACACTACAAATAAACAAAATCACAGGTCAATATCTTTGATGAAAATAAATGAAAAATTCTCTACAAAATATGAGTAAACCAAAGCCAACAATACATAAAAGGGATCATAAACCATGATCTAGCTGGATTCATACCAGGGTTGCAAGAATGGTTCAACGTATGCAAAATCAATGTGACAGACCACATCAACAGAAGGAAAGACAAGAATCATACCAAGCTGCCCTGGGAAGAACCCAGTGTCCCACCCCACCCCACATTACAGCATCCTGCCATCTCTCAGGAAGGCCTCCTCTCACATCCCAGGCAGCCAGGAAGCTCCAGCCCTCTAGACCTCATCCAGCCTGGGCCTGGCACTTCCCACAGCACAGAGTATGCCTTTCTCCAAAACACAAAGCCAGGCTAAGAGTTCCCACTAGATGTGTGTAGAATTTCTGTGTTTGAAGGCGTGCTGTCAGAGATGTAGGTAATCCTCTTTTGTTAGCAACAGTCTGAGCCATAAAGTGGCAGAGATGTCTGTAATCTTCCAAGGCTAAGTGAACACATGCTTTGAAAAATATAAGTCCGTGTTCATAGTCACGGACAGGCAACTTCACAGGTTTTGGATCCATCTCGTCCCACCTTTCAAGAAAACTAACCTTATCTTTAATCCAGAAAGCTGTGACAACTCCCCTCCCTTCCAGCATCCCTCTCAGGGCCCCTGTGGCCTCTCCTGTCCCCCCTGCCTTCCCAGGCCCAGCCTTCTTCCCCAGGGACCCCCAGGACCTCCTGTCACCCCATGTGCTTTGAAACTTCCCATCTGTGGCTCCCACCATCTCACCCTGTGTCCAAACCCCTGTGTGCTGCAATCGAACACCACTCCCCACCTCTCTCTACAGGGCTTCTGCTGCCCCCTCCCCACCACTACCCTGCAGGAAGCAGGCTCTGAGGTGGAGGCTTATGTGCAAGAGGCTCCCTGGGGAGAGTTCTGTGGGAGCGGAGGGGAGCAGGACCAGGACAGGCAGGGAGAAGCTGGGTTGTGAGACGGTCATGGGAAAGCCTCAGCCAGTCCCACACAGAGTTCTGGAGCTGGGGCCCTGGGCCCTCTCGCAGAGGAGCCCTGGTTGGAGCCTGGTGGTAGGGCCTTCAGCCCTTTTCCATCAAGTCACAACACGGGCTGCCCCAGGGGGAGTCTGAGCAGCACACCAGTGTCCACTCTGGAAGCCCTAACCCTGCAGCCCAGCTGCCCACAGCCCTCCTCCTGCATCTTTTTCCTCGGCTTTCCTCTGAACTACCCTTTCCTCTTTCTCTCCAAGTCCTGCAGTTGGGGGCATTACCTGCTTCAGCTGTGCCTTCTTCTGGATTTCCTGGCCCCTTTGTCTGAGCAAAAGCCCAGGCTCCCTGATGACACTGCCCTGCTGTTACAGCCCAGCTTGCTCTGCAGTGCCAGGCCAGTCCTATGGCAAAATCAGGGAAGGTCATCTGCTGGGAGCAAGGCCATGCCTACTGTCCCTTCCCTCCAGACTCGAATCCCTGTGAGAGCCCAGTGGCCCACCTGCCTCTGTGCTTTCAAGACATAAGTGTGGCCCAAGGTTGTAGGGACACCACTTGGCAGGAAGAGCAAGACCTTGGCCATCTTGACAGGTGGGGGTGCTCTCCGAAGTTCAGAAACCCCCTCAAACAAAGGAGGCATCTGCCATTGTCAGGGATGATGTCAGAGTTGTGAGCCTCTGCTGGGGCTGCATCCTGCTCATTGGAGGGGGTCAGACAGAAGAACAGTTCTGTACAGAGAGCATGGGCTTTGGAGGAGGGGCATCCAAGCTGATACCCCAGTGTGACACTGTTCATCTTTCTGTGTCATGGATATTTACCAAACCCCCACTGTGTGTTAGATGCTGGGGTCACAGTGGCGAAGAGCATGAGCCAGTCCCCACTCCAACAGAAGTCTTCACACTGAGGCAGTCTTAATGCCATGGGTGCTCTTAGAGGGAGCTATGGGTGCATACAGAGGGGTAACCTAGGATCCAGACTAGAGGTAAGGGATGCAGCTTGGAGGACTCAATAAGAATCCCAACTCCTAGTGAGAGAGAGCTTGGCTGTGTGGCCTTGGGGAACATACTTGACCTCTCTGAGACTCCCAGTTATACCCATCTGATGGCTGCTGTGAGGACTAAGTGAAATAACGTAGTATCATAGTCTCAGGTCGCAACTCATGGGCCAGCATTCCAGTGGTGGTCCATGGTGGCTATTACTACTATAAATAAAAGGAGCTACCACTTTCTAGGTCTGAGCTCTGCGGGTAAGTATGAGCTAAGAACTTTGTTCTCTCTGGGGTTTGGGTGCTAGGATTCTCAGTCTTGCCCCACACAGCCACCAACTTGCCATGTGACCCAGAGCAACTTACATCCCACCTCTAATCTTACTTGCATCCTTCGTAACAGAAAGGAGTTGTACCAGAGTCTGTAATTCAATGCCTAGCTGGAACCCAAGTTGGGGAGGAGGGATCAAGATGGTGGAGTAGAAGGGTGTGGAGCTCACTTCTCCCCATAAACGTATTTTTTTCTAAATGTACATGTGGTGTACACCCATGGCTGATTCATGTGAATGTATGACAAAAACCACCACAATATTGTAAAGTAGTTAGCCTCCAATTAAAATAAATTAAAAAAATTTTTTTAAATGTACATGTGGAATGATTCTCCGAGAAAACACTGGAAACTGGCAGAAGAACTCTCATAAAAACAAAGCTGCAAGAAAGATCTCCACGTAACCAGGTAGGGAAGAAAAAAAAACATCAGGACGGGGCCAAATCCCCTAGGAGGGATCTATAAAAGAGAGACGCTCCACATGGGCAGGCCCTGGCCCTGGGGAGCCCCCTTGCCTGTTGGGAGGTCCAGTGGGACAGATAGAGGAGCTGGGGTGTATGCTGGCTTACTCATAATCAGTGTGAAGACAGACTAGTGCTGACAGCTGCAGCCTATCCAGAATGCCTGCCAGACTGGCTGCTAGTAAATGCAGTTGCTAGGTGCTGAATCTCCGGCAAATGGGCCCTGGAGGACTCAGTTTAGCTACATGGAGACAGCCCAGAGGGCCTAGGGTGTGATCTAGTCTGAGCCTCAGAGCTCACCATCAGCACGCTCATGGCAGGGGCAGACTTTCTTGGTATGCACGTAGTGGGGGCAGGTCTGGCTACATCCAGCTTTGTCAGAACACATACCAGGTGGAGCCAGTCTCAGGTCTCCAGGACAGCCCCTGGGGGGTGTATGCAGTGGTTCAGCCTCTCCCACCCCACACCTCAGCTTGAAGTCACACCTGGGGCACACATGTCTTGGGTGAAACCTGCCAAGGAGGCAGCAGCACCTACCACTTCAATTCCTGTAGCCACAGCACCCTAGCCCCCAGCACGAACCTATCCACACCACAGCCTAGCACTAGGTTCAGACAAACACAATGGAGAAATGGACATGACCTTGGGCAGCTTCTGGACAGAACCATGGATGCTGCACAAGTGGCATATGGGTTCTGTGACCACACAAGATTCACCTGCTTCAGTGACTGTCTCTGTTCAGACAGAGCATGCATTCAATGGCAACAGAGCCTTGTGGCTTCTACTCCAATAACTTGGGAGCAGACCCCTACCCCTGACAGGGCTACAATAGCCACAAGGGAAAGAGGAGGCCCTGCCCAACATCCATTGCAGGCTCTGGTGACTGCAGTGCCAATCACACCTGTCACTAAGGGAGGTGATGGCCAGCACACTCTGAGGAGAGACCTGGCTGGCATCCATCCCCAAACAGCCCTTGCACCAAAAATACTGGACTCACACCATCAACACAGGGATGGTCCCACATGAAAACAGCTTTTCAAGACCACAGTAGGTAACCATTTCTTCTAAATTCAAAGAGACAGAGGAAAGTTAAGTAAAATGAAAAAGTGGAGGAACTACTTTTGTCAATTAAAATGGAAAAAATTAAGGAAAAGATTCTAAAGCCAGCAAGAGAAAAACAGTCAGTTTTTCTCTTGGGAGAAAACTGGAACCTCAAAAAAAAAAAAAAAAAACCAGCTACTTCTCTATAGAAATTTGAAGGCCAGAAGGGAGTGGCGTGTTATATTCAAAGTCTTGAGAGGGAAACAGGTAACCTGGGATACTCTACCCAGCAAGATTATCATTTAGAATAATCAGAAAGAGAAAGAATTTCTCAGACAAGCAAAAACTAAAAGAATACAACAATACTACATCTTCCCTACAAGAAATATTAAAAGATATTTTCTAGTTAGAAAAGAAATAAGAATCTATAGGAAAGGGAAAATCACTATAGGAAAGGCAAATTAATATAAAGGATTGTTGTTACTTAGTCGCTCATTTGTGTCTGACTCTTTTGTGACCCCCGTGGACTGTAGCTCTCTGTGCATGGGGTTTTCCAGGCAAGAATCCCAAAGTGGCTTGCCATTTCCCTCTCCATGGGATTTTCCTGACCCAGGGGTCAAATCTGTGTGTCTGCCTCTCCCGCATTGCAGGTGGACTCTTTACCACTGAGCCACTGGGGAAGTCCCGTAAAGGATTGAAGATCACTTAAATAAGCCAGTACCTATGTTAAAAAGTAATCAAAATTGTTCAAGCTATGATAACCACAATAGTAGCAAAAGGATAAGCATGAAGATGTAAAGTAGGACATCAGAAGCACAGAATGTGGGGGAGAGGAGTAAAAAAATATAGATCTTTTAGAATGTGTTTCAACCTAAATGATTGCCAATCTAAAGTGAGTAGATTTAGTTATGGATTAATATACTTTAAAACCTAATGAATGGGACCTAATTAAACTTAAAAGCTTTTGCATAGCAAAGGAAACCATAAACAAGACAAAAAGACAACCTAAGGAATGAGAAAAAATATTTGTAAATGATTCAGGCAACAAGGGGTTAATATCCAAACTATACAGGGACTTCCCTGTCAGTCCAGTGGTTAAACTTTGTGCTTCCAATGCAGGGGGCTCAGGTTCAATCCTTGGAGAGCTAATATACCACTCTCTGTGTGGTATGACCAGTAAACACACACACACATATATATATGCACACATACACACAGAGCTCATACAACTCCGTATCAAAAACAATCTAGTCAAAGAATGGGTAGAAGACTTAGATATTTCTTCAAGGAAGACATGCAAGTGACCAACTGGCAATGAAGAGATAATTAATTTCTCTAATTATTAGAGAAATGCAAATAAAAACCATAATGAAGCAACACCTCACACCAGTCAGAATGGCCATCGTCAGAAAGTCTACAAATGATAAATCCTGGTGAGGATGTGGACAAACTGTTGGTGGGAATGTTAAGCTGGTGCAGCCACTATGAAAAACAGTATGGAAGTTCCTTAAAAAACTAAAACTAGAACTACCATATGATCCAGCAATCCCACTCCTAGGAAAGATGAAACTCTTAATTTGAAAAGATACATGCACACCAGTGTTCATAGCAATACTATTTACAGTAGCCAAAGCAAGGAAGCAACCTAAATGTCCATCAACAGATGAATAGATAAAGAAGATGTGGTATGGAATATTACTCAGCCATAAAAAGAACAAAATATTGCCATTTGCAGAAACATGGACAGATTTAGAGATTATCATACTAAGTGAAGTAAATCAGGCAGAGAAAGGCAAATATTATATGATATTACTTATATTTGGAGTCTGAAAAATAATACCAATGAATATACATACAAAACAGAAGAAGACTCACAGACATAGTAAACAAACTTATGGGACTTACCTGGTGGTACAGTGGATAAGAATCATCCTGCCAATGAAGGGGACCCAGGTGTGATCCCATCCCTGGTCTGGGAAGATTCTACATGCCATAGGGCAACAAAATTTGTGTGCTACAACTACTGAGCCCGTCCACCTAGAGCGTGTGCTCCACAACAGGAGAAGCCACTGCAGTGAGAAGCCCATGTACCACAATGAAGAGTACCCACTGCTCGCTGCATCTAGAGAAAGCCCACGGGCAGCAACAAAGACCCAGAGCAGCCAAAAATAAATGAAAAGAAAACAAACTTATGGTTACCAACATGGAAAGGGAGGGGGATAAATTAGGAGTGTGGGGTACAAAATTAACAGATACAAAATGCTAAGCATAAAATAGATATGCAACAAAGATTTAGTGTACAGTACAGGGAACTATATTGAATCTTGCAAAGACCTACAACAGAAAATAATTTGAAATATATATATATACACATATACATATATCTGAATCACTTTGCTAAAGACCTAAACACAATATTCTAAATCAACTATACTTTAATAAATACATGAAAATAAAATACAACCTGGCATCTTCTTATTCTAGGGAGTCACCAAGTCAGGGGGAAGACCCTAGGCAGAGAGTCTGGGTGAGGCAAGTGGGGTAGAGCTGACTATCCTTTACCTACCTATTCAGTGGGGGGGTCTGAAGCCTGCAGTTGCAGTCACTTGGTACCAAAAGGGAAGGAAGTAGAAAATATATGAAGTGCCTCAGTCTGTGGGATTGCCTTCATGGGAAGAGCCTGATTTGACTTTCTAGTCAACAGCCTCTGAAGATGAACAAACGGCCCAGTCCCGTGTTTCCCCAAATGAGCCCAAAGTCCGCATGGCTCTGTCTTTAGGCCCCTTCCTTCTCCTTGCTCCCTTTCTTCCTTCCCACTCTCTGCTCCTCCATAACGGCTCAGCTCAGGGCTGGAGGAAGCCTTCTCTGAACCACATCTGAAATTAGATATCCCTCCTCTGTCACCACCAGACTTGTACATCCCTCCATAACAATGTGGAGAATTTCGTGTGTCAAGGATTTCTTGTGAGAGACAGCAGTCATGCTGAGCAGTGGGCGCCATCTCCTGCACTGCAGGTGTGAAGGAGGTCCGTGATCCTCTGACTGGGAGCATCCTATAGCTCCTGGCTCAACCTGCAGAGGGAAGCAGGAGTCCAGGAGCCCCTCGGCAGGCAGCTGTGAGGCATGGACTATTGGGGGAAAGGACAAAGAAGTGCTAGGACCTGTTTTAAGAGTCATGAGTGAGAGATCCAGAGCACGGGGCGGGGGTGGGGAGGGATGCCAAGATGTGTGAGGAGTTTGCCAGAAAGTGTAAGAGATGGAGACACTGGTGGCAGGGGGTTATGAATGGGATCACCTTCCCCTCTTTTCATGAACATAAATAGAGATTGACCTTGCTCTTGCATTTAATTTTGGCTGCTGGACCACATAATGGGAAATGCCACAGAAGGCTGGGTCATGTGGCACCCACGGTCTGTTGCCCAGACACCACTGTGATCTTGCTGCCTTGTCAGTCTTCCAACTCTGCCAGTAATCTGTGCACACCTGGAAGGCAGGAACCTTGGCACCCTTGTGCTCCCAGCACCTGACACAGTGCCTGGCACATGGTGGCTGCTCATTCAGTCTTTGTCATTTGACTGCATGAATAAGTAAACACCATGCTCACGACTTGAGTAGCAAAGAGAAATGACACCAGTAGATTTGGGGAGTGAGAGGGAAGAGTGGAGAGAGGCCCAGAGTTGCCCATATCACAGAATCCCAGTTAGGGCCAAAGGAAGGGATGGGAGGGCACTGGGCAACTGGGAGGACATAGACTTAGAGCTGAACTGGGGGAGATGGGTGGAGGCCCAGGAGTCAACAACACTCAAGGCAGGAAACCTCCCTCTGTGTCCCCATTTAATGAATACCCTGTGCTTATATTAGTCCTTTCATCAAGCTAAATGAGTTCCTGGGACTCAACGGTCCCTGTGGCCACTCTTTTGCCCACAGAATTCCCAGTATCTGACTGGAGGATGCCATCAAACGTTCTATTAGCCCTGCTCACTAGGACCAAGGAGGATGCGCCTAAGGTGCAGGTAGAGTGGGAAAGAGATGCTTAGAGAGGTAGTGAGCTCCATGTCACGGAGGTATGCTAGCAGAGGCTTGCAGTCTCTTGTGAGAGGATATGAGATGAATGTTGAGCAATAGATGGGAGCTCACATAGCCTGACCTCTGTGTCCTGATAACCCTGGGATTCTTGATCTCTGAGTTCCTTCTCTGCCCTTTACAACTAACCACATTGACACCTGAGCATTTTCAGGTTCCAGTTCTGGACGCTCTGCCTACTTCTAGGAAGGAGACTCCTCTCAAAAGACTGTAAAGGAAGGAAACTCCTCTCAAAAGACTGTAGGACCACGATCGAATGAAAATCCCTGCCATACTCTCATCACTCTCCCTCCCCCACTTTCCATGTGGTAATCCCAACTTCCTGTACAAAGTACTATTGAAGGTCACACTGGGCATCCCAGAGGTAAACAGAAACCCGGGAGGGGTGGGGGGGATGGTTTGGGGAAGAGGCATCAGGCTGGGCTTGGCCTGAAAGGTGGTGAAAAGGGGCTTGATGCAAACTTATGCTGCTGCAGGGATTTGATTGTGGTTCCACTCCCAGATCAAGATACACATGTGGGCAGAAACCCTGAGAAGGGAGGTGGATTAGTAAAAGCCACATTAGAAAGAAAAGGCAATATCCTTTAAGAAAAAATTACAGTCAACATTTTTAAAAAGATTAATGATCTCTGCAAAATGGAGAAAGAACAATCCTGACCCAACCAAGATAATAGATACCGTGTCAGACGATGTTTCCTGTGATTTTTCTTAAAAAATGTCATCAACAAACACTACAGGTGCTCTGGACCTGAATCCAGGAAGTCTTTGGTCACAGACCGACACCAGGTTGACTTAAGTCCTCTGGGTTCAGCTTGCAGGGGTAGTGCAGTAGCCCCGCAAGCCTCAGGTCTGGGGTGTGTAACTACTATAGACACACCACCCAGCTGCTTCTTGCTGGACAAATGGCAGCAGGGCTTTCTCTCTGAAACAATGGTGTTAAACTCAGTTACCCTCTTCTCTTCCCAGCCTTCCTTTCACTTCTACTCGCTCTTGGGATAAATGGAGCTACTGGGGAAGTATGCAAATGCGAGCCTTTCTGTACACGTTCAGAAGACTTCATGGTTCATAAACAAGTCCTTAGAGAGGGGCTTCACTTTCACAACTTCATTTAGCTTTACAGCTGTGTGTTTTTATCTCCATGGTACATATAAGGAAAAGGGAATCTCAGAGAGGTCAAGTTCTTTGCTTAAGCTCACCTAGCTTGAAAGTCATAGAACTGGTACAATAGCAAAGGACTCCTGGCTCCCAACTATTCTCTCATTCACCAAGTCTTTATTTGGTTCCTACTGTGTATCACATACTGTTTGAGGCACTAGAGATATAGTAGTGATCAAGACAGACACAGTCCCTGCCTTCATGGAGCTTCTCTTCTAAAGGGAAGAGATAGATGATAAAGAAAGAAACCAATAGACAAACAAGATCATCTTTCACAGTGGTGAGTGGAATAAAGGGGATTTGATAGATAGTTACTGTAGTGGGAAGGTCTTCCCTGTAGGTCAAACAGTAGAGAATCTGCCTGCAATGCAGAAGACCCAGGTTTGACCCCTGTGTCGGGAAGATCCTCTGGAGAAGGGAATGACAATCCACTCCAGTGTTCTTGTCTGGAGAACCCCATGGACAGAGGAGCCTGGTGGGCTACAGTCCATGGGGTCACAAAGAGTCGGACACGACTGAGCGACTAACACTACCACTACTACTACTGTAGTGGGAGGTGCTGCTTTCGAGAGAATGGGCAGGGAAATAGGTGCCATCTGAACCAGAAACTGAACACAGAAGAGGCAGCCCTGTGAAATCTAGGGGAGGAGGATGCCAGGCAAAGGGAACAGCAAGAACAGAGGCACCAAGGAAGGACCATCAGAAGGTCACAGTAGCTGAGGACACAGAGGAGGGCTGAGGAGGGACGGGGATCAGAATGAGAGGTCATTATCAGGATGGCCTCATCAGGTACTGGAAGGAGTGAAGTTTTTATCCAAAGTGTGATGGGAAGAATTTGAGTCAGGGAGGTGACATGATCTGGTCATTGTATAGAAAGTAGATTACAGGTGGGCAAGTATGTCAAGAGGAAGACCAATTAGGAGGTGATAAAGTAGCTTAGGCAAATGGTGACAAAAATATGGAGGCTTGGGTTGGTGACCAGTTAAGGTAGAATAAGAAATCAAAGAACAAGATTTATTTTTAAGGGGAAGCAGCCAGGTCTTGTCAAGGAGAAGGGCTGCAGACAGGCTGGGATGAATAAAAGAGGGGGATTACAACTTGTGTTTTTGGCTCGAGCAATTTGCTAGATGCCTTTATTAAGATGGGGCTTCCCAGGTGGCACTAGTGGTAAAGAATCTGCCTGCCATGCAGGAGACCCAGGTTCAATTCCTGGGTTGCGAAGATCCCCTGGAGAAGAGAATGGCAATCTAGTATTCATGCCTGGAGAATTCCCAGGACAGAGGAGCCTGGCAGGCTATAGTCCGTGGGGTCGAAAAGAGTTGGACACGATTGAGCAACTTTTACTTTGTTAAGATAGAGAAGACTTAGAGAGAAGCAGTCCTTTTATTTTTTTTAGGGGAGCAGAAAAAATCATGACTTGGTGATGACAAACATGAGATTTTCTTTAAAAAACGTAAGTTTCAAGCATACTGCCAGAGTTGAGGGGAGAGATCAGTTATGGGCCATCCATCTGAGAGTCAGATTTGTGGTTTCAGAAAGGCTAAGTGAGGACATATTGTATTCCTTTGTCTCTTCCAAAACAAAAACCTAGAATAGAACTCTAAGTCTGATGAAGCAAGGAGATGTCTGTAAGTAGACAGAGGGACGAGGAATAATTTACCAGCTAGGAGAAAGCCCAAGTCTCAGTGTCTGAAGGCAGAGGGTACCAGCATGAAGGGGTTTGGTCCACCTGGCAGAACCCCTGTGAGGAAAAAGAGTGGGAGGCACTAGTTAGGAAAGATGGGAGTGGAGTCAGGGAAACAGTGCTGAAAACAGGGAGGGGATTTTGAAAATCTGTGTAAAGAGAAGTAGTCCTTGCCCAGATCCCCACCAATGAGTACCCCTTCCGCAATCTGGCAGGAGACTGGAACTTTGTTTTCTGAATAATGAACCAGGGAGAGCTGAGAGGAGAGTGGGAGGGCAGTGATGAAACCCTAAGGACCACAGACTAAGCAAGAATCTGCAACCTGACAGATGAGCCTGCCCCAACCTTTTCCCCAAAGCTAGGGGTCTAACTTGGGCAGGCAGGGGGAGGAGAAGCTTTGCATTCTCCAGAGAAACTCAAGTGCCCAGGAATACCTGCAGCTACTGACTTTGGGGGCCCTGAGTGGAAATACCATGGACCACTTGATCACCCCACAAAGCGGCTGGCCAGTCTCCTAATTCCACCTGTGCCTGAGTTTCCCATAACATTTGGACACAAAGGCACAGTCAAGTTCCAGCAAATATTTGAGAGAAACCTCCAACATAAAACACAGAGATCAAAACAATCAGGAAAAAGCCACCTGGAAGAAACAGATAATACCCAGAGATAAAGAAAAAGTCAAAATTAATGAAAAGATGAGATGGTACTGAATTCATGAGACACGAATAGAAGCTATTTTTAAAAGGAACAGCCAGAGATCATAACATATTCTTGGCAATTAGAAATGATACTAAAATAAAAAATTTAATAATAGGGTTGGATGATACATTTGGGAAAAGTCACCAGAAAATGGGAGGGGGTGGGAAACAAAGGTAGAAAGCAGTAAAGTCTGTTTTAATTAGATGGTGTATGCAGATGACATACTACATTTGAAAACCCTAAAGACTCAATATAAAAGCTATTAAAAGTAATAAATGAATTCAGTAAGGTAGCAGGATCCAAGATTAACATACAGAAATCTGTTGCATTTCCTTATGCTATTTATAAAAATATCAGAAAGAGAAAGTAAGAAAACAATCTCATTTAAAATTGCATCAAGGGCTTCCCTGGTGACTCAGTGGTAAAGAATACGTCTTCCAATGCAGGAGAAACAGGTTCAATCCCTGATCCGGGCAGATTCTGCATGCCTCAGAACAACTAAGCCCATGTGCCATAACTATGGAGCCTGTGCTCTAGAGCCCAGGAGCCCCAGCTGCTGACGCTTGAGTACCCTAGAGCCCATGCTCCATAGCAAGAGAAGCCACAGCAATGAGAAGCCTGCACACTGCCAGTAGAGGGTAGCCCCCACTCACCGCAACTAGAGAAAAGCTTGAGGCAGCAATGAAGACCCAGCATAGCCAAAAATAAATAAATAAAATTATGAAATAAATAAAATTGCATCAAAAGTTAAAATACATAGGAATGAACCTAATCAAGCCAGTGGAAGACCTATATGCCAAGAACTATAAGATATTGATAAATTAAATTGAAGATGATTCACAGAAATGGAAAGATATCCCATGCTCTTTAATTTGAAGAAATAATATTATTAAAATGGCCAAGCTACCCAGAGCAACCTACAGATTTAATGTGATCCCAATCAAATTACCCATGACATTTTTCACAGAACTAGAACAAACAATCCTAAGATTTATATAGAACTAAGAATTGGAATATTTCCTGCCATGTCAATAAACAAGAATGTCATGGTCATCAGTGATTTCAGCTCTCCAAGGCACTAGAGAAGGAGACTATCTGTGATCAGCAGCCATAAAGCTGAAGCACTGAGGAACTCAGGATGTGAAAACACAGGATACTGGCCCCAGATACCTGAAATGCATATGAAAGGAATGATTTGAGTGAGCCCAGACTCTTGCATCTTCCCATACACAGAAAAGCACTAAGTTCCTTAACTTGAGATATCTTGTTCAGTTGTGTCTGATTATGACCAGGCTTCCAGCACACCAGGCTTCCTTGTCCTTCACCATCTCCCAGAGCTTGCTCAAACTCATGTCCATTGAGTCAGCAATGCCATCTGACCATCTCGTCCTCTGCCGTCCCCTTCTCTTTAATTCACAAAAATACTTTTGATGTTCAGACTGTCTGCCCCTTGTTGCAAACTTCTATATAACTTGATTCCTCCCCTGCCTCCTCAGAGCAGTTCTCTCAGGGTTACCTGAGATGCTGTCTCCCAAGCTTAAAGTCCCCAAAATTTCCTCTAAATAAAACATAACTCTCAACTCATAGGTTGCAAATATTTTTTAAGTCAACAGAAAAAATACTGACTTTTTTGGTCAATAAAATGTCCAGAATTGCCAAAGTAATCCTGAGAAAAAAGGAACAAAACTAGAGACACAAGACTCCCAGCCTTCAAGCAATATTACAAAGCTACAGTTATCAAAGCAACATGATATTGGCAAAAACAGACATATGGATTAATGGACTAGAACAGCGAGACCAGAAATAAAGCCACACAACTATGGTCAACCAATCTTTGATGAAGGAGGCAATATACAATGGAAAAAAGACAGTTTCTTCAGCCAGTAGTGTTGGGATAGTTGGGCAGCCACATGTAAATCAATGAAGTTAGAACACACCCTCATAGTATGCTTCCTTGGTGGCTCAGACAGTAAAGCATCTGCCTGTAATGTGGGAGACCCAGGTTTGATCCTTGTGTCGGGAAGATATCCTGGAGAAGGAAATGGCAACCCACTTCAGTATTCTTGCCTGGAGAATTCTGTGGACAGAAGAGCCTGGCGGGCTAGAGTCCATGGGGTCATAAAGAGTTGGACACGACTGAGCAACTAGCACTTTTCATACTATACACAAAAATAAACTCGAAAGAGGTTAAAGACTTAAATATGAGACATGACACCGGGCTTCCCTGGTGGTCCAGTGGTTAAGAATCTGCCTTGCAATGCAGGGGACAGAGGTGTGATCTCTGAGGACCTAGAGATCCGGGAAGATCCTGAATGCCACGAGCAACTAAACCCATGTGCCACAACTACTGAGCCTGTGCTCTAGAGTCTCTGAGCTACAACTACTGAGCCCACGTGCAGCAACTGCTGAAGCCAGTGCACCCTGGAGCCTGTGTTCCTCATCAAGAGAATCCACTGCAATGAGAAGCCTGCACACTGCAACTGGAGGAAGCCCACAGCAGCAAAGAAGACCCAGTGTAACCAAAAATTAATAAATAAATGAATATTTAAAGACATGACACCATCAAACTCAGAAGTAAACATAGGCAAAATATTCTGACATAAATTTTACCAATGTTTTCTTAGGTCAGTCTCCCAAGGCAATAGAAACAAAAGCAAAAATAAATAAATGGGACTCAATCAAACTTACAAGCTTCTATACAGAAAAGGAAACCAAAAACAAAGCAAAAAACAACCTACAGACCGGGAGAAAATACTTGCAAATGTTGAGACTGACAAGGGCTTAATTTCAAAAATATACAAACAGCTCTTATAACAACAACAACAAACAACCCAACTGAAAAATGGGCAGAAGACTTAAATAGACATTTCTTTAAAGAATACATACATGTGGTCAACAGGCACAAGATGCTAATTATTTTATACGATAATAATTGATATAATCAACATTGCGAATTATTAGAGAAATGAAAATCAAAATAACAATGAGGTAGTACCTCACACCAGTCAGATTGGCCATCATTTAAAAATCTAAGAAAAGCAAATGCTAGAGAGGGTGTGGAGAAAGGGGAACCCTCCTGTACTGTTGGTGGGAATGTAAATGGTATAGCCACTATGGAAAGCAGTATAAAGGTTCCTCAAAAAACTAAAAATAGAGCTACCATATGATCCAGCAATCCCACTTCTGGGCTTATAATCCAGATAAAACAATAATTCAAACAGGTACATGTACCCTTGAGACAGGAGGCAGATTGGGCCCCCCAGGGTAGAGTAATCGGAGATTTATTCTCTACTGACCGGAAATGCCAAGACAAGAATAGTAGGGCAATTAAGGGAAGAGGCTGGACCCTGCCCAGATCACATATTCTCGTTCTAAAGTCAGGAGACCTCTCCAATCACACATGCACAGAAAAAGCTTCTTGAAGGCCAAAGGGAGTCATGTCAAGGGATGTTCTACTTAGATGCCTTTTTGGTAGGATCCATCTTGGCTAAGAGATGTGTGCTCACACATGGAAGGATCCTGAGATACACCAAATATGGACTGTGAACCAAATCAAAGTGATTGGTCAAAGGAAAACTGGAAGAAATGCCCCTAAATAAGTGATTTAAACTTCCAAGTGGGTGCAGCCAACTCAGGGACTCTCCCTGTGAGTCTGCCCACATGTCTAGCCACACATACTGTACTCTTTTTCCTCCTAAGAAATACTTTACTTGCTTCACTACTTTTTGCCTTTGTGGAGATTCTTTTCTACAAAGCTGAAGGGCCAGGGCCCTTGTCACCGACCACTATCTAGTGGCTAGGATCTACTGCTTTCACCACCTTGACCTGGCCCAGTCTCTGGTTGGGAACCAAGCCCCCACTCCAAGTCATTGCAGGCCAAGGCCATCCAAGATCACTCGTATGTTCATAGCAGCACTAGTCACAAGAGCCAAGACATGGAAGCAACCTGGATGTCCATCAACAGATAAATGGATAAAGATGTAGTAATATATATATATATATATACACACATACACACAAAATGGAATAATATGCAGCAATAAGAAATGAAATAATGTCATTTGCAGTAACATAGATGGACCTAGAGATTATCATAGTAAGTGAAGTCAGAGAAATACAAATATTATATATCACTTATATGTGAAATCTAAAATATGACACAAATGAACTTATTTGCAAAACAGAAACAGACTCACCAACATAGCAAATGAACTTGTGGCTGCCAAGGAGCGGAGATGGGGGGGTGGGTGGAAAAGGATAGAATTGGGAGTTTAGGGTTAGTAGATGTAAACTATTATATGTAGAATGGATAAACAAGGTCCTACTGTATTACACAAAGAGCTCTATTTAATATCCTGTGATAAACCATAATGGAAAAAAAATATTTTCAAAAAATGGGACTTCCCTGGTGGTACAGTAGATATGAATCTGCCTGCCAATGCAAGGGCTGCTGCAGCTATGTCCCTTTAGTCGTGTCCAACTCTTTGCAACTCCATGGACTGTAGCCCGCCAGGCTCCTTCTGTTCATGGGATTCTCCAGGCAAGAATACTGGAGTGGGTTGCCATTTCCTCCTCCAGGGAATCTTCCCAACCCAAGGATTGATCCTGCATCTCCTGCAGCTCCTGAATTGCAGGCAGAGTCTTTACTGCTGAGCCACCGGGACATGGATTCAATCCCTGGTCCAGGAAGATTCCACATGACTCAGAGCAACTAAGCCCGTGTGCCACAACTACTGAAGCCTGTTCCCCTAGAGCCTGTGCTTTGCAGAAGAGAAGCCACTGCAATGAGAATCCTGAACACTGCAACGAAGAATAACCCTCATTTACTGTAACTAATAGTAGTTTTTCCAGTAGTCATGTATGGATGGGAGAGTTGGATTGTAAAGAAAGCTGAGCACCAAAGAACTGATGCTTTTGAACTGTGGAGAACTTCTTTTCTGTGGAGAACTGCTTTTGAACTTCTTTTGGAGATGACTCTTGAGAGTCCCTTGGACTGCAAGGAGATCCAACCAGTCCATCTTAAAGGAGATCAGTCCTGGGTGTTCACTGGAAGGACTGATGTTGAAGCTGAAACTCCAATACTTTGGCCACCTGATGCAAAGAGCTGACTCATTTGAAAAAACCCTGATGCTGGGAAAGATTGAAGGCAGGAGGAGAAGGGGACGACAGAGGATGAGATGGTTGGATGGCATCACTGACTCAATGGACATGAGTTTGGGTAAATTAAAACTCTGGGAGTTGGTGATGGACAGGGAGGCCTGGCGTGCTGCAGTCCATGGGGTCGCAAAGAGTTGGACACGACTGAGCAACTGAACTGAACTATAACTAGAGAAACCCTGCACACAGCAACGAAGACCCAGAGCAGCCAAAAATAAATAAATACATGAATAATTAAAAAAATAGAATGTATACATATGTATAACTGAATCACTTAACAGCAGAAACTAATAAATACAATACAACACTGTAAATCAACTATATGTCAATAAAACAACAAATTAGAATGTCATTTCAGAAGGTCCAACAGGAGTTCTAGAAAGAGATATCAGAGAAATTAGTAGGGAGGATAGTACCAAAGGGATAAAATAAGACAAGTAAGAAAACAGAAGGAATAATGTAAATTCCCAGAAATGGAGGACATAATGAATGCTCAGTCCAAAGAATGCTGGAAGGCCTGTATCAGGGCAATCACATGAACTCAGACTCAGCTAAATTAGACTGGTCATCTCCCTCCAGTACAGATTTAAAACTTCTGACTGTCATATCATTAGCAATAGCCATTCAATGCCTGTCCCCAGTAAAGACCTACCTTCTACCCTATGTCCCAAATCTACTTTGTGCTGGAGCTGGCTTATATCAGCTTGCAAGAGCTGATAATTTGTCAAAAATTTTGCCATCTGGTTGTGTTATATTGTGATTTATAATAATAGTCCCCGCTTCTAGCACAGAGCTTCTAAAACCCATAAGTGGCAGAGAGATAATGGTGTCTTTTGTTACATTAATGAGGTGACTTTGGGGATGGCCCTAGGTCATCTAGGGATAGGACCTGGTTGCCAGTGGAAACAACCCTGTGATTGGAGGTTGGAATTTTCAATGCCACCTCTCCTGCCCCTTGACCCCTGGGGAGGGAGAGGGGCTAGAGCTTGGATCAGTTGCCAGTGGCCGATGATTTAATCAGTCATGCCTATATATGAAGCCTGCACAAACCCCCAGAGGATGGGGTTTAGAGAGTTTCCTGATTGAACACATGGAGAGTCAGGTAGAATGGCACACCTGAAGAGGACATGGGAATCCTTCTCACATACCTCACCTTAGGCCTCTTGTTCATCTGTTTGTCCTGAGTTATATCTTTTTATAATAAACTGGTAATCTAGTAAGTAAAATGTTTGAGTTCTGTGAGCTGCTCTAGCAAATTAATTGAACCCAAGAAGTGGAGTCGTGGGAATCTCTGATCTACATCGATTGGTCACAAGCACAGTTGACAATCTGGACTTGTGACTGATGTCTCAAACTGGGTTCAGGGCATTTTTGTAGTACTGAGCCCTTAAACCTGGGGGATCTGATGCTATCTCTGGGTAGATAGTGTCAGAAGCAAGTTAAACTGTAGAATGCTCAGGTGGTGTCCTGAGAATTTCTGTTTGGTATGGGGACGTCCACCTGCCTCCTACCCCTATATGTACATACACCCACATGTTGGAATTAGTGATAAGAGTTATCTTTTAGATTGCTTAGTACAACCATCACTAGATAAGCTTTCAATTAAGTAACGTACCTTAAGAGCAAAAATAACCAATACTTAAAACATCCCAATTCCTAATAATTTTACACGGTTTTACAATTATCTATGCTATTGAGGTTATCTGTATCTGTGTGGTGGATAAACCATCTAAAAGCAGACTACTGGGCATCTTTCTTGACTCTACATTGATGACATCATGATAACATGAATTCAACCACAGTGAGAATACTTACACCACAGAAATGGGCAAACACCACAAACCAGGGTTTTTCCCCCAGATTGCCAGTGGTTAAACATACCAGTACATCACTGCTTATAGCATTCTTTGCCTAGTTCTCTTATATATATAGTTGGATAAATGGGTAGCTTACTGGTTGGTTGGTTATTTGGCTGGCTGGGTAATTGGCTGTGCTGTTGGAAGGCCCCTCCCTTTCTGACAGTCCCTGGAGCCCAAAGACCACTTGCCTAGTGCATGAACAGCAGAGGCACTTAGGAGGGCCTGCCTCTAGCTGCCAAATGTCTGTTCTTAGTTAAAAGTATCATCAATCAGCTCAGTCTTGCCTGAGCATGCAGAAGGAAACTCTTGCTGGGAGAAGCTGGGTATCTCTGCCCATATGGCTAGGGGAAGGAGAGCTTTCCAGGCAGAGGGAAGAGAGTACCTTTCATTCTCTTCATGCCTGTAAGTGGCCTTGGTGCCAAGCTGTCCCCTGTCCATTTCTCTGCCCCTCATCCCTAGAGCCCCCAGCATGGAGACTGACAGCACCACTCGTCACTGACACACTTCTCCTTATTTTCATGGAGCCTTTGCTGGCAACGAGGCTGAGGGAAGAGCTAGGTGCACAGCTCAGATCACACAGAAAATTCTGATGAGAAGCTCAGGCAGACACAGATACAACAGAATATGAAGGGACCAGCATCATCAGGAGCTCTCCAATAATGATGGGTGTGAATGGCAGTGGACTGTCATGTGACCTGAGTCAGCCAGATAAGTCAAGCCCCACCACACTATTTGTCCACCAGTACCCGCCCCCATCCCATCTTGCTCAAGAATGTCAGGAAATATCTCCTACCATTTTTCCAGGCTCCCGGAAACAGGGGAAGTCTGAGTTCTCATCACCGCTCTGTTTCTCTACCCTGAGTATGCTCATTCCTTCCTCTGGGCTGCAGTTTTCCATCTGTAAAGCAATGGAATGAGCTTAGCTCAGCATCTCTCAGAACATATTAATGGCTATTTAAAAAAAAAAGGTTTTGTGGACAGAGTCAAAAGGTTTTTTGGACAAATGTTTGGAAAACCCTAGACCCACACTGGATTCCTTTCTCAGAGATTCACAGTGTTCTTGTGTACATATTAAAGTCTCTGAGAAGTCCTGCAGTAGAGGACTATATCTATTTTTATTGTAGGGCAGCTCAAATTTATTTCACTACAGAAACCTTTTTTAAAGAATTGCTGTTTTGGCGTAATTACCCAAGGATGGGTAAGAACATTTTGTAGGTAGGGCCCATTTAGTATGACCTGCCTGATTTCAGGGGTGTTGTTTAGTTTCTCAGTCGTGTCTGACTCTTTATGACCCCATGGACTGCAGCACACTAGGCTTCCCTGTACTTCACTATCTCCCGAAGTTTGCCCAAACTCATGTCCATTGAGTCGATTTCAAGGGTAATTGTGGTCATTTCGTGTTCATTTCCAAGTCATTGGCCACAAGTGAAACAGGATGGAACAAACATTGTGGGCTTGCTCTGTTCCAGGTGCTTTTTACATCTCTCATATTATGTAAACCTAATGAAAAACTCTGAAAGGAGCACATATTGCACCGATTCAACAGATGAGGAATACGGGGCGTACCAATATTAAATTACTGGCTCAAAGCTTCACAGTCAGCAAGTGGCAGAGCTGAGATGCAGTCAGAGCATCTGATTCTGAGTCCGCTACCCTTCCCTCCCCATCGCACATCTCCCAGGGGGGTGGAGAGGCCTGGACTCAGCTTGTGTTCTTTCTTCTTTTCTGGGCATGAGCTACAGCTGTTGCCATTGCCTTCTGGGCCTGGGCAAGCCCTCCCCACCCCCGGGGCTCCCCAACTCAGTCCCTCAGGGCAGCTGATAGGACTGTTTGGGCTCTAGGCTCATCTCTGGGGCCTGGCTGCTACCCTGCATCCCAGGCTCACCAAGTACTTGGTCTTCCTGGGTTTCTGCATGGTGTCCTGCACCTCACCTGCCTCACGGCATCTCCCCTGGTTCTCTCAGTGACCCATCCCCTGTATCATTCCTGGCACTCGTCATTTTTGGCTTTGTGTTAGACCTATGCATGTGGTTCCTTTCCCTCAGCACTGTCTGAGCAGCTCAGTAGCCCTGCCTGCTGCTCTGGGGAGTGATTGTGGGAAGCGACTGTGGGAAGCCTGGCATCAACTCGGTACTTCCTCGAGTGTGTTGATGAGTTTCTGGGACCCTGCTCCCAGTCTCTCTACAACCCCACCTCGACCCCAGCAACCCTCATGAATGGGGGCACCCCTGGGAGACAGGAGAGAGAGTAGATGGAAGCTTGGTAGATAGAAGAGTGATACAGACCTCATAGAGACCAGCCCTGATCCTCCAGCATCACCTCTCTAAGCCTCACCTGTGATACGGAGATCCAGTGTGGGCCTGACAACTGAACAGAAACGCACTTGGTGTTCTTGGCTCCGCACAGAGTGAGTGAGACACTGTGGTGAGGACAAAGCAGATGGTGCTACTGCAGACGACCGGGTGGCTGAGCCCTCCGGGGCCACTGCAGAAAGGGCTCTCTGGGGAGTGAACTCCGAGATGAAGGTCAGCATCTGGGGCAGAGCTGTTAGGATCCACACCTGTGGGAGGGAAGGCACGGAGGCAGGATTTCATGAAAAAAGTTGAGGCTTCAGCTGACTCCAGTAAAGTCCAGCATTGAAGGAGGGTCCAGACATTTTACATCCCTACGTTGATCACTCACTCACCCACTGTGGGACACCCCAGAGTGCAGTGAGACCTTGCTCCCAGTGGGTTTCTTCAGCTCCAATCTCACAGGGCCAAGAATGGAGGCTGTTGTCCAGCAATTCTCTCAGCAGTGGGGATGATGAAGCCTTCTTTCCAAGGGAGTCTGAGCAGCCTATCGTGGTGCCCACCATAGAGGTCCTAGAGTGAAGTGTTCTCTAACTCAAATCACCTGGAGGCTGTATTAAACCATCGCTGAACCACGAGCGCTGGAGTTTCTGACTAAGTGGGTCCTGAGAATTTGCTCCCAGGTGGCGACGCTGCTGCCCTGGGGACCACATTCTGGGCACACTGTTCAGGTCTCATTTTTCATACCCTGCAGACTGGGTGAATATCTTGCTCTGACCTCTCACTCTATGGTTTTAACATCCACCAACTTGCAGGTGGTAATTATTCTATCAGTGGTTGCAGATGGTGCTTCACTAATTCTTTGATTCCTTCTGGATTTTTTAGCTGTCATTCTTCTGTAAAGAGGAGCTTTCTCGCTCTCCGCTTAACTCTTTAGACCAGTGGCTCTTTATTTGAATTACCTGCGAACTTTTAAAAATGATTAGTGCCTGCCCTCCAAATTCTGATTGAATTGATCTGGTTGGGGCTTGAGCATCACTATATTTTTAAAGCTCCCAGGTGATTCTGCTGTGTAGTCTGGTTTACACAGATCTAAGAGCCTGGCCTGGGTGCTGAAGAGCCATGGGAAAGTTTGCTGCAGGGGAGCAAAGACCCCCATTGGAGTGTCAGAAGGGGCCCTCTGGTGAGAGCTGGGGGCTGAGTGGAGTGGGAACTGAGATTTTGCTGTTGCAAAACCCTGCTGGAACATGAACCATGAAGGTGAAATCAAAGGAATAAAGTTCTGTGCAAAAGTATTTAGGTGCTGCAGTCCTGGGAAGTGTCTTTGAGGAATTTGTGGGCTGAAGTTAATAAAAAAGGAATAGACAATCTCTTTCATATATGTGACCAGGCCCGCATTTCAAGCATCTTCACATTTCTGAAAACTCACACTTAGAAACATTTGGGAAGACAGAGAAGGACTGAGGGTCAGGGTGGGGTATGTGCCCCCCCCCCATGTTTGCTCTCCAGCCTCTGAGAGCTGAGCAGCCAGCCATCTGCCCCTCATCTGGAAAGTACCTTTAAGACACAAGAGGCTTTAATCCTTTTGGCTTAAGTTTCTCATTAGTTTTAAGATTATTCATTGTGGTTGCCTTTACTTGGCTATTTAAGTTACACAATTGCACGTACATATATCAACCATGGTGTGGGGTGGGAGCCCAGGACTTGGGGCAGAGGGCATTACACTGCTCAGCCCGCAGGCAGACTGTGACCAGACAGGGTGGTGGCCTCCGGAGCCGAGTCCATTGCCCCCGGCAGACTCCAGGGCCACTCAGGAAGGCCCATCTGGGGTCTTGGCAACTTTTCTTTGCAGAAGGGGCCCTTCTTGGGCATCTGAAACCGTCTAGCTGGCAGGTTTCTTAAAGAGCTGCAACTACAGTCACTGGAATGCTGACCCTGGGTTGTTTCATCAATCCTTCCTCTTAGCTCTGCCAACCCCTCAGGGAAAGGCCTGGCCCAGAGCACTATGAAGGCTGCTTCTTCATACACCCTTAGCCTTCCAGACTGCCCTCCCAGGACCCAGAGCGTATACCACAAGCTCTTAATAGAGTCATCCAACCCAGCATCTCTTAGACACAGCCAACTTCATTCCATCAGGAGGCCACTCTGACTTCTCTCTCATATCAGGTGACCTGAGGGGCACCCAGGCACAGGGGCATGCTCATGGAGCACCCAGTAGTCGGAACACCAAGACCTGGGTCAGCGATTATATGTGACACAAGTGACATGGTACAGAAAGGGCGTCACATGTGTCGGAGGACCCTGGGGAAGGAGGATGAATGAGAGCTCCTTGGAGAAAAGTGGCATTTGAGTAGGGTCTTGGATTAGGACTCCCTGGGTGGAGGTCGGGGGTGGGGGGTGGCAAACAGGGCACTCCGGCAGCTGAGAGCAGTCCTCTCTCTCCAGGGAAGACAGTCTCCTATGTGAGCCATTGTCAACAGAAGGTGGCAGAAGAGGAGGTCAGCAGCCCTGGGTTATGTCTGTGCGTGGACACAAGAGCCTGCTGCAAACAGTGCCCCTTCTCCACTGCGAAGACCAAGACAGGACTGCAGTCCTGGTTCTGCCCCTGCCCTTGCTCTGGGGTCTTGGGTAAGTCCCCTCCCCTCTGTGGGCCTGCTGTCCTCACTTTCTGCTTGCCCCATCAGGCTGTAGCACTCCACAGCCCTGGAATTACTCATGGGACCTAGGATCCCATTCAAAGTGGCCCAGCCTGTCACCACTCTCCCCTCCTGTGGCCTACATTTTGGGTACGGCAGCAGGGAGCATTGGGAGTTTGCAGGCTGGTGAGCAGATGAGGCTGACCACTCTCTCCAGGTTTATCCACTGCAAGCTGCAGGTAGTGAAGGGAGGGACGTTGGGACTCTCGCTTTGGTGCTGCGTGACCTCGGATGAGTCATTTTCCCTTTCTGGGTTTCAGGCTCCTCATCTGTTGAAAGGGGCAATGTCTGCCTCTGTCCTCAAAGAACTAATGGGCAGATCAAAGGTGATGACCTTGGAACCCAGTGAAGAGCCTTTGGTTGAATGTGGGGATGAAAACAGCTATTTCCATCATGAGGTAGAATCCTCGGGTCCCTCCCTCCTAGCAGGAGCTTTGCAAATCTGGGGCAGTGGTTTTTCCTTATAGCCAGGTGGCCAGATTTCATTTTATTTCTCCTTTTTCAGCTCTCCACACCCATCAAAACATGAAACTGCCTGCCACCCAGCTCCAGAGGAGGACAGTGAGGTTCAATGAAATAATACTTACAAATCGTATGGCTATCACACCAACTCCTTGGCCCTCCCCAGGCTCCTCCTGCCCTCCTCCTTACCCCTAGAGGGGGACCTTGGTAGGATCCTGGCTGAGCCTCTCAGCTTCAGAAGTCCCTTTTCCTCCTGGGACTTTTCTTTTGCAGTTCTAGCTCTGGGTCTCTGGCAGTCTGTCCTGGGTCCTCTGACATCCCAGAGCAGGCTCTTTCATACACTGCCCAGCCCTGACCACCTGGCCCTCTGCCGGCCAAAGATTCACCTGACAGGACTCTTTTCTCCCCTTAGAGTTTTTCTCCCTTTCTTGGAGAATGTCAAACAGAGAAATGGAATTCAGAAGAAATCAATATCCTCAGATGGAGGAGAACTTGCTGCATGTATAGCAAATCAATTTGGCACAAATTTACAGAGCACGTGCTATGGGTGGGGCCCTCAGCTCTGGAGGGAATCAGGGTTCAATCAGCCCCCACTGGGCCATGGAGATGATCATGGGCAGGATGGGAGAGGGACACAGGCATCAGTAATTCATATTTAAGCTGAAGAGTGTTGCCAAACCATAGAACCATTTACCCCTCTGAGCTGCCAGTTCCTTGCCTGTGGTATGCTGGCAATAATACCTACTTACGGTGGTTGTGCAGAAAACAGGAAATGAATTTTTTTTAGATGCATGTGAATGGACCTTGCAAGTAGCAACCCACTATTTGGCTTTGTTTCTGGGAAGAGGCTGGATTTGCACTTTGAAAAATGATTTAATATTACGTCTTACTGTTAGTACCAGAGAGATCCAAAATAGCAAATGACTTAAGCAAAATACAAGGTTCTTTCTTTTCATAGAACTATACAGAGGTAAGTGGCCCCTATACAGAGGTAGTGCTAGTATAGCAGCTCCATGGGGTCAAGAACCCATAGCATCCTTTTGCCTTGTTGCTTTTCTATATGTTGCTTCAGTCCCAAGATACGGTCCAAAATGGCTGCTCCAGTTCCAGCCATTAAATCCACATTCCAGGCACCAGGAAGGAGGAAAAGGAGAAAAGTATATTCTGCCCTTTAAAAAGAGTCCCTGAAGTGACACCCATTGACTAGATCTTAGTCACAGGCTGGGAAATGTAGTCTTCCTTCTGAATGGCCACATTCTTAGCTATCCATCCCATGGAACAGGGGAGAACACATATTGGGGCCTACAAGCCTCAGCTGCTTTAGGTAGAGAGCCCTCCGACTGCCTGCAGACGTTGTCTTCAGCTCTCTTTTCTTTTTGCTTTAAGGAGACTTCCTTCTGCCCCTCCCATTTGGTATCCAGATGAATGAACCCACAAGAACTTGGCTAGCTGGCTCTGAATTCTGACTTCCATGGGAAAGCACAGAAAGTTACCTACACTGTTTAGCTGCTCCAGAAAGAGTTCTGCCAGGAGCAGAGGGGTGTATCAGAGGGTTCTGAACAACCTCAGTGGTGTGAATCCATTGATCTGAGGATTTGCCCTCGGACAGGAGGCATCCTTTCTCTGAGGTACCAGGCAGGAAGGCTGTCTGAGGAGCTGATGGAGACACACACCCCCTCTTCCCAGTGCTGGGGAAGGATATTCTGTCTCTTAAACCCACCTCCACTTCTCCCATGGGACACAGGTACACTCCCCACCCCCACCCCGTAGTCACTGGGCTCACTGGGCCCACTGGACCCCTCCACCTGAAGAGGAGAAAGCTGAGAGAGGAGCTGCTGCTGCTGCTGCTGCTGCTGAGTCGCGTCAGTCGTGTCCGACTCTTCGCGACCCCATGGGCTGCAGCCTACCAGGCTCCTCCATCCATGGGGTTTCCCAGGCAAGAGTACTGGAGTGGGGTGCCATTGCCTTCTCCGAGAGAGGAGCTGGGCAAGTTGTAAAAAGAAGTTGTCTGCAGGATTCCCCCTCTTCCTGCCTTGGGGCATCCAGGCTTCAGGAACATGGAGTGTCCTGTGAGGCTCTTGGTGTTCATCTCCCTTGCCCCCTGCTGCCTGACTTCTGACAAAGACCCCCTCACCCAGCTCAGGGCCTCACCCTGGCCCCATGCCTGCCTTCACTTTGTCCTTCCACAGCCTCATGAAAAAGCCTGTCCAACCTTCCTTTACATTGATCCTTGGCCTGGAATGTCTTCCCTACCCTGGCCTTTCAGCCCTCCTCCAAGTCCCTCTGTGCCCTCTCGCCTCAGTTCCCTGCTTCTACCCTACTTGACTGTGACCACCCCTCACCCCATCCCCACCTTGAAATCCCCTTTGTGCCCAACACACATTTCTAATGGGGCCACTTTTGGTCTTGGGTGTAAGTATCCGGCAGCTGTCCTGAGTTTTGCACTTGACTGAGACCATTGAGGTAGAGGTGACATCGCTGTGTTTTTCCCCAATAAGGAGCAGAGTAGTTGCTCAGCAGTGTGTGCTGAAGGAACACTGATGGGCTCAGGTTAGCCCACCTCCACATTGCCCACCAAATGAGAAGTGTTTGCTGGTGGGAACAGGGTGGTTGGTCCCTAGAGCTAGGTGGACTTCCAGGGCATATTCAGTGGGCTGGCTGGGCACTCAGCACTGTTTAGGGCATTGTTTGCATGGGACATGCACTCTGAATTCCATACAGCCTGGCTTCAAATAAGCGCATGGGAACAAGTTGTCTTTGTTGAACTTGGGAACTGTCTGCATTTGCCCATAAGCAGGCCTGGGAGCCCTGTCTAAAACCTGGTCAAGATGGGAAGACCATAAGCATTCCTGAAGCAGGAAGGAGCAGATATGAAACAGAAAGTCCCCCAGCTCCTTGTCCTTTGAAATTATAAAGACCTGAAACCATCTCCTCAGCCCACCCCTCCAGCACAAATGAAACCCTAGCAATTCCACTGTTGCCAGGATTACAGCTGTCTACTTCACGGTGTCCTAAACAGACTTCTCTGAACCTTGAAGGTCAACACTGCAGCACTTCCTGGATAAGAAATAAAAAAGTCATTAGCTCCCATTAGCCAAGGCCCACCTCTTGGTTGTATGGTGAGGACTGCATCGCTCTCCCCTTCCCTTTTAACCTGCATCAATCTTTATGCAATTAACCCCGTCTAAATTGACATTTACTTGGTCAGGCGTGTCTACTGAACAACCCCCTGACTCACTGGATCCTTGTTTCTGTTGATCCTTACTCAGACCTACTTATCCAGCTCTACTGTTGCTGAAAGGCACCAGTTAAACAGCTTCACGGAGAAAATTGTGCCCAAAACAATTTTTATACCCTCCCATCCCTGTGCTGAAAGAGGTAATTCATGATTGAAAATGACTGATCTGAGGAATTTTCTCTAGAACTAAAATCTTATATTTTGCTTAGCTGTTTGATTTAGCATCTCAACATTTTTATTAATGATATTTTTGATGCCTGAGAACATGTTTGGTGTTTTAGTTTTTTACTGTATCTATTTTGCATACAGAAAGGCATACATATAAAGTACACAGCTTGATGTATTTTTGCAAACAAGGCAGACTTTTGTAACCCCTCTGTTCAGTTCAGTTTTGTCACTCAGTCATGTTCGACTCTTTGTGACCCCGTGGACTGCTGCACGCCAGGCTTCCCTGTCCATCAACTACCAGAGCTTGCTCAAACTCATGTCCATTGAGTCAGTGATGCCATCCATCCAACCATCTCATCCTCTGTCGTCCCCTTCTCCTCCTGCCTTCAATCTTTCAGGGTCTTTCCAATGATTCAGTTCTTTGCATCAGGTGGCCAAAGTATTGGAGGTTCAGCATCAGTCTTTCCAATAAATATTCAGGGTTGATTTCCTTTAGGGTTGACTGGTTTAATCTCCTTGCTGTCCAAGGGACTCTCAAGAGTCTTCTCCAACACCGCAGTTCAAAAGCATCAATTTTTTCGGCAATCAGGCTTCTTTATGGTCCAACTCTCACATCCATACATGACTACTGGAAAAACCATAGCCTTGACTAGATGGACCTTTGTTGGCAAAGTAATGTCTCTGCTTTTTAATATGCTGTCTAGGTTGGTCATAGCTTTTCTTCCAAGAAGCAAGCGTCTTTTAATTTCATGGCTGCAGTCACCACCTGCAGTGATTTTGGAGCCCCCCAAAATAAAGTCTCTCACTGTTTTCATTGTTTCTCCATCTATTTGCCATGAAGTGATGGGACTGGATGCCATGATCTTAGGTTTTTGAATGTTGTTTCAAGACAGCTTTTTCACTCTCCTCTTTCATTTTCATCAAGAGGCTATTTAGTTCCTCTTAGTTTTCTGCCTTAAGGGTGGTGTCATCTGCATATCTGAGATTATTGATATTTCTCCCTGCAATCTTGATTCCAACTTGTGCTTCATCCAGTCTGGCATTTTGCATGATGTACTTTGCATATAAGCTAAATAAGCAAGATGAAAATATACAGCCTTGAGGTATTCCTCTCCCTAATGGGAACCAGTTTGTTGTTCCATGTTCAGTTCTAACTGTTGCTTCTTGACCTACATACAGATTTCTCAGGAGGCAGGTCAGGTGGTCTGGTATTCCCATCTCTTGAAGAATTTTCCACAGTTTGTTGTGATCCACCCAGTCAAAGGCTTTAGTGTAATCAATGAAGCCAAAGTAGATATTTTTCTGGAATTCTCTAGACTTTTCAACTATCCAATGGATGTTGGCAACTTGATCTCTGGTTTCTCTGCCTTTTCTAAACCCAGCTTGAACATCTGGAAGTTCTTAATTCACATACTGTTGAAGCCTAGCTTGGAGAATTTTGAGCACTACTTTGCTAGTGTATGAGATGAGTACAATTGTACAATAGTTTGAACATTCTTTGGCATTGCCTTTCTTTGGGATTGGAGTGAAAACTGACCTTTTCCAGTCCTGTGGCCACTGCTGAGTTTTCTAAATTTGCTGGCATATTGAGTATGACACTTTCACAGCATCATCTTTTAGGATTTGAATTAGCTCAGCTGGAATTCCATCACCTTCACTAGCTTTGTTTGTAGTGATGCTTCCTAAGGCCCACTTGACTGCGCTCCAGGATGTCTGGCTCTAGGGAACTGATCACACCATTGTGGTTATCTGGGTCACGATCTTTTTTGTATAGTTCTCTGTATTCTTGCCACCTCTTAGTATTTTCTGCTTCTGTTAGTTCCATACCATTTCTGTCCATTATTGTGCCCATCTTTGCATGAAACATCATCTTTTACATCCTGATTTATTCAAATAAGATCCCATCAGGAGGTGAAGCCTCAACTTAGGTCCCAGAACAGATCCAGTGTTAGAATCACTAGGCCTCACAACAAGCTGGAAGGTAGGTTTAACTTTGTCCCTTGTGCAGAAAATACAGGCTCTGAGAGTCTGGCCTCCAGGCTGGTCAGAGGGTGAGGGCTCAGATCAGCTCCTGGTCAGAGGGTGGGGGCTCAGATCAGCTCCTGGCACTGCCCTCTTCCTACTGCCCTGCCCATCTTCCTGCCTAGCTCATCGTACTGCATGACCTGTTCTCTGACCTTCTTGGAATTGATGTACCCAAAGTGTGGTCCCCAAACAGTAGATGAGTGGACAGATGGATGGATGGACAGGAATGGGGGTGGCAAAGACAGCAAGTCTATATTTTCCTTCCCCGGCAGATGTCCTTGGAGGACCTTATGTTGTCCAGCCAGGGACCCCATAAATTTGTCTTCTTGGCATCAGGCTGCAGACACTGCCCACTTCCCTGCTGAGAACTCCCTCAGTCCTTGGGGGGACCAGAGCCCATGTATATCAATTCTCAGGTAACAAACAGCTCTCATAGCACTCACCAAGCATCTGCTGCATCTCCATCATCTGCATCAAGCTGGTCCATCACTGGACATTTAACAACGGCATGGGAATATGCTGACCAGTGAGAAGGATGCAGTCACAGAGCTGGAGCAGAGTCCTGGAGGCCCTGCCAGACCAAGAATCATCCTTTAGCAGACAGGTGGGGGGCTGGGGGCATTGGATGAGACGCTGGGCATCTGGGGGTGGGGGCTCTCTGAGGCTCAGGCAACAACTATAGAGAAGTATTTCAATGCTTTAATAACTTGTCTGGAGATACCAGTGCATCCTGAGTGGCCATCAGCCCTGCTTGGAGACCTCACAAAGAAAAGCTCTATTCTTCCCTCCCAGAGAGTTTGTGACAGAGCTGAGGAGACAGAGCTGGAGAGAATCAGTGCATTGGTTCCACCTGGTCCATTCATGTGCCTGTCCACCCTCGTGTATCACAGGCTTGCTACCTTCAAGGCACTGGAAAATGAACACAAGATGGTCCCTGCCCACAGAAGTGCCCTGTTTACAGGAAGAGTGAAGCAGCTTAACTGATAACCACAGTGTAATCACATTTGGTTTGATACTCTTGAGTTTGAGGTCACTTTAGAATATCTTCATGGGAGTTACCAAGCTTAGAGCCTTACAGAATCACTTTTGCTAACTCTCTGTGTTTCAGATGAGGAGCCTGGGATCCACAGAAGAGAAGTTACACACTGCAGGATAGAGGACAGGGTAGATTCCACAACACTGTCCCCTCAGCTGTTCCCTATGGACCACATTTTGGCTCCAGTCCTAGAAGGAGTAACTTCAAGAACGTGGAGAAGCTGCTGAGGTGCTGACAGCTTGACAAAGGGGCAGATCACAAAACTAAAAAGCCAACAACAGCAAGAATGCAAAAGCAAGACCATCAGGGGCCACCTGTGTAGGGGCACTTGTCCCACCCTCCTCAGTGGGCATGAGGTAGTCCCTAAGCTCGCAAACTATGCTTTTGAAAAACTGAAGTACAGTTGATTTACAACATTGTGTTAAAGGTGTACAGCAAAGTGATTCAGTTATATGTATATTACTTTTTCCAGATTATTTTCTATTGCAGGCTATTATAAGATATTGAATGTAGTTCCCTGTGTTATACAGTAAATTCTTGTTGCTCGGGCTTCCCTGGTGCCTCAGATGGTAAAGAACCCAACTGCCAAGCAGGAGATACAGGTTTGATCTCTGGGTTGAGAAGATCCCCTGGAGAAGGAAACGGCAAACCACTTCACTATTCTTACCTGGAAAATCACTCGGACAGAGGAGCTTGGCAGGCTATAGTCCATGGGGTCACGAAAGAATCAGACATGACTTAGCAACTAAACAACAACAAGTTTGTATCTGTTAATCCCATACTCCTAATGTATTACTGCCTCCCTTTCCCCTTTGGTAACCATAAGTTTGTTTGCTGTTTATGAGTCTGTGTCTTTTTATATATATATATTTATTTGTATTATTTTTTAGATTACACATATAAGTAAAACCATAATAATTGTCTTACTTCACTGTTCCATTTATTTGCTTAAGAATGTTAGCTGAGTACAGTGTTTTTAGGAAGTTTTACATTTAAATTATAAAAAACATATTTTTTAAGTGGTCTTTAGTCTTGGAATATTTTTTTTTAAGTTTACCCTTGGAGTGGTCTTTAGTCATTCACCACAGTCACTTCTGTGGAACCCCATTTCCTGGTAGGGTCTGCTGGGGGATTCTCCAGGAACTCTGCAGTGCTCACCAATGAGAATCACGTAGGGAACCTAATGGTCGGATCTAGAGGCCCAGTTACAGTACAGACCCATCACTGATTCACCAAAGTGCGCAGGATCGCCTTCGCTTGCTCTGACCTGGGCACTGTTGTGAAGGAAAACGTATTTTGGATGCAAATACTCTGTGATGACTCCACACTCCTGCGACATAAGCCGCTCATGGCCCTTGAAACCAGATATTCAGGAACCAGTGGCCAGGGTCACCAAAGAGGCGGGAGGCCCTCCCCATCCTGAGAGATGCCCCACTTGCCAACGGAACCTGGGGTGTTGGCAAGCCCAAGCCTGCCTCTTTCTGCCACACTTGTGACACAGGGAAATTCCAGGCTTCTCCAGAGACCATCTCAACGGCTTGGAATCCTGCCCTTTGACCTGTCTGGGCTGGCGCAGGCCTGGGAGGAAAAGAAAATAAATATAAATCTGTCTGATCACAGACAGAACATTTATCTTTCAACAGGAAGCTTCCTGAGGAAGAACAGTGGAGGGGTTTGGAACGAGAGCGCTGTGTGAGTCTGGCCTGTCCTTGCCTCTGCTTGTCAGGGTTAGTGCCTGGCATGCCACACAGAGCCTCACTGGGAGTGGCATCGTGGCTGTGCTGAGCGTTAGCATTGCGTGGGTACCCCAGAGCCCTGCCCTTCCCACCCACGTCCCAACATAGTCCACCTCCCTCATAACCAGTGAGGACAGCTGATGGGACCAGCCTGGCTCCCTAAGCAGAGGAGGAAAAGGGTCTTCACTACTGAAGCCAGCAAGCCAGCCTCCCTCCAGCAATTGAGTCTTCCTTGGGGCTGTAGGGTGAGTGCTCCGGTAAGGGCAGGGTTGGAGAGCCAAACTCACGTGTTCCTGGTGTGGGTGTCAGCTGACCTTTCAGCATCCTGAAAGAGAGAGGATGTTTGCGTCCTCCAGGTTTGGCCTTGGGAATCACTTGTTTGGGACACGTGTCACTTCTCTTTTACATCTCTACATCTCTGTCCTTGTCTGGCTCTGGCCGGAAAACTTCTGTGGGCTTTAGATACTAAAGGACTGTAGCGGTCCCAGAAATCCTTTCCTGAAGCTCGGGGAAACCCAGTGACCTGTGATCAAAAGCCCATTTGCTAATAATCAGCTGGTAAAAAGTCATGATCTCTCTCAAGCTCCACTCAGTAGATGATGTCTACTTGGAAGTCCCAAGAACACCTTAAAATGACCACATAGAAACTACTGCCCCTCTCCTTCCTTCTGCTGGACATCTGAGAACTCATAGCCATTCCTCATCCCCCAATCCTCTCAACATCTTAAATCCAGGTGATTATCTGATGTACTCAAGATGTCCTCTGTGGTAAAACCCATTCATTCACTCACTGATTCATTCTAGATGCTTCTAAAGTGCTGGGCTCTCTGCTGGAGCTAGAGTTGCAGAGGTAAGGAGGAGTCAGGTGAGGCCTGCAGGGACAACTACCACCTACACCAGGGCCAGGAAGAGCACTGTGTGCTAGGCTGGAGAGCAGCCCTCAGGGGGCTCCATGCTTACTGCACATATATTCATCAAAAATCTGGATCGTTTCCAACAGGAAACACAGGCCACAGAACAATGGTCAGTGTAAAGAACAGAGACACAGAAGGTGGGAAAAAGTAATAAGATACGCTCTGTCAGCATCACTTATTTTTAGAAAATGTTGTTCTTTCAATCAGGAATCTTGATGGATGACTGAAGTGAGTCCAGCAGGAAGAATACAGAGAATAGTAGCCCCGTGGAGCTCCTATATGGAGCAGACCAGCTCCTGGGATGGCACGTATCTCAGCACGACTAACTCTCAGCACAACCCCGTGCAGTGAGTATTCTGCACATCCCAATTTATAGATGAAGAAACAGGTCAGAGGAATTTTGTGGGTGACTCAATAGTAACAAGAGTTAGAGCTGAGATTTAAACACATATCTGTCTGATCCCAGTGTTTCTGTTAATTAGGGCACAGAAAGGTTTCCCTTTTCCACCAGCATCTTTTGAATCAAGGCAGACCAGGCATTCACATATGGGCTAAGCTAGACTTTCAGTGCCGTGACATACATTTAGCACCTGCAAACAAGATTCACTATTACGTGTTTGCTGGTCTTCTGGGAACTGACTGTTGACCATTACCAGCCAGGTTTTATCTCAGGTTATGTATTGAAATTCAGTCCATATTTACCTTGCCCACAGAATGGCTCTGGAAATGGAATGGACTGGAAGTCAGGTGACTGAAGTTGTAATCCTGGACTTGTAGGGGATTAGCAGTGTAACCTTGGAGAAGTCACTTTCTCTAGTTTCAATTTCCCTATATGAAAACAAAAAGAACACAATTCTACTTTCAGGACTTGGATAGAAGTACAGGTGCATCAAGAAGCAGGCCTGAGGATGTTCAGAGCAATGCTGCATGTCATTGTGAAAACCTGAAGACCACCATGTGGCAGCCAGCCTCCAAGTTGGCCCTTATTGACCCTACCTCCTGCTATGGCCCCAGCTGCAGTCCTCTCCCACTGAATCAGTGTTGCTATGTATGACCAAGAGCCAACAGCACATGGCAGTGTGATGGCATGCCAGCCATTCCTGAACGTAGGCTATACAAAGGCAGCAGCTTCCATCCTGAGTCTCTCTCTCTTTTTCATCACTAAGGAAGCTGCCTTGTTGTGAGCAGCCTTATAGAAAGCCCCATACAGAGAAGAGCTGAGTATTCCTGCCATTTAAGCGATGGCTTACACCTTATATGCCAATCTGTTACCCCCAGCCAAGTCTTCAGGTGACTGAAGCCCTGGCCCACAGCTCAGCTGCAACCTCATGAGAGACTCTGATCCAGAACCAGCAGGATAAATTGTTCCCGGATTCCTGGCCTCAAACTGAGGAGATGCTGCTGCTGCTGCTAAGTCGCTTCAGTCGTGTCCGACTCTGTGCGACCCCATAGACGGCAGCCCACCAGGCTCCCCCATCCCTGGGATTGTCCAGGCAAGAACACTGGAGTGGGTTGCCGTTTCCTTCTCCAGTGCATGAAAGTGAAAAGTGAAAGTGAAGTCACTCAGTCGTGTCCGACTCTTAGCGACCCCATGGACTGCAGCCTATCAGGCTCCTCCGTCCATGGGAATTTCCAGGCAAGAGTACTGGAGTGGGGTGCCATTGCCTTCTCCGGAGGAGACGATAGATGTGTGTTATTTTAAAGTGCTAAATTGGGGGACTTCCCTGGTGGTCTAGTGGTTAAGAATTCGCCTTCCAGTGCAGGGGACGTGGGTTCAATCCCTGATTAAGGAACAAAGATCCCACATGCCACGGGGCTACTAAGCCTGTGAGCCAAAACGACTGAGCCTGGGTGCCTCAACTAGAGAGCATGCATGCTGCAAACTATAGACCCCACACTCTCTGGAGTCTGTGCACCACCACTGGAGAGAAACTCTGTGTCACAACTGAGACCCAACACAGCCAAAAGAAATGTGCTAAATTGGGGAGTAATTTGTTACACAGCAATAAATAACTAATACACCCCAGACTACAGAATTTTATGCAGCAGTTAAAAAGTAGAGTAGATCTCTGTGTGCTGATATGGCAAGATTTCTGATATGTTGTTTCAAGAAAATAATAACCTCAGAAAAATACACAGAGCTATATCCCTTTGACATAAAACACCACCACCACCTGCTATATTTTTCTGCATTTACACATGCATGTGTGCTGTGCTTAATCATTCAGTAGTGTTCAGCTCTGCAACCCCATGGACTGTAGCCTGCCAGGCTCCTCTGTCGGGGGGATTTCCCAGGCAATAATACTGGAGTGGGTAGCTATTCTCTTCTCTAGGGGGTTTTCTCAACACAGGGATCGAACCCAGGTTTCCTGGGTTTTGCAGGCAGATTCTTTACTGTTTGAGCCACCAGGGAAGCCCACATATGCATGTACATATGTAATACATAAGACATAATAACATACGAACAAATTAACATCAGTAAGAGGATCAGAGAAAGATGCAAAAGAAGACTGCTTTTTTTTAAGTTCAATACACTCCAGTTTCATGTTGGACTTTCACCCTGTTGATGTGATCATGTATTACTCATATACAAAAAGTTCTTTCTTAAACAGAGTGGTTGCACTCTATGATGAATGAGGTCTCTTTCAACTCTGGTGTTTTATAGTTCTATTAAAATAATCACTGAATGCAAATTAAAGGAATGAGATAATATTTATTACTTGTTCTGGCAAGCATGACAAAGATTGATACATGAAGTATTGGCAAAGATGGCAGGAAAACTGGTCCTCTCATGCACTGCTTCTGGGAAAATAAAGTGAGAATCAGTTTGAAAGGCTGGTTAGCATGAGAATAAGATATCAACCAAAACAAAAACATGAAGACTCCACACCCTTTGAGGTAGAGCACTTCTAGATACTCATTAATTTACATAGAAACATGCTGGAAACTGGAATTTCCCTGGTGGCTCAGTGGTAAAGAATCTGCCTGCAAGGCAGGAGATGCAGGACACAAAGGTTCGATCCCTGGACCAGGAAGATCCCTGGAGGAGGACATAGCAACCCACTCCAGTATTCTTGCCTGGAGAATCCCACAGACAGAGGAGCCTGGCAGGCTATAGCCCATGGGCTCACAAAGAACTGGACACAGCTGAAGTGACTTAGCACACAGGCAGGCTGGAAATGAAGCATGCAGATGATGCCACTCTAATGGCAGAAAGTGAAGAGGAACTAAAGAGCCTCTTGATGAGGGTCAAAGAGGAGAGGGAAAAAGCTTGCTCAAAACTCAACATTCAAATAACTAAGATCATGGCATCTGGGTCCATCACTTCATGGCAAATAGATGGAGAAACAATGGAAACAGTGACAGATTTTATTTTCTTGGGCTCCAAAATCACTGTGGATGGAGACTGCAGTCATGAAATTAAAAGATGCTTGCTCCTTAGAAGGAAAGCCATGACAAACCTAGACAGCATATTAAAAAGCAGAGACATCACTTTGCTGACAAATGTCCGTATAGTCAAAGCTATGGTTTTTCCAGTAGCCATGTATGGATGTGAGAACTGGACCATAAAGAAGGCTGAGCACCGAAGAATTAATGCTTTTGAACTGTGGTGCTACAGAAGATGCTTAAGAGTCCCTTCAATTGCAAGGAGATCAAACTAATCAACTCTACAAGAAATCAAACCTGAATATTCATTGGAAGGACTTATACTGAAGCTGAAGCTCCAATACTCTGGCCACCTGATGCAAAGAGCTGACTCATTGGAAAGGACACTGATGCTGGGAAAGATTGAGGGCAGGAGAAGAGGGCAACAGAGGATGAGATGGTTAAATAGCATCACTGATTCAATGGACATGAGTTTGAGCAAACTCTGGGAGACAATGAAGAACAGAGAAGCCTGGCGTACTGCAGTTCATGGGGTTGCAAACAGTCAGACACAACTTAGCGATTAAACAACAAATGCAGATGGTAGTATACTTACTGATATAAATGCTATACTGTAAGAAGCATTCTGTGACATACGTAAGGATGCACATGGCAGCAGGCCTTGCAAGAACAAACACTAAGATATAAATTAAATGTCCATAAATAAATGTCAGTGTATTTTATACTATGAAACTATTAAAATGAATGAGCTACACTTACATGTCATAATATGGGTAAATCTCTGAGACATATAAAGTGAAAAAAACATATTACAGAATGTTACACATAATATCATTTAAAATTATAAGCACATAATACCATCTTTTTTATTGTACTTTTATGAAAAATCATAGAAAGAAGTCTATAATGGTGCAAACCAAAGTCATAAGGGTGTCTGTGTCTTTGGAGAAGGGGAAGAGACTATAGCTGAGGGATAATTAAAGAGACTTAACCTTTGTCTGCAATGTTCTGATGTGATTAAATAGTTATGAAGCACTTGTAAGTACTATGTAAGAAATGTATTTAAATATTCATGTGTCATTAAAGATCGAGTTATAAATATTTACTTACTCATACTAAGAATAACTTTGGCTGGATGAATAGGAATTCTGATACTTTAAAAAATATTTATTTGTTTATGGCTGTGCTGGGTCTTTGCTGATTTTCTACAGTTATGGGGAGCTGGGGATACTCTCTAGTTATGGTGCCTGAGTTTCTCATTGTGGGGGCTTCTCTTGTTGTGGAGCATGGTCTGTAGGGTATGTGGGCTTCAGTAGTTGTGGCTCATGGGCTCAGAAGTTACATGGGCTCCCAGGCTCTAGAGCACAGGCTGAGAAGCTGCGGTGTACAGGCTTAGCTGCTCCACGACATGTGGGGTCTTCCCGGATCAGGGATCAAACTTGTGTCTCCTGCATTGGCAGGTGGACCTTTACCATTGAGCCACCAGGGGAGTCAGAATTCTGATGCTTTAAGAGCAGTACATCTCAACACAGTCTGGCTGCACATCAGAATTACCTGGAGTTAAAGAAAAAATGATGCCAGTCCCGGCTGCACCCAACAACTCTTGGTGTAATTGGTGAGTAGCTCTAGCCTTGGTGCTTTTCAAAGGCTTCCTAAGTGGTTCTAGTGGATAGTCAGGGCTGAGAACCCCTGATTTAGAGCAACAAGCTCTGAAGAATTGTTATAGACAGTAAGACATTGAGGAAAAATTATGATGTGGTCTCCCTGGTTGGACGCTAGAATAAAAGAGGACATTAATAAAGTCCACATGAAATCTATAATTTAGTCAACAGTGTGTACCAACATTAACATCTCGGTTGATAAATGTACCCTAGTTACGTAAGACATGAACAAAAGGGAAATTCTCTGTACTATCTCTACAACTCTTCTGTGAATCTAAAATCTTTGCAAAATAATAAAGCACTACATATCTTGGATAATTATTCTGGTGATATTTTAATTCTTGCTCAATTTTAAAAATATCTTTCAGAGGTCGAGATCAAAATGGTGGAGTAGGATGTGGAGCTCGCCTTCCTCAACAAACACATCAAAAATACATCTACAGTGGAACAGTTCTTACAGAAAACCACCGAAAGCTGATGTAAGATCTCTCATACAACCAAAACCTCAAGAAAGCTTCCCACATAACCAGGTAGAATGAAAAAAACAGAATTGGGATGGAACCTATGAGGAAGTTGTGAAAGAGGAAAGGTCCTCTTGCCCTGGGAATCCCCTTCACTGGCTGTGAGGTCTGCCAAGGCAGAGAGGGTGTTGGAAGGGCCTGTAATTTGTTTGAGAGGAGTGTGTGGATGCTGGCTTGCTAGCAATCAGGGCAGAGAGAGACTGGCACTGATGGCTACCATGTCACCACACCTGCCAGCCCAGAACGCATGCCTGCTAGTACATGCAGTGGCTAGGTACTGAAACTCAGGCTTCCGAGTATGGACGCTGGGAGAAGACTCAGTTCAGCTATGCGGAGCCAACCTGAAGGGCCTAGAGTGTGGTCCAGGCCACCAGTGTTAACACATGCTAGATGGTGCAAGTCTACTATAGAAGCTCTATCATCAGTGCATGCAAGATGGGACTTGGATCTGCCATAAGACACTCACTGTCACTGTGCTCACAGTGGGGGTGCAGCTCCAGCCACAGCAGGCTTTGTGAGGGTTCACATGTGGGAATTGGGACATTGGAGCTGGGTTTGGGGATAAGTCCAGGAGAAACAGACTTTGTTGACCCACACTAGGGTGGTGGGTAGTGTGACAGAGTCTCATGTTCCCAGCAGAGGAATATACAAACAACTCCTTTCCCAATGGGAGGGCTCTAGTCTACATATGCGGGCTTCTATTCCAACAACTGGGGACCAAACCCTGCCCCTGATAGGGCTATGACAGCTACAGAGCAAATAGGATTTGTCCAACAACCAATTCAGACTCTAATCACCACAACACAAAATACACCCCTACCAAGGGCCGAAGAATTGATGCTTTTGAACTGTGGTGTTGGAGAAGACTCTTGAGAGTCCCTTGGACTGCAAGGAGATCCAACCAGTCCATCCTAAAGGAGATCAGTCCTGGGTGTTCATTGGAAGGACTGATGTTGAAGCTGAAACTCCAATACTTTGGCCACCTGATGCAAAGAGCTGACTCACTGGAAAAGACCCTGATGCTGGGAAAGATTGAGGGCAGGAGGAGAAGGGGACGACAGAGGATGAGATGGCTGGATGGCATCACCAACTTGATGGACATGAGTTTGGGTAGACTCTGGGAGCTGGTGATGGACAGGGAGGCCTGGCATGCTGTGATTTATGGGGTCACAAAGAGTCGGACACTACTGAGTGACTGAACTGAAGGGGACAATGGCCAGACAAAGACAAAGCTGGCATCCATATCAAAAACAGTCCTCGCACCAAAGATTTTGAACCCACACAGTCTGCACAAGGACACTCCCACATACAAACAGCCTTCAAGATCCAGTAGATAATTTTTTCTCCTAAATACTTAAGTAAAAGTATTACTTAAGTAATACTTAAAAGTAATACTTCAACAAAAGTCAGAGAAACTTAAGTAAAATGAAAACGCAGAGGAACTAGTATCAAATAAAAGAGCAAGAGAAATCTCCTGAAAGAACAATGAAAGAGACTTCCCTACTCTACCAGACCACAGGTTCAAAAAGCAGGTAATGAAAATGCTAAAGGAATTAAAAAAGATTATTAATAGAAATGCAGATCCTGTAACAAGGTACTAGAAACTATAAAGAGGAATTGATCAAAATTAGACAAAATGGTTGCTAAGGTAAAAATCAATCTAGGAGCAATGAATAGCAGACTAATACAGAAGAACAAATAAATGATCTGGAAGATAGAATAATGGAAATAACCCAATCAGTACAGCAGTCATAAAGACAAACAAACAAAAAAAATGAAAGCAATATGAGATCTATGGGATAATGTAAATCATGACAAACTATGTATTATGGGGGTTCCAGAAGGAAAAAAGAAAAGGGGATCAAAAATGTATTTGAAGAAACTATGGCTAAAACTTTCCAAACCTAAAGAAGGTAAAAGATATTTGGGTACAGGAAACACAGAGGGTCCCAAACAAGATGAACCCAAATAGGCCCATACCCAAATATATAATTAAAGTGGAAAAATTAAAGAAAAAGAGAGGACTCTAAAGGTAGCAAGAGAAAAATCAAAGAGTCGTTTACAAGGGAACCCCCATAAAGCTATCAGCTAATTTCTGTACAGAAACTTTGCCAACTGGAAGAGAGTGGCATGATATATTTAAAGTCCTGAAAGGGAAGACTCTGCCAGCCAGGTTACTCTACCCAGAAAGATTATCATTTACAGCAGGAGAAATGAATAAAAACAAAGCAGTGCACCAATGATAAACCTACTGTAAAAGAAATATTGAAAGATCTTCTCTAGATAGAAAAGAGCAATAATCTATAGGAAAGGGACAAATGTAATAGGAAAGGCAAACATATAAAATGATTGAAGATAACTTAAGCCAGTACATAGATTAAAAAACAATTCAAATTTTTTGAAAATGATTATAATAATACAATAATAACAAAAGGACAAACATAAAGATGTAGAATAGGATATAAAAATCTCAAAATGTGGGGAGGAGAGTAAAAAATGCAGATCTTTTAGAATTTGTTTGAACTTGTATGACTATCAGTTTATAGCAAGTAGGTATACAAGTAGGTATAAGCTATGGGTTAACACTCTTGAAAATCAGTCTAACCACGAAATAAAAAAATATATATAATAGATTCACAAAACCCAAAAAGAAAGTAACTTAAGCATACTACAAAAGAAAACTATAAAACCACAAAAGGAAAATCATAAAGAAAGAAACAAAGAACTACAAAATCAACTGGAAAACAAGGTTTAAAATGGCAATAATACACACATGTCAATAATTACTTTAAATATCAATGGACTAAATATCCCAGTCAAAAGACACAGAGTGGCAGATTGGATAAAAAAAAAAATAACCAAAAACCCATAATCTGGTGTCTACAGGATATTCACTTTAGGTTGAAGGACTGCAAGTAAAGGGATGGAAAATGATATTGCATGCAAATGGAAATGACATGAAAGTGGGGGTAGGCAATACTCATATCAGACAAAAGTCTTTGAAAAAAGTCCATAAAGAAATAAAAGAAGGACACTATATAATGATAAAGAAATCATTACAGAAGAGGACATTACACTTGTTAATGTATATGCATTCAATATAGGAGTACCTAAACATATAGAAAAAATTCTAACAGACATAAAGGGAAAAGTTGACAGGAATACAACAATAGAAGGAGACTTCAACACCCCCTGACACCAAAGGACAGATCTTTCAGACAGAAAAATCAAGAAGTATGAGATCCTAAATGACACAATAGAACAGCTGGACACAATTGATATCTATAGGGCAATACATTAAAAAAAAAACCCAGAATACATATTCTTTTCAAGCATGCATGGAACATTCTTTAGGATAGACCATATACTCAAGACTCAAAAACAAGCCTCAAGAAATTTAAGGGAACAGAATTGTTTCAAGCCTCTTTTCTGACCACACTGGTATGAAACTATAAATCAACCACAGAAAGAAAAATGGGAGGAAAAACACATGGAGACTAAACAACATGCTTCTAAAAAAAAATAGATCAATGAAGAAATCAAAGAGTAAATTTAAAAATATCTAGAGACAAATGAAAACAGAAAGATGATCCAAAACATATCGAATGCAACGAAAGCAGTTCTAAGAGAGTAGTTTATAGTGATATATAAGCTTACCTCAGGAAACAAGAAAAATCTCAATCTAACCTTACACCTAAAGGAACTAGATAAAGAAGAACAAGCAAAACCCAAAGTTAGTAGAAGGAAAGAAATCATAAAGATCAGAGCCCCAGTACTCCTACTGGGAGGGGCCTTGGAGGGGCCATACTCCTCTCTTCAGGATCACAGACTTCTGGCTATGAAAAGATATTAAACAAGGTTCATATTCTCCAGAGAATTTGTCTCTCAAGTTTCACAGGGTACATTTCTCAGAGTGAGAACTGTCCATGAAGTTTGCAGGCTATTCCAGAATGTTACAGTGGAAGAGGAAAAGTCCTTTCCATGGGAAGAGAAAACCCCAGAGCCTTTCAGCTTGGGGAATCTTGGGGAGCTTGAGTGCTCTTGGTCTGACGTGCCCTTTGCAGTGGTTGGGGAACAAAGGCCAGAGAGATGGGGGAAGAAGGGCCACACCTGCTGGGAGAGAGTGGAGGGCAGCGTTGGCCTTCAGATCCAGTCTCCTGATCTGCAAATCCAGGACTTGTCCTGTTACTTCACCTTTGTTCCTGTACTTGGCGAGCAGATGTCTGTGTAAAGGGAACTTGTCTCTGAATTAAGGAGAGCCCAGAACTTAAATTATGGTTCCTTGTACCTCCCTCTGTTTCTGCTGAGGCAAGTTTCTCATTACTTGTAAGAGACGGGCTCTGTGAGATGGTGGCAATATGCCAACTGCGAACACTTCACAGAACGTTAATCTGAATTTATAAATTCTGGACCTACTTGCGCCCGAGTCCTGGATCTTGTCTCTGCTGAGACTCTTGGCTGATAAGGGTTTTGCTCCAGTTCTTCTGGAGAGCTGAGGCCTCTCTCAGCTGATGCAGGTTTTCAGCTGAGATGACTGGGCCATGTTGCCGTGATATTTCCCCAGAAGATGTGTTATGCCTTCCCCTGGCTTGACAGACCACTGAGGGGCCTTAGGATCAGTCTGCCCAACCCAGAACATCTTATTTAGGGTTGGTCTGGGTAAAAATGGCCTTGGGGAGAAGCAAGTGCTTCTAAAATCATTGTCAGTAAAGCACCTCTGATTTATCTTGCTTGAGGAGAGAAAGAAATGATCCTGACCTGTGGCTTTAATTGGGATGCTGTGGGGAGATGGGAACGTGGTTCTCAGGCTGGCTGTGCAGTAGAATCACCTGGTGCCCCTCCATCCCCATTGGGATCTGACTGATTTGAGAGCCCAGTCAAGGTTATTTGTAAAAGTGCCACAGATGGCTTTAATAAGCAGCTAGGATTGGGGATTCCTGAGCAGGAGGGAAAGTGAGAAAGAACATTGAGGTCAGTGGACAGGATTGGTTATGTTAGCCAAGTTAAGAAGTTTTCTAGGCAAGAGTGTGACTTGTCCATGGTTTTGTATATGTTTGGCAAATTAAAGACAAGTTTCAGTTGAGCAAAGATCCAGGGACCACATAGTCTGTGCTTGTGTGGAAGGAAACAGGGATGGAAGCCACTCACCCAGCCGTCACAGGGAGCAGGGCAGGAGAAGGGCCAATTCCCAACCCACGGCTCCTGTGGGAGAAGATGGGTGAGGCAGGACCCAGCTCCCACCACAGTCTCCTCCCACCATGTCCTCCTATATATAGCTGTAAACCAAGTGTGGAGTGACTGTGTCCTTTGGACAGCCTCTCCTTTGAAAAGCAGGATAGTACAGTAGTTGATCACATAAACCCTGGAAGCAAACTTCCTGGGTTAACTGAAGCACCAATGCTTCCCAGCTGTGTGACCCAGGGCACATTATATAACTTCTCTGTGCTTCAATTTCCTCATCTGTAAAGTGAGGATAATGAGAGCACATACTCCACAGGATTGGAGGGTTAAATGAGTCAGTGCATACATACGAAGTGCTTAGCACAGGGCCTGGCCCCTCAAACAGATTCATTCAACACTAGCTTTTGTTGTTAGACTTGCAGGATCAACACTCCTGGTTGAAAAGGAGGGAAGTTTCCCTGAAAAACAATCTGTTCTATTGTGCATAAGCAGTCTTTAATGCCAGGGCAGTACACCTACCACCTCTATGGCCTCTTTCCTGTACCCCTAACCCCCTGATCTCAGATGTACCTGTGTAACTGAGCAAGACTCTATGGGGCCTTTCCAGGACAGAGCCCCTCGCCCCATGTCCTCCACCTGCCTCTTGTTTGTAGGAAAACTTTAGCCTCCTAGGCCTTCTCTGAGTTCCAAAGAACAAATTTAACCAGAGAAATGAGACAGTGAAGAAACAAAGGAAAACAGTCAAGCAAGACAAAATAATAATACTTCAGCATTTAAACCAAGTCAAAGACATTTAGTTTCTCCTCAAGGGCTATAGATAATATCCTGAGCCTCAGATAATACATTGAGATAGTATCCTTTGAGCTGTTTGGCAGATACTGAAACTCCCACCAGGTGGAAGAAGTTAACTGCATGCTGCCCATGAGCACGCAGACCCTAGACTCACTGGAACCAGAAGGTTGATGACATTGACTCTCAATTATATCATTACCAACCAATCAGAAAGATATCCATGAGCTAATCTTACACCCCTCAATCATCCCTCCCTCGCTCAGTCTTTAAAAACCTTTCCCTGAAAGACATTGGGGAGTCTGGGCCTTTTGAGCACTGGCTGCTCAGATTTCCTGCTTGATACCCTGTAATAAACACTTCGCTTTCCTTTACCAACACCTGTTGTCAATAGATTGGGTTTTTGCATGCAGGCAAGTGGACCCAAGTTTGGTTTGGTAACACCTGGCCTTAGCTCCATCTACAACCTGCGGCCACTCTACCTGTGCTCAGCTCTCACCTAGACCTGGGCCCATCTGAGCCAGGTTCTGGTCTGAGCCTGGTCCTACTGTGCCCACAGACTTACCTGTCAACACCTTGAGCTTGTGTCTGGGAAGCACGTTCCTTTTAATAATCAAGAGCAGGTATGTAGTGGTGACCTGACTTCAGCAGGAAGGAATCACAGATTCCTACGCTTGAAGAGGGCAGGGCATGGATGAGCTGGGACGGTAGGGTATTCACCCAATTAAGGGAACTGCAGTGAGCAATTTGCTGCTATGGGTGAGGGCTGACCTCTGAAAAGCAGCAATGAAAACCAAAAAAACACAGAAGCAGGTGAGTGAGAACTATCCTACTCCTTGCCTTGTCTCTCTCCCTGGGGAGGGCAGAAGCTACAGTTAACAAGAGCGGAGGAAGAGCAGAAGCAGTAAAGAGGAGACAGGGAGAAGCCCACCCTTACTGTTATGGGCTGACCTGTGTCCCTCCCCAAACTCACACGTTGAAGTCCCAACACCTGATACCTGAGAATAAGACTGTATTTGGAAATAGGACCTTTACAGGTGTAATTAAGAGAAAGTGAGGTTTTGAGGGTGAATCCCAGTTCAATGTGACTGCTGTCCTTGTGAGAAGAGGACATCTGGCACACAGGGCCACCAAGGGTGCGGGTGCACAGAGGAAAGATCATGTGAGGACACAGAGGGAGGGGCCATCTGCCAGCCAGGGGAGGGGTCTTAGGAGAAACCAAACCTGCAGAAGCCTGGACCTGTGAATTCCAGCCTCTAGAACCGTAAGAAAGTAAATTTCTGTTGTTTAAGCTATGCAGTCTAGGGTGTTTTGTCACAGCAGCCCTAGCAAATTAATATACTTCTCCAGCTGGGTGCTTTCTAAGGATGATGCTACTTAATATCTTGCAGTTCCTTTTGCACCCTCACTAAGCATTATTTACAATTATCTCTGGTCCTTGGGGAAGCCCTGAAAGGGAGAGCCTGGTGCTGGAGTGGAGGTCCTGGGTTCTGGGGTGTAAGACCAGCCGTTTCCCACACAGGCGCAGGGCACAGGCAGGATGATGTGCCCTGTGTGGCTCAGCCTGCCCTCCCACCTCACAGCTGCTCTGCTGAGCTGATGCCTCAGGGTAAGCAGCGTGTAGTTCACAGTCAAGGGTGGGCAGAGAGAGTGCTCTGTCAGCCTGCTCAGGCAAGGCCTGCTTTCCACACCATGAGTAAGAGGTCAGAGCAACTTCTGAAATTCTGTGCTACTTACAGGTTTCACCACACAGTGAGTTCAAGTCAGTTCAGCAGTGTGCATCCCAACCTAAACACCTGTATACCTGTGTCAGGGCTCTTTTAGTCGCAAGGGACAGAAAACCAAACTAATATAAACAAATAGGAAGGGGATTTATCAGTTCACATAACTAGAAAGTTCTAAACAGTGCACATGGCTTAAGGATTCAAGAGTTCAAGTGACAATATCAGTCATCTGGCTCCATTCTCTTTCCTCATAGCCTGTTTTCCTCGTTGTTGGCCTCATTCTCACTTTCCCTACATTACAGCAAAGTGGTTCCCTAGCAGAACTTTTATCTGAAGGAAGCCAGTGAGATTTGGCCAAGACTCTGATGGGCTCTTCTTGGGTCGTGTGCCCATTTCTGGACTAATCGCTATTATCCAGAAGGGGGGTATTGTGATTGGCCAGACCTGCAACCTGTACACAGCCTTTTAGAGAGGGAAGGAGTTATTCACATGAAATGGGCTCCCACTTTTAAGGAAGGGTTCTGTTAGCAGAAGAAAAGAGAAAGAGAAGCGACTCAGGGCTAATGAAAGTTACAGTTGGCACAGTCAACTCCACAGATAAACAGAACAGAATTGTTGCTACTCCCAGACCCTACCTTACATTTTCCCATCACCTTGACTCCCGCCTTCCTCTAGCCTGTGCTGAAACAAAAATCAACATAAAATATGATGTCTATTCACTCCACACCATCAGAATGGCCATCATCAAAAAGTCTACAAACAATAAATGCTGGAGAGGGTGTGGAGAAAAGGGAACCCTCTTGCACTGTTGGTGGGAATGTAAATTGATACAGCCACTATGGAGAACAGTGTGGAGATTCCTTGAAAAGCTAGGAATAAAACTACCATATAGCCCAGCAATCCCACTACGGGGCACACACCCTGAGAAAACCATAACTGAAAAAGATACATGTACCCCAGTGTTCATTACAGCACTATATACAATAACTAGGACACAGAAGCAATCTAGATGTCCATTGACAGATACATGGATAAAGAAGGTGTGGTACATGTATACAATGGAATATTGCTCAGCCATAAAAAGGAACACATTTGAGTCAGTTTGAGTGAAATGTATAAACCTAGAGCCTGTTATACAGAGTGAAGTAAGTTAGAAAGAGAAAAACAAATATCATACATTAACGCATGTATATGGAATCTAGAAAAATGGTACTGATGAATGTAGAGATGCAGACACAGAAAACAGACTTTGGACACAGTGGGGGAAGGTGAGGGTGGGATGAACTGAGCGAGTAGTATTGAAACATATACATTACCGTATATGAAATAGAAGAGGGGCTTCCCAGGTAGTGTAGTGGTAAAGAAACCACCTGCCAGTACAGGGGACACAGGAGACTCAGGTTCGATCCCTGGATCAGGATGATCCCCTAGAGTAGTAAATGGCAACCCACTCCAACGTTCTGGCCTGAAAATTCCCACAGTAAGTGGGCTACTATCCATGGGGTTGCAAAAGAGTCAGACACGACTGAGCACACAGTGTGCACGCATGTAAAATAGGTAGCTGATGGGAAGTTGCTACATAACACAGGAAGCTCAACACGATACTTTGTGATAACCTAGAGGGGTGAGATGGAGTGGGCGTGGGGGGTATGTTCAAGAGAGAGGGGACATATGTATACTTATGGCTGATTCATGTTGTTGTATGGCAGAAGTCAACAAAATATTGTAAAGCAATTATCCTATGATTAAAAATAAACTTAAAAAATATGATGGCTATGATCAAACCTTACTACCACCTGAGCTCAGTAAATTCTAGGAAGTAGGACTACTGTAGACGTTCTTTGATCTCAATGAAATACAAATAAAATGGATAAAGCTATAAGTAAAAATCCCTATTATTTAAAATTTTAAGTATAAACAGAACCAAATTTTGTTCTTCTTATTTCTGGTCCAGCATGTAAGAAGCTTGGAAGTCGCTGCTCAATTCTAATAACAAGCAAAAAGTTAAACAGTCTGAAAAATGAGCTCTTCTTAGAGTCATCAGAGAAAGGGGCTCGCAGGGCAAACCACAGCCCCAAATTGAAGAGACAGAGAATCACAAGCTACTGGAGCAGAACCCGATGGAGGAACGTGTACCAAGTTAGAAAAACCTGAACTGTAATCAATGATCGCTGAAGGTTTAATGTGGGCAACTCTGTAAGTTAGAAAGTTACAAGAGAATGAGAAGACAAGCCATAGACCGGAAGAAAATATCTGCAAAAACCATATCTTGTCAAGGATTGCTATCCAAAGTATGCAAAGAACTCTCATAACTCAACAATAAGGAAACAAACAACTCGATGATAAAAGGGCAAAAGACCTAAACAGACACTTCACCAAGAAAGATTTACAGATGGTAAATAAGCACATGAAAAGATGCTCCACATCATATGCCATTAGGGAAAAGCAGATTGAAACAATGAGATACCACTACGTACCAATGAGAATGGCCAAACTCCAGACACTGATAACACCACACAGCTGGTAAGGATCGGAGTAACAGGAACAGTCATTCACTGCTGGTGCGAATGTAACATGGTACAGCCACTTTGGAAGACAGTTTGGGGGTTTCTCACAAAATTAACACACTCTTACAGCATCACACTCCTTGGTATTTACCCATATAACCTGAAAGCAGATGTGCACTGTTAAGGACTGAACACTGTTGTCCACTCAAAATTCATGTATTGAAGCCCTAACCCCCATGTGACAATATTTTGAGGTGGGACCTTCAGGAGGTAATTAGTTTTAGATGTGGTCACAATGGTGGGGTCCTTATAATGGGATTAGTGCCTTTATAAGAGGAGATCACCCTTACTAATAGTGAGGATTCAGCAAGAATGCAGCTGTCTACAAGCCAGGAAGACAGTTCTTACCAGAACCTGATTATACTAGCACTCTGATCATTGATTTCCAGCCTGTAGAACTGTGAGAAATAAACTGTTGCTTAAGCCACCCAGTTTATGGTATTTTGTTACAGCAGCCCTAGCTGACTAAGACACCCACATGAAAATCTACAAACAAATGTTTAAAGCAGCTTAATTCATAATTGCTAAAACTTGGAAGCAACCAAGATGTCTGTCAGTAGGTGAATGGATAAACAAACTGTGGTGCATCCATACAACATAATATTATTCAGCACTAAAAAATCGGGGTACCCCTGAAAGACATGGATAAATCTTAAATGCAACTCACTAAGTGAAAGAAGTCAATCTGGGAAGGCTATAACCAAATGAATCTAACTATATGACATTCTGGAAAGAGTAGAACTATGGAGTTAGTAAAGAGATTAGTGGTTGATTAGGTTGGCTAATAGTTCATCTTTTTTACCCAAAGAAGCAGCTCTCAGATTTATTAGTTTTATAATTTTTCTACTCTAAAGATTCACTAATCTCTAATTTATTTATTTATTAACTATTCCTTGATAAGAGACTAACAGATACAGAGCAAACTAAGAGGGTGGTATGATGTTACTTTGCTCTACTCTTTTTAAATCATTTTGAAAATCTGGATGAAACAGATTATTTTATAAGGGATATAAATTCCACAAACTTATCACCAGATAGACAGAACATGTAAGCAGAGCAATAAAGAACAGAGAGAAAACATTGTCATGCAGCTACCAAAAATATCAGGAGATGCAGATGGCTTCACAGGAGAATTCTAGGAGAATCTAAAAGGATAGATAATAATAATTCCAGTCGTTATTCCAGAGCACAGGAAGTCTTGTTATAACACATAACACTGATACAAACCCCCCAAAAAAACACACACAAGAAAGAAAACTGCAAGCCAATTTCACTTTTGATTATCAACGCAAAGAAATCCCAAATGAAATATTAGGCAAAAGGATACACTAGCAAACTAAAGGCACTTCAAATAAGTGATAACATATGGATTATTTAATAAATAGAATTGATACAATTGTTAGCTGTCTGGAAAAAATTAAACTAGATCTGTACCTCATATTTCACATCAAAATAAATTCCAAACAGATGAAATGTTTAAATATAAAAGTGTTGCAGGAGATCAGGAGAGGTTTATTTTTTCATTTTTCAGGGTAGGGAAGTTCTTTCTCAGTATAACTGCAAAACCAGAATCCATAAGAAACATAAATTTATGTACGTAATTTTTTTTTAAAAAAGCTCAGTATGGAAAGAAATACCATAATGTCTGGATATATTGGGAAAATTGCAAGTTATATCATAAATAACAGCCTCTTAATAGTTAACAATCCCCACAAAGCTATAAGAAAAAGACTTGCAGCCCAATAGAAAAGCAGGCAAAGGATATGAATAGCAGTTCACAGAAGAGAAAATACAAATAGTTTTTAAATGAAAAGATATTTAACTTCACTTATAAAAATGAAGTGCAAATTAAACTATAATGAGCTGAAATCTTTGCCTGTCAGACTGGAAAGATAAGAAAACTGGATAATGTGGTGAGACAGTGAGGGTGAGAAGGAACAGGCTCTGCCACACTCTTTCTAGTGGGGATGTAAATGGGTATAACTTTTCTGAACAACATTAAGTGCCTCTTACAGAAAATCACACAACCCCTGATGCAGCAAATGTACCTTAATGAAATTATTTTACAGATACACCTGCACATGTACAAGATAACCCATATTTAAGAGCATTGATTACAACATTTTGCCAATGTAAATGATTGTAAATGACCTTAATTCTTAATTGTGGAACATCCTCATGAGGAAATTTATCAGCTGGTAAAAAGGCACAAAGTAAGCATATATGGAAACTTCACACTCTTTTTCAATATTTCTGTAAATCTGTAACTCTTCTAAATGAAAAACATAACAAAGAAAACCCTACAACCTGTGGACCACCCAAGCCAGGGGCTGTGCTATAAAGGAAGTAAAAGAACTATTACTATCTTCAAGGAACTTGAAATGTATGTGAATAAAGCCTAATATAATTCAAAAGATTGATGAATAGATAGTGCAGTTCTTTATAAGAAAGATAGACAGACATGAGGCAGCTTTACATATCTAATATAAAATAATTTCCAGTAAAGGAAGTGAAGAAAGCTACATTCATAACAATGTATATAGTATGCTATATTGCTACCTTATTTGTTAAAAACATGAAACATATACATTTGCTTATAAATGCATAGAACATCTCTAAAATGGTACCTAAAGGCTCTTAGGATTGACTACTTCTGGAGAGGAAAAGTAGTTCATAGGATGCAATGACTATTTTGCCTTACTCCAAATTTTTCTATATGTTTTATATTTTATAACCTGTCATGAATTAATTACCTGGATTTTTAAAAATTAAATAACGCATTTTATGGAGGAAAGAGCTTAGTTTCAACTGGGTTATCCAAGGAATGCTTCCTGAGGGAAGAGGCACCCCTGGGTCTTAAAGGATGCTGATGATGGGCCAGAACGTCCTGGGCAAGGGGACTGCACAAGCAAAGATGGGGAGGTGGGAAGCAGGAGGAGGAACTGGAGAGAGTCACACAATAGTTTTACTGAAATGTAGTCTTTAGTAAAGTGACAGCTAAGGAGATATTTCATTAAGGGTATGTTATATATAGTATAATAAAGAACAATGAGTAAAAATCAGGCCAAATGATGTACCATTTACCAGCTCTGTGACCTCAGGAGTCATTTACCTTCTGTAAACTGGACATAATGATAGTACCTCCTAGGGTTTTATGACCCTAGGTATGACAGGTAAGGTAGGTAGAGGGCTCAGGCCAGGCTTGGCAGCAGGAGGTGTATAGTAAGTCTCAGATCCCCTATGATTAGAGGGCTCCTAATGCCAGATTTATTCTGTGGGCAATAAGAAGCCAGTGCAGGTTTTGGCCAGTGGAATGACATTAACAGAGTTGAAATTTAGGAAAGGTCACCTGGTCACTTGTGCAGGGTGAGTTGCAAGGGAATAAAAGAGGCCAGCGAAGAGACTGCTGACATAGTCTAGGTGAGAGGTGAGAAGGACTGAGCCAAGTAGGTGCAATGATTAGGGAAGGATAGACTTGAGAACAACAGAATATGAAGAGAGAAGGGAGTGCGTTGAAGAAAATTTAGGGTTTTAAATTTAAGTAACTCAGAGGTTTGTGGCACCTCTAAAGAAACAGAGATCCTGAAGAAATGAGCAGGACTGATAGGAAAGATGAATTTTGGATGTGTTTCAGTATGTGAAGGAATCCAGGTAGAAATAATCAGTATGAAGTTAGAGAGGTGGGAAACTAGGAAAATGCTGAGATGAGAGATAATACTGGGAGTAATAATACATAGGATGTTTAGTTGCACGAGAGAAAGAAGTCCAGCTTGAATTAGTTTAGGCTGAAAGTTTATCTATGTGTGGATCTGGGAAATCTAAGGAATGCAAGCATGGCTGGATCCGGGAGTTCAAACAGTGTCCTCAGGCCTCAGACATTTAGCTCTCTGCCCTCATATGCTCGACTTTATCTGCTTACAACCTCTCTGCATCAGGCAGCAAGATAACCACCAGTTCAGTTCAGTTCAATTCAGTTGCTCAGTCGTGTCCGACTCTTTGCGACCCCATGAATTGCAGCACGCCAGGCCTCTCTGTCCATCACCAACTCCCGGAGTCTACCCAAACCCATGTCCATCGAGTCGGTGATGCCATCCAACCATCTCATCCTCTGTCGTCCCCTTCTCCTCCCGCCCCCAATCCTACCCAGCATTAGGGTCTTTTCCAATGAGTCACCCCTTCGCATGAGGTGCCCAAAGTATTGGAGTTTCAGCTTCAACATCATACCTTCCAATGAACACCCAGGATTGATCTCTTTTAGGATGGATTGATTGGATCTCCTTGCAGTCCAAGGGACTCTCAAGAGTCTTCTCCAACACCACAGTTCAAAAGCATCAATTCTTCGGCACTCAGCTTTCTTCACCGTCCAACTCTCACATCCATACATGACCACTGGAAAAACCATAGCCTTGACTAGACGGACTTTTGTTGGCAAAGTAATGTCTCTGCTTTTAAATATGCTATCTAGGTTGGCCATAACCTTCCTTCCAAGGAGTAAGCGTCTTTTAATTTCATGGCTGCAATCACCATCTGCAGTGATTTTGGAGCCCCAAAAAATAAAGTCTGACACTGTTTCCACTGTTTCCCCATCTATTTCCCATGAAGTGATGGGACCAGATGCCATGATCTTAGTTTTCTGAACGTTGAGCTTTAAGCCAACTTTTTCACTCTCCTCTTTCACCTTCATCAAGAGGCTCTTTAGTTCTTCTTCACTTTCTGCCATAAGGGTGGTGTCATCCGCATATCTGAAGTTATTGATATTTCTCCCAGCAATCTTGATTCCAGCTTGTGTTTCTTCCAGCCCAGCGTTTCTCATGATGTACTCTGCATATAAGTTAAATAAGCAGGGTAACAATATACAGCCTTGACGTACTCCTTTTCCTATTTGAAACCAGTCTGTTGTTCCATGTCCAGTTCTAACTGTTGCTTCCTGACCTGCATACAGGTTTCTCAAGAGACAAGTCAGATGGTCTGGTATTCCCATCTCTTTCAGAATTTTCCACAGTTTATTGTGATCCACACAGTCAAAGGCTTTGGCATAGTCAATAAAGCAGAAATAGATGTTTTTCTGGAACTCTCTTGCTTTTTTGATGATCAAGAGGATATTGGCAATTTGATCTCTGGTTCCTCTGCCTTTTCTAAAACAAGCTTGAACATCTGGAAACCTATCAACTTCAACAGATAAGTCTTTTCTCTTCTTTAATTATGATTTTGCCAAAAAGTTCTAGAGAAGGCTATATTTGGCTTGAATTAGATCACTTCTACTAGAGAAAAGGCAAAAAAACCCAGCAAAGAGTGGTGTCAAGGGAACTCTTAAGGAGGATTAATCATTGATGTCAAATGCTGAGAGAAAAACTTATTAAAAAATGAATAAACTTTATTTAATATATGTATATTGAACAGAGAATATATTCCTCCAAAGGAAAAAATTATGAAACATACACACATTAATCAATGTGAATATATTAGCTAGCTAGCTATTGCTGTGTAAGGTATTAGCCCCAAGATTTAGGGGTTTAAAACAACAATATTTATGGAGGTCACTCAAGATGGTGGAGTATAAAGACCCTGAGCTCACCTCCTCTCATAAGCTGACAAAAATCACAATTATCTACAGAACAACCATTGATGTAAAAGACCAGAACCTACCAGGTAAAGTCTTCTACAACTAAAGACATAAAGAAGGAACCAAAGTGAAATAGGATGGGTGGACTTATGATATAATGAAGCCCCATACACACAACATACTGGAAAATATATTGTACAGATTCTCCCACAGAAGTGAGAGATCTGAACTTTATATCAGGCTCCCTAGCCTCCAGATGACTCCTCAAGGCATTTGGCTTTGAAGGCCAGCAGGGCTTAATTTCAGGAGCACCACACTACTGAAGGAAATAGAAACTTTACTCTTAAAGGGTACATGCACAAATCTCACATGTTCCAGGATCCAGGACAAAAGTTATAATCTGATAGGTGCCTGGGCCAGACCTACCTGCCTGGCTGGTCTTGGAAAGTCTCCTGAAGAGGTGTATGTGTGTGTGTGTGTTTGTGTGGCTGTGGCTCACCCTAGGGACATAGACATTGGTAACAGCCATATCTGGGGGCTCCTTCTACCATGTGTTCACTGCTACTAGTGGCTGTCATCTTGGGATCTAATTCATTACTGCTAAGACTTGGCCCTGCCCAACAGCCTATAGGTACTAGTGCAGGACACAACAGGCTAAACAACTAACTAGGTGTGGATACAGCCCCACTTATCAGCAGACAGGATGTCTAAAATCTTCCTGAGTCCACAGCTACCTGTAGACATATCTCTAGACACAACCAGAGGGCCAAGACCCAGCTCCATGCAGAAGTGGACAATCACTGGCCTTGTCCTCCAGGAAGCCTGTACTAGCATCTAGGCCAGCCTCACCCACCAGACTTCAGAGGCAAAAAACCCCCACAATCTCATAACTTGTGGACTGAGCTCACACACAGCAAGCTAACCCTACCCTGGAACCAGCTGGTAAACTCTCCAGAATGCAGGCATAGAGGAAACATCATAAAGGCTATATATGACAAACCCACTGCTAACATCATACTCAATGCTGAAATGCTAAAAACATTTTCTTTAGGATCATGAAAAACACAAGGATGCCCACTCTTGACACTTTTATTCAAATTGTTTCAGAAATCCTAGCCATAGCAATTTGACAAGAAAAAAATAAAAGGAATCAAAATTGAAAAGTAAGAAGTAAAACTGTCACTGCTTACAGGTGACATGACCCTATACATAGAAAATCCTAAAGACACTACCAGAAAACTACTAGCACTCATCAATGAATTCAATAAAGTTGCAGGATACAAAATTAATATACAGAAATCTTTTGTATTTCTTTATACTAACAACACAGTAGCAGAAAGAGAAATTAAGGAAACAATCCCACTTACCATTGCACCAAAAAGAATAAAATATCTAGGAGTAATCCCACCTAAGGAGACAAAAGACCTCTACTCAGTCAACTATAAGATACTGATGAGAGAAATTAAAGCCAACACAAATAGATGGAATGGTACACTATGTTCTTGGATTGAAAGAATTAATACTGTTAAAATGACCATACTATCCAAGAGATATAGAGAACAAACTCGTGGTTACCAGTTGGGAGAAGGAAGTGGGGAGGGATGATATGGGTGTAGGGAAATAAGAGGTACAAACTATTATGTATAAAATAAGCTACTAGGGTATATTTCAGGGTTTCCCTTGTAGCTCGGTCGGTAAAGAATCTGCCTGAAATGCAGGAGACCCAAGTTCAATTCCTGCCTGCGATGCAGGAGACTCAGGTTCAAGTCCTGGATCTGGAAGATCTCCTGGAGAAGGAAATGGCAACCCATTCCAGTATTCTTGCTTGTAGAATCCCACGGACAGAGGAGCCTGGAAAGGTCCCAGTCCATGGGGTCACAAGAGTCAGACATGACTTAGTGACTAAACCACCACAGGGTATATTGCACAACACAGAGAACATAGCCAATATTTTATAACTATAAAAAAGTATAACCTTTAAGAATTGTGAATCACTATACTGTACATCTGTAACTTACATAATATTGTACAGCAACTATACTTCAGTAAAAATATCAACTATGTTATGAAACCCCAGTGTTTATTATCGGTTTCTGTGGACCAGTAATCTGGGTACAGCTTAGCCAAACCTTTGTCTCAGAGCCACTTACAAGGCTGTAGTCAAGACGCTGGCTGAAGCTGTGGTCTCATATGAAGGCTCAGTTTGGGAAAGATCCACTTATGAGCTTGTTCACACGGCAACTGACAATATTCAGTTCCTCAGTGGGTGTTGGGTAGAGGCTACCCTCAGTTTTTTTCCAAGTAGGTCTTACAACGTGTCATTTGACTTTCATAAAACAAAGCAAATGAGAAAGAATAAACGTCACAATCTTTCACAATCTTAAGTTGAAACTGACATCATATCACTTTTTCTGCTTATCAGAAGGAAGTCACTAGGTACAGATTACACCAGCAGCCCTTAACATTTTTAGCACCAGGGACTGGTTTCATGGAAGACAATTTTTCCACAGGCTGGTGGTAGGGGGAATGATTTCGGGATGATTCAAGTGTATTATTCAAGTGTATTACCTTTATTGTGCTCTTTATTTCTAACCTAATGCCACTGATGATCTGACAGGAGGTACCTGTCCATAGCCTGAAGGTTGGAGACCCCTGGTCTGCACTATAGAAGAAGGTATTTCGTAAGGGCATGAATACCAGGCAACAGGAATCACTGGGAGTCTTGTCAGAAGCTGTTTACCCACGTATTCAATAGGAAATACATTTGAAAAGGTAGAAACCTTGGAGGTCACATTTTCTAGTAACAAAACAATATGGATAGAAAAGAAATTATTTGTAAAGTGAAACTATAAAAACAAGAAATGATATATTAAACCAAAACTATACTTGGAAAAAATTCTATAGCATTAATTGGTAATGATATTTAACAAAAAATAATAAAAAATAAATGGATTCCACCTTCAAGTTTGGAAGCTAATCTTCTTGTACTTTCCAACAAACAGACTTAAGGAAAGCCCCAAGAACAAATTCAGAAATCAACAAACTGGAAAATAATAAAATCAATAAACAATTCAAGTGCTCTTTCGAAAAAAATAAAACCAATAAAATTGGCAAATCTAATAGAGTTAACCAAGAAAATAAGGGAAGACATATAGAACATTAGATTTGAGAAAGGGAATGTAACCACATGAACAAAGGACATTATTTTTAAATGAAAGAGAACATTGTGCACTCTATTTGCTGATAGATTTGAAAATCTTTCAAAAATAAACAATGAGTGATTACAAAAAAAGAATCAGAAGGGTCAATGGATTACAAAGAACAGCACCATGGTTGAATTCTGTCAAAACTTTAAAGCCCAATTCACATGCCATTTATCTCAGACTTTAGAAAAACATCCTATTTAAATCTACAAAGATAGCAACACCCTGATACTCAAATCTTAATCATCATCTCTTCTTTTTAGACAAAGCAGTCTTCTCAGAACTTTGGTTTCCTATCCTACTTGTTCTCTGAAGACAGTGACTTTCCCCCAGCCTGTGCTGTGAGGGGAGAAGGCTGCTGCAGACTTAACAGCTACAGAATCTGTTATTTCTTAGGAATCTCCTTTGTATGTCCTGGGGCTCAGGCAGGAGAATCTGGAGGGTGCAGATGAAAGCTGAGGATTTCTGAGGATGCCCGGAGCGCCTTCTCTAACAGAACTGTGATTGACCGTAGCTTAGCTGGGCCCTGTGGGGCCCTCCAACTCTGCTACAGAGTAAGGAATTATAGATAGATTCTCCACTCTGGCAAGGATAGGCTTTCTAATGTTTTTAACCCCCTCCCCCCAATGCTTTAAAAAATAAATTTGAGATCGCATAAGAAAAGGTATCTTTCAAAGAAGTTGGAGGGATAAGTAGAGAAAACAGACTGAAGAAAAGAGGAAGCAAATAAGCTAAAATAATAAATATTAATATTAGTATTAATATTTTCTTCATGTTTATTGAGATTTAACTGACATATAACACTGCGTAAATATAAGGTGTACATCATATTGCTTTGATACACACACTGCAAAATGGTTACTACCATAGCTTTAGCTAACAACCCAATCACGTCACATGGTTACCATTGCTTTCTTACGGTGAGGACATTTAAAATCTACTCTCTTAGTAGCTCTCAAGTTTATAATACAATATTGTTAACCATAATCTCTGTGCTGTCCATTAGATACCAGAACTTATAACTGCTAATTTGTACTCTTTGACCAACATACCCCATTTCCTCCACTCCTTGGCCCCTGGGTAAGTACTCTCTGTCTCTGAGTTTGGTTTTCTTTAGATTCCACATATATGTGATATGATACACATATTATCTATCTGGCTTGTTTCACTTAGCATAATTTCCTCAAGTTTCACCCACGTTGTCACAAATGGCAGGATTTCTTTCTTTCTCATGGCTGACTAATATTCCACTGTGTATGTGTATACCACATCTCTTTTAGCCATTCAGCTGCTGCTGGACACAAGCTGTTTCCATGTCTTGGCTATTTGCATAATCCTTCAATGAACATGGGAGTGCAGATATTTCTTTGAGAGCCTGTTTTCATTTTCCTTGTATATATATGCAGAAGTGGGATTGCTGGATCAAATAGCAGTTCTATTTTTAATTTTTTGAGGAACCTGCATACTGGTTTCCATACAGGCCATACCAATTTACATTCCTACTAAGAATGCACAAAAGTTCTCTTTTCTCCACATCCTTGCCAACACTTGTTACCTCTTGTCTTTTTGATGATAGTAATTTTAACAGGTGTGAGATGATATCTCGTGGTTTTGATTTACATTTTTCTGATGATTAGTAACACTGAGCACTTTCTCATGTATCTATTGGCCATTTGTATATCTTCTTCAGAAAAATGTATATTCAGCTCCTCTGTCCATTTTTAATTGGATTGTTTATTTCCTATTAAGTTATATGAACTCTTTATATATTTTAGATATCAGATATATGATCTACAAATATTTTCTCCCACTCTATAGGTTGCCTTTTCGTTTATTTGATTGTTCCTTTTGTTGTGCAGAAGTTTTTTAGCTTTATGTAGTCTCATTTATTTTTGTTCTTTTTGCTTGTGCTTTTGGTGTCATACTCAAAAAATCACTGCTGAGACCAATGTCAAGGAAATGTCCCCCTATGTTTCCTTCTAGGAATTTTCATCGGTCAACTCCTGAACTCCCCTGTTACCATGGACACAGTAAATCTACAGCTACACATAAAACAACTCCTAAATCCAGAAGCTATCTGAACAACTCCTATACATTTTGACATACTAGGACATACCCTCATCAAAGCAGGTAGGAAAGGCTAAGACACACTCTCATCATAAACCCCACCCCAGCACAGAAAGAGGAAGGTTTACCTTGGATCAAGAAGACTGATACTTCTTCCTTGAGCACCAAGGGAAGAAAATGATGAGCAATGAGAGAGTCTAAAGGAGGCTAACAGCTTTTGTCTGGTAGTCTTGATTTCCTCAATAAATGTAGAAATAAGGATGCCTAATGAGTGGTGGAAAAGGATGGTGGGACAGGCTTTGAGACCAAGGGGAAAGGCTCAGGGAACTCCGAAGAGGTGACTCATTGGTGGCGAGGAAATGGATGTGCCTGCTGCAACAGCTTAGCATGAATTTGTAGAAAACCTGTTTTTTAAAAACGTGTGACCTTCCCTGGGAAATCTCTGTCTCCTTGTTGTGGGGAAAGGATAGTCCCGTCAGCCTTCACTGGGGAAAGGCAAACTCCCCATCACTGAAACTACTGAAGCAGAGCTCGTATAAGCCTATCCCTAGACTGGATGGGCTAAACAACCTTTCCATTCTCTGTCAACCTTGTGATTTTATGATTCTATAATTCTAGGTATTGCAAGTAGCTTAACAAAATCAAATTACTTCCAGCTTATGCAAATTATAGTGACCTGCCTTTCAGCTTCCCCAAGGGAATGGATTGAAAATGCTGTGCACTTAGAATAGATTATGTGATTCTTGCACTCTCATTCCAGGTCAGTTCTCCTAAGTATCAAATAATTATGATGGAGCAGATGCACCATCGTGCTGACTGATAAGTTAGCGCACTATTCATCTCTTTTGAGCAGGCATAATGAAATGGCTTGAAATGGAGTATTACTCTGATACACAGTCTTTTTGTTTGCTGGTGACTTTTAGAGTTTTCTATTCCTAAACTCAGCATTTCCCCTGCTGACTCTGGGTTATCAAAGTTTTGTTCTCTGTAGAGAATTTGAGTTAGTGCTTATATCTTAGGAGCAGCTTTGCAAAGGAGGCAGTAGGTAAGAGAGGAGTGTCCTGTGTGATTCTAGCTCTAAAGGAACCACAAATCTCAAACTGATGACAGGACCCGCGTTGGAGTACTGGGTCCCCCATATGTCCTGGAATAATAAGACAAAACAAAGACTGTTTCAACACTACGATGTTTGCTTCACGTTGGGACACAGCTATATACTCCCAGCCCAGATCAAAAGAAAGAGGAACTTTTTGAGCAAGGCTGATTATGTAAGCTCACAAAAGCATTGAACACTTTGCAATTCTATTCTAGTTGTATTGAGTCCCTCTAATCACTTCCTTCACCATAGCATCCATTCAGTGACCAGCAGCAGATGCATTTTCAGGAGAAATGGGAAGTATCAGCTTGTCAAAATGACCTCTAGCCTCAATCTGGAGATCTTTGTCCCAGGAAGTCTCCTACATTTATGGTCTGTTCGTAACATCTTGTGATGTGCCAAGTACACTGGAATATTTCCATATGGAATGGGGCTTTACACCACACTCTCTGACATAAGAAATATTGTCTGAATCCCTCTCAGGCCCAGCATCAGTAGATTAGAGGAATATGAACATTACATAAGTCCTACATGTCAGGGGAGAGGTAGAGGGAAAATGTTCTAAGAACAAAGGGAGTGGAGATTATCACCCTGTTTATAGATAATAAACTGACATTGATAAATAGCTTCATAGGGCCTGATGCTAAATAACAAAAGTGCAGAAATATTAATCAAAACTCCAATCACCACTGCTTATGTGGGAAGTCAGAAAGAGCTCTTCACTCCTGGTTAGTGTCACCCCACCAAAGTACTGGCAAGTATGTCAGTATTGGGAGTAAAATGAGAATCTGTTTGTTGACACTATTTCTGGCTGTTTACAAAGGTTATTAAAGGTTTGGATTAAAAATCCATAACTTAGATGATTTTTGAAGCCAAACAAAGGGAGAAGCATATAGAAAAATGGAAAAAGACTGTACCAAAATCCTAGCCTGAACAGAAATACTGTAACAGCAACTGAAATTCAGCCCTTGAAGTCTTAGACTATGTATATGATTCTTTACCAGCTGAAAATATTATGATTTTTTAAAAAATATTTATTTGGCTGCACCAGGTCTTAGTTGCAGCATGTGGGATCTAGTTCCCTGACCGGGAATCAAACCCAGGCCCCCTGCATTGGGAGGAGTGGAGTCTAAGTCACTGGACCACCAGGGAAGTCCTCATGCTTCTTATATGGAGTAGTTACTTGCATTTACCAAACAGATCCTGGAGTAGCTGGATGGTAAACAGAGTTGATGTAAATTACTATAAAGCCCAGGAAGGAAACAGATTGTATGAAAATAATTGGATAAACACAAATTCTTCTGCCTTAGGCATGAGGATAAAATACAACAAAAATTATGTTAAATGAACAGCCAAGTGTGCAAGCAAGAAAGGAAAATCACCAGGTACCAGAAATACATAGAGGAATAGAAGCTTTACTGCAAAGTGAATGAGGTGCTGCTGCTGACTCCTGGGTGGAAGTGGGGTAGCTGTGGCAGTGGCTGGTGTGGAGGTAGGCGTGGTGGTCACACTATTGTCAGTTTCAAGAACCTGGGGGCTTGGGCTTTCATGCCCACATAGCGAAGGAAATGAAGCCTTGGGCCACGTAAGGCAAGGAATTATTGGATGAATAGAATGAAACCCCTGCTTATGGCTGGCATCCTCGGAGGGCCACACCCTCAGGGAAAATAAAGATCAGAAAGCAACCTGTCCACTGGCTCAGCAAGATAACAAGAGAACATGTCTGTCTCTACTTGGAGTCACTGTGAAAAATTCTCCCCTGAGAAATCACAAGCCAGAGCTTGAGTCTCATACATACAGATTTAAGCTTGAATTTATACCATCTAGAAATATAGAAACTCCCAAGCCAAAAGCCTTAATAAAAAGTTGCTCCCAGGCTGCTGATACTTTAGATTTACCTGGAGGAGTAAATATATCAACACCCTGGAGGGACTGTTCAATAATCTGGGATGAAAGGAGTTTCATGGAACGCACAATCCACCAAAGATGAGGAAAATGTCCACCATGCACATGAGTCTGACAACATGATGGACAGAATGACCAGAGTTCCAGGAAACTGGGATAACAGACAGATAAAGAATGCCAGCATGTCTAAAATTAACACAGAGCTTGCGCATGTACAAAATAACATGTGGACAGGGTTATTAGTGGCAGTATTATTTGTAAAACCAAAAAAAGTCGGAAACAACCTGTGTCCTTATTTAGAGGACAGGTTAAATAAACCATGGCGTATTTGCCCAAAGATGGCTATGCAGATACAAAGAATAATGAAGCTCTTTATGTACTTATGTAAAAAGATTTCAGCTACCATTTCAAACCGTTAGCTGAAGAAAGCCAGTAGAAGTCTATATAACTAGCTACCTTTTATTTAAGAAAGAGAGTGAAAATAAGAATTTATATCCTTACCTTTGTATATTTGGGCTGATGTGGAAAGAATATGCAAAAATATTAGTAATTATTGTTGACCATAGGGATTGGAGTATGGATGTGTAGATGGGACACGGGTGGGAGTGAAGCTTTTCCATGTGTATATTTTTATCATTTTGATTTTTCAGTCATATGAATGTGATATTTACTAATATTTCTAGAAATAGAGAGGATTTGGATAATATAATGAATATTTGACCAAATGGGATATTAGGTGAGTCATGCACCCAACATTTTAAAGACTATATTCAAAACATTCTCTGACATAAATTGTAGTAATGTTTTCTTAGATCACTCTCCCAAGGCAAGAGAAATAAAAGCAAAAATAAACAAATGGGACCTAATTAAACTTAAAAGCTTTTTCACAGCAAAAGAAACCATAAACTAAATGAAAAGACAGTCTATAGACTAGGAGAAAAATTTGCAAATGATGCTACTGACAAGAGCTTAATTTCCAAAATGTACAAACAGTTCATACAACTCAATAATAGAAAAACAAACAACCCAATCAAAAGACGGGGAAAAGATTAAAACAGACATTTTGCAAAAGAAGACATACAGATAGCCAGTCGGCACATGAGAAGATGCCCAACATAGCTAGTTATTAGAGAAATTCAAATCAAAACTACATTGAGGCATCCTCTCACATCAATCCTAATGGCCTTCATCAAAAAGTCTACAAATAATAAATGCTGCAGAGGGTGCGGAGAGAAGGGAGAGTAAATTGGTGCAGCCACCATGGAGAATAATACAGAGGTTTCTTAAAACACTAAAAATAGAACTACCATATGATCCAGCAATCTTGCTTCTGGGCATGTATCTGGAGAAAACTTTAATTTGGAAAGATACATGTACCTGTAAGTTCACAGCAGCACTATTCACACTAGCCAAGACATTGAATCCACCTAAACATCCAACGGAAGAATGGATAAAGAAGATGAATGCTTTAGAATTTAATAGAATAATTCTCAGCCATAAAAAAGAAATAATGCCATTTGCTCAATATCCCTAACTATTAGAGAAATGCATATTAAAACTACAATGAGTTATCACCTCACACTAGTCAGAATGGCCATCATTAAAAAGTCTACAAATAATAAAAGTCAGACAGAGAAAGACAAACATATGATATTGCCTATATATGGAATCTAAAATAAATGGCACAAGTGAACTTATTCACAAAAAAGAAATAGAGTCATAGATTGAAAATAAACTTATGATCATCAGGGGGAAAAGCAGTGAGGAATAAATTGGGGTATTAGGGTTGACATATACATATACTATATATAAAATAGAAAACTAATAAGGACCTATTGTATAGCAAAGAGAACTCTACTTGATACTCTGTAATGGCCTATATGTGAAATAATCTAAAAAAGAGTGGATATATGTATGTGATTCATTTTGTGTACACCTGAAACTAACACAACACTGTAAATCAAATTATACTCTATAAAATTATTCCAATTAATTAATATAAAAAAGCTAGTGGAGGTGATAGAATTCCAACTGAGCTATTTAAAATCCTGAAAGATGATGCTACGAAAGTGCTGCATTCACCATGTCAGCAAATTCGGAAAACTTAGCAGTGGCCACGGGACTGAAAAAGGGTCAGTTTTCATTCCAATCCCAAAGAATGGCAACACCAAAGAAAGTTCAAACTACTACACAGTTGTGCTCATTTCACATGCTAGTAAGGTAATGCTCAAAATCTTTCCAGCTAGTCTTCAACAAAAAGTGAACCGAGAACTTCCAGATGTACAAGCTGGGTTTAGAAAAGGCAGAGAAACCAGAGATCAAATTGCCAACATTTGTTGGTTCGTGGAAAAAGCAAGGGAATTCCAGAAAAACTTCTGCTTCATCGACTACACTAAAGCCTTTGACCGTGTGGATCACAACAAACTGGAAAATTCTTAAACAGATGGGAACATCAGACCACCTTACCTGCTTCCTGAGAAACCTGTATGCAGGTCAAGAAGCAACATTTAGAACCAGACATGGAACAATGGCTGGTTCAAAACTGGGAAAGGAGCAGGACAAGGCTGTATATTGTCACCTTGCTTATTTAACTTATATGCAGAGTTGTTGTTGTTCAGTCGCTCAGTTGTGCCTGACTCTTTTTGACCCCATGAAGTGTACCACGCCAGGCTTCCCTGTTGTACATGCAGAGTACTTCATGAGAAATGCCAGGCTGGATGAATCACAAGCTGGAATCAAGATTGCTGGGAGAAGTGTCAACAACCTCAGATATGCAGATGATACCACTCTAATGGCAGAAACTGAAGAGGAACCTAAGAGCCTCTTGATGAGGGTGAAAGAGGAGCATGAAAAAGCTGCCTTGAAACTCAACATTCAAAAAACTACTAAGATCATGGCATCCAGTCCCACCACTTCATGGCAAATAGAGGAGGAAAAAGTGGAAGCAGTGACAGATTTTTTTTCCCCTTGGGCTCCAAAATCACTGCAGACAGTGACTGTAACCATGAAATTAAAAGACACTTGGAAAGAAAGCTATAACAAACCTAGACAGCAGAGAGACTACTTTGACAACAAAGGTCCATACAATCAAGGCTGTGGTTTTTCCAGTAGTCATGTATGGATATGAATTGTTGTTCAGTCACTCAGTTGTGTCCAACTCGTTGTGACCCTGTGAACTGCAGCACACCAGGCAAGCTGGACCATACAGAAGGCTGAGCACTGAAGAACTGATGCTTTCGAACTGTGGTGCTGGAGAAGACTCTTGAGAGTCCCTTGGACTGCAAGGAGATCAAACCAGTCAATCCTAAAGGAAATCAACTTTGAATATTCATTGGAAGGATTGATGATGAAGCTGAAACTCCCAATCTTTTGGCCACCTGATATGAAGAGCTGACTCAATGGAAAAAAAAACCCTGATGCTGGGAAAGATTGAAGGCAAAAGGAGAAGGGGGCAGCAGAGAATGAGATGGTTGGATAGTATCACAGACTCAATGGACATGAATTTGAGGAAACTCTGGGAGATAGTGAAGGACAGAGGAACCTGGTATGCTACAGTCCATGGTGTTGGAAAGAATTGGACTTGACCTAGCAATTAAACTACAACAATAACAATCAATAAAATAGCCATCATGATCTTTGCAAAAAATAGTAACCAGTAAAACCTCTGGCAAGACTACTAAAGAAAATATAGGAGAAAGCTCAAATAATTCACACCAGGAGTGAAAAAATGGTCATTATTGTGGATGCTACTGATGTAGAGATAATAAGAGGGTTTTACGAATACATTTATACCAATGTGTTAGACCACTTAAAGAAAAGACAAATTCACCTCCAAATTGTTTCTGTTATTTGAGAGATAACAGGCTGCTCATGCTGTTTGACATGGAACCGTCTAATTTACAGAGAGGAGGAGGCTGAATGGATAGAAACAGTAAATTCAGGTGACAGGAAGAGGCAGGGAACAGCAGTGGTCCATTGCGCGGGCCTGAGCAGAGCACCATGGAGGGACGTGATTGGTGCTGGGGGCACAAGTGGGGCCTTGGAGCCCGGGAGAGAGCACGGAAGGGACAATGCCAGTCTCTGGTGGCCACTTCCAGGGCCACAACACTGCTTCAGGGCCCTCCCATTGCTCATTCAGTGAGGGGACCTCTTCCTTCTCTGCCCTGTCGTCCTGCTCTGCCACCACTTGCTCCGCATCTCACACGGATTTTCTCCAGTCGAGGTTTTTGAATCCCTTCCCTGCCAAGTTGAGTTGGTCTGGAAGATGCCTCTGGTTCTCTCCAGGCCCAGAGTTCTCTGAGTCTGAGTTGTCCTATCTTCTAATAGGTGCAAGAGATGTGACATGAATGTTTGCTGGTTTGACAGGTCCTCTACAAATTTCAGGTTCCAGGGAAAGAGCTGGAGTGGTGGTCCTCACACTGTGTTCTCTGGAACCCTAGGGTTCCAATAGTGATTCTCAGGGACCTCTGAGGGGTGAAGGAAAGACTAGCTGTGGAGCTTAGGCCTCCTGCAAGAGTGTTGTCCTGTGAAACTTTGCCAGAGTTGTTTTATATTCTTGTGAAAGTTCATTTGCAAAAACCCCCCTCAATTCTAAGTGATTCTGAAGATCCCTCATCATCTAAGTTGTATCAAGAAAACAGGCCTCACTCAGGTCATTGACTATTGATGTCTTGGGGTCCCTGCTGAGGCTGAGGCCTAAGAGGACCTCTGCTATGGGTTAGCATGCAGGTCTCGGAGATTTCAGAGATCATAGATTGCAGACCTCATAGATTTCGGAGCTTAGGAGTGGCCTGGTTTTGGTTTGTGTTTGCTATGAGGCCTTCAGAGCACTTGATCTATTCTTACCTTACTTATCAACCAACCCTAAATCATTCAAAGGCCTCAGAAGAATGTAAGCCACCTTGTGATGGGCTCTCTGCAGAGGGTGCTGAGTTTGCCGGGCACCTGAATGGTGGGCATTTACTATGTGCTCGATCCTGTGTGGGGTTTATGCTGAGAAAGACAGGGGAGTCAGAGGCCAGACAGGAAAGGCACTTGTTCAACCTGAGGGAAGAAAAGGCCAGCTCCTGAGTTCACCTGGGGAGAAAAGGTGGCTAAATAACTAGAGGAGAATCAGTGGCATTTGTAGGGGCAGGATGGAGGGCTAAATTACAGAAAGAAAAGGAGCTGTTTAGCCAGGGCCCTGGAGAAGTTATCAGATGGAAGAAGGGTTGGAATCATGTGACTGCTAGAGGTGGAGCCATGAGCCATGGGTGGAACTAAAAGGGGGGCACATCTGTGTACATCTGTGCAGCTGACCCTGAGAGTCAGACCTACCTAAGGGCGGACCTCCCTCATTCATGAGGTTGTAGTGCCCACTGGTGCAGGTGCTCAGAGTCCGGACCATTCTTCTTGGGGACACTGAAGAGAGAATGAGGGGTGGAGGAGTGAGACTATCCCCATGGTCCCTTCTAGCCCTTCCAGCTTCTGGTTAGGAGTTGCATTTTTCAGTGCAGTAAAGGTTCAGATAAAGAAGTCCAGGACGGTCTGGGCTGGTCAAAGGGGACTTCTTTAGGCCTTTGAACTCAACCTGGAAAACACCAAATATGGCAGCTGTGCTCCAGACAGCCTCTCCTGAGCACTGGGCAGCATGGTGGAGAAATTACAGGACACAAAACCACACTGTGATCACAGCGCCAGGTATGAGATATCATCAGGAGACGAGGCTGCACACTGAGAACTGGTGTAACCCCTGCCTGGAGCCATCACACAGGCCTGGTTAGGCTGGCTCTGTACCTTCCGGGCAGGGCTGAGTGAAAACCACATTTATGAAATGCCCCATTCATTTCCTGCCAGAGATCCTATCTGAAGCCACGGTTCTTGCCTCCTGGAGAAGTAACTGTGTCTCAAAAAGCCTTCTCTTCCCTGAAAGATGCTGAAGGAACCTTGAGGGAGGAACAGTTTCCCTTTGGCAAAGCAAACTGTGTTCTCCACATATGTTCCTAAGTATATTTCTTTGCTTGTTGCAACATCTGGTGTGAGATGTCGGGCCAATTTAACACTGCATCATTTCCTATCACATACTTTGGGTTATCTGTGAGAAAACATTTAAAAGCTGTGAAAGTGATCTGAGTCACTGTAGATGCTGCAGCCTGCAGTGATAGGAAGCAGCCGGATTCCCACACTGCAAATGTAAAGCTGGCCAAGATGCTCTAGGTTGTCACGGCCAAGTGCTTCAGCCAAGAGAGATGGAAACGTCCAAAGACAGACACAGGTGTCAATAATAACGTGGCTTCTGCAGGGCAGACTTGCATGTTTGGGTTTCCAAGGTGGCACTAGTGGTAGAGAACCTGCCTGCCAATGCAGGAGACATAAGAGATGCGGGTTTAATCCCTGGGTCTGAAAGATCCCCTGGAAGAGGGCATGGCAACCCACTCCAGTATTCTTGCCTAAAGAATCCCATGGACAGAGAATCCTGTAGGGCTACAGTTCATAGGGTCACAATGAGTCAGACATGACTGAAGTGACTTAGCACGCACGCACTCGTGTTTACCAGCTGACAAAAATAGTCAACGGCATTTAGCACTACTTTCACCTATCTATTCTATGAGGATAGGAAGATCAATAAAACTCACAGTTATAATAGGGTCATCGGCATTGTCCCTGGCCTGGACCTGTGGAAATTCTTCTCTGTGAAGAATTTCTGGCTGAAATTCTGAGTGTTCTGAGAACCAAGACTCAGGAGTCGGTGGAGCTTTGATCTATAATCCTCCCTGACCCCTGAGTTTTGGTGAGATGTGTTGTTGCTGGCACAGCTATGTGCTTGCTAGGCTTCCCAGGTGGCTCAGACAGTAAAAGAATCTGCCTGCAATGCAGGAGACCCACGCTTGATCCCTCAGTCAGGAAGATCCCCTGGAGAAGGGAATGGCAACCCACTCCAGTATTCTTGTCTGGGAAATCCCATGGACAGGGGAGCCCACGGGGTCGCAGAGAGTCAGACACGACTGAGCAACTATACTAACTATCACTGAGAGTGAGTTAAGCCCCAGCCAGGGGACACAGAGGCTGCCCTTCCTGCTGCTTCAAGTCTGTGTGAACAAGACAGGGGCCTGGCTGGTGAAGCCAGGGCTGCAGCCCTGGGGACTGCCTTGGGTATTGACATGGCATGGGCTTGCAGGGAGGATGGGAGTCTCTGAAATGACACCGTTTGTTCATGGGAAGATCACAGCCCTTCTCCAAACTAGTTACCCTGAGGCCAGCTGTACTTCTCTGGCTACTGATTCAGCTCAGCTTCCTTTCAGCCTGAGCTCTTCCCCTGCTTCCGTCTCTCCATCCTCAGAACCCCTCCGATGTGCCCCGACCCTTGTCTGTCCTCCCCCAGTCTCTACCTGGATTAAAGGCAAGTGTCTGGGTCTGCCAGGTTGCTGGAGCACAGGGACCACGTGCCTGCTTCCCCTCCATGCTGCCCGTGGTGTAAACAGGGGTCGAGATGGTGTCGGGTGCCTGAGCTGGGGAGGGGGTGACTGTGTTGTCCCCATCCTCGGCACACAGCAGTGGCTCTGTGAACACTGCTAAGCAGCAGGACTCGATCCCCAATAGGTGCTCAGGGTGGCTGACCCCCTGCTACCTAGATTTCCCAGGGCCCCTTATCCCAAGGGCAGGCAGGCTCTAACTCTTTGGAAAGGTGTTTGTATTTCCCCTAGGTTCCCTTGCATGCAGAGAGAAGGCTGTGTCGCTCAGCCTGTGCACTGGGTACTTCACCTTCCTCACCCGTGCTGCAGAGAGCTGGGCTCTGCGGCTACCTGGGTCACTGTGATGTGGCCCTGCGCCAAGTTCTTGCTTCTCGCCTCGCCGACAGGGGAGGCTCACAGTGCAGAGCCCAGATGGCCAGGCCCCAGCTCTCCCTGCCCCCACGTTTCCCTCCCTCTGAAGGGAAATGGAGCTCGCTGGGATTAGCCAGCCAGGGTCTCGGGAGGAGGGCTGGGGCTGTGCTGTCATAGCGAGTGCAGAGAACCAGAGCTGGGAGCAGCCACCCAGCTGTGCCCCAGGGTGAAGCAGGTGGGCGGCATCCACTCAGAGGGGCTGCTGCTGGGAACTGGCGGCTGGCACAACAGCACTAGGCAGCCCAGCCCTGACATAGGAAGGGGAGGGGAGAGTGGGAGTCTTGGGAGGAAAGGTGTCAGATCCCCCATGTGGAGTCCTTGAGCTAAAACCAGTTGTTGGAGGGACGAATCTCAATCCCCTGTCATGTAGGAATAGGTCTGTGTTGGTCCTGCCGCTGGTTCTGTCGTTGGCTGAGGGCAGCCCGCTTCCCTGTCTCTTGCCATGTGTCTCCTAAGGGTCCAGGACTCTCTCCTTCCCAGGTCAGGCTTGCACTGTGGTCTTTTCACAAAAGTCTTCACCCACCCCTGGCTCTCCTCACTTTATCCTTCATGTCCATTCTCTCATGAATCTCCTGCACATCTAAACTCCTGTTGGTACCTGCTGGTTAGAGGATCTGAACCATCACATGCATGGTGGGTGTTCCTCTACGTCTGGTTCCTTTCTGCAGCATCCATCAGTGAGAGCCACCCAGGTCCTGGATCAGGAAGGCACTGCTTCCAGTACAGCTGGTGTCCCCTTCCATATGGTAAGAAACCTTATGATGCTGGGCCTTCAGGGGTCCTCTGGTGCCACATCCAGGAGGGCTAGGGACCCTGAGGGCATTCCTGACAGGTGGTCAACTGGACTCTGCTTGACGTCTCCAGGGAGACGTCACTGTGAGTCCATTGGACGGCAATGCAAATTGCTAGAAAATTCTTCCTGTGCTGATCAGTCCACAAGCCTCCTGACTCCCTCCTCCAGTGCTACGACTGACATAGACTATTCACTCATTTCCTTCTTTTTTTGAAGGAGCAATACCTGAGGCCTGCCGTTGGATACCCACGTCAGACAGGGGAGAGGGGAGCAGACAGGGGAGTGACGGAGGCCCAGCCCAGAGCCTTTCCATCGTGCAGGGGTGCGGGCAGAGTGAACCCCGATATGGGGGGTGTGACAGAAGGTAATGACAAAGGACAAGAAATACCTCCATTGAGGTTTCTGCTGCAGCAAGTTGAGTGCCCCAGCTTTCTCCTTGGACATCCCTCCTTGAAACATACTCCTTTTGCTAAAAGCATATAAAAATCTCTCGTCTGTTGCCTTACCAGCCTGGTTTTAAGTCCCCACTCTAAATCCTAGAGACTGCATGATCTTGAGACCTCACTCAAACTCTCTATGTCTCAGTCTCGTCTCATATAAAATAGGGTAATAATACTTACTTCCCAGATCTCTTTGAGGATTAAATAATGTTTGTGAAGTGTGTTTGGTGGAGGACAATTGTTAGCTAACACATCTACACGGCCGCCCAGCTCACAGTTATGAGCTGCTGATCCTGCATGTGAGGTAGGGGCTGTATGTGTGTAGGGAACTGAAACGGTGATATCTAAAGAGAGACATCCATGTCCTAATGCCGAGAACCTGTGAATGTGACCTTACGTGGAAAAAGAGTCTTTACAGACATAATTAAAGTTCTTGGAATGAGATCATCCTAGATTATCTGGGGAGACTGTAAATCAATAACAAGTGTCCTTACACAGGACAGGAGATGTCCTCACGCAGACTACAATGAGCTGACAGAAGGAGCTGCAAGGGGCTTGGGGCTGATAAACTGTGGAGCTAAAGTGAAGATCTGCCGTGTCTCTACACTGCAAACCTTCCTGCCAGAGCAGATAGTACAAAGGCTTGCTTGCTTTTGGTATTCATATCTTTGTAACTGGAAAACCTGCATTTTGGAAGTAAAGAGAGTTGTAAAATGAATGAAACGTTATGCAACATCTGGTATGTGTAAAAAAAAACAAAAAAACAATAGCTACATGGATGTTGACAGAAGCTTGAGTTTGGAGAAAGAACACATTCATGCCCAAAGCATCAAGCCTGCTCTCCTGCCAGCCTTCTTGCTAAGCTTCAAGTTTGTGCCAGACATTGTATTAAGTACTGAGGACATAGTTGTGAATAAGCAAGACAGTCTTTCTCCTGCCTGGGCACGCAGCCTAGGAGGGGAGACGGGCATTAACTAAAATGCATACACATCATTTTGAATGACGATAGTGGTAAGTGTTATGAATCACCTTGGCACCCTCATCAAAATTCAGTGACTCTACACGTGTACTCTACTCTGTCCATTGATCTGAGTCTCTCTCCTTTCACTAAAACTACACTTGGTTTTAGTGAAAGAGTCATTTGCTGCAGGAAGATGAAGGCAGTACATCCTCCAACTTTACCCTTTCCCAAAATTGCTTTGGCTCCTCCAGTCCCTCTGTTTTCCTACCTAATTTTTAGTATCTGCTTTTAAAAATTTATTTATTTATTTATTAGCTGTGCTGGGTCTATGTTGCTGTATGCAGGTTTTTTCTATTTGCGGCAAGAGAGGGCTACTCTCTAGTTGTGCTGTGCGTAGACTTTTCAATGCAGAGGCTTCTCTTTTTGCAGGGCATGGTCTCTGAACATGCATGCTTCAGTTGTCATGGTGTGTGGGCTCAGTACTTGTGGTGCATGGGCTTAGTTGCTCTGCAACATGTGGAATCTTCCCAGACTAGGGATCGAACCTGTGGCAACTGAATTCTTAACCACTGGATCACTAGGAAGTCCTAGCATCTGCTTTTTAGATTCAATTAGCCATATATGTCAAGTGTTATGAAGGAAAGGTCTGTAGAGTGAAAGATTTTTCATAAGTGGTTTTAGCAGTCGAAGCTTTAGACCTGAATATTAGGCCACAGGTAAATGATGGAGGAGGGCAAAATTAGCTTCTTTGTGACTTTTTAAGGTTTTTCACAAGGACTCTAAGATTTTATGATCCTTTCACAAATGCTTTGAGGGAGCTGATAGTTGGATGTGGGTCAGAACTATTTAGAGCTGCCCAAACCATTCTCTGTATATTTTTGCTTCTTTTACTTGTCCTTAATAACAAAGGGGTAAGTGAAGCTGGAGACACGATGATGACTTGAAAACAGAATGTCAGGGAGAGTTGGGGAGATAGAGGCCCTCTGGTGTCTATGGCCTTAGACTGGACCACAGGATGTTAGACCGGACCACAGGATGTTTGCAGTCGCTGAGCCACTCCTATGTGGTACAACCACACAGAGCTGGAGTGCTCTGTCCAGGGTCTTAGGGGCCAGTCCTGTCTGACTGATTCAAACATGAGAGAAGGTGATGGGCCCCACATCTGGCAAGGCAGGGGATGTGCCTCTTGCCCAGGGAATCCTAACAGTCCTTACCATGCTGGGAGCTGGCAGAGGCCTCCTTGCTCTGTATTGGCATTGGCCGCACCATGGTTCAGACTGTGTACTGTTCCCCACTGGGAGGTGGGCAGGCAGGCAGACCCCAGAGGCTGCACACCACCCTCTCCAGCCCTTGGCCCTTGGGAGACATGCAGCCAGAAACCAGGGGGTTGGAAGCTCAGAATGTCCTTGGGGCCTCCCAGGGAGAGGTAAACGAGAAAGCCAAGGCCAGCACAAAGCTACCAAGTTGTCCCACTGACTGATCCAGCAGTCTAGTCCTCTGACCCCAGGGGAGGCAGGGAGGTCCTCAGACCTGCAGGATGAGATTCCTGCCCTCCAGAGTCTCACGCCTTGCTGAGAGAACGAGAGGACCTTCCCAGATAAGGGCATCTAAAACTGCTGCAACACACATAGGTGGCAGTGAGGGGCAAGGGCAGCAGACTCGGGGTTGAGACCAGCCTCTGATCCAGTCTCAGCCACTGACTGCATCCATGATCTTGGACGGTCACATAATTTCTCTAAGCCTATTTTCCTTCATTGCAAAATGGGATAGTCCCTCTGCCAGTCTTTCAGGCCAGTTGCAAATCAAAATAAATAGTAGACAGAGAAATGGGTGGATGGGCAATCCTAATTATAGTCATGAATATGGTGTTTACTGTGTGCCCGCATCAGTCTAAGCCCCTTAGATGCATGAAATCATTAAATCCCCACACCACTCTCATGATGGAGGTACGGTTACTATGCCCATGATGCAGATGAAGGAAACAGGTTCTGAAAGCTAATGGAACTTGCCAAAGGTTAAGTGGTGGGGCTGGGATTTAACACATGTCTGTCTGACTCCAGAACCCTGGCTCTGAAGCTCTTGTATCTCTGATGAGAATACTACAGGAACTGCAGTTTTTCTCCCTCTGTCCTCATTTGGCAACTGAACCTATGTGGCGAGGGCTGGGCTGGATTAGATGCTCTGCTCCTTGGAGAGCCAGCAGCAGGTAAGGCCACAGGAGAGGATGCTACCACTACCCCACTTTGTGGGCATTGCATCTGGCAGTGTACCCAGGAGGTGCAGGCAAAGCCCCTCGGGGCAGGAAGACAGCACAGACCCATGATGTGCCTCAGTGCAGTGTCTGGTGACCAGCTGTGGCTCCTCTGGTGGCGTGGGTGGTGGTGGTTGCCTCCCAAAGCTTACCTGAGCCTCATCCCTCACAGGACCAGTGCTACTGGATGGTAGAGGCTTGGAGGAGCCATGGTCTGGGAAGCCACAGGGGCGAAGGGGGCTGGAAGAGGATGCAGCACACGAAGGACTGGCAACAAGATGCAGTGACTTTGGGGCAGAAGCAGCTCTAGAGGTCTTTGAGTCTGACCCCCTTGAGCCCGAGGTTGGGGTGATCTGAGAGGGCCTGGAATGACCCATTTCCCTAAGTTATCCTCTCAACAACATGTCTCACAGGCCTGAGAGTCCATGCTCAGAGCTTTCTGCCTTGGAGTTAAATATCACTTTGTCTAGCAACTTTTCTGAAATGGGAGCTTACCTGGGGCCATGGAGTCACTACGACCTGAGTACGAGGGAGTCCAGAGCCAGTAAGGAGCAGGTAGAGGGCACCAGGCTGGGAGAAAATGTGGAAAGAAATGTTGCAGGTGTGAAATTAGGAAGAGGGGATTTCGCCAACTCACTGGACCTCATGGAGGCAACCCCCATGGAGAGCTGGACTTGCTCAGGGCCTCAGAGCTCTGCTCTGATCAGTGAGGGGAGCTGTGCTGTTGTAACAAATGACCTCCCCCCAAATTCAAATTCTTCCTTATGACACAAGTTTCTTACTATGGCACTGTCTAATGCAGGCTGGGGCTCTTTGCTTTTCCCATTCAGGGTCCCCATGTCTTCCCTCCTCACTGCCCAGGGGTCTCTGAGTGGGGAGGGAACGAGAGCACAGATGCTCAGGGACACTGGTATGTACCCAGCTTGGCAGTGGCACTCACCTCTTCCTCCCACATTCCATCGCCCAGAATGCAGTCACCAGGACACACCTGATCACAAGGGGAGACACTCTAGCTGTGTGCCCAGGAGGCAGAGGCACACTGAGATCCCACTCCTTCCTTTTAGAAATGGATCAGAGCACAGTTTGGGCTATCAGGAAGGCTCCATGGAGGAGGCAGCATTGGCTTTGGCTTGGAAAGATGGGCGTCTTCTCCCCAAGATGGGGTGGGTGCTGTGTGCAGAGGTACAGAGGGATCCATATATCTAGACTCTTCCCCACACTCACCTTTCCCCTACCAGGTGCAGCTTCCAGGGCATATGAAGACAGGACTCATCCCTGTCAGCTGACTCAGGATGGAGCAGTGTAATGTGTGAGGAATAAGGAGGGTAGTTTACCTCCAAATATGGGGAGTCCCAGGTGGTTCGACAGGTGAAGAATCCGCCTGCCAATTCAGGAGACACAGGTTCGATCCCTGGGTTGGAGAGATCCCCTTGAGTAGAAAATGGCAACCCATTCCAGTATTCTTGCTTGGAAAATTCCATGGACAGAGATACAGTCTATGGGGTCACAAAGAGTCGGACATGACTGAGCACATTACAGCACTTACCCCAAATATCTCAGACTACGTGACCTACACGAACGAGTACACATCTCATCTCTTCTCACAAGGACAAAAGGTGGTCATTTTGTGAGTCAGGGAGGTGCTTTTATAGCCAGTAATAGTCACGGAGGAAATGTAATAAAAATCTCTCCTCTCTTCATTCACTTAAATGTCATTTTCTGTAGTCATTATATAATTACTGGAATTTTTCAGTAACGTTATTAAGAAGAAATGGACCACCATTTCTCCACCACCATACAGATTCAAATGTGAGTAGTGTCTCATTAGACAGAGAGTGGAGGGATGGGGGTCATTATCACAGAGAAGACTCCAGCAAGGTACAGGGCATATTTGTCAGTTTATTTGGAACAAACGGTACCAAAACCACTGGCTGGTGCTGATGGAATGGTGTGCAGTTGCCTTCAGCGTTGGGCTCTCTTCTCAGCACCCATGCTCACACCTCTGGACACAAGCGTCACAGAGAGTGTTTCCCCTGTGCTCAGCTGATACCAGACCACTTGCAATCTGAAGCCCAGGGGCAGGGCTCCCAGAAAGGAACAAGCTGATTGCATATTTGAGAACATCTCATGCTGTGTCCTTTGCCCCAGCTCTCCCCTCTCCTAGATGACTGGAGTGGGGATCAATAGTCTTTTTCCCAGAATATCACTTAAAATGGTAGGGACTATTTCAAAAGGGCAGATCTGGGACCACTTTGAACCTCACGTGCTCAACACTTGCACAGCTGTTCCTAAGGCTCTTAAATTATTCACAAGGAACACAATGTGAATTGCTGTGGGGCTTGGGGAGCGAAACACTGTGTACAGGTGCTCAGGTTGTGCACTGCCCAACTCGGGGGGAGGGGTGCTACTCACACAGACCTCAATGTATACCAACTGCATGACTTGTAGGTGGGTGGCCCTGCTACAGAATCCTGGACATAATGGGAGGCACCCAGGAAATCCCTGTCTGGTGCTGCCAGGCTTTCTCTACTCCCACGAATCAAATGTGCTCCAGTATTCTTGTCAGTTACCAACATGAAGGCAATGGCATTTGGGTGGCAGGGCCTGGGAGCCATCAACTGGGCTTTGTGGCCTGGGCAAAGCCATGCCATTCACTGCTCCTCAGCCAAAAGTCACTCCTGGCCTACTATCATAAAAAGGTGAGTGCATGGCACAGTCTTCTCCTCCAGGAAGTGAGGACTCCTGGAGATTAGAGGAGAAACCCTCCTGAGAGATAAAAATCTGAGGCTTTTAGGGAAAGGAGAGTGTTTGAGTGGCCTAGAGGGTGAGTATTTTTGTCTGGAAAATCCCATGGACGGAGGAGCCTGGTAGGCTGCAGTCCATGGGGTCGTGACGAGTCGGACACGACTGAGCGACTTCACTTTCACTTTTCACTTTCATGCATTGGAGAAGGAAATGGCAACCCACTCCAGTGTTCTTGCCTGGAGAATCCCAGGGACAGCAGAACCTGGTGGGCTGCTGTCTCTGGGGTCACATGGAGTCGGACACGACTGAAGCAACTTAGCAGCAGCAGCAGCAGCAGCAGAGACTGAGTGGGAGGGAAAGCTGTAGCCTTTGATACAAAAGACCAGGTGTAGAGCCTGCGGACTAAGCTGGTGCCAAACTCTCAGGCTGGACAAGCAAGCTGGTGCAGAGTTTATTCTTTTACTTGTAATCATCTTACATCCATCCAGCCCTTTCTTCATGCCAGGCACTGTGTTGATGCATTGTATCATCTCATTCAATACTTAGGGGGACCCTCTGAGGAAGGTACTTCTGTGATTCCCATTCTATTTTATTGAAAAAATTTTTTGAACTTGTGGGGTTTTTTTAATTGAACATGATCCCCATTTGAGAGATGAGGAAACTGATGCATAGAGAGGTTCAGCGATTTGCCTAAGATCACACAGTGGGTGTGTGTGTGTGTGTGTGTGTGTGTGTTGAATCTAGGATTTGAAGCCAGTCTCTCTGGCCCACCACTTCATTTCCAAGCTTTATGCTCATCTAGGTTCAAAGTTAAGTGAACAAAAGGAAATGAATTTGGAGGAGGTTGATGTGAGATGGGTAGATGGATCCTGATCTAACCATATGTTTTTCAGGTCCTTGACACCCTTTCTTCCCTAACTTCTCTTCTTTCCAACTCTTCTCATGCTTTTTCAAGCCAAACCCTCCCTTCCAACTAGGCAAATCTTTAACCCCTGACTCTGGACAAGGGGGCTATTTCCCAGATCCTCACTTTTTTTCTGTCCAGCCATGCCAGATCTTCCCTCTGAGATTTGGTAGCAACTTCACTGCCTTCCAAACACCTGCCCAGCCTCACTATAGTCATTTATCTCTCCAATACTGTTGAGCACCTCTTTTTCATCAGAGACTGTTTAAAGCCCCAGGATGCAAAAACCAAGGAACCATGGGTCCTATCCTTAAATTACTGTCTAGCTTGTGAGACAGACCAGTGAACAGAACAGACACAGAAGGGAGTAGGCATCCCTCAGAAAGCAACTCTCAAGCCAGTGAACCACCTGGGGCTCTGGCTCATAGGTCTGGGTGGGGCCTGATGGTCTGCCTTTCCATCGAGCTCCCAGGTGATCCTGCTGCTGTTGAGGACCACGCTGGGCGTAACAAGACCTCCAAGGATTTTAGATACTATAAGAACGTATACCTGGTACTGAGGGGAAAGGACCAAAGATGGAATGAGAGTCTGGGAAGGGGCTGAGGCCTGAGCCAAGTCCTGACCAAAACTGAGGAAATGTGAGCTGAAATGAAATGAAATGCAGAAATGAAATAAAATGCAGTCAAAACTTCACCAAAGGGCCAGAATGGCCCTAACTTATCCACAAATAGGTATTCTGTCTACTCTGCTTTGACGTGCTCTAACAAGTGGCTGACTTCCAGAAATTGTGGGGTTAAGCTAGGAGTTAGGCTAAGGTCCCTTCCAGCTCTGACATTTTTAGGAATCTGTGATTCTCACCCAAAGCAGCAGACTAGTTTCATTTTGTGGACCAGCCCTAGAGCTTGCTGGATAGAAGAGGTCTTAGAAAGTACACAATTCGATCCCTTCACTTTGCAAATAAGAAAACAAGTCCCAAGACAGGGTGTGTGTGTGTGTGGGGCAGATCTTTCAAGATTATAAAGTAGGTCAGGTTCCAGACCCCACAGCTCACAATGCCCAGGCCTGGGCTCTTTCCTTTAGGGGCCCCTGGCCCCGTGTCCTTGGACAGCTCCAGGGTGGGGGCGGCTCCATTTCATCATGTTTCAAGTAAAATCCTCCCACTGGGAGTTGCCCCACCTTTCATGATCCTGAGCTGCCATTCAGAATGAGACAAATAAGGAAATAACTGGGAGGAGTGACCTGAGCCCTTCTGGAAGGAGCTGGCGACAATCACAGTGAGGTAGTCCTAGTCCACTGGACAGCGTTCTCACAAGGGACATCACAGCGTCCTAGTAATAATCACAAGGACGGTGGCACAAACTGCACGTCTCTCTCTCTTGCAATCTCAAGTGATCCACATGAGCGATTCAGCTTCCCTCGTGCTTTGAATGCAACAAAGAACACCTGAGCTTGAACAGCCGCCAAGCACACGGGTTGAGGGTGTGTCTGCGTTTGGTGCTGGGACCTGACACAGATGTGTGCATGCACGTGCCCCGCAGGCCCAAGCACAAGAGCACTCACGCACATGCAGCTCCCATGTATGTGATTGCAAGTAGCTGCACACACCTCGGTGTTCAGGCACGCTCAGGAAGCCAGCAGAAGGTGCTGTGCACACTAGTGCACTGCAAATTTGGAACTCTGAAAAGCAAACTAGGCAACTTTCCAGCTGAAACCCTAACCCTTTGGAAAAATAAGCCCCACCCCTCCTCCAGAGTATTAACTGGGCTCTCCTCACCCACTGTTTTAATTAATACCCGGCACAGCTGGTGGATGGAGGGGTGAAGCCTCAGTTGCATGAATGCAGAATTCCAATATGTCAACAAGCTTGGATGGCCATTGTGATCAGGATGTTTTGGTTAAATAAACAGATGCAGCAAGAAATGCCAATAAGCACAAAGCCCATCAAGTGCTCATATACAGGGAGGCAACCGCTTTCCTACTTCTGCCTTTGGCCCCTGTCCAGGCCAGCCCTGCCCTGACGGAGATTAAAAGGCCCTGCCCCTCCCCAGCTCATCCTGCCAGTAGGCTCGCCACCTGCTGACTACCTTCCCATCCATCAGGGCAAGGCGCCCTTCCCCCAAGCATCTTCTTCTGCCATCTTGCTGCTCTGGCGTCCCCCTATGGATTCTCTTGGCAACACCAGTGAGGTTAATAAGCCCCAAACACTCCATCTCCAAAGCCAAAGGAAGGTGTAATCTTCTGCATCACGGGGTGTGTGTGTGGCGGGGGGTTTGGGGGTGGGGAGATGGGAGGGACGAGAAGGTGGGCATATAAAAAATTAGTTGTATTAAATAAGATCATGAAGAAAGCTATCTGTGCTGGTTAGAAAACAAAGCAGTAGATGCTCCTTTCACTATTTCTTGGGTTGGGGGGCGGGGGTGTGGTTGGGGTGGGATGGAGAAGGAAAGACAATTATATAACATTCCTTGAGAAATTGACAGAGAGATGAGGTGACAATTTCCTCTGCTGGCCCCCAGGCGGTAGTGAATCAGTCCTGCATCACTTGTAAACTGTGAAGAGTGGCATTACCATAAATTCATGGGGAAGGAGATCTCTCCCCTGAGAAGTGGGAGAGTCTGTGTTAGGGGAAAAAATGATTCCTCTCTCCTTTCTTCACAGCACAAATTAGATCACGTCTGCCTAAAAATCCAGCTAATAGCCAATCTTCCACCCAGGTTCTCTGGGGCTCTCTCTGAGGTCTCTGGTCTTTAGGCAGTAGACTCTTTCTGGGCTTCACTGATTTTTGATGGTAACTGATAAAATTCGGTCTTTGTCTTTTTACTGAGGCAGACGCAAGACCCCAAGAGCCTCTTGGACTAGGAGGCCAGGGCATTGGTATTCAGACAAGAGATTTCAGTGGGCCTGGGCTGGTGTATGGGGTCCCAGCTCCAGGCAGTCGCATTCTCTCAGCTCTCACTGGGTAATCAGAGCTGTGCGTGAAAGGCTGGGGTGGGCTTTGAGGATCTGGGGATGCTGGGTGTCCCTAGAAAGCTTTCTTCTAATTCTTCCAGTTCCCGACTAAGTCATCACATCCTTGGGAAGACTCCTCTGACCTCCTGACCAGTTCTCATCATACCATCGACTTCTCCCTCTTGGCACTCGTGATTGTTTCAGTTTACATTAATTTGTGCAACTGTTTAATATTTCTCTTCTCAGGAACTGTGTGGTCCCTGAGGTCAGGTCAAGTGATGATTCTCACTCATCACTGTGCCAAGCCCAGTGTCTGGCACCTGGCTAATGCAACACATGTTTCTTTTTGGTTGATGACTAAATGACTGAATGAGTGAAACTCTGGACTTGATAACAAATTTTTTTGTACTTGATCTCTTAAATTAGGCCCGGGGCTGGGCTGGGCTGGGGAGAGGAAATTTCCCTGTCATTAACTCTTGGGTAAGGATTGTTCCTGGGCAGATGGGCTCAGGATGTGATGGCTATGGTTATGGGAGAAGGACCATACTTTGAGAACCACTCTTCTAGTTAAATTCTTGCTTATGTGCACAAGAAAGCATGCCCATTGATGTATCATTTATTATGGTAAAAATTAGGAAAAAACTGAAGACCATCAGTGTAGGACTGGAGAAAGAAACTGTGACATATTATACAATGGGTTATTATACAACAGTTAAGTGAATGAAACATATTTTTTTTCAACACAGATAGCTCTAGAAGGATATAAGTTGCAGCATGTTATATATAGTATGCTATGCTGTGCTTAGTTGCTCAGTTGTGTCCAACTCTTTGTGACCCCATGGGCTGTAGCCCACCAGGCTCCTCTGTCCCTGGGGATTCTCCAGGCAAGAATACTGGACTGGGTTGCCATTTCCTCCTCCAGGGAATATTCCCAACCCCGGGATCAAACTCATGTCTCCTGTGTCTCCTGCTTTGGCAAGTGGATTCTTTACCACTGAGCCACCTGGGAAGCCCATCCATCCTATGGTGGTATTTTATTTAAGCAACACCCTATTTATTGTTCACATTTCTAGGTTTTCAGTATTATTAAATAACTAGGTGATGAATATCTTAATATATCCAGTTTGTCCAGGTCAGTTCCTTCTATGCCTGGGGGTGGCAGTGTCCCTGAATTTTGGGGTCACAAGGCAAGTGACCTTATCTGTCCCACTGGGCCTGGGATGGGGTGGCTTGGGATATGAGTGACAGGTCTGTGTGGGAATGGGCTTGGGCACCAGTTCAGTTCTTGGGGCCCCAGAAGTACTGAGCCTGCTGGGTCCCCTCTCCTCCTCCATTCGTTCACTGCAGATGAGTTTACTGTGTCTCTGACGTGCAGTACCTATGTGGCCTGGAGGCAGAGATGTGAGGCAGGCAGAGATGATGAGGCCTGATCTGGATGGGAGATACATGCCCAGCCACAAATACCACAGTTTAAAGTGCAATGTGGGAGTGAACCCAAGGAGGGGCTGCAGGGGTTCTGAGCAAGGAATGGTTGGTTCTGTGCAGTGAAGGCAGCTGTTCCATCACAGTTTTTTGAATGCTGAGTTTTAAGCCAGCTTTTTCACTCTTTCACTTTCATCAAGAGGCTATTTAGTTCCTCTTTGCTTTCTGCCATAAGGGCGGTGTCATCTGCACATCTGAGGTTATTGATATTTCTCCCTGAAATCTTGATTCCAGCTTGTGCTTCATCCATCCTGGCATTTCACATGATGTACTTTGCATATAAGCAGGGTGACAGTATATACAGCCTTGACGTACTCTTTTCCCAATTTGAAACCAGTCCATTGTTCCATGTCTGGTTCTAACTGTTGCTTCTGGACTCGCATACGGGTTTCACAGGAGGCAGGTAAGATGGTCTGGTATTCCCATCTGTTTAAGAGTTTCCCACAGTTTGCTGTGATCCACACAGTCAAAGGTTTTAGCACAGTCAATGAAGCAGAAGTAGATATTTTTCTGGAATTCTCTTGCTTTTTCTATGATCCAGCGAATGTAGGCAATTTGATCTCTGGTTCTTCTGCCTTTTCTAAATCCAGCTTGAAGATCTGGAAGTTCTTGGTTCACATATTGTTGAAGCCTGGCTTGGAGAATTTTGAGCATTACTTTGCTAGCATATGAAATGAGTGCACTTGTGCAGTACTTTGAACATTCTTTGGCACTGCCCTTTGATTTAAAAAAATTTTTTTATCAGCTTCATTGAGGTACACTTTACATATCATAAAATTGAGCCATTTCAGGTATAGAATTCAATGATTTTTAGTAACTCTACCAAGTGGTATAACCATCACCATATATCAGTTTTAGAACATTTTCAAAAAAGGTCCCTCTCACCATTAACAGTTCATCCCCATTCCCATCACCACCCCTAGGTAACCACGAATCCACTTTCTCACTCTGAATTTGCAGGATTACATTTTAGAGGATCAAAACTGGATCTTATATTAAGGTAACTGCAAGAAAAGAGTAAGGGCTTCCTCAGGTGGCTCAGCGGTAAAGAATCCACCTGCAATGCAGGAGATGCAGGTTCTATCCCTGGGTCAGGAAGATCCCCTGGAGGAGGAAACGGCAACCCACTCCAGTATTCTTGCCTGGAGAATCCCCATGGACAGAGGAGCCTGGCAGGCTACAGTCCACGTGGTCACAAAAGAGTCAGACATGACTAAGTGACTGAAGATGCATGCAAGGAAAGAGTAAATCCTGGAGACACAGGTGATTTAGCTCTTCATAGCAGAAAAGCAGTTCCCTAATCTCTTAACTTTGCCATCTGGGGTGAAATTCTAAACTCTGAAGCTTGAACAGTCAAGATTTCTTCTTGCCTAGAAGCTAGCATGCTCTTTACCTTTGGTCAATAACGCTTTCCTTTCCTTGGTCCCTTGCTTTTTTGTTTTTTTAAGAGTTATGTTTTATGCGGCAGGAATTTTTAGGACTTTAAGCCTGGGAGGCAGCCTCTCAAGTAACCTGAGAGAACTGCTCCAAGAAGGCGGAGGGGAGAGCTAGGATATATCGGAGTTTCCCCAACAAAGGGCAGGTAGCAGGAACAGATTACTGTTAATTAAAGAAAACTCGAAATTTCAAGTTAAGGAATGTAGTGCTTTTGTATGTATGGCAAGATGAAAGAGTCTGGGTTCACTGAAATCATTTCCTTCCTGAATTCCCGAAGGGCTCACCAGCTCACTGTTAGCAGTGGCTGCAATCACAGATGACTAGGACATCCTTTGTTTACTGATATGTGGGCAATATTCCATTTATCAGTTCCTCCTCTTGGTCAGAAATTTAACCGATATTTGGGAGACATTTCACGTCCTTGGTCTTGGCTTTGAAAATGCACATGTCTGTGGATGGCCCGGAGATCATGGACAAGCTGGCTGAGTATCCCTAGAGGCCACCACAGAACTCCACAGAACTCTGCTCCCTCGAGGTCTGCCCTGGTCTTGCTGTGAAGGGGCTGTCCATGATCTCTGCCCACCTTAGACCCAAACACTTTTCATCCTGAGAAAGAGAGAGGTGTGAGCAGGTGATCTGTGTTCAGTCTATCTGCCTTTTTATAATCAGGTGTGCTTTGAGATGCTCTGTGCAAGATTCTTTGACATAACTTTTCTTCCCCTAATTTCAAAACTAATGCAGTCTTGATGGAGAAAGATAGCACAGTAAAACAGATGTGAGTCCCCCTCTATGATCTCAGCCTTCCTAGGTGGTGCTAGCTGTAAATGGTGCTCCTGCCAATGCTGGAGACATAAGAGATGAGGGTTGGGAAGATCCCCTGGAGGAGGGCATGGCAACCCACTCCAGTATACTTGCCTGGAGAATCCCATGGAGAGAGGAACCTGGTGGGCTACAGTCCATGGGGTCGCAAAGAGTCAGGCACACCTGAAGCGCCTTAACATACACACACATACTATGATCTCACCCGAAGATAACCACTGCTACATTTCAGCATGAGTACTTTCTGTCCCCCCGCCCCTCAACTTGTCTGGCATTTTGTTGGCTTCCATTAAATCCCCATGGCAGTGGGAGAGGTGTTTTGAATGACTGGGTACCAGCCTGGCTGTTACTGGGCAGGAAGCCCTGGCCCTCAAACTCCCATCCTGGCTGACACATGGACTGCTTTTGGAACTTTAAACCAGTTATTTAACCTTGATCTTAGTTTTTCCCTCAGACAATGAGCCAAATGCTTGACTCTGGGGAGAGAGTCCTTCTGCCTGGGGCATTATCTGCTGTGTAAAAGAAGACAGTCAACTGGAAGCTATTAATAGTTCTAAACTCTCTAAAGAGTATCTGGGCAGCAGGTTGCAACACATCTGAGATAATTCAATTTTTACAAAAGCTATTTCCATTAATCATTTATTAATGGCTCTCCCAACTGAGGCAATTAAGTAGATCTAGGATTAAAAGGAACCCATATTCATTTCACATCTGTCTAATTACCCTGAAGTTCATGGATCCTGGAAGAATGTGGAAAATGGACTCCAGTCTTTTCCTTTGTACTTTGCATTTCTCTCTGACTTTGGCTTCAGCCCCCAAAGGAGGCAGCCTCTGGGGTGTGTGTCTGAGCGTGCGTGCGTGCGTGTGTGTGTGTGTGACACCCAGTGGTCCAAGGTCCTCTGGGGTGTGTGTCTGCACATGTGTGCGTGTGCGTGTGCGCGGGTGTGTGTGTGTGTGTGTGTGTGTGTGACACCTAGTGGTCCAGGCTCAGCGAGGAAGGACACTGACTGTGAAATATGAGGAAGGCTTTGCAGGTTGAGGCAGGAGCTGGGCCAGGGCTGCTTGAGAAACAGGGAACCCAGATAGTCGAGACTGTCTTTTGGAAATTGAGAGTGAGAGGTAGAGAAACTGGGTAGCAGCTTCCTGGACTTGTTCTAGAAAAGGCAGGAGGGAGCATGCTGACCCTGAGCTGAAAAGCAGGAGACAACAGTGTAGACTGATATCACAGGGTACCTCCTGTCTGCAGGTGGTGTTAGCTACTTAGGCTAATTAATCCTCCCCAAACTCGACGAGTTAGATATCAACATCCACGTTTTGGACACAAGGAAAATAGGGCTCGAGAGGCTACGTGACTTGCTCTGAGACACACAACCGATGAGCAGCAGAGCCAAGGCTGGAGTCCAGCTGGGCTGACCTCAGTGTCTTGGCACTTCCCCTCAGCCACACAGCTGCTGTCGTGCAGCCTAGCCTGGCACTCTCCAAGATGCTGCCACGGAAGCAGAAAAGTCAAACAATGTAGATTTTCCACTGCCACGGGAATAAAGCACTCTTTCTCCCACCCCAAGGAAGAGACTGTAATTAAAGAATTCCCAGGGCTTCCAGTGGAGCTGAGAAAGGGGAATTCTTACCCAGTGTCCTTCCTTAGGGCAGGTCCTGAAGATGGGAACTGACTCCTGCTCTCCAGCAGCCTTTACCACCCAAACTCTTGGTGCAGGGAGGTTTTCTCCAGCTTGTGTGATCCTGGACACCTGTCAGCTTCCTCCAGCCTGGAGCAAAGGGTGGAGGCAGAAAGTTGTGAGCAAGTAAGGGGTCACAGGGGCAGCTGGACCCAGAAACATAGGTAGGGCTACATAGGTAGGCTTCCCTATAGGGAAACTTAGATGGTCTCTTGGATGTCCAAGTCCTAGGGCAGTGGCGTTTAAAGTGAGGGATGTAAACCCCCATCCATAGGAGACACTGCCACAGAGTCCTGAGCACTGCAGGTTTGAAAAGACTTAATGTCCAGATGCTCAGCCTCCCATGGTACTCTTTCCTAAAGCTGATCTCCCTGGGAAGTACCTGGCTTCATGCTAACCCTTCCCCCACCATAAGAAAACCCCACGTGCCACCATCCTCTGAAGGATGAGAAACCTCCCAGGCTACAAACATAATGGAGGCATCTTTTAGGGATTAATCAAGCTACCCTAAACCCTCTGGGCACAAAATCTTTCCAACTCCTATATACATTTCTGTTAAACGGTGAAGGCTGGCATTAGAAGTGGGAACTGGGGCTCAGACTGGGATATTCTGAATCCAGATATGTAGAAGAGTGCAGTGGTGGAAGTAATAACAATTTTTGTTTAAGAATTTTAACTCTTCTATTCTCTGAATGTAACTCTAATGTTTCCAGGATGGTCACGTTTTTCAAGATATACTGAAAAAAATACAGATAAAATTTTTATGTGATGTCTTTCATATTTGTGTGCATTATTCAATAAAACAGTTTAGTTACTTTTATCAAATCACCTTATAAATTATTTATTCCAGGTGCAGCCAATCTTTATCTTATTTCATCTTATAAAATGTTCAGATTTTCTACCTCTCATTTAAAGTATGCCAACTGTGGGTCAATTATTTTTTAGTGGAGTTTATCTTTTCTTTTTCATTGAATACATAGAACAGTTTGATCACAATGTGCAATGAAGTGAATGGAATTATTTCTTTAACTTATTCCCCAAATGAACACCAGAGTTCAAAGAAAAAGGTTGCTTTTTATCAAACTCCTAACTTACTAAAAAACTAATAATTTAGCCTTCACATTACAAAATTATTTATAAAATTTACAAATTAATCAGTAACCACAAATTAAGCTATGATTTTGTTTTTATAACTTATAAAATATATTAGGTTATTGGGTCAAAATCATGTAAATCTTGGCTTGACTATTTTTAGAACATTATCTTATGAGATTTCTCCCCGAATTTATTTTCCAGTAGATTGTATGGTATTCCTTGAAGTGTCCATTACTTTTCAGATAGAAAGTAAGTCTGACTGGGTTGATAGATTTAACAGTAGGAATTGGTATGACAAGTTGTGAGAGAAATATTTTTCATAGGTTGATGAAATAAATTTGCAATTTCTAGGTATTGTGAAGAGCATCCTCTCCCCTCTGGCTTCCCAGTCCTCACCTATGAGATGAACTGGGACCAAGGAGGCTGAAATGAGTGAGCTCTCCTCCTAGCTCTGATCTGCTGAGTTTCTGTGATTCTCAGGTTTGAAACTGAGACACAAGCAAAGGTGAATCTAGCCATGAAGGGAATTCACAGCAGAGCAGGAATGAAAGTCTGCTTCCCAAGCCCCTGGAGATCCACCCTCATTTCTTGACTCTTACGTGTAGCCAGCAAGGTGATTGCAGATGACTTGACAAACCCAAGAGCGACATCTTCTGTGATTCAGAAGACAGGAGTGAAGGTGTGTGATTGCTGCCCACAGGTCTCTCAAGTGAATCCCGGGCAGCAATGCCTCCCACCCCCAACACTCCTAGAAACCCTGTACCCTGTGATGGGCACTGTTCCACTAATCCCTGGGGAAGGGGGCACTGACTCAGGGGCTGGCAGAGTCAGGACAGTGCCTGAGGATGAGAGAGCTGGAGACCATCACCCAAGGAAGCACAAAGGGTAGGAGGCATGCCTGTTCCCACTGTGTGTCAAATGGGGAAGTACAAGCCCAGGGAAGCCAAATGACTCACCCCAAATTGTCCACCTAGAGCCTTAGTTTCAGCTGCTGGCTCAGGGCTCTTTCCTATTATCATGTGGCCTGTGGGGTGCAAGCTGGGATTGGCAAATTGGTGCCATTTAGCTGTGTTTTTGTTTGAATATCTAGTGCAGAGAAGAAATTTGCAAATATAGCTGGAAGAAGCTCCTATTCTTGGGAAACCCCATACAAATGACCACAGCTGGAGAGGATGGCCTTTCAGGCCTACTGATCCCAGGGCCCTCAGCTGCCCTGTTCCTCCTGGAAGGGCCTTGCAGGAAACTCTGTCAGACTAACACTGAGAGGTGGTGGCTGCAAAGCCTCTGAGTTTCGTGAGGTTTCTGTTCAGTCAGACCCTTGACATTAAGAGAGGAGACCTGAGCACTGTTTCTGACCTAGGTGTGTGATTCAGTGATGAGGCTTGGTTTCCTTCTCTGGGGATGGGATTGGGGAGGGGTACTGGTGGACTAAATGGTCTTTAAGGTCCCTGTGACCCAGTCCTACGGGAAAGGGAAAAGTATTCTGGATTAGAATTGTTTTGATCTCAGCAAGCTTTGAAGCCCAACATTCTCAAAAAGAGGGCTTCCCTGGTGGCTCAGTCGGTAAAGAATCTATCTGCAATGCAGGAGACCCGGTTTTGATACCTGGGTTGAGATGACCCCCCCTGGAGGAGGGCATGGCAACCCACTCCAGTATTCTTGCCTGGAGAATCCCATGGACAGAGGAGCCTGGCGGGCTACAGCCCATAGGGTTGCAAAGAGTTGGACACAACTGAAGCGATTTGGCATGCATGAAGAGAAAGAAGGAATACTTACATAACCCTAGAATTACATTACACATGTTGTCTACATATTTTTTCCACAAATCCGGGAGGAAGAAAAACAGTAGAGGGCAGAATTATGCTCAGGACCTTGGGGTGGAAGTTGGACTGTATTCTTGACTCTTTTGTTACTTGAATTCCTCTTAAGAGTTTGCTTCTTCAGCTGGGTCCTGGCTCAGCTCTGGTTGACTGAACAACTAGGCACTTCATAAACAGAATCTCCATTAGATCTTTTTGTGCTCTGGTTGGTTTTATTCTCTTGAGCTTCTTGGCTTCTGTCCAGAGGGACAGGCAAGCTGTCTTCCGGTGTCTCCAGGGCTGTTGTGTGGTGGAGATGTTGCACACGGTTTGCTGTACCTGGTGAGGAATTCGACCAGACGAGGTCCTGACTCACCCTGATTCTAGACAACTCAGTTCTGAGGAGCTTTGCCTCAGCCATATTAGTCAGGGCTCTTTCGGTAGAACGTGACAGAAACCCAACTCACACTTGCTTTAATACAAAGTGGAATGTTGGACTCAGGAAACTGGGAAAAACAGGGGTCAAATGGCCATGAGGTGTCTGGAACGCAGACTCAATGACGTCAGCTCTCCCTCACCAGTGCCCGACCACTTTTCTCTCTTTGTAATTTGTCTTCATTTTTTTTTTTTCCCTACTACAAATAGAAATATTTGGCATGGGAGTGGGGGAAGAGGAGAGGCATGACTGCAGACAACCCAGTTGAAATCACTCCTGTTAGTGGCCCTAAAAGAAAGAACCTCAGTGTACACAAGTCTCAGGAGAGGCTATAACTGGCTGGCTTAGGCCACATGCCCACCTCTGGGACCAACACCATATCCAGGCCAGGTTAGGGCAGCAGGGTTGTAGCCACTGGCAGTCAAATGGAATCCCATGGAACAGTCGTGTGTGTGTGTGTGTGCATGGAACAGTCGTGTGTGTGTGTGTGTGTGTGTGTGTGTGTGTGTGTGTGTGGCAGTTTTGTAAATGAAGGGGTATTGTTATCAGAGTGGGGTCAGAGGGATATTGTGAGAGATCAAAACAATAGGAATCCACTTCCCAGGTTGAGCAATGGTAAAGAATCCCCCTGCCAATGCAGGAGTCTGTAAGAGATGCAGGTTTGATCCCTGAGTCCTGGAGATCCCCTGGAGGAGGAAATGGGCAACCCACTCCAGTATTGTTGCCTGGAAAATTCCATGGACAGAGGAGCCTGATAGGCTGCAGTCCATGAGGTCACAAAGAGCCGGGACATGACTGAGCACAGCACGCACACACACACACAGAGATATTGTAACAAGAACAGAGAGAACTTGATAGACAGAACCGTTGGGTATAAAATTAACTAGATAACTGAAAAAGGAGACTCCCCCCCCCGCCCCCGCCCAAGGAGGATAGAAGTGGCAACTTCAGGAATCAGCCACCGCTCCCCTGGCTGAAGGAGCAAAGCACGGAGGAGGAGCTCTGCAGAGCTGGAACTCTACTTGGGAGGAAGGACGGCCGCGTGCCTGGGACCAGACCTCCCCAGTAGGGGCGCCAGCTGGCTGTTAACATTGTCTCTTGGCGGTCAGGGTGGGGTGAAACGGGTTCTGCAGGAGCTGGAAAAGCTGCAAACTGGAGTCAGCTGCTGTTCCAGTTTGGCCTTGCCTGGGGCCGGGGTAAGAATAGCGGTGGGATGGTGCTCACGGAAACAGGAAGCCTGCAGGAAGCAGACGGGGAACAAACAGGAAAGAGTAAGCCGGCTCTCCGCCTCCAGCCCGTAGGCGCCTTCTTGCGCCCCCTATCGCCATAGCTTACACAGCGCCAGCCGGCAAAGCCAAGTGAGGGCGCAGAATCCTGGCTCCGGCCCCTAACAGTGACTTGACAACTGACCCCGGTGTCTTACTGCAGGCGTTCTGGGTGCTGTGGCTTCCAGAGTAGCAATTTGTGTCCCTCAGGAGGCTGTGAACTCCTAGAGGTCAGGGGCATGCCTGATGTATCTGTGTCCTTCTCAGGGCCTGGAACCCTGCCTGGGCTGAGCTGGCCCTAGTAAGTGTGTGGCGAGGAGGCCAGGGTAAGTGGGTCCTGGGGCAACTCTGCAGCCTGCCCTGCTCAGCCTTTAGAGTTCCTTCCTGTCTTACCTGGGGGTGTGATTCTAGGTTCTCCCTGGAGTCCTGCATGGGCCAGGGAGGGAGCGAGTTAAACACCAACTGTGACCAGCTTGGGGTAGGCTCTGCCCAGCCTGGTTGATGTGCCCACCTCCCCCGCTCCCCACCAATTTCTCATTATCACCTACTTTCTAATAAAGTCAGAAGTAGGGTCCCCGCCTCACCATGAGTTAGATATGTGGCTTTGGGCAGGTTATTGGACCATTCTGAGCCCCAGTTTTCCCTAGAACTCCCCCTTCAGTCCTTTATTCTCAGCACCAAGAAGCAAGAGGAAAGTCATGGTCCTCTCCATCCATGTATATCTCCTCTTCCTCCAGTTCCCCTCCCCCATCCTGGTTCTTAAAAGGAGTGATAATTCAACATCATAATTAGGCTTTGAGATGCAGTCAGTATCAACAAGACAGAGATCTGTTTAACTGAGAGAAAGGCAAATATCCAGGACAACTGGGACTTGCTGGGCAGGGCTCCTGGGATCTCTGCAGGATGAAGCAGGGCCCCATGGTGAGGAGAGGGGAGAAGCTGAGGTGGAGGAGGGGCTCTGCATCAACCCTAAGGAAGCAGGACAGGTGAGCACCATCTCCTGGCTCCCAGTGAATTCCAGATCCTCTGAACATTTGAACCAGACTTCTCAGGTGAAGACCTGAGCCTCCTAGCCTCCAGCTGCTATAGGGCAGGACAGCAGGGGGACAGGCCCCATGAGGGTAAAGGACCCGCAAAGACTTGACAGGGCCATGTGGGAAATGGGAATGGGCCAGTGCCCAATACAGAGAAAGCACTCCCATAATAAGTGGTAGCTTTAGCTCCATTATAGCCCCTATCATGCCTGGCCTCTATTAAAGATTTCTGTGTACAAGTTTATCTCCCTCACTAATCTCTAGTTCTTTCAAGGTAGAAGCTGTGTCTAATTTTTCTCTGGTGGTATTGTGCCCAGAGGATTTGGAGGGTGTGTCTGCAGACCACAGTGAAGGCTAGATGAGTGTTAGGAGGGCCTGCCATGGCGGTGTGGCCTAGGTCAGGGCTGAGCAGTGAGGCTGTGAGCTGAGGCAGGGGCATAAGTGGTGGCAGACTTGACATTTCCCAGAGAGGGACCCTGGCAGGCAGGTGGAGGGGGTCAAAGTACAGGGCCCTCTTTCTCAGCCAAAGGAGAGATCAACGAGCCAGGTATCCCAAAGGGAGGCTAATTGCTCCTGAGGACTGATGGGGCTTCCGGGATCCGCTTGACATCATCCCAGCCAGAGAGCACCTGCTTCCTTAAGAACTGCAGTTTCCTTTGTTGAAGGCAGCCCCCAGATGAGGAATGGTTTGGGCTGTGCTTTTCCTTTCTTTTCTTTTTTGGAATGAGCCACTCTTGGGGAAGATTCCAGTGCCTGGTGACTTTGAAACACTGAGGCTGGGATGGGGACCGACATTTTCCAGAGCAGCCCCTCAGCACGGTCAGCACCTGTCTCCCTCCATGTGCTCGGCTGTGCGTCTATCTGCCACGCTTAGCGCTGGTGGACAGGTTTGCTGATTGGCCACTCTCTGGAGGGCCCTTCTTTGGAACTGGGCAGTGGGGCTGGTGGGTGGAGAGGTTTCTGAATCCAGGCTGCTGACCTTGTTCCTGTGGTCCAGACACAAAGCAGGGGGTGGACATGCCTTTCCTTCCCTGCTTAATAATCATCCCTGCTGGGCCCCCTCAACTTGAAAATGGGGCACAGTACCTGTAATGAATGATGACTCAGGAGTCAGCCTGCTCATGTCTGAATCCTGACTTCGTGTCACCCTGGGCAAGTCAGTTCTCCTGTTGAAGCCTCAGTTTTCTCATCTGCAAATTAACTATCCCAGAAAGTTATGTGAAGCTTAAATTAGATAATTAGGATGAGAAGTTTAAGCACAGGGCCTGGTACTTGATAAGCAGTGATGGAGTATAGTTTTTATTAGTAGTAGTTCATTTCCTGTGGCTGCTATAACAACTTACAATAAACTGTGTGGCTTAAAATACCCGGTCACATTTCTGGTGTACAAGGCTGAAATCAAGGTGTCAGCAGGGCCGTGCTCCCCACTGGAAGTTCTAGGAAAGAATCTGCTCCTTGCCTTTTCCTTGGCTGCCACCATTCCTTGGTTTGTGGCTCCTTCACTCCAGTCTTCAAGGCTGGCCTCTTCACATCTCTCTATATGATCTGTCTTTGCCTGGCCTTTTCCATATGTGTGTGGTCAAAACTCCCTCTGCCTCCCACTTATAAAGAGGGATGTGATGCAGTGGAGGTCCATCCAGATAATCCAGGATAGGTTCCCCTTCTTATGACCCTTAGTTTAGTCACATCTGCAAAGAATCTTTTTTTTTTTTTTTACCCATGTAAGTAACATTCACAGCTTCCAGGGATCATAATCTTTGGGGGGCCACTTTTCACTTTAACAAAGAGGGACAGGCTAGAGCGTGGGGGAGAGACTTTGATGTCACTGGTCACTGTCCTACGACAGGCTCCCTGTAAGCAGACCCTGGCTGAGGATTCGTGTGCACCAGGTTTACTAGCGAAGTTCTCCCAAGAGGAACTAAGAAGAGTGGGAAAAGCAGGTCAGAGAAGCGAAAGGAGCTAGTCATGTCAAATTGGAAGCCCCAGTCTCAGGCTATTCCCACGGGGAGATTTAAGAAGAAAAACCTCTGATGAAATGGACTCTCACTTTTATCCAATCCTATTTCCTTCCTTTCCCTTCCTGAGGAAATTATTGTCGTAAATTTGATAGGTTCCTTCTTGTCCACCTCAAAAATGTTTATAACATATGTATGTGCCCATAAGCAATGTAATATCTTATTTTTAAAAATTTGTAATAATATAAAGAAATTATATCGATTTTATACATCTTTCTAGCTCCTTTGCTTTTTTTCACTAAGTGTAGGGTTTGGGGGATCTGTCATATAATATGTGTATTTTTCAATTTAAATAAAAACTGCAGAGCTGTCCTCCAAATGGCCTTGCTAATTTATCCCTTGACATGTAGCATATATGTTCCTATTCCCTCACATCCTCAAAAAGATGTGTATTAGACCTTTGAATTTTTTCCAAAGCAAAGGGAATGAAATGATATCATGATGTTTTCATTTGTTCTTTCATGAATGCTTGGGAAGTTGAGCATCTTTTCAGATGTTCATTGAGTTTCCTCTTCTGTGATTACCCCTTCATATGTCTTACCTTGCTTTCTATTGGTCTGACTATCTTTCTCGTTGAGTTGTAGAAGGTCTTCATATACTCTGGAAACTACTTTTTTTCCATTATAGATATAAAATAATTTCTAATCTGTTACTTTTTGTGATGATATTTTAAATATTTAGATTTTCATTTATCTGAATTTATTTTGGTACATATTATGGGACAGAAACCTAATTTTATTATTTTACAACAGAAACTATTGTCCCAACATCATATAGATGTAGTTTCTAGGCTCTCCAGTCAGTTAGTTTCATCTGTTTTTCATTGCTGTACAAATACCACCCTATTTTCATGATTACAACTTTGTCTTTAGAGCCTATTGGTTAAATCATGTCCCTTACCTCTTGTTGTTGCTCTTTATAAATGTGTTGGCTTTTCTTGATGGGATTGTGAGATGAAGGCTAGAAATCTTGAGCCATTTTACTCCCAGAGGGATGTCAGCCTTAGTGTGAAGCTGATACTATGGAAGAGAGCAGACATGGGAAGATACTGAATCTTTGATGACATTGTTGCTGAATCACCTACTCTGATCCTGCCTCTAGAGGTTCTATTTATCTGAGCTAGTAAATCTACTTTGTTGTCAACTAATTTAAGTGAATTTTTCAATAACTTGTAACCACAGTTTTCTCTTTCACTTGGCATGTCTTTTTCTGTTGAATTGTTTTCCAATTGTGTCATTATGTTTGGTGCACTTCTTATAAACTGCATTTATTTGGATATTGAAAGTGTAGTCTGAATGTCTATCTTTTAATGCTGCTGCTGCTGCTGCTAAGTAGCTTCAGTCATGTCCAACTCTATGTGACCCCATAGACGGCAGCCCACCAGGCTCCAGGCAAGAACAGGCAGTGTTAACTCTTCTGATTTGTGTGATTACTGTGATTATTTGGACTTAATATATAAAATGTTTTGCATTTTCCATATATCATTTCTTTGCTTACCTTTTCCCTGCTTTCTGTGAGACTGATTGGTTTTTCTTCTCTCGTTTGCCCTCTAACTGGTTCCAAATAGGAAAAGGAGTACATCAAGGCTGTATATTGTCACTCTGCTTATTTAACCTATATGCAGAGTACATCATTAGAAACACTGGGCTGGAAGAAACACAAGCTGGAATCAAGACTGCCGGCAGAAATATCAATAACCTCAGATATGCCGATGACACCACCCTTATGGCAGAAAGTGGAGAAGAACTAAAGAGCCTCTTGATGAAAGTGAAAGAGGAGAGTGAAAAAGTTGGCTTAAAGCTCAACATTCAGAAAACTAAGATCATGGCATCTGGTCCCATCACTTCATGGGAAATAGATGGGGAAACAGTGGAAACAGTGTCAGACTTTATTTTTTTGGGCTCCAAAATTACTGCCGATGGTGATTGCAGCCATGAAATTAAAAGATGCTTACTCCTTGGAAGGAAGGTTATGACCAACCTAGATAGCATATTGAAAAGCAGAGACATTACTTTGCCAACAAAGGTCCGTCTATTCAAGGCTATGGTTTTTCCAGTAGTCATGTATGGATATGAGAGTTGGACAGTGAAGAAAGCTGAGCGCTGAAGAATTGATGCTTTTGAACTGTGGTGTTGGAAGAGACTCTTGAGAGTCCCTTGGACTGCAAGGAGATCCAACCAGTCCATCCTAAAGGAGATCAGTCCTGGTTGTTCATTGGAAGGACTGATGTTAAAGCTGAAACTCCAATACTTTGGCCACTTCATGTGAAGAGTTGACTCATTGGAAAAGACCCTAATGCTGGGAAGGATTGGGGTCAGGAGGAGAAGGGGATGACAGAGGATGAGATGGTTGGATGGCATCACTGACTCAATGGACATGGGTTTGGGTAAACTCCGGGAGTTGGTGATGGGCAGGGAGGCCTGGCGTGCTGTGATTCATGGGGTTGCAAAGAGTCGGACACGACTGAGCGACTGAACTGAACTGAACTGATTTATGGTTATGTATTTTGTTTCTGGCCTTTAGACTTTTCCTATTTTTTAAAATATACTTTATTTAGTTTTGGCTGGGCTGGGTCTTTGTTGCTTTGTAAGGGCTTTCTATAGTTGTGTTGAGCAGGGGCTACTGGTCATTATGGTGCTCTTCTCATTGTGGTAGCTTCTCTTGATGTGCAGCACAGGCTCCAGAGTGCGGGCACAGTAGCTGTGGTGCACAGGTTCTAGGTGCTCAGGCTCAGTAGTTGTGGTGCACAGGTTCTAGATGCTTGGGCTCAGTAGTTGTGGTGCGCAGGTTCTAGGTGCTTGGGCTCAGTAGTTGTGGTGCACAGGTTCTAGGTGCTTGGGCACAGTAGCTGTGGTGCACAGATTCTGGGTGCTCAGGCTCAGTAGTTGTGGTGCACAGGCTCTAGAGTGTGGGCTCAGTAGCTGTGGTGCATGGGCTTAGTTGCTCTGAGGCTTGTGAGATCTTCCCTGACCAGGAATCAAGCCTGTGTCCCCTGCTTTGGCAGGCGGATTCTTATCCACTGCATCACCAGGGACGTCCCCTAGTTTTTAATATACATACTTCACTTTATATTTTTCTAACAAAACCTGAGGTTAATCAATATCTTTGTCCTCCTCCTGGATAAAATTAAGGATTTTATTCACTATAGTTTTATCTCCCCCAACACAGGTTCCTGTTACTGTTTCCAACATTTTGATGCTCCCATGTTTTTAAACCTCCTCAAACTGATGATGATGATTCAATACTTATTTAGATCGTAATGATTTCTTTGCTTCCCCTTACCTTTGAAACTAATGTTTTTAGCCATTCCTTTTTCTGAGATGATTTTCTCTATTTTGCCTCACTCTTAAATGATGTTAAATTGGGTATAGATTCCGAGGAGTAACTCATAGCCTCAAGGTATCTGGATTTAGTAAGCTCCATTTCACCAAATTCTACCCCTCCTAGGAATGATTCTTTGGTCATTTTATCAAAGGGACATGCTAAAATATATGAAAATTTGTAAAATAAATGAACATTTGTATACCCTTGAGTACACTGATAGCCTTAAATCTAAATATGTTGAGAGAGGAGAGATATATTCCACACTAGAATCCCCTTGGATGATGCTTTTTCTTAACACTTTGAAGATATAATTCATTGTTTTATGGTGTCTATGATGATGGATACTCTGTTGCTTATCTGATAACCATTATCTTGTAAGTATCTGTAATTTCACTAAATTAGCATTTTTGATTTTTTTCTTTGTAGATAACATGTTTATTTATCCTGTTTGGGGTTTAGTGTGGTTATTCAATGTAAGGCCATATGTCTCTCCTAATTTCTGGAGAAACCTTAGCCATTATTTCCTTAAATAGCATCTCTTTTCTAGTCTGTGTGTTCTTTACTTTTGAAACTCTTATTAGAGATATATATTGTGGCTTCTCAACGTTTACATCTCTTAAATCCTCTCTCAGATTTTATAGCTCTGTGATTTTGTTAGCTCTGTTGTCCTATTCACAAATTCCTCCTTCAACTGTATCTAGTAATTGTTTAATCTGATCACTGATTTTTTAAAATTATGTATTATATTGTTCAATTCTGTAATTTTCTATTTGGTACCTGTCTCAATCCTTCTATTTATCTTTTATAATAATCTGGGGGTTTTTTGCCTTATAAATCTAATCATTTTAAAATTTCTTTACATTCTACAAGCATACCTATTTTGAAGACCCCTTTAGACTTCTATATAATTTTTAGTTTCTCACTTGTGTTTGTTTAATGTATCTGCTGATTATTCCTCATAGACTTGCTTGCAAAGTTTGCAATTTGGCGGGTGAGAAATTGTTTTATATGGGGGTCCATTCTATGCTTCAATTGTGGAAATGTTCCTGTGGTATGATATTGAAATTACCTCTGCCATGTCTAAAGGATAAATAGTTTCTGGATCAGCTTTTATGTGAGTTTCTAGGCTCAAGACATTCATATCATACTGATTATATAAGAATACCTGTCCACATATAACACACAGACTAGGGGTTTAGCTATTTCATGGGTGACTATTTTCATCACAATTCAAGTCAAGTGGCCCACTTTTGTGCCTAATATTTGGGTCAGCAAGCAGAATTTTTCTTCTAATCCCAGTTCCAAGTAAAGAAGCCCTTCCTTGACTCCCGGCTTCATTTAAGCAGCTTAGTTGCAATATCTCTGCTATTTGCAAGACTGCAGCTTTTATATCCCTCCGTAGGTGAGAATTAAAATTACAGCCTCTCTAAAGACTGTATGATTCCATTTACATGGAATTCTGTAAAAGGCAAAAATATTGGGACAGAGACATATCAGTGGTTGCCAGAGACAATAGGTGGTGGAACAGATTAACTGCAAAGGGGAGACGGGAGTTTAGTGGGTGATGAAACTGACTTATGCTTCACTGGCATAGTGGTTACATAACTGAACACATGTGTCAAAACTCATAGTACTGTATATTTAAGAGGATGAATTTTACTGCATGTAAATTATACCTTATTTACATTTTAAAAAGACACAAGATTGCATATTCAATTCAATGTAATTGTTGATAAATCAAACACACACACACACAGAAACAACAACTCAGCCTCTAAGGCATTTGCTTAGATGGGTTCGCCCACTGGTCATCAACTGAGTCTCCTCTTCACTCAAACATCCACAGATTTATCTAGCTTCTAATCTTGGTTTTAGATTTAATTTTCAGTACTTTACCTAGCAGGTCCATGGGTTTGGAGCAGGAAGGGAACTCACCACACCAGCTCAGATCACTCCCTTGACTGGAAGTCAGGCGCTCCGTCATGCCTGCTTCAGGCCACTGCGCTGCTGGACATGAATTCCCCTAATGGGCCTCAGTACCCAGAAAAAATAATGCATTTTCCAAGTAAGCAGCATGGACCATCCTGGATGGCCAGGATTGCTCTGCTCTGTCAGTCTAGGTGCTGGGTATTTGTCTTCCCCTTTCTTCCCCAGGGTTCTGCCTCCGATGTCCTTAAAGTGCACTGTGTCCCCATGGGTAGGGTCCTTCCTGCAGCTGGTGAGGACCAGATTGCCCCAGAGCGATGCTGTTATAGTTGGTGCAGCATCCATCTGTGCTCAATGCCTAACAAGCCCCTAGGGCTTGACTCAGTGTCCACGAGGCATCAGCACTGACATCTGCTTCAAGTGCATACTAGGTGCTCAACAATTTGAGCAAATAATGGCATTGCAATTGGCAAAATTAGGAGCTGTGTCACTGAAAATAACTCAAAGAGGTAGTATAACTTCTGTTTTAATTATCCACATTGGCTCATGAAATTAGCTAAAGCTACTAAGATCCAAAATTGATTAAGAGTGCTGCTGCTACTGCTGCTAAGTCGCTTCAGTCATGTCCGACTCTGTGCGACCCCATAGATGGCAGCCTACTGGGCTCCTCCATCCATGGGATTTTCCAGGCAAGAGTACTGGAGTGGGGTGCCATTGCCTTCTCCAGATTAAGAGTGAAGTGGTTAGAAAGTTACAAATCCTTGTCTATATCACTGAAGATGCACTTTCCAAGCCTCGTGTAAAGATAAATGGAATCATTTTTTAAAAATCATTAGAAAGTATACAACTAATATATCATTTCTTCAAATTTTTTAAAGCATCATTAAATTTTTAGATCAATGCAACATTATGGCTTTTATAAAACACACACATTTACTCCTGCTTCATTGACTACGCGAAGCCTTTGACTATGTGGATCAGAACAAATTGTGGAAAATTCTTAAAGAGATGGAAATAACAGACCACCTTACCTGTCTCCTGAGAACCTGTATGCAGGTCAAGAAGCAACAGTTAGAACCTTACATGGAACAACTGACTGGTTCCAAATTGGGAAAGAAGTACGACAAGGCTGTGTATTGTCACCCTGCTTATTTAACTTCTATGCAGAGTACATCATGTGACATACCAAGCTGGATGAAGCACAAGCTGGAAGCAAGATTGCCAGGAGAAATATCAACAATCTCAGATATGCAGATGATACCCCTCTAATGAAAGAAAGTGAAGAGGAACTAAAGAGCCTCTTGATGAGGGTGAAAGAAGAGAGTGAAAAGCTGGCTTAAAACTCAACATTCAAAAAACTAAGATTGTGGCATGTGGTCCCATCACTTCATAGCAATAGAAGGGGAAAGAGTGGAAGAAGCAGTGACAGATTTTTTTCTTGGGCTCCAAAACACTGTGGACAGTGACTGCAGCCATGAAATTAAAAGACACTTGCTCCTTGGAAGGAAAGCTGTGACAAACCTAGACAGTGTATTAAAAAGCAGAGACATCACTTTGCCAACAAAGGCTCATACAGTCAAAGCTATAGTTTTTCCAGTAGTCATGTATGGATGTGAGAGTTGGATCATAAAGAAGCCTGCGTGCCAAAGAGTTGATGCTTTTGAATTGTGGTGCTAGAGAAGACTCTTGAGAGTCCCTTGAACTAAAGGAGATCAAGCCAGTCAACCCTAAAGGAAATTAACTGTGAATATTCATCGGAAGAATTGATGCTGAAACTGAAACTCCAATATTTTGGGCACCTGATGTGAAGAGCCGACTTACTGGAAAACACCTTGGTGCTGGGAGAAATTGAAGGCAAAAGGAGAAGAGTGAGGCAGAGGATGAGATGGTTAGATACTGTCACCAGCTCAATGGACATAGTTTGAGCAAACTCTGAGATAGTGAAGGACAGGGAAACCTGGCATGCTGCAGCCTGTGGGGTCACAAAGAGTTGGACACAACTTAGTGACTGAACAACACAACAATAAAACACGCAGTGACATATGAGAGAGAGGGGAAAAGTGGGTAGGGTAAGGGGGAGAATCTTAGAATGTGAAGAACCTGCTAGGGATGATCCAGTATGGCCCTCTGATTTTATTGCCAGGGAAATGAGGCTCAAAAAAAGGAGAGAAACCTATCCAAGGTCACACAGCTGACCAGAAGACCAGTATAGTGGGCCAATAGAGCTCAGGTCTCCCAAGTCCTAGTTTAGGGCTTGTCCAACTGGGCATCCCTACCTCAAGGCAGATGGGGTTTGCTGGGGGAGCCTCAGGACAGCATCCTTCAGACTTTCTGGATCATGGGTAAGAAATAGGTAAGGATGAAGGCATGGCAGGCACCAGCAAGCATATGGCATGAAACAGAGGCTCCTTCTCTTAGCTGCTCCTTTAACACAGCCAGAAGAAGAAGACATCAGGCCCTGAATGCCTGAAGTGCACTGATGCTCTCAGGAAATGACATTGGGACCCAGGTCACTGCACTCACTGATGAAGGGAAGTGTTAGTTGCTCAGTCATGTCTGACTCTTTGAGACTCCATGGACTGTAGTCTTGCAGTATCCTCTGTCCATGAGGTTTCCCAGGCAAGGATACTTGAGTGGGTAGCTCTTCCCTTCTCCAGGGGATCTTCCCACCCAGGGATTGAAGTCAGGTCTCCCTCATTGCAGGCAGATTCTTTACCGTCTGAGCCACCAGGGAAGCCCATGCTCACTGATGAGGCTGCTTTAATAAAGACATGGCTGACTGAAGGGAAAGTCTGCACTCTCCCTGAATGTGGACCTGAGTGATTGGCACAGCCTGATGTGTACTTCAGTGCTGCCCTTCATATGTGTATGGATTCATCTCCTCTAGTCATTCAGGAGCCCTTCCAGGTTGGAGAGGGATGTGAGGGTAGTAAGACGAGTGATCTGCCCCAGCTGTGAGAGTGTTACGTCACTGACATTGTTCAAAATCACCAGTGTCTGGTGAAAGGAAAAGGCAGACTGACCTTTAGTCAGTGCTATCAGCATTTTAAATTCTCTGCAGACAATGCACTCCACCTTCTTTCTGTATCCAGGGAGGATGCTCTCACTGCCACCAGCTCCTGAATATCACTGTGCAGAACCCCCTTTGTAGATCTCTGCGTGGTTATCTACTGAGTGCAGGGCTGGTCACATGGCCACCCCTGGTTGAAAGGGCATCTGGGAAAGGAAGTACAGTAAGTCCCCTACATATGAATTTTCAAGTTGTGAACTTTCAAAGATGGGAACTTGTGTTCCATGAGCCTCAGGCGTGAAGGAAATTGCAGTTTGTCCTCTGTCTCCTATTGCTGACGATCCTTCAGCTCTACCATCTCCCACCTCCTCTCCCTCCTCCAGTCAGTGACTCTTCTTGCCTGTTCACTCATGCCAGCCCCTGTAAGCCAGCTGTTGTACTGTACTACTGTACTTTTCAAGGTACTGCACTGTAAGATTAAAAGTGTTTTCTTCATTTTGGTGTGTATTTGTTTTTTTATATTATTATTAGTGTGAAAAGTATTGTAAACCTATTCCAGTACAGTACTATATAGCCGATAGTGTTAGTTGAGTACCTAGGCTAACTTTGTTGGACTTAAGAACAAATTGGACTTATGAATGTGCTCTCAGAAATAGGAACTCGTTTGTATGTAGGAGATTTACTGTATTGACTAGTTCCAGCCTCTCCAGTGGAAGATGGTGAGGGAGGGGTCTTGTTAGTTGCCATACCCTTCAAGCCCTATTCCCCTAAAGGGCGAGGCACTAGCTCTACCAGCTGGAAGGCAGGGCCCAGCTATGGCTCAGCATCTTGAGTTTTCTTTCCTGTCAGTGAAGACCACTGGGCCCTACCAGAGCCAGCAATATTGGACAACTGTTGCCAAGCCACCCCCTCCACCTTGACAGAGCCAGGGGGCACAGGTGCTGAAAAGGCAGACCCATAGAGATGAGGCATGAGGACATATGTTCTGCGTACCTTGAGGCTCTGAATGGTTGTAGAGATGGATCCATCCAATGGATGATAATTCATATTTAAGTTTAAGAGTGTTTGAAAGAAGTTGATGCTAACATAAACATCATCCAAAATGTCCGTGACTACTAAAAAATCCCGATAGAAAAGCCGATATTTGATTGTTGCCATTGGAATATGTTTTTCTATGTCCTTACCATAAGTTACTAAAATCTAACATTCCCATGAGTGATGCTAAGTATTCCCATTGAACATTCCAATAAGTCAAATTAGATTAATTTGGCGAAAGGTTTGCTTGGCAAGTTGAGTTCTGCGAATTGGCTCCCAATGAATTTGTTGCTTAGCCTTCTGTGAACTGGCATCTGCTGGGTTGACCTAGACTCACCTTTTGGATGGAGATGGGAGGGCTGGAGTTACTGAGTCAGAGTCCTGGGGATGAGAGCAGACACTGTGTTTAGAGAGTGGAGCTGGGACCCAGGCCCTGAATGGTCCTGGTGTTACTGCAGCTGCCAGGGTGAATGTGCACAGTGTCAGCTTGGCCGAAGTGAATTTGTTGTTCAACTTCCAAAGGATATTGTTGGACAAATTTACTGCAGAGGGCATTTTGGTGATGATAATTGGAGCCACTTTGAAGGGTTTAGAAGCCTTGAGAGTCTTTTTCCTTCTCAGGAAGAAAAGGGCTGATGCTTAAGACTCCCAGGGGATGCTTAGGAGATTATTTGCAAAGGTGTTGAGGACCTAAATCTGGGCAAGATGACCAGATGCCAGAAAGGGCCAGAGTGAAAAGGAGGTGAGTGAGACAGCTGCACCCATTTATAGTAGCTGATCTTGGAAGAAAAGGTGTGGAGTTGTGCCAACTGCTAGCCTGCTAAGAGGTGTCCTGAGAGCACCTGTGAGGGCGGTAGGATGAGTAGGGGTCCTGGAGCAAGCAAAATCCAACTTTATGGCGCATCTCCAAAGGACATAGTCACACTCAGCCCTTGTTAGAATCTCAATAGTGGATGTGAAAAATTGTGTCCTGTTTGTTCATTTTGCAAATGATGACAAAATGTTAGGTATGTGTACAGGAGTGGGGTGGCTGGGGTGCAGTTGTTGGGTAAAAGAGGATGATTTGTCAGTTCTAGAGCATTGCTAAACTGGTCCATTTCTAAAAACAAAATACATATTTGTTGATTGATTTGACTATTAGTTACAGTTTTGTCTGCCAATTCATACAACTACTTGAGTACAGAATAAGACATGCTTAATCATTGTTGACATTTTTTCTTAGTGAGTGTTGGCAGAGGTTAGAAGTTTTATAAATATTTTTTCCGGGTAAGGAGGCTTTTCCCATCTGGGGATAGGGAGTTGCTTCAGTGTAAAGAATCTAAGAACTTGGACAACACAGGCTTATGGTGTGCAGTAATGGGCTAAGCAAGGGTTTTATTAGATTACTGTGTCTGAGGAATTGGAGAATATTCAAGGCCCTTGAGGGGGAGATCATGGTGCTATCTGGATGCCTGGGGCCACTTGTGTCCTGGCCAGACCTGCGATCCTGAGCTGTTAATCCAAGGCCTTCACACTTGGCATTTAGTAGTTATTAATCAAGCTTCTTTGTTGCAACAGTGGAAAGCCATTTTGTTAATTTAATCCAAAAAAGAGACTTCTGAGCTTAAAAAGTAGGCCAGAACAGAGAAGACTAGCAGTGCTCAGTTTCACAGCCAAACGGCAGCCCAGAACCAGGCTGGGGAAGATGCTATTGTCACATCTGCTGGGAAACACAGAGCTTTAGCTGGCATCCCTCCTGGCCCACCACCGTCACCACCCCAGGATGCTGAGCATGCATGACTGTTGGCTGTGCTTCTACTGCTGCCTCCCCTTCCCCAGCACTAGTGATCACAGCCACAGATTCTGCCGTCGCCAGAATGCTTTTTCTGTTGACCCTATTGTTTTTCATCATCAGATCCTGGCTCATGTCTGGGACACTTGAATCTGATTGGCTGAATCCAAATCATGTACTCCTGTCCTTGCTACAAGGGAGGCTGGAAAAACACAAATCTAGCCTTCTTGGCTCCACAGTGGAGGAGGGCTCTGCTTCCTATCGTGACTCATAAGGTGGTAAATTCACAAGCATGGGGGAAGTGTTCCAGATGCCAGGCCGTCAAAACAACAGCAATTACCAGACAAATGTCCTCCACAGTTAGTTCCTGCCTGAAGAATGATGTTTTAAAAGAAAAATACCTGGAAAGCATGTGGAAATTTGACCTGGGATGACTGATTTGTTGAGAGATCAAAGGAATGTCTACAAAAAAATGTCAAGTGGAAAATAACATCAAAGCAGAAGGAAATACAACTTAATAATAAGAAGACAATACAAAGCAATTGCACTCATCTCACGTGCTAGTAAAGTAATGCTCAAAATTCTCTAAGCCAGGCTTCAACAATACATGAACCGTGAACTTCCAGATGTTCAAGCTGGTTTTAGAAAAGGCAGAGGAACCAGAGATCAAATTGCTAGCATCCGGTGGATCATCGAAAAAGCAAGAGAGTTCCAGAAAAACATCTATTTCTGCTTTATTGACTCTGCCAAAGCCTTTGACTGTGTGGATCACAATAAACTGTGGAAAATTCTGAAAGAGATGGGAATACCAGACCATCTGACCTGTCTCGTGAGAAACCTGTATGCAGGTCAGGAAGCAACAGCTAGAACTGGACATGGAACAACAGACTGGTTCCAAATAGGAAAAGGAGTACTTCAACACAGTATATTGTCATCCTGCTTATTTAACTTATATGCAGAGTACATCATGAGAAACGCTGGGCTGGAAGAAACACAAGCTGGAATCAAGATTGCCGGGAGAAATATCAATAAGCTCAGGTATGCAGATGACACCACCCTTATGGCAGAAAGTGAAGAAGAACTAAAGAGCCTCTTGATGAGGGTGAAAGAGGAGAGTGAAAAAGTTGGCTTAAAGCTCAACATTCAGAAAACTAAGATCATGGCATGTGGTCCCATCACTTCATGGGAAATAGATGGGGAAACAGTGCAAACTGTGTCAGACTTTATTTTTTGGGGCTCCAAAATCACTGCAGATGGTGATTGCAGCCATGAAATTAAAAGATGCTTACTCCTTGGAAGGAAGGTTATGACCAACCTAGATAGCATATTGAAAAGCGAGACATTACTCTGCCAACAAAGGTCTGTCTATTCAAGGCTATGGTTTTTCCAGTAGTCATGTATGGATGTGAGAGTTGAACGGTGAAGAAAGCGGAGCACTGAAGAATTGATGCTTTTGAACTGTGGTGTTGGAGAAGACTCTTGAGAGTCCCTTGGACTGCAAGAAGATCCAACCAGTCCACCCTAAGGAGATCAGTCCTGGGTGTTCATTGGAAGGACTGATATTGAAGCTGAAACTCCAATACTTTGGCCACCTCATGCGAAGAGTTGACTCATTGGAAAAGACCCTAAAGCTGGGAAGTATTGGGGGCAGGAGGAGAAGGGGACGACAGAGGATGAGATGGTTGGATGGCATCACCGACTCAATGGACATGGGTTTGGGTAAACTCCGGGAGTTGGTGATGGACAGGGAGGCCTGGCGTGCTGCGATTCATGGGGTCGCAAAGAGTCGGACACGACTGAGCGACTGAACTGAAATGAACTGAATACAAAGCAAAAGTAGGCAAAGGACTTAAACAGACATTTTCCCCTCAAAAGATATCCAAATGGCCAATAAGCATGAAAAGATGTAATTAGCCATTAGGAAAAAGAAAATCTAAACCATGAATTTGAGCTCACTGGGATGACTATAATTAAAAAGACAGGTAATACCAAGTGTTGGTGAGAATGTAGAGAAACTGGAACTCTGATACATTACTCATGGGAATGTAAAACTGGGCAGTCATTTTGGAAAATGGACTGACATTTCCTCAAGTGGTTACACATAGGGTTACCATAGAACCCAGCAATTCTATTACTTAGGTATATACCCAGGAGAAATGAAAACATATGTCCATGTGAAAACTTGTATATGAATGCTTATAGCGTCGTTTTTCATAATAGTCAAAAGGTAGAAACAATCCAAATGTCTTTCAATTGATAAATGGATAAGCAAAATAAGATACATCTATACCATGGAGTAGTATTCAGCCATAAAATGAAATGAAGTGCTGATTTATGTTACAACTTGGATGTACCCTAAAAACATTATGTTAAATGAAAGAAGCCAGTCACAGAGACCACACATTATATTGATTCCAGTCCAGAATAGGCAAATCTATACAGAAGTAGCAGATTTCTGGCTGCTTAGGGCTGAAAGTAAGGGTTGGAGAGTGATAGCTTAAGTGTACAACATTTTTTTTTGATATGATGAAAATGTCCTAAAATTGACTGTGTTGTCAGGTACACATACTTGTGAATAGCTAAAAATCATCAAGTTGTATACTTCTAATGAGTGAATTTTGTGGTAGGTGAATTATATCTCAATAAAGCTGTTATTAAAGAAAATAGTTGCTCATTATAGAAAAGTAGAAAGAAGTGGAAAAGTGGAACTTTACCCAGTGATAACATTTGGGGATATTTCTTTTCACTCCTTTCCTGGGCAAAGTTTAAAAATTTTTCTTTTACGTATTTTTGAAGACAATCATATTTAATTTTATCTTGATTTTTTTGTTTAGTGTAAATATTTTCCATTATTACTCTCAATAAACCTTTTTTAAAATGACTGTATCATATTTCACCAAGTGGATGTTTTGTAAGCTCCTTGAACATTCCCCTGCTGTTGAACATTTAAATTATCTCCACTTTTTCATGATCATAAATATGGTTTGATGAACATCTTTGTTTGTAAAGTTTACTCAAGGTTTAATTTTATTTATTAGTATTATTATTTTTAATTGTAGTATAGTTGTACAATATTATATAAATTACAGGTGTGCAATATAGTGGTTCACAGTTTGTAATGGTTGCTGCTGCTGCTGCTGCTGCTGCTAGGTCACTTCAGTTGTGTCCGACTCTGTGCGACCCCATAGACGGCAGCCCACCAGGCTCCGCCGTCCCTGGGATTCTCCAGGCAAGAACACTGGAGTGGGTTGCCATTTCCTTCTCCAACGCATGAAAGTGAAAAGGGAAGGTGAAGTCGCTCAGTCGTGTCCGACTCTTAGTGACCCCATGGACTGCAGCCTACCAGGCTCCTCTGTCCATGGGATTTTCCAGGCAAGAGTACTGGAGTGGTTGTAATGGTTATACCCCGTTTATAGTTATTATAAAATATTGGCTATATTCCCCCAATTCTACAATATATCCTTGCAGCTTATTTTATACCTAATATTTTGTACCTCTTCAGATTTTCAGTTGTTTGTTAGGATAGATTCAGATGGTGGGATTACTGAGTTAAAGAGTTTGAATCCTTTCAAGGCTTCTGATACTTAGTACTAAGTTGCTACACGAATGAGATAAACCAATTTATTTCTAAAAAGATGTTTTAAGAGAAAGGAATCCCATGCCCCACTCCCTTATGCCCTAAACTTGGTGCTCTTCTCTTCTGATCCCCTGCTGTTTTCTTGGAAATGGATTTGCACTGTAACATATGCAGTCAATACTAGGGTTTTGTTTTTTTTTTTTTCTATCAGGGCTCCTGAGTTGATTTCTATCTGGTAACATTCAAAATGACATATGGGATTTTTTAAAGCAAAAATGCATAAACAGCAAGGAGAGGAAGCAACAGCAACAAAATTTGGAAGCTGAGCAGCAGTTAGAAGCAGATACATTAAAAGTGAGTACTAAGTCAGAAGTGGGGAAATTTGCAAAACAACCCCATTTGGGGTTGTTTCTGTGTGATAATCAGGAACAGAGCACCTGGTCTGTAAGTGAGAGCAAAGTAGCATTCAAAAGAGGAGGACTGGTTGCAAGTCGATTTAAAAAGCAGATAGATCCCAAGACCATGTCCCCCAACTCCATGCAGAGACATATTCGGTACCCTTTCTGAGAGTGCTGTTCTATCTCAGGAAAGGGTAACACAGAGGGTGCTGGATTGGGGCTCCCCAGCCCTGATGATGGCAAGGGTGCTGAACTAAAAACAGGAGGAGTTTGTGAAAGTTTAGTAGTAGGGTAGTGTTAGTTGCTCAGTTGTGTCTGATTCTTCATGACCACATGGACTGCAGCCTGCCTGGCTCCTCTGTCCATGGGATTCTTCAGGCAAGAATACTGGAGTGGGTTGCTATTCCCTTCTCCAGGGGATCTTCCCAACCCAGGGATCGAATTTGCGTTGCCTCCATGGCAGGCAGATTCTTTACCATCTGAGCTATTAGATGATGTCTATTGAGACACCCAGCTTCCAGAACATGGGCAGCCAAGTGAATACACTCTAGGCTGGAGGGTGGTAAATCTTCTCCAGGGCCTGGCCAACAGAAAATCCCTAAAGACAACAAATCAGAAACTTTGCATGAAGTATCCTGGCCAGATTACCTTTCAGTAAAGCCCTCAGCCAACAAGCCGCACATACATTCAGCACTTTGTGTCAGCATTTTTATGCTTCACCCTAGATATGATCAACAGTGAAGGAATATTTAATCTTCTCATTGAGGACCAGGGTATGTTTCACCATGTATCCAAGTCATTTACAGCTCTTTGTGATGTTTTATGTTTTACTGATGGCTTGCACATTCATTATTAAGTTTATTTCTACATATTTCTCATGTTTGCTGTCATATGTGAAAGGAACTTTCCTCCAAGTAGCTCCTAACTGGTTGTTGGCTATGTATGTATGAAAGTTATGACTTTTTGTGTTTCCTTTGCATGTACCACATTTTTGAGCTTTCTTATTAATGTTAAAATTTTTCAGCTGAATCTTGGATTTCTGAGTCAACAATTACACAATCTACAAATTATGGTAACTGTCTCTTTTCTATAGCTGCACTTCTAATCTCTAGTTTATATGCCTTGGTCCCCAAGTTTAAATGAATGTTAATTAGTACTGACAATAGTTGACATTCTTGGCCTTGATTTAATGAGATTGCTTCTAAGGGTCTTGGCTTTAAGTATTATGTAAGAAGCTTGTTGAAGAAAGATATCTTTATCATATAAAGGGAATTTTTTTTTCTTTTTCAGGAATTGATGTGAATTTTATCAAATATCTTAATATTACACATTGATCTGTGCATGTGGTTTTTCCTTTGACTTACTGATGTGGTCTATTGAATGAATAAGATTAATACTATTCCTTGAGTAACCATCTTTGAAATTGACCAGTTAGACATAGCAGCAGAATCATGAGAGGACACAGGCCCCCTGGGTGTCCATCCTTAGCAGGCAGCACCCCTGCAGACCCTCCATCCCTGTCTACTTCTGCCTGGTCCAGTAGTCCCCTAAGATTCCCCAGAAGATGGGGCAGTCATTTAGATCCCTTGCCATGAAAAGTGTGGCTCATAGACCTGAAGCTTCAGCATCACCAGGGAGCTTATTCAAAATGCAGAATCTCAGATCCCACCCAGACCTACTGAATCAGAATCTGACATTTATTTAATAAGACCCTCCCAGGAGATGTGTATGACCATGTAAGTCTTAAGAACATGGCTCCAATATAGCAGTGCAATGGCTTCTTGTAGTTTCACTTCTAATAGGGAAGCCCTCTAGTCCCACCCAAGAGCCACTGAGAGAAGTTCTAGGGTATTCCTCTGTGTGTATTCAAGAGAAAGACAAACAGAGACAGAGGTAAACAGAGAGCAGGCCTGAGATGAGCACACATGTGCATAAACCTTTTCAGCATCCCTGGGCTCTGGTTCCTCCTCTGTGAGCCAAGCTCTCAGGTGCTTGAGTTGAGAAAGGGCATGTCCCTGAGGTAGTGCGAGGAGGAGAGCAGAGGGAGAGAGAGAGAGAGATGGGGAGAGAGAAATAGCTTTTCCTAGGGGGTCCGCCTGATAGTTTGCTTTAACCAACTACAGATGGTGATTTCTAAAGTGCCTGACTCTTTGGGGAAGGGATGCTGGCTGGTTAATTAACTCCAAATTTGATGGTTAGCAGCTGCTGGAGGCAGAATTTCCTCTAGTTTTCTTGGGACACTGCATCTGGTTAAGAAGACATAGGATCGAGGCTGTGTGTGTGTTCTCTGGAAACTGTCCCAGCCTCTCTGCATTTGTTTCCTTGTTTGTGGACCAGAGACAGACATCCCTACCTCTAACCTAGGCTTTGGGTGGTGATGGTGGGGGTTGAATAGTGAGGAAAAATTAGAAATTCCTGTAGAGTGTCATGAACTCCATAAAGTTGGTGGTGAATAAAAAGTGCCCTTGACATGAATCCTAACCACAGGATGCAGGGTCCTCATCTCCTAACAATTTCCCATGTTTCTCCAGAAAACTCCAAATGGAACCAGGGAAAATGGACTAGTAAAACAGAGAGTGCAGCTGTCTTTTCAACTAACACTCCAGGTTCATGTAAGAAAGAGCCATGGTGCAAAACAGCTTTTTAACTTTGGAATATAGATTGAGTTGACTTCAAAGAAGCTTGCATATCAAAAGCATTTTGCTATTAAATTTTACAAGGGAGACCAGGAGCCATCATCTGAGACAGTACTAGGAAGAGTGACTTGATGGTGCAGCTCTGATAATACCAGAGAAGGGAAAGATCAAAGAGTGTGATTAATCAGATGCTTTACAGACAGGAGAGAAATGGAGAGGCATAGGAGAAACATTTCTGCCAAAGAATCTCAAACCTGGGAAAGACTATTTGAAGAAGTAAATGAGAAAGGGAATAACATTTCTTCTACTTCTGCCACCAGCCAGGCACTGTGCTTAATGCTGTAAAGCCACATTGCTCTAACGTTAATGTGCTCATGAATTAGTTAAGTGACAGAGTTGGCTTCAAGTTTGATGTGTTAGACTCTTGAGTCACACCCAAATACAACACTCTGCCTTAGGTTCACACATAAAGAAGTTCTCAAATTTTAACTTAATTTTAAATCACTGCCTCTTGTTTAAATGCAGATTCTGATTCAGAACGTTTGGGATGAGTCCCAAGATTCTGTAGTTTTAACAAGTTCCCAGGTGATGCTGATACTGCGGGTTCATGGACCACAGTTACAAAAGCAAAACCTTTGAGAATGTCTATTCTAATTATTCTCAACCTTAAATGCATACCAGCGTTACCTGGGGTTCCCATGTCCAGGTAGTTTTCGAAAGTTCTCTAGTTTAATGTTGGTTGTCAGCCTTTAGAATTACCTCCTCAACAACACGTGGAACACTTATACTTAAAGCACAGAGTACAAATGTTACAGACCTAGAAATTATTAAAAAATATATAACAAAATTGAAAGACAGAAGTGGAGAAATCCCAGATTTTAAAGCAGATTACCGATAGTGATAAGAGAATCCACTGGAAGAACTAAAAAGAACCATATAACTAAATTGTTAGTTTGTATTCTAGACCAATATTTGGGGGAACTGCGTAGAGAGATAGCACACACAAAAAAGAAAGAACATGGAATTTGGAATCAGATAGCTATGGAACCTAACACTTGTCAATGCTTTTTAGTGACAGTGTGGCAGTGAGCAAGGCAAATACCTTAACCTCTCTGAGTTCCTATTTGCCTCCTCTGAAAGCAGGATTAATAATTGCTAGCTTATCGTGTCATTACAAGTGAAACACTTCCTAGAAGAACCGGCCAGCGCAGTGCCTGGCATTTAATAAGTATTGAATAAATGGCAGATGTCATTAGGGAGGGCTTGTGAGAGAGAACAAGCCAGATCCCCATGATATCCCTCCATCCTGAGATTCCTCTGGGAATCTTTGGGAGCAGAGATTGTACCTGTGTACTGAGCTCAGAGTCTTGTCCGAAAGCCAGGGGATTCCAAGTCCTGAGTCTTCCATTCCATTCCTACTGTGGGGACCACAAGGTCAAGGGTAGGGTGCCCTCTTTCCCACTTTGCCAACTGGATGCTCAGGATTATCTGGGTCACACTGTGAGTCAGGGATCAAACAGGAGAGAGGGCCAGCTGCCAGGAGAGAGACAACATGATCTAGAATACGCCTTCATAGGAGCGTTAGGAGGCTGGGAAAATTACTGCGAACTAAGACCTCTGAAACTCTTGGCCACTAGCAGTACCCAAAGGGGCAAGCCAGAATATAGCAGCTTTCCCACTCAGCACCCCTGGGACGTGCAGATTTCCAGCTCAGCCAGTAATCTTCTGGCCAACTGCCCAGCGGGCAGTGTGGAGGGCACCCAAGGCCATGACATGATGGCGCATTCTCAGCCTTGGGCGTCACGGCACAGCCCTGATGGATTCTCCAGCCCAGACACCCAGGCAGACGCCATGCTCTCCCAGGGCCATGACCACAAGCCATTTATAAAGGCAGCTTCCACATAATCACGCCACAGTCCTTGCAAGGACATGACCTGCCACAGAGCCAGAAATCTACACCCCACATGCTCTGCCTTAGAGCAAATATTATAGATGAAGAGATGACGTGATGTTTTTTTCCCTTCTAAAGGATTTAACTGTGAGTAGCTGAGTTCCAAAGGGCTTCCCAGGTAGCTCAGTGGTAAAGAATCCACCTGCCACAAGAGATGCAGGCTTGATCCCTGCGTCAGGAAGATCCCCTGGAGAAGGAAATGGTGACCCATTCTAGTGTTCTTGCCTGGGAAATCCCAAGGACAGAAGAGCCTGGCAGGCTACAGTCCATACGGTTGTAAGAATCAGACATGACTTAGCAACTAAACCACCTGTGATGAGGGTCCAAGGCCAACTTCAGCTCCCTTCCCCATCCAGCGTGACATAGCTCACCCTTCTCCTGTGTGGCTCTCTCAGCTGCCCTGAGAATCAGGGGGGAATATTGTTTGTGAGTGTCATGAGAATCCAAGCCAAACTATCTGAAAGAGAGAAAGAAAGAAGCTAAAGAAAGCCCAACCACCACTCCAGGGTGCACACACCCACATGGGACACAGCAAACTGACCCCCATGAGGGTTCTTTTCTGGCACAGAAAGAAGGCTGTTCTCATGCATCTGAGCTCTGATTAGCTGGAGTTGACCCAGATCAACGAGGGTGAGGGAGACAGGCGCTGCTTCCTCCTCGTCAGGCAGATACTCCAGGAAGACTTCTGACAGCCCTCCTCTGTGCAGGGACTGGCTGGGAGCTCGGCACCTAGACTTGCCCAGGTCAGTCATTTTGTAAGGAGACGTCAAGTATGAGCAAGAGGAAGGGAGATACTGGATATCTCATCCACCAGGGGCCTTTCTGGTCCCCCCCAAAATCTTACTGGATGGAGGTCTGCTGGACTAATGAGGTTTATTCTAGCATCTCCAAAGGACAGGATCCAGCAAGAGCCCCCTGGACCAAGACAGAGGAAAAGTCTTTTCATCCACCTCTCTTATATTTGCAGGATACTAATTTCCACATCATCATATTTATAAACATGAGAGTTTCTTCTCCAAGATTTCTAAGGACTAACAAATGTTGAGTTCAGTTCAGTCACTCAGTCATGTCCGACTCTTTGTGACCCCATGAATTGCAGCACGCCAGGCCTCTCTGTCCATCACCAACTCCCGGAGTCTATCCAAACCCATGTCCATCGAGTCAGTGATGCCATCCAACCATCCCATCCTCTGTCATCCCTTTCCCCTCCTGCCCCCAATCCTACCCATCATTAGGGTCTTTTCCAATGAGTCAACTCTTCGCATGAGGTGGCCAAAGTATTGGAGCTTCAGCTTCAACATCAGTCCTTCCAATGAACAACCAGGACTGATCTCCTTTAGGATGGATTGATTGGATCTCCTTGCAGTCCAAGGGACTCTCAAGAGTCTTCTCCAACACCACAGTTCAAAAGCATCAATTCTGCGGCGCTCAGCTTTCTTCACCGACCAACTCTCACATCCATACATGACTACTGGAAAAACCATAGCCTTGACTAGACGGACTTTTGTTGGCAAAGTAATGTCTCTGCTTTTAAATATGCTATCTAGGTTGGCCATAACCTTCCTTCCAAGGAGTAAGCGTCTTTTAATTTCATGGCTGCAATCACCATCTGCAGTGATTTTGGAGCCCCCAAAAATAAAGTCTGACACTGTTTCCACTGTTTCCCCATCTATTTCCCATGAAGTGATGGGACCAGATGCCATGATCTTAGTTTTCTGAATGTTGAGCTTTAAGCCAACATTTTCACTCTCCTCTTTCACTTTCATCAAGAGGCTCTTTAGTTCTTCTTCACTTTCTGCCATAAGGGTGGTGTCATCTGCATATCTGAGGTTATTGATATTTCTCCTGGCAATCTTGATTCCAGCTTGTGTTTCTTCCAGCCCAGCGTTTCTCATGATGTACTCTGCATCTAAGTTAAATAAGCAGGGTGACAATATACAGCCATGACGTACTCCTTTTCCTATTTGGAACCAGTCTGTTATTCCATGTCCAGTTCTAACTGTTGCTTCCTGACCTGCATACAGGTTTCTCAAGAGACAGGTCAGGTGGTCTGGTATTCCCATCTCTTTCAGAATTTTCCACAATTTATTGTGATCCACACAGTCAAAGGCTTTGGCAGAGTCAATAAAGCAGAAATAGATGTTTTTCTGGAACTCTCTTGCTTTTTCGATGATCCACCGGATGTTGGCAATTTGATCTCTGGCTCCTCTGCCTTTTCTAAAACCAGCTTGAACATCTGGAAGTTCATGGTTCACGTATTGCTGAAGCCTGGCTTGGAGAATTTTGAGCATTACTTTACTAGCATGTGAGATGAGTGTAATTGTGCTGTAGTTTTGAGCATTCTTTGGCATTGCCTTTCTTTGGGATTGGAATGAAAACTGACCTTTTCCAGTCCTGTGGCCACTGCTGAGTTTTCCAAATTTGCTGGCATATCGAGTGCAGCACTTTCACAGCATCATCTTTGAGGATTTGAAATAGCTCAACTGGAATTCCATCACCTCCACTAGCTTTGTTCGTAGTGATGCTTTCTAAGGCCCACTTGACTTCACATTCCAGGATGTCTGCCTCTAGGTGAGTGACCACACCATCGTGATTATCTGGGTTGTGAAGATCTTTTTTGTACAGTTCTTCTGTGTATTCTTGCCACCTCTTCTTAATATCTTCTGCTTCTGTTAGGTCCATACCGTTTCTGTCCTTTATGGAGCCTATCTTTGCATTAAATGTTCCCTTGGTATCTCTAATTTTCTTGAAGAGATCTCTAGTCTTTCCCAATCTGTTGTTTTCCTCTATTTCTTCGCATTGATCGCTGAAGAAGGCTTTCTTATCTCTCCTTGCTATTCTTTGGAACTCTGCATTCAGATGGGAATATCTTCCCTTTTCTCCTTTGCTTTTCGCTTCTCTTCTCTTCCTAGCTATCTGTAAGGCCTCCTTAGACAGCCATTTTACTTTTTTGCATTTCTTTTCCATGGGAATTGTCTTGATCCCTGTCTCCTGTACAATGTCACAAATCTCTGTCCATAGTTCATCAGGCACTCTGTCTATCAGGTCTAGTCCCTTAAATCTATTGTCACTTCTACTGTATACTCATAAGGGATTTGATCTAGGTCACACCTGAATGGACTAGTGGTTTTCCCTACTTTCTTCAATTTAAGTCTGAATTTGGCAATAAGCAGTTCATGATCTGAGCCACAGTCTGCTCCCAGTCTTGTTTTTGCTGACTGTATATAGAGCATATTAAAAACTCATGATTCAAAGTGCATTGGTTAATTATATATAATAAAGTCAGCAAGCATTACATATCGAAATTAGGTGATGGTCTAGAATAATTATTAGGCTAGAAATGCAAAATAGCATCACACACATACTAAATGTTTGTTAAATAAAATAGCTCACAGATGTTTTCAATAGACAAAGAGGAATGTCCCCCAACCCCCCACATCAGTTGGTTTACATGTAAGTACTTCCATCAGCTGGGAAGAGAAGAGAAGCGAAAAGCAAAGGAGAAAAAGAAAAATATTCCCATCTGAATGCAGAGTTCCAAAGAATAGCAAGGAGAGATAAGAAAGCCTTCCTCAGTGATCATTGCAAAGAAATAGAGGAAAACAACAGATTGGGAAAGACTAGAGATCTCTTCAAGAAAATTAAAGATACCAAAGGAAAATTTCATGCAAAGATAGGCTCGATAAAGGACAGAAACGGTATGGACCTAACAGAAGCAGAAGATATTAAGAAGAGGTGGCAAGAATACACAGAAGAACTGTACAAAAAAGATCTTCACAACCCAGATAATCACGATGGTGTGGTCACTCACCTAGAGGCAGACATCCTGGAATGTGAAGTCAAGTGGGCCTTAGAAAGCATCACTACGAACAAAGCTAGTGGAGGTGATGGAATTCCAGTTGAGCTATTTCAAATCCTCAAAGATGATGCTGTGAAAGTGCTGCACTCGATATGCCAGCAAATTTGGAAAACTCAGCAGTGGCCACAGGACTGGAAAAGTTCAGTTTTCATTCCAATCCCAAAGAAAGGCAATGCCAAAGAATGCTCAAACTACCACACAATTGCACTCATCTCACATGCTAGTCGGAGAAGGCAATGGCACCCCACTCCAGTACTCTTGCCTGGAAAATCCCATGGATGGAGGAGCCTGGTAGGCTACAGTCCATGGGGTCGCTAAGAGTCGGACATGACTGAGCGACTTCACTTTCACTTTTCCCTTTCATGCACTGGAGAAGGAAATGGCAACCCACTCCAGTATTCTTGCCTGGAGAATCCCAGGGACGGCGGAGCCTGGTGGGCTGCCATCTATGGGGTTGCACAGAGTCGGACACAACTGAAGCGACTTAGCAGCAGCAGCAGCAGCACATGCTAGTAAAGTAATGCTCAAAATTCTCCAAGCCAGGCTTCAGCAATACGTGAACCATGAACTTCCAGATGTTCAAGCTGGTTTTAGAAAAGACAGAGGAACCAGAGATCAAATTGCCAACATCCGGTGGATCATCGAAAAAGCAAGAGAGTTCCAGAAAAACATCTATTTCTGCTTTATTGACTCTGCCAAAGCCTTTGACTGTGTGGATCACAATAAACTGTGGAAAATTCTGAAAGAGATGGGAATACCAGACCACCTGACCTGCCTTTTGAGAAATCTGTATGCAGGTCAGGAAGCAACAGTTAGAACTGGACATGGAACAACAGACTGATTCCAAATAGGAAAAGGAGTACGTCAAGGCTGTATATTGTCACCCTGCTTATTTAACTTATATGCAGAGTACATCATGAGAAACGCAGGGCTGGAAGAAATACAAGCTGGAATCAAGATTGCCGGCAGAAATATCAATAACCTCAGATATGCGGATGACACCACCCTTATGGCAGAAAGTGAAGAAGAACTAAAGAGCCTCTTGATGAAGGTGAAAGAGGAGAGTGAAAAAGTTGGCTTAAAGCTCAGCATTCAGAAAACTAAGATCATGGCATCTGGTCCCATCACTTCATGGGAAATAGATGGGGAAACAGTGGAAACAGTGTCAGACTTTATTTTTTTGGGCTCCAGAATCACTGCAGACGATGATTGCAGCCATGAAATTAAAAGACGCTTACTCCTTGGAAGGAAGGTTATGGCCAACCTAGATAGCATATTTAAAAGCAGAGACATTACTTTGCCAACAAAAGTCCGTCTAGTCAAGGCTATGGTTTTTCCAGTAGTCATGTATGGATGTGAGAGTTGGTCGGTGAAGAAAGCTGAGCGCCGCAGAATTGATGCTTTTGAACTGTGGTGTTGGAGAAGACTCTTGAGAGTCCCTTGGACTGCAAGGAGATCCAATCAATCCATCCTAAAGGAGATCGATCTTGGGTGTTCATTGGAAGGACTGATGTTGAAGCTGAAGCTTCAATACTTTGGCCACCTCATGCAAAGAGTTGACTCATTGGAAAAGACCCTAATGCTGGGTAGGATCGGGGGTGGGAGGAGAAGGGGATGACAGAGGATGAGATGGTTGGATGGCATCACCTACTCGATGGACTTGGGTTTGGATAGACTCCGGGAGTTGGTGATGGACAGAGAGGCCTGGCGTGCTGCAATTCATGGGGTCGCAAAGAGTCGGACACGACTGAGCGACTGAACTGAACTGAACTGAACTTCCATCAGGGTTCTTTTCTATTAATATAATATTCTGTCGTTTTCTGCTGTCCCCCCAGCACCTGTTACAGTCCCAGACACACAGTGTGTGCTCACTAAAATGTATGTTTAAATGAATGCCTACTGAAATGTGTCTGTGTCGCTGTCATTCTGCTTTGCTAGGCCATCCCCTCCTTGAGGAAAAGGCCTGTATGGTCATCTTCTCTGGTTTACCAGTTCCTAGCTATGTGCCTCGGAGAAGGCAATGGCAACCCACTCCAGTACTCTTGCCTGGAAAATCCCATGGATGGAGGAGCCTGGTGGGCTGCAGTCCATGGAATCACGAAGAGTCACACACGACTGAGTGACTTCACTTTCACTTTTCAGTTTCATGCATTGGAGAAGGAAATGGCAACCCACTCCAGTGATCTCGCCTGGAGAATCCCAGGGATAGGGGAGCCTGGTGGGCTGCTCTCTATGGGGTCACACAGAGTAGGACATGACTGAAGCGACTTAGCAGCAGCAGCAGCAACAGCTAAGTGCCTGACACTTAATCATAACTCAAATTTTTTTTTGCTGAGTACATAAATAGTGTGACTAATAGAAGTATGGTAGGGAAGGCAATTCCTAGACCAGAGGCCTGTACAGAATTTCTATGTCGGAAAGCCTTGGGGTGGAAAACCATCGTGAATCTCCAGTAATTTGTCTTGAACTGATACTTGCCAATGAAATTAAAAGATGCTTGCTCCTTGGAAGAAAAGCTATGACCAATCTAGATAGCATATTAAAAATCAGAGACATTACTTTGCTGACAAAGATCTGTCTGGTCAAAGCTATGATTTTTCCAGTAGTCACGTATGAGAGTTGGACTATAAAGAAAGCTGAGCACTGAAGAATTGATTCTTTTGAACTGTGGTGTTGGAGAAGACCATTGAGAGTCCCTTGGATAGCAAGGGGATCAAACCAGTCAATCCTAAAAGAAATCTGTCCTGAATATTCATTGGCAGGACTGATGCTGAAGCTGAAACTCCAATACTTTGGCCACCTGATGCAAAGAACTGACTCATTGGAAAAGACCCTGATTCTGAGAAAGAGTGAAGGCAGGAGAAGGGGATGACAGAGGATGAGACAGTTGGATGGCATCACCAACTCAATGGACATAAGTTTGAGTAAACTTCAGGAGTTGGTGATGGACAGGGAAGCCTGACATGCTGCAGTCCATGGGGTTGCAAAGAGTCGGATGCAACTGAGCGACTGAACTGAATTGAACTGATACTTGCCAAATGGATGTTCTTTTTACTTAGTGTATATTTATTTGAGGTAAACAATGGAAATTGATAGGGCGTAAAGACTGCTCAGGTCTCCTTTGGCTGTGCCATCATCAGGCTGAAGGGATTCCACTGGGCGCTGAAGGCTGGAAGCCCGTGGGAGTAGGAGGAGAGGCGTGCGGGGAGAGCAACCTCTCCACACCCATTTCTTGACCCACAGGCCTGCAGCAGGGGCTACAAGGAGAGTGTACTCCAGAGGCTGTGGCCTGTTCCTTAGGATACTCACAAGAAAACAGAGGAAACAAGATAAATCCACCGTGAAAAATCAAATGCCACTGAGATGGTGAGACGAGACAATACAAATAGATAGGATATGGGCAGTGTTAGAGGTCACCTCTGAGGCCAAGAAGAAACTTGGCAGAAGGCCTCTGCTCTGAATTGAGGCCATTTGTTATCTGTTTGGATTTCAGCACCATAGACCCATAAATAGAGATGGATGTCAAGAGAGAAAAAGGGATAAATATAAGTTATAAATGGAGTTGAAATAAATAGAAGAGGTGATTGATGAGAGAGACTAGAAAACCAAAAGGCATGTGAGAAAATAGATGAATGAGAAATTATGGAAAGTGAGGGAGTGGAGCGGCGAGAAGTGATTAGAGAGAGTTTCCAGCCTGTCTTGAGGCCAACTTCCCTATCCCTTTAGATCAGCACTGCTCCTCACATATCTTCCCACGCTTGATGGAGTTTCAGGGAAGCAAGGACCCTGTGCCAGTCTGGCCCAAAAGCCCCCTACTCCTCACAGCCCTGGCCTCCGGAGAGCCCTACAGATCCTGGCTTCCTGGCCTGAGACCTAGAGTGATGGAGCCACTCTAGTGTGGACCCCTCTCTGTTCTGCTTGATGCTTCCTCTTTCATCCTTCCTTCCTCCAGCTCTGCTCCTACCACCACCTGCAATCCTGAAATGCCCACTCATTGGATCTCAATCAAGGAGCCAGATCATTCTCTGCCTTTTCTGCAAAAGGTAAAGATGGGATGTCCAAGATTGAAAGCAGGACCTGACAGGACCAAGCTGCCCTCCAGAGGGAAAGTGACATGGTGTATTATGGGGAAAGTGTACAGGAGAGTTAAAAGGCTCTGTAAGTGCAAAGACAGTTGTGGGGTTGGAATTTTCTTCCCCAACTGCTGTCAAAACAGTAACGTACTCAAATGAAAAGAATGACAGTAAATAGGTATTTATTTCTTCAGATGGAAATTTGCACAAAGTCCCAAATTAAATTAACCAGAGACCTTGAGTACTGTGGAAACTGGAATTCAGTGAGGGTTTGAGAAGTGTCTTTTCAGGTAGAATTGAGAGAGGCCAGGAGGGAAGTCAGGCGACCCCATACTATGCACTGGGAGTAACCTAACAATTCAAGCCCCTCCCTGGCTACAATTGTTCTGCCTTTCAAATGAAGAGACTGGTCAGTAAATCATCTTGAGTCCTCTCTGTTTTACTGTTCTAGCCCAGAACAAAGAAAGCGGATAAAAAAAGTGACTCCAGCCCAAATCTGTTGATACAAGGATGATTGGGCTCAAGTGGGGGTCAAATGGGCACTTTATGCCAATGGTGCCGGTTCATTAGAACGATGTTGATAACCCAGTGGGTGCAGTTCTGATTGTCCTCAAGTCCAAACCGGGGGCAAGAGAGGACTGGGCAAACAGAAGTGAGGCAGAGAGATGGGAATACAGATAGACCAGAGTAGTCAGGCAGAAAATAGGTAATTTTGCACCAAACTCTTTCCTCTCTATGGGAACACAGGCACATGGGCAGCTTGTCCCTCGCTAGGGTCTCCCACCATCTCGTTTGAGTCCCACCCCCTTGTGATTGGAGCTCTGATGCAGGAGATAGATGGGCTCCAGGTTAGACGTTTACAACTGGCCTCCTGTTTACATTTCATGGGGCACAAAGTAGTGGGCTTCAGGCTGGATACTTACAACTGTTAGCATTTCCTGAGACAAGAGATAGGTGGGCTCCAGTTAAGACATTTACAATCAGCATCCTGTTTGTCCTCTGAAATGGAAGTAACAACAGAAACAGAGTAAATAGCCAGTGTTTATCTCTTGTAAACACCTTAAGGTAATAGTCATGGCAATTGTCAAGGTAATAGTCATGGCAAGAACAAAGAAGGGTAAAACCCTATTTGAGTAAAGGATTAAGGGACCTCTACTCCCCGTCTCCTGACTTTTTGGGACAAGGAAGAGACTACACATGTACAGAAAGAATCCTTGTGGGTCATAAGTCAAGGGATAACTCCAGCCATAATAACTCTTGCTCCTCCCAGAAACCTTCACTTTGAGATCCATCTTGGCTGAGAGGTGCATACACACCCAGGGGAGGGTTCCAGGGTAGCTCAGGTGTGGAAAAAGAAACTAGATAATTGACCTGAAGGAAGACAAAAACCGGGAAGAAGTGACCTGTATAAATGACTTAACTACCTTTTACTGCACTCCTCCTCATTAGAGGGGACACGCACACCCTTTCTCTCCTGATGTGCATCGCTGCCTTGTTTCTATCTTAACTAAACAAACCATTCCTCTGTGTCCTCTCTCTTCCATTTCAGAGGACAAACACAACATAACTTGTTGTGTTATGTCTCTAGTAATAAACTTTGTACCTGCATTTACAGTTTCTGCCTCCGTGATCAATGCATTTTTCACTCGGGGCAAAGATCTAGGGAAAAAAGCTTCTAGCCTCTAGCCCTTGCTAGTCTAGTGGCTAGGATTCTTGGTTTTTATCCCAGGTTCAATTCCTGGGCAGGGAATAAAGATCTCATGAACTTCATGCCACTGCTCACGGCTGCCTCGCCAAGATCAGTTCTATTTCTAGTATCAGTTTATTAGACTATACATATTTACAAAAAGCTACACAAAGATCTTACACTTTCAAAAGAACTTCTATTACAACTGCATTTACAATAATTTGAGAAATAGTAGTGCTTTTATATCTAAGAAGTATTTATTTAAATTTCAGGCAGAGTGATAAGCACTCAGCATACAGTGATGAAGGAAACGGACCTCCCAGTCTTGCTGACACAATGTTAATAAAATAATCACAGAGATAATTAAGATTTCAACGGTGTCAATTGCCTCTGAGGAGCAGAACATGGGGCAATGTGGGTGTATATCGGGAGATTTGCCTGAATGGAGGGCAGGAAAGACTTCCCCAAGGAAATCCCAAAGAGCTGAAAGCTGAAGGAAGAGCATTAAGAGATAATTAGGTGAAGAGATGAGTGAATTTCAGAGAGAGGAGCTAGCACAGGCACAAAAGCCCGTGTCATCATCCTCTTTGCCCCTCTTTCTCCTGAACTATTAACCATGACTCTGTGAAGGCAGGATCTGCTTCTGGTTATCTCTAAGTTCAGTGGAGGATCCAGTTCTTGCAGGCACTCAATAAATCCTTGAATCGAATTAAACTCATTATTACTTCCCAGTTAGACCCACCCACCCATTCCGGATTTTGCTGACCCCGGGGCAGCCTGCCCTGCCCTCCTGAGCTTGGGCACAGGGGACTCTCAAGGTCTGCACCATTATGAGCCATGTTTCAAGCGGTTTGTGCAGCCTCGGCCCTTCTGGCCTGTGGTAGATACTGTCTGCAGGCTGGCGTCAATATTTGCCAGTCATGCTGCAGGCAGAGCCGAAGCAGTGCGCTCTTTAGAGGCTGCCCTTGCAAATGGTGACCAAATGATGCCATCTGGGAAAAGGCTTTGCTTAACCAAGCCCAGTACGGAGAAGGCAATGGCACCCCACTCCAGTACTCTTGCCTGGAAAATCCCATGGATGGAGGAGCCTGGTAGGCTACAGTCCATGGGGTCGCTAAGAGTTGGACATGACTGAGCGACTTCACTTTCACTTTTCCCTTTCATGTACTGGAGAAGGAAATGGCAACCCACTCCAGTATTCTTGCCTGGAGAATCCCAGGGATGGCAGAGCCTGGTGAGCTGCCGTCTATGGGGTCGCACAGAGTCGGACACGACTGAAGCGACTTAGCAGCAGCAGCAGCAACCAAGCCCAGAGCAGCTTCTGCTGTGAGCAGATCCTCTGACCACTGACAGGGGTGTGTCTCCCGCCACCTCCACCTCAGGTTTAGACAGAGCACCAGAGTCCCAGGGATGCTGGAGAGAGAGGCATCAGAGTTGGCCTGGTCCTGCTGCAAATGAAAATCTTCTGTTACTAAGCATTTGCACCTGGTGGCTGAGGATACAAGGGCCCTGTCTGCCGCAGAGGCCTGTACAAGTCAACCAGTCAGTGGAGCTGGGTGAAAAAGCACAGCTTACTTTTCCCTTGACTGGGGAAGGGAGGGAGCAGGTCGGAGCTTGTCCTTTTTGCTCTGAGCCCTCCGGGGATGCCACGAGGTGCAGCTGTCTCTAACCTGCTGGAGACAGCAGGGCCCCCTTCACCTTGGAGAGGTAGGGAAGGTACCATGATGGGATGGGGGAAGGAATACGTACCCTGGGTTCACACAAGAATCCCAGGTTCCCGCAGGCCTATTTGCTCCCACCGGTAACAGTGTGCTCAGCCCATGTCACCTGACAGCACCTAGTAACTCAGGACTGTGATCAAGACTTGAATCCACCAGAATCCACAGATGGCCTGTACTCCTCTGATCCAGGGCAGCCCAACCTCCAGTTCCTCCCTATGAGCTGCTGCGGAGCCCCAGGCTGCAGCATCCAGGCGCTTCGGGTAATGGAACATCATCTCTCTCAAACTCCCTTCAGGCACCTACCCCTCAGCCAAGCTGGACCACGCCCTCCTTCGCAGCCTATTCCTGCCCCTTTGCTCCTGCCACCTAGAGACCCTTTCCACTCTATTCCAGCATGGTCCAGTTCTATCAGCCCCAATTCGCTTTCTCCACAAGACCTGCTGGGATGGATCTCTAGAGTTAGAAGGAACGTTTCCCATTTCTCAGCTCTTAATGACATTTCTTACCCCCGGCCTGCCTCATGGCTACTCGTGCACTTGTCTGATCAGCCTCTGGGCTGATTTCTGAGAACCAGAAGCTTGTGTCATCACCCATCTTGCCTCTCCCTCCGTCTCCTCTGCACCCAGAACCAGCACAGTGTCTGGGCCATGCCGACCACCAGCTATTGTTGGGGTGAGCACTCGGGGTACAGTTGGCCCAGAGATCTCCTGAAATTCAAGAAACTTGCTTAGGACAGTTACAGAAGTCCTGCCCTGCAGACTTGAAGTCCTACTCCCAGAGAAGATGGAGGCTTTCTTGCCTGCAGGCGGGCAGATTTGGGGGTGATATGCAACGCTGGCTGGGCTGTCAACCCTCCTCAGCAGTCATAATTAATCCCTGGAAAGGCTATGCTTAGGTCATTTTTCAGGGAAAATGTATCACCCAGGCCAAGGCTGGCTCTTGGCAGAGGCGGGAGCTACAGAAGCCAAGGGCATTTGTCAGGAAGGCAGCCATCATAGGAAGTCTTTTACTGTTGCTTCTCTGGGGGACTAGCAGCTCTAAGCTCCCACATTCAGCCTCCTTTGCTTTCCCTTTTGATTGAAAATCCTCATTTTGGGCAGATGCTGGACCTCAAATTACCCTTCTGAAGTCTGATGGGAGAGCAGGGAGCAACACTGAGGAGGGGGAGCAGCTGGCCTGGAGGATGAAGCTGAGGGACAGGGCTCTTCATCCTTTCCTCTTGTAAAGTCCTTCCTTCCCCTGCCAGTTCCCAGGGCATTTGAGTGATGCAGGCACCCAAGATACTGATAGCCTTCCATGCTCAGGCGCCAAGTTCTGCACTCTAACATCTCATTTTAATACTGTCTGCAATACTGTCAGAGAAGGCAATGGCACCCCACTCCAGTACTCTTGCCTGGAAAATCCCATGGACAGAGGAGCCTGGTAGGCTACAGTCCATGGGGTCGCTAAGAGTCAGACACGACTGAGCGACTTCACTTTCACTTTTCCCTTTCATGCACTGGAGAAGGAAATGGCAGCCCACTCCAGTGTTCTTGCCTGGAGAATCCCAGGGACGGGGGAGCCTGGTGAGCTGCCGTCTATGGGGTCGCACAGAGTCGGACACAACTGAAGCGACTTAGCAGCAGCAGCGGTAGCAATATTGTCAATTCATTTCTCATTTCATCACCATTTAATAATCAGAAAATCAGAGGCACAGAGAGGTTAAGTAATTTGTCTAAGATCACACAGTTAATAAGTAGGATTTGAACCTAGGACTATCAATTTCAAAGTCAGTATTTATTCTGCTGTTTCTGCCCAGTATTCAAAACTCCACTGATGGCAGTTGGAAAAAACGCATGTGTAGCCCTGAACAAGTCACCTCAGCCTCCTGGGCCTGCTTGCTCATCAATAGAAAGGAGGTGATATTGGTAAGTAATTGCAGTGAGAATTCATGAAGGGAATTTTGCAGAGTGCTTGGAGGAGTGAGGGACAGAAAATAATTGCATAAAGGCATTGCAGGCAGGGGCAGGTACCAGCGTCCAGAGGTGCTGAGATTTTCCCAGGGGCCACGGTGGAAAAGTAAAATGTGATGGCAGGGCCATAGCCAGAGTCAGGGCCTGCGAGCTGGCACACTGATAACCGAGGCCTTGGCTAGAGCAGCTGATGGTGTCAGTGGGTGTTCCTCCTTGTCTCCCAAGACTTGGTGTTCCATTACTTATAAGTAACCGAATTAGGCAATAAAATAAGCAAGTCCAAGTCTCATTAACATTTCTAAGGAGAGAGAATCACTTTTGTGGTTGAAGCTCCCAGCTCCCTGTGGCTTTTACCCAGCATTTCACAGCTTTATTCAGCTTCTGTCAAACCCAGCTGCTGGCTCCTTTTTCCCGTGTCCCTGTCCCAGGCCTGGAATTCCATTTTGAATTCCTGGGTGAGGCAGCCAGCACACCAACAACAGACAGTGGTTCATTTGGAAAAGATCTGATCTGGTCCGCCACCATCCTCCTGCCCCTGGGGCTCAAATTTGGGTTTGGTGAGTAGAAATGTTTCCTTAAGCCTGAATGGACAAATAGACATAGGCTAATTAACTCGAAGCTTTTCTAGGTGACCACTTGGTTCTAATAGCAAAGACTGATGCCTGGAGAATTTTTAGAGCTCTGTGTCAGAGGTGACCCCAGACTTCATGGAGTTTGACTGCTGTTCTGTTTTCTGTCCTCTTCCCAGGAAGTGGTTGTCAAGCTTCTCCTTGGATGCCTTCACTGATAGAGAACTCCCTACATCTCTAGGCCAGCTCAGATGGAGATGGCAGCTTTCCAGTGTTTTCACAGCCAGACCCTAACTGCTCCAGCAGAAACCCCCTACCATGGAAATCAGAATTTGAGAACTAGGATCACCTGCTCAGTGAATCCCAAGCCAGGGGCTCAGCAGTCAGGTCATATGTGTCAGCTCTGAGGGGTCCTTGGAGACGAGCTGGTCTGACTGCCTTATTTTATGGAGATGGCCGCAGGCCCCCTAAGAAACATCATCGGTGGTAGTTCCTCTCTCCTTCCAAAGACAGCTGAGAGCGATTGAATGTTTATTCTGTCCAGGAACACTGATGAATGCTTGCAGCTGCATAATTTCATTTAGCTGCTATTAGGTGCTTATAGGGCTTCCCTGATAGCTCAGCTGGTAAAGAATCTGCCTGTAATGCAGGAGACCCTGGTTCGATTCCCGGGTGGGGAAGATCCCCTGGAGAAAGGGTAAGCTACCCATTCCAGCATTCTTGGGCTTCCCTGGTGGCTCATATGGTAAAGAATCTGCCTGCAATGCGGGAGACCTGGGTTTGATCCCTAGGTTGGGAAGATCCCCTGAAGGAGGGCATGGCAACCCACTCCAGTATTCTTGCCTGGAGAATCCCCATGGACAGAGGAGCCTGGTGGGCTATAGTCCATGGGGTCGAAAAGAGTCGGACGCGACTAAGCACAGCACAGGTGCTTGTAAGATGGGAATTCTTCATTTGCCAAGTGAGGTGACCAAGATTCAAGATTTGTCCAAAAATCACAGCAGTGAATTAATGGCTGAGCCAGGACTCGAACCTAGGCTTGTCTGAATTCAAAGCCCATTTTCTCAGCTGCTTCTTGTAGTCTTTCAGTGCTTGCCCAGCTTCACAGAAATTAAGAGTGTTGGGTTTTCTTCTGTGGAAGAAATTGATTAGGATTAATTATTAAGGATTTAAAGATTCATGGTAGGCTTTGAGTTCATGTAAAATGCTGAGGTTGGGTCCAAGCAAGTAAGAAAATTAGAAGAAAATGTGTCATCAAATGAAAGAAATCTGGTTTAATCAATAATTTGCTGCTTGTCCGCACATGTAGCCAGTTCTGCTGCAGCCAGTTCACATGCATAGTTATAGTCTGGAGGCTTGAAGGGTACCTGTTATTCTCATCAGGAGAGTAATTTGTTTTATTTCCTGACTCACATCATCTCCAGGTGAGATCGTAAGAAGCTGGATATGCCTAATATTTCGTTTACAAGCACAGAGTTCCCAAAAGGTTTAAAAAAGATGGAGCAAGAAATTACTGTTTAGCTGGAAAAGAAGTTAACGTGATCTTATTGAAAACAATGGAAAGAACTTTTCTGCCATGATTTCAAATTAATTTTCCCTAAGGTTAAGAATTCCGTTAAATCAAAGCTAAAACTTGAAATTTAACTGAGAATTGCTCGATTGTGGAGAGACAGACTTTGGGGGCTTGAGTTTCTCAGTGCTGACTTCAGTTTCACAGCAGCCCCAGCACTTGTCAAAGCTCTCCTGTCCCCTCCAGGAGAAGGCAGAGGCGAAGCTGGCAGAGCTTCTGTATTTCCATCTGCTTTCTCAAACACAATCTGCCAAGCTGGAAGGTGGGGGTGTCTGATTAGCCTGGAAGCCATTTGGCTAGAGAATTCTTCACGTTGCCCGGAAGTCAGATTGCCTCTTGCTGTTGACTTTTCTGCTGCTCTCTGATGGGGCTGCCTTTCAGGAGAGAGGAGCTGCAGAACACCGAAATCTCCCTTTTGCCTCCTCTGACTGCCTTGGAGAGAGCCTTTCACCAAAGTCCCATGTCACTTTGCTCACGAGGCTGGTGCTGCTGGGCTGCAGGCAAAGCAGCTCTGCCAAAGGGCTGGGATGCCGTAATGCCATTCTGGCAATTTGGAAACAGATTCATCAGGTTGGTGCAGGCCATGTATTTTATGCTGTTCTTGAACTAAAGAGATTCCTCCCCACCTCCCAGCCCCATGGAAGTGTGTGGGGGCACAGAAGACCTCTAATCCTTTAGACGTAGGATGGTTTCCTGCCCCTCCTCAGAAGCAGAGGTTTTCATCTTATACCCTCCCCCAACTTATAGTGGATTCCCTGGGGCGACAAGACATGCCTTTCTCTGCCAGTGGCTTAACCTCAGGGCAAAAGGTTCTGAACTGGCTTTCTGTTTTGTTCCTGTATCATCAGCTCCTCTACCTCCATGCACCACTGAGGGGCCTTTCTCCTACTATCTCACCTGACTCAATTTTCTTGAGAGCACCTGGTACAGGTTCTTGGAGCAGAGTCTAGATGAGAACTCCTCTTGTGTCTGCAGTTTCTCTTGGGTCCGCAACACCCGGACTAGCTCACACTCAATCTCCAGTGAGTTGTTTGAAATTTTAGCTGAATTCTTACACCCGTTGTGTCTTCCACCCATGCCACAGACGAATGAGTGCCCCTGACATCTCTTCTCTGAAGGCCCCATCTTTTTGTAGATTTCAGGCTACACAGTTGCTCTGAAACCTCAGGTCTTTGATGGACTCATGAAAAGTTATAATCTTGAAGTTAGACTGGCTTTTTGTTGTTTTATGGTGGGACTAATATTCTTTTCATCTTCTCAGCACAACTCAACAGTCTCAGCCCCTCTAGAGTTTATGCTCTGCTCCCCCACCCCTCATCTGCATGTTCCATGGGCAGGGACCATGTCTATTATTGATGTACCCTCAGTGGCTGGCGTGAAGTGGGCATCACTCAGTGTTCATGGAGGGAACTGGGCTCTGCAGCTGGCAGCCAGGGGACCAGTGATGCAGCTGGAGTTATTGACAAAGAGAAGGTGCTCCAGGTTGGACCAAGACCATTGCAGAATCATACTTGAAACTTTTGTGCCTCAGACTCTTATATCTGTATCCATTTATACTCACCCTCCCTCATCCCTCACTCATGCTCTTCTCTCCAAAGTGGAAGTGAAAGTGTTAGTTGCTCAGTTATGTCTGACTGTTTGCAACCCCATGGACTGTAGCCAGCCAGGCTGCTCTGTCCATGGAATTCTCCAGGCAAGAACACTAGAGTGGGTAGCCATTCCCTTCTCCAGGGTAATCTTCCCTACCCAGGGATTGAACCCAAGTCTCCTGTATTGCAGGCAGATTCTTTACTGTCTGACCTACCAGGGAAGCCCACCCTTCTCCAAAGTTAGGGTGTAATTTGAGGTCTTATCCCTCAGAAAGGAAAGCATGTCTCTTACCCAGAGCCTGTTGCCAAGTGTTGAGAACGCAGAGAATTTTGATTTATTTATCCACCAAGTGTTTATGGAGATCCTTCTTTGTGCCAGGCACTTTTTGGTGCTTCTTGATTATGAGTCCATTCTTGCAACTGGGTCCCTGGGTGTATTGGGATAATACAACTCCTGTGATGAACAGCTTCAACATTTCAGAGCCTTAATGCAATAGACATTCATAGTCCAATGCAGGCATTCGTGGGCAGGCTTTCATGAGCCCTTCTTTTTTATTTTGAACTCTTCCCACTGCCAGAGCTTCTTACTCAGCTGGTGGATGATTAAAGAGACCATGGAGGAGACGCTTCTACTTCTTAACCATAACAACACAGAAATCAAATTTGTCGGCTCTATTATTACCCTTGTTGATGACAATTAGTCACATTGTCCCCTCATAGATGTTAAGAGAGGCTAAAAAATATAGTCTTTAACAGAGAATCTGCTTTGTAGCATTCATTCTATGCTCTAGATAGGGAACTTCAATTTTGGGTGATGTTTGCTGTCTTAGAGAGATTGGATGGACAATGGGACCCATCAATTGATTCCAGCAAGGATTGAGTCTTGAAAAGACTCCACAGAAACACTTCCCAACCATCCTGAGCTAGAAGATACTTGGAGTGTGACTAGTGGTAAAGAACTCACCTGCCAATTCAGAAGACGCAAGAGACACGGGTTCGATCCCTGGGTCAGGAAGATCCCCTGGAGGAGAAAATGGCACCCCACTCCAGTATTCTTGCCTAGGAAATTCCATGGACAGAGGAGCCTGGTGGGCTATGGTCCATGGGGTCGCAAAGGGTCGGACATGACTAAGCACACACAGCACAGAGCACGCACTTGGGAGATTTAGAGTGTGAGAAGGTGAGACTTAGGGAGTGAGCAGGAAGATACCCAAGGTGTAAGCCAGGGAGACTGGGGAGGGAGAGCTGACCATTTCCTAGGATTTGGCTAGGACATGTGCTTGTTTGCCATATGAAGTGCAAATTCTTCTATCTGGAATTTAAGAGCCTTCACAGTCTTGTCCCAACATACTTACCTAGGCTTCTTCCACTTACTCCTCTGCTTGTCCCCTATGCCTGGGTTACACTGCACCCCCACCCCCACCATTGCCATCATTCTTACAGATCGGATCAATATTCATTCATTCATTCATCCTTTATTAAACACTGTACCACTCTCTAGAGAGGAGCACAAGGACGAGTAATTCTTTACCCTCGGGAAATTATGCTGCTTATGTTCTCTGGCCTTTTCAAAATGAGCCTTTGCTGAGAACTTGAAATGCTGATACCAGAAACTTCCTTCCTTGGGCAAATACCCTTTTACTGCCATACCTTTCTCTGAGTCAATACTTACCATAGACTCTCTGATCTGGTTCTGGCATCTACACAATGCAGAGCCCCTTCCACAGCTTTCCCACCATAGCCAGCTAGCATTGGCTGGACATATGCCAAGGTCAGAGGCTTCATTTCTTCCTGAGACACCTGGTATTAACAACAAAACCCTGTTTCCTTTTGGTCGTAGCTGGATCCTCAGGGGCAAAACATGGTACAAATTGCCTCTTTGTCCACAGGGGAGGTCCTTGAAGGTTTGTTGGGTCCTTCCTTCAGAAAGGCCTCTTACCAGACAACATCTTCTCTGTCTGAGACCTCACCCTTGCCCAGCTTCATCAAGTGCACCATGTAGATCCTCCCACTCCCTGGCCCCCAGATCACTTGCTCATTGCTATCCTCACATGCATCCCTTCACAGATCCATGACCACACGCCAGGTGATAACAAGGCACTGCATTAAAATAAAGCCTGGGGACTTTCCTGGTGGTCCAGTGGCTAAGACTCTTCACTCCCAATGCAGGGAGCCTGGGTTCAATCCCTGGTCAGGAAATGAGATTCCACATGCTGCAACTAAAGATCCCAAATGCTGCAAATTAGAACCTGGTATAGCCCAATGAATAAATAAACATTTAAAAATAAAATAAAGCCTGACTCAATCAGATGAGTCCAACAGTAGGCAGGAGAAGACTGTGAAAGTTGCCTTGCACAGACTTTGCCCTCTCTCAATAACTTTTGCAAAGATCTTGTATACATTTGGTTATATTTTGAGATGGGCTTGCAAAGGATTAAATTCAGTGTTCTAGAAGTTTTAAAGTTGCCTTCCTCCCTTCACTTTATCATTCAGAGCATTCTCCAAATGACATTCTTTGGGGGGTGAAAATAGTCTGAAACTTCATGAAATATGCTTTTTAGTTGTTGTAGGCAATAAAAATTGATTCTAATTTCCACGGGAAGATGTGTGTGAGCAGCATTCTAGAAGCCTTTTGCTGTGCCTTTGGTTTCTCTTTGTGTCCCACTTGAGTAATTTCTTCACATCCTTCTGTCCCTGAGCTTAGAAACCTGGTAAATAGCAAGCCCTGGAGAGAGCCAGAGAGCCAGCAACATCCTGGAAATATGAGGCCACGAGGTTAAGCACAGAAACTGCTCTCTTTCCAGGAAGGAGTGACTGAATCAGAGCAACGACCTTGGCTTCCAATTAGTCCTCGTCCAAGTTTTCCCACTCTTTCCTCTCTGCCCCACACCTTCGCACTGCAGGCTGTGGGGTGGGGGCTGGGATTACCCACCACCCCACCCCAGCCCCAGCTCTATTGCACAAGCCCATCCTGCCTTTGGCATGTGCCTCGGGACTCTCTGTGTCCACAAAGCTAGGTTGAGTCAAGTTTCCTCTCCAGCTCTGAGAAGAATGCCATCAGGAAGCTCAACTATTTCGAGAATGTCGAATATAGTATTTTAATGGAACCATTTTCCATGTCCCTCTAGAAAAAGGATGTAGAGTTTGTTGTTGGTCTATCTGCAAATGAGTCTTGTTCACACTACAGCGCTTTCCTGATTTCGACACAGCAAACTCTGGGTACTTTTCTCTATCACGAAGAGATTTTGGCTGTGGTTCTCTCTCCACAGGTGTAGTTCAGTGAGACCGGCTGTTGAAATGTAGGCGGTGTTCTTAGGAAAGGGGCCTGCCCTTGGAATTAATCCTGCAATTACAGTGCCAAGCCAAGCTATGGCAAAACATTAAGCAGGGTGTTGACGTTTATTTCTAGATATCGTGCCTGGTCCTAAAATGAAACCATGATGCTAGCAGCAGGGCAGGAGAAACTAGTGCCTCCTGTGCTATTTGGCTGCCATACAAGTGGATAAAGTTTTCGACAACATTTTATTTTGGGTTGGTGTTCTTCCCATGATAAACACCAAACCAGTCAGCAGCAATAATGAGTTCTCGGCAATAGAGACTGTTGCCATGAGAAAAATTCCTCAATTTTCTTTGTCCAGGATGGGCTGTTGGATTCTCTTCTTTGTTGGGGTAGGTTTATATTCACCACAATAAAGATAAATAAAATAAGCAATTAAAACAGCAAAGTTGAGAGCATAATTCATATCCCTGGGCTACTGTGCTCCAAATACTTCACTCCTTTGGAATTAAAAAAAAAAAATCTTTGTGTAACAGTCACTGGCTTTTCCAGATGAAACTGGGCTACACAAACATACTTTGAGTATGTGTGATTTCACTTAAAACACGCGTACTGGCTCAGAGACCTATTGCAAAACCTGATGAATTCAGGGAAATGAATAATCCTTACTCTTGGATCACTTTGTGAAAGAGCGTTCAGCCTTCTTTGAAGCCAGAGAAGAAATGCTTTTTAGACCCAAAGCTTCCTGTGTAGTGCTGAGCCCCTCATGTTATTCCACTGAGGGGAAGTAGAGGCAAGGGAAGGGAATGTCGTGGAGAGAAACCACGTCACTGGACCAAGGTTTAGGGTTCTTTAAGATGCACTTTCCTGTGTCTTGCCCTGGTTCACTACCAGCCTTTCCGCCTGCCCTCTCCTTGGTGGGTCAGAGTGTGGGGGAACCGGATGGACTGGGAGAAGGGGAGGTGAGAATGTGAACTTGCGTCCTTGCATCTGGCAGGCGTGTTTGGGTGTAGGTTTTACACATGAGGAAGAGGTTGTTAACATTTCTTTGATTTTGAAAACGCCTTTGACCCCAGCTGCACAGAAACTTGCTTTACTAGCTTGGAAGACAAATAGGACGACATCTGTTTGTAATGTTCCTACTAATCACTGTAGCCACCCCCACAGCCAAGTATTCAAGAAGTCCTGTCCTTCTCAGGACTTCCCACCTGGTAACACCAGGAATTCTCAGCCCACAGGGCCCTGGAACGGGCTGAAGAGTGGAAAGAAGGACAAATCAATAAGGTTCTGCTTGAGAAGACACTGAGGCTCCTCTGTGGTCTTATGCTTTAACCACCACCTGTCAGGTGCGGGATGAGGACTCCAAACTTGTATGGGGCACTCAGGGTCCTGACTCCACACCCAAGTTTCCCCACCCCTCCAGGAGGAGCTTGGGGGGACAGGATGGATCTACTTGGAGCCCTTTCCTGCCACCTGGCCCCAGAGCCAATCAATCACCTGAGGCCATGCTTCTAACCATGTGGATCCTCAGAAGGATGGAGTCAGGGCTGCTTTGGGGTTTTCCTCCCTGGAGCTTCCTTGACCTCTGCAGTTTTAGCAGCACCTTCACGAGGAAGGCGGTGGGGTGGTAGAGGGACAGGTTTATCCCTGGTTTGGAAAATCTCCTAGTCTGTGAATAATTCTAGGTTTAACCCCTCCCCACCCCCAAGTAAAATTCTATGGCCATGGTAGGAAGGTTTCACAAGGCACAAGGAGACTGTGTCACTTAGTAGAGAGTTTGAGGTTTGTGGCAAGTGCTCAGAAGCCTCAATTTATTCCTAAGGAATCTAATTCCACCTGGGAAATCTGAACCAAGTCAAGGACACACCGGTCAGCAGTAACATTAGTTTTAGGGTCTATACACTTAGGCACGTGCAACTAACTCAAAGTATATATAACCTGCTTTTCAAACAGTGTTTGTAACTCCTCCTTTTAGTGTAGATAACTTACTCTGACTGCTACTTTCCCCCTGCAAAGTCTTATCTTAATATTTTCAATCCTACAGAAAAATTTTCAAATACAATTATGATCTGAGTAGTTTTCTGTAATGCTTCAAGAAAAGAAAATTCAGACTATTGCATTGAACACCCACATATCCTTCAGCTAGATTTACCAGCTTTAATGTTGTGTCATATTAGCTTTATCTCTGTCTCTCTGCACACATACATTTATATATTAAAATATGTATATATGTGAGTATGTTTACACCTTTAAGGTAGTTTAACCATGTGAGAGTATGTCACAGACACCACGATTCTTCACTCTTTAATACCATGTGAATAAAAATAGAACATTCCCCTACATAACCACAGTCACTCTAAGGAAACTTAACAAGGATACAAAACTGTGATCAGATATATAGTTCCTATTCAAGTTTCTCCAGTGGCCATGATAACTGGATTTAAAAATTTCTAGGATACAATTGGGAATCATACACTACATTTTGTTGCCATGTCTTTTTAGTCTATTTTCAGTTGGAATAGTCCCTACAACTTTAAAAAATATCTTTTATGACACTGATGTTTTTGAGGAGTCTAGGTAAGCTGTTTCACAGACTTGGATGTTTGGAATGTTTCTGATTGTTTCCACATGATTTATGGTAAGCATTTTCAACAGGAATAGTACACAAATGTTTACTTCCATTGTATCTCTTGAGGGGCCAGCACAGGGTGCCTGTCTCATTATAGGGGATGTGAAATCTGATTGTTCAGTTAAGGTCATGTCAGCCAGATTTCTCCTCTGTGACTACTATACATTTCAGTTGGAAAGAGTATGTTGAGAGAACTTTCTAAATAATAATAACTTAAAAAAAAATGCTTTTAGCTACTGGCTAACATAACAGTCCACTTTATCTCTTCTCTTCCCTTTAGTTTCCTGACAGGATTTCAGAGTCATCCAAAGCACTTCTCTGGCAGAAAGGCACTAGTCCGTTTATATAGTTGCCCACCGTTGATAACCAGCTGGTTGCTTGTCCACAATGACTCTACGACTCTCATTGGATGAAAGGTCCTCATTCCCCTCATTGGTTCAAAGGTGTTCTCTGATTAAGCTGGGCCAATCGGCCAGCCTAGAGGGAGCCTGTGCTGACTTTTCCTGTGTCCCTCTGGGCAGGAGGTGCCAGAGAGAACATCTTTTTAAGGGTCATACACATACTTGTTTTCTCCCTTAGACAACACAAATGACTGGATCAAAATACAGCTCGTCTTCCCAATTGATCTCATAAACATGACACAAGCCTAAATATAGCTAAAAATACACTAACAAAATAGAGGAGTTTCAAAATGAGGGAGATTATAATGTAGGAAAAGACTGGATTGGGAGTTAGGAGAGCTACATTCAAGTCCCAGCTCTTTGATTTTCAAGCTGTGTAATTTTAAGCAACTCCTTCACCTCTCTGAATATCAGGATGATTAGCTCCAGAAATAAAATCATATTTATGTCTGTCTGTTAATGCATCAAGTAAAAGAAACCAGATGAATTTTCACAGAAACCGGATGACTCTTTAGGGGATATAATAACATTTGCTGTGGGTGGTCCTGAGGGACACCTCAAAGAAACAATTATATCTGTCCCAGTTATGCTTTGGTAACAAGCTATTCCCCAATCTCAGAGACTCAACACAATCAAAATTTCTCTTTCTTATATGTCCATTACCGGCTTTCTATGGCTCCAGGTTAGTCACAGCAGTGAAACCCTGATTTAAGGATGGCTAGATGTTAGAGGGGGGCAGGAAGTCTGTTAGGCAGGGACTGTAATACCTGTCACATAGATTTCACAGGCTTCTTGTGGGGACTGAGCATGATGTCGTGTGCAAAAAGACTTTGGGCTAGACAAATATGAGATCTGATTATGTCACTGCCACTAGACTTGGGGCTCCTTAGGAGTAGGGAATAGAGTTTATTCATCTTTCTCCCAGTGCTTCACCCATGGTAGCATATAATAGAATCTGAATAAATACTGATGGAATGAATGATGAAATGAGGACACATAGAAGAAAAATTTAATTAGGGTAAGAAAACAAAGGTCCCAATCTATATGTGATAGTGATGGATAAATTCTTTTTATCCATGAAGTCTGCATGGTCTTGATTGACAAAAGTGATCAAGGAAGAAAAATTACAAACCAACACCTCATATAAAAATGAATGTAATAGCCCCAAAGAAGGTGCCTGTCTTACAGTAATGGAGTAGCACGTATTGAACCAGCCCTCCTGAAGACAACAATGATAAGCTCTGAAGAAAATAAAAAAACAGCTAGCTGAAGGCATTTAAGAGCAGACAGAAACTAGAGGGGAATCAACATTTAGCAAAAAGAGATGTCATAGGGTGAGCCCCCTTTTTAAAAATGTTTTTTAACTATGTAATGAAAGAGTTTTGGAGAAAAAGTAAGTAAAGGTAAAATAAAATATTTAATTCTTCTTATTCTTAATTGATAGAAAAGATAACTATTTTCTTAAGAAGTAGTAACAATGTATTGGGTGAACATAGCTTATTGATAAGTAAAATGAATGACAGCAATGTGGGAGGGATGAGAGAGAGGACTTGGAAACACTGTTACAAGGTACCTACACTACAAGTAACGTGGTATAGTGTTATCTAAAAATATACTTAGGTTAGTTTTAACATATGTGTTGCAAACTCTAGGGCAACCACTAAAATTTTTCATAAAGTATATTTTTTATGCTTCTGCTGCTGCTAAGTCACTCCAGTCGTGTCCGACTCTGTGTGACCCCATAGACGGCAGCCCACCATGCTCCCCTGTCCCTGGGATTCTCCAGGCAAAAACACTGGAGTGGGTTGCCATTTCCTTCTCCAATATGCTAAGAGAGGAGAAAAGATGAAATCACATTAAATGTTCATTTACAACCAGAAAAGGCAGAAGAAGAGAGGGAAATTATAAAGCAAAGAATAAATGTGATGAACAGAAAATCATGACACATATGGTAAGTATTAATCCAACTATGTCAATAATTGCTTTATACATGAATGGTCTAAATATACCAATTAAAAGACATATTGTCAGACTGAATAAAAGAACAACACAACTATATACTACCTACAAGAAACCTATTTTAAATATAAAGACTCGGATACATTAAGCATGAGGGGGAGGAGGAAGAAATACCATGCTAAAACAAATCAGGAAAAAAACTGGAACAACTATATTAATTTCAAACAAAGCTCACTTCAGAATGAAAAAAATTATCAAAGATAAAGAACGACATTACAGAATGATAAAGGGACCAATTTTCCAAGAAGGTATAACAATTCTAAATGGATATGCATCTAACAACAAATATGAAATATGTGAGTCAAAACCAGATATAACTCTAGGAGAAGTAGACAAAATTTACTAGTATAGTTGGAGACTTCAATATACCTCTTTCAGGAATTGATAAATCAAGCAGACAGAAAATCAGTAAGAATATAGTTGAACTGAATGGCATTATCAATCAACTTGATCTTATTGACATTTCTAAAATACTCCATCCCCAAACAGCAGAATACATATTCTTCTGAAGCTTACAGGAACATTCATGAAGATAGATCATATCCTGGGCTATAAAACACACATTAATAAATTTAAGGAAATATAAATCATATAAAGCATATTCTCAGACTACAAAAGTATTAAACTAAAAATCAATAATAGATAGCTGGAAAATCTCCAAATATTTGGAGATTAAGCAAAACACCTCTGATAACACATGGGTCAAAGAAAAAGTCTCAAGAGAAATATTTTTAGCTAAACAAAAATAAAAATACAACTGATCAAAACTTTCAGGATGCAGTGAAAGCAGTGTTTATAGGAAAATTTATAGCATTGAATGCATATATTAGAAAAGAAGAAAGATTTAAAATCAGTAATCTAAACTTCTACTTTAGGAAACTAGAGAAAGGAAAATAATTTAAACCTAAAGCAAGAATAGAACAATAATAAAAATTAGAGCAGAAATAAATAAAATTAAAAGCAGGGTAAAATAGAGAAAAATCAATAAACTCAAGGTCCATTTTCTTTTTTAAAAGATCAGTGAGACCTATAAAACTCTAGGAAGACTAACCAGGAGAAAAAGAGAAAGACACAAATTACCAATATTAGAAATAAAAGAAGGCCCATCTACTGATCCTATAGACATTAAAGGATAATAAAGGAATATTATGAACTACTCTGTGTCCACCAATTTAACAACTTAGATGAAATGAACTGATTCCTTGCAAGACACAGACTACTAAAACTCATACAAGAAGAAATAGATAGTCTGAGTAGGCCTGTATCTATTAAGGAAACTGAGTAAAAAACTAATAACCTTCTTCCCCAAAAGCATCAGGGCTGTAAGATTTTACTAGTGAACTCAACCAAACATTTAAAGAAGAAATTATACATATTCTCCACCATCTCTTCCAGAAAATATGAATTCAATTATACAATACTATGGAATATGTTAATAATAAAAGAAACTGGGTGTGGGGTTTATGAAAACTCTCTACACTATCTTTATGGCTTTTCTATAAATAAAAAATTATTCTAAAATTTAAAAAAGTAAAATGTGGAAAGTAAAAATTATCAACCCAGAATTCTATATCCAGTAAAAAATATCCTTCAATGATAGAGAGAAAAAATAAAGTCGTTTTCAGAAAAAGGAAAACTAGGATAATTCATTACTAGCAAATCTGCACTCCAAGCAATACTAAAAGACTAAAGGAAAATAGCACCAGATGGAAGATCAGATCTTCAAGAAGATAAAAAGAGTATCAGAAATAGTAGTTTTGGGGAATTCCCTGGTAGTCCATTTGTTAGGACTTGGCACTTTGACTCTGGTGACCTAGTTAACCTGGGAACCAAGGATTCTGCAGATCTGGGGAACCAGATTCTGCAAGTCACATGGTGTACCCACTCCCCCAACAAAGAAGGGAATAAATAGTAACTTTGTGGGTGTATACTTTTAAAGTTATCTTTTTTCTCTTAATTTCTTTAAAATCTATTTTACAGTTTAGAGCAAAAGTTATAACATTGCATTGTGGGGCTTTTAGAGTAATGAAAAGTGTAACACTTATCAGAAGTAGAGTAAAAATTGTAAGTTAAAATGCTATAGTTAAAAGATATGTGTTAAAAGATAGCATATAAGATATACATTAAAATGAATATAGAATTAGAAGGTTCTTACATTTTTACATGAAATGACTTAATATTAACTCTAAGGAGAATGTTAAAAGCTAAGGATTATCATTGAAATGTCCAGAGCAACCACTTAAAGACAATGCAAAGACCTGTAACTAAAAGTTCAATAGAAAAATTAAAATGCAATTCTAGAGAATACTCAATTAACCCAAAAAGTGGCAGAAAGAAGAACAAAGATCAGATGACACAAATAAGAGACAAAGAACAGACGCTGATCTAAATTCAAGCATGTCAATAATGACATTGATAATTGATACCATTCTGTCATTGATAAGACAGAAATGAACTGAACATCCCAATTAAGAGGCAAAGATTATTGGAATGAATTTTTTAAAGAGACCCAATTACATGATCTCTATAAGAGATGAGCTTTAAATATAATGACACAGATAAATTGAATAAAAAAGGATAAAAAATCATGCAAATAGAAAGCATAAAATGTTATAGTTGCTATATTAATATCAGATAAAATACACTTTAAGATAAAGAGTATCACCACACATAAATAAATACTTCATCATGTGTTTCATGATTTCATAGGAAGGGGAAGTTTTCACAGGAAGATATAACCACTATAAATGTGCATGCATCCAATAAGAGGACTTCAAAATGTACTGAGAAAAAGTGGACATAATTAGAAGGAGAACTAGACAATTCTAATGAAAGATGTTAATACTAGGGGAAATTTTGATAGTGCCCCCCATAACATAAATCAATTAGGCGTTTATCTAACCATATATGTCCAAGACCTTTACAAGAAAAATTAAAAATTGATGAGAGAAATTGAAGACTAAATAAATGGAGAGATGGAGAGATATACCAAGAATTAGAAGACTCAGTGTTGTTAAGATGGCTATTCTCCCTGAAACAGACTTACCACAATCTCAATCAAAATTCACATTGTTCATGAGGTTCTAAAGGCAAGAATGCTGAAGTGGTTTGCCATTCCCTTCTCCAGTGATCTCCTAAAGGAAATCAATCCTGAATATTCATTGGAAGGACTGATGCTAAAGCTGAAGCTTCAATACTTGGGCTATCTGATGTGAAAAGCTGACTCCTTAGAAAAGACCCTGACGCTGGGAAAGATTGAAGTCAGGAGGAGAAGAGGATGACAGAGGATAAGATGGTTGGATGGGATCACTGACTTGATGGATGTGAGTTTGAGCAAGCTTGGGAAGATGGTGAAGGACCGGGAAGCCCTAGGGTGCTGCAGTCCATGGGGTCGCAAGGAGTCAGACATGACTGAGCAACTGAACAACAGCAACAAATAGAAATTCAAGTGAACTTTTTGAAAACATGAATTGGCAAGCAGGTTCTAGACTTCATTTGGAAATACAAAGGACCTAGAAAAACCAAATCAATTTTTTTTTTAAGTTAGAGGGCTTTTTACACCATCCAATTGAAAAACTAACCATAAAGCATTATAATAAAGACAGTGTCAAATTTGTGAAAAGTGATGCATGGAAATCGATGGAAAAACATAGAGAATTCAGAGAGAACAAAGAGAACCACATGTGTATGATTACTTCATAGTCGACAAAAGAGTAAAGGCAGTTCAATGGGGAAAAGAAAAGTCTTTTTTAACAAATAGTGTTCAATCAAATGCATATCTCTATCGAAAACAGTGGATATTAGCCCTTAAGACACCCCATATGGAATAATTAACAAGATATGGATCATATACCAAACTCTGAACATTTTGATGAATTTTGTCTCAAGTGACATTTATCTTCCTTGACCATCTTACATGCCTTTTATTAAATAAGCAGAACTCTATTACTATCTTGTTTCATACACAACTACAGTAGGTCCTCCTAACCTGTTTTCAATCATAATAATCTCATCCCCCATCACCTTCAATTTTTCTGCCCTTGTTTCATTATTGCTCCTTTTATTATTATATCTGATCCTGTAACAATCCAATAAGTGGGACAATGAAATGGAGAGCAGTGGGAAGAGCTGTTAGGGATAGGGCTGTGTGGATTTTTCCCTTGAGTAGGTAGGGTCACTGCAAGTCACCACACTGTTATAGAGAAAGGCCCGAGGGTGACCACAGCCACAGTCTGTCTAGAATCGGGGTGTCATATGGGAAGAAACACTCCCTGTTCAGTTCAGTTCAGTTGCTCAGTCATGTCCGACTCTTTGCAACGCCATGAATCGCAACACGCCAGGCCTCCCTGTCCATCACCAACTCCCGGAGTTTACCCAAACTCATGTCCATGGAGTCAGTGATGCCATCCAACCATCTCACCCTCTGTCATCCCCTTTTCCTCCTGCCCTCAATCTTTCACAGCATCAGGGTCTTTTTCAATGAGTCAGCTCTTCGCATAAGGTGGCCAAAGTATTGGAGTTTCAGCTTCAATATCAGTCCTTCCAATGAACACCCAGGTCTGATCTCCTTTAGGATGGACTGGTTGGATCTCTTTGCAGTCCAAGGGACTCTCAAGAGTCTTCTCCAATACCACAGTTCAAAAGCATCAATTCTTCGGTGCTCAGCTTTCTTTATAGTCCAACTCTCACATCCATACATGACTACCGGAAAAACCATAGCCTGGACTAGACGGACCTTTGTTGACAATGTAATGTCTTTGCTTTTTAATCTGCTGTCTAGGTTGGTCATAACTCTCCTTCCAAGGAGTAAGCGTCTTTTAATTTCATGGCTGCAATCGCCATCTGCAGCAATTTTGAAGCCCCCAAAAGTAAAGTCAGCCACTGTTTCCACTGTTTCCCCATCTATTTGCCATGAAGTGACGGGACCAGATGCCATGATCTTAGTTTTCTGAATGTTGAGCTTTAAGCCAACTTTTTCACTCTCCTCTTTCACTTTCATCAAGAGGCCCTTTAGTTCTTCTTCACTTTCTGCCATAAGAATGGTGTCATCTGAGTATCTGAGGTTATTGATATTTCTCCTGGCAATCTTGATTCCAGCTTGTGCTTCTTCCAGCCCAGTGTTTCTCATGATGTACTCTGCACATAAGTTAAGTAAGCAGGGTGACAATATACAGCCTTGACGTACTCCTTTTCCTATTGTATCCTACTTCAGATAATGCTGTGTTCCTCTGACCCAGGAGGTGAAGGAGATGACCGTGAGTGTCTTTAGGGATAAGGGATTAATTCAGAATAAGACCAAAGACCAGGAGAACTTCTTCTGAAAGAATAAGCATTCACCTCTGAGTAGAAATGGCCTGAGGTGGCACAGCTGACAGTGCTAACTCACACTCGAACAGACATACTTGGGTTTTGGGAGTCAGTATGATGTGTCTGTGTTTGGGACTTGCCAACCTTTTAAACTGATGCTAAATAATAAATACAGAAATGTCTGCTCCTGTCCCCCTCTTCCTCCAACCTGACAAACATCGGTGTGATTCTCTGGCAGCTCTGGGAGAGTCTGGTGGGGGCTTTGGGGATCCTTCCAGTCCTCTTCTGACCCCAAGGAAGCAGCTGGGCTCCCCATAGACTACAGAGAAAGGACCTTTCTGGCTTCCAGTTAGGAAGGGGGACTGCTCCTTTGAATTGCCAATTCAGGCACCGATGGAGAAGGAAAGCACAAGAGTGTAAAGTTCACACACTGCAATTATATCCAAGCAGAAAATGAGGCAGCTGGGCAGCTGTTCTAGGAGCCAAAGTCTCAATGGTTCCCATTTGGAGAGAGAGAGGAAAAGAAACTCTGTTCCTTTCTCATGTGGTCAGCAGCTCTTAGGTCTCAAACATCTGTTGCCTGGGGGACCTCATCTGACCCTCACATCTGGACAGAGCACTGATCTGGAGTCAGGGAAACCTGGCTTGGAGGGCCAAGGGAAGCAAGAGGAGTGTGCTTGATTTGTTTGACTCCTTTAATGGTCTCCACGGTTCTCTCTGCCGCCATCTTATTAGGCTGTCCTTCCCTGATACTAGCAGTTTCTTAGCAAAAACGAGAATTGTTGAAAGGTTTGCATTATCCCATGCCGCAACTTCAGACCCCAGCCAAAGAGCCATCCTGGTGTCTATGCGGCTTGGGTGATGGCTCATGGGCTGCAGGAAACCATGCACCATTCAAGGTCTTTGTTGAAGGCACAAAACTCAGTGCATCTTCGTAGCACACTTGATAATGACTCCTGGTTTTGTGTGCAATGAATATATATTACAGAATTATCATGGGTAGATTTATTGGAGGTGGGAAGTAACCAAGTTTTATGAAAAAATAATTACCACCATCAATTGATTTAATTACTAGTACTAGTTTGCCAGGGCTGCTACCCAATTTTATTTATAGGGAATTTTTCTGATATGGTTTAAACTACAGTCTGAGAATAATTGGACTGTTTTAATTGATTTCCAGACTGCTCCTCTGCTGCCCCAGCTGGCCTGGGGAGGATGCGCTGAGGGCATGTGTGGTGGGGTTGCTGCTGTGGCCTCTCTTGATGACAGGCCAGGAGGGAGGGCTGGCTGGAGAGCCCCTTGCCCTTCTGCTTGGGGAAGGCAGTCGATCGGCATGGTTCCTGTCAGAATCATGCCCTGGCTGCCCTTCTCTTGAATAAATGACTGTATTCTTTGGGATGTAGGCTCTCACAGAGAAACTGACTATAAAGATTGCAAAGGAAAATGAGGACAACAGAAGAGAAAGAAAATGGGTCTTAGAATTACATAGGACTATGTTTTAATGTTTTAATTCTGGTTCTGCCGCTCACATCCTGGTGACCTTTACTCACAGGGTCTCAGTTTCTGTCTCTGAAATGAAGGGACTCTAACTTGGGGAGCTGGGGAGAGAACTACATGGGGTGATGTGAACCAGCCCATTCCAAGTCCGACACCAGCAGATACACAATTAAATGTTACTAGGAGGTGGAGGATGGGGTTGGGGGAAGTTAACCTCTTTAAGTGGCACTCTGGGGAAACCTGGGAACCCTGGGGAACAGGGTGCCTGCAGTTTCACAGATGCTATGGGGGAGGAGACTTAGCTCCAGGGGCCACATTCTGTCGTGGCTGACAGGGTTGGTGTGGGCACCTGACCTGAGGGCAGCAGATCGTGGGTTGAGGAGCTGTTCTATGAGGCAGCTTAGCCCAAATATTAATCCAAACAAGGTAGATGAGTGATTGGCTGAGCCAAATCGGTTTTCTCTGAATGGTGCATGAGGGGCAGAAGCAAGCAGGCATCCAAGGAGAAGCAGAGAGACAGAAGCCAGCACGGGTAAGAGTGGAGCACCAGAACTACTGCAGGTAGACAGTTAACCCACAGTGGGCTCCCTGGACTCTGCACGTGCCCCTAGGTGCAGAGCTCTGTGCCAAGCTCCACAGATCCAGCTACGGCCATGTCTGGGTTCCTCTGTGACTCTTGCCTTCCTCATTGCTACCGCATTCCTGCAACAGCCCTCATCAATTGAGATAACCTGTGTGGGTCTCTGTTTCTTGCAATAAAAAGCCAATGTAGCACTAGAGACAAGCCAAACAATGTCCTGCCCCCAAGCCTCACTCACCAGCACATCGGACGCCTGGAACACTGGACCCCAGAGAAGCCAAGCATCACTTACTGGGCTAGTGGCCCAGCTGAGGTTCGAAACCAGGTCACCTGACTCTTAGTTCATTGAGAAGAAGGGGCCGAGTTTGGGTTTCTCCGAAAGCTGACAAGCATGGTTTTGTTGGGAAGTGGTAAAATGTAGGGTGAGGAGAGGGGTCGCAAAGGCAGTCGTTTCTGGCTCTAGATCCAGTTATCTAAAGTGCCCTCTTTCCTAGAATGCCTTCCCCTCTCACATACTGTTTGCGACGACTTCTTTCCTGGTGTTCTTGGTAATGCTGACCTCCCACTCTGTGACAGCTCGCACCACAGTCACGGGGACATTGCATAGCAGTTCAGCAGTTCTGGGTGTGTGTATGAGAGTGTGCGTGTGTGTTTGTGCGTGCGCGTGTGTTTGTGGGCAACTCTGTGTCTACAGAGAGAATCTCTGGGGTCCAGGAACACTGGGAGCCTGCCTTGTCTCCCTTCTCTAGTGAGTGCTGGGGGCTTCAGCTGAGGAAGGCATCCATGAACTTCTTGCTAGGTATCCCCAAGACAACGCTCATCCCCCTCAAGGGCAATTTAAACCTTTACAAAGCTAAGAACCCTCTGCTGCCACTTCCTGCCTCTCTCCCAACAAATGACCCCTACCTTTACTTCAGTGGAAAACAGAGACTATTCCATGGAAACATCAAAACTTCCTTACCAGAGTTACAGATTTTTTTTTTCCAAAGTGAAAGGCAGGTTTTTACTATTGAATAGGCATTTATCAGCCTTACTGAGGTATAATTGACCAACAGACTGTGGAATATTGAAAATGAACATGATGATGATTTGATAAACGTATACAGTTGTGACAGCTTTCCCCTCATTTAGTTAATTAACACATTTGTCACCTCACATATTTATCTTTAGTGTGAGTGTGTGTGTGTGTGTGTGTGTACACAAATTCTACTCGTCCAGCAAATTTCAATTGTATAATACGGAGTTAACAACAATAATCCTCATGTTGTGCATTAGAACTTATTCATCTCCCAGCTGGAAGTTTGTACCCTTTGACCCATCTCTTCCTGTTTCCTCCACCCCACAGCCCCTGGCAACTACTTTTCTCCTCTCTGTTTCTATGGATTCGACTTTGGATTCCACATGCAAGTTATACCAGGAGGTATTTGTCTTTCTCTGTCTGACTTATTCCACAGCTAAATATTTATTTGTCTTTGTATCCAGTTCTCTCCTGCTTCCCTCTTACTTCCATGAGAGAAAGATCCCAGTGTTCTGGATTCTAACCATCACTTTCTTTTTCTTTCTTTTAACAGTCTTAAAGGCCTAAGATGCCTTGGGTGCTATTGCTATTTCCAAATTCCTGAAAGACAATCTTTGGGAATTGGAAATGAAAAATTGGAGTTTCTGGGGCCCCACAGGAATTACCAAAATCATAAGTTACTGTAAAAATACTTGACAATATTCTCCATACTCTTTGTTCATTATGATGGATATCTAAAAATTCTGTTTAATAAATAAATATTAAGTTTGGTAGCCTTTATAAAATACTTATACTTGATTATGTCTCTCTCTATATATATATATAAATCACATATATCTTGGTAAAATTTTAAAGAAGTATTGCTTATAGCAAATATTCAAACACTGAGGAACACCAGTGAATATCATTGGGTAGTATTCGAATAGTGCTAGGTTTCCTAGCAAGAATAATGCACCTCACAGAATCTGTGTGGAAATTGCCAAATTAAGGAATTATTTTGCTTCCAAAACTAGTTTATATTAATGCTTACTATACATAAAAACATTAATATTTATTGTGTTTGGAGCAGTGATTCATCATTAGCGGCAGATGTGCCCAGAAACACACATTTATAACAAGCAATGCTGACCAGTGAGACTGTGATAACATCTCTTCTACAGGCTCCTGTCTCAGTCCCCAGAAATGCCAACCTTACCCTTCAACTCCACAGGTCAGTGTTTCCTGCTCTTGCCTTTGATTTGATGTCAGTGAATACCTTTGACAAGTAATGTCTCTATTAATCTTTAATTCTCACAGAAGAATTATAATCCTTTTCTTCAATTTCTTGATTGATTTTTCTTGATATTCAGGATTGGAAATGTAAATTTCCTAGAAATGCAGAGAAGGGATTCATGCATGGAAACACTGATATTGGACATATGGTAGATGCCACAATTGTGATTAAGGGCTCTGGTTTGAGGATGTGACAGATCTTGATTATAAAGTCTGTTTATACTACCTACTTCCTGTGGTTCACTGCTAAAGAAACTTTCTGCAGTGCAGAAGACCAGGATTCAACCCCTTGGTTGGGAAGATCCCCTGGAGAAGGGAATGGCTACCCACTCCAATACTCTTGCCTAGAGAATTCCATGGGCAGAGGAGCCTGGCAGGCTACAGTCCATAGGGTCTCAAAGAGTCGGACACGACTGAGTGACTAACTTTCACATACTACTTACTAGCTGTGTGACCTTGAGCAAATTACTTATCTCTGAGCCTCTTTTTCCTAATTAGTAAACTTAGCTCATAGAGCTGATTTGAGGTTAGGTGTTTATAAAGCCTTTAACAATCTCTGGCATACAACATGTAGGAATATATACTGTATATTTTAAGACACAAATCCTGATGAAAGAATGTATGGTTTTTTCCCAAGAGAAGTAGAACATGAAACACAGATGTAAGTTTAAATTTTCTGATTACCACATTAAAGAAAAAAAACCAAATGAGATTAATTTTAATAATATATTTAACACACTATATCCAAAATATTATAATTTCAGCATGTACTCAATATAAAATTATTAATGAGATATTTTACATCCTTTTTTAAAACACAAGTCATGAGTGTGTTTTTTACAATACCTTTTAATGTGTGCACTAAATTTTCACCGGAAATATTTTATCTGTAATTTACATAAATTTACAGTTGAAAAAGTAAATTCACATGCTCAAGTTGTTTAAAACAACTTAAAAGTTTTCTGGTAACTGAATGGAATACCAAAAAGTAAATTTTCTTTACTATTTATATTCATGTCTCCAAAACTGCTTCATCTTTTTCAGAAGAGTCAGTTTAACTTTGAGACACAAAGGCGTACTAGTTTCAATACTATTTCTGTTCAAATTCAGTAAATTAACTAATTCTTGAGTCAACTAAGTATCATTAGCATAGAGTTCAAAGACATGGCATAAAGTGAAAAGCATTTCTCTACTTGCTGATATCAACAAAGCATTCTTCAAATTTTCTTGTATTTAGCAGCAAATTTTTAAAAATTTATTTATTTTAATTGAGGGCTAATTACTTTACAATATTGTAGTGGCTTTGCCATACATTGACATGAATCAGCCATGGGTGTACATGTGTTCCCCATCCTGAACCCCTCTCCCACCTTCCTCCCCTTCCCATCCCTCAGGGTCATCCCAGTGCACCAGCCCTGAGCAACCTGTCTCATGCATCGAACCTGGACTGGCAATCTATTTCACATATGATAATATACATGTTTCAATGCTATTCTCTCAAATCATCCCACCCTCACCTTCTCCCACAGAGTCTGTTCTTTACATCTGTGTCTCTTTTGCTGTCTCGTGTATAGGGTCATCGTTACCATCTTTCTAAATTCCATATATATGCGTTAATATATTGTATTGGTGTTATTCTTTCTGACTTAACTTTGCCCTGTATAATAGGCTCCGATTTCATCCACCTCATTAGAACTGATTCAAATGTATTCTTTTTAATGGCTGAGTAATATTCCATTGTGTATATGTACCATGGCTTTCTTATCCATCCGTCTGCTGATGGACATCTAGGTTGCTTCCATGTTCTGGCTATCATAAACAGCGCTGCGATGAATATTGGGGTACATGTGTTTCTTTCAATTATGGTTTCCTCGGTGTGTATGCCCAGCAGTGGGATTGCTGGATCGTATGGCAGTTCTATTTCCAGTTTTTTAAGGAATCTCCACAAGAAGGTTCCCTTTTCTCCACACCATCTCCAGCATTTATTGTTTGTAGACTTTTTGATAGCAGCCATTCTGACTGGCGGGAGATGATACCTCACTGTAGTTTTGATTTGCATTTCTCTGATAATAAGTGATGTTGAACATCTTTTCATGTGTTTGTTAGCCATCTGTATGTCTTCTTTGGAGAAATGTCTGTTTAGTTCTTTGGCCCATTTTTTGATTGGGTCATTTATTTTTCTGAAATTGAGCTTAGCAGCAAATTTAAAGGATGATATTACAATTAAAATCTTCTGCATATCAATTCATGTTAGAAAATGTACAAAACATTATGGTTGATTTTTTATTATAAATAGCTTCAGTTTCATCATAAACTCTCATACTTGTTTAGCTAGGTCACCAAAAAAAAAATGCTTTTCTTTCCTGGGAACTTCAAATTTTGCTCATTCATGTCCAGTATGATATGGTAGTATTTGTCTGTGATTATTTAGTATTTAGCAAGCACTATTCTCATTTCTGGGAGAAGGAAATGGCAACCCACTCCAGTATTCTTGCCTGGAAAATCCCATGGTCAGAGAAACCTGGCAGGCTTCTTTGGGGTCACAAAGAGTCAGATGTGAATGAACGACTATCACACACACATATTCTCATTTCAAGAAAATCTTGAATTAGAACAAATCTTTGTAAAAATAAATTTCCATTGAACCCATAGCATTGGTAAAAAAAAAAACAAAAAAAAAAAACCCCAAGATTATTAAACTTATTGCATTTGCTTTCAGTATTTCTATAAACTGGCAATAATTTATATATGTATACTGAAAGATTAAAACAATTATATCCTTGACACTTTACATAATTCTTCTTCAAAAGCTGAGGAAAAAATACTTTCACAGAGGAAAACATCAGCCTCTTACTTTAGAATTCTAATAAAATCTGGATTTTTAATTCTAATGTAGTTGAAGCACTATCCAGCATGTTAGAAACTATTTTTTCATTTCTAATGGAAATTCTTCTTTGATAGATATCAATGATCCAAAAATGTCTATGCCAAGAGTTCAGTTTTGTTGGTCATAAACAGACATTTGTTCATAAATTTGGACATCTTTTTTGATAAATTATATATAGATATTAATTGAGTAGAATCTTTTATATTATGTGACTCATACAAAGCTAAAGGAAAGGCCTTGCAATTTTAAAATATTGACTCGATTGATTTTAGATGTTATTAAAAAGTCTTAATTCTATGAACAATGTTGTGGCAGCTTTACTGAAACTCTCTCACAATTAGTATCTTTTTTATTCATAATTTGAACAGTGAAAAAAAATTTTTTACCATCATTCATCTAAAATATTTGTGTGTATGTTTGCAAAAAATCCAAACCATTTTATAGTTACCCAAGTTACTGGCCAGATACTATTAAAAATAGTTTAAACTTTCAGCTGAATATTTAATTTTAATTTCAAGGGACTAATTTCATTGATTCTGTTTCTTTTTGAATACTGACAGGAAACATTTCAAATTCAGTATGCATTTGCTGAAAATGTCTCTTAGTCATGTCTACTTTATTATCTTTAAAAACATTTACACCACAAACAGCTTTTTTTTTTTTTTTGCCCTGCTGCAGCTAACAGTAAATGCTATTCTGTCTCTATCCACATCTCTCATTTCTGCTTCTCTCTGGATGTTGGTTTACTTCTTTCAAATGACATTTCCCCCACTATATGGGAACCTGGTCCCTAGAAACTCACTTTTAGGGAATTAAGGGACTATCCTCTACCAGTTTCAGTTAGAAAAACTCCAGGGGAGGATTCTGATTGGCTTGCTTGGGGGAACGTGGGATGTTTTGATCGGTCCACTTATGTGCATTCATTTACTCTTAAGTGCATTATGTCCACTTAGAAGTTCAGTCCTGTCCAACTCTTTGTGATCCCAAGGACTGTAGCCAACCAGGCTCTTCTGTCCATTGAATTTTCCAGGCAAGAATACTGGAGTATGTTGTCATTTCCAACTCCAGGGAATCTTCCTGACCCAGGAATCAAAACTGCGTCTCCTGCACTGGCAGGAGGATTCTTTAACACTGCCCCACTGGGGTCCAATGTGTATTACTTCCCTATTCTCAAGGCCAAACAGGTGGGATCCATCCCTGGACGAAGTGGAAGGCCAGAAGGGTGGCCCTTCATCCTCCCAGGGTGGAAGTATAGTCAGGGAAGGATTCTTGGAGGAGAGGATCCTTAGCTGAGTCTTATATAATGAATTAAAGGATTAAAACTCAACATTCAAAAAACTAAGATCATAGCATCCGGTCCCATCACTTCATGGCAAATAGATGGAGAAACAATGAAACAGTAACAGACTTTATTTTCTTGGGCTCCAAAATCACTGCATATGGTGACTGTAGCCATGAAATTAAAAGACACTTGCTCCTTGGAAGAAAAGCTATAACAAACCTAGACAGCATATTGAAAAGCAGAGACATTACTTTGCTGACAAAGGTCTGTATAGTCAAAGCTATGGTTTTTCCAGTAGTCATATGTGGATGTGAGAATTGGACTATAAAGAAGGCTGAGTGCCAAAGAATTGATGCTTTTGAACTGTGGTGCTGGAGAAGACTCTTGAGAGTTCCTTGGACTGCAAGGAGATCAAACCAGTCCATCCTAAAGAAAATCAGTCCTGAATGATTTGGAAGGACTGATGCTGAAGCTGAAACTCCAGTACTTTGGCCACCTGATGTGAAGAGCTGATCATTGGAAAAGACCCTGGTCCTGGGAAAGACAGAAGGCAGGAGGAGAAGGGGACAACAGAGGACAAAATGGTTGAGTGACATCACTGACTCAATGGACATGAGTTTGAGCAAGCTCCAGGAGACAGTGAAGGACAGGGAAGCCTGGAGTGCTGCAGTCCATGGGGTTGCAAAGAGTCAGACATGACTGAGAGACTGAACTACAACAACAAACCAGTCTGAATTAGAGAGACAATGTACACATCCAGAGAGAGATTAAACATCCATTTTACTGGGCATTTTTCATTTAGAAATTTCTTTCATTTCTTAAACTGTTTATTTGATGGTTTCTTCTCCTCCATTTTCTTTCTGGAACTCCTATTATTTAGATATTGAATCGCCACAATTTTTCCTTAACTTTTTTCTTAAGAATTTCTTCCTTATTTTTCATGCTTTTTTTTTTTACTCTACTTTTTGGGATATTTTTTCACCTTAATTTTCTAATCTTTCTATTGAGTTTTTCATTTGTTTTCATATTTTTAATTTGTAATGGGTTTTATACTGTTCTCACAATATCCTGTTTCACAGACTGCAATGTCTTATCTCTGCAAGGTTATTATGATAGATTCTTTAAAGTTTTATTCTCTTTGCATAGTTTCTGCCATCCAAGTTTCTTTTTTCTTTCTGTTTGTTCTGGCCTCTTTTATATTAGAGACTTTCCACCCATGTCTGGTGATCACACTGTTTATGCATACTTAAAAGTGGGGCCTTAACATTAGATTGGAAGCTTCATGGGGCAAGGCCCTGTCCATTGTGATTTTCAGTGCATGGTGATCTGGTTAGAGACCCCTAATGTCAATATCTTCTTATCTTTTCTCTTGAGCTAGTCAGTTGCCCCAGTGAATAATACTCTTCTCCTGCCTGGACCATATAATCGAATTTCCAGCTTTCAAGATACTGGATAGGAAAAGAGAGTTGATGATCTCAACAGATTGCATGTAAGCATCCATTTAATAGCTCTGTTTTCTATATGATACCTCTGTCCTTTGTATGGACCTTCAATGCAGACTCTCTCTTTTATCATTTATTGAGAATCAGTCCCAGTTTTCTGTACAGGGAAATCCCTACTATGTGAAGCAGAGGAATCTAACCATAAGGGATCTAACCATCCCTTATACAAGTTTTAACCAATCCTCACATTTTAGCTCTGTTACCCCCACTTCCAGTGGTACCAGGAGTCACCAATTCTTGAGCCTTTTGAGAATTCTTTGATATAAAATCAAAATATCTCTTGGCCTCCCATAGGCTGCTTTATAATTCAACTTCCTAGAGTCTGCTATGCCCAATACCACTTATCAGGTTTCCAGACTCTGAAATATTGTTGTTGATGACTTCTTTACCACCCTCTTTGTCCTCATGATGTTATGCGTTTGTTTAACTTGTGATTTTTCAAGTGATGTTTGGAGATGGAGGGGAGCAATCTGTACATTCCACCCATCATTTATCCTGGAATTCTGGTAATTTTTCATTAAAAAAATTTTCACCGAATAGTTCTCAATAGCAAGCTGCTCTGTAGCATTTAAAATAATATTAGGTTAGCAAATTCATATTTCACAGTTTTCAGGAACCATTATTTTTCTGGAAAGCAAGGTGACTCCCTGGGAGAGAGAGACAGTTTATCATCAGTCAGGAGAAAATGGAGACCCACTTTTTTGAAATTTCTGGTTTCTATTCTTTTAAAGATTTTTATTTCCACAGGCTAGTAAAAGTTTTGTTTCTGGGTGGAGACATGGCATTCGTTTCAGTAAAGGAGCTTGGAAAATGACTATTGTCTCTTTGTGGTGACCAGGGTGGTGGTCCCCAGCAGGACTGGTTTAAGCCAGACATTGCTCTAGGACTAGGCATACACTCAAGTAAGGTTTCCCAGGTGACTCTAGTGGTAAAGAACCCACCTGGCAATGCAGGAGATGAAAGAGATGTGGGTTTGATTCCTGGGTTGTGACACTCCCTTGGAGAAGGAGGTGGCTACCCACTGCAGTATTCTTGCCTGGAGAATCCCATGGACAGAGGAGCCTGGCAGGCTACCGTCCATGGGGTCACAAATAGTCAGGCATCAAGTGATAGTCAGACTGAAGTGATTTAGCACGCACACATACACACAAGTATAGCAAAAGCATTGGCTAGAAGTCTACCAGGAGCCTGCTGGGAGAACTTTTCTTGTTTCTGAAAAGAAAAGTACAAGGAAGAGATAGCTTCTGTCAATTCTCTCAATATCTTTGTTTCAGGATGCTATACCTGGGGCTGCCTCAGCCACTGAGCAGGGCAGTCTTGGATACAACTGAAATTGAGAACTGCAGAGTAGAAGAATGAAACAGATTGAATACTTGCTGCTTTATTGAGCTGCTGGTTGATCCAAGCTTGGGCTTCCCCTTCCTCTGAACTTCCAGTTAGAGGAAATGAAAACTATCCTTATTCCTTAAGCCAATTTGAGTTGGAGTCTTCTGCTTTTTGTAGCTGAAAACATACTAACTCCATATACTGCCAGTATACAAGCCACATTCTTCAGCAGAAAAATATTTTTTTTTTTAATTCCATAGAAATTTTGATTTATAGTTTCTGTTTCACTTGTGAAAATAGGTTCAGGAAGAACGAGTTTAATATCTGTACAGATAGGAAAAAACATTACTTAGCATCCAGGTGCCTAAAGTTTACTTTTTTGAAAAGAGCTTATTTCATTGTTTTCAGTGGCTCCTCCTATCAAACAAAAATTTGGGTTTTTCCCCATGTATTTGGGTCCTAGTAAAGATAAAGTAGAAAATGAGGTGCAGTGAAATGAACCTTCAGAAGTAAGTGGAATATATAAATCCATTATTTTTAATTGCTTTTATCAGTCCTTTTGAAGTTCTTGTTTGAAGAGGACTTTTTCTATAGATGACTCTGAAAGTTATTGGAGTTATAATGCTGTGGATTATTCCCTAAAAGAAAAATTTTATTATTTTTTATAGCAAGCAGATTGAGCAGAGAAGGACTTCCCTGGTGACTCAGATGGTAAAGAATTTGCTTCCAGTGCAGGAGACCCGGGTTTGATCTCTGAGTTGGGAAGATTCCCTGGAGAAGGGAATGCCAACCCACTCCAGTATTCTTGCCTGGAGAATCCCCATGGACAGAGGAGCCTGGTGGGCTACGGTCCATGGGGATGCAAAGAGTGGGACACGAATGAGTGACTATCATTTTCAATTAGCAGAGAATTATCTTGAGAGGGGGTGGTATAGGGTTGGGCAAAATTAGGTGACCAAATGTGTGCTTGGAGGGTCAAGAATCCCTAACACCCTGTACAAGGGGCTGCTTTAGGTCCTTGAGGGCACACAGAGACAAGACACACACACCAATGACCATCAGCTGACCTGGAAAGAAAATAAGGGCCTTGTGAGAGTGCAGCTGAGGTCTTTGGAAGGACGGAGGAAAAAGTGAAATTTTGAGCTGTAAGAAAGGCTCAGTGCTGTAGGAAGAAAGGCTTCCTACTAGAGGATGTGCGTTTGAGCCATGACAAAGGATGGGAGGCTTGGACATGCAGCAGGAGAGAGGTGTAGGAAGCGAAGGGGAGAGCACGAGCAATGCCGCATTCCTTTCCTTTTCGGATGATGGCACAGCCAATGAATACTGCAGCCAGACCAGGTTATGGTCATTCCTTCATTTATTCATTTCTGGATTCTCTTCCCATGCCATGAAGACATTTACCTTCTTAATTCAACCTGGATTGCTGTCATTCATGCCTCTTTCCTTCACTTTGGGTGATGTTCCTCCTGCATAGCTACCCATATTCAGTAGGTGAGTCATCAAAAATGTAAGGCTTTGGGACTTCCTTGGTGGTCCTGACGTTAAGAATTTCCGTTCCAGTTCAAGGGATGTGGGTTTGATCCCTGGCTGGGGAGCTAAGATCCCACATGCCTTGGGGCAACTGAGCCCACACGCTCCCGAGCCTGTGCGCCAGAACTAGAGAAGCCCGTGTAGCACAATGAAAGATCCTGCATGCTGCAACTAAGACCTGATACGGCCAAACAAACAAAAACAAACAAAATGTATGGTTTTGACTCCGAAATTCCCTTCCTCGCAAGGTTGAGAATATCCCTTCCCCCCAAGGTTGTTTCCTGTCTTTTTACTGCCTTTTCAGAGTGAGGAGGGGACTTGGTCATCTTTAAGGTACAGCTCAAGGACCACCTACTTTAAGAGGAAAAAAGGGAAATGCTTTTACTGAACAGCCCCTCCACACAGGCACCTGCTGCTCACCCCCCCCCCCTCGCTTCCTCATTTAGCTCTCACCATTGTCATAGCAAGGACTTCACCCAGGCTGTTGTGCTCTATGAACTGAGCATTCTGTGGTGCCAACACCAAAAGTGGGTCTCCCCTTGATGTCCAGCCCCCAGCTGGTGATAGGAGCAGCCATGAGAGCCTGCAGTTCACACCCAAGTTCACTGGGTCCCAAGTTCACAGCAGAATCTGGCCGTATCGGGAGTCCAGCCAGTTTCTTCCTGAGGATGTGCTGTAGTGACTCATGACCAGCCCCATGGGAGAATATCAGAATCTACTCGCCAAAATTTAACAATAGCAGCATTTTAATCATCTCCTAGGAGTGACGGACGTCACTGCCTCCAGGGGAAGAGGAGGCGTCCCACCCAGCTGCATCCTACGCGAGGCCTCCCTTCCTCTCAGGTGGGTGGCAGAGTTGGCAGGATGGGGTGGAGGTGTAGGTGAAAGGCAAAGAGAGCTTGAAAGGATGATGCAGTTTGTGGGATCCTCTAAGCCATGGGCCCTACAGTGTGAAATAAAGGGTTGGACTGTATGATTCCTAAGTTGCCTGGCACAGGCCTCAGGGTTCTGAAATTCCAGAACTCTTGGGCTATCCTTGAGGTTTCTCTGCTTGAATTGAGCCTGGAAATTAAGGTTTTGGAGCCCTAAAAGGAGGAGCGATTCTTCTAGGTTATTTCCCATCAGTTGTCATCATAGCTGCCCTTACATTCTAGTCTGAGCCACATTAGCTTCTTTTATTTGCTAGTCATTTTTCATGATCAGACACTCAAGCCAGAAACTGGGACTTCTGGGAGAAAAGGATTCAGCCAAACCATCACCTCCTGCAGGACCCTTGTCTTCATATCCTGGGCTTCTCTGAAGACCTCAGTTATTAAAGATGTGGAATGCAAAGATGGCTGGAGAAGCCACATGGTCCAGGGCAAGATGTTATTCCAGTAGCCTGTCACCTCCTTGAAGATAGTTCCCAGATCAGCATCTTCAATGTCATCCTCTCTCCACAGCTCCACCTGGATGCCCGTGAGCATCTCACACTCAGTCTGTTCACTTAACTCAATGTCCTACCCGACAAACCTGCTGTCCCTCCTGCTTTCTCCACTTTAATGCACTCTCTTTCTCTCTCTCTTTCTCTCTCTCTTTCTCACTGGCTTTCCTATCATCTGATCTCTTATCCTATTTGGAAAAAATTCCAATAAATGTGAGTCTGAAGCAGGCTAGATGTTCTCACACTTGCCCCCTAGTGACTGGGGCGTGCTTCCATGACTTAGACATGGTCATTCACGCCATCTGAAAGGGATTTTTGTTCCTGAGAGTGAGACAAGGCTAGAGAGTGGAGTGGAGGAGGGCAGTGCCACAAGTAGCCAGTCATTGGGCTGCTTTGACTTCAACCTGACCAGGCTGTTCTAGTGGTGGGACTAGCCTCTCTTGGTCTCACCTATTTTCTAAGACTGGTTTTCCAGTCCTTTCATTGATTCAGTGAGCTCTAAAAATATATATATTTAATAAATTTTGTTTCTTCTTAGGGAATCAGAATCAGTTTCTGTTGTTCCCAACTAAGTCCTGGCTGGTACCCTCTCCATTCCCCTAGTCTCCAAATCTGGAGGCTGGAAGTCCTCTCTGGCCATTCCTTTATGGTTCATACACCACTGGTCACAGGTCCACGCCTCCTGCCTTGTGATGATACCCCTACAGCCCCACTGCCACCCCAAACCAGGCCCTCATTACATTTGCCTATTTCTGCTGTCCCTGGGCTGAGAGCTCCTCTGGCCTCTGGGTTCTTCTTAACCACAAGCAGCTACTTTTGGCCACACCTCAGAATCCAAGATCAGGCTGTATCCTCCATCAGAGTTTTTGACAGAGAAGGAAAAAGAGAAAACTGAAGAAAAGAAAGGTGTCCAGCAACTGTGAGTGGAGAGGGAAGAGAGAAGGCAGGTACCACAAAACAGGTGTAACTCAGTGTCCCTGTAATAACTCAGTCTTCTTGAGGTCCTGAGATTGGATGGGCTCTTCCTCTTCACTGACACTTCTCCCTGTTTCCTAAACTCACATCAATGAAAAGTATTAATTACCCTTTAAATGGAAATAAATTAACTTAAGAAGATGCAGTTTTATACTGCTTTTCTAGTAGCTGGGTTCCCTGAAGATTCACTAATTGATTTTAAATCCAAATCAGCCTAATGCACTTGGACAGTTTGCTGGGTAATGGAAATTAGTGATGACTTCTGTAAAAGAAAGGCTGGAAGCCAATTCCTCTTTTCCACATTTATATCACTGTGGATGAGGTAAGGATAATCATAGGTGAAGAAGGCCCAGCAGCACAAAACTCTTATTTATTCAGTAAATGCTTATTGCACATCTACTTCATGTCAAGGACTGTGCAAGGCACTGGGCATCCAATGATGAACAAGACAGACTTGGTCCCCCCTAATGAAGCTTATAGCTGAACACATTAAAAAGCCTTCTGGGGACTTTCTGAAGTGCCTATGCACAGCTTCCCCTGCCTGGGTCTCACTGAAGCTGGCTGTTACAGTAAGCTGGGCCCAGGAGGGTCCTGGAGGTAGAACATCAGACAGCCTCATCTGCAAGCACCAGGAGACTTGGGAGTTGTGAACAACCACAAAACAGTGTCAACTTGACTGGGCTCATCCTTGCCCCCACCCCAACACTGCTTCCCCAGCTGTTCCTGCCTACAGACACAGGTTAGTGGACAGAATTGGGCCTAGAAAACCTGTGAAGATGATCTCCCGAAGCTTCTCTCTGGCACCCCCATCTAGAGTTGCCAAATTTAGCACATAAAAATACAGGACACTGAGTTAAATCTGAATTTCAAATAAACAATGAATAATTTTTTAGCGTAAGTATCAGGAGAAGGGGGCACCAGACAGAGGATGAGATGATTGGATGGCATCACCAACTCAATGGACATGAAACGTGAGCCAACTCCAGGAGATGGTGAAAGACAGAGAAGCCTGGAGTGCTGCGGTCCATGGGGTCACAAAGAATCAGACACAACTGAGCAACTGAACAACAACAACAATAATAATAGCAACAACATGTCTCATACCATATTTGGGATATAATTACGTTCAATTTAATTGGGTTTTTCTATTTTGTCTGGCCCTACCACCAGCTCTCCCAAGCCAGAAAGTTGCCCTTTGTCCCTATTAGCCCCAATACCTGCCCAGAAGAAGCTTCTTCCCCAGTGCAGGAATGCAGAATCCACCAGCCCTCTTTCAAAATACACCAGTCACGAGGAGTATCCAAGCTGTCTACTCTCAGGTAGCTGCTCTCAGGAAAGAAATTCAGTTCAGCCACCTTGACAGCACTGACTTCAAGCAAGGAGCAATATCCCCTTTGCATCCTCTGGATACAAAGGAGATACAGTCACTACCTAATGAACCTAGGGATTAGCAGGGGAAGGGGAACAAGCTATTCATATATTCATGATACAATGTGGAAAAGGAAAAATGACTTAGGTGCCAAGGGGAGGCAGAGAGGAAGAGACATTTACTCTGGAGGATGGAGACCTGAAGTCATCATGGAGGAGGCAGCATTTACAGTTTATTAGACCAATGACAAATCCATCAAATCACCTCACAGCTTGGATGTGGTCATTCCAAAACTGGCATCCAAGATGAAGTCTTTTCATCATCTTTGACCTAGAAGTGTACCTAAAGCTACCAATAGGGACCTCCTGGAAGGGGCATGCCAGGTGGAGCAATCAGTATAGACCCAAGTCATGAGAAACAGCCTGTGCATTTGGAAAACTCCGCGAATTCTCATGTAAGCAGAGTCTTGAGCTCTGTGTAGGGTGTGTAGCTGAAGAGTCTGTCTCCAAGGTACGTCAGGGATAGAGGGATGGAAAGTGTAAGATCGCAGGGAGCTGGGACTTCCATTTGGAAAGCTGGGGCTGAGGAGTGAGGAGGACCACTGTTTTCCCTGGAGGAGGCCCCCCTTCTCCCAAGGGCCTGCATAGGTACCATTCCTATTCCCAACACCTGGTGAATGCTGGCTGTGCCGAAGGAGAGAATGTCAATCACACTCTTGGTAAATATTTAGACACCTGAGGTTTCAAAAAGATAGTATTTCAGAGCTTGCTTTATTGTCGTACAGCATCTAATGCAGGAGCAGAAAGGCTTCTCATTCATTGCTTCCTGGTTAATATGACGGCGTTTTCTCCAGCCAGGCAAACATTTATAGCAGCAGTGACTAAGCGCAGTCCTGATCATGACCTGAAGGTGGCCAGAGAAGAAAGCCAAATACTCTGACTGCCTGTTTGCAGAAGAGGCAGCAAAGAAAGTATTCCATAGGGGCTGTGGTCCCTTTCTGTTGGAGGGATTCTGTGGTCTGTGATGGCTTCATAGGGATTACTCTCCACACCAAGCACATTGTATACAGACCATCCCAGTGCTAAGGTCTCAGGAGACAGAAGATGGCTGGTTAATGAATTCTCCCCCAGCAAGTCAATCTGACAGGCTCCAGCTGCCCCTGACCTGGTCTATTAGCCAGGCTGGGCTCCCTGGGTAAGGCTCAGTGTGGGTCTGTCAAGGAGTGTTTTTGAGAAATTAAAATGACGTTGCTAAGTGGGTACACATAACTACCTCCCATTCCTCCTTCTGTACTGCATAATGCATGAGAGTATGTTTGTGTTTCTCCAGAAACTTAATTAAAGCTACCTGCAGCACGGAGTCAGCCTGCACCCAGGTTCAGGCAGGGTCGGGGCAGGCTCGTGGGCCCCTCCCCTCAGACTCCTCTGGACCATGGAAGGAAAGCAGATGGGACACTACTGGAGGCACTGAGGCCAGAGATTCAGGGCCCCCAACCCTGCCTGTCCGGCTGGTGCCCCAGTCCTCCCAATGGGGTCATCCAGAATTCACTTGCCCTTTTGTGAGCCTGCCACCCCTCATATCTTGACCTCTTTGTGTGTTTTCACTTTGCCCAGACCTCCATATCTAGGTTTTTGGAGGACTTGACTATGACCTGACCCTGCTTTCAGCAAGCATGAGGGACCCTGCTAGAAGCGCCCGGGCCCAGCTTCCCCTAGGTGGGGCCCAACACGGCCATCCTCCCTCTTCTTTCCCCTTCCCTTTTCCCCTCCCCCCTCCTTCTACTCATCCCTCCTCCCTCACTCTCTTTCCCCCTCCTTCTCTCCTTTCCCCCCTCCCTCCACCAGGTGGCTGAGCTGGAAACTACAGGCTGAACTGGAAACCACAGGAAGGGGCTGGGTTGGCTTTGGCTGCAGAGGCTGAAAGCTGGAGGTGGGGAAATCAGGAAACCCAGGCTTGACTCCAAGGTGAATTGGAAATGTCCCCACCAGCCAGGGCATTAGATAAATAAGGCTCCAAAACCTGTGACTGGCAAAGGATTTTTTAATTTCCATTAAATTTTAAGACTTTTGTTTTGAAGCACAGTCCTACCAAAGAGGAGTAATATGTCTTTTGACCAATTCTTACAATACATGGTCATGGGGAGGAATCAAAATAATATAAACAGTATTAAATGAATTGTTAGCAGTTTCTTAGGTCAATTAGGTTTCAAAGAAACAAAATTCAGGATTGAAACTGCAGAACTCGTGTAGAATCTGGGGAATGCAAAGGAGGTGCGTGTGTGTGCATGTCTGTGTGTGTGTATGTGCCTGTGTGCATGTGTGTGTGCGTTTAAGTACAGGCCATGGCTTCCCAGGTGGCTCAGTGGTAAAGATTAGGCCTGCCAATACAAAAGATGCAGCTTAGATCCCTGGGTCAGGAAGATTCCCTGGAGCAGAAAATGGCAACCCACTCCAGTATTCTGGCCTGGAGAATCTCATGAACAGAGTAGCCTGGTGGTCTATAGTTCATGGGGTCGCAAAAGAGTTGGGCATGACTGAACCACTAAACAACAACAACATGGATTACTAACACAGGCTCTGCTGTCAGTGGCCCTGGTTCAGATTCCAGCCCCTCTGCTCCTAACTGTGCGGCAAGTCTGGTGGTGTGCTTCACTTTTTGGTGCCTGGTTATATCATTTGTAACTTCTGAGTAATGATAATACTGCCTCCTATACAGTTGTGGAGATTCAACTGTTTTTCAGCTCACGAAACATTGTGAACCTGTAAACACCCTGCTCATCCGGGCCTCAGCCCCACCTCCTTCTAGAACCAACAGGAATTCCAGTAACACCTGATGCTCATGCACTGGCCATGTAGTTTATAGCCCTTGACACAGATGTCCTGGGAGGCAGATACATGACCCCCAAGGAGGTGAAGAAACCTGGGAGCAGCCACTTGTCTAGGATCCTAGAGCTGTACGTGCCAGAGCTGGGCCCAGACCCCAAACAGCGTGATTTTGTGTGATTTTCCGGTGCTCCCATGGGGACATTTGTGGCTGTCTGAGCCGTGAGAACAGGAGCATGTGATGCTGGGCAAAGGAGGGGTTCCTGAGTTTCTCTCGTTGCCTCCACCCCCATCCCTACCCCAGGAGTCTAACCTCGTGATTTAGGCATGACGGCAAGCAGGCCTCTTGTCCAGGGCTCAAGCTGCAGGTCTCAGGGGCAGAAGTGTCTATGGTCAGTGTCTCAAGTTTCCTCCCCTTCTTCTCATGGAGCTTGTGTGGTTTTCATCAACCTAATTGCTTGTTGTTCTGTACTTTAAAAATGTATTGCTTTTCCTTTTTACAAAAGTGATACCTGTGGAGTATGGAAAGTCTAAACAAGCAAACAGAAAGTGAAAATAATAATTCTACAGCAGTAGAATTGTTTTCTTCTTTCCTGGAGTGTCCCTTCCAGCCCCTGACTTGACCAGCAGCACCCAGAACATTCAGCCAAGGATGCCTCTCAGCTCGTCCCAGTTTCAGCAACAAGCTGATATCATGTGAAACTTTCCAAGATACACAGGATTGATTACAATGATTTTGAGCTGCAAATGACTAATAAGACAACGGCATGACTTACTGCTTTTAAAGCTGCTCCTTAATTTAAAAATGAAGTTAAGGACTCCACCCCTCATGTGGAATTTGACAAAGTTCTTGGAAAAATCGATTTGGTATGTGGATCCAAAAGTGCCTCACTGCATCGGCTCCAACTTTCTTTGATATATTATCAAGAAAATAAACTCGTTGTAGAGTTCAACAAACTGTTTCTGTACGTCATGGAAATCAAAGACAAGTAGGGAGAGAGGCACGTAACATGTAGTTACAATGAGGGGCATTGAGTGTCGTGATAAAGATGTTTACCAAGGGCTGAGGAGCACCAGGACGGGGGAGTGCCTTTTCCTGTGGAGAAAGGGTCTGGTGAAGAGTACCAAGGAGCTGGACATCGAGTAGGAACTTGAATGAACTCTAGGAGCTGATTAGGTCTTCCCTGGTGACTAGTTGGTAAAGAATCGACTTGTAATGCAGAAGACCCAGGTTCGATCCCTGGGTTGGGAAGATCCCTTGGAGAAGGGAATGGCTACCCACTCCAGTATTCTTGCCTGGAGAATCCCAAGGACAGAGGAGTCTGGCAGGCTAGAGTCCATGGGGTTGCAAAGTGCCGGACGTGACTGAGCAGCTAACACACAAAGGCAGAGAAAAGATGGCAAGAAAAGAGGTATGGAAGGTAGATAGGTATGGCCAAGGCATAAGAGGCGGAAGTGGCAGGGTGTGAGACTGAGTGGGAGGGGTCTGTAGGATCCAGAGATGAGGCTGAAGGAGGGGATTGGAACTGGGTTATAAAGCACCTTGTGTGCCACACTGGAGATTTAGGTGTTCATGGATCCAGGTCCCAGGTCCCCTGCCCTCATCTGTTTGCAGGTAGGATGGAGGTAGAAGGGCTCAGCCTCACAAACCCCAGGGGAAGGTGCTGGGCAGGTCAGCTTGGGCAGGAGACAGGGGCTGGGTCCCTCTCACTTGCACTTTTACCAATCCCCTTCGGGGCTTCCCTGATAACTCAGTTGGTAAAGAATCCGCCTGCAATGCAGGAGACCCTGTTTCGATTCCTGGGTCTGGAAGATCCACTGGAGAAGGAATAGGCTAACCACTTCAATATTCTTGGGCTTCCCTGGTGGCTCAGCTGGTAAAGAATCCACCCACAATGCGGGAGACCTCGATTCAATCCCTGGGTTGGGAAGATCCCCTGGAAAAGGGAAAGTCTACCAACTCCAGTATTCTGGCCGGGAGAATTCCAAAGACTATATAGTCCACGGGGTCCCAAAGAGTTGGACACAACTGAGCAACTTTCACTTTAACTTTTCGGGGTTTCTCTGGAAAGTTCTTGTGTTTCTGTTACCAAGTGTCTGTCTTCAGCCAAGTTGCTTATGAATATTGAAACACACACACACAGCAAAGGGAAACAACTAGTTCCCTGTTTTTTTTTCCAAGAGTTATTTTTTTAAATTTCTTATTTATTTTAATTGGAGGATAATTACTTTACAATATTGTGATGGCCTCTGCCATACATCAACATCCAAGAGTTTTAATATGGGAACTAAGGACTATAGAAAAATATAATTCAACTTAGGAGACAAGTAAAAATCAATAGAAAGGGAGCAGGTAGTAAACAGGCAAAAAAGCAAGGAAGCAAAATCGAATCTCTTCAGAGGCGTGTGTTAACTTCTGGCCTCTCAGAAGATTTCCTACTCCTCTCTGACTTGGGGATGATGAAAGCAGAGAGCAGAAAGCTGGCTCTATCACTAGTTACTTGCATTTTTCTTGGACAAATTTTGACCATCTGGGTTCTGTCAAGGTGACAAATGTTTCAGCAGCTGGAAAAGCCCTGAGTCAATAAGTTACCAGAAGGGAGAGCAGAGCTGAGCCTCCTTCTTCTCAGCCCCTTCCCCTAACTGGTGCCCCTCTCCCTCCAGCCACTCACAACCCAGCCAGTCTGGAAGGAGCTGGAAGTCAAGGAAACAGCTGGACCTGATCAGCTGCAGTGGCCCCAGACCAGCTGATCCTCACCCTCTGAGCTGTTGAACCCATTTAGGCAGCAGCGGGTGGAGGTGAGGTGGAGAAGGCCTCACACTGGGACAAGGCTTGCTGGGTGCAGAAATGAGGCAGGGTCCTGGCCACGCCAGCTCCCTTGTCATGGCCTCTAGTGTCTATGGCTAGAAACAGAACTCTGGAGGTGACTCTGTCCCTCAGTCCTGGCTTCCCTGAGGGACGGAGTGTGGTGATGGTCTGTGGAAGGGGACAGTGGAAGGGCATCAGGTTGCCACCTCTCATGGGGGCTGGTCAGAGGGGGTAAGAAGCCAAGGACCAGGACTTTCCTCTGGTACTGCCAAGCTTTCCTCTGAAATCAGCTTTATTCCTAGAATGTTTAGAAGGAGATAATGTCCAGACAGGAGGAAGATAACAGGTCCTACCGGTGTGACCAGATGTCCCCCATGTCCCAGGCCTTGGGAGTGCAAAGATAAGTAGGACCCGTCTCTCCAGGAGTGCTGTATACTTTTTGTTGTTGTTGTGTAGCTGCTCAGTCATGTCTGACTCTTTTGAGACCCCATGGACTGTCGCCTGCCAGGCTCCTCTGCCCACGGGATTTCCCAGGCAAGAATACTGGTGTGGGTTGCCATTTCCTTCTCTAGGGGATCTTCCCCACCCAGGAATTGAATGCATCTCCTGCATTGGCAGGTGAGTTCTTTACCACTGAGCCACCAGGGAAGTGCTTCTGTGTGCTCTATCAGCACTTTATCTGTTCCCCTCCCTGGGGCCCCTGGGAGCCATGGGGAACTACCTCTGTCACTGGCACCAGAGGCTGAGGCTGCTCAAACCCCAGCATCCCGACATTCAGCATATATACCTGTGCTCCCTCCTGGACAACCAGAACCTGAGTATCTTTCACTTCACTAGACCCAGGAACAGGGCTCAAGTGGCAGATCCCATCTCTGCCATGTGCCCTTGGTTATCCATGCCTGATGAACCCACGAGCACACCCTAAGCTACAGCTCTACATATGTGGGCATTTTATGATATGGGATATGGTCCTCACGAGATCACAAACTAGACGCAGAGTTTTTGAAGTTCAAATTTGGTTTTTAAACCTGTGAATTTATTTACCTGGCTACTGTCCAAACAATAACCTTCTTGATTTTTCTCTGCTCTTCCTGCTTCTCCCTCTCCCTCCCCACTAGCAGATGATGTCACTTCAAGGTCCCCTTCTTTTATCCTCCACAAAGATCCAATATTTGGCATAGGTTAGTCTCATGCATAGGCAAGGAAATATCATAAGAATATCCTGCGGCCAATGTTTATTACTGGATGACCTTGGGCAAAGTAATTCAAGTCACCGGTTTCATCATCTGTAAACTAGAGGTAATAATAGTACCTGCCTCTTAGGTGAGCAAGGAGTAAATGTGACAATGAAAGTAGAGGTAGTGCCCGGCACATAGTAAATGCTCAATAAAATATTGACTGAGCTGAGGCTGGTGAGATTTCTCTGACCTCAAATATTTCCAACCCCAGTCAGCATCAGCAAAGCCCATTAGAAGATATCTACTTGGAGTTACTAAGAAACCAGTATTTATTAAATTAAAACACTTTAGCAATCCTTCTTAGTTTGGTTTATCAACAAAACTAAATGCTATGTGAGAAGAGCTCAGAAGGACTCAGTTTCCTCACATGTAGAATGGGGTCTCACAGGGCTGTCTCAGGGGCAAAAGAGGAAGTGAATGCAAAAGGTCACAGACTGAGCATCTCTGCAGGTGGCTGCTGTTTCTCCTCTTCTGGGAGGGTGAATGCCTACTCTCTCATCCTTCCTGACTTCCCCCTTCACTCCCCACACAGGACTCCAGCAGAGAAGATGGGAAGATCTGACACTCAGAAGCTATGTCGAGGGTGTGTGGGGACAAGACTTGTTGCTTTTTTTCCACCATCTGAGTCACCATCACTACCAGTCAGGCCCTGAACAGGCCAGTACCCCCACTCAGTAAAGTGCCCCCATTTGGAATCCCTGACCTCTCAGATTTGCCTGATCCTCTCCCTCTCTCTCTGAAATGTCTGCTTACACCTTGTTGCCTTGCTCTTGACCTACCCAGGCTCCTCATGTATCCTTTACTGCACTCTCCTTGCTTCTCTCTGTCAAGCTCAGAATGGTGACATGGATCCCTGAGCACTGGTCCGGATAACAAGAGGCCTGTGTTCTTGCCCTGATGCTCATCTCTCCCCATCCTACTTTGCCTCATGGACACCCAGTCTCTGCCTGGCACCTTGGTGGATGCTGGGGACAAATTGTGTCATGGACAGACATGGTATCTGTTCCCACATAGTTCAATCTCCTTGTACAAGCTGTGGGAACTTGGGTGAGTCCTTGGCCTTACCTCTTTCCTTCCTCCCATGCCTTTCTCTGATACCCAGACATTCTCTATCCTGTGATTTCTTATGGTTGAGCAGCTGGCTGAAGCCCAAATGCCGCAGACTAGAGACTGAAATTTTAGTTGCAGCTCAAGGACAATCAGACTCAGCATCCATTTGTCCTGTAACAATAAAATACCACTCCTCCAAGACAAATTGATTCATGTTCTCTGTTTAAAGCATAACCCAAAGCAAACCCCAAACATTAGTCTAAGAGCCATGCAGTTGTCTTAATTTGCCCAATTGGCCAAATACCCAAACATCCTCCTTCTCTGGAAACCAGCACTGCAGTGGAGTCCAACCAATCCCTGCCCCACCCAAGGCAGGGTCTCTCGCAGGGCAGTGTCCTCAGCAGGACACATCGCTTAATTTCATCTTGGAGGAGTGAGGCTGTTTTCTGAAATCTGTGTTCTGAAATCAAGGGCAGCCTTCCTCAACAGAAAGTCAGAGCTTGCCTTCCATGTGTGTCTCCTATGGGTCAGGACAGCCCACAGAAGGGCCATCAGGAATGGCATAGCTGCAGAAAGGGGGCTTTTAGATTTATCCTGAACCTGTGTTTGCATAGTAAGCACTCTGCTTTTATTTGCATTGTATGTTATAAATCATTAAAAAATAGCAAAATTTTATAAAAAATCTGTATGGTGCTTCCCTGGTGGCCCAGATGGTAAAGAGTCTGCCTGCAATGCAGGAGAACCGGGTTCGATCCCTGGTTGGGGAAGATCCCCTGGAGAGGGGAATGGCTACCCACTTGAGTATTCTTGCCTGGAGAATTCCATGGACAGAGGAGCCTGGCAGGCTACAGTCCATGGGGTCACATAGAGTTGGACACGACAAAGTGACTAACACACACACACAAAGATGTATGTCCTCACACTTTATATGAGAATGAAGAATCAAGATGTTCACATGAAAAATTATTACCTAACGTTTTGATGGTGACTTGGCAGGGGATGGTGGGGTTGGAGGTTTAGCTGGTGATTCTCAAGACCACCATCCCAGATGAGCCCCCCTGAAGGCAGCACTGGGGAGACCCTGGATGTGCTGGGTCCAAAGGGATGTTCCAAGAGCCTGAGGAGGGAGGGCTGTCTTGTGCAAGCCCATTATCCCTCTGAGCTTCAATTTCCCCATCTGTAAAGCTGAGATCAAAGTTTCCACCCACTTATGACTCTTGAGAATCAAATAAAATAAAATAACAGATGCAAAAACCTTTTGTGAGAAGCTAAGATCTGTGTAAAAGGAGGATCACATCATTGTTGTTTTAATTGCAATTATATTACCTACAGGGACATTGGTTGAAGCCCTGGAAACACTGAGGAGCAGGTTCTCCCAAGTTGGCATCTGAAGTTCCTCCTGCTACACCCCCAGCCCTGCCCCCCTGGCTGCTCCTGAGGGTGGACTCAGCACACACTGACTTAGTTCATGACCTCAGATGTCCCTTGGAATCCACAGTGCCAAAGCCAGTTTGTTCTGACGCGTCTTTCAGCATGAATGTGAGTTTGCAGGTGTCCATGAATTAGGTGACAAAGGGGCTGGGCAGGACCAGGTTTGTTTATTATAATTCCTAGCTATGACTCACCCAGAGTTCAACTCTCATAAGGATCAAGCCTGGGAACCCTCACTTCAGAAATCTTCACCTCTTGTTGTCCCAAGGGCATCTGCTGGGACAGCCACAGACATGCCCTCACACAAGGCAACGTGAAATGCGTGGGTCTGGCCCTCAGTCTGGGTCTCAGTGTACTTACTCAAAAGGGTTCAGGGGCTGGATGCCACCCTGCACCCTTTCATTCTACAAATGCGAATCAGACAATGCCCAGGCAGAGAGGTGACTGGACCTGGAGCAGAGGTAAGTTTGTGGTTGTGAGAATCTGAACTGCCAGACTATGCTGGGTTGAATAGTGCCCATGCCCCAAATAATTCATGTCCACTCAGTACCTGCAAACATGACCTTATTTGAAAATTGGGTCTTTGCAGATATTTTTAATTAGGCTGAGGTCATACTGAATTAGACTGGAGCCTAAATCCCATGGTGTCCTTTTAGAAGGCCATGTGGAGACAGACACCCAGGGAAGACCGCCAGTGATGGTGGAGAGGGTGGGGGGCTGGATGATGCGGCTGCAAGCCAAGGATGCGCCAAGACTGATGCCACCACCCAAGCTGGAAGAGACAGGAAGGAGGCTTCCCTCAAGCTGCAGTCTCCAAAAGTTTTAGCACAAGGGACCAGTTTTGTGAAAGACAATTTTTCCATAGACAGGAAGGGGGGATAATTCAGGCAGTAATGTGAGTGCTGGGGAGCAATGGAAAGGGCAGATGAAGCTTTGCTTCTCTCTCACCTGCTGCTCATCTCCTGCTGTGTGGCCCAGTTCCAAACAGGCTGCAGACCAGGAGTTGGGGACCCCTGCCCTAGAGGCTTCAGGAGAGAATAGGCCTGCTATTCCCCATTCAGACTGCTGGCTTCCAGAACAGGGGTGGGTGGGTGGGGTGGGGTGGGGAGGAGAATACACTGGTTGTTTTAAGCCACCCAATTTGCGTCGCTTTGTCACATCAGAACACAGAGGAAGCGAACACAGAAGCCGAGGCCCTCTCTGCTGTTTCCTGTAGAAGCAAAACCTCAGGGCTCAGGGCTGAGCTGAGCAGTTTCCCATGCATCATCTCACTCAATCTTCATCCCAAACACGTCACGAATGCATTGCTGTTCTCATAGCAACTCTATGAAGGGGGGCACTTTTCTTTCTTTTTCATTGTAGTTTTGAGTAATAATATAATCACATCACACAAGATCATAAAGGCAACTAAAAGGTATGATCCACGGTGGAAAATCTTCCAGCTCACCCCACTCTAGTTCTCCGTTCTGGGAGTAGCCATTGTTACCAGGTTCTTCCAGAGCTATTACACAGTAAACCTGCAGATCAGCTAAAATGTCCTCTCTCCCACACACATCTTTCTAAAACACCAATGACAATATACTATACAGAGGCTTGCATGTCTCACTCTTCATTTATCAGTACAGCTTGATGCTTCCATTCTTATCTGGACAATACTGGACCAGATGAGCATCCCACCTTCTTGAAATGGCTCCTCTCTCCCCTGGTCTTCCTTGGCAGAGTCCTTTGCTGGCCCCTCTGTCTTCCTTACTCTAAGTTGCAGTGATCTTCTAGCCATTGTGGAGCTCACTCCTCACCCCTCCCCTCCCAGCTCTCCCTGAGCTACCTTTCTCCTAAAGTGTTCTAAGCATAAATGTTACAGACTGAATGTTTGTGTTCCCTCAAATTCCTTTATTGAAATCCTAACCCCCAGTTTGGTGGTATGAGACAGCTGGGCCTTTGGGAGGTGCTTAGATCATGGCATCTGGTCCCATCACTTCATGGCAAATAGATTGGGAAACAGTGGAAACAGTGACAAACTTTACTTTTGGGGGCTCCAAAATCACTGCAGATGGTGACTGTAGCCATGAAATTAAAAGATGCTTGCTCCTTGGAAGAAAAGTTATGACCAACCTAGACAGCATATTAAAAAGCAGAGATATTACTTTGCCAACAAAGGTCTGTCTAGTCAAAGTTATGGTTTTTCCAGTAGTCATGTATGGATGTGAGAATTGGACTATAAAGAGAGCTGAGCACTGAAGAATTGATGCTTTTGAACTGTGGTGTTGGAGAAGACTCTTGAGAGTCCCTTGGACTGCAAGGTGATCCAACCAGTCCATCCTAAAGGAAATCGGTCCTGAATATTCATTGGAAGGACTGATGCTGAATCTGAAACTCCAGTACTTTGGCCACCTGATGTGAAGAACTGACTCATTTGAAAAGACCCTGATGCTGGGAAAGATTAAAGGCAGGAGGAGAGGGGAGACAACAGAGGATGAGATGGTTGGATGGCATCACCAACTCAATGGATATGAGTTTGAGTAAACTCCGGGAGTTGGTGATGGACAGGGGGCCTGGCTTGCTGCAGTCCATTGGGTCACAAAGAGTCGGACACGACTGAGCAACTGAACTGAACTAGATCATGAGAGTGGCACCTTCGTGAATGAGATTAGTGACCTTATAAAAGGGACCCCAGAGAGACTTCTTGCCCTTTTCACCATGTGAGGACACAGTGAGAAGACAGCTGTCTATGATCTAGGAAGTGGGTCCTCACTAGACGCCTACTCCACTGGTGCCTTGATCTTGGACTTCTGGACTCCAGAAGGGTGAAAAATAAGTGTTGTATAAGCCACCCAGCCTATGGTATTCTTGTTATTCCATCCCAATGGTCTAAGGTGGTAAGTAAGCTCACACTTACTTGTAAGTCACTGGCTCCCATATTTGATCTCCAAATGGGATTTGTGCTGAGTCTAGTCTGCCATAGCCATTTCATCTTCATTTGGCTCTCTCACCGATATCTCACAACTTACATAGTCAGAAATCTTGATACCCAAGATTGTTCTCTCCATCAGTCTTCCCCCACATCAGCAAGTGGCACCCACTTCCACTCACTGGCTCAGGCAGACCACCCCATCATCTTAAAAAAAAATGATGCATGGTTACTGTACAATGTTGTGTAGGTTGCAAATGTACAATATAGTGATTCAAATTTTTTAAAGGTTATATTCCATTTATGGTTATTATAGAATGTTGACAATAGTTCCCGTGTTGTATGATCTATCCTTGTAGTTTGTTTTGTACCTACCCTACCCCCTTAGCCCCTTCCTTCCCTCTCCCCACTGGTGGCCACTGGTTTGTTTTCTGTGTGAGTCTGCTTCCTTTTTGTTATTGTTTTTGTTATTGTCATTATTCACTTGTTTCCCAATATCCTCTTTTGTCTTTAGCTGAAGATGGTATTTAAGGTGAGGGATTCAGCTATTTTGATGTACTGTTCAGTTTTTCTGAGTCTCTCCTATGTATCTGTTCATTCTAAGTCGCTTCAGTCATTTCTGACTCTGTGCGACCCTATGGACTGTAGCCTGCCAGGCTCCTTTGCCCATGGGATTCTCCAGTACTGGAGTGGGTTTCCATGCCCTCCTCCACTCTCCCATGTATATATGCTATTAAATTTTTGTTTGAATTTCTCCTTTAGAAAAAACAACAAACAAATATTCAGCTCCTTTTTTCTGGTTGAAAAAGATTCTGCCTTTGTTAAGCAATTTGACTATAAGAGGGGGCCACTGATGGTGAGGAGCAGGAACTAGGGAAGCTGAGTGGTCCTTGAGCTGCATCCATAGGAAGCGATGAACTGGCAGGGGGCTGATCACATTTCTCTGGGCCCAGCAGACAGGAAGTGCATTGTGTGCTAGGGAAGCGCATGTCCTTCCTTCCTTTCTTCACTGTGCTTATATGGAGAATTTTCATAAGCACATCCCTTCCCCATTAAGGGCCAAGAGGAGTGAGGGATGAGGACAGGGGAGAACAGCTGTTTCTATGCCTTCTTTGTTTCCTTAAAAAAAAAAGTATTTTGAAACATGAAATTCATACAGAAAATTGCACCTATGATAAATATGATATGTCTCCTGAACGAAATTATTATTCACTAAATAATCACTCCTCTCATTGACTTCCATGAGACGAGCCCATTTCCCCACTGATGCTGGGCTTGGCCACATGATGTACTTTGGCCAATGGAATGTGGGCAGCAAAGAACACTAGTTCCTAGCCTAGACCTTAGGAGACCTATGTATTTTCTTTCACCCCTCTTGGGATCCTGCCTTTCACTTTAAAAGAACATGCCTCAGAGAGTGGCCAGTTAATGGAAGAAGAGAGATGTGGGGAGAGCCCTGCCCTCATCCCACAGCTTAGAGCCAAGGCCAGCCCAGCACAACCCAGAACTCTGCCCACCACCAGCCAGTGCGAAGTACATGCTTACTGCCTGCGCTGGGTATGGGGGTGGTTTGGTATGGCATAGCCAGATGATTCGGTGAGTGCATACCCCAATACATTTTCACCACGTGAATACACCTTTGGGGAGAAGGCAATGGCAACCTGCTCCAGTGTTCTTGCCTGGAGAATCCCAGGGATGGGGGAGCCTGGTGGGCTGCTGTCTATGGGGTTGCACAGAGTCAGACACAACTGAAGCAACTTAGCAGCAGCAGCAGCAATGCACCTTTGCTGCCAGCACATGGATCAATAGACAGAATGTCACCACACCTGAGAAGTCCAATCTCCCTGGTACCCAATCCAGTTCCTACAGCCTTCTCCAGGTAACCATTAATCTGACTTCTAATAGCATAGAAGAATTTTGTCTCTTTTCTTTCTTTCAATAATGGAAACATACATAATATGTTCATTTGTTTCTGACTGTTATTTAATACATTTGTAGAATTGATCCTTAGATTGCTTTATGTGGTAGTAGTTCATTATTCCCATTGTTATGTCATGAATATACTATCATTTATTTTCCCATTCTATTGTTATGAGCATTTGGGTTGTTTTTTGCTTTCAGGTGTTATGAATATCATTGCTATAAATATTCTCATGCATGTCTTTTAGTGAACATATATACACATTTCTGTTGGATTTGTACTAGGAGTGAAGTTATACATACAGTATGTATATATTTATCTGTAGTAAATACTACCAAAGTGTTTTCCAACGTTCACGTACCAATTTCACAACTGGTAGCTTATGAGACTTCTGGTTGCTTCACATCCTTGCTGATACTAGGCATTTCCCATCTTTTAAAATTTGGTCTTTCTGTTGGGTGTGTTGTTAGCATGCATATTGGTTTTAATTTGAATTTTCCTGATAACTGACAACTTATGTCATTTTTCATAAGCTTGCTGGCCATTTGGATACTCTTTTTTGTGAATTGTCTATTCAAGTCTTTTGCCTATCTTCTGGATTTTCTCTCCTTTTCCTATCAATTTGCAAAAGTTCTTCATATATTCTGGATATTACTTCTATATGTATTACAAATATTTTCTTCCACCTTGTGGGTTGCCTTTTTACTTTCTCAATAGTGTCTTTTCATGAGTGGAAGTTCTTAATTTTAATCTGCAATTGACCCTTAAACAACATGAGTTTGAGCTATGTGGGTCCACTTATATACAGAGTTCTTTTCAATACTTACAGAGATAGTACTATGTTTACAATCCATGGTGGATTGAATCCTGGGAAGTGGAATCCAAGGGTGTGAAGCGCTGTCTGTGAGACTTCAGCATCTGCAGATTTTGGCATTTATGGCAGGTTCTGGAACCATCCCCCATGGATACTGAGGGATGACAGGTATCTAATTTATCAACTTTATTATTAATAGTTATGATTTTTTGCCCTGTATAAGGGCCTGTTACCCACTCTGAGGGCCTGAAGATATTCTCCTGGGTTTTCTTCTAAAAGCTTTATTGATCTATAACTCAACTGGGATTGATCTATGTGTGTGATGAGAGGTAGGGGTTAAAATACTTCTTTTTCTTATATGAAATCTGGTTGACCCAGACCATTTAATTGGAGGGGCCATTCTTTTCCCACTTCACTGAAGCATCTTTATTTATTTTTTTTTTAATTGGGAAATTGAAAAAAAAACATGGTTTACAGAACATGCTTTCAAGCTAGATAAACTAGAGTCACATGTTAATCACGTCCTGGCTGTGGATTTAGGGGGAGTTACTTCCTAAGTCTGAGTTTCAGTTGTCGCCCCTGTATTTGAGAATAATGAAGCTTTTCATCTCAGAGTCTCCCAAAAAGCATGATGATGGGAGCATGCATGAAAAGCACTTAGTATAGCACCTGGGAATGAAGGCTCAACAAATATCTGCTAATTACTATATTCTCACCCCACTTTCTTACTTGGAGAAGGCAATGGCACCCCACTCCAGTACTCTTGCCTGGAAAATCCCATGGACGGAGGGGCCTGGTGGGCTGCAGTCCAGGGGGTCGCTGAGCGCCTTCACTTTCACTTTTCACTTTCATGCATTGGAGAAGGAAATGGCAACCCTCTCCAGTGTTCTTGCCTGGAGAATCCCAGGGACGGGGGAGCCTGGTGGGCTGCCGTCTATGGGATCACACAGAGTCAGACACGACTGAAGCGACTTAGCAGCAATTACTATATTCTCACCCCACTTTCTTACTCTTTCACTGACGGTAGTATAGTGTACACTCTTTGTACACATTCTTTGTAATCTTACTTTGTAAAGTAACATATCTTAGAAATCAACCATAAGATCCCTTAAAAAATCACCCTCATTCTTTTCAATAGGTACCTAGTATTCCAGTGTATGATGTACTGTATTATCCAACACCAACACATGGAAGGATCTTCATGGTGTTTGTTATCAACCTTTCCCCCCACCTAAAATAACGTTGAGTAAATTAGCCTCTATATGGGTTATTTGGGACAGAGGGTGGAGGGGGCTTCCCCAGTGGTTCAGTGGTAAAAAATCTGCCTGCAATGCAGGAGATGCAAGAGATTGTGTTCAATTTGTGGGTCAGGAAGATTCCCTGGAGAAGGAAATGATAACCCACTCCAGTATTCTTGCCTAGAAAATCCCACGGAAGAGGAGCCTGGTGGGCTATAATTCATGGGGTTGCAAAAGAGTTGGATAGGACTGAGTAACTGAAAAACAACAACAACAATAATTACTATTATTATGACTACCACCATATTCCTGATGTTAGCCCAACTAAGTCAAATGGGATTTTTTTCAGATCTGGGAAACAAATTTGTTGTCTGTGCTTAGTTATTTCCATGTTTCTGTGAGACCCAATAAAGACCAGTTTCCACTCTGGGCTGACTTTGCATTCCTATATGCTCCCAGCATCAGGCAGCTCCTGCCCAAAGACTTACTATTTCCAGCCTTGCTTTCCTGGGTCCTCTATGAAATCAACAACCTCCTCACATTATTTACTACCATTTCCCTCCCCCTATTCACTACTGCTCTGCCTTTGAAGCTGTAGCCCCAGCTTCCCTAGTGAGCTGGCATCCCTGAACATACTTTTCTGGTTTGTTTGTGACACTCCACCAGCTGTTGGCCTGTCCAGCAGAGAACCAAAAGATGCTTTTTTTAGGACAACATCCTGTCTTTGTGAAATTGCTTTGTAGAGACACAGCTGTGAAAGAAGACTGCTTGGCCCAGGTCTCTGGCAGCAAAGTTTTAACTCAATGCAAAGCACAGATAAAATAAACATCAGACGTTTCACACATCAACTTGATTTGAGCTATGTGATCTTGCTGATTAAAAATGTCTTCTTGGCACTTCCCGTCAGCAAGTAGAGTTAAGGTTCTTGCTGAAGCTGGAGAGACTAGATTGCAAATAAGTTTCCTGGGCCTTGACTTTTGTCTATAGAAATATCAATGGTTTGTTTGTGTTTTAGGAAGCTGTGAATGTCATCGTTTTTGATTTTTGAGATTGGGCTAAATGTTTATCAGGGGAAATGTACTAAAATGGTCTGATCTTCCACAACCTGCACGGAAGACATTGCTCCATCCGGGGTGAACTCCTCCCTGGTGTATTGTTCGTTTATTTGGTCCACCCACAGATAGAAGCGTATTGCACCAGGTTGTTTGCTAGGGGTAGGGGGTAAAAGATAAATGTTCTAGCTTTCAAAAGCCCTTCACTTAGGCTGTAACACTTCATTCATAATATTTTATACTATAGGCAGCTATTTCCAGAACAAAACTTGGTGTTGTCTTTAAACAATTTTAACGTCATGCCTGTGTTTGTGCTCTGACTTACCAAGACATTTGCCTTGGCTTTGTGCCTCTGGGGCAGCCCTCCTCAGGTGACAATTGTGTACCACATCCCTGCTGAGAAGGGCTTCTCAGTTTGGCTTGATTGCTGATATTTTCCACTTTGCTTTCTACCAGGGAGCATCTATTTAGCCTGTACATTTATAAGCTAGATCAAGTATATATAAGTTGGTGCCAAAGTCTGCTTGGTCTAGTTACCTGAAATCTGAAATAAGATGTGAATAGCTTTTAGATTAACCTTGGAGATATTTAGAAAGCATATCTCTAGCATATCTCTATGGAGTGAGCATTTATTGGGAACTTTTCATCAGATGTCACACCCAGTACATTCTGCTCTCTTCATTTCAGGAAAAAAATATATATATGTATATATGCACATATATATGTATTTCAAGTTGTAAAGATTCTCATGTCATGGTTACATATCTGTGGCATTAAATCATTGGCTAATTCATGAATGTGTTTTCAAAAAATTTTTTTTGCCAAATCTGTTTCTTCATGTCACAAACTATCTTTTTGCAATTTCTCTATAGACCAGCAGTTTCCAACTTTTTCGAAAGAGCACCTATCAGTAAAAAGAAAAAAAATTGTCTTTTCCCAACACATTTTGTTTGTTTACCAATTATATATACAAAGAGAGTGTGAAATAAAGACACTTGAGTCTAAAGAAAGGTGCTAAATATGTTAAGGTAGGGTTTTGGCAGAATTCATTAACCCCCCACCCACCGCCCCAGCCTAGATAAGTCAGACATTTCAAAGAAGTTCACTGATGTCAGGAAATTCATAAATGTAGAGAGGTCTTTTACTTTCTCCTCTGCTCCCTGTGAAGGGAAAGGGAGGCACTTAACTTACTCCAAGCCAAGTAAGGGACTTTAAGAGGACTACTAACAAAATGAGTAGTGTTCCAAGAAAGGGGATCAGGGAACCCACCCTTTGGCCTGAGGCCTGCTATACTCCCGAGGTAACCATATTACAGGAAGGCACTGTGAGAGAAATTTCTAGAGAGAAACTAAAGAGCATGCCAAGATGCACGTACCGACTGGAGCCCACCACTCACCCAGGGATGTGTGAGGACAGGAGTCTGGCTGGAGCCACCTGTGGAACTGGATGAAGAGACTGAGGTGGAGCAACCTGCGCCAACTTGAGTCCCCACAGCCCACAGGCCAGAGGGATGGGCCAGTATGAGGTATGTGAGGGATATCTTCCCAGAGAGTGACCTGTGGAGCTGAGGGGATTCCAGTGCTAAAAAGCTGGAGATTTACGGAAGGGAGTTTTGTCAGAGGTCATTCAGAGAGCACGTTGCTAGGGGCAGGGACTGTGAGTGCAGTGTGTGGGTCTCCGTGTGGAGGGAGGGAGGGAGAAGGAAGGACATCTCCAAATACTCCTAACCATGTCCCACCAAACAGACAGGAGTTGGTCGGTGGCCACCTCGACAGAGAGCACCAGCAGCCAGATTAAAAGAACATAAACCATCATGCAAGGCCTTGCCACTTTTTCTCTGACTCTCCCATCCCCGGCCCCCAACCTGGAGGAGCTACCAGTAGGAGGGAACCTGTGGAAGAAAAGCGAGAGAACAGCCCCCTGCTGTTTCCTATTATAGGTTCTCAAGCTGCTAAGTCACTTCAGTCATGTCCGACTCCATGCGACCCCATAGACGGCAGCCCACCAGGCCCCGCCGTCCCTGGGATTCTCCGGGCAAGAACACTGGAGTGGGTTGCCATGTCCTTCTCCAATGCATGAAAGTGAAAAGTGAAAGTGAAGTCGCTCAGTCATGTCCGACTCTTCGCGACCCCATGGACTGCAGCCTACCAGGCTCCTCCGTCCATGGGATTTTCCAGGTAAGAATACTGGAGTGGGGTGCCATCACCATGAGTTAAACCTAAGAGAGGGGACAGAAGGATTATTTTATTGGATGTGAGTTTCAAGTTTTGCTTTAGACTGGCCTGAACTTTTTAATACCTGAACATAAAACTGAAAGTGACCAACAAGCTTAGATTTCTGTGTGAGATGCTATCAAGGAGGGGAAAGGAGATCGAAAGGGCATGTTTGAAGGCAGCCGTGGGAGAAAAATGAAGCTGTTTCCTGCTGGTCCCCATTGAGATTAGTCTACTCAATAAACTGACATCAGGAAACCTTGAATTTCTTTCTTTTTCTTCAGGTAAAAATAAATGCAAAAAGAAGTCCCAATCTTTGCCTGTTATGCCCCAGGACATCATCTCCCACAGCCCCTGGACTGAGCAGCTGTGTTAGAGGCCAGGGCCCCACACCAGCCGGAACCCAGCCAGGCCCTCTGGAGAGGAGCCGTGTACACAGCTCAGAGGGAAGCTCAGGAAATACATTTAGTCCACTTCTAAGACACTGAGACTGATCACCCATTCATCCATCCCTCCATCCGTTCCATTCACCCACTCGCTCATCTGCCTAATCCCAAGTGTCAGGCTCTGCACACGGCTTGGAGATTCATTGGTGAATAAAGCAGAAAAGACCTCTGCCCTTGAGAAGTTTACCATCTAATAATAGAAAACACAGTATAAACACATAAACATGTATTTACCAAATTGTGGTTCATGTTATGGTAGTGGCAGTAAACAAACAAATAACAATGACAACAACAAAATTCAGAGTACGGTAATAAAATATTGTGTGTGTCTGTGTGTTGGTGGGGGATAATCCACTGGCAAATCCCCACTTAACCACTCTAGCAGCTGAAAATACCCCCAAGAAAACCCAGAAATTATTATGCATTAAATCGGGCGTTTTCATCTTAGCAGAGTGTGTTCTTGGAAGGGAAGTGAGGGTGAAGAGAATGTGTGTGTGTTTGTGTGTATGTTTACCTAAAAGATAATTTTGTTCAACAAACATTTGCTAAGAATCTGTTTGAGTAAGGAAACATGGGAGACAGTGCTGTGGGGAGAGTTTCATTCGCTAAGTCTAGGCCAGGAGTCTCTGGGTATGTAGGAATGTCTGAGCCATTTCTAGCAGCAGAGCAGTGAACTTGCCTTTGGTCATCCAGCCCTGGCATATCTGGGCTAGGAACAGACTTGGTGAAGCAGGAAGAAATGCCACAAAGATGTTACCAGAATAATTTAGATTTCTTCTTGAGATGGACAACCACCTGACATGAAGCTTAGCTTTAGACCCGTCTCTTCTTGGCTCATTTCCTTTCCAACTCTTGGTCTAAGGTATGAATAACAATATTGCATCCCTCCTATGTGCCAGAAGACTTCCTAGATGATTTTATGCATGATGTCATTACAGCAAGCTGAGGGTATTAATGCCTTCAGTACAGGTGAGGACGCTGGGGCTCAGGCTGGTCAAGCCCCCTGCCCACACTCCATGCAGATCCAGGTTTCTGATGCATATCTGTCCCTGTGCAATCACACACTTTCTCCTCCACCCCACCGTGCCTCCAACCAGATCCTAGACTTTGAGTCTCTTGAGGCTGAAAACACAACTCATTCATTCCTGTAGCCTCCAAGTCCAGAACTGTGAGGAGTGCAACCGCTCACTCACCTATCCACCCCAAACCAGTATTTATTGAGCGCTAATTCAATGCCAGGACCTGTGTCCCAAGTTTTTAAATCTTTGAGGAATGAAAGAGGGAAGAGAGAGAAAAAAAGAGAGAAAGCAGATACACACCAGGGCTCAGGAAAGATGGCCGCAGAACCTCAGGCTGTGCAGGAGGAGAGGGTGTCAGGGGGGCTGGGCGGAGCCCCGGCTGGGATTCACCCCTTGGCTCTGGCACTAATCCACCACATGTCACTACCTCTCTGGGCTTCAGTTTTCATAGAATTTTCCAGTGCTCCTCAGGTACCTTTATGACAGGTAATTCTGAAAGCTTTGTAAACTGAGCAAACCATGTGGCCTGACCATTCCTTTCATTGCTGTGGCCTTTCCATGATTTGATCGAGTTCTTTTCAGGAGGAAGAAATTTTTTTCTGAAGAGGGATTCAGATGTGCAACCAGGGTTGAGAACTACCTGTTGACATGTTTTGTTTTGTTTTTCCCATTAACTGTAGAGGCTAGAAGCCAGGTATCCAAAGCTTCAAGCCTCCTAGCCAAGTATCTGACCCATAGGGAATCTGAGAAACAGGTTTTTATTGTTGCTATTGTTACTGAAGAAATAATTGTGGATGAAAATAAAAATGCAAATGGAAGTTTGGAAGGAGAAGGTGGAGAAGCAGCAACCCAGGTGGAACATTTCAACATCGAAGGATTACTGTGTTATCTTCATCTAGTCTCTGTGGACCTCTATTTCCCAACTGTAAAAGATGGAAAGTATATAAATCCTGGTAAACTGTCTCAATAAATAAATAGATAAACAAAAAGCCCTAATTGTAACATTTGCCAATTTCTCTGGTATACATATTCTCACTGCGGTCAGTTTTCACTTATGAACAATTTAATGATGGCACAGAAAATTCCTGGATATTTGACAATCACCCTCCCAAGCCTGTACCAACCAGCTCCAACAGAGCTCGAGTGGGGCTTGCACAAGTTAAACATCTATGACATGCCTGGGATGATGCCTGCCCCATAGAAAGCACTCAGTAAATAACAACTATTATCATGATCATTATGGTTATTAATACTGTTATTTTCTTTGCTCTTATTTTTCTAATAGAAATTTTTTTTGCTCTTCCAGGACTCAGAGTTGCTGAGGGGTAGTATTTTTTTTCAGTGTTTTAGGTAGAAACCTGGTATCTCCTAGCACCTATTCAGCATTCCCAGGTAGTTTGCTTACACTCCAGAGAGCATTTAACAGAAATGAAGAACATTTTATGAGAGTTCAGTTTTTGAAGCACTTTTGTGAATTTTTGTCCTCTTTTGGTACCCAGAACAACACAATGAGGCAGGGAGGGCTTCCCATTTTGCAGATGAAGAATGGAGGTTCAGAGAGAATGTGACTTACCTGAGTTATATAGCTATCAGTGATTGAGTCTGCTCTCAAAAAAAAAAAAAAACCCATCCCTTATTATAGCTGCCTCTTCATTTCTAGGAGGCGCTTGTGTGGGATACACAGTTTTCCTGGCCAGAGACCCAACTTAAACTGAGAGAGAGAAAGGGGAGGAAGAAGGAAGGTGGATGATCTCATCTACTCTAAACAGAAGCCCACAACACTCCCGAGAGGCAGGAGCCTAAGAGGAAGATGGTTAATTCAGCACAGATACCTTCAAGTGAGCGTTTTCGAAGAAGGACTCTCCAGAGGGAAAGATTACTAATTCATGATGAGGATAAAGTGGACCCATCTCTCACTTTTAATGTGAGCTTGAGTTACTGAGATAATTAAATTTGGCAGTAAGAGTATTAGCTGTGTAGTGCAAGAAGCCCTGTTGTCTGGAAGACACCAAGCACAGTTTAATGGGATGGGTATGCATGAGTGTGTATTAAGGACAGGCTGGGGAGGACTCCTGTGACATTATGGAGATTGGTGTCTGCTTAGTTGGGTAGTTTATAGGACTCCCCAGAAGCAGCTTCTGGGCTGAAAGCCTCTCCCTAATGAAGAGACAATTTCTGTGTCTCTTAAGGATGGAATATACTCCATTCTGTAGTCTGGGACAAGAAGTGATGGTGAGGAGAAGGAGGGTATGTGTGATGTTTTCATTCTGATGCATGCTCAGAGGGGGCTCACCAAGAGGGAAGAGGGCTTGGGGGTGATTCTCCTATGTTTTCTCCCCCAGTCCTCGGGTGACTTGGTGCTTGCAAGAGGACTTGGCAAGAAGTGGAGCCCCCTGTGGCTGTGAATAGAGCAAAGGGTCCACATGGAGAATGAGTGCCCTCTCCATCCTGCCAAAGTGACTTCTGGAGGGCTAGGCCCAGATTTCTATGTTTCAAGGTAAAAACTCCCCAAATGCATCAACATACATGAAGTGTGCGTGAACAACAGCAGGAGAGAGACTGTCCAGTTGGATGCCAATTTTTTTTTAACTTAGAGTTTTATTAATGTTATTAAATCAGTAATCACAAATGATTTGCTTCTAGACCTTTGTTATGTTGCCTCAAATTTCCCAGAAAAAAACCATGCCAGTGTTCAGGGAAAAAGTGGGTTACAGGAAGCCTTTAGGTCCCAAGAGACTTTGGAAGGAGCTGCTGGATTCCGGGGAGGTGGATGACCATGTTTCGTAGCTCCAGTGCTGTGGGTTCCAGACTCTAGGCCCAACATGTCTAGGTGATGCTCCTTGAGTACAAGTTTCCTGAGATGCTCCCTTTCAGTGTGAACATGTTTCACTTTGGCAACTTCCTCCTGGGTCTAGTGCCTAAAGGTGATGAAACTGGCATGGGTTGAGCAGGTCCTGAGTAACAGACTCGGTGCTGCTTGCTTCCTCTACATGATCTCATTATATCTCTGGAACCACCAATATGAGGTGCCCACCATTACCTGCTCTTTCCAGGAGAAGCAGAATGCCCACGGGGGGTGACCTGGGAGACAGCAGAAGATGGTAGATGGGACTCTTACCCTGCCTGCCTGGCTCCTCTGAGACCAGTGTTTCAGGCATCAGTGGCTTGGCTTGGACCAGCACAGGACTGGTCCTTCCTTGATCCAGGAAGAATGCTTCCCCTAATCCAGCACATGGGTAAATTAACTTTGGCATATCATATTTTTGGCCCAGAATGAGAAGAAGCCCATGTCAAAAGCAGCATGGTATAATGCAAGGAGCACCAGCTTTAGAAAGAGAAGGTCCTAGATTCAAATCCTACTTGTTGGTTGTACAATTTGGGGCAGCTTAACCTTTCTGAATCTCAGTTTTCTCATCTATAAAATGAGTATAGTAATAGCACAAACTTGTCTTCATGGAGTTGTGGAAAATAAAGGAGATAACAGATGTGACAGCATAAACATTAGCATCATCACATATTCTTCACACACCTGTGCTGAATGCCCAGCCTTTTAACAATATACTCTAACTTTGTTCAAATGGACGTCAGGCTTTTTCCAGTAGATTTCAGAGTACATCTTTACCATCTTTTTAAAAATAGGACTGCATTTGCATTTCTGTATGCCAGCTCCTTTCATAATTCCTCCAAAATCATCTCTAGTGCTTCAGTGAGCTTATTTAATCACAGAGTAATCTAAGGGTGCATTCCATTCTCACTCTTGGGAGCTACTAAAGGTTCTGAGAATGGTAGGGAAAGAAATATTTCACTTATCTTTTGGTCCTGTATTATTTAGTACCTGCCACGTATCACTTAGCACCTACTAAGTGAGGGACCATGGAAGATGCGGATGTGAAAGCCATCATCTCTGCCCCAGTGGAGTACTCATTTTAGAGAATAACTGGACAGCAAGGCAGAGATCATTACACACTAGGGAGGCACCTGGCAGAAGGAGAGACATCTTCAGTCTTGGACATCACAGAGGAAGACTAATTTGGACAGCTCACTTAACATTTCTGGAAAGTGAACAACTTTGTTAACCTTTGGACCAGGCTTTGAGGAGTGAATATGATTGAGGTAGCAGTCTGGGAGAGGCAATTAAGGGTTGATGGAGGAATATACAGGGCGTGACAAGGAGTCCTATCTGGTTGGAGCAGGGGAAAACAAGAGATAATCCAGGTGGGTGCCAGAGTGTAGAAGTCTCAAGCATCAGGCTCTGTTTAAGTTCAGTGAGGAGCCACTGGCCCAGGATTTTCAAAAGAGGCGTGACACGATACCCCTCCAGAGATGTTCTATCGATCAGACAGAGGGATTGGAGACAGGAGGGAGGAATGCTGATGCAAAAGCCATTGGCCAGGTGAGAGATGAGAAGGTGAGCCTTTGAGTGGGGGTAGTAGGCAGGAGGGCAGGAAAGGCTAAGGGAGCTGTCCAGGACAAGCACTTAAGCACAGAGCCCCAAGTTCCCATCCAGTGTCCACCAGTCCCTACATGTGGGGTCTTGCTTAGTCTCTCTGGGCCTCAGTTCCCATGGCTGGGAAGGAAAACCCTAGCAGCAGAAGATGATTTCTACATGTCCTTTCAATCCTGGCCTCCTGACCCTTTTTCAGACATTTTTGGCGCTGCTCTTCAAGCTTTCTGGTGAACAACCATCAGTGGACAGGGGAGGACCCCTGAGTTGTGCCCCAATCATTACTGACAGCTGGTGATATTTCTTTTGTCAAGCCTGGCAAAGACTCCCAATGAATTAAGTTAGTTCTGTCGGCTTTGATTTCACAACTCCTCCCAAATCGAAAGATTCTAAAAGCAAAAACAGATCAGTGGAGCAAAATAATAATGTCAAGAATACAAAAGAATGTTCTTTTTTGTTATAAAGGTGACATTTCAAGTGAGTGAAGAAAGGATAAGTTCACCCAGCAGACCTGGAGCCAAAGGCAGTTTAGGAAAAAAATAACATTTCACCCTACCTCATTTTTGGACCAATATTACTTCCAAATGGTTTCAAGAGTAAAATAAAACATTACTGGAAGTTAACACTGAAATTGTTAAATCATCTTGAGATAGGGCAAGTTTCTCTTAGCCTGACACCAAGGCAGTTACAATAAAAGAAAAGATTAATAGATTTGGCTGTATAAATCTTTTAAAAACTCTGCATCCCAAAGATACCAAAGCCATTCCATAGCATTGCATCAGCCCTTCTGTGAAGGTATGAAAGCCATTTCTGATTATCTCAGTGTGACCTGGCAGAACTCATTACTGAAGAAAGTGAAGAAAACTAGCTTCAGGGGAAACTTCAGAAGGGGAAGACACAGCACCACAGGCTGGAAGGTGGGCTCTCAGGGAGGGGGCACAGGGATCAGATGCCAAGAGGATACTGGGTTCCCACTCCTAGGCAGGCCCTCCTACCCCACCACCCATCTGCCCTGCTGGTCTCCCCTGCACCCTTCCCCCACCTCCCTAGAGGAGGTAAACAAAGCCCATGCCAACCTGGCTTTGCCCTTTCTAGGTCTCAGACATCGTGGCTGTCTGTGTGGCGGGAATAAAGAGGTTCACCTCCCTCTAGACAGTAGCCTTGGGACTCCCCTGAGAGTCGCAGGAGCTTGTCTTTCCTGTTCTGTCTTTACCACCTGGGCATCACAAAGGAGGGGTTTGGTGTTGCATTGCCTCCACGGCCCGTGGCTGCATGCCAGGCCTCGGTGCCCACAAGAAACATGATTCCACCTGCTCTAGTGAACAAATGGGCCACGTGCTTCACAGACTCACTGATAAGTGGCTGGAAGCCTCCAAGGATTGATCACTGCTTGTTAGAGCCAGCAGATTCCTCCTCTGCTCACTCTCCTGGAGTTGGCAGGGGGTGGGGGAGATGGGGTGCTGAGAAGGAGCCCCAGCACTCCCTGCAGAAAGCTAACTCCCTTTCTGTCCCCTCTCCATCCATGACTGCTGGCCTCCAGTGAGCCATGCCTTGGAAGGGTTTGCCTGGACTGCATGCCCTCAGCAGCAAATTCATATATCATAATGGGTCCCAGCCCAAGACGGAGACTTTTAGAACTGATAGGAGATAAGGGGATTAACATGGCTTCTGGGAAAAGAGTTCAAGTTGTATCCACAGGTGCAATTTACAAATGCTTGGGTCTCCTGGCAAACTGGGGAGCAGAGGCCCAAGCTAAGATTAAGGGCAGAGGGAGCTAAGGAGCTCCATGGGAGAGCACTTATCCTAAGGGAAGAACTTCAGTGATCAGCAAAGCCTGAGTGTTGGAAGAAGCTGTCTCTGACTTCACCTGGAAATTTCTTTGTAATCCCCCACCTGCCATGCCCTCCACGTCACAGCAAGACAGAATGACTCATAATTTTCCAAACATGTTGTGCCCTTTTATGTCCCCAGAGGAGTCTTGTCTTTCTGGAACATCCTCTTCACCTCCTTTTTCTCTTGGCTAAGTCCCAGTGGTTTCTCGAGAAGCTTCCTTGAAGCCCCTGGCCCAGGTTAAACAGCCCTCCTTTTTGTTCCGAAGCATTGCAAGTGTGGAACTCAGTCACTGTTTATTACAGTGTATTATGATCCCCTGTTTAGTTGTTTACACTAGGCTGTCATCTCTTTAACATGATTTAGTGCCCAGTCCACAGCCTAACAGATGCATTGGTGCTTATTAAGGTGTACAATAAAAGGAGTCAAAAGAATTCTCAAAATATGTTCACTTCTGCCCTCTACCTTTCAGCAAAATGGGAAAGTGAAGTAGTTGGTTTGTATGGACACTAAGAAAATAAATCTTTGTCTTATGTGGCACTTAACTTGCCTATAGGTTAATAAAATCTCTTTGAAAAGTATTGAGCGATTGCCAAATGATCAGCACTGTAGGACAAACACAGAGTAAATCATAATCGGTTCTGTTCAGGCAAATGCTCCTCCATCTCCTTTGCCTCCACCTCCTTACTGGTGAAGAATCCCTTCTTTCTCCCAGAGCTGTTGTCACCTGGGCTTGTACTAAGAAGTACACCACCACACTTGAAGCATTTGGAGGGCAAGAATCTTGCTTTGTAATTCCTCTAGGATACACCTTGCCTGGGGCAGGTGTTCAGAAATGTTGTCCAATTCTGAATTGTGATGAACGAAGGATATGGAGACACATTCTGAAATGCTTTCTTTGGGTCCCTAAATTAAAACTTTCACATCTGATGAAGATGTTCTAAATCCTTTCTAGAATAAGGAAAGCTAAAAATAAATGAATGCAGGGAAGTGAAAATATACCTAGAAATAAATATGTGAGGAAATGAAAAAAAAGTATTTAGTAAAACCCACTCTCTCTCACTGTTCATTTACTTGCTAATCCATCCTTCCATCCAACCAACCAACCACCCTCCGTTTAACAAATATAGATGTGCCTGGAGCTATGCCAGGAGCTGGGCTCAGAGTGATAAGTAAGACAAAGCTTTACAACTGTTCATGGACTTACATTTTAACAGGGAAGCAGACATTTAATAATTGCAAGTGTCACCAGAAGAATGATAAAGGTGGTGTGGAAGTGTCCCCGTGATGGGGGGAGGGGGGAAGTGACATTCATTTGTCTGTTTACTCACTCCCTGGCTCATTCCCAGGTCCAGAGCCTGGACCTCTAGAAGCATCACTGAATGATAGCTGATTGAAAGAATGAGGGCTGCTGCCTGTACACAATTAGCAAAGAAAGGTTTATCTGGAAATTTTACCTGGGAGCCCCAAATTAAAATGCTAGAGTCTTTTAAAAGGTTCTGCTTTCTTCAGATCTTTGCTTTAGAAGAAGCACAAGCATCTGTAATGTTAGAGTTGGGATTGACAGTCTTGTCATCGCTACTAAAGAGAACCGTGAGATGAAGGAGCACTTGTTCTATAAAACAGTCCCCAGTGCTTTAGCCAAAGGAATTTTAACTCTCAATGATAAAGAAATGACATTTCCATTACCTGGCCCCTCTCAGGGAGAAACAAGAAAAAAAAAAAAAGCAAATCATGGTGCCATAATTTCAACAGTAAATAGGATCAAGCCTGAAATGAAAATGCATCACTTCTCATTTTTCACTGCCTTCTTGTTGTTGTTTAGTCTCTAAGTCGTGTCCAACTCTTTGGGACCCCATGGACTGCATTACGCCAGGCTTCCCTGTCTTTCACCATCTCCCTGAGTTTGCTCAAACTCGTGTCCATTGAGTCAATGATGCCATCCGACCATTTCATCCTCTGTCACCCCCTTCAATTAGAAGCCCTGCCCAGAGTAGTCGCTCCTGCCAGTGAAGTCCCAGTGAGTCCAGCCAGAGATGGGGGCCCTAAGAATATCTGCCTGTTGGGTGTCAAAAAAAGCTTTGCATTTTCTAGCTAAACATGAGATGGGGGAAAAACAGCACAAGCAGGCTTGGGGATGTCACTGTGACCTTGTCTGGGGCCCATTCTACTGCCAAGATGAGTCACCTGAAGGGCAGAGTCTCGATCACTTGTGAGCTGGATGTTACATTACTCGACATATCTTGAATTCTGTAGGAGGTGTGAAGAGCTGTCACTCTCCATTCTACTTGAGTCTGGATCTGTAGAAGCATCAGGTTTCCCAGGTGGCTTAGTAGTAAAGAACCCACCTGCCAAAGTAAGAGACTCAAGAGATGTGGGTTTGATCCCTGGGTTGGGTCGAGAAGATCCCCTGGAGAAGGAAATGGCAACACATTCCATATTCTTGCTTGGGAAATCCCATGGACAAAGGAGCCTGATGGGCTACAGTCCATGGGGTCGCAAAGAGTAGGACACAACTGAGTAACCGAACACACACTCACACACACACACACACACACACACACACACACACACACACTGCAGAAGCATCAGTGGGTCCAGAAAGCTGAGTTTGGTTCTATGCACTTCTGCTTTCCAGCTTAAGAACTGAAAGGGGGTCCATGTACTGAAGAAAGGATCTAGGACTTGGGTTGGGAGACCTGTTTCTAGTCCCAGATCGGCCACCAAACTCCTTTATGTGACATTGGACAAGTCACTTCCTCCCTCTGACTACACTTTCCCATCCATAAAATGAGAGTTGGTCTAGTCCAGAAGCTCTAACTTTTGGGTTCCTAATCTACCAGAAGTTCTCTAATATAGCGTATGTCTGTAATTTTGAAAGGCTTTATGGAGATTTACTTTTCCCATAAAAGGGCTGATTTGACTAAAGAACCAAATTCCATTGCTTTTGAATAACATTGTATAGATTACATGTATTTTGATTCCTGTGATAATTAGAGACCCCTAACAGCAGTCCCAGGGACGGGGGAGCCTGGTGGGCTGCGGTCTATGGCGTCGCACAGAGTCAGACAAGACTGAGGTCACTTAGCAGCAGCAGCTACAGCAGTCACATATTTCTTTAATAAATATTAGGGAAATATATTTATGTTAACACAATATATTTTATTTAGTTTACTTAATATATAAAATCTTTCTATTTTTATTTTTATTTAAGTCTAACTGATTTATAACATTGTGCTAGTTTTAGGTGTATAACTTCAGATTCTTTCAAATATAGGTTGTGACAAGATATTGAATATAGTTCCCTGTTTTATACAGTAAATCTTTCTTATTTATCTGTGTATTTATTAATGCCATATTTTAAATTACTTTTTATAGGAGTATAGTTGCTTTACATTTTTCTGTTAGTTTCTATGTACAACAAAATGATTCAGCCATATACATACATATATCCCCTCCCTTTTGGCCTTTCTTCCCATTCAGGTCACCATTCCCTGTGCTATATAGTATGTTCTCATTAGTTATCTGTTTTATGCATAGTATCAATAGTGTATATGCGTCAATATTACCCCAGAAAAGAATGCCATAATCTTATTTTATCCCTCCTCCTCCTTTTCCCTTTTTGGCAACTACAAGTTTGTTTTTTTATGTCTGTAAGTCTGTTTCTATTTTGTAAATAAGTTGATTTGTATTATTTTTAGATTCCACACATAAGTAATATCATATAATATTTATCTTTCTCTACCTAACTTTCTTAAATATGATAATATCTAGGCCTATCCAGTGCTGGTGCAAATGGCAGTGCTTCATTTTTAATGGCTGAGTAATATTCCACTGAATATATATACCACATCTTCTTTACCCATTCCTCTGTCGATAGGCATTTAGATCGCTTCCATGTCTTGGTTACTGTAACTAGTGCCAACGTGAACATAGATGTGCATGTATCTTTGCAAATCAGAGTTTTCATCTTTTCCAGATATATGCCAAGGAGTGGGATTGCTAGACCATACTATAGTTCTATTTTTAGTTTTTTTTTAAAGAACCTTCATACTGTCTTCCTTAGTGACTGCACCAATTTAAATCCCCACTGACAGTGCAGGAGGGTTCCCTTTCCTCCACCCTCTCCAGTGTTTATTATTTACGGACATTTTGATAATGGCCATTCTGACAGGCGTGAGGTGATAACCTCACTATAGTTTACAAAGTTTTTCTAAATATGAAGCAAGGATGAAGAATACCTTTTGAAAATGTATTTGGTACCAAAGCACTCAGGCTGTGAAACCCAGAACCTCTCAGCTCTGAGATTCTAAGATGGGCTAAGGATCCCAGCTTCCTCCCACTTCCTCCTACTTCCTCCTCCTCAGTAAACAGTGCTATCTGCCTCAAGGATCAGGCTGCCCGGTCACTTCACTCACTTCAGAAAAAATCAGGGGCTCACCTGTGTGCTCAGAAAAGGGCATGCATGAGATTCTGATCCTTGTTTGCCCAGAGAATCTCTCAAAAAACACTGGAAATTCACTTTTATCATGATTGCCTTCATTTCCTATTCTACAAAATAATGTGCATTTCTATCTATCCTAGAGAAAACTTCTAACTAGTGGATACAGTATGAGGAGAAGAAGGTTGTTATTGTCCAGTTGCTAAGTCATGTCTGACTTTTTGTGACCCCATGGACTGCAGCACACCAGGTTTCCCTGTCCTTCATTATCTCCCGGAGTTTGCTCAAACTCATGTCCATTGAGTCTTTGATGCTATCCAGTCATCTTATCCTTTGTCAGAGAGGCAGGTAGTGAAACCAGAATTGCAATTACAATTGTAAATTTAATTCCAATAACAAAAGTGGACCCACTAGGTGCACATGTGTGCACACACACACATATGCACATAAACACACACATACAATCATAATCTCCTACATGTATCCCTGACCCCCCTAACCCTCTCTTTATGTCCTTTCTCTCTGGTTTGAGTAAAAGTGGCCATCAAGGGGTATCAGGAGAAGAATCAGCTGGATTTAGAGCCTGAGACCTGGGAAAGTCTTTGAGCATCATCTCACCCACCACACCTTCTTCCAGGTGACACCAGAGAGAGCCTGGCTTCAGTGTGGGTACAGATGCTCTGATTTCTAGTTACTCAAGTGGGGACATCTAGGAGATGTAGAGGACTTGGAAGGGGGAGAAGGATGCTCTGAGACATTCTACCCAAATTCTCACTCACAGAGCTAGAAATGACCCTTTGAGCCAGGATGAGAACCCAGGGATGAACGAGACAGATAAATTTAGGCCATTAAAATCAGAAATTCATCTCTTGGTGTGACATTTATAGGAGCTGTGCATAAAAAGTAGCTCAGCTACCATTGTCATCATAGCCATCATCACCATTACACTGAGAGAGAAGCATCTACTCAGTGCCCTGTAATGTTCAAAACCAGTCTTCACATCCATTATCTTTCTTAAGCTCATAATCACCCTGTGAAGTGGGCACAGTGGGGATTATTTCCTGCTCCTTCTCCCTTTTAAGGGTGAGAAAACTGCAACTCCCAGAGGAGGAGTGACTTGTTCAGGGCTTCCCAACCGGTAGTAGCAGAGACAGGGCTAGAACCCGGGCCTCCTGACTCCAGTCCAGAGTTCATCCCCTACAAGCTGCTACCTTCCCAAAAGCATCTTGGGAAATGGTGGGAGCTGGGAGGGAGCCCTCTGGGGTGGGCCAGGCCCTAGTTCATGCTGAGGACAGAGAAACAGAGTCCCTGGGCCCTGAGGGAGTCCTGCAAACCTCCTGGCTCCTTTGGGGTCGCTGGGGGCCCTCATTGCTCCAAGGGAAGCAAGTGATTTTCTGGTTGGCTTACTTTTTTGATTGCAGTTGAGTCAAATTTTCAAATTGAGTTTGTCAGAAAAATTGATGCAGATTAAAAATGAGCCTTCTGCTCTCCATGGCTGGTTGGAATTGAGAGGCCCGGGGGAAGTGGTGAGGAGGGGTCCCTGCCAGTGAGATCCAGCCCTCGTCCTCTGGCTCCCGAGGCTCTTGTTCTGTAATCCAAGGAGCATCCCTCACCACAAGCATCCTTTGCTTTCCTCAGCAAGTCCTCTCTGTGTATTTTGTCCTCTTGCTTCCTCTCTTGAGCTACTTCCTACCTCCTTTAAACCAGCCCGGCCTTGTCTCAGAAACGTCCTAAAAGCCCCTAGAAATCTAACTATGAGCACGGAGGCTCTAGCTCCAGAAAGCCAGGACTTCAGCTGACCTCTCAGACACCCCTCTCTGGTAGCCGCTCCCTGCTTCTCCAGCTGTCCACCCACAGCCTGGACAAGCTCCAACCCACAGAGGCCGAGGCCCACACCCCTCCTCCCCAGTAGGCCTGGTCCCCACCTCTCCACTTTGTACCCGGAAGCAGTTTCTTCCCATCACTGCACCTCCCACCCAGGAAAGGATTCTATCCCTTGGCTTTTAGCCAAGTCAGCTACATGCATCACATATCCTTGATTGCAAATGACCTCTTTTCTTTGCTCTTCAAAATTTTGAACAAGACTGCCCCAGCTTATCCATGTTGGCTTTTGAACGTGAATTATATGACCTACTTTTTTAACACTTTTTATCACTGATTTATTAATTTCTCAGGGTCTAGCACAGGGATTGGTCCAAATGTTCATGTTGATTGAGTTGAGGGGAATTACTCACTGAAGGATGGGGTCAGGCTTTCCAGGAGCTGCATTCTAAGCAGGGTTTTTTTTTACAACAGTGGGGCTGGGGGCAACTCCACCAGCAGAGGCCACCCAGGATACATGGAAAGAAAATCTCTCCATCAGTATCTTCAGAGATCTCTTGGGATATCAGTCATGACAGATACTTCATATTGGACTTTACGGGGTTCAGAAAAAAGGAGGAGGATGAAATGCCCCATGCCCCTCCACCCTTCCAAGTACAGGGGCCAGGGCTGCTGAACAACGGGAGGGATGGACCTGCTTCTGAGCCCCGCCTTAGTGGGAGGGGAGGCTCTTCCAGGCTGGTGGTCAGGCCAGAGCACCCTGGCTTCTCAGGAAGGAACTTAGGAGGGAGTAAACACGTAAGTCTTCCTTGATTCTCCTTCCCCATCTTCTCCTCAGACTCTCAGAGGCTGGGATTTGTACTTTTGACGTGTAGTGATTTGTTGGGATGAATCATGCTTACTTTAAGCCTTAAACAGGTAGCAAAACTGCCCTCCTCTTTCAGGTGACGTAAGGGTGTAGGATGAGGCCGAGGAAAGTTCTGGTGCTATGATGTTTTAGGAAGGAGAGAACATGCTCTCTTTTCTACACTAGCAATTCTTCCAGGTTGGTCTGATCTCAGCACGTGTTCTCACTCCGGCATGTCCCCAGGCTTAGAAACAAGCCAAACTGAGCTGTTGTCATCTGTTGGTTATTACCCTTTCAAAGTTACCACTGATTGGATTTAAGATGATGTCATGAAGACTCTTAGACCTTAATTTTTTTTTTTTTTTGCTTACTGTTTTCGTTAAAAAGATGATGAAACATCTTTATGTGGACATGTCTCTCTACGTGGTCTGTCCACATGAAATTCACTTTGAGGAAGGATTTTGTACCAATTTTAAAAAAGTGATAGAATGGAGTAGCAGTGAACATATGGAGTGAAATTAACGCTGTGATATATAATTTGGTTACAGGTTAGACTTCATTACTACAGGTTCAACCGTGGCTCAGCCTCTTTATCTCAAGAAGATTTTGAACTCCAAACATTAGCTTACTCATATGAAGCAATGAGTGATTCAGCACTATTATTAATAAAAAAAAAACAGGACCAAAAAAATATTGGGGCACTTGTTATATCAAATACATTTTGTAATGAGGTGGAGGAAGAAGAAAGGAAGGTGAGAAGGAGGGGAACAGAAGGAAGAAAGAAGGATTCTAGTGAATTCCTCACAATTCATTTGTAAAATATCTTGTCTATTAACATTTTCTAGTGTTCTCTGAAGGAATTATTATGGAAAATAAGATTAAGAAGTTCTTTACTACAATAAAGCCTCTTCAAGAGTCCTTCAGGAATTTCCCCACCATCCATTTCCCCTTTTTGCCATTGAGATGGTCTGTTACTTTGTTGAGATAGTCTATTAACTTTGTTGGCAATGTTCTCAAAGGGAAGTTTTCAGCTGAGTTACTGAGTCTCAGTCTCCTTGTTTTGAACTCATCTATATATAAAGAAGGGGTTTCCCTGGTGGCTCAAACAGTAAAGAATCTGCCTGTAATGCAGGAGACCCGGATTTGGTCCCTGGGTAGGGAAGATCCCCTGGAGAATGGAATGACAACCCACTCCAATATTCTTGCCTGGAGAATCCCATGGACAGAGCAGCCTGGCTGGCTTTACAGTCCATAGGGTCACAAAGAGTCAGACACTACTGAGCAACTAAACACAAACACGTATATTTACAGGAAAAAAAAAAACAAAAAACTGAATTGGGGGCTGACCTTGTGTTTTTCTGTCAAACCAGAAACCACACATTCTCTTCAAACCCTCGCAATCTCCATGTGTGGGCATGATTTGAGCAAGTGTGTTTATGCACAAATGCAACTCTTGCCAATGATTTCTGCACCACTGGAGAAACGTGAAAGTATTTATTCTTGCTGAGGAGCAGCCTGGGGTCAGGTCAGTATCAACATGGCTGCTCATTTCTAGTTCACCTTGAAGAGAATGTTCTTTCAAGAGCATTTAAAAGCAATAGATTTGCGGGGACAAGTGAAAACAGTGTAAGAGCTGAGGATGTTTAGTCTGAAGAAAGAAGACTTGGGAGGACCAGAGAGCTGTCCTCAAACCTCGGAAGGGCTGTTTTGGGGAAGAGGGAGATTTGCTCTGTGCAGTCCCCAGGGTGGAGTTGGGCTGAGAGGGTGGATGTGAATCTAAGGAAAATATCCCCCAGGCTCCGCTGTCCAAGGACAGGGTTGTCCTAGCACCTCAACAGTGGAGTTGTTCTACCAGCAGCCTCCCTGACCGGCATACCCCAAAAGGGACTGCAGCCTGGATAAGAGCCCTCCTCCAGCTCCACACTTCTGCAATTTACCAACATCTTGCCCAACTCTGTCTTCATAAATACAAGGAGAAGCCTCCTCAAGAGCCATATGGTGAGCCACGGGACATTGTGGCAGGACTACAAGAGGACATGGCAGGGCTACAGAGGACAGGAGACGGCTACAAGAGGACGGGAGAGTCAGCTGGGTTCTTGCATCCCAGGAAGGGAAGTTGGGAGTCAGATAGACAACAGCTTCCCTGGCTCAGAGTTCAGAGAATGGCTTCTTGGAAAGTTAACCCAAAATCCAGATGAGCCAAGTTGCGCTCCTGGCTATGCCTCCTTTTTTCCTATGCTACTCCATTTACCCAGCTTACCTCCTCTTCTTGGCCAGCCCTGGAGGTGGATGTGGGGCTGGGTGGGCTCACGTGAGGCAGAGATGAATCCATACCCACCCCTGTCCACCACGACCTGCAGTCTGGTCATGAGTAATGGAGTAGATTGCAAGTGCCAGAGCAAAAGCACAAAGGAGGCAGGGGAGTGCTTTCAGGACAGAGTGTTCTGATTGGTTGGGGATCAGACGTGCTTCATGGGGAGGTGGTGTTTGAAATGTGTGTTGAGTGATGGATAGGATTTTTGAATGGAGAAAAGGGGGGTCGATGCGAGTCTATTTAGTCTATTTACATTTTCTCTCCTGAGTCGGTAGGTAAGTAGGAATATAAGGTAGGTTTTAGTAGGTTTTGTTTCTTCCAGGTATCCAGATACCTACTTTTCGTTTTGCAAGATGTGTGTCTGAAACTGTCCCCTTTAAGTCCAGAACCAAACTCATCTGTCAGTGGACTCTGTGAACCAGGACCAGCAGAGGAGGTAATGGAGAGGAGGTGGGTGGGTAGGGCTTCAGGAGGGGTCCAGGGGCATTAGAGGAAGGAGACTGCAGGGGACTTGAATGTGACTTATTAACATGAATACTGACATCTCTGGCACAAGATTACTTGCAACAGGTACTGTGTTGGTAACAAGGTATCATAAGATGTAGAAAGACAACAGATTGTCTGCCCCTGGGAGCCCTCATGCTGATCACACACTATCTCCAACTTTTTTTTTAGTAGAAATTCCAGCTTCTTAACCTATTAACCACAGCTATTGGCTCTGCTATAGACTGAATGTTTGCAGCAGCTCCCCTACTCTGTGGCAAATTCATACGTTAAAACCTGTGACCATGATGACGTGAAGGGCCAGGTTCTTGGAAGAGTCTGGGCTATCCTGGCATGAACTAGATTCTTCCTTGTAGGCAGAAGAGGGTGACTGGTTTCAGCTGGTAATTCCAATTCTTACATCCTCAGAGGAGATGTTTGGTATGAGAGAGGCCTCTCTAGATTCAGACGGCGCTCAGAAAAGCCCAGGTCACAGGGGTTGGTACGCTTGGTGGCAAAGAGGAAGATGCTTACAGCCAGTGCCAGGGTGTCAGGTGGTGGTTGCTGCAGACACTGTGGTGTTAGAGCTATTCACAGGGATCTTCAGGTGGAAGAGTGTCCAACAAATACCACCCTGTCCACTGATGGCCTCCTGGGCTTATGAAAAGAGCCTCCACCCTGGGGAGTACCTGAGACAGTGGTGAGCGGCCAGGAAGTTTGTCAACAGGGAGGCCCAGGGACTGTTCTTTTTCATCCAAAATCAGTGGGAAGGATAGAATGAGGGCTGTCTGCTTTATTGGGAAGGCAAGGTGTTGGCTGGCCAGGAGGCAGGATGGTCTCATCATCTGGTAGGGGAAGGCAAAGTGAAAACGTAAATACATCCTGCATCTACTGAATGCTGCCTCTGAGTCAGGTCCTGGGCTGGGCGCCAAGGTGAGGAGAGGGGAGAAGAAACAACACGAGTCTTGGAAGGTCATGGTCCAGGGGCATCAAGAAGGTACAGACACATTTAGTCAAATTCCAGGAGCAGTTTGACCAGGGCCTTGGAGCTGTGCAAAGTTCCTGAAAGGGCATGAATTCACATCTAGGTTAGAGTGGAGGTGATTTATGGGACAGTGAGAGGTGGAGATGGCTTCTGAGATGGCCTTGTAGCACGTACAGGGATAGACATATTGATAAGGTGCTTGGTCTCTGGGGGGCATTTTATTCCCAGGGACATTATTGGGAAGGGTCAGAAGAGCTCCTGGGGAGGGGTCCTTGCCTCACTGTTGGCCTGTAGGCAGTGGTGCCACCTGGGAGCCACCTTCCAGCAAGGTGAATGCTGCTTCCCTTCTACCTCTCCTGGCACTCCAGCCAACAGCAGGAGACACGGTGCTCATCCTGGCACGTTCTGGCATTGAGGGAGGCCATGTCTCCTCTTGGAGGCATGGTTCCCCACTTAGACCCCAGGGGAGTTGGGATGGTCAAGGGCACCAGGCCAACAGGGCTGTCTCCATCCCTCCACCCTCTTGAGGGGAGAAGCCCTGCAACACTAAGCTCATGGATTCTGCCAGGAGGAAGGGTGCCCCATCCCTTAGATGTGTTCAGGTGTGCATGTGGCTGAGGTGTGTGGGTGAGCGTGTGTGTGTTAGGAAATTCACTGGAATGGCCCCCCTCACAGTTTAGAATTCCTTCAGACTAATACTTGCCCAGTCAATGCCCTCTCCTTCCCACACCTTCACCCCCAACCTAACCACACACCCCAGCTTGCCCCCAGTACACAGTGTGCTGGTGCCCAGGCTCTCAGGGAACTGGCCGGCCGCCAGGCTCATCTGGGCTTGCCCTGCGAACAGAACCACCGGCTGCCCTCCTTCATTAGTGAGCTCCTGCATGCCAAGGTGGAGCGTGAGTCTCGTGGAGGAATACTTAACGTGCAGTCCTAAAATGCAAATAGACTGAGACACTCCTATCCCCTCCCCCAAGCAAAACTCTGTCTCAGAAATTAACCGAAAGATCAATGTACTGCTGGTTGCAGGGGTTCACACATTTTCTCACTGGCCCATCCCAAGCCAGGACTGTTCTCTTAAAGGAATTTCTTCCTTGGATGAATGAGACAGTCTCTTTGTGACTTTGACCTCTGGTCCCAGATGTGTCTTCTGTCATGACTGAAGCCCTGCCCCCTCATTCAGTGTCCCAACTCCTGCTCTTCTGGGTTCTTCTTTGCTGTTTCCTAGAACCGGCTTCTTGGAGTCATGGGCTTCCTGGCCAGGTGCTCTCTGAAGGGTGTTTCTTGGCTGTGTTGCACTGTCTGTTTCTGCAACCTTTGAATTGTCTATGGGTGGAGGAGCCTGGTAGGCTGCAGACCCATGGGGTGGCTAGGAGTCGGACATGACTGAGCGACTTCACTTTCACTTTTCCCTTTCATGCACTGGAGAAGGAAATGGCAACCCACTCCAGTATTCTTGCCTGGAGAATCCCAAGGACGGCGGAGCCTGGTGGGCTGCCGTCTATGGGGTCGCACAGAGTCGGACACGACTGAAGCGACTTAGCAGCAGCAGACCTCCCCAGGTCAAGAGGACATCCAGTCTAGGCTGGGCACTGTAGGGTGGACAAAGAATGGGTCACACAAGGACCCAGTGTTCTAATGGCTCACTGTCCAAGAAAGAAGCTCTCATCCACCATTCCAGACAAATAATGCCTGAAAAGAGGCACAGAGAGAGCTCTAGAGATTTTAGGCAGGAATTCAGAGACACATCCAGCCTGGTAATGATTGTGCTCCTCGTCCTCCTGACAGTTATCATAGGCATCATGTCAGCCATTGTGTGTGTCAGCATTAAAGGAAAGGACGAGGCTTTTCTATTTGACACCTATTTTTTATTCTTTTTTAAAAGTAGGGTGGGGTGCAGGGAAATGGGGATGATAATTGGGAATGACATCTGGGAGAAGATGGCTTTGAATTGGGTTAAGAAAGATGTAGAGGTCAGGTAAAGATGGAGGTGATCCAGAGAACAGCAGCAGGAAGATGAAAAAGCAAGGGCAGGTACTTGAAATTGTGGAGACACCATTTTGGCAGATGTGTGCGGTACGGTGGGGGAATAAACGGAGTTGATACTCAAAGATATTAATAAGTGGGACCCTGTCTCAAGAGGCTCAAACTCTGTGTTAGAAATTTTAGACCTGGGAGCTACATATTCTGTATTTGTCTCTCCAGATCTAGTCTCCACTCCACTGTGGTAGACTAATTACAGAAACAATCATCAGTTATTCCCCTCCCTGGATCCATGCCCCCTCGCCATGTACCTTTCACTGTTTCCTGCTCTGATTCTGAGCTCAGCCAAGTGACTGGCTTGCCCAATGGGATGTCAGCAGTTGTGCACAGAGGCTTGAAAAGTGATTGCCCCTTGGAGTTTGTCCTCTCCTGCTGCTCTTGGACTCCTGCCACCATGAGGATGAGCAGGCAGGAAGACATGGGGCCCCGTGGAGGAGCACTGACCACAGAAGGACAGGTGAGCCCCAGAAGGGATCAGCAGAACTGCCCAGCTGACCACAGGCCAAACTGCCACCCAGTGGAATCATGAGCAGAGGGCTGCAGGTGGAATCTATTTCTCTGCTCCTTGAATCAGGAGGACTGTGTAACTCGTTTGGGCCAAAAGTACAGAGGCAAATGCAGCATGAGCAGAGGGCTGCAAAAGGCTTGCACTCCAGGGTTTCCCAATAGCTCATCTTTGACCCTTTGTCTCTTTGTACATGAGCTCAGGCTAGTAACCAGGAGGGTGAGAAGTCCAGGCTGACTAAGGATACCTGGATCTTTCTGACTGCCTCAGACAAGATCATGGTAAACTGGTTGGTCATGATCAAGTCACCAATTGAAAGCAGACACAATGAGTGAGTCTGGGTGAGATCAGCCAACCAGGCCAGATCAGACCAGAAGAACCACCTAGCTGAGCCCAGCTCAAACTGTAATTTACTATTCAACAGAATTGAGGGCTAAATTAGTGGTTATTACCTTAAGGCAATAACTGTCCCTGAACTGTCCCTCCTACTCTAGGCCAGGAGGCTGACATATCAGAGCTGTATCAGTAAGTCCCCAGGTTCCTTACCTTCCAGCAGCAAGAGGAGGTTGAGGTGGGGGTATTTATCCCCTAGGTTCTCACCTTGCTGGGCTATCTGGTTTGTCCGCAACCTCTATCCATGGCCCTGCCCTACAGCCACGGCTTGCTTTCAGGGTTCTGGCAATCGCTCCTTCCCAAGGCCTTCAGGCCAGGGTGGTAACTACTCCCTGATGCTGCCAACCCTGGGGCCCTTCAACCTTCCTTAGTCCTGCCCATACCTTCGTCTCTGCCCCATTACCCCATTTGAGGGTCCGCCTGTTTCCTGAAAGGACCCTGACAGACACACCTCTTCTGTGCACAAGTAGAATCTGCTGAATGTTTTGGTAAACAGACACTTCTAGTTTGGGAAGAGTGGGATGGAATTCTTGCTGTAAGTGTCCCACAAGTGTTGCTTTGGGCTTGGACATTTGGAAAGTCATGGTGGTGAAGGAGGCTGCCAAGAAGCAACTTTCCCAGACTGGCCCTTGGGAGCCATCTAGAGCACTGCTTTCTATAGGGAATAGTCATCACCCCCTTTCCTGCCAACTCCCCAAGTTAAAGAATGAAAAATGAGCCTTTCCAATGTCCCCTGGCACCTTTCCTCCTCTCAAGAGATTTTTTCTCGAGTATTTTCATCAAGCATTAGGCCACTTGTTAAGTAAATCTGAAAGTCAGTTTCCCAAGGACCTTGGTTAGTGGGAGCATGGCCTTGAGCCATCTTTTCCTAACGATCACCCATGCAGTCAAGACCCTCCAGTGAGATGCCACTCCTACCAGCTTTGGGCTCTGTGCAAGGCCTTAATAGTAATAATTGTTGTTGATGATAAATGGTAGAGCAAACAGAATCTACATCTGCCACCAGCATTGCCATGGCCTCCAATGGAGAAGCATTTGGACCTCTGTTGTCAGGTTCATATAGGAAGCTCTGTAATGTAAGTCAGAGCATGATGGCCATGGCATTAGTAGAGGTAATATTTGTTTCTCATCAAGAAGGGTGGAACTTGAAAGGATATTTATCCGCTCAGCAGTGAAAAATGTTTTATTTTAGGTACTCCAGGGAAAAACAAACCATAGCACAGGCTAGCTTGCAAGTCTTACCAACGTTTTTCTCTAGCAGGCCAGGCACAGGAGCTGAGCTGCCCCTTCCCCCTGGGGGTGCTGCCCCTCCTCTCTCAGGGGCACAGCAGTAATTGCTTGGAGACAGAAGGCTCCACACCTGAGGCTCTCATATCTGCAAGACACATAGTGGGAACTTTGGGAGACTGAGGTTTGATTCTTCCTGAAGAGACAATGATGACAGAATCCAGATAAGGAAGCAAGGGATTTGGTAACATTGGAGGGGATAGTGAGGGATTCATGCCTGCTCTCATTTCTTAGGCAGGACACTTCTTTACTGAGTGGGATTGTCCTATGTATCATAGAATGATTAGCATCCCTGACCCCTGCCCTCTAACTGCCAACAATACCTTTCCAGTCATCGTGACAATCAAAAATGCCCCCTCCCATTCCAACCATTCCTAGGGTGGGGTGAAGGGGCAACACAGCCTCTGGTTGAGAAATACCACAAGAGAGTTAGGGAAGAGAGGAGATCTTTGTGGGCAACTTCCAAAAGCCCAAGGCATATCCCCATGGGACACTCTTCTCAGTCACCAGAACTCTCCCTCTTCTCTTTGACTCTATGTGCATATGACATAGAAACAACACCTTCCCCTGAGACCAGAGAAGGCAGGGCATTGAGGTAGGTGAGGCAGGATTTGTAACAGCAGGTGAGTCTTCGGTCTTCTCTGATCAGTAGTGGCCATAACCATAATCATCCATGGTTATGCCTTCCTGGACTGTGAGGACCAGGAAGGTCGGTTGAAGGCCTGACTGGAGTGAAAATCAGGTCCATTTCCTCAAGTTCTCCTATCTCAGAAGATGTGTTCTGTGGGGCAGAGGCAAGGAACTGACGATTGGGTTAAGCATAATTAGCTCAGGCTTATCCCTGCTGTCCTCTACTAGGAATGAACTTTCCCCAGGTCTCTCATGGCTGGCTCCTCCTTTTAATTCAAGTCTTTTCTAAACTAGATCACCCCTCCTTACCCTAGCACTCACTATACCTCATCCTAATTACTTTCTTCAAAGCACTTGTCAGTATCTTATGTCAGATTATTTACTTGCTGATTGTATGAGCTTTTAAGAATGTAGGTTCTTTGGAGCAGTAACTTAGTCTCCTATAGCAGTAACTATATCTCCAGTGCCTGATACATAAATATTTGTTGGCTAAAATAAAAGATTGCTTAGATGTTGTGCTAAGTCATTTGCATTCATCTCATGTAAACCTCAAAGATTCTCTAAGGTCATTACTCTATCATTCCCATGATTTTCAGAAACCAAGTCTTGGTAAGGTTGAATAACCTGCTTGGAGAAAACTGATGGTCAGATCTTGCAAGCTGGGCTGTGTTGTGGTTAATTCTTCCCTGGAGGACCTGAAATTAAACACTTCTCACCACTAAGAGGATAATGTCCTTCCAAGCTCCACCCATCTAGATGAGAAGTACATAGTAACACTACTATACAGTCATATAGCTACTTATTAACTGGTGTAGTAAGGGTTTGATTGATTCCAGTGTCTACAGTCTTATAGGCACATAAATAGATACAAATTGCCATAGTTTAGGGGAGCAAATGCTAAGTACCCCAAGAGAGGTGTGGCTGCATGCAGGACCATGGGATTTTAGTGTCACAGGCCTTCCCAGTGAGTGGGAATGGATCAGAGGAGAAGGTTACACTAGCTGAGCCTGAAGGATGGGGAGTATTTAGATGTGTGGAAATGGAGGAGAGGAGGGAGATGTCAGCCTGGATGGAAGGGGCATATTCTGTTCCCCAGGGATTTGGTGGCTCTGGAGTGAAGGGAGATGTCAGCCTGGATGGAAGGGGCATATTCCATTCCCCAGGGATTTGGTGGCTCTGGAGTGAAGGTCCATACCAGGGATAGTGGGAGATGGCCCTGGGGCAGGAAGCTGGCAGCCGGTGCATGGAGGGCAGTGAACACCAGAGTGAGATTTCAGACCTCATCTTGGGCAGTGGGAGGGCCTTGAGGGACAGTGAAGGTGGGCAAGACACACCCACTCCCACCAAAGGCCAACAGCATTTTCTTTCAGCAGGAAATCTCCAAAGTGAGGCCCTGTGAGAAAGGGGCACTGCCAGAACTTGTGGGAGGGAGTCCCTGAAAGGAAGGCATGCCTGGGAGAGTCAGGGGCTGTTTCTTAGGCATCTGTGCCCCTGTTTCATACCATTTCCTTCGGAGTAGAGAGTAGCTTCAGGCAGGAGTTGGAGAGATTTTCTGGGCTGATTTGATCAAAATTACAAATTGAGATTAAGTCTGGTCCTGAACCATGCTTCCTGCACTGCAACAAGCTGACTTGCACCCACCACGGCCTCCCTCCCTTGTCTGCTTGGTGACCTGGTGACCACCTGCCACTCGAGGGCTCCTCATCCTGCAGCCTCCCCTCCCCACTCTGTGCTTCAGCCTGTGGGCAGATCCCTGAGAGCCCAGCACTGTTTGCCCGCCCTTCTCCCAGTGGCTCTGGCACTCCTGAGGGCATTTCTCTCTCTCTCTCTCTCACACACACACACACACACACATCCCACCCCCGCCTGTGCTCAACTCAGCATCTGGTCCTAAGAGGGTCTGGAGGTGTCAGTTGAATGAATGAAATTCTTCTCTCTGGAATGCCTTTAAAGTTGCTTTCTTTCTGTAACCAGGGACAGTGGCTGGAAAGGTTGGAATACGGCCTTGGTTTCCCTTGGTTTTATTCCTCCGAGTGCTGGCCAGACTCCCTTGTCATTTCTGGTGCCGGGGACTGCTCATATAAAATTCCCCCTGGGATATGATGTTTTCAGGGCTGATACACTCCCATCTTTCCTCTCCATCCTGACCTGATCCCCTGCCCCCTCCTCACCAGAACATTCCAGGACCATCAGGCACCAGTGAGCCAATGATGACTATTCTGATTACTCTCCCAGTAGTCATTTGGCCGAATATGAGACACATGGCAGTTCTTTTATTCCCTGAAGCCCAACTAAACAAGAAAGGTTTTCACCTTGGCACCTTCCTCCTCACGGGAGCTAAAGATCTCACAACATCACAGTGCCAGCCAGATTTCCTTGACCTTTTATCTCCCAGACATCTCACTGAGATGGGGGCTTTTGAATTATTCAACAAATATATTACAAGAGGAGGGAGTCAGCACTGAGGGGTCTTCACTAAACAGCCTTTTCAAATGATAAGTTCAATCTGGGGGCACTTAAGCCATCCACAGGCTTCCCCAGTGGCTCAGCGGTAAAGAATCTGCCTGCAATGCAGGAGACTCAGGTTTGATCCCTGTGTTGGGAAGATCCCCTGAAGGAGGGCATGGCAACCCATTCCAGTGTTATTGCCTGGTGAATCCCATGGAGAGAGGAGCCTGGGGGGCTACAATCCATAGGGTCGCAAAGAATTGGACACGACTGAATTGACTTAGCACACATGCACACAATCCAGAGAAGGCAATGGCAACCCGCGCCAGTCCATGGGGTCGCTAAGAGTCGGACATGACTGAGTGACTTCACTTTCACTTTTCCCTTTCATGCATTGGAGAAGGAAATGGCAACCCACTCCAGTGTTCTTGCCTGGAGAATCCCAGGGACGGGGCAGCCTGATGGGCTGCCGCCTATGGGGTTGCACAGAGTCGGACACGACTGAAGCGACTTAGCAGCAGCAGCAGCACACAATCCATCTACAAACTCTTGAATTTAAAGTCCATTATTTAGCATGTTCTTACAAGCACATAGGCACATTCAAATCCCATTGGCTGTCCCTCCACTGGCTGGGAATGAGGTGACATCACTGCTGGTGAGGCTGAGCCATTTGGCTGTGAGGGTTCCAGGTGTCCCCTTTGGGTCTTACTAAGGGTTCTATCCTGGGCTGGGTGCTGGGAAGATAGAGAGACTGAGGGAACCACACAACTCAGATGTGTCCTTGCTCCCTGAGGGCCCTAGCCACTGACCTCCACTCTGTCACAGACTTACTTGGGTCCTCCAGAATGAGATTTGGGGTTACCTGCCTCAGGTTCTTAACTAGAGCCCCTTTGGGGAGCCCAGGAGATGTGGACAAGACATATGTGTAGACATTCATCAACAATACTATCGTTTAAAACTATTCACTCCTCATAGAGCTCCCTCCCAGGACCTACTAGCCATGGAAAATCCTTTCCTACAGAACACCCCAGATAACTCATTCTGTCTTTGAAAACCCATCTCCTATAAAGAAGATGTGGTACATATATTCATTGGAATATTACTCAGCCATTAAAAGGAACAAATTTGACTCAATGGTAGTGAAGTAGGTGAACCTAGAGCCTGTGATACAGAGTGAAGTAAGTCAAAAAGAGAAAACAAATATCATATATTAACAAATATATATGGAATCTAGAAAGGTGGTACTGATGAACCTATTTGCAGAGAAGCAAAGAAGATGCAGACATAGAGAACGGACTTGTGGACATAGCAGAGGAAGGAGAGGGTGAGATGAACTGAGAAAACAGCACTGACATATATACACTACCATGTATATGCTAGTGGGAAGCTGCTATATAACACAGAGAGCCAAGCCTGGTGCTCTGTGATGACTCAGAGGGATGGGATGGGGGAGCTGTGGGAGGGAGGCTCAAGAGGGAAGGGATATATGTGTGTGTGTGTGTGTGTGTGTGTACGCGCGCGTGCACGCGTGTGTGTGTGTGTGTACGCGCGCGTGCACGCGTGTGTGTGTGTGTGTATAATTATAACTGATTCATGTAGTTGTACAGAAGTTGTACAACATAACATTGTAAAGCAATTTTCCTCCAATTAAATAATAAATAAATATTAAAAAAAGAAATCCTAGATTTGCTCCTGCTACAGAGAACAAGCAGAAATTTCCTAATATTCCCCAGGCCTTTCCACCCCCAGGCCTTTCCACCTCCAGGCCTTTGCTGCTCTTTTCTCTGCCAGTGTTGCTCTACCGGTAATTTATTAACATAGCAGTACTACCACAAACTTAGTGGCTTCACACATTTATTATCTCATCATTTCTGAGGTTCAGTGGGAGAAGGATCCACTTTCCAGCTTACTTAGATGGTTGTTGGTAGGATTCAGGTCCTAGTGGGTGGTTGGACCAAGAGCCTCAGTTTGTTATCGGCTGTCAGCCAAAGGCTTTCCCCATTCCTAGCTGGTTGCTGGCCAGAACCTGCCCTCAGTTCCTTGCCACACAGGCTTTCTCTAAAGGACTGCTTACTTCTCCCTAACCAGCAATCTTCTAGTAAGATGAGCAAGATGGTCTTACAATCTTATCATCAAGGAAATGACTTGTATCACCTTGACGTAGTCTGCTGGTGAGTAGCAAATCACAAGTTCCACCCACAATCGTGGCAAGGTGATTGCATGGGCATGAACATCAGGAGGAGGGCATCATGGGCCCACGTCAGCATCTGTCAGCCACACGTGCCCTTCTCTCAGACTCCCAGGCCTCTCTATGGATCTGAGCCTAAGGAGGATTTCATGAAAGCTTCCTTTAGCCATCCCAACCAGAACTCTAACTTTTATGAGCTCCCACCTGGCTTTGCTTAAATTGTTCTTTAGTATTTCATTCATTCATTCACTCATTCAGTCATTTAATAAATCCATTTGAGCATTGTTTACATGCCTGACCCTAGAGGTAGTATGGTATAATGGTAAAGGCTGTAAGTTCTCGAGTTAGAGACTCTTGGTCCAAATCCTGTGTCTGCTGCTTCCCGCTGGGCCTCAGTTTGCTCACTTGGAAATAATATTGTGTGTGTGTGTGTGTGTGTGTGTGTATGCACGCGCGTGCGCACTCGCTCAGTGGTGTCCGACGCTTTGTGACCTCATAGATTGTAGCCCGCCAGGCTCCTCTGCCGTGGAATTTCCTAGGCAATAATACTGGAGCAGGTTACCATTTCCTTCTCTAGAAGATCTTCCCAACCAAGGGATTGAACCTGAGTCTCTTTCATCTCCTGCTTTGGCAGGCATACTTTTTACACTGCACCACCTGGATTTTACTTGTAAATAATATTGACTGATGGTAAAGTTTTGAGTAAAGTTTAAATGAAATCACCATGTGAGAAGTTTAATATGTGTCTGGGCTCATAGTAAGAAACGAGAAATGATTAAATCTGGTGCTGTGGTGATTCCATAGGATATTGTTCTGCCTTACCAGACCCCACACAGCCTGACTTTGTCATGAGTGTTTCCGTGTTCGCCTTCCCTCCCAGCAGGCTGTCTGTGACTTCCCTGAGGACAGATCCCAGCCTTAGTGCTCTCGGTCAGCTCAGCGGCACTTAGCACAGGGTCTGGAACGTTCGAGGCTTCAGTGACTGGCTATGTGTGTAGATGGTCCCTAACCAACAACCATCGGCAGCATATCATTATCAACACAGCCAATCTGAGCCAGTCCTCACCTCCCCACAGTGCACCTGCAACTCCATTCTGCTGTCTTCCCCCTTTGTCACGTCTGCTGGGTTCAGATGCAAAATCATGAAACTGATGAGAAATTACAGTAGTTGGAGTGTTCAGCCTCCCTCCTCCCCTGCCTGCTGTTTGGCAAATGCAGGTGGCTGGCATGCCCTATAGATCCAGGTCTCAGCAGGAGAATGGGGAGCTGGGTCTGGGAGTGCGTGGGCTGACGGCGAAGGGCAGTGGCCAGGAGGCTAGAAGAGCCAAGCCTCTGAAACCATGCGGTGGACGTCAGCCTTTCATGTTTTGCTTGCCCAGAATCTAACATTTCCTTTCTCATTTTGGAAGCTTCATCATTCTGTGGGTCTGGGGGCAGGGAGTGGGGGCGACAGGTCTCTGTTTCACACAAAGATGTCAAAGGCCTGAGCGTGCCCTTTCCACAGTCTGGCCTTCAGGGCTGGACACTATGCAGACTTCAGCTTCTGGCTGCTGGTTTGGCTTAGTTGAGGATAACCCTGGTTATATCAGATTATCTCAGGAGTCCCACACAGATAAGAGCAACCCACCAAGCACATCTCTACCCTCATTTCAGCCTCTGAAATGTCTGTCCCTCCTGGGGCCGTGAAGGACCTGGTTCAGAGGAGAACCAAAGAGAGTGTGTCCTCTGCAGCCCGCATCTCCTCAGATCATACTTTATTTCTCAGTCGCCTCTTATTTATATGCTGGTTTTTTTTTTTTTTCTTTTTTTTTTTAGGTAAGTTGAGAGAGAGAGACTAAAACTGCAATTAGCTGCCTGCATTTACTGTCTGGGCCCACACCCAGCTCATCAGAACTGTGCTCACAGCATTCCCATGCCAAATGTGTCACCAGAGCCTAATTGCAGCCTCCGAGACAGAGAGTGGGAGAGGAAAACTGGGTCATAAGAAAGTCAGGGGAAAAAAGCAGTTTTCGAAAAAGAAGTGACTACTTATAAAAATTAGGATTCTCAAGCTGGAAAGAAGCCTGGAAACAGAATCAAAGAGTTGGGAGTCAGTTCAGGAGTTGTCTGCTCAGAAATCCCTGCTATGGCAGCCCCTGGACTTTGCCCACCCTATGACTCCCCCTTCTTCCTGGCTGATAGCACCCCAATTTTGTCCAGATACTGAGTGCCCGTGTATTTCATGAACACTTTCCAGGCACACTGATCAATTTAAGCTTATTAAGCTAATTCTTTTTGCCAAGGGCTGGAAGGAGGCACACAATGTGACCCCACCCTCACCAATAAGGTATAAAGGGAAGCCTGTGAGGGCTTCTGGGAATATTTTCTCCATTCCAAAAAGAAACTCAGTACTGACTCCTTCCTATATTGGGGTGTATTCATATGAGAAAGTGTTACACCCAACTGTGCTGCCATCTTGGACCTTGAAGAGAAACCCAAGAGAAGCCCAGAGATGCTGCCCCAGATGTCTGACTCCCTTGATATACTGTATCATCTACCCTATTATGTTAGATAACAGGACCTCTTACCAGGCTAGATAGCAAATTCTTTATTGTTCAAATGACCTTTAATCTGTGATTCTGTTAGTTGCAGGCTTAAGCCTCCTAACTGACAGGCTAGCCCATGCTCCCTTCACAGGCCTCTACTAGAACACTTCCAGGAATGGAGCCCTCACCACCTTCCTACCTCAAGCAGAGACTATTATTAAAATGTCTTCTCTGATACCAAATTGAAATCGGATCCTGGCAATTAACCCCATGATGGAGACTGATTTCTACCTTCTGGAATCAGAAGCAATAAGTCATCAACCTCTTTCCCAAGACTTCTCTGTAGGCCTTAGAGGGCAACTTCCACGTCTATCTGTGTCTTGGTTTTTGCAGTCTTTTCAGGTCACCAAGAGCCTCTACATCCAAGGCTGGAGTAAACTACTAAGTCCATCATCCTATAGATGAGAAAACCAAGACTGAGAGAGGGGACAGACCTTGCTCAAAGACACCCAGCAATCCAGAGGCAGAGCCTCTCAATAATGGTAGGCAGATGATGATAATACCATGGAAATAGTACAGGCAATGAATTATTGATCCTTTTTAACTGAGGAGAGATCAAGCAGCTTCATGAAGGGAGAGAACATTTGAGCCTGATCTTAAAGTGTAAGTAGTACTTTTTAAAAAAAGAGAAAATAAAGAGAGAGAAGAAGCCATAAGTAAATCTAAGAACGGCCTCTGCAGCAGTGTCAGCATTCCCTATCTGAAGTGATTTTCTGGCCTAGAACTGGGCACCCTGTGAGATAGCACATCCCTCCTAATTCTTAGAAAGTTGTTTCTTAAGCTGAACTGAGGCCTGCTTCTGTATCTCTCATCCTTTGGTCCTAATTCTGCCTTCCAGGCCCCTAGAGAATAGGACAACTGCCTCATCCCCACATTAAATCTTTGTTGTGGGGCAGGTCCTAGATTCCATTTCTCCAGGCTGAGTACCCCAATTCTTCTGGTCATTTTCCAAAGGACATTGCTTCACTGTTCTGGTCATTGACCTTGGGACAGGCCCCAACTTGTTAATGTCCCTTTAAGTTGGTTGCCCAGAACTGAGCAAGACCAGGATGGTCTTCCTAGTGAGAATGGAAACCATTAATACCCACACAGATGATGGTCTGTGTTATTCATTCTGCTATCTTCGTTGACACAGCTTTATGAGCCATTTTAGAAAACTCTCCATTAACTATTCTAGAAAATTCTTTCTCAGCAAGATAAAAGTTGCAAATAACTTTATTGTTCATTCCAAGAATTTCCTGAAAGACTTATCCACTCATTAATAGAAAGCATCAAATGATTGTTTACACCTTTTTGAACCCCTTGCCTCAAAATCCTTGCTTTGCTGTGACCACCAGTCCTAAATTATTATGTCATGAGCCTTACCCAATCCTAATTCAGCACTGCCTTGCCCTCCCACCCCCACCCAGTTCAAAGACTCACTCGACTTAAACCATATTTCAAAATCCCAGTAAGTATCTTGACCTTGTCCAGCTTCCTCCTGGACCCTCCTAAGACTCTGTTGAAACAGAACTCTTCCCTACTGCAGTAAGAACAACCTCAGTGTTTTCTTATTAGCACATTGCTTTTGGTGCTTCTACAGCAGCAAGTAATAGGAAAAGAAGGACCCTCGTCTTCCTGACAGAGGGAGGGTCATATGGGACCTCCTAGCTCATATGGGGCCATCACCTTTCAGTCGTCTGACCTCCCAAGTCCTCTCATCATGGACTGTGAGGAAGCTTCTCCCATGACTCCCAAAGGGCTTCCGGGGCCATCTCTTTCCAGGCTCTCCCGTCTCCTTGCAACTTGGGTGTTTTCTTTTCTTTCCCCCCCATGGAGCTTGAGAAAGGAGCCATTGAATTGCCTGACTTGCTCCACCAGTCACCCAAAACCCTACCTCCCCAATCTCTTTTCACTCAATTGGTTTCTCTCTTTCCTAATATACAGATAAAGGACTACAGAAATATCAGTAGACATGTAGACAGGAAAAGAGTGCTTTTCAGTCCCAGGGGCTTCTTTTACCATGTTCTCTTATTATTTTTTCACTCAGTTCTGAGCTTTAACAAGCCCAACCCCCAGAATGGTCACACTAAGTTTTTTTAACACAATGTTAATTTGCCTCTTTCTTCTTGAAGAAATTTCAGGTCACACTCTCTGCAGCAGTCCATGTTCCATTGGATTATCTGTGGAAAAATTACTTTTTTAAATGACTGTGTGTGGGAAATGGATTCCAAAGGCCCCTGCCTGATGTATGACCTTGAGCTGGGTGACCTTGGGCAAGTGCTTCCCCTTTGTCAAACTCGTTGCCTCCTCTGCCAAGGAGGGGACTGGGCTAGATGATCTCCAAGGGCCCTAGAGCCCCATGAAATCCTGCTGTTCTAATTCCATGCCTGAAGAAAAGGCATTTGAAGGAAAATATGTTTTTTGGTTTCAATTATAAAAACAAACATTCTCACAAAACAAAGCGTGTAAAACCTAAACTGTCAGTGTTCCTTCTCCCATTAATCCCCCCAAGAGAGTCTTTCAAAGGCTAGTATTTGTCAAGCACACTTAATGCATGCTTTTTGATGAAGTTGACCCCAGTAACTCCCAGTTTACTGGGATAACTAAGGACTGTTCTGAGAAGAATCTGTTCTTATAGTTTCTCTTTTCCCTGGAGGAAAATTGCGGAATTTTTGTGTTGTTTAAGAGGCTTTTCTGCTAGGGACCTCACCTATGTCTTTGTCAGAAAATAGGACACAGCCATTTGCAGCATGGATGGACCTAGAGATTATTATATTAAGTGCAGTAAGTCAGACAAAGACAGACAAATACCATAAGATATCATCTATATGTGGAATCTAAAAAATCATATAAATGAATTTATTTACAAAACGGAAATAGACTCACAGACATAAAATGCAAAAGTATGATTACCAGAGGGGATAGTGGAATAGTGGGGAGGGGAGGAGATAATAAAGAGTTTGAGATTAACATATACACACTACTATATATAAAAGAGATAAACAACAAGGATCTACTTATAGTACAACAGTCTATATCTAATGCCTTGTGACATCTATAATGGAAAAGAATCGGAAAAAGATCCTTTATATGCGTGTGTGTGTGTGTGTGTGTGTGTGTGTGTGTATGTAACTGAATCACTTTGCTGTACACTTGAAGCTAATACAACATTGTAAATTAACTATACTTCAATTTTTTAAGTGGTTATTGGCTAGAGGAATAAAATAGGACACAGAATCTTGGCTTAATCCAAGACTTGGATTTTCAGGGACCAAGACTCCAGGAGATGGGACTTCCCTGGTGGTCCAGTGACTGGGGCTTCAAGATCCCAACGCAGGGGGCCTGGGTTCCATCCATGGACAGTGAAGTAGATCCCACATGCCACAACTAAGATCAAAGATCTCTCATGCCACAATTAAGACCTGAAACAGCCAAATATAGTAAGAAAAAATATTTTTTAAAAAAGACTCCAGGTTGCTGACTATCCCTCAGCAACCATGGGTGGACAGCCAAGCCCAGAAACTAGGGCCTAGGATGGTCATATTGACCTCAGCCTTTTGATCTTCCCATAAAACAGGAAAACATCCATGACAGAATTTATTTCCTCGGGCTCCAAAATCACTGCACATGATGGTTGCAGCCATTAAATTAAAAGAAAACCTCTTTGGAAGAAAAGCTATGACCAACCTAGACAGTATATTAAAAAGCAGAGACATTATTTTGCCAACAAAAGTCCATCTAGTCAAAGTTATGATTTTTCCAGTAGTCATGTATGGATGTGAGAGTTGGACTATAAGGAAAGCTGAGCACCAAAGAATTGATGCTTTTGAACTGTGGTGTTGGAGAAGACTCTTGAGAGTCCCTTGAACTGCAAGGAGATCCAACCAGTCCACCCTAAAGGAAATCAGTCCTGAATATTCATTGGAAGGACTGATGCTGAAGCTGAAACTCCTATACTTTGGCCACCTGATGTGAAGAACTGACTCATTGGAAAAGACCCTGATGCTGGGAAAGATTGAAGCCAGGAGGAGAAGAGGACAGCAGAAGATGAGATGGTTGGATGGCATCACCGACTCAGTGGACATGAGTTTGAGCAAGCTCCAGGAGTTGGTGATGGACAGGGAAGCCTGGCGTACTGCAGTCCATGGGATCGCAAAGAGTCGGACACGACTGAACGGCTGAACTGAACTGATAAAACCGGAACATTACCTTCCTTGTGTGTTTCCAGATTTAAGCACTGGAGTTGGACTCTGCAGCAGAGAACTGAGATGATACAAAAGTGCTAGAGGCTAACATAGAGAAGCACTTTTGTTACCTTCCATCCATCTGGGAAGCAGCCCATCAGGGAGAGAAGGATTGGTGGCACTGACATCAGGAGCTCTCAGCCACGAGTTTATCTCCTTAGCTCACTCTGGTCTCAAAGAAGGTCAGATCTGAGAGAGAAGGAGTGACTACAACCCAGTGTGACCCCAGGAGGGGGATCTGGACAAGGCCATGCAGACATGGGTGTGAGGTGTGGCTCAGAGGTGAGGAAGGGCAGGTGCTGGGAGAGGTGTACAAGGAAGGGGGCAAACTGGACTCTTCGCAAGGCAGAGGGGGTGGGGAGGAGGGCTAAGCCACAAGACACTGTGGGAGCTTGAATAGTGAAACAGATTGAGAGTCACTTGGCTGAACTTGGCCCATGACAGAGAGCAAGCCACATCACACACCAGTCCTGGACCTCAGTCCCCTAGGGACCCAGGCAAGCTAGGGACATTGGCGAGCTCTTTGGGAGTTTCAGAAGCAGAGAGCAGAAAAGCACAGGACATTAAGATACTTGCCATAACACTGTTCATTCATTCATACATCCATTCCCTCAACAAATGTGTACTGAGCCTTTTCTATGTACCAGGCACATATAAGGAGACATCATGGTAAATAAGAGAGGGCTGTTCTTACGAGGGCTTCAGTTTAATGAAGAAGGCAGACGCTGAATTAATTTTGAGGTGAATGGTCAGGCAGAAGGGTCAGAGTAGAGGGGGTGGAGTTTGGGTGTGTACAAGTTTTGAGAGTGACCAGCATCGCAAGCCAGAGGGCAGAAGAAGCAGGTGCTTGCAAAGAACAAGACTATGTGGGGTGGAGTTGAGTCAAGTTGTTGGCATGATCCAGGGGTGACACGATGGTCCTGGGGTGGGGGCTGTGGCTTCTAGGAGAGTCTTGCAGGTACATTTAGCTGGGTCGGTACTGGACTTGACATGTGAGGAATGTATAAGGTGAGTCATGGATGACCCCAGGTTTATGGTGTGGGGGACTGAGTGAGGCTGGGGTAGGCGTGAGGAGCAGGGAAGATAACCTCACACAGTCTCTTCATCTCCAGATCACACAGTCACGTGACTTCTGATTCAGCAATGGAGATCTGAGGCTGTTTGGGATGAAAGCAGTTCTTCTTTACAGAGCTATAACACCAGGAAGAGGCTGGCAATCTCTTCGCTCTTCTTGAGGATCAATTCTTTCTCAATGTTTCCTTCTCAACAATGAGCTGAGACGACCCAAGTTAGGAATTGGAATTTGGGAGGGGAGACTCAGGAGCACATTCTTAAAAAGAAGATGATTGAAGTCGATGGAAAGTCAATGTCACCCCAGGAGTGACAGGGAGTGGGACAGTGCAAAGCATTTCCACATCCTGTGGACAAATCTATTCCCTCTATAATCTCACTTGGCAGTGGATATTCCATGTGTTTAGTTTCCTAGTCTGTCGAATGGAGGCAGGTGCCTCACAGGATTGCTGAGAGAAATAAATTAGACAAAGCATGCTAGAGCCCCACACACTGCCCTGAAGTGCAGCAGGTTCTTGGTAAATGTTAGCTTCTGTCCTACCCCCTCGGCCTCAACCAGCCCCTGAGGACTGGAGGATATTATGTACCACCCTAGCTTACCATGCAGAGTGAGGTAAGTATGTTGAAGTCCTGGATGACCTGCACAGTATTATAAAAACAGAGGTGTAATTACCATCAAGATCATGGTGACTCATGATAATAATTATACTGAAATGTGACCTGGAGGGTCAGTAGCCTTGTAAACAGGAGGGAGAGCTGGAGTCCCTTTGCAACAACTATGGATGGGAACAGTATGGCTGGGTAGGAGAGCTAGGGACATGGTCAGAAGGGCTTGAGATTGAATCTTGACTCTGGTCAAGATAAGGTCACACTTCTAGCTGTGTGACCTTATGAAACTGCTTGACCTCTCTGGGTCTTATCTCCTCACCCAAACGATATGGATAATGTCATCCAGCTCATAGGGTTGGCCCAGGTAAGCAAGCTAACATGTAGAGCTTCCCAGTATCCACCAGGAAGAAGAACACAATGTCAAGGCCAGGTAAAGGAGTAATTTAACTTCATGGTGCTTTTGGTTTCTCTTCTGTGAAATACAAATATTAATAGTACCTGCTTCCTAGGGTTTGATGACTAAATCATATGATGTGAGGAAAATACATACAATGCCTGACCTAGTCAATCTTAATTATTACCAAATTAAGTGTTCTAGACAGATGCCTCTGCCCCCACTCCAAGTCTTCTGGGACTTTATCTATGGGTCTTACCTCTAGGCAGAAGGCTTCTTTAGAGCAGAAGGGTCCTGGATTCCAGAGAGAGTTTTGCACCATCTCATGGTTCCTATAGGGAGCAGCCTGGAAGTCATTTGGGAAGGATGGTGGATTCGGAATCTTTTGATAACCTTAGCAGAATTTGTGATGCTTTTACAACTTTAAGACCTACCCTTCTCCTCTATGGAATAGAGATAGCTCCTGTATTAGTCAGGGTTTTCCAGAGAATCATAATTAATAGGATATATATACATATTTGGACTTCCCCGGTGGCTCAGCGGTAAAGAATCCGCCTGCCAAGCAGGAGACCCAGATTTGATCCCTGGGTCAGGAAGATCCAATGAAATGGCAACCCACTCCAGTATTCTTGCCTGGGAAATCCCATGGATTGGTGAGCCTAGTGGGCTACAGTCCATAGGGTCGCAAAGGGTCAGACACAACTTGGTGATTAAACTACCACCACCATATACATATTCATGTATTTATTTACTTTAAGGAATCCACCCCCTCTCCTGATTTTGGAGGCTTAGTAAATCTGCAGGTAGTTGCAGCTTGAGTCCAAAGGCATTCCACTGGTATAATTCCTATTGCTCAGAGGACGTCAGTCTTTGTTTTACTCAGGCCTTCAACTGATTGGATGAGGCCCACCCACATTATAGAGGGCCATGTGCTTTACTCAAAGTCCACCAATTTAAATATTCATTTCATCCAAAAACACCTTCACAGGAAACATCCAGAATACTGTCTGACTGAAGATCTGGGCACCATGGCCCAGCCAAGTTGACAGACACATAAAATTAACCACTGCAGCTCTTTTCTTCCACATTTTTCCTTTTGTAAATTTTCTGGGTTCAAACTAAGGCTTTAGGAGAAACAGGAACATCCTTAACTTCCCATGGGCCCAGAACAGACCCTAGGACCCTGTAAGGTTCACCCACTTCCCTTGAGATGACTTAGTATCAGCCCAGAGATCAGCATCAGCATCTGGCGATGGGGAAGTAAAGCAGAGACAGTGAGTAACTGACTCCAGGTCACAGCAGAGCCAGCCCTCTAGTCTATGGCTCCCTACCAGCTCCGTGTTCTCAGAGTGGGTGTTAACTCCACTCTCCTAACCCCCAAATGCCAAGGAGCGGAGCTCTTTTTTGTCTACAAAGGCTTCTGATTGCTCCCTGTCCTGTCTGAAAGATCAGCTGTTCCTGTAGGATATCTTCCAGTCTTTTCCTTCTAGAACACTCTTTCCTGCCCCTTCCCCCACCCCACCCCCAAATGTTTTGCCTTCTGCCGAGTTGGACTGGATTGAGATCAATGACATTAATTTGCACTTAGGAGAAGTTAGTGATTTTCCCTCTTTAGATATCAGGAGGCTTCCTGAAGCTTGTGGTCAGATAAGCTATTTTAAATCCTCTGCATAAAGTTCCTCAGGCAAATCACAGGATCTTGGAGTAGGAAGGAGTTTCTGGAAAAGTTAAATTTATCTGATTTCTTTATTTTGCAGATGAAAACACAAAAGACCCAGGGTAGGGAAGTAATATGCTACAGACACCAGGATGCACAGCTAAACAGAGGTCTTGTAGTATTCTATTCCTGTATCAGGATTTAGTCCCAGGAAGAAGGAGCCTGGTGCTGGCTGGGCAGAGATGTGGAGAGGAAGGGTCCAGTAGGAAGCTCTCCTATAGTCCAGGTGAGATGGGATAGGGGCTGGGCTCTGCAGTTGCATGGTGGTGGGGAGGATGAAGCCTAAATATTTCATCCAAAGAGAGTTCTGAAAGAGAACTGATGGGCTTAGTGACTGGTTGGATATGAGTCGGGAGAAACATGGGGTTCACGGTTCCTGTCTTGGTTGATAAATAGAGGCTACCACTCAGGTCTATGGAGCTTTTTAGAGGATGGGCCATGAGCTTTGGACAGGTTAGGGGAGGTATGTCCAGAGGACACTGCTTGGTAGGTAATGGAACGTGTGGGACTGAAGCTCAGAACATGGGATTGAGCATGAGATATAAGATCCACCAGCACGTTCTGGAAACTGAACCCATGAGAGGAGGATCTGACAAGAGAGCTCATGGCCTAGCGAAAGTAGAACCAAAGCAACTTCTGGGTCAGAGCTTGTTCCACAAAGCCATCCCAAAGGAGGACGACCAAGGTTCACTGACTCCTCCTTAAAGAGGACCTCCGTCCCGCGTTCTCAGTGATCTCTTCCTTTGACAAACATCCCACAGGTCTGTAGATAGAACACCACCCCTCCTTGCCCAAGAAGTAAATACCCCCACCATGTTCTCAGGGACAGCACGTCTGCTGCTGCTTTCTGTCTTGGTAAATAAGAGTTTCTTTGGAACGGGGAGAGCTTGGACAGGGAGGGTATGGGTGCAACTAACTTCTCAGTTTCCCCACCACCCAAGGTGCCTGAGGTCAAGAAAAGCATTTGCTGAGTTCTCTGATGTCTCGTGCTACCAGGCTGGTCCAGAGCCTCACAAAAGGGATAGAGCAGCCCCTGAGAGGTTAAGTGGCTTTCTCAGATGCTGCCCTGAGCGCAGCATTAAGAACCACTGTCAGTCATTTGTCACCTTGAGCTCTTTCCAGCTGCTTGGTAATTCATGTTAAATCCCCAAAGAGTATGTGTGCTGCTTCCTGGCAGGTTTCAAAAAATAGAAGTCAAGAGAAAATGAAAGCATTTCTGAGATCTCTTAGATCAGGTGGCTTAAACATTTTTTTTTCTTAAATTTAAAAATAACTCACTCTAGACTTAGCAGAAAATTCATTCAGAAGGGCTTTGGCACAGCAGCATGAGTTGACAACTCTTTTTCTGAATTATACATTATTTATTCAGTGTCACATATGAACCTGGCAGGTAACGAGCTAAACTACATTCCTGGTGTGCATGCACACACACACACACAGAACTCAGAAATAAGGGGGTGATTGTATTCTCATCGTGGGATGGCCCCTACAAAGAGAAGCACTAAGAATGTTGGTGGTGAGGATCTCTTCCTGCTCTAAACGGGGAAGGAAACTTGGTTGCATCTCTGTGTGTGAAGCACAGCGCTAGGAGCTGACCATGTGTGATGACATTTGTTCTCCATTACAACCCAGGAGGTGTATATCATTACTTCCCTTTTACAGATAAGTGAATGGGGACTTTGAAGGTAGTAGTAACCTACATAAAGCCTTGAACTCAAGTCTCCAATTCAAAAATCCAGAGCTCTAGAGAGTAGCATGGAAACGTACACACTACCATATGTAAAATAGATAGCCAATGGGAATACGCTCTATGACTTAGGGAACTCAAACTGGGGCTCGGTAACAACCTGGAGGGGTGGGAAACAGTGAGAGGGGGGTTCAAGAAGAGGGGACGTATATCTACCTGTGGCTAATTCATGTCGATGTATGGCAGAAATCAAACCAATAGTGTAAAGCACTTATTTTTCAATTAAAAATAAATTAAAAAACAAAATCCAGAGCTCTTTTCAATACTGCATTAGGAGAAATTGATGGTTTCTTGGTAGTTAGTCTCCAAGATGGCCCCAGTGAACAGTGGTTGGCCCATGCTGAATTCAGGCTGGCCCACGTAACCACACGAACGTGGCAGAAACGATGCTGCGTGACTTCTGAAGCTAGGTCATAAGAAGTCTTCCAGCTTCTTGATCTCTTAGAATGTTTGTTCTGGAAGAAGTCAGCTGCCATGTAAGAAGTCCGACTTCTCTGAGATTTCCACGCAGTGAGGAAGCCCAACCTAAAAACATGAGGAGGCTACATGAGGAGAGAGAGATTCTCAGCTAACTCCCAGCTGTTCAAGCCATCTCAGCTGAGGACAAAGCATGCAAGCAAAGAAGCTATTTTGAATGTTCTTAGTCAAGTCTTCAGATGACTTTAGTCCCTCAGCTGCCACCGGACTGCAACTGCATGAAGAATCTCAGATAAGATTAAACAGGTGAGACCAGGCAACATTTAGAATCATGAGAAATAATTCTTTTTGTTTTAAATGATTGTTTTTGAGTTGCACATTGATAACTGAAACAATTGGGCTTCAGGACTATTTCATCTATTATGGTCATTTTGACCAATTTTTATTAACCACTTACTATATGTCAGGCACTGCACTAAGCATTCTACATTTATTATTCCAACTGATTTTCACAAGAAGTCTATGAGACAGTGCTTATTATTATTCACTTGACCAGATTTACGTATAAGAAAGGTTCAGAGATGTTAAGTAATTAAACCCAAGGGCACACAGCTAGTGGGTAAAAAGGCCAAGATTCAAACTCTAACAATCCATCTGTAGATGTCATGCTGGCACATACTGCGCTGTTCTATGACTAGATGCAGGGTCTCCGGGGACCGACCCCTAACCGATGGGCTCAGATTTGGGGGATTTGCCTTGGAAAGTATCCCCTTGCCTAGGAAACTTGTTCTGGAAGGTTTGGAGCATCTGGGTTCATGCTGAGTCTTCCAGGGACAAGCAGCCAAGGTTTTCTGAATTCATTCACACAGAGAAACAAATGGTTCTGACCTTTTCTTTTTAAAATGTTTTTCAAGGGAAGTCAGTGCTGCCAGCAGGGTCTAGATTGATGGCTTTGGATGCTGAGAAGGAGAGCCTCCACCCTGAGTTGCTTCACTTGGTACCATGGGTCAGAACAGCCAGAGACACAGCAGGGCTTGGAAATGTCACGTCGATTACCTATTCAGAAGTCTCCTTTTCTCCCCAGCTTTATCGCTTTTCTCATCTGTGGGACCTTGAGGGCTGCCCTAGATTTCCTGTCCTCAGAGCAAAAGAGATGGGAAGAGCAGTACTCCAGCCGTATGCAAAGTGAGGTCAGAAATGAAGACAGGAAGTAGAGTAGGGGTGGAGGACCACGGCTCTGAGCCAAGGCGTGTGCATCAACACCACTGGTTCCCCTAGGCTGGGCCCCAGGAAGGCACCAGACCAGAGCCACTCAGGCCATGCTCCCCAGAGACACAGCCCTCCGTGGGTAGTTGGGAGACAGAACGCTGGGCCCCAGGGACTATGGCCCTCATGTGCAGTGGCGGCTCTTATTCCAGGCTGAAGTATTGAAAAGTGCTGATCTTCTGGGAGTGCCATTGGTTCTCTCTTTTCCCCTAGCCAGGCTTCTCCATGTTCCATGTCCCCAGCCTCCTCTCCACCCCACCTAGTGCTATCCTCAGAGCGCAGCCTGACACAGGCAGAGGGGTGAGGGATGTGGGTCCAGAATGGCACTGGGACACAATGAGAGGAACACGATCTCTTCTACGCTTGGTAAGACATGTTAGCCTGGTGGGGAAGTCCTCCACATTCCAGCCTCCTGAGAGCAAAGCATCCAGGCTGCCCTGCTGCCTCTCCATCCCCATCCAGGCTCTGCCCTTCTCGCCCAGAGCCCTCTGCTTGAGCAGCCTTCATCATGGTGGGGAAGTCTCTTCTCTTCACTCCCACTGTCATCACATTTCCCAAACATCAGTCCTGTAAGTACATGTTTATCATTTTTTCCATAGCCATATACCACTTGTACTTTTATTTACTTACTAGTTTTCTTTAAATTGGCTCTTCCATTATATTTAAATTAGTTGATTTTAAAACTAAAAATATATGATGGAAAACCATTATCACTTACTGTAAATGAAAGATGCCTGTACAAATGAATACAGAAAACCTCAAAAGAATGCCATTAAATTTGAGCTAAATATTGTTGTCTGCCAAGATCTAGGCTTGAGACTTGGCCTGTGTTTGTTCAAAGGAATGTTACTATCTGTGAAAAATGCATCAACGGAAATTTTCCTTAATGTAAATTTAAAAAATCAAAGAGAATGTAAAAGGGCAAAATCTTTGTTCTGTGACTTAGTGCTATTCAGTGTGGTGCATGGATCTCCCTAAAATCATTTCTCCTCCCACCCATAGCCTGTATTTTATGCTCTGATAGTTATTGTCCTGCTTAATCCTGCTGTGCCTTTAAAGACCAGCTCAAAGGCCTTTCTTACCACTCTTGCCTGTATCTTTCTCCTCTTTCTCTAAATATTTATAGTAACAGATATCATATGATAATGAACAGGTACAATTTATTATGACATTAATTGTAACCTGTCACCTAATTGTTCTGTTTTTACAGGGTGTCATCCTCCTAGAAGGCAATAACTGTGAACTCTTTTTTGGATGTGCATGTGTGTATATTTGTGTGAAGAGGGAGTGATGGCAATTTCACACAATATCTTTCATGTTGTTAAGCACGAAGAGGATGCTTGATTTATCCAGCTGAGTTAAATATAACTCCCTGTTACTACTAATTGTGATGCTCAAGTTGATTTTTTTACCATCATATCAAATAATATGCATAAAAAATAACAACTTTCCCAGCTCAGCATATTTATTTCACATGATGTACCAAATAACACAGTTCTGGCATAACAAAAACTTGTAAAATCACCTCTGAGTTGTCTGCAGCTGGAATTATATGTTAATAAGAGACAGCATCAGAGATTTATTAACTGACTAACTGTATCTTTTATCCTTTACCCTCTTCCTTATCCATTCAGCAAAAGTTGATAGAGCACCAACCACGTAACAAACACTAGGGGAATAAAAGTGAAGAATCAATTGTGTTTCTGATTCAGAGAAGCTAGTAATTTATAAAGAGAGATGACATGAAGACCAATCATTACAAGTCAACACAAGTGCAGTAATGCTGATATCCACCATGGGCTATGGGAACCAGGAGCAAGGTTGTGATTCTGACTAGGAGAGCTGGAAAAGGTAACACAAAAGGGATGACCTTTGAATTAAGATTTGAAAATGAGACAGACTTGTCAGAAAGAGAGCATTCCAGGCCACCAAGTGAGCAGAAGCAAGGGTCTGATGGCTTGCAATTGGGTGTTTCTGAAGTGGCTTGTGACTAGAGGTGGTGAGAGAATGAAGTGCCTGAATAAAGGGAGAAGAGATAGAAGTAGAATGAGAGGTAGGGGTCAAACTATAAAGGTCTTTACATGCCTGACAGTGAGGAGCTGTAGAAGGCCGTAAGTAGGAATGTATTGGGTTGGCCAAAAAGTTCATTTGAATTTTTCCACAGCATCTTACTGCTGCTGCTGCTGCTAAGTCGCTTCAGTCGTGTCCAACTCTGTGCGACCCCATAGACGGCAGCCCACCAGGCTCCGCCGTCCCTGGGATTCTCCAGACAAGAACACCGGAGTGGGTTGCCATTTCCTTCTCCAGTACACGAAAGGGAAAAGTGAAAGTGAAGTTGCTCAGTCATGTCCGCCTCTTAGCGACCCCATGGACTGTAGCCTACCAGGCTCCTCCGTCCATGGGATTTTCCAGGCAAGAGTACTGGAGTGGGCTGCCATTGCCTTCTCCAAAAGAGACATAAGCAGAGTGTTGTATGGAACTTCTAGGTAAGCTGCTGAAAGGGAGAAAAGTTAGCCATATGAGACTTCATTTTCCCTTCTGCATTTTGTCTTCTTTTTGTTTGCAACTTGGACATGAATAGTTGGAGTTCCAGCAATCCTTTTGGACTACAAAGTCACTTTGATGATGAAAACCCAAACTGAAAATGATGGAGTAGAAAGAGCCGCTGACCCTGTGGGTCACCTTGTCTTTTGGGTCAGAAATAAAGAAATTTTCATGTTATTAAAATTATTGCTACTTGAGGGCTTTGTAATTTTCAGCCAAACCTAATCTTAACAAATACAGGGAGTCAGGGTCTCTCTGACTTTAAGACCATGTCTGATGACTCCAGTATCTGGGTATGCTTTGGATCTGTTTATGCATGATTTTTTCTCTCAGTTTTCATCATTTGATCTTGCCTCCTGGTATCCCTGGAAATTTTTGATTGAAAACCAAACATTGTATAGGACAAGCATGGAGGGAGGAGATAGATTTGAGGGAAGTGGGCAATTTAGGAAAGTGGAGTGAACTGAAATCAGTCTCAGATTAGCTGTGGGCATGAGAGAGAGGAAGAATTCAAAGACGGCTTTCAGGTCATGGTCCTCAGACGTCTTGGGCAACATGGCCCTCAGATGTCTTGTCCTTAGATGATCTCAAGGAGTCAGCGAGAATTCCTGCTAGTGACTTTGGAGGTGGTCACATCAAGTGCGCTGTGTGAAATGCCCCATGCCAGTGACACCGGAGGTGTGCCTGTTATGTCTGGAGGTTAGCAGTAGGGCAGCAGTGCCTTCCCCAGGCTAGTTCAGTAGCATGATTTTAGTGTGAGTCTGGCTGCTTCCCTTCTTCTGCTCACCCTTCCCCTCCACCTTCTCCCTCCACCCCCCAGCTCCTCAGCCTCCTCTCCATCCTCCCTTCACCTCCCTCCCCTTCTTCTTTATTTCTTGCTTCTCAAGCCTTTGGGGCAATTCTGATACCGTTAGAATAAACTTATCTTCTATTTCTGGAGTCCATTTCTGTGCCTTGCAACTCAGAACTCCGATGGATAAAGATTTGTGCACTCATAATGTTCAATTCGTGTATGACAAAGGGTTTTCTCACCATGGATTAAATTTCTTAATATAACTTAAAAGCACACTTGCTCTGTTTTTCATATATTCTCAAAAATGATGGGGAAAGGCCAGAACATAGAGATGAAGGGTAGAACAGAATGACTATTTCAAGCAGTATTGTATAATAAATATCTATTGTTCAGTCGAAACTATGAAAATGGTTAATATTTCTCAGACATTATGTAGAGAAAGAAAGACAGCTTATAAGTTTTTAGTCTCTCCCCTTCATCGATCAAGTGAGATGCTACATTCTGGGGACACTGAGCCAATTTCAGGGATTTGGGATATATGACTTCCTCTTAGCATGCTGCCTGGCTGCTCAAACAGAGGCCAGCCCAGCACTGGCCCTTCCGCTGGGAAGCAGCAGGCTCTCTGCTGGGCCTGGGCAGAACTGGCCTGCCCTGAGTGCCAGTACTCTGCTCCTGCAGGCCCTGGAGGCTGCATGGGGAGTGGACCATTCAGTATCCCTGAGGTAGGTGGTCTAAAGCGGGACCTCAAGGGAAGATGCAGGTTGATTTGTGACAGTCTTGGCCTACCCATAGTGGTGCTATCAGCTAGGAATGCTGGGGGACACTCACCTGGGCCCAGGTCCTCCTTTCTGAACCAACATTGTGGCTGGACTGGCCCCTGTGGTTCTTATTATGATTGCAAGATGCCATTAAACATACACATCAGGAAACTTTGAAGCAGACAAGGGTTATTACTCACAGGTCCTGGAGGGTACATGGCATGCCCTGGGCCACACAGTGAGGCTGCAAGATAGGAGGGGATGGGGAAGGAAGAGAGAGAGACAGAGAAATAGAAAGAACATGCTTGTCCAGGATTCTTCTTCTACTGGGGCAGAGGTGGGGGTGGGGAGGAATCTAGAGGTTCACGAGGTCACTACTGGTGAATTTAAAACATAAGAGCAGGAATTAAAAGCACGGGGAGAAAAGGGCGGGGGAAAGTGGTCCAATGGTCACTTAACTAAATCAAACAAAGATTTTTTAAACAGAGGAACTCCAAGGGGGGCGACCTGGCTCTTTATCCATTGAGGATTACATCTTTGCAAGGGATGCCTTGGCAATCAAAGTGTAAGTCAGGCACTGGCCTTACAAAAGAGAAAACCATCTGTCAGGGTTCATGCCACACAGGGCATCACTAAGTTAGCGTGGCCCTAGAAGCCCAGCGGACCACAGGGGACCACACCTGGGCTCCTGCTGTTTGGAGATGAGCATGGGTCCAATCCTGCGACATTCTGCTGGCCACAACCAGGCACTGGGGCTCCACTTGGGGTCACTGAGGGTTAATAAGTTCAGAGATAAAATTTGCACTTTCCAAAACTGACTCCAACTGGAAATAGATTGAAGGGAAGGAACTGTATGTTACCAAATTAGTTAGAATCTGATGGCTAGTTTCCCCATGAAAGAGGATACAGATTCACACAGGAGGGTGTGGAAGGGGCGTGGGGGAGTGGGGAGAGCTGACAGACATTTCAGAGGCAGAAATGATGGAAGATCTAGGTTGACTATCAGATGTTCTTCCTTAAGGCAGGTCCCCAGGGAAAATCAGAGGATATGGAAGAAAACTAATGAGTTTTGTTTGGACATGGTGGTTTGAGGTGTCTGTGGGAACTTCAAGGCAGTGGGACAGATGGTGAGTCTGAGGACCAAGGGCAAGTTCTGGGGCAGAGATTTGGATTTCAGTCAAAGCTGGACCTGGTCAAAGCTGGCCTCTGGCAGATCACCTCTATCTCAGACTCTCTGGTGATGGCCTGGGTGTCTGCATATGAACCACCCCTGACCCCCTGAGGTTGGACTTACTTGCCACCTTTTGCTAGGACCTCCCCAGATGACCCAGAGTGCCCAGTGGGTGGCCATTTTTGTGGACTCTGTCCTCACAGTGCATCTTACCCTGCCTCTGAGGAAGTTGAGTTCTGCCAGGGGCAGGTCCAGCCAGCTCAGTCCTCACTGTCTAATGGGACTTCTACCTTCTCAGAGCTGACCGTGTGGACAGACTCACAGCCTTTGTGAGAATCACCCAGGAAGGCTACAAAAGCAGATGTAAGGGAGGCGCAATTGTCCAAGGAAGTGCAAATGTGCTGGAAGAATCTGGAGGAAAGTTACATCAACATAGACTGCGGCCATGTCCTATAACTTGGCTCTCATCAATGCTAATTCATGATTTACCCATCTCCCACTGCCAGTCTACAGAGTTTCTAAGCCTTCATGCTCTCCTGATTCTTCTTCATTCATACACCCCTTTCTCACCGGGATGAGAATCCCCCACATCTTCTTCCCAATCAGCTAGGACACAATCCTTCAGCCCATTCCACTGTCACCTCCTCTCTGAAGTCTTCTCCAAGCCAGGATCAGTCTCCCTACTCTGGGCTCCCATGATGCTCTGGGCAGCCTTGAATCTGGTACCACTTAGGACATCACCCAGAATGACATGTTTGCAGATTTGTCTCACCTGTCAAACTTTGAAGGCCCTTTTCATCTTTCTATGGTCTGGTACCTAGTCTAGGGCCTGGTAAATAGGAATCCAGTAACTATTTGTTAAATGTATGCATGAATAAAATAATTACATAAAAGGACTAGAAATAACCTCAGCTTGGTCAACAGCAGACCTGAGTCCAGTCTCTTGGTCCCTGAATTACCTTGGGTTGGTCACTATCTCCTCTTCAGCATCCTCATCTGTGAAATGAAGGAGATAGAACCAGGGGTTGTTAGGGGTTGTTAGTTCTGTAACCTATGAACCGACCTCACCCAACTGCTTGCAGTCTGCAAATAAGGGATCCCAAAGACACAAAGCTCTAATTAGAACTCAAAGGCCTGAAGACCTTAAAAGTCTTGCTAAGTCAAAACCCACTGGAGCCAGGAGAAGCTTCAGGGAAGAGGGGCTGGGAGCAGCAAAGTGGGGAGGGAGGCATTACAGGTGCAGGAAGCAAAGGTACAGAAAGGAAGCACATTCGGTGTGTACCAAGGAGCAGGCAGGGACTGGCTTTGTGGGAGCCAGGCAGTCCCCTCATCCTCCCATCATGCACAGGAATCATTGTCATGTTCTGTGTAGCCTCTCAGAAGGCAGAAGAGGGGGATCTATACGGATAAATGACCGAGTCCCCTCATCTGTCAGCTGAAGAAACAGAGGATAATGGTGCTGGCCCAGGGACCTGTGGAAGGTCTCCCGACCCTGAGTCTGGGACTTGCTCTGTCTCCCGGGCTCATCTGTGAGTCTTCAAAGGATTGACACACCTGTCTTCCACATCTCCCAGGTGCCTCAAGCAGGATTCTGTACCCAGAAGGTGCTTCATGAGTGCTCTGTGGGAACAAACAACCAGCCAAAGAACCCTGCAGGGTTCTGCTCAGTGTGCTGAGCAATAGCAACCATTGCAGGGGAGACTCGGGGAATTTTGCAGAGTTTAGAGGCCTGGCACGGCTTGTCCTGAACCTACAGGAGTAAATCTCTTGCCTCTGTGAAATGAATTAACTCTCTCCGGGCACCAAGTAGTGAGAGAAAGAAGTCATTCGCTAAATGGCCCCTTCCTGCTGCATGAGAGAACAAATGTGCTTCACGTGGGCATGGAAATCACTTCTCTCAGGAACATTTCTGAAGAGAGTCATTTCAGCAGGGCAGCTGGTGTCGTGACTGGAGCCAGCACTGTGATGCCACAGCCAGCCAACCCTCGAGAGAGGTAGCTCCCTTTTATTTTCATTAGAGGGACCTCAGGCCAAGGTGGAGAGAGACTATGCCAGTGACAATTAAATATTTTCTTTCCCCATTCAGCCATTCTCAAGACTGAGGCCCAGGGAATAGAGGGGCTACCAGGAGCCATTCCGGGGTAGAGATGAGACAAAAGGACCCCTGACCCGGGCAGGCTCTGCACTTAGCTGACCTCTCAGAGTCCTGGCCCATCCTCTCTTCAGGTCATTGTGTTAGTCACTGGACCCCACCCCCACCCACACATCTCCTTATTACCCCTTATTTTTTTCTTAACACTTTATTTTTGTTTGTTTGTTTGTTTATTGAAGTATAGTTGATTTACAATGTTGTGTTGGTTTCTGGTGTACAGCAAAGTGATTCAGTGTTTTTAATGTATACCTTTCAGATTCTTTTCTATTATAAGTTATTCCAATATATTGAATATAGTTCCCTTTTCTATACAGTAGGTTCTTGTTATTTATCAGTCTAATGCATAATAGTGTGTATCTGCTAATCCCTGGCTAATTTATCCCTCCCCACTTCTTTTACCCTTTGGTAACTGTTTGTTTTCTATGTCAGTGAGTCTATTTCTGCCTTGTAAATGAATTCATTTATATCATTTTTAATATGAAACACTTACCTGTAACACATATAAGTGAGAACAGATGATATTTGTCTTTATTGCCCCTTGCTTTTCATCATAGGTGCTTTTTCTGTGCCCACAGGGCCCAGGCGGTGAACCTGGGAGCGTAAGGAACCTTCCCTGTCCCTCCACAGGTGAAGCAAGTCTGCTCCTCTGTTTCTGAGCCATCAGAGTGCATCTTTTGTTGAAAATACTTAGAACTTATCATTCTTTGGGAATGAGAATTTTGAACAAGGAAACAAGAATATCAGACAGTAGAAAAGAGACTGGTGTGTGTCCTGAGTGGGACCCCTCTGTTCAGGCTGCCTGATTTTGTACATATAGTATTTATTTTACAATAACCCTGTTGAGGTGGACATTTAAAATATCAATTTAAAGATGAGGAATATGAGATTTAGAAATATTTTTTAAATTTCCCATGTTTATCATCTACCAGGTAAGACCTCACATTAAAAAATCCTAGAACCTCATAGCTGGAACTCTCCTTAAACTGAGTCCATCTGGTTTAATTCCTCCCCATCCTCTCATGTTTCCTTTGTGTTTCCATTTCAATCTTTTGGTCGGTTTTCTATCAGCAATAATTATGCTTTGCTCCAACCTCTTGGGCTACAAATCACCACTCTAGGGAAGCTGTGGAGAAGGAAATGGCAACCCACTCCAGTATTCTTACCTAGAGAATCCTGTGGATGGAGGAACCTGGTGGGCTCCTGTCCATAGGGTTGCACAGAGTCGGACACAACTGAAGCGACTTAGCATGCATGCATGCATTGGAGAAGGAAATGGCAACCCACTCCAGTATTCTTGCCTGGAGAATCCCAGGGACAGAGGAGCCTGGTGGGCTGCCATCTATGGGGTTGCACAGAGTCGGACACGACTGAAGAGACTTAGCAGCAGCAGCAGCAGGGAAGCTGAGTTCTGACACTCTCAAGACTCCTGTTTATTCTCCAGCAGGAGACTCTTCAGGGTCTATATGGGAGAGCATAGTTGCTCACATCACATTCTCTAATAAGAGACTTATCCATGATGCAGATGATATTTTTGTCTCCATTGGCCTTATTCCCTTGTCTTATTCTATATTGGTTCAGAGTATGGGTGAAGATGAACGGTATTATTTGAATACTCAACCTGAGCTGAGTCCATAGGATTCTCTCTCCTGGGATTTTGAGTCTTGAGACACATAGGGATCAAATTTGGTTGGAGTAGGGTTGTCCATAGGCTGCCCAGGAGAGAAAGATGGTGAACTTAGCTACCGAGGCACCAGGACCTACCATGGTTCCATCCTTCCAAGCCTGGGCACTCAGCTGTTTGTTTCTGAGAGGTACTACATTTGTTCCAGCCTTTTGGTTGGATCTTGAAGAAGAGACAAGATTTTTAGACAGTGATGGAAAGAAAGCAGGGCTGGGGTGGAGTTTCCAGGTAGAGAGGATGAGCAAAGGTAACCGGTAGAAAAGCTCAAGGAATGTTTAGAGGAGTCAAGTGTAATTGGCTGGAACATATTGCATATGTAAGTGAGTAGGAGATACATTAGGCTAGGGCCAGCTCTTGATGGACATTGAATGCACAATAGGGAATTCGGATTTTATAATACAGGAATTCAAAGACACTGAACAAAGTGAAGCACAGGGTGACATGCGCAAGGATAGACTGAAGCCAGATCAGATACTACAGAAAGGACCAGAATTACAGTCCTAGCTCTGCCACCTCATCAGCCTGTCTCCCCCACTCCAGTCCCACTCTCCTAAGGTAATCAATATTGACAGCCAATGTGTATTTTTCACACCTTTCCTTTTGCTTATGTAAACACAAACAATTATTGCACCCATCCCCCTCTTTAGAAAAGTTAACATGTTATCATATACATTACTCTATAACTTGCTTTGTTTACTTAAATTCTGCAAACATTTTCCAAGTGATTGCACACATGTCTAACTCAGTTTTGTTTTTAATGGTTGCATTTTAATCCATGTGTGGGTTTCCCATAATTAAGTCAACCAGTTAACTATGGATGGAGATTGAGATTGTTTCAAGCTTTTGCTAATACAAAGGATAGTGTAAATTTACTCTTATACACTTATTTTAACAACTTTTTAAAGAAAACATGCTCAAAAGTAGTACTCCTATGTTAAAAAGAAAGTCTGTTTAAAATTTCAGTAAGTATTTCCAGATTAATTTTTCCAAAATGTTGTAGCAGTTAATTCCCACTATTGTGTGCACTCATTTGATGGCAAAATTAAGAAGTTTGTGAAACCAAGTGTGGGCAAATTTGTGCATTAACTCTTATACTCTCCTCGTAGAAATAGAAATTGGTGTTATGTTTTAACAGGAGTTTAGCATTATCTTATAAAGTTGTGCATTCATATACCCTGTAACCCAAATGACTAGGTATATACAAAAGAAAAACACTTTCACACTTATTCCAAGAAATTCATACAACAATTATGACACAATAAGCAGAAACAACAAATATCCTTTGGCAGGATATTGAATATATAAATTGTGGCATTGCCATACAATTGGTAGTAAAAATGAATAAACTGTTACCACATGCTATAATATAGTGTATACGTATTATGTACTAAACAGACATGTGTAAAATACTGAGTGAAAAATTAAGGCCCAGAAGAATATTGTTTACCGTTGTAAGAAACAACTACACCTATAATAAAAATAAACAAAATTGTATATATAATAAAACTTTAAAAAATCAAGATAATAATAGACCGGTTGCCTTAGGTAGGGGGAGGAAGAGGGAGTGGATGGAGGAGAAACACATAGGCAGACATATATTGCTGTTGATGGTCTGATTCTTTGAAGTGGCTCGTCAGTGTTAACTATATCATAAATAGAGGGTAGTTAACTGACTAATTTAAAAAGAGGCCATTCATGAAAGTGTGTCAGGAACCAAGGCTATAATAAGAAAAAGAAGACAGAGAAAAATGAAACCAATATCAAGGAATAAGAGATGAGACTTCACTTGAGGGGACCAGGTTTTTCTGTGATGACAACGTGGGATTCTTGACTCCTGGGTTTGGATCAGGGCATTTGTGGGGGATATTGACATATTCAATACAGATTTCTCACAAGAAACCTGAGTTGCTTTGTAAAAACAAACTCCCTGGATTCCTTCTCCTTGTGTAGCAATGTCTTCAGGGTCTGTCATCCTGATGGTCTGGGAATGATTGGTTTCTTCCTATCTCATGTGTCTCACCCTTTGGAGAAAAATATTGCCTGGAAATTTTTGTCTTGCCTTGCAGTTGAGGTGATTCAGCAGTCACATGCTTTTTGTCTGTGATACAGCATGAGGCTGTCCAGAGCAGGGTGAACTGTCCCAGAGAAAAGCTCTGTTCTCTTGCTGTACAAAAGGCATTCTCATCTCCACATCCCCTATCTGCTGTCTCAGCCAGCTGGCAGCACCTCCAGGCCCAGGAAGGGCATAGATGAAAGGGTGGAGCAGACTGGAATGGGGAAGACTGCCATCTGGATGTGTTATTAGGAACCTCTCCCAGGTGGGGTCATCTTGGTCTCCTGAAGTGTTCCTGTGCGAAAATAATCCCCTTCCCTCCTAAATTGGAGTGATTGCCAACCAGCCAATAAGAAAGGGACTCAGTTGCTACTTGTTGGCCAGGTCTGGGCTAGATGGGTCAGGATGGGAGCACAAATTTTCCATCTGCCTCTGTATCCTGGGGCTTGGAATGGAGTTGTCTGGGGAACAACTATAATTGTGTAATGACAGATGAAACACTCGGTCTCTGCAGCAGGATGAGAAGATGGTGAGCTCTTATTGTTATTATTTTTGATTTACAAAAAGAGCAAGTCATAAAGCCCCAGGGCCACTTAGCTAATAGACACATAATTCACCAGGAGCTCTCAAAAGCCTCATGTTATGGCCATGATAGCCATTTTTCTGCTCTCCTCCTAGCCTTAGTCTGACTGAACAGATGGGGCCAAAACCAACACAATCAGGACTGCCCCCAAACAGTTCAGATGTTTGCACCTGGCATCAACCCCTCTTCAGACCTGTGTTGCACCACTGGGCCCTCAGAACTTCTTGCACCGGTGAATCTGAATTTGTCAATTCAAGATGATGAAACTCTGCTGCTAATCATCCCCCTGACCTATAGTCATGGCAGGGACTGCAAATACAGAGACCAGTCATGCCCACCCTGATTCTTCTCCCTGTCAATAAGTTAGACCCAGCTACATGGGTTACTTGGTCTCCATTGTTGTTTAGTCACTAAGTCGAGTACAACTCTTTGCAACCCCATGGACTGTAGCCCACCAGGCTCCTCTGTCCATAGGATTTCCCAGGGAAGAATACTGGAGTGGGCTGCCATTTCCTTCTCCAGGGGACCTTCCTGACCCAGGGATCAGACCCAGGTCTCCTGCTTCACAGTCAGATTCTTTATCACTAAGCCACAAGGGAAGCCTTACTCGAACTCTAAAGAATCCTTATATTTTGGCAAAATACTCCGTCCACAATGGCCAGATTCTCTTCCCAATTTACCATCTTGAAATTCTATTCCTTATTTAAGCACCAAGTCAACTGCTGCCTCCTGGCTGGCATTGTCTTCTTTCTTCTGGTTGGAATTAAATTCTTCTCCTTCTGCACTGGCCCTTCTCATGGCATCTAAACTGTAATCCAGGTGTGGTGGTCTCTGAAGTTTCACCTTTTCTGTTTGCTGACAAGTCCCTTGCAGGCCAGGAATGAGGTCCCGAGAGGTAAGACAGGCAGAGCATTAAGCAGAGTGTGAGTGCGGCAGGTGCTGACTAACAGGAGCTCCTGTTTCTCTGCACAGCACCTTGGAGCAGAGCAGACCTTCAGAGTTGGCTGAATGTGCATGGAACTGAGAGAAAGAACAAATGACAAACAAGCCAAAGTAACAAGAACTAGGATCAAAGTCTGGGGGACTTCTGAATTATTTGTTTTGAGTGGGAAAATACAGGGAATAAGTCCAATTTTGTGACAGTTTGGAGGGGGCCGTTTCAGATTGGGTTGCACCAAGTACAGGAAGTGAATCAGATGGTGCGGTTTGAGTTTCTCTGTTTTGAATATTTGAGATGGATTTTACCTGTTGTCCTCATCCAGCCTGTGCAGGATCTGAAAGACAGGTACTGTCACAAGGGCGGGAAATGGTGGCTGCATCCTTTATCAATACATACCCCACACGTGTGGGCTTCCTCTTTGCTTTATAAAGTGAGTGAGGGAGTCAGCATTTAGATTTGAAACATTTTGTTCTACCAAATTTTAATTATCATATTTGTAATGATAGGATATGGCCTCCAAATCTAGCAGAGCTATTAGAAGGTTTTACTGCAAGACAATCTGTTGCAATTATTTTTGTTTAGTTCTTCAAGTTGCCTCGATCTTATTGTTTATCTTCAGATGGAACAATGTAAGGGGAAATGAGTTTGAATCAGCTGGGGAAGATTAATAATAGTTGCTTCCAACCCCACTACCTCCCCCTGCATCAGCACCATTTAATGACCACCGACTCATTGGCACTGTCTCTATGCCATACACAAACCCTGCAAAAACAAGTAATGATTCCTTTGTTTTAAGATAAGGAAACTGAAGCCCCCAAAGTGTAAGTGATTTCAGCTCAAGGCTGAAGCTAGGATTCAAAATCAGACACATTAGCCTTTGACACTTGTGTTATTCCCAACACATCCCAGCCCAGACCTCCTCCTTTCATGAAGCCAGGCTGACTTTTGCCGAAGAGCACAGGCAGTGGGGAGCGGGCACCACTTGCATTAAATGCATCTGGACCATTTTGCTCCAGAGTTTATGAAGGGCTGTGGCTCCTCTTATTTGAAACTCTTCTGATCTTTCGATAGGAAGAGTTCCCTCTCCCCACCCCACCCCAAACTTCAGGACTAGAAGGCACATCAGGGCAACAAGGTCCCTTATGTTTTAGCCCTGGTTTCCTCCTGAGCTTAGGCATTGCTCTGAGATGTAGTGGAGAGCTCACACTGGCTGTGGACACAAAACTGTTTACCTTGAGCAAGTTAGTTAGTGTCTCTGAGCTTCAGTGTTCTTAAAATGAAAGACTAATAAAATTCCCTTGAAGGAAGGGATATAATGATAAAACAATTTGTTGAGTGGTAGTGCCTAGAATAATGCATGGAACATATAAGCACTCCCTAAATGAGGATATTAATTAACTGAGTAAATAAGCATAAGGATTGTCCCCTCCGAGGCTGGTATAAAAATTGAGAGATATGGTGAAAGCCAAAGGGCTCTGTCAGTGAAACGCCCCGAAGGCACATACGGGATGATTACAGTTGATCACATGAATGTGAATGCCAAGACCCTGAGCAAGAAGTAATTTGCTCAGGGTTCCTCTTGCAGTGAGGAGCGGATGTGTTACGCTTCCCCTGAACCACGCAGCCTACTCCTCAACGCCCTTGCAGGGGCAGGAGGAGCCCCACAGCCGGGAGGTGGGGAGGCTGTCCTGAGCCCAGTAGCTCCCAGGACAGAGGAGATGAGACAAAGAGAGCGCAACCTTTCACTCGAGTGGTAGACGCCCAGCACTTTCCTAACTTTAAAGGACTGAGAAAGCAAGAGGCCCGGGCTTATTTAAATAATCCACATCTTGTATCGGAGAGACAAAAAAAGTAGTTAAAACTCAGCTAACATTTGTCAGCCCCAGGAGCAGCCCTGGCGTTCACTCGGGCGACTAGGAAGGCGGTGTGTGCTGTGGGAGCGGTGACTGATGAGTGTAATATATTCCAGCAGCTCCTGGCTGAGCAGTTATCGCATTAGCTCCCACGGCTTGAAGCCGTGATGCATAGATTCAACCCACCGCACGACAGGTGGCGGAAGGGCCTGCTCAGACACCAGGGCGCCTCTCTGCAGACTCCTTTGAGGGCCGGGGGAACGGGGCCGGTGAGGCAGTGCTCAGGGTGGTGGGGGGAGGGCAGGGGATGTGGGCTGGACGGCCGCCACCCACGCTCACCCGGCGCACCTGGGCTGCAGGACCCCCAAGCAAACGGACTTTTCTGTAAAAACAGAGCATCCCTCCATGAAAAGAGTGCAGTGGTCATTGTGATAATGAAATAAGATTACAGGTATTTTTACTGTATTTTTCAGACAAATAATGCTCTTATTGTCTCTATAATTTAATCAATGAAAAGCATGGAAATGGATCATTTCTCTTAGTATATAATTTCCCAATAGATGAAGGAACCTCTGAACTCTGCAAAGGTGATATCGGTGGAGAAAAGTCAGCCTTTGGATGATTCAGAGGACTCTTGGCAATTGTGAACATGCCCACAATCTTCAGAGATACAAGTTTTTTTTTAATGTCATAAAATAAATGTTGAGCCAAAACCATTTATATATATAGCATTCCTTCACCTGATTGGCCCCATTTGTTCCATTTAAGATGCAGTGGGTGAGGCAATCAGGGGGTAAGTAATACCATAAATTTCTGAAAACTGCTCATTTTTGTTTAAAACATTTATTTTTTTTCATGCTTCTGGCTTCTTTTTCTTTGGAGTTTTGAAGTTACTAAAATCTGCTCATTTAGTATTGTCAAAACCTTCGGCTAAATCAGACAAAAGGAGCTTGGACTAGTGGAGAGAACATTTGATTAGAAACTCAGAGACTAAACTAGCTCTGTGATCTTGGGCAATTTCACTCTTTCAACAAATATTTAAAGCCCTCATTATATGCAGGGGATCCTGCCAGATGCTACAGAAGATGCCAAGATGTACAAAAACAGTCCCTGCCCCCAGGTGCATACAACCCCCTTCTGTGTCTCCCCTTCTTTATCTGAAAATGGAGACTCACAGGCTATGTCCAATTTTCCCCATCAGGTTGTGGTTAGGACCAGGCAGTGCCTGGTCCACAGAAGGCTGTCAGCACATCCAGCAATGACATTGAAAGTGACTTCGCTTCTCTCCTCTCCTTATGTATACAGTGTCTAGTCAACCAACGTGGCATCAAGATGTGACTGTTCACTTTCCATTTAAAAAAAACAAAACAAGACACTAATTATAACACTGTTTGCTTATCCAAGGATATGGACTTTAAGAACTAAGCTTTAAGCCTGAAAAAGTTGGCAACAGGGACAGAAAGGGGCAGACCGCTCCTCATTCTGCAGGTGCAGAGGCCTGCCTGCCAGCATTACTCTGCTTTCATGCCATTAAAAATATATAATGTCCAGAAAGTGAAGAAGAAATGCAGTCTCAAATTATCCTAAGGAAAATAAAAATCTAGGTCAGAGAAGGACCCCTGAGAAAAATCACTACTGCCTGCCGACCTCTTTTCATCATCTGGAAAGGAAGGGAGAGGTCAGAGGAGGCTGCTCAGTGACTGCAGTGGGTGGGCTGTGGCTCTCTGCATTTCCCCCTGATGCATCAGTGTGCAGGAACAGGTGACAGGTCCTCAGAGCCCCAGATCAAGGCACCGAGGGGTCTGAGCACAGCCAGAAAGCTGGGCCCACGCTCGGGGATCAGGGTGAAAATGGCTCTCACAGAAATGGTTTCTCAGCCAGCATTGATTGTCCACAGGGTGTGAGTGAGAATCTTAGCAGGCTCCTCCGAGAAAGAAGGGGAGTGCCCTGGATTCAGAAGCTTGGCTTGTTTGGCATCAGAGTAAAGGACAAAGCTCAGGAAATGGCTGCTTAGCCTATAAGTCACTGTTACTCTTTCATGTGCTGGGTCCTTCACGATCACTCTGTTTGACCTTTCCTGCTTAAACACCACAGGTCAGTTCAGGGGGATCCTGAGGGTCACCTAGGCACAGCCACCCAGGAGGGAAGCTTCGATCTGTCCTCACAAGAAAGAGAGCCCATGTGTTGGGGGTGGGGGGGAGGCGAGTGGTGGTCAGTGCTGCAAGAAGTCAGGAGAAGGAAGCTGTGTTCGCTGACACTTCTCTGCCTCTCCAGCCTCACAGACAGAGCCCTGAAGGCCTTGCACAGCCAGCAGAGGCTGAAGATCAAGCAATGGGTTGTTGGTCACGTGAGATAAGGCCAAAGGTGAGCTGGAGCATGTCCCCACCCGCCCCCCATTCAGATACAAACTGTTGCTTGGCTTACACTCAGGGTCACAGGAACGATGGCGTCAGAACCTATGTCTTCCTTCCAAGGTTCTTCCTTTACCAACGTGATGATGAATCCTGGGATGCAGCCTGCCTGGGCCAGCAGCACCTATGACCATGGGGACACGGGGCCAATTAGCACAGAAGTGCTAATTGCTCTAAGGTGACAAGGTGGGAGGGTCTACTTGTGCAGTGTCCTTCACAGTCAGAATAGTGGGAGGCACGGCTGTGGTATGAGTAGAATGACAATAAAATTTATCATCCAAATTGGTACACCTTTGAAAGGGAAAGGCACATTACTAATAATTATTCCAGGACAACAGGTGTAAACTGAGCCATTTGGGGCTGTAGTGGATGCTGTAGTATACCATCCAAATTCCTCCCACCTGGACCAAAACATTCATCTTCCCATTGCTGATAACTCCAACATTGCCTGCCCTCAGCTGGAAGAAGGTTATGCCATCTTCTCAAGGATAACACCTACTGAAGGCTGGATGATATAGGGACACGAAGACCTAGCCTCTTTGCCTCAATTTGGAACAAATCTGAATGGCCGCTCTAGCCCCAGAGCTCACTGTGGGATCGGCTGAGACCTTTGTTGTGACTCATTGCCCTTCAATGTCTCCTTCTGCCTAATCAGCTTCCTTCATCCCTCATGGTGTTCTTGGTGCAAGAACTCTCCATTAACCTACTCACAGCTCTTCATATCAGAGGGTATTTCCTGGGGAATCCAACCTAAAACAGTTGGTACCACAAGTTGCCTGAGGAAGTTGACTCTAAAATGAGAATGTGGGGCCAGATCCCGTGCCTGCTGGCTGACATGTGGACTTTGGGGAGCCCCTGGCATGCTCTGACAGTTCAGTTGCTAAGACTGTCACTGGTGGTGAAATGCGATAGAAGACTGGTGGAAGGGATGCGCTAGCAGGTATGGTCTCCCTGGTGTTTAAGGGGCTGAGGAAGTCAGCCCCTTAATTATGAGGACTGGGATCAAAGGGCTGTCCCAAAGAGCCATGCCTGCATTGGAGAAATACAAGGAAAGACTGAGAATGACTAATTGCCAATTTAAGGCAAAGTATGAGAGCTACAGGGCTTCTTGGCAGCATGTAAAGAATTTTCATCTCCTGCATCTACAGGGCAGAAACAGCTTAGGAACAGGCTCAGAGCTTAATCTTAAGGGCAGCTGAGCTCCAGAGAAGGTGGAATTCTTGACCTCAACAATGCTACAATGTCATAGTTGTCATGGTTAGGAAGGAATGAGACCTTTACACAGGACAGGGACATCTGGGCCGACATACCTGAGAATCATGAACTTGAACTTCCTGCACTTGCTGAACCGACCACTCCTCCCTACTTGAAGGCTACTACCCTCCTTTGCTTAAAAAATATAGGAACCTCTGCTTTGCAAGATGACAAGTCCCTGCTTCTCTTCTTTCTACCCCAGGATCTAGTCCCACTTCCCCTCCAGGTCACCAGACCAATAATGAGGGTTAATTCACAAGCACAAACACACAAACCCTGGGGGGAAGCGTGGGGCCTATTAAGAGGAGAATAGGACTATATAACAAATGAAGCACACAGCCTCACCAACATGTCCCAACAGAAGCCTAGAGAACCTGCCGTGGGACTGGATTCCAGATCAACAGGGACAGAACGTAAAGTTAGTGAAGGAAGAATTTATTGCAATGGGAGCACTCTGCAGTGACGCCAGACTTAACACCCTGGCAAGGACCCCAGGAAGTGGTGCTAATATGTTGTGTGCTTTGTCTTAAAGACTCAGAAAAAAAGTGAAGCGGAAATTTTAAAGCTACATGGAGGAAGGGTTGCAAGGGCTCAGCCATGCTAGAGAGGCCATACTATACGAGACCAGAAAGCCCACCAGTTGACTATTCTGTGAGAGGGTCTGCCAGACCCTCCACTTGCCAAGGTGATCGGAGTGGTGAAGGGCACCAACATCACTGAGAAGTTCAGTGGTCCTCTCAGGCCAGGGCTGATGGTAGGAGATGCTGGTATAGGAAGGGGCTCCCTGGTGGAAGCATGGGAACAATAGAATCCTGATGTAACAGAGACCAGCTGATGGCACTTCAGACCATCAGCAGCAAGGGAAGTGTAATTTTCTTAATGAGTGACAAAGATGGAGTGACAGTTAAGAGGCTTACCCCACAGAGCTAGGGAGCTATCATTAATTGAAAATGGCTGTTTTAAGGGGATTATATAAGCAGCAAACAAGGGCATTAATTGATCTGCACAATAACAAGAATTCCAAGATGAATGTTCAGGAGGCTGAGGGCAGCTGCCCCAGTGAAAAAAAAAAGCCATGATCCTAAGTTGGAGCCACATTAGACTGAATATGGACAATGTTTCATGGTTACAGGCCAGAATGCTACTGTGATCAACCTTGAAAATTCAGAAACAAGAGGACAGCTGATATGGGATGACTGATGGAAGGGATAAAAAGAGAGGGGATGTTGTAGTAACCTTACCAGCCACAGTAAGAAGAGAATGAATACAGGTTCAAACACTTTCGTTAAACTTAGCAGTAGAGGACTGTATCTAGTGCTGCGGGTATATTGCAGGGGACCAGTGGGGTGGCAGAGGAAGTCAGTGAGCAAATCTCCATCTGTCAAGGCAGTAAACAATGCTTAAAGTTAATGATTGAAGAATTACTCATGTAAGCAGTTCAGTGAGAGGCATGGAGGTAACTACTAGGAAACTAATTAAAAACAATATCCACCTTCCCCCACCTCAGGGGGTATATACAGTTGTCTTTGGATTGAGGAAATAAGCGGAGAGAGGTGGAAAAAAGGCTTTGCCTGTTGTTTTGCTTTTATAAGCTCATAGATACTCTTATTTTTCATCAGGTGCATGTATCATTGGGGAGCATTTTTAACTAATAGTGAAAAAGATAAAAAATGGACAATCCTCTTATTATCAAGCCATGAATGCTCAGTTCTGCAGCAACAACAAAAAAATGGGATGATCACATGGAATTTGTTACATTGTCTTCATACGAGTGAATTTGTTAATAAAGGCTGAAGAGAGAACTATGAAGCATTTAGCTTCAAATTCAAAGAGAAAGAGAAAGGGTGGTTTAGAGCTGAAGTATCAGTGCCAGCAGAATGACCGTGTGTCAGATAAGCACTGCTTCAAGTCCGTTCTTGGGATATGAAGATCAGGTAGCAGTTGTTGGGCTGGAATTGGCCCTACAGCGAATGGTCCGGTCCATAGTGGGTTCAAGGTGAATGCTTTGGGGTCCAGAGAGAACTCCCTTTATGTGATAGGGGCCTGGGAGCTGTTAAGGTTGTAAGATCTCTTTCCTCCATCTTCAGGGAGTACTTCAGTGATGGAACAGGAGCCACAAAGTCAGGTGGCCTCGGCTGGATGGGAATCCTTCTTTCTGCCCCTTGCAGGTTGTGTCACACAACGAGCCTCAGTTTCTCCATCTGTAAAACAAAGTTAACAAAACCTCCTCCCAGAGTAGCCCAGAGAATAGGAAGAACTGCACGATGCACAGCATCACACATACTAAGTGTGAGGAGTGGGTGGGAGGATGAAGAGGGCAGGCGTCTCCCATCATCCAGCTTCAAGAGGGCCCTGGAACGGAGAACACCACCAAATCTGCGAGGAAGAAAGGCTCTGAGCAGCTGGGAGAGGGCAGCAGCAGGACTGAAAGGGCAAAGTGAGAAAGAGGCCATCCAACGGTGTCTCTGAATCCAGACAGCATCCTGTCAATTACCTGGCTGGGATGCCTCACAACTTCCTATATTATCAAAGGGCACTGAATCATAGAGAATCACAGAGAATGGCTCTTTGTATTAATTTTATTTCCCAGGACAGCCCAGCTTGACTCTCCATCTGTTTTCAGCATGACCCTGATTTCTACTTAATTTCTCAGTTGGATGCTAGAGGCAGAGAGACGTTAAATGATTTGCCCACAAGACCTCAGTGTGGTTGCTTTTTACAGGGGTGATGTCTCGGTGGCTGCTTCAGGGCCTCCTCCACAGTAACCCTTCAGCGAGGTTCAGGAGAAACTGTGAGGCTTGGGGCCAGACCAACCTGGGTATTGTAGTCCCCTCTGAACAGAAAGCCCAGTTATTCATGCTCTCCAAGTCACAGTATCTCCAAGTCACTAGGGGTTAAGTGACACCTAGCCCTGAAAGACCTGAAAGGGACACTGAAAGGCCATAGCAAATGTGTAACTGTCCTCAGTAATGCCTGGAATACCAAAAAGGAACTCAACATGTGGTGTGTTATTTTTGTCATCACTATACAGACCCTTAAAATTGTCAGACTCTTTCAAATTCCTTATCTTTGTGGTTTCTTTATAGACTTGATTTCACAGACCAGTAAGATTTCCAAAAAGAAGGAATCAATATAGAGTTGACAACTTTTATTTCGCTGAGTAAGGTCATTAAAGGCAAACTACTAACCATTAGCACACTTTCATAAGAGAAGGGATATTTCAACACACACACACACACACAAACAGAAATAGCATAATATTAGAATGAAGGATAATATTTTAAAATTAGGAGTAAATTAATTAAGAATAAAGGATAGTCTTTTAAAGTTGGGAAAAAAACATTCCCTGTTATTATTTTTCTCATTTCTTCACAGGTTGGTAAAAACTTTGTCATAAACTGACTCCACACGTCTGCACTTGGGAACTGCAACCTCGGTTTCCTTTGAACTCAAAACAACAAATGAGGTAGATGAGGAAATGATTGCCCCATTGTTTCCATTTTACAGGTGAGCAAACTGACTCTAGGAGAGGGGAACTAACTTCTGATGCTTCTTGGAGCTCTAAGTATCTGTTCTATTATTACCGTCATTTTCATCATCATCAGAACCCATAATGGAGTGTTTCCTAAGTGCCAGACGCTGTCTTAAGCCCCTTATGAGCATCATCTCATCTCATCCTCATTGCAGCCTTGTGACTGGGGGTACTGTTATCCCCGCTTGGATAATGAGTACAGTGAGGTTAGAAAGGTGAAGTAGCCTGTCCAAGGTCACGCAGCTGGTACGTGGCAGAGCCAGGATTCAAGCCCAAGTTTAGACAACTCCAGAGTTGCTGGGTTTTACAGCTTATCTATTCCAAGGTCACCCCTAGGAAGAGGGAAATTTGGCTCTGGGTCCCAAGCTTTCTGACTCTTGGCCCACTGCTCTTCCCCATCATGAAAGTTCCAAGGAACCTGCAGAGAGCAGAAGTCTCTGCCTCTCCCTGCAGCTCCCATCTGTCCTGATAACACTGTCACTTGACGCCATTGCCTTTGATTACTGGGAACCTGGGACTGGGAATCAGAAGCCAAGTGAGGAATCCAGAGTAATCTTCCCTGACGTTGCCTGTCAGGTTTCGTTATCAGCAGTGAACCCAGGGCTCTCGCCTCTTCTTTCCAGGAAGCATTCAGCCAGGCAAGGCAAAGAAGCTGTTAGCTTACTACTACTCTTCACACATTGACTCTAGCAGATTTCAGGGGGTTAGAGGGGAGACAGATGGGGTGGAGCTCTCCAATGCTACTTGATGGAATCTGTTCTGTGACCCAGATGAGGGGTCAAAACTGCCTCCAGTTCTCTGGATGGATGGGCAGTTCCGGTTCAAGAGCTAAAGAATGACATACAGAGTGTGAGTTGTTCGTAATCATCTACTTAACCGAGAGTTAGTTAGGGGTAGCATCTCCCTGACAGCAGGCAGGGCAAGTCTCTTCCCTTCAACCTGCCCTAGATGCCCCCGTACAGGTCTACCAGCAGCCCCAGGGTGAGGGTCCACAACCCGAGGGGTGCCCAGAAGGAGCCCACAGGCCCCTTTTGTGACCATGCTCCAGGTACATGGGACCACAGAATTCCTGTTCACACAGCCTGGAGCCAATTCCGGGGCCTGAAATGGCCTTTACCCAACTTGAAGAGGTCAGAGTGTGGCTTAAACATGAAAAGAGGAGTGTCATTTTTTGGTTTTTTGTGTTTTTTTAACTTTTTATTTTGTACTGGGTTATAGCTGATTAACAATGTTGTGCTAGTTTCAGGTGCACAGAGAAGGGACATAAACATGTATCCATTCTCCCTCAAACTCCCCTCCCATCAAGCCTGCCACTTAACATTGAGCAGAGTTCCATGCGCTATACAGTGGTTATCCATCTTAAATATAACAGCGTGTACATGTTGATCCCACACTCCCTAACTGTCTCTTCCCCCTATCCTTCCCCCAGGCAATCATAAGATTGTTCTCTAAGTCTGTGAGTCTCCTTCTGTTTTGCAAGTAAGTTCATTCATATCATTTCTTTTTAGATTTCACATATAAGGGATATCATACAATGTTTCTTCTTCTCTGTGATTTACTTCATTCAGTATAATAATCTCTAGGTCCATCCATGTTCCTGCAAATGGCATTATTTCATTCTTTTTAATGACTGAGTAATGTTCCATTGTCTATATGTACCACTTCTTCTACTGTATGACCCTGAAATCCTATTCCTGGGCATATATCTGAAGAAAAACATGATCTGAAAGGATACAGGCACCCCAGTGTTCATTGTAACACTGTTTACAATAGCCAAGACATGGAAGCAACCCAAATCTCCAATGACAGAGGAATGGAAAAGAAGAAGGTCATTTTAAAGTCTGTCTGCAGGTTGAACATTGTGTTCCTTACCATCCCCACTCACCCAGCCCTGTTTCACCGCACAGTCAGGGGCTCACACCCTCCCACTCCCAGCCCTTCTGTACCAGTGCCAGCAGGAGAATGGATGTTTAAATACATTTAAATCTCTAAATAAATTTAACATAATGGATTTTGACCTTAGGGCCCCAAGGTTCAGTAGAGGATAGTAGGGGTGACACATGAGCTGAAAGCAAAAAGATTCAGTGAAATATATGCTATGACTTTCACCGGCCAACCATGTGCCATCCAGAAAGGAGCTAGATTCTGCCTCTCCAGAGAAGTTGAACAGATGCCAAGAACAGACCTCGAGAAACTGGCATCTGGAAGTCTGTCAATGAAGGGGCTCTGATCATCCATGTTATAGCGACATTCCCCTGGCAATAAACTAGTCTCACTGGTTATTCCCTCATTCATTATGGCCACTGATACTCCAAAATTGAGGTCCATTTTGTTATGTTGTTGTCTGGTTTTGATTGTTTTAACCGTAACCCCATGTTCAGCAGGGGCTGTTGTCTGGGAACATTCCATGTGCCTTGGTTTATGAAGAGGTCTCCAGGGTGGTTCTGTATTAACCTCTGCTAGGGCCATTGGGTTTCACTGGCTCTGATCTGGGGTGTTTTTGGGGGGGAGGGGGGTGGCGGGGTGGGGGGGTGGCCATGCCACTCGCCAGGTGGGATCCTAGTTCTTCAACCAGGGATAGAATGCTTTCTGCATTGAAAGCACGGAGTCTCAATCACTGGACCACCAGAGAAGTCTCGAGCTGTTTTTGATGTTAATTTCTTGGTCTTGGGTTTCTGCATGCCATGGACACAGGTGTATTATGGCCCAAGCTTGGTTTTCCAGTTTCTTTCACTTCACTTTCCCAGCAGAACTTCAGCTTCCTCACTCTTAACCCAGGAGGGTGAGTGCATTTTCTCCAGTCTGTTTCAGGGACAGAGGACTCTTCATTTACTTTATCCTCAATTCACATACCAGTAGAGTCCAGGAGAGATGCTTGTTCCTTTAAGATTTGACAGTAACAGGATTGACATTTAAGAGCTAGGATCATGTGCTGAAAAATTCTGAATTACACTGATTAGTTTTTTCAGAAAAAGAGTGGAAGAATAAAACCTAATATATAGATGTTACAGTAAATATAGTTTTAATTAAGCTAATTTTGTGATTTAAAAATTAATTATTTACTTTCTGATTACCATCTTTCTTCCTCCCTCTCCTTCTCTTCTTGCCCACTTTTCTTCCTCCCTTATTTTTCTTCCTTCTATTTTTCCTTCTCTTTTCTTCTTTCTCTGCCTTTTCTCTTCTTCAGGCTTAATAGCAAGATTTTCATTGATATCATCTTTCTCTCTGCTTTTCTAAAAACTTGAGAGCATATTTATAACCATATAGATCAGTTTCTCTAGTCATTTAATTTTTTCCTATTTCCTTCCTCCCTTCTTTTTATAATGCAGAACAACCCAAAAAACAAATGAACAGCAAGCCAAATAATCTATTTATTTATTTATTTTGAGATGGGAAAGAAAGCACCGACTATGACACCTCTCTGTGTCCTTCTTCACACACCTCATTAGCCAGGGTTGGGGAGGGAGCTTTTTCTCCTGGGTTTCCAGCACAGTACATACTTCGGCATTTTAAGGGCCTCAGGAGATGGAAATGCCCTGCATTTTCTTAAGGGTGAATTTCCCATAAAAGAATCAGTTTGGGAATGAAACATCTCTTCCCCTCAGTGCCTGTGTTTTGGACCACCTTAAGCTATCCTCCTCCATTTGGGATCAAAGCAAATTAAATTGCTGGGAACATAGCTACACCCCCAACTCCATGTGCTGCTTGAACAAGATTCCATTTTCTCCAACCACATGCCACCCACATCTAATTTTCTTTCTCTCCAGGAAACAATCCCTGCCTACCTCTTGGATTAGTGTGTCATGGTTTTTCCCCCAAGGATGAAGTAGACAGAGTCCTGATACTAGGAGGGAAGGGACAGAGAATTCCTGCCTTTTTGAAAGCCTTTTCTGAAAGCTTATGTGAAGACAGGATTTTCCTTGGAGAGCTGGGCTATTATGAAAACAAAGGTGGGAATTTCCCACCGAGCAGGTGTCAGCCTCCCTGGGACACATCCCTAGGTGCGTGGGAAGTGGATACTGCCACCTCCCAAGTCACACACGGAGCAGTACTATATTTAAACCAAAGATTATGGATATGAACTGCATGCCCAACTATCCCTCTTCTGGTTTTATCCTTGGGCGCGCTGACGCCCAAGAGGGAGACTGACTGCAGAGTCAGGCGGTGACTCAGCGCCACAACCTCTCCTGACACCTTGCTCCTGTTTAATTTGCATTACTCCCAGATTCCCGACCCCCAAGACCACCCAGAACATTATGTTGTTCCTCTGTATCTCACAGAATATGTGGAAACAAGATGCATTTTAATTTGCTTGGCTTGCATGTGCACCTGCATGTCTCCATTTCCTCCAAAAAGTCATTTTAGGAAGAGGTGGGAGGATGGATTACAAAATCAAACAAGCAATTATCAGGTATTACAGCTCCCCAGAGTTTGGTAATCCTGCGTTGACGTGTCCGGTGATGAAAGAGAAGAATGTAGGAAACCAAAAATGCTGTGGGTGGGGACTAGGGATGAAATCATGTTGCACTAAACATCATTTTGAGGAATGTATTTTTAAAAACTTGGTTTACATATAGATTAAATTAAGTGAAGTAGTTATTTATATTACCCGTCTGACCTAAGAATGTCTTTAAAAATTTGACATGGCCAGACATCCACTTACCAGCTAGTTACATAACCTCTGTTAGCCCCACATTCCTCATGAGTAAAATAAAGCTATTTATCTTTCTCATATGGTCAAAGTCAGGACATTGAGCTCTGACTCAGCCATGGTGAGGGTCCTGGTCACTTTGGGTGAGCTAAGGTCATCAGCCGGACAGAGGCAGGCTCCCTCATCATAGGAGGACAGCCAAGACTGTGCAGCTTTCTGAGGCTTGGGCAGTCTTGAGTTATTATTTCTGTCCAGGCAACACAAAGGAGCCCCACCGAGGAGATAGGAGGCTGGGTCAAGCTTCCACTCTCCCCCTGCAGGAATGATCACAAACGGCAGATTGACAAGGATCCCTGTGGGACACTCCTCACAAATTTTGCCTCTGCTTGAATTTCCCAGCACAAGGAACTCACCACCTCCCAAAGCAGCCCACACCATGATCCTTGCTTTCAGTGACTTGAAACATGCTACGTTCTCCCCTGCAGGGCTCTGAAGGAGTAAGCCAGCCCCTCGTCCACACATAGGATCCCCATTCAGATACTTGAAGGCAGTTCCCGTGCCTCCCCTTCATCTTCTCTGCTTCAGGATCTGTCTTTCTCCAGCTGCTTCTGATGAAACCTCATTTTAAACATGAACAAAATACGAGCTGGGTGTTCCCCCACCAGGCATGTGTTGGGAATCTGATGAAACTGCCATTATTAATAAGCGCCCATCTCGAGTGAGTGGTGGTGACATCATCTTCATGAAGAATGGGCCCCTGGTGACGCTCTGTCTACAGGTCCTGCGTCCCCAGGCAAGGGCCACAGCCATAGGATATAGTGAGTGTCAGGAGAGCCTGTGTTGTGATACATCATCCCCAGCACATCCCAGACAGGACGTCAAGTAGGAACTAGAAAGATCCTGTGTGTCTACCCCTTCCTTCCTTCTTTTCTTCCTCCTTCCTTCCCTCCCTCCACTGTAGTCACTCTGAACTCCCCCAACTCCATTCTGAGGCCTGGCCAGGCTCTCTGTCTTTATGTCCTCAGACAAGCCCTGGGCCTTCATCTTGTTTTCCTCTCCTCTTGATGACTGCCAAGCCACTGTGCCCCTGGGATTCTATTCTTCTTCTATCAGCCTAGCTCCTGTCCCCACCATTTTTATCTACCCATCTCCATGCAAACACACAGGCTCTGAGTCCTAAAGGACGTCATTGCTCAGCACATCAGGAAACCATTGATATGGAAAAAGTATAGTCAATAATTATGTACTATCTTCATATGGTGACAGGTCATAACTAGATTTAGTGCGGTGATCATTTTGAGGTCCTTTTATAGGCGATCAAGCCAGTCAATCTTAACTCTGAATACTTGTTGGAAGGACTCATGCTGAAACTGAAACTCCAGTATTTTGGTCATCTGATGTGAAGAGCTGACTCATTGGAAAAGTCCCTGATGCTGGGAAAGATTGAAGGCAGAAGGAGAAGAGGGCATCAAAGGATGAGATGGCTGGATGGCATCACCGATGCAATGGACATGAACTTGGGCAACTTCAGGAGATGGTGAAGGACAGGAAAACATGGTGTGCTGCAGTCCACGGGGCCACAAAGAGTCGGACATGACTGGGTGACTGATTAACTGTTGACAAGACTTAACAACAACATTTTGAAGTGTATAGAAATATCGAATCACTATGTTGTAAAAAAAGAAAAAGCAAGAAAAATGCCAGGAAGATCTCACAGTGCTAGGAACATCTGTTCCCAGAGGTCCTTCGGAGACAGAAACTGTTAACTGCATCAGGCTTCCATCCTCTTATTCCAAGGGGAGAATCCTCCCTGATAACTCAGACAGTCAGGGTTACAGGGAGGAAAATGGCCATCTGGGGGTCTGGGAACAAATGTTATTGCAGGGCGGCTGGCCGGTGACAGGGCTTGTATCTCTAGTCATGAAAAGAAGGGGCCAGGATGGAGTGGGGGACTCAAATGATCTCAGTAGCACCAATGCATCCTGAGCCAGTGGCCCTAACTCACTACGAAATTCAGCCTCACACTGACCTGGCTCAAGTTTACATATTTTACATGCCATTGTACAGTGTGTGTGCTGTGTGTGTGGCAGGTGGGAAGAGGGGAGAGGGTGGTGTGTGTGGGGGGGGTATATATATGTGTGGGGGTGGTTATCAAAGATGTGGCTTCTTCTCACTGTCCATTACAGACAAGAGGAACAGTATCTCTTTTCTCCACCAAAGTCCTCATGCAAGGTTAAAAAAAATCTGTTATCCCCCGATAGCATATCATCCGTGTGCTTACTATTTTTGCCTAGAGTTAAGAAGCTTTCTAGCTTAAAGAGAGCAGTTTGTACATTTGAAAAAAAAAAAAAAAAACCTTTGAATAATTTTTTTTAAATACACAGAATTTGGATTAAAAAAATTTTTTTTGCAATATGCCCTAACATTTGTTAGCTGAAACAAAAGTTAGTGTTGGAAGCTTGAAAAATATATTAGAGTGACTGCTTTGCCGGACGTTTTTTCACGACTCTTATAAACTAGGAAATAAAACTGCAAATTGAAGTCAAGTCACTGTTCCTCCCATATGCTACTTGAGCAAACTGGGAATGTGGATGAGCACTGGAAAAATGCCTCTTCCTGTTATCTTCCCAGAAGCCATTTACTGCTGAAACAAAGAGTGAGCGTCATGGAGCATAAATTCCATAATGTGATAGCAAACTTCCTTCCCTTTAACCATATGTCGGAAGCACTCACACTCCAGGTTTCAAAAATGACCTGCAATGTTTCCTAAACAACAACAGATGTACCCAGGAAATGTGAACAGGCCAGGCCCTGTGTCCACAGAAGGCTTCTTTCCAGGACCGGGGGAGTATGTCAGAGAGAGAAGCCAAGCAGAGTCCCATGGGGAGATCATGGAGAATACATGTGCCCAATGTGGGCCTATGTGCCTGCCCCACGGTGAGCAGGCACGATTAGGCATACATGTGTAACATATAGGTATAGGTAACGATGTCAGTGCTTTTTCTGTATTTATACATGTGTGCATGCATGCATTTATACAACAAAAGTGCATTAAGGACCTACCATATGTTATTACCAAACATTTTAGGCAAACTTTGAGTCCCTGCTTTCAAGCCATTCCCAGTTTACTACACAGTTGATAATTAACATTCTGGGGTCAAGGAGCGGTCTGAAGAGGCTGGGAGTCGTCTGCATCAAGGCAGCAGGAGACACAAAGAGGAACATGGGAGAGCGAGCCTGGAGGTGAGCCCGGGAGGAGGAGGGAAGCAGCAGCATCTGCCCCCCTGTCAATACACTTTGCGGGGCCAGTACAGGGAGGGGCTGGGCTCTATGGAGGCAGGTGACACCCCAGACAGGTGCATCCCTCCTCCTAGGGCTTATCCCTCCACTGGGCCCTCAGCTTCCTCCGGGACCCAACCTCTATTCACTCTCCCCTCTCATTCAGGGAGTTGTGAACTGTCCCCCTGGCCTCCTTACCCCTGGGACGGAAGACCTCACATCTTTTTGATTGTGCCTCTTCCTTCTGCTTCCCAGGTGGGCAATAGTGGTAAAGAATCTGCCTGCCAATGCAGGGGATGCAAGAGATGCAGGTAAGATCCCTGGTAGGAAAGATCCCCAGGAGTAGGAACTGGCAACCCACTCCAGTATTCTTGCCTGGAAAATTCCATGGACAGAGGAGCCTGGAGGGCTACAGTCACGGGGCTCAAAGAGTCAGACATGACTGAGCACATGATCTTTCCTTTCCTTTCTGCTTCCTTTCAGAGACACGTTTCTTAACTCAATCGCCCAACTCGGGCGGTCTCCATTCCCTGCCTCCACTCCCCCTGAGTCTGGTCCAGTCTGGCTCTGCACCTCGCTTTCCAAGTCTGCTCTGGCCCAGGTCAGCCCCTCCACACCCTCCAGCCCTCACACTGCCTGGCTTTCTGGAGCATCGGATGGCTCCTCCCGGGGCCTCCTTCCTAGTACTTGCCCTCCTTGGGCAGGTGAGACAATGCTCTCTCCTGAGGCCTCCTCCCTGGAGGCCAGGCTGACTCTGGGCTCTCTGTCCTTGTTGGCCCCCCGTGTACACCATACACCACCAGCCAGGCCATCTGCCATCCATCCAGGCCATCTCTGCTCCACCACCACACCTCCACAGCTGTGTTTCCCAAGCCTGGCTATTCATCACAAGGAGCACCGGGGACCTTTTAAAATACACTGATGCTAGGGCCCATTCTGAAGTGTCCCCCACTCCCTGAAAGGCACCAACCTGCCCCCAGTCACCCAAGCCTGACCCTTTTCTCCTGTCCCCACACATCCAATGGGTCACTAAGCCCTATGACTACTTTTTAGCCTACCTTGTAATTACTTTTAAGTGCTTCCAGAATTAGATCCTGCTTTCCACGTTTTCTGTCTCTACCTGCCTCTGCCCAGGCCCCTATCCTATCACAGCTGTTCCATTTCAACAACCTTCATCTGTCCTTCTCCTCAGACTCACTCCCCTCCAGTCCTCTACACACAGCCAGCACTGGGATGCTTCTGAAGCCCAAATGTGATTAGGCTTTCCTCTGCTGAGAACCTCTAGTGACTCCTGCTGCCCTCCTGGCAGCCCTTGTGCCTCCTCACTGACCCTGGTGCTGGTCTAGCCTCTCTGCCCTTGCCTCCTGCCCACACCCACCCTGACCTCCCTTCCCTTCCCATACACTCCCTGTTCCCCAGCGCTGCCTGCCTGGTCCAGGCTCTTCCTTCTGTCTAGATCACTCTCTATTTCCTACTCAGCCTTCAGATGCCCGCAGGAACGAGCTCCTTCCTGAAGCTTCTCATGACATCGCCCACCGCCCTGTGCCCACCATACACTGTGGACTGTGTCCTGTCACTATCACCTCCCCAAGGCAGGGATGACATTGCTTATCTCTGAGCCTAGCAAAGGGAGGTTCTGGCCTGAGTGCTCAGAAATGTTTACCAAACGAATGAATGAATGAATGCGTGAGTAAACGGTGAGCAGTCTGAATCAGGGGAGGTGGGTGTGGCCACTGTGGAGACAGAAGGACAGACGGGGATCCTCACCACTATGCACACCACGAGGGAGAGAGAAGGAAATGCTGAGTGCCTGTCCTGATCTCTGAGGTCATCCCACCTCCAGATACCCAAGGATTTGTTTTGCATGCCATAGCCTAACAGGGATGTTACAAGTGCACAAATTTTTATTCATTTTCCTAGTCCATAAAATGGGAATGATAGTACCCATTTAGCAGGAGTGCCATGAGGTAATGGATGATGACAAGGTAATGGATGTAAACATGCTTTGAAAATTATAAATGACTGTTCAAACATGAGGGATGAGCATCCGGTGTCCTCGTTTGGCAGAAGCCTGTGTGCCGGAGGTTCTGAGAATGCCCAGCATGGAAAGGTTGCACACAACTAATGTCACGGTGGCCCTGTCTGCCTAGCAGCTTCCCAGGAGAGGGGCAGTGTGGGCTTGCACGGCGAGCCATCCCATGGTCAGAGAGGAGGATGTAGGATTTTAAGTCCAGCTCCTTAACAGACCCCAGGGCCCACCTGGCTGTGATCTTGGTACCCTTTGCATGCATGTGAGGAGTTCTCTCTCCACCTGTGGTTAGCAGCCTGCAAGGCCTTAAAAATAGCGCTGGGAAGATATTTTTAGTACATCATCCTGAGGCGTGGCTGGAGCCATGGCCTCCTGTGACGCATGAAAATTGTTTTGGCTCTGTTTGCAAGTGATTCAGACAGCTGGTTTTGGACTTTGGGGGTGTAAAAATAAAAACAAGGTGGGGGAAGCTGGGTTCCAGCCACAGGGATTCCCCACCCCCACAACATCTGAATAATTACTCATGAGAAAGTTTAATCTGAGCCTTGGTTCTCTGGAGATTACACAAATCACAGTTCTGCCTAGAGGGTTTTGGCCTGGCTGGTAGGACAAAGGGCAGAATGAGTCCATTGTACAGATCAGAAGCTGAGGCTGTAAGAAGCTGCTTTACTTACCCAAAGTCTCCCTATCAATGTGTAGCAGGACCACATTCGGATCCATATCACACTGTGCGTCTTCGTATCTTGACCACCTTTCCGGATCCTTAAAGCTTACATCTCAATCCAAACACATAAAAATACAAACTAGAAATCACTTAACAAAGACTAACCTTCTTTTTGCATTCCCCTTATTATATTTCTAGGGGCTTCCTCGGTTGCTCAGACAGTAAGGAGCCTGCCTGCAATGCAGGAGACCCGAGTTTTATCCCTGGGTCAGAAAGATCCCCTGGAGAAGCGAATGGCAACCTACTCCAGTATTCTTGCCTGGAGAGGAGCCTGGCGGGCTATAGTCCGTGGGGTTGCAAAGAGTCAGACACAATTGAGCAACTAACACTTTCTATTATATTTCTATTTAATGGTAGAAAAAAGGGAAATAGTAGAGATGCAGAAGCAGCACCTCTAGCCTGTAATTTCTCAGGCAATTTCCCCAGCTCCTTCATCTTCTCACAAGAGCTCTTCATCACAAGAACTCTGGACTGTCATTGTGATTCTTACATGGTAACTAAACCGACTTGACAAAATGCTAGTCTTATTTTAGGGCCTTATCTTACCTAGATGCCACACATCTGAGCCACTCCAGTGACCAGAGGAACAGAGGAGAGACAGTCTTCTGTGCAAATTGCTATAATCCCCCAACACAAGCTGAAGACCCAGTTTCCTCACTCATTGTTTTCAGGGCACTGCAGGCAGCCTTTTCTACCCTGAGTTCACTTCCCTCACAAGGTCGTTTTTTTAGAGCCAAATGCAGTGTAAAAGCAATTCAATTTTTAAGTTGCAAAAATCTTTATGAAACACATAAATATTATTTCATTCATTATTCTGATTAGCCAGCCAGTGGTTTCTAACTTTTTCAAACAAAGGTCTGTTTTTTTAAAGTTAAAAAAAAGAAAAGATTCCCTGAATCCTGACTATTAAGCATCTAATACGCTTGGCCTTGAGCAAGGTGCTAGGAGTACAGCCACAAAACAGACTGGGATTCGCCTTTCCTGGAGCTGGCGTTCCTGTAACTGGGAGTCTTGTATACTTCTTGTAGAAGCCATTGAGTGAGGAAAGCATGAAACATCTGGCATGAATTTAGAGCTACCTTTCAAAGGAAATATTATTTTGCTGGCAGCTCTGTTGTACACTTGAAAAACTATGTATGCTTGGAAGACGTAGTACTTACTTAGTCACAAACAATGCTTAATTCATAAAGGGATTGTGGACCCCTTACAATAATTTTGAGCCTTCCACACATGGCCCTCTACTCCAGCACAGGATTCTGTGGCCCCAAGTCCTAAGCTCTGAAGGGTTCCACCAGCTTTCTAGATACTTTATGCCCATTCATGGAATCTCACACCTCTTCCAGTGCTTCTCAAGTCCTGATTGTGAGCCAAACATTCACTCCTAATCTCTGGTATTCAGCAAATAGTCCAGCTTTGCAGGCGAAAGACAGTGGAGCCTTCAGAGAGAAGCCTCAGAGTGCCAATTAGGAGGTAATGAAGGCCAGGGCCCTTCAGTCTCAGAGAGAAGCCAGCAAGAAGTGTTGACAATTGGGCTTCAAGGACTAAGTTCTGTTGTGACCAAAGCAGCCCTTGTTTCTAAGTTTGTCCTTAATGCTATTCATGGATTTTTAGGAGGGTCCTTCTGGACATGATGGACTTCTGACATCCCTGAGGGGCAGCACAGAGTTAAGTCAGAGTAATTCTTAAAGGAAACAGGTAGGAACCAGCACTGTGGGCCACGAAAGGTTGACAAGGATCTCTGAGATTTGGGTTCCAGGAGATTCCTTATATGGAGGAAAGCTGAAGTTCTGTGCTGAGAGAAGTGATTTGCCTGAGTTTGCAAGGTATTCAAGGCCCACGACTTCCTGCCTAGAATTTTTCTTACTGTGTCACCTTCTTTATCAAGATCATTCCTAACATCAAGAAGTAGGATTTATCTATCCCAGAGAATCTATTTATGAATAAGTTAATTGAACAAACACTTACTGAGTTCTTTCTATATGCTGGGTTCTTTCTATATGCTTTCTATCTCCATGGGCTGCCCATGGAGGATACAGTAATGAATAGGAAACAGTCCAGGCCTCAGGCTCTTACATTCTGGTAAGAGGAGCAGACAACTAAGCAGGCAGTTATCGTATACTATAGTAAACCTCTGGGAACAATAGCAGGGCCTTCTAGTCCAGTTGCTGGGAAAGAGGTAGTGGTGTTGGAAGGGATTGAGTGTTCTGCTCCGATACCTTTAGGTGGTATCTGAACAGGGTCTTCAAGATTAACTAGGAAATAAGGAGGGGAGGGTTGGGAGCTCCAGGCAGTAGGGCAGCATGTTCAAAGACCAGAAGCAAGCACAAGCGTAGGGTCTGAGTAGTTGGAGCATTAGTACAAAGGAACAAGTGTTAAGGAATAAGGATGTAACTAGATGTCAACAGGTGTCAAAATGGGAGGATTCTATGGACCAGGTTAAAGTGGCTTGGATTTAATCTAGAGGTCTAGGGAAGCCATAAGGGGAAAACAGTGATTCAGTCTGATCTGTGGTTTAAAAATGGTTCTGGGTGCTGTATGGAGAATGAATCAAAGGAGAACCAGAGGGGAGTCAAGAAGGCTGGTTGGGGAGACATACAGTATCCAGACAGCAGGTGACAGTGGTAGAGGGTGGAGAGAAGTAGATGTAACTAAGAAATATTTAGAAGGAAGAGTCAAAATGCCATGATGAGTTATTGAAAATCCATGTTCACAAGAGAAGCCCCATAATTCCTTGCGGGTGACATTTAAAACCCATCAATTAGTAAGACAGGTTTATAGGTTCTCTTAGAAGTCTAACACAGAAAAAAGGGCAAGCCATCTCATGGTGAGTTCTGGCCACAGACCTGGTCTCACTTCCTTGAGGCCTTGGGCCCTGGGGGCTCTGCTGCTCTGTGCTGTGCTTAATCACTCTGTGGTGTGTCTGACTCTTTGGGACCCCATGGACTGTAGCCCACCAGGCTCCTCTGTCCACGGAGATTCTCCAGGCAAGAATACTGGCATGGATTGCCATCCCCTCCTCCAGGGGATCTCCCCAACCTAGGGATCGAACTCAGGTCTCCTGCACTGCAGGCGGATTCTTTACCATCTGAGCCACCAGGGAAGCCTGGGGGCTCTGCATGCCTGAAAATCTACATGATTAATTTCAGTTCAGGTTTCTATTAGGTTAACCTCAGCTCTGTCAAGTTCTAATTTTAGTTCGGGTTTCAATTTCATGATTAATTCCCAACTCCCGGAGTCTACTCAAATTCACGTCCATTGAGTCGGTGATGCCATCCAACAATCTCATTCTCTGTCGTCCCCTTTTCTTCCTGCCTTCAATCTTTCCCAGCATCAGGGTCTTTTCAAATGAGTCAGTTCTTCACGTCAGATAGCCAAAGTATTGGAGTTTCAGCTTCAGCATCAGTCCTTCCAATGAATATTCAGGACTGATCTCCTTTAGGATGAACTGGTTGGATCTCCTTGCAGTCCAAGGGACTCTCAAGAGTCTTCTCCAACACCACAGTTCAAAAGCATCAATTCTTCAGGGCTCAGCTTCCTTTATAGTCCAATTCTCACATCCATACACGACTACTGGAAAAACTACAGCTTAGACTAGATGCACCTTTGTTGGCAAATAATGTCTCTGCTTTTTAATATGCTGTCTAGGTTGGTCATAACTTTTCCTCCAAGGAGCAAGCATCTTTTAATTTCATGGCTGCAGTCACCATCTGCAGTGATTTTGGAGCTCAAAAAACTAAAATCTGCCACTGTTTCCATTGTTTCGCTGTCTATTTGCCATGAAGCGTTGTTTCCCCATCTATTTGCCATAATTAATTTCACTCCCAGACTAATCGTCAGGAGGTCTTCTATGGAGATGACAAGTAATGAAATTGCAATGAGATGGGGGAGAACTCTCAGATATACATAGAGAGAATCATTGTTTTTCTTTGGTCACTAAGTCTTGTCCAACTCTTTTGTGACCCTATGGACTGTATATACATAATATATATATAACGTATCTATGCATATAAATTTTCCCTTAGGAATTTATATGTAAGACCCCTTTCAAAGGAAAACTCCTAAAATGAGTTGTAACAATTGTCGGTTTCCCATCCTGAAAAACTTCTGTAGCGGCCAAAGGACAAGCCTGAGGCTAAATCCACATTTCAACCCTTCATCAGAAGAGGGGTGGAGATGGAGGAGAAGGGACCTGGCAGGCAGTTCCAGTTAAGTCAGAAAAAACAAATAATGTAACAAGATATCTATAAATCAGGGCAGGGTATTTTTGAGAGAGGTGAACACATTGTAAACAGATGATAAGAACTTGACAGAGCTGAGGTTAAGGATCCCTAAGGGCACCCACCTGATAGGCTATTTAAGAAAGAAAGGGCTGTTCTTAGAAACAGGAAATTCCTGGGCAGCACAGCACTAGCAACCTACTCTGAGGGTGGAGACGGGAGGACACTAGGCCCCTGACATCTGTACTCCCACCATATTGACTGTCTGGCACACAGTCACACTAAATATGAATGAATGAATAAAGAATAATAACCTAATAGAGAAAATACTCCATATGTGCAGGTTTGATAAGGTCAAATACTGACTTTGACCTAATGACACTTGTGGAAAAAGGGTCCTTGGAGGGGCAGGTCTGAACTCTCTTGACAAGGCAGGACAGTCCCTCGGTGCTGAAGGGATTCATCTCTGAGCTAGTGAGATGTCTTCTAAGCTTCTGGAGGTCCAGGCTTCTGGACAAGCAACCCAAGAAGAGCTGAAGGAATCCTAAGCTTCCTGTATTTCTGGGTCTTAAAAGGAAGACTTCCTGAAATCTGGACCCCTTTGGGCATTCAGTGCTCCTAGCAGGACACCAAGGAAAGAGCAGTGCATGCCCCTCACTGGAGGGAGGTACATTGTATCTGACGGTGCCTGTAAGTGAGTGAGAGAAAGCAGGGGTGTGTGTGTGTGTGTGTGCATGCGCGCGCGCACACGCATGATTGAGACTGTGATTTATGAATGTATCAAAGGAAGAATTCTATGTTTATCTGAGTTTTGACTTAAATTTCCTCTCTTGGGATTATCTGTAGGAAAAGCTAGCCATCATTTACTGGTGTTCAGCAGTACCATTTCCCACCAACAAAAGAGATCCATCTGATTAGTCCTAGGTTTGAAGAGCAGATCTTTGTGCCTATTGGAAGTGTGGGAAGATATTAAAATGTATCCCAATGTCAGGTTTCTTGCAGAGGATGTCTAGCTTCTTTCTGGCATCTCAACTGAGTTGTAAGTAGAAAGGGGTGTGAGATGATGTTTATTAAATAAACAAGATGTTACTGTGATGGGAAATTAGTGCAGACACAAAGAGAATACTCAACAAATGAGTACAAATGGAGGGAGTTAGATTAGGGAAGCAGGGAGGGGGACCAAATATATTATTTAAAAGGCATACCACCTTGCTTAGGAGGGTACAGTGGAAAGGATTCAAGGACACCTCATTCATTCACGCATTCATTCATCCTTTCTTAAAAAACTTCATTTAATGGACTTAGTGTCTGCCATGTGTCAGGTCCTGGGCTGGGAGATGGTTGGACAGTAGTGGATAAAGCATGTATGGTCCTTGCCCTCATGGATCCTATAGTCTAGTGGAGAGGAGAGGCAAAAGACAAAGAAAAAACCATGTGCCCTGAAGAAAAAGGACTGTAGACATGAGAGAATAACAGGGAAGGCCCACTGTGGATTGGACATCCTCTTGGAGAAGGTGCCATTTAAGCTGATACCTAAAAGATAAGGATTCAGTCAGGCGAAACCCTTGGGGAAGGGCATTCTGGGCAGAAGGAACAGCTCTGCAATGGCCTAAGGCCAGGAAGGACTTGGCATTGAAGAAATTGAAAGGAGAAGACAGTGTGCCTAAGGCTGAAGGGAACAGAGACAAGAAATGAAGAGGGAGAGAGGGGAGGGCCCAGATTCCACAGGGCCTGGGAGACCCCAGGATGGAGCTCGGATTACATTCAGAGGGCAGTGGAAGTTAGGGTACAGGCATCATGGAGTTTAGGTTTTTGAACAGTCTGGCTGTTCTGTGAGAAATAGATTGGAAGAGGCAGGAGTGGAGGGAGTAAGAACAGAGTGACTATTGCAGTGGTCCAGAGAGGGGAAGATGGAGGCAGTGGAACAGGATGCAAGGAGACTATACAGGTATTTTGTTGATTGTTTAAATTTTATTTTTAAATTAAATTTAATATATTAAACTAGAGCTGGTTTACAATATTGTATTAATTTCAGGTATATGGCTTCATACTATTTTCCATTATAGGTTGTCACAAGATATTGAATACAGCTCCCTGTGCAATACAGTAAATCCTTTCTGTTTGTTTTATATATAGTAGTGTGTATCTATTAATCCCATAATCCTAATTTATCCCTCCCCATCCTCATTCCCCTGTGGTAACCATAAGTTTTTTTCCTATGTCTGTGAGTCTGTTTCTGTTTTGAAAATAAGTTGCCTTGTATTATTTTTAAAAATATTTTTGTATATATTGTATTGTTCAAATAGAAGTGACATCATATATTTATTTTTTTCTGCCTGACTTACTTTACTTAGTATGATAATCTCTAGGTCCATCCATGTTGCTGCAAATGACATTATTTCATTCTTTTTATGGCTGAGTAATATTCCATTATGTATATATGCCACATCTTCTTTATCCATTCATCTGTCTATGGATATTTAGGTTACTTCCTTGTCTTGGCTATTGTGAATAGTACTGCTATAAACATTGGAGTAGATGCATCTTTTCAAATTAGAGTTTTCATTGTTTCTGGATATATGCCAAGGAGCGGGATTGCTCTATTATATGTTAGCCCTATTTTTAGGCTTTTGAAAAATCTCCATACTGTTTTCCGTACTGGTTGCAATAATTTACATTCCCACCAACAGTATAGGAGGGTTCTTTTTTCTCCATACCCTCTCCAGCATTTATTATTTATAGGCTTTTTAATGATAGCTATTCTGACTGGTGTGAGGTGACACCTTATTGTAGTTTAGACGGGTATTTTGAAGATAGAATGGACAGGAATGGGGTTGATTATACAGGAGCATTAGGAAGAGGGCAAGATCAAAACTGATTCCTGTACTTCTTTGGGGCAACAGTTTCTTTATTTGTTTAAATCAGGAAGAAAATTGACATGACAAAAAACTGGGGTACAATGAGGAATAGGATGATTTCAACAAGTATTAATTGAGTAATGCTTACCCTGTACCAAACACTGCAGCAGATAAGAAAAAGTCTCCCAAGGCCTGAGTTTTTCCTATCCATTCCAGGTTGCTGAGATTACTGCACTGCTTTTCTGGTTATTGGGCTGATAAAGTAAATAAAGCTGAGCAGATGCTCATACCTCAGGAAAATAAGTCATGTCCTAAACAGATAATGGTTAAATTAAAAATATGATGGGTTTTTATTAAACTAGGATTTTCCTGCCTATCAGAAATCTTGGGGAAATGATTGCCACATGATGCATTTTAGACACTCAAGTAATGGAAGAAAATAAAATTAGCCAGGTGAAGAACATTAATTTCCACAATGGGAGTCTCAGGCAAACTCTGAAGAAAATATAACAGGAGAGGAAAGTAGAACAAAGATCTCAAAGACAAAAAGCGTTCCCAAGACTTGAATATGTAAGAGGAAGAGACCATCAGCAGGAGAACCTGAGCTAAGGAAAACCTCATCAGCTTAATCCAGAAAGAAAAGAGAAATCAGGTGACAAGCCGTTATAGTAGGCTAATAGAAAAGAGAATGAAAGTACAGCAGGCACACAGGCAGAAGGTGTCCAAGGTGACCATGAGTTCACAAGTGATCTTGCTGCCTTGCTCTGCCCCAAGGGAGGGAGCCCCTTATCACTACGGTCCCTAAAGAAGCTGAAGAACTCCTGTGCTGCCTGTACTGCCCACCTCAGCCTCATCCTTTCCTTCTGCCCTACAGAGCTAGCCCCCAGCCAGAGGGTGTGACTACAGGCAAACTACTCTCCTCTCAGGACTTCAATGTCTGCATTTGTGAGATGGATTGTCCAAGGCCCCTTCCAGCTCTTACATATGCTGATCCTGAGAATGAGGGGAAGGATTATGCAGAGGCCTATGTCTACATATGTGCCAGGCACTCTCCTAACTGCCTTTAATACACATTTAAATTCATTTATTTTTCATGACAGTGCTATGAGGTAAGGACTTGCTATGGTCTAACAGTTTGAGTTCCCCATGCCACACCTAGAATTCATATGCTGAAATCCTAACCTCCAAGGTAATGCTATTAGGAGCTAGGGCCTTTGGGAGGTGATTAGGCCAGGAGGGTGGAGCCCTCATGATTGGGATTCATGCCCTTATAAGACAGAGAGCTCTCCAGCCCCTCTACCATCTGAAGACACAGCAAGAAGACAGCTATCTATGCATCAGGAAGTGGGTTTTCACCAGACACTGACTCTGGCAGCACTGTGATCTTAGATTTCCCAGCCTCCAGAAAATGTGAGAAATAAACTTCTGCTGTTTACAAGCTACCAAGTTTATGGAATTTGGTTATAATGGCCCAAGCTAAGACAGTACAGTTATCACCCCATTATGAGGATAAGAAAAGGAGGCACAGAGAGGTAAATCAGGAGGGCAGGATTCCAACCCAGGCAGTCTGGCTTCTGAGCTCAGGTCATACATGTGGGCTCTCCCTGTGACATAGCAGCACAGTGCTGCCTAGAGAAGTCAGGCTTCTGGCCTAGAAGCCGCCAGAAGACCTCTTCACAAGTGCTTGAGAACCATGTTTGAATGCCAACACCTCAGTGTTTTTCCTTACAGTGGAAAAAAGGCAGGATAGTGCACGTGGTGCTGCTTGAACAGCTGTGGGGCATCACATTGTGAGATGGTATGAGCCTACAGACAAGCAATCGTAGGGTCACCCTGGAAATGTCACACCCATCCCACCGAAACTGTCAAAGTGAGCTGATCCAGCATGAAGCAGTGTCCACTCCCCATCCATTACAAGGCCTGCTTTCAGCCACTGGAGTCGTTTGTTTCCAAACACAGGAATTCTTAGAACTTTAGTTAAAGAAAGCAATGCCTCTCTGGAGGATCCCTACCACCCTGATGGATAAAAGAATGGTCCTGTTTGGCATGTCATTGGCCCCCAGTCCTAGAGCATCTCCCAGTATATCAATATGCTTTGCTGTGTTTGTAAGGAAACCATACCAGACTGGCCAAGGAAACTGAGAAAGGTATGGTGTGTGTGTTGCTAAGATACAATGCATCTCTTTTGGGATTGACCAGACCACCTGCACTTCCATGAGTACCACAATCTGAGGAACATCGCACAGGGGAAGGAGCACAGGCTCTTGGATAGAGAGCCTGGGACTGTGACCTTGGAGCCCTGAGTTCAATCTTGCCCTCCACTTACTAATGTGATCTAGACAAGTCAGGTATCTATCCTGGGACTCATCTGTAAAATGGAGGGAAAACTCTAGGGCTCACCTGTCTCATAGGGTTGTCATAGGAATCAGTTGAAATAATGTACAATGAAGAGTGTATTTGTCTACAGAGGAAGGTGGATGTCTATGAGAGGTCACAGCCCAGCCACTCGGAATCTTTACCAAACCAAGGTCACTTGCTGGTTCTAGAATAATAACTGAAAATTCTTGGACCCCTCCCAGCTGCTAAGGCTACCCATGAGGTCACCTGAATAACAGACTATGACTTAGAGTCTTTCTGCCAACCTCACTCAAAACATTATCAATAGACCTAAGGGACACTAAGAGATGTGCAAAGGGATATGGAGCCACTTTTATCGGGTTGCCTAATGGACTCACGTGTAGCTCTGCTGGAACCCTGAGTAATCTTTCCACTACTTCCAACTCAACTTATCTAGTTGACTTCTAACTTCATTTCTCCCCCTCAAAGTCTCTGAATCCATGAAGCTGATTCACTCCACTACTGTTGCCAATTCAATTTACCTCTGTAAATGCCGTTTCCCATCTGCAAAAACCAAATTGCTTTTCCTTCCTGCCAGCTGCAGGGTGCTGCTGTGCAGTTTAATTAGACAGTCGCTCTAAACCCAATGATCTCCTTGGAGGACGCCTGCCTCACTCAATCACTCAGTTGTAATGAGATTATTGCTGGAACTAGCAGCTTACACAGCCTTGGAATTCAAGCAAAGCACACCAGACTTGACACAAAAACTTCTTAAGGCTCAGGTGCCCCGGGGGCACCTGCTGTCCAGCCGATGTCAACTTTCCCACCAGCAGCCTCCCCTAAATGCGTCACTCACAGCTAGGCTTGCCAGCATCTCATGAAGTTCTCCCCCACAGAGTTCTCATGGGCTCTCTGCTGCTCTTCCTTAAAAGTCAAGTCTTTATGGACAGAGCCTGGAGAAGAAAAGAAGGAAGATTGCAATTCATGCCACTCCTGGTCTTGCCAGTCTTTAACCTATAGGAAAGGGGAATCGTTGAGAGTTGATGAGTTAGTATTGCAATTCTCGAAGTGTGTTCTAGGGGTCTCTGATGTTTCCAATACCCTTTGAGGGGTTCCATGAGGTCAAAACAATTTTCATCGCAGTACAAAGAAGTTATTTGCCTTTCCTTCCTGTGCTGACATTTGCAGAGATGGCACAAAAGCAACAGTGAGTAAAACTACTGCTCCTTTAGCACAATCATGATAGAAACACTATACCATGTGGAGAATCATTGTATCCTTCATATCATACACTCATGGTAAAATAAATAAATAAATGTTTTAAAAGTCAGTTTCACTTATGATGGTTCTTGATGAAACAGTAAAATTACTAACTTCATTAAATCTCAACCCCTGAGTAACATGTTGTTTTAACATTCTGCATATAAACACTTCTACCTTACACGGAAGAACAATGCTTATCTCAAGGAAAATCACTTAGTGACTGAATAGTGAGCTGTACTAGTTACTTCTTCAGAAAACATGTTTTAACTTGAAAGGAACAGCTGACAAACTATGGTTATTCCGACTTGAGTTTTGGTAGATATTTTCTCAAAAATGAATCTGGTGAGTCTGTTACTGCAAAGAAAATAACCAACAGTATTTGTTGCCAGTGACAAAATCTGAGCTTTCAAGTGAGAATTCGAATTTTGAAAACACTGTGTCTGTCTGCCACTGCAAGCTTGATGACTTCCCAATACATTATAACTTTTCTAATGATATTCTAATAGTTATATTAATGAATGTGGTTTTTAAACAGTGGATAATGAAATGTGTCAACATTTAGAAAATGTATGTAACTCAGTGAGCCAATATGTTTCAAATGACCAAAGCCTGGTGTTAGAAAAAGACACATCCAAAAAACAAAGGAATGGGATTTAATATAAGAGTGCAAAATGTTCATGATAATAGTTTCAGATTTCACATTGCAAGGACATTTAAGAAACTACCACTTCTTGAGTTTAAAAAAAGAATATCCATCATTATCTAAGAAGACCATGAAAATACTCCTCCTTTTTCAACTACATATATGCATAAGCCCAGATTTTCCTAATTTACCTCATAGCACAACATAGCACAAAACGACATAGCATAACAGACTCTAGCTTAAACTGCTAAGCCAAATATTAAAGCAACTTGCAAAACTATAACAATGTCATTATTCTCAGTTCAGTTCAGTTCAGTTCAGTCGCTCAGTCGTGTCCGACTCTTTGCGACCCCATGAATTGTAGCACACCAGGCCTCTCTGTCCATCACCAACTTCCGGAGTCTACCCAAACCCATGTCCATCGAGTCGGTGATGCCATCCAACCATCTCATCCTCTGTCGTCCCCTTCTCCTCCTGTCCCCAATCCTACCCAGCATTAGGGTCTTTTCCAATGAGTCAACTCTTCTCATGAGGTGGCCAAAGTATTTGAGTTTCAGTTTCAACATCAGTCCTTCCAGTAGACACCCAGGACTGATCTCCTTTAGGATGGACTGGTTGGATCTCCTTGCAGTCCAAGGGACTCTCAAAAGTCTTCTCCAACACCACAGTTCAAAAGCATCAATTCTGCAGCACTCAGCCTTCTTCACCGTCCAACTCTCACATCCATACATGACCACTGGAAAAAACATACATAGCCTTGACTAGACGGACTTTTGCTGGCAAAGTAATGTCTCTGCTTTTAAATATGCTATCTAGGTTGGCCATAACCTTCCTTCCAAGGAGTAAGCGTCTTTTGATTTCATGGCTGCAATAACCATCAGCAGTGATTTTGGAGCCCCCCAAAATAAAGTCTAACACTGTTTCCACTGTTTCCCCATCTATTTCCCATGAAGTGATGGGACCAGATGCCATGATCTTAGTTTTCTGAACGTTGAGCTTTAAGCCAACATTTTCACTCTCCTCTTTCACTTTCATCAAGAGGCTCTTTAGTTCTTCTTCACCTTCTGCCATAAGGGTGGTGTCATCTGCATAACTGAGGTTATTGGTATTTCTCCCGGCAATCTTGATTCCAGCTTGTGTTTCTTCCAGCCCAGCGTTTCTCATGATGTACTCTGCATATCAAGGTCACTGTATCTTATTTTGGTTTGGTGGCAGTGCTGAAGTCTATGGGACCATAGCTCTGAGGAGACCTGGCCCCCTCTGAAGGGAGTGGTCATTTCCAACACCAGTCATCTGAGAAAGAGATGAATGCCCTGACAAGAAGCAGAAATGGAGCACATACATAGGAGCAGAACCTTGCTCTGGCTACCTGAGTAGAGACTTGAAGAGTCAAGGGAAATGGGTACATTCTCTGCTTATGGCTAGGGCTGAGATAACGCCCATCATACGGACACAGAAGGGGAGCCAGGATGAGGCAGGATCTATAGGCTTCCTAGAGAAATTCCACCTTGAATACCAGGGTACCTTGTGTTATTTTATGCCCTGTGTTTACTTCCTTCTTGATATGGCTGAGTCTTAGGTGAAACCAATCTTGTCAAAGAGTCCAGTTTTGTCTCTGCTGGAGCAAAGTAAAGGAAGAAGCATGTGTTCATGCAGGGAGAATAACAAGTGACCTTACCCAGGTCACTGTGGTTGGAGCAATGGTTAGAAATTCTCAAGGGGAATCTTGTGAATCAGAGAAATGGCTTCTCTATCCAGTGACAGTTAGATTTTGTTTACAAAAGGCAGGATTTTCCGTACAGGAAGTGATAGACCTGAGATATATTTTGGAAGAAAGAAAGGAGCGAGTTGGAGGCAGCTGCTAAGTGACTCCCACAATTCTTCCACTTCTTCCAGTATGAAATGCCCATTATACATAACAGATGCAGATACCCCAGAAGGCAGAAGGCTGCAAAGTGTCAATTTGAGAATCATCCACCTATATAGTCAGTGGTTCCCAGACTTTGGAGTGATTCAGAATCACCTATAGTGAACGTGAAAGTGTTAGTTGCTCAGTCATGTCCGACTCTTTGTGGGCTCATGGACTGTAGCCCACCAGGTTCCTCTGTCCGTGGGATTCTCCAGGCAAGAATACTGGAGTGGGTAGCCATTCCCTCCTCCAGGGGATCTTTCCAACCCAGGGATTGAACCCAGGTCTCCTGCATTGCAGGCAGATTCTTTACCATCTGAGCCATCGGAGTCATTTATGGGGGATTTCAAAAAGGAAAATGCCCCAGAGTCATGTATGGGGGCTTTCAAAAAGGAAAATGCCTGGCCTCAGTTCAGTTCAGTCTCTCAGTCATGTCCGACTCTTTGTGACCCCATGGACTGCAGCACACCAGGCCTCCCTGTCCATCACCAACTCCCAGAGTTTACTCAAATTCATGTCCATTGAGTCGGTGATGCCATCCAACCATCTCATCCTCTGTCATCCCCTTCTCCTGCCTTCAATCTTTCCCAGCATCAGGGTCTTTTCAAATGAGTCAGTTCTTCACATCAGGTGGCCAAAGTATTGGAGTTTCAGCTTCAATATCAGTCCTTCCAATGAATATTCAGGACTGATTTCCTTTAGGATGGATTGATTGGATCTCCGCGCAGATGCCTGGCCTAGATGAACTCAATCAGAATCTCTAGGGGTGATTCTGACACTCACCATGGAAAGCTCATGAAAGTGAGGAGATATTGAGATCTCCAAGGAAGAAGAGAAAGAGTGCCTTTACAATGTACCCCAAACCCAAAAGAATCTTGCTACTGAGCACCAGAAGTCTGCACTTCCTGTCAATAAAAAATGTGCTTAATCATGCATGCATACATTGGAGAAGGAAATGGCAACCCACTCCAGCATGCTGCTAAGTCGCTTCAGTCGTGTCCGACTCTGTGCGACCCCAGAGACAGCAGCCCACCAGGCTCCTCTGTCCCTGGGATTCTCCAGGCAAGAACACTGGAGTGGGTTGCCGTTTCCCTCTCCAAGGCATGAAAGTGAAAAGTGAAAGTGAAGTCGCTCAGTCATGTCCGACTCCTAGCGACCCCATGGACTGCAGCCTACCAGGCTCCTCCATCCATGGGATTTTCCAAGCAAGAGGACTGGAGCAGCAGCCATAAACTTTAATGAGCTTTCGACTCCTGGTCCACTCCAGCAAGTGGAATATACATGAATCACTCATCTTTAGGCAGTACAAGAGTCCTATACTAACGCTTGAGTCTTAAATGCAGCCACTTAAGTTTCCTATATATCAGGTAAAATTAGGGCTCCTGGAAGATACACATGGGCCTGGCCCATGTGAACAGGAGAAAAGCTGGAGGGCAGCAGGGGCCAACCCTCAGCACTCCCTAGATGCAGCTGTGGGAAGTGGACACTTTCTCCTACAAGCAATCTGTTTTTCCTGCAGCCCTGGGCTGACTGAAATTAACATCCCTGAAACACGTCCAGGGAACAGACTGTTCTCTGGGAGGCTACAGTTGTCACTTGTGGCAAGAGAGGGGAAAAGGTGAGTAAACCTTTTACATTTTTTAAACAACCTTCTCTTGGTAACATACAAGGAGCTAGATATCCAGAGCAAGGTTTCAAACCTCTTTTAAATGTCACTATTTCATTTCTGCCCCCATCCTTTTTTTTTTTTTGCTTAGTCACTCAGTTGTGTCCCACTCTTTGCTACCCCATGGACTATAGCCCACCAGGCTCCTTTTGTCCATGGGGATTCTTGAGGAAAGAATGCTGGAGTGGGTTGCCATGCCCTCCTCCAGGGGATCTTCCTGACCCAGGGATCGAACCCAGGTCTCCCACATTGCAAGAGGATTCTTTACTGTCTGAGCCACTAGGAAAACCCACGAATACTGGAGAGGGAAGCCTATCCCTTCTCCAACAGATCTTCCCAACCCAGGAATCAAACCAAGTTATCCTGCATTGCAGGTGTATTCTTTACCAGCTGAGTTTCCCTCACAGAGCATGTGTTTTGAACAATAGTGCCTGCTTGAGTGCATTAATTAGTAATTCATCTGCCCGTATACTAATGAATGAAAAATAAACATGCAAATTTCTTGTCAGCCCGGTCTAATACAATAAGTGTTTACTGCAACGCATTCAACCCAATGTCACCATACTAAGTAGATCTGTTTCCACCAAAAGCAAAGAAAATGGATATTTTCATTAATTCCACAGCCTTATTACTTTGCCAACAAAAGTCCGTCTAGTCAAGGCTATGGTTTTTCCAGTGGTCATGTATGGTTGTGGGAGTTGGACGGTGAAGAAAGCTGAGCGCCGAAGAATTGATGCTTTTGAACTGTGGTGCTGGAGAAGACTCTTGAGAGTCCCTTGGACTGCAAGGAGATCCAATTAATCCATCCTAAAAGAGATCAATCCTGGGTGTTCATTGTAAGGTCTGATGTTGAAGCTGAAACTCCAATACTTTGGCCACCTCATGCGAAGGGTTGACTCATTGGAAAAGACCCTAATGCTGGGTAGGATTGGGGGCAGGAGGAGAAGGGGACGACAGAGGATGAGATGGTTGGATGGCATCACCGACTCGATGGACATGGGTTTGGGTGGACTCCGGAAGTTGGTGATGGACAGAGAGGCCTGGCGTGCTGCAATTCATGGGGTCGCAAAGAGTCGGACACGACTGAGCAACTGAACTGAACTCGATTGATTACAATTAAGAGTTTTTGGAAAGAGTTTAGGGATATTTGTAGTATCTTGGAGCGCTGGGGTTCCAGGTGACCCATAGCAGAAAGGACTTATATATATTTTGGGTCCCCCAAATTGAGCATTGTTAAGACATGAACGCCTTTCCATAGGGACTTGCAGAAATGCTTTGCGGGACTTCTCAATTGTACCTGAGAGAGGGGGGGAACACCTTAGTGACAGTAGTAGAGATGCCTCAGTTGAATTTCTGGACCAGAGATAAGATGGCAATGGTCCAAGGACATATTCTGGACCCTGTGTAGCTGTGTAGTTATATTTGGCTATAGCCAAGTCAGATTAACCTGTCAGCTGAGTGATCCACAAATATGGTCCATGCACTACATGCATCAGAATCACTTGGAGGAAATTGTTAAAGTGCTTATTCCTAGGCATCACCCCAGACTTGAAACAGACTCTCAGAGAAGGGCTCTGCAACTTGCATTTTAAACAAGTTTCCAGGTGATTCTGTTGCATCTTCCACTTGAGAGCCACTGGCAAGTACTCTGCACTGCCAGGCATCCAGGAGCAGGTTGGTTTGGAAGTGAAGATGGTCACGTCTCAGCAAACAGCTGAGTCAGCCCCAAAGCCCCTCTCTTGTATGATGCCCTGCCGTAGTGTTCACTGCATGCCCTTAGCCAGAGTCTTATTCTGCCCTCATAAGCTCAGGGAGGAAGCAGAGGGTAACAGAGCCAGGGTGGGTCTCAGACCTTCCATCACCTGACCTTCCTCCCTTTTAGGAATTCCTCCCCACAGCTTGCCCTCCTCCCCCACACGCCAGCCAAATGGACTGCGTGAAAAGGTTTTACCCTGTGTCTTCCCCACTCTTGCCAGGGAATACCTTCCCACCCTCATCAATGGCATCAACAGCCACGACCCATGTATTGGAGGAGCTCTGATGGGGGCTCCAGAGAATATAAACCTTATCCAGAGATAGTGAAACAGTTGGGGCTACTGCAAAATTGTGCCCCCTGGACAGGGTGCAATGCCAAGACACTACTCAAGCGAGCGTTCAAAATCCCAAACTCTGTCCTCTTCCCTGGCTCTGGAGGGAGAGGCACACCCTTTCCCAACACCCAACCCTGAGCTTTGGCTGCAGGTGAGCCCATGAGCCCAGCTCACCTACCTTCTCCCTCCTGCCAGCCTCTGTGGAGCTTCACAGACAACATCTGACCTTCTACTGAGCTCTCCTAACTCGGGGCCACCAGGCCTGCATCCTCTCCTGGGAAGCTGCTGAGGTTCCAAGGAAGGATCGAAAGCATGGGACGCAGGCGTTAAGGCAGACGGAAATACCAAGGACCTTTGGTGGACTTTCTGCCCCTTGCTGGCACCACTGCCCCTGGCAAAGCCACCCCTGGTGGATCAGATGAGCAGGCTATTACCTTCTAGATTGAGGCTGTGTAGTGGTGCCAGTGTGGAGTATTCTGTCTGACTCCTGTCACCCATGATCCTCCCCCACCCCACCTAACCACCACCACCACCCCCCCACCGAGCTGATGCCACTCACTTCCTACCTATGAGCTCAAAGACACAGCCCCAGGCCAAGTCACCCAGACCCCAGGCAGCCTCTCTGTTGGGATCCCTGCATCTCCTCTTCCTCTGCTTTAGCTGAAGAAAAGGGGGTCAAGAACCTCAGGCTCCCCTTGGCTGTCTCAAGTGGGAAGCCTTCTACCCTACTAAGATACCTCAAAAAGTGCCTAACAATTACCCTGCGTCCCTCCTTGATCAGTTTTGCACTGCGGCTCTGAGGGGCAGGACACAGTGACAGTGGGGGCTCTGTCACCCAAACCAGGAGCTCAGCTCCTTTGCTGGTCCCCAGTCACAGGTAGGAAGAGTCCCTTCACCTCCCTGCCCAGCATCCTCGTTTGTAAAGAGTCATTCTTAACTCTGGGGGTTGCTGTGAGATCTGATAATAGCCATTGAAGAAAATTCTTAGAAGAAGATAGATCAGGTTAGGTGTTTAAATGTTTTTCTTTCATTATTGATGCTTAATGATATAAGGATTTTTTTCCTGCTTCTAAAAGTCATGCATATCTATTGCAAAAATTTTGGAAAGTACAGAAAAGAATAAGGAAAAAATTACTCATAAGCTCACCCTCTGAGCAACCCAAGTCACTTTTGGTTTATTCCTTCTTTTAAAGAAAAAATTTATACTCAGCATAACATAAACATTTCCCCATGCTATCAAAAAAGGTCTGCGTAGACATAATATGTGATGGCAATGGACATTTTTTAGCATAAAGCATTTTTTATACATTTTCAGTTGCTTTTACAGGTTAAGTGCCTGGAATCAGATCACTGGGTTAAAGGGTATAAATATTTTAAGACTCTTGATGCAAATGTTGTAGCTATTGTTATCCTTTTTTCCTGGGGTTAGAAACTGAACCTCAAAAATTGAAATCACATATCCTAATTCATACAGCTCATCTGAGGCAAGGCCAGGACAAAAGCACAGGGCAGGATAGTCCATGCTCTATGACCCGTGCTCAACCAGTCAGCACAGGAGAGAAGGCTGTGGCTATCCTACAAAGCATATGGTCATCACACTGATGAGGACACACACCCTGGGAGTGATCAAATACAGAGCAAAGGCTGGTGCGTAGAAAAATCAGTCCAGGGGTTGGGACACCTGGGTTCTACTGGAGGCTCTTGTGCTAATTCTATCATCCTGAGCAAGTCCTTGTGGCCTCAGCTTCCGCCCTGCAAGAAGAAAAGGAGCTTGGGCTGCATCTAACACACTGCCCCTCTGCCCAGATGCATTGCTCCAAAAACAAACTCAGAAACATTGTGGTTTTGTTTTTGCATAAAAAGACCAAGGATAATCCATTTGCTCCAGCTCAGTGTGACTATTTGCTCTGTTGATCATAAAACCTATCCAGCTGGATGCCAAAGCTACCAGTTTGGGGTTAATAAGACAGCCAGCTCCAGGAAACACGCCCCAAGCCAGAATCTACCAGCAAGTGGCCGGAAAACGCAGTCCTTTCAAGATCAAGTCAGATGGTCGGAAACACAGCCCAGCACCAGATCTCAGCACCAGGCTCTGCTGTGAAGAGATCCCATCGGCTCCAACCCTTAGGGCGGAGGACATCAGCACCTGCGGTCCAGGGCACCAGGCTACTGCCTGTCCCTGTGAGTGCGCAAGTGAGCTGATCAGCAGCTGCCCCGGGTGCTCAGGGCGTGCAGAATGGTGCTCTGGGGCTGTTGTGAATCTGATAATAGATGTAGTGACCGGGAACTTGGGACGCCACATCAGCAGTTGTGAAACCAGGGCCAACAGGACAAGGTGGGCAGGGCAGCAGTTTGTCAGGTGCTAACACACAGACCGCAGCCTCCTAGGACTCTGAATCCAGTGCCTCTGTCCTGAGTGGAGGTCGAGTCCAGCGATATGTGGCAAACAGGGTGCTCCTCCACCAGCCTCTCTGTTGGAATCCCAGTACAGGGCTAATGGATGGGAGGACAGGTACACACCCCACAACATTTCTGGGCCTGGAGGCTGACCTGTCTCATGTCTCTCAGAAAGGGGAATGGTGAGTTCAGGGAAGAAACCCGGGAACAGGCTGGTTGGCCTGTGTGAAAATGCATGTGTGGAGTGTCAGGAAGACAAGTCGCTGATATAGAATAAGCCATGTTAACATGTGGACTTACACAAGTGAAAGCACATATATGCAAAAGAATGCATCTTTTGCTAGAACATATTCAAGTAGAAAGATAAATGTAAGTTCATTAAAATGGTGGTCTCAAAAACAAACAAAATTTTTTTTAGAAAAAGAAGACAAAACAATAAATAAAATAAAACAAAAATTGTGCTCTCTGGGTAAAGAAAGAGAATGGAGAGGGACCCGAAGATAATTTCCTTTCCTCCAAATAGGAACACACCAGGAACTGAGAAATAGCATTAACTCAGCCCTCTGGACTTCAGGTGCAAAATTTTTCAAAAGAAAAGGAATAAAAAGAGACCAAAGTAAGCCAAACCCAGGAGATGCCAGTAAGAGTGGTTTTGGAAGAGCCACGAGTTTGTTTCTAGGAAAGGAGGAGGTCATTTGAATCCACATGGGACAGAGTTCCAGCCACCTTTAGTTCTCAGCTCTGGATGCACCTTTGAGCAACCAGGGGAGCTTTTAGAAGACACTGGACATTGGCCTTAGTTGGCTCGAGGTGAGCCCAGCTTAACATGGAAAAAGATCTGGGTAGAGCAGCCAGTGAGGATAGCACTGAAGTACCCCTAAAGTGCCTCTGGGCTCTGGTATTCAGGATGCACAGGAAGGAAAGACTTGCTGAGAGCCAGAGGAAGAAGCATTTGAGGAGAGGAAGGGTCAGCTGTGGCCTGAGAAGAGGGGTGACTCACAATGAGGCTCTGTTTTGGAGGAGGGAGTAGAGGAGACACCAGAGTGGGGAGGGGTGTCCAGTGGAAGCCTGGGGGTAGGGGAGGGAAGTGGCAGGCTCAGAGGCAGGGGGAGGGAGCAGGGCCAGGCTGACCCCTGTGGCTGACCCCTCACGTTACGGAGAGCAAAGACTGTGAAAAGAAAGCGAATTATCCTAAGATGCGGCCCCCACACAGGTTCCCCCCTTCTCCGCTCTTGCCAGAGCTCTTTCCACTGTCCCTGAAGCCACTGGCTGCTGCAGTCGAGTCCCCCGCTCCCATCCCCTGGGCTGACCATTGACCATCACAGAAGCTGGGAAGAAGCACCATGCCCCACAGTGAGCTGGCAAGTGATTTGAGCTTCTTGAGAAAAAAATAAATAAATTAGAGTTTAGTAAGGAATCTGACTAGTTGTTACAGTTTTCCTTCATCGCCCTCTGAATTCAGGCCCTTTCTTCTGAATTCAGACCCTTTCTTCTTACTTCCTTCATTCTGGAAGCTCACTTGTTTTTAGTGCTTTTAATGTTGCCAGCCAGGCTTGGCGACTGTCCTAACAATTCTTGATTTCCCAAAGATCTGCTGTTTGGCTGCCCTCCTGAGAAAGGGAAATATGTGGAATGAGGGTCTGAGGGGGAGGGGTGAGAACATTTGGTTTCAACCAGAATACATGGCGTGCCACATGCCCACCAGCCAAAATGTTTTCACATTTGCTCAATGTTTACAGATAAGAAAAATAAGCCAAAGAGAAGTTACAAAAATTTCCAAGTTATTGAGACTTCTATGGCAGTCCAGTGGTTAAAATTCTGCCTGCCAATGCAGGGGACATGGGTTTGATCCCTGGTCTGGGAAGATTCCACATGCCACAGGGCAACTAAGCCCATGTGCCGAAACTACTGAAGCCCTCGCACCCAGAGCCCATGCTTGGCAAGAAGAGAAGGCACTGTGACGTGCACCACAGCAAAAAGTGACCCCCCATCTCTGCAGCTAGAGGAAGCTTGCACACAGCACAACCAAAAATAAATCTAAAAAATGTCTTCAAGTTATGTGTAAGCTCCTGTAGGGAGACTGGTTCTTACTCCTTTGTGCCCTGCTGCTACCTGGAAGCAAACAGTAGTAGGTAGATGCTCATCAAATGTTCACTGAAGCGAATGGTCTGGCTGAGATTTGCCCTAGGCCTTCTGGCTTGTATGCAGATCAGCACTGGAACCACAAGCAGAGACTCACCCGGCTTCTGCAGGTCGTCCCGGGCACACTTGGCCCTGGCCAGGTCTGCTGCATATAGCCCTGACTTAGCCCTGTGCTGGGCACACAACTTTCTGTCAGGATGCATTGACAGAGAGCCTGCTATTGGGTAGGTCATGTGAAACATTCCAGAAGAATTCGGGACTAAGAAGTCATCTAGTTTGAATGCCCACTTCCCTCCCTCTCTCTTCACCTCCAAACCTACTCACCTGCCCTGCTCCTCTCCCCTTAGACATACTTACATTCTCACACTGGTTGGTTGGAACTGCAGGTGTGTTTCTGGTTCATAAATATTTATTTGTTATTGCTAATGAGGAGAGATGACATGTAAAGACCATGTGTAGGTGTTCTAGCAAGAGGCCAGCTAAATACCCAGGGGACAGCACTAATCTCTGGACAAGTAAGCAAAGATACTGCCATGTAATATATAGTAGGTCCCCTATAAATAAACTTTCAAGCTGTGAACTTTCAAAGATGCAAACGTGCATTCTATCAACGTCAGGCATCAGTGAAATTGCAGCTTGCCCTCTGTCTCCTCTTGCTGACAATCCTTCAGCTCAACCATCTCCCACTGACTCTCCTCCAGTCAGTGGCTCTTCTCACCTGTTCACTCACTGCTAGCTCCTGGATGCCAGCTGTTGTACTATACTACTGTACTTTTCAAGGTACTGTACTGATGATTAAAAATTTTTATTTTTTGTGTTTGTTATATATTATTTGTATGCAAAATATTATAAACCTATTACAGTACAATACCATATACTGATCGTATTAGGCTCACTTGGTTGGACTTACGAACAAATTGGACTTATGAACATGCTCTTGGAATGGAACTCATTCATATGTAGGGAATGTACTCCAATAGATATAGGAACAAAGCTCAACTGGAGCTCAAGAAGAGGGTGATGAGCTACTCATGGTGGGGACATCAGGGAAGGCTTTATTGAGGGGGTGGCAGGTGGGATGGGACTTCAAGAATGTCTAGACTCTGGTCTTGCCCACCACAAGTATAATGAGGAGTTAGTCTAGACGAACTATGTCATGATCACCATCATGGTGGGCCTAAGACACCAGGCTAACTGTAGTCAACAGAGAAGTTCATGTCCCTGGAAGTCCTCAGGGTTCCCAGCAGGATGAATTCTGAGTCACTGGGTGTTGTTCTTAAGCTCCAGGGACCTTGAACAAGGCATCAGGACTCTGGCCAGCTTCCTCGTCTACAGGGGAGGGCAGGAGACGGCGAAGGGCTGAGGTGAATACAGCAGGAGGGTTTAGATGCTGCTTTGCTGGGTGTGGGGCCTACTGGCTTGATCTGCCACTTACTCACTGTAGATCCTTGAGGTGGTGAGTCTCTGAGTATCGGTTTCCTTACCTGTAAAGAGAGATGGCATTCTCCGTACCACCTGCCTGCGTTTATCCATGAAAACAGAGATGACCTCAGTGACGATACCTGGGACTCCCTGAGCATGTCTCTCTATTTCATCCTTTCATGGCTTCTCACTGAAATGTGGGTTTGTTCCAGTAACTCTGCTGTACAACAAACCACCCCCTGAGACCATCTGGGCGATGGCATGAAATAACCATTATATTACATAGAGTGAGAGTTAGGAATTTCAGGGCTTCCCTGGTGGCTCAGTGGTAAAGAATCCACCTTCAATGCAGGAGTTGCAGAAGATGCGTGTTCAATCCCTGGGTTGGGAAGATCCCCTGGAGGAGGACATGGCTACCCACTCCAGTATTCTTTCCTTTAGAATCCCATGGCAGACGAGCCTGGCAGGCTGTAGTCCATAGGGTCACAAGGAGTCGGACATGACTGAAGCAACTTAGCACACACACACTCATGTAGGAATTTCAACAAGGATTGGCCAGAGTAGTTTATCTCTGTTCCAGAGTATCTGAGGCCTTATCTGAGAAGACATGAAGATGGGAGTGGGGGGTGTTACTCAGCAGTTGGAAGTATCCAGAGTCATCTTCACCAATATATCTAGTGATGGATGCTGGCCATCAGTGAGCTCTTCAGCTGGGTGGTTGCCAGAACACCTGTGCATGGCCTCTCCTTGTGAGTTTGGGCCTCTGAAGAGCATAGTGATGGGGTTTTGAGAGAAAGTGCCCCAAGAGAGAAAAATGGAGGTGATTGGAACTTTTGTGACATAGCCTCGACATTCACATGACATCCCTTCTGCCACACTCTAGGGGTTAAGGCAGGCTTTTCCAGGCTCAAGAGGAGAGGATACATGGGGCTGAGGTCACATTTCAAAAGAGCATGCAGGCTGGACAAGTGGCAGCAATCCTTGAAAAATACAATGTACCACAACATTCCTCGAGTTGGCACTCAGTGTGTCTGCCATATCCTCCCAACAGCATCTCCCGTTTCCTCTCAGGAGGCCAACATCCTTGCAGTACCCAGAAAATGCCATACTCATCTCAGCCTGTGAGGATCGAGCCTGGCCTGCGCACACCTCACTCCCTCCTTATGATTCTTCAGGTTCTGTCTCCCCAAGGATTCGGTATCCTGGTGTATTAGAACAACAGTTAAAATGAAGAAAGAAGACCCTTAGCAAACATAATTCCTGGAGTCTTCTTTACTGCTCTAGAGTGAAGCTACTTCTTTCTTAGCATTAGTAAAAATTCTACCATTCTGAGAATGACTGGTTCTGAAAAACACCCACCAAGTACAGGCATGAGTCCTCTTCAATTGTGATCATGCACATATACCTTCAAAAGGCAGATTCTGTATCTGTCTCAGACAGAAATAATGACCCTAACAAATTAAAATCAGCTTGTTTTAAACCAACAAATGGTGTATATGACAATAGAAGTGTAAATATGGCTATTGTTAATGGATTTTATTTAGACTTGCTCCATTTCAGCTCATTAGACTTCTGACTAATAGACTTGGCCAGCAATGCTCACTAATTGTCTCCAATTAAATCAGAGATCAGGCCCCACCTCCTGTGCAGACCCCAGTCCCCGGGAGTTCTGGGCATCTAATGGTGTCCAGGAAACTCTCCCTGGCTGCTCGATTAAAAAACAGAAACACACAAGGCAGCCAAACCATGCAGCTCCTCTACATCCCATCTGGAGATGCGTGTCCCCACTGAGCACCTCAGCCACATCTACCAGTGGGCAGGGCTTTACACCACTAGAAGCTCTTGCATCCTCCCCTCACAGTCTGGTGAGGCACAGAGTGAATGTATCGTCATTTTCAATTTTCTGATGAGGAAGCTGCCACTCACATAGGTGAAGGGGCTTTTGCAGAATCGATGGCTCCTATGAAAAGGGCAAGGCCTTCACGCTGAGTGTTTCCTTTCCCTGGTCCTGATTCTTTTCCGCTACACTGCCTCCCGTTCAGCTGGCCCATTCATTCATTCACATCCACTCATCAATTGATTTGTCAAATGCTTATTTAGCACATACTGTACATGAAGCGTGGTGTCGGCCCTAGGGAAACAGTGGCAGGCCAGGCAACGTCCCTGCTTTCACCGAGTGTGTAGTCCAGAGGGAGAGATGGCAATAAGTGCTAAAAATGATTATATAAATAAGAGAATTTGACAGAATGGCAAGTGCTATCAAGAAAACACAACAGAGTGAGGGGATAGAGAATGGCCAGGAATGCTGGGTCAGGGAGATAAAGAGCGGGCCCTTTAGCTGGGATTGTCGGGGAAGGCTTCCCCGAAAAGCTGATGCTAGAGCTGGGACCATAATGACGACAAGGAGCCAGTCATTTAGAGATCTGAGGAGTAAAGAGTTCCAGGAAGCAGTTACAGCAGGTGCCAAGGTCCTGAGTCAGGACTGCAACAGTCTGGTTATATTAGAGTTACAGAAATGCCAACTGAGCCGGAGCATCTTGAGCAATGGGAAAAATGGAAATTACCCAAAGGTACAGGGTCTTATGTGCCAAAATAAGGGCTGTGCCAGGCACTATACCAGATACTGTGGTGCAGTGGTGAAAAAATGGGAATAACCCTTCCAGGAACAGCCAGCCCAAGCCTCCATGAACCTCTAATGCTTGATATCAATATGCCCCTGCCCTCTGCATCAGAACAACTGTGGAACCACTCTAATCCTTTCACTGACAGGGTTGTCTGAGCAATGTGTCTTGCGTGGAAAGAATTAGTTAATCAAGGTAAATTGGGGGTTCCCAGGAATTCCGATGGGTTCAATCTAGCCTTCACTCTTAGATCCTAGAACTGGAAGAGGAAATGCCTGGAATCCCATGACTGCTCCCCATGATTCCCCCACCCTCTCTTACCACATCCAGCCTGTAGGCAGGGCCATCCTGGCCAGCCTGAAAGAAGGATTTGAGAAGCAAAACAGAACCTCATGTTGCCCAAGTCCCTGTGCAGCATCAGATGTACAGACACACTGATGTGGGATAAATAAACCCTCTGGACTGTACATGAATGTAGTTGTTTCCCCAAATAAAAACCAAATTCTCCTGAAATACAGGGAGCACAGACAGGAGCCAACCCTATTAAAGTAAGAACAACAGCTTACTCTGCAAGCTCTTCCATTAGAAGAGCTTTACTCGGAAACCAGTCCCAGGTTATCTCTAAGTCATGGTGAGGATGGCTAGGTAAGAGGGAAGGAAGATAGTCTTCCCTAACCATGCTCTTTCCCTCTTCCACCCTCCTCTCTGGCCCAGTCACCCTCTCTCTCACACATACACATACACACTTTCCCAGTTTCATACCCCTCCCCCAATCCTGTCCCCACATCAAATCAAAGGCCATGTTTACCCACAGGCAACTTTCAGGAAAACAGACATCCTGGATTTGCTTCATAAACTTCCTCTTATGCATAAAGAACACATTGTCTTTGCAAGGCCAGGAGAGACCTAATATTTGTCCCGTGTGTCGCCACATTACATGGTTACTGTGAACATGGACAGCCAGCAAGCAGCCTTGCAGGTCCCTCGGGATCTGAAGTCACAGCCACTTCTGCTCTGGCTGGACACAGCCCACTGAGCTCACAAGTTTCTTGTTGACTGATGAGCTTGTGGTAACCCTGTGAAGACACCAGCATGCCCAACAGCATCTCTCATCCACCCGTGGGGGACAGAGAAGCAGAATGTAGTGAGTGGGCTTCATGCAGTGCTATGCCCAGAGGCACACGTGGAGGGATGGATGGATCTTAAAACCATAGTGCCAAATAAAACATCAGAAGTGGAGTGAGACAGGGAAAATCCAACTCATTTACATATGTTAGAATAATGTGTTTTTTACGCAACTCAACAAGCATGCACCATATACAAGAACATGTACAAACAGAACAAAAGATGTGAAGCATATTAGAGCAAATGGCTTATGGATGGGAAAATGGAACTAAATCATTGAAACAGAGAGGGAATTTGTAGGGACCAATGATGACCATGTGTCATGAACTAGAGAGCATGATTAACTCAATCCTCTCCCCTCAAAGTCAAAAAACATCAAAAGGAAGGACACAGAAATACCTGAGCTGGCCCAGGCTGAGATTCCCAGCCACGGCTGCCACTTCCCACTCAAGTCAAAGGGGAGGACCAGTCCATACATAGCACTGCTGCCTCCTCGCCTTAATGATGCTGCCCTCCCCACAGCCAGCTCCACCCTACCCTTCCAGGTCCAGCCCCCGCCACCTCCTCTGGAGATTCCCACCTCTGAACAGCCACGCCCTTCCCCTACACCACACCACAGCCATGATCAGTGTGCCTGGGAGCTGGTTCTTATTAGTAGGCAGACGTGGTCCCAGTGGAGCCCCAAAGATTGCTCTTTTCAGGGGGGGCACTGCAACAGTGGCATGCTGTGCCTTTGGCAGCTGCACACCTGGATTGCAAAGCCATGCCTTCAAAGGACTTCCTGGAAAGAACTGACGCAGGAGGAGCCTTTTCTCTCCACAGAGATGCACTTTCCTATGGAATTCATCACAAAGAGGAGGAATGCTCATGTTTGGTGAATGGCTAAATGACAAGATTGCTTCCACCAGCCCTTTGCTTCTACAGCCTTAGGCCCTCTTCCCATGTCCAAAGGGCTCTCTGAGGTCTCCTTTCCCTCCTTGCTATAAGCCCAAGGCTTGGCCAGCTTACCCCTCCCCTTTGAAACTATCTCCTTTCCTTTTTCCTCTGCTGCTGCTAAGTCGCTTCAGTCGCGTCCGACTCTGTGCGACCCCATAGACGGCAGCCCACCAGGCTCCACCGTCCCCGGGATTCTCCAGGCAAGAACACTGGAGTGGGTTGCCATTTCCTTCTCCAGTGCATGAAAGGGAAAAGTGAAAGTGAAGTCGCTCAGTCGTGTCCCGCTCTTAGCAACCCCACGGACTGTAGCCTACCAGGCTCCTCCGTCCATGGGATTTTCCAGGCGAGAGTACTGGAGTGGAGTGCCATTGCTTTCTCCGCCTTTACCCTCTGGGCAACCTCTAAACTTGAGCCTGAGTGGGGAAGCTGTTACCTTGTTATTCTTGGTGCTCCACTCCCACCCCAGCCACCAGACTCTTAAAACCAGAACCCACCAGGAGTCCTACAAACATAAAAATGTTGGAGTTGGAAATGTTAGGGAGTAGTGAAAACTCCTTCCTTGGCTTTGGCATGTAGGTAGCAGTAAACAAATACTTTTAAGTACCTGTTATCTACTCAGTACTGGTTTTAGCCCTGAGGATTGACAAAGATTGTCTCCTTACCTTCCTTGTTTGTCTCTGCATTGTCTAATTTTAGCAAGAATCCTGCTAAGTCAGTTTATCTAGAGTCCCTCATCCTTCATTGGTGCCTCAGACAGTTAAGAATCTGCCTGCAACTCAGGAGACCCAGGTTCAATCCCTGGGTTGGGAAGATCCCCTGGAGAAGGGAATGGCTACCCACACCAGTATTCTTGCCTGGAGAATTCCATGGACAGAGGAGCCTGGAGGGCTACAGTCCATGTGGTCACAAAGAGTCAGACATGACTGGGTGAATGACATTTTCACTCATCCTTCATGTCTGATCATTCTAGATGTCTAATCAGGGTCCTCATTGTGATATGATGACTTACAATTAGAAATATATATTTTGTCTTGCTCACTATTTCTGGCACAGAGCACATAAAACCCTTGGAACTTCCAAAATGATGAGATATAAGGGTATCGTAATATTCATAACAAACCCCTTTCAACCATACCTAAGTTGATGCTAATGTGTTGACTTTTTGAATCACCTAAGGATGGGGGCTGATTGCTAGGGGAACAGATCATGTGAGAACCAGGGGAGAGGGGCTGGACATTGAATCAATCACCAGTGACCACTGGTGAAATCAATCATGCCTATGAAGTCTCCCTAAAAATCCCAAAGGCCGGGGTTCAGAAAGCTTCCAGTTTGGTGAATACACAGAGGTGCTGGGGTGGGGGGTGCCTGGAGAGAATGTGGAAGCTCTGCTCCCTTTCCCCACACCCTGCTTATGTACCTCTGCCATCTGGCACTCCCTGAATTACATCCGTTCATAATAAACCAGTAATGCAGTAATATGTTTCTCTGAGTTCTGTGAGCCACTCTAGGGAAGGAGGGGTGGCGGAACCTCTGATTTACAGCCAGCCATTCACAAGCCCAGGTGATTGACATCTGAAGTCAAGGTCAGTCTTGTGGGACTGAGCCCTTAACCTGTGGAATCTGATGCTCTCTCTAGGGAGATGGTATCAGAACTGAGCTGAATTGTAGGACACCCAGTTGCTGTCAGAGAATTGCTTGGGGTGGAGGGGGGAGGACACCACCCATTAGAATTGGTGATCAGAATTGTATTTATCCTCCACCACCTCCCAGCTGATATCTGATGAGCCTGGTCTGCCTTTAGCAAGAATCCTGTTGAGGCAGTTTGGCCAGAACCCCACTTATCCCCAATATTTCCTATTAATAATTCTATATATTGATCCCCACCCCGTTCGTCAGTTATAAACTCTCCCTCACCCATGCTGTATTTAGAATTGAGCCCAATCTCTCTCCCCTATTGCAAAATTATTCTTTTGAATAGTACTTCTGCCTATCATGTTGGTCTCCCTGAGGAAAGTCTGCCTGATTATTCTCTAACAAGTATCACTGAATCATTTTCTCTTTTACAGGATATAATGATTGGTAAAAGCAGACTAGGCCTGCCCTCATGGGGCTGATGGATAATTTATTACTTCCCATATGTGGGGGCCACTCCTACTCATTCTCAAAAGGCAAGGTGTGAATTTTGCCAAATTCCATTTCCATTCTCCTGGGGCCCATGCAGCACTGGCAGTGGAAGGGAGCTACTGGCTGGAGACCAGCTGCCTAGCGAGGCCCTGCCAGGACCGGTACAGAAGGGCCAGCATTCCTATTCCGAGAGACTGGCTCCCAACCAGAATGACATCTGCTCAGAGTTCGGAGCCCAGCACACTCTTAATTGTCCTGTGGCCTTGTGGCACTTTCAACCTCTCACATGAATCTTTCTTGAAAAGCTACTCCTGTGCTTATTGATTTTATGCCCTGAATTGGAGTCACTAGAATTTTCCTTAAGGATAGGAGGTCTCGTAGAACCAGATCTGGATGTGTCTCCCATGCCAGGACCTGAGTGAGAGGGGCTGGTGACGTACTGAAGGAAAGCTGACCTGATGCCAACCACTACCACTCACCACCCTGCTGCTTTTCTGAATGACACCCACCTCTTCCCAGCTCTTGGACAAGATTCTGGGGCCCTCACCCCAGTTAGATGTCACTACCTTGCTATGTGACCATGGCCAAATCCCTTCTCTCTCTGGGCTGCTATTCTCTCTACATGTTTCTTAAACAAGTGAAATCCTGGATACAAAAGGACTTTTAAACTTTTGTTAAAATGTAAGGCCCTGTCTGTAAGAACTCTCTGTACTTCCCACTCAATTTTGCTATGAACCTTAAACTTATCTGGGCTTCCCCGATGGCTCAGTGGTAAAGAATCTGCCTGCAATGCAGAAGACTCAGGAGACATGGGGCTTGATCCTGGGTCAGGAAGGGCATGGCAACCCACTCCAATATTCTTGCCTGGAAGATCCCATGGACAGAGGAGCCTGGAGGGCTACAGTCCACAGGGTCACAAAGAGTCAGACACAACTGAGCACAAGCATGTTAAACTTATCCAAAAAGTAAAGTCTATTTAAAAACAAATAAGCAGGGGCTTCCCTGGTGGCTCAGTGGTAAAGAATCTGTGTGTCAAAGCCGGATACACAGGTTCCATCCCTGATCGGGAAAGATCCTGTAGAGCCACAGAGCAGCTAAGCCCATGTGCCACAACTGCTGAGCCTGTGCTTTAAAGCCTGGGAGCCACCAACTCCTGAGCCCATGTGCCACAACTACTGAAACCCGCATTCCCTAAAGCCCATGCTCTGAAGCAAGAGAAGCCACCGCAATAAGAAGCTAGTGCACCACAACCAGAGAATAGCCCCACTCACCGCAACTAGAGAAAGCCTCCTCAACAACAAAGACCTGCAGAGCCAAAAATAATAATTTTTTAAAAATAAATCAAACAAGCAAGCAAAAATGTTAGGCCCTATGGTAAACCCTGGTGGAGAGTGGAGCCTTAAGTTCCAATCAAAGCTCTGTGACTTTCTATGTGGCTTGGGGAAGTATGGAAACTTTCTGAGCCTTGGTTCCCCTGTTTTACTCATTGTGAGTACTATGACCATCAAACAAACTAATGAGTTTTTAAATATCGAGTTAATTATAGAGCACTGTCTCTTTGTGAGAACTTCTTGTTAATATTTGTCACTTACTAAAGAGACTGTGGGGCCTCCCCAGTGGTCCAACTGTAAAGAATCTGCCTGCAATGCAGGAGACACAGGAGACGAGGGTTCAATCCCTGGGTCAGGAAGACCCACTGGAGAAGGGCATGGCAACCCACTTCAGTATTTTTGCCTGGAGAATCCAATGGACAGAGGAGCATGGTGGGCTACAGTCCATAGGGTTGCAAAGAGTCGGACACTACTGAAGCGACTTAGCATGCACATACAAAGAAACTGTACTGGAGGCTGACCAGCCAGTTCTAAGTCTGCAAGAAATTTGGAGCTCTTAGAGAGCACTGGGAAACTCTAAAGAAAGAATGTCTTACAGGCACCATACACTTGGCACATTCAAAACTGCACAGGAGGAGAATATGTAAGGGAAGAAGGAGTTAGAGAAGGAGGAGGCACAGGAGGAAGAGATGGAATGAAGGAAGTGGAGGAGGAGCTGGAGGAGCAGGGAGAGGGAGGAAAAGAAGGAACAGGAAGGGGAGGAAGAGCAGAAAAAGATAAGCAGAAAAAGCAGAAGCAGCAGAAGAGGAAGAAGGAGAAAGAGGAAGAGAAGGAGAAGCAGCAGTAGAACAAGAAGCAGCAGCAATTGTAGGGAAAAAAGCAGAAGCGGTTGCCAACACAGAAGTAGAAGAAATAGGAGTAGATGCTTAAGAAGCAGAAGAAGTAGAAGCAGAAGTGAAAGAAGCAGAGAAAGAGACAGAAGATGAGGGAGAGAGGAGGAGAGAAGGAGGAGAGAGAAGGAGTAGAAGTCTCCAGAGTAGAAGCAGCAGTAGGAGAAGGAACAGAAGTGGGAAGAGCCTAAGTCCCGAAAGTAGAAGCTAAAGCCAAAGCCACAGCTGCTGAAAAAGTTGACAAAAGAAAAAGAAGGAAAGCATAAGAAGCAGGAGCCGCCCAAGCAGAAAAAGAGCAGAAGAGGAAGTGAGATAAACAGGAAGAGGAAGAAAAGAAAAGAGGAGGAAATGGAGAAGGAGAAAGGGAGGAAGGAGAGGTAGTGGAAGGAAGACAGCGTAACAGCAAAAGCAGGAAAGGCAGAAAGCAAAGCAGAGAAAGCAGAAACTGGAGCTAGAGCAGCAGAACCAGAAACCAGAGCCCAAAGAGCAGCAGCGCCGGGCAGAGGTGGGGCATCCACCCAGGGTCAAGGACAGGAGGATGCAGGACTGCCTGGGCACCGGCTGCTCCACGAAGCCCAGTTTCTTTCCAGAGCCAACGAGGCAGGTGAACCAGTGAGAGGCTCTTGCAATTCTAATTGTTCGGGCCCTAAAAACGAGGCTTGGGACCAACCAGAAAATGTTCCCCAAACACAAACAAGAATGAAGAAATTTGATAAAGCGCCTTCTGAGAGCCGAGCAGAGACCAAGGACACAGCCCCTGCTTCCCATCAGCTCCAAGTCCAGGGCAGGGTGGTTCTTGTGGTCAGTGGAGGGATAGCAATCTTCCAGATCTCTAGATCCCCAAAATTTGGGAAATGAGGCTTTATAAAGAGGTGGGATTTGAGTTTTGAGTGAAAAGGTGGAGGTGGAATTTAATACATGGAATTGTGGTGAGGAAGAAGGGCTCCCTTCCCAAGAAAGGGGTGTACCCAAGCCTCACACCTTCAGCCAGGCTGGTGGCCTGGATCAAATACCAGCCTTTCACACCCAGAGCTGAGCAGAGCAAGCATCAGAGTGGTGGATCCTGACAAGCCCCTGCCCAGGAAATGACTCCTGATCCCCCCCAAGAGGTCTTTGATGTGGAGGTCAGGCCTGTAATGAGACAGTCTTCCTGCTTAGGGAGAGACGGCCACTGGACTCATCCCACCTCACTGACCAGAAGTGTCTAGGAGGGGCCCAGTGGGACCTCAGTGCTGAAGTGCAGACACTTCCAGATCCTGGAGGATGAGCTTGAGGGGAGAGAGAGAGAGCAGGGCTCGTCAGTAACCCTCTAGGGTCCCCCATCCTCTGCAGGGGTCACTCCTTCCAGGAAGCCCATCCGGCCTACCTCCAGATCTAGTGAGGAGATCCAGCCTATCCCCAGAGCAGACCCCTGCCCAATTCCTCCCAGGAGCCAGAACCCACAGAGCCACCCCAGCCGATGAACAAGGAATGACCCAGAGTAAGCGAGAGGTCGGGCCTGAGCAGAGAGTCTCAGGCTCTGGGAAGATCCAGCAGAGGGTGGGGCCTGGTCAGGCCTCCCTCATTCACCCCAAGGACGCCAGCATTCATTTCCTGAGTCCTGCCCCAACCAGAGCCTATGGAGATGTCCCCTCCTGAAAATCCACGGCAACATAACAATGCAGTCAACACTATGGGGCCATCACCTGGGGAGACAGCATCTGTGTGGAATCTGCACACCCTTCTCCCTCCCCTCAGCCCCCCCACAACTTGGTCACTAGGGTGAGACAGAGGAGGGATCTCTGCTGTGTGTACGTGGAGGAAAGAGGGAGTGGGGAAAGAGGTAGAGTCAGAAGGGGAAAGCTGGCATCTGTCACAAGGTGAAATTTCAAGTAACAGCAAGCAAGAGCTGGGATAAAATGGGAAAATCAGAGGGAAAAAGGAAAGGACAGTAAGGAAACTCTTCAGCCTCATCAATGCAAGGAAGCTTCCTAGGTTGGGTGAATATTATTTGGAAAATACCTGGTGATGCCTTTCTCTCCACAGCATCCAATGACGTACCAAGCACTATGGTGCTTGGAGCCTCTGCTAAGCAACCAGCCTGCCTCTCTGAGCTTCAGTTTTCCTGTCAATAAGACGATACCTCCCTCCCTTCAGAGTTACTGTATGTAAATGGCTTAGAGCAGTACCTGGCAGAGAATAAATGCTCAATAACTCTTAGTTACTACATTATTAGAGGAAGCATATAATAAATGACTAGGGATTCCCTGGTCACACTAGTGGTAAAGAATCCACCTAGGAGGCGGTCCTAAGATGGCAGAGGAATAGGACGGGGAGACGACTTTCTCTCCCACAAATTCACCAAAAGAACATTTAGACGCCAATGTAGAAAACATAAGAGACACGGGTTTGATCCCTGGGTGGGGAAGATCCCCTGGAGGAGAGTATGGCAACCCACTCCTGTATTCTTGCCTGGAGACTCCCATGCAGTCGCAAAGAGTCAGACACGACTGCAGCAATTTAGCACAGCATGTGCTAAGTGTGCTAAGTTGCTTCAGTCGTGTCCGACTCTTGTGACCCCATGGACTCCACCAGGCTCCTCTGTTCATGGGATTCTCCAGGCAAGAATGCAGGAGTGGGTTGCCATGCTCTCCTCCAGGGAATCTTTCCCACCCAGGGATCGAACCAACACCTCTTAAGTCTCCTGCATTCGCAGACAGGTTCTTTACCACTAGTGCCACCTGGGAAGCCCTTAATGCATCTAGCTCAGTGCAGAACACTCCTTCCATCCAAAGTCCCATATTTTGGAGGAAAGGAGAGGAATGTAAATCAGCAGAATATAATCCAAGGACTCTTGGTGTGTTTGTATTCAGGGCATCTCAGTGTGGCCTCCTCTGCATTTGACTTTGAAGTGCTTAACCAAGAGGAGCAGTTCAGGGCCATAAGCCTCAGACACAAGCCAGACACTTCTTGCTCAGAGTGCCCTACCACAAGATGGGTTCTGACAGCCGGGACACACAGAAGTGTTCTTCGGGATTCCTCAGTTCTAGAACTCAGGGCTGAGCTCACAAAGACGGAGTGTGACCAGGCTGGGAGGCAGCCGACTCGGGGCACATCAACATCTCAGCCAGGAGCCTGCTCAGACGCGGGGGAAGCTGGAGGAGCTTCCACGGACCTTCTTGGTCATTTCTGTCCTCCTCGTGCTTTCCAGAGGAGACAAACTTTGGAAGGACTCAGTGGGGGTGTAGTTCAGAATCTATTCCAAGAACACACTTTTTATACTTGGCAGATGGCAGCCACAGTCTCTCCCTGGGATGTGCCCAGACTTGGTCTTGATGGGTCCATTGGTCAGGAGAACAACAATTTAGGGAAAAGTGAATTGTCCAGTCTAGGCTTAGATGTATCAAATTGCATCAAATTTAGTAAAATGTGTCACCTGGCCTGGAGTGACTATAATTAATTGCAATTATTTTGGATTACACTTACCATCTACAGGATGATTTCTCATGATTGGCTGGCATCTACCACGTGGCAGCCAGGGTTCTCCATCCACTAGTAGCACACTTCTACCTTTTGATAAAATATGCTGTTTACCTCCAGCTCAGCCTCCTCTCTGGTCCTCTCCATGCCTGGGCCCTCAATCCTCTGCATCCTCTCCTTGGGGCTCACGGTGAGCAGCAAGACTGGGTCGGGTTTGAGCAGGGAGGGCAGGTGTTGGAGGCCCCCACTCACCTTGGTGGCTATGGCATAGGTGGCTGTGCTGTGCCACTACCTGTCTACAATCACAGGTGATTTGGCAGATTCTTTAGCTGTTTCAGAAGCCACAACATAATTGCCCAAAAAATAAAAAACTCTTCTAATGATAGCTGGTTCATCATCAAATATTTTCCTCCACTGGCTGATGCAAGAGGATGGTGACTTCAAGAGAACAGCTTTGAGTGAATCTGAAATTGACCAGGTCACAGTGGTTTTTCCTGTGGTATCTAGGCCTTTAATGACAATAATGGGGAACTTCCCTTTCAACTTCTGCTTTATTGACTATGCCAAAGCCTTTGACTGTGTGGATCACAACAGACTGTGGAAAATTCTTCAAGAGGTGGGAATACCAGGCCACCTGACCTGTCTCTTGAGAAATCTGTATGCAGGTCAGGAAACAGCAGTTAGAACTGGACATGGAACAACAGACTGGTTCCAAATCAGGAAAAGAGTATGTCAAGGCTGTATATTGTCACCCTGCTTATTTAACTTATATGCAGAGTACATCATGAGAAATGCTGGGCTGGATGAAGCACAAGCTGAAATCAAGATTGCCAGGAGAAATATCAGTAACTTCAGATATGCAGGCGACACCACCCTCATGGCCGAAAGCAAAGACGAAATAAAGAGACTCTTGATGCAAGTGAAAGAGGAGAATGAAAAAGTTGGCTTAAAACTCAACATTCAGAAAACTAAGATCATGGCATCTGGTCCCATCACTTCATGGCAAATAGATTGGGAAAAGGTGGAAACAGTGACAGACTTTATTTTTTTGGGCTCCAAAATCACTGCAGATGGTGACTGCAGCCATGAAATTAATAGATGCTTGCTCCTTGGAAGAAAAATTATGACCACCCTAGACAGCATATTAAAAAGCAGAGACATTACTTTGTCAACAAAGGTCTGTCTAGTCAAAGCTGTGGTTTTTCCGGTAGTCATGTATGGATGTGAGAGTTGGACTGTAAAGAAAGCTGAGCGCCGAAGAATTGATGCTTTTGAACTGTGGTGTTGGAGAAGACTCTTGAGAGTCCCTTGGACTGCAAGGAGATCCAACCAGTCCATCCTAAAGGAAATCAGTCCTGAATATTCATTGGAAGGACTGATGCTGAATCTGAAACTCCAGTACTTTGGCCACCTGATGCAAAGAATTGACTCATTTGAAAAGACCCTGATGCTGGGAAAGATTTAAGGCAGGAGGAGAGGGAGATGAGACAGGATGAGATGGTTGGGTGGCATCACCGAGTCAATGGACATGCGTTTGAGTAAACTGCAAGATTTGGGGATGGACAGAGAGGCCTGGTGTGCTGCAGTCCATAGGGTTGCAAAGAGTCGGACACGACTGAGCTACTGAACTCCCTTTCTAGACCTGCTCCAGGCACTGGTCAACCAGGTCAAACATGGCTCCGGCTTCAGGGATGAAGGATGTACACTGGACACTGGACTTTCCAGGCGGGCCCCGCAGACCTGGCAGCAGCTCTGGACCCAGCGCTGTTCTCTGATCGCCTTCCCCACCTGTGCCCCAGCCCAGACTCCACAGCACACAGCGTAAGTGCCTAATAGTTGATTAGAAAAATTATATTAAAACCGGAATGGGCAGCAAAATTTCTCAGTCCGAGCAGGTCAAAGTTGGAAGTATTTCAGGAACAAGGGGGCTATTGTCCTTTAACATGTTGGCAATAGGAAGAATTAGGACCATCTTCTCAAACCAGTGTTTTCTTTGAATACTCTTCACTTTGGGTGAAACTACCACCACCAGTAACCTTGTATGCACCTGGATTGCCTCCAAGTTTGCAATTACAGTAAAATCAGTGACCCTTCAAGACACTTAATAGGAGGCCAAGCTGTCTGTCCCACCCTGCCCATGCTGGAGCATTTTTGCAAAATGCTTTAAGAGCTACAGATAAAAGAAATGGTTATGGTGTGAGAGGAACAAGGCTCTGGCGCTTTCCTGAGTAAAGACGGAAGGAGGCCTCCGTGCATTGTGCAGCCATGGTTCACTAGATCCCTCAACTCAACTTCCTAGGCCAGCTTTCTAATTCAACTGTTTCTTCATATGTTGAAACATCAATTGACCATGATGGTCAGCAAAGGGGACATCTTCTCTCAAACCTGTCCATCCCTCTCCATGTCCACTGGTATCACTCTGGCTGAAGCTACTCTTACAGCTCTTCTAGAGCCCAGTGTCCTTGATGGTCTCAGATCTGCAGCCACCAGACAGATCTTATTTTTTTTTAATTGTTTTATCCAGGTATAGTTAATTGACAGCATTGCATTAGTTTCAAGTGTACAACATAATTCAATATTTTTCTAAGTTATACTCCATTTAAAGTTATTGTAAAATATTGGCTAAATTCCCTTGCTGTACAGTATATCCTTGTAGCTTATTTATCTATGTGTGCACACTAAGTCCCTTCACTCACGTTCAACTCTTTGCAACCTTATGGACTGTCCATGGGATTCCACAAGCAAAAATGCTGGAGTGGGTAGCCATGCCCTCCTCCAGGGTACCTTCCCAACCGGATGGAACCCACGTCTCTCTTCTCTCCTGTATTGGCAGGTGGGTTCTTTACCACTAGCACCACCTGGAAGTATTTTTCTATACATAGCAGTTTTTCTTAATCCTCGATCACTATATTGCCCTTCTCCCCTTTCCCCACTGGTAACTACTTGCTTGATCTCTAAATCTGTGAGTCTATTTCTGCTTTGTTTTATTTTTTAGATTCCACATATACGTGTTAACGTACAGTGTTTATCTTTCTCTATCTGACTTCACTAACCATAGGTCCATTCATGTTGTTGCAAATGGCAGAATTTCATTCTTTTTTATGGCTGAGTATTATTCCATGGTGTATGTGTGCATCACATCTTCTTTATCCATTCATTTGTTGATAAATATTTAAATTGAAATTACCTCCATATCATGACTATTGTAAATAATGCTGCTCTGAATATTGGGGTGCATGTATCTTTTCAAATTAATGTTTCTGTTTTCTTTGGACATATGGTATAGTCACTATGGAAAGGGATTCCCTGGTTGCTCAGCGGGAAAAGAATCCATCTGTCAATGTAGAAGACATAAGAGATGTAGTTTCAATCCCTGGGTAGGGAAGATCCCGTGGAGAAGGACATGGCAACCCATTCCAGTATTCCTACCTGGGAAGTGTCATGGACAGAGAAGCCTGGTGGGCTATAACCCATGGGGTCGCAAAGAATCAGACACAACTTAGTGACTGAACACCACTACCACCACCACCAAAAACATTATGAGGTGCCTCAAAAAACTAAAAATAGAACTGCAATATGATTCAGCAATTCCACTCCTGGGTATATCCAGAGAGAGGTTTTTGGGGGTTTTTTTGATGCAAATATGATGGTATTTTAACCCTCTCCCTTCCAATCTATACTATGAGCTTAGGCAAATCCTTTCCTGTCTTGGGACTCAGAATCCTTAGAATGATACTGATGAATTTGGGCTGTTTGGTTCCCAGGGTCCTCTGGACTTGGTCTGTGATTTTTTGTTGCTGAATGTAACTGATTTCAGACCCCTCTGGCCCCAGACATTCTTTGGAACTAACAGTGACATGGTAGATATGGAGGTGAGAATAAATTTCCCTAAAGAAACAAAATCTCATGCTCCCTCTGTTGTCAGAACATTTGTGCTTGAAAGTGGCCTTCACAACCAGAGCCAAGGGAATATTTTGTCATGTGCAGTTTAGTTCTGGGTTCCATTACTTAAACCAGTGACGTAAACTTTCCATTTCCTCTCGAGACGGCCAGGACGTGGGCATGAAGCGCCACAGCATGTCTGAAAGGCATGATGTGCAGTGTGTAGGTTAACCATTTAACACAGGCAAGTCTTTAAAATAGATCATATACAACTGTTGATGTTCTATTAAAGAATAAATAAGGATATCTTGGGCACCTTAGTTTTGGGGCTTCCTTTTCTGCCCTAGGATGTATTTCTTCTCTATTTAATTTTCATTTCTTTTAATTTCAGTCCTTTAGATCTCTAGAATTAGAATATCTATGTAACTTTCTTTCACTCGGAACACAAGGTAATCATTATTCCCACTCTGTTTCCACAGCAGCAGCCTGTGTCTCATATTTGCACAGTTTATTCCCAAACATCATTTAAATGCAGCAGAGAGAAAATCCAGTAATTCAAAAGGATCAGATAGGAACCTGATTCCAGTCACTCCCTGAACAAGACATTTTTCCCCAGCAATTCAGAGGCTCTTGAAATTTGTAATTTGTACTTCCTGTACAACACATTTCAGGCGCCAGTGAAACAGATTCTTTGTAGGGAATTCATCACATGGGCGTTCACTCCTGCTGAATTTACTTACCTTCCAAGCAGTCTGGCAGACTGCCAGGGACCCCAGCCTCTGGGGCTGACACTTGAGGTCAAGGACTTCCTAGTGACTCAGAGCCTGAGGACTTGAAGTTCACAGCTGTGTTCCTGCTTGGAAGTTCTCTTTGCTGTGAGCATTACATGAGAAGCCATTGCAAGTTCCCTGTGGGTGATGGCTCTTCCAGTGAAGTCACCCCACTGTCACCGCAAGGGCACATTGCATTGTGTGCTGTGTGCTCAGTCATGTCCAACTCTTTGTGACCTCCCATGGGCTGTAGCCCATCAGGCTCCTCTGTCCATGGAGTTTTCCAGGAAAGAATTCTAGAGTGGGTTGCCATTTCCTACTCCAGGAGGTCTTCCCGACCCAGGGACGGAATCTGCGTCTCCTGCACTGGCAGGCGGATTCTTTACCGCTGCACCACCTGGCATTAGTGCACATCAAATCAGCTTAAGAGTAAGACTGTAGCCTCTTGGCCAGGTCCTAGATTGTCAGCATCCTTTAGGGCACGAATTGAATACAGCACCTGTCCTGTAATAATCTGCACTTCAGAGGATCAGGGTCCTATCTAAATACTTCCCAGGCATTTTAAGGTGAGTTCCATCTTATCTGGCTCAAAAAGCTTTTCTAAATTAACGTGTTCTAAGCAACTTGTATAAAAACCACGAACACAAAGGAAAATTAAAACAGCCCCAAAGTGGTGGAGTTCTCCATATTGTCATGAAAGTGATAGCCATTTAGATTTTATTTTATTTTTTTTTAAATAAATTTATTTATTTTAGTTGGGGGCTAATTACTTTACGATATTGTAGTAGTTTTTGCCATACATTGACATGAATCAGCCATGGGTTTACATGTGTTCCCCTTCCTGGACCCCCTTCCCACCTCCCTCCCCATCCCATCCCTCTGGGTCATCCCATTGCCCCAGTCCTAAGCATTTGTCTCATGCATCGAACATGGAATGGTGTTCTGTTTCACGTATGATAATATACATGTTTCAGTGCTATTCTCCCAGAATGTCATTTAGATTTTAATCAGAGGAGTAAGTGAATTTCTTAACATCTGCACTGCACACTAGGGAAAACTGAGAACAGCTTCTCATCCAAACAGGTTGGAAATCTCTGCTGCAAAATTTCACCGTGGGGATGGCAGCAAATCTGTGATAGCGTCATACCTAGTCTCCTCCCAACACACACCAAACACTGCCTATCTCCATCTCTCAAGTCTGAATCGTTCCTGACAGCGTACAATAGCTTTGCCACGTGTGGAGTCTTGTACAGGTGATGCAGTTCACTTGTGCGCTGGCTTTTAGCTGCCTCCTGAAATGACTCCATCACCACCTTGATTCATGTCCCCAGTGGTAAATTGAGATTTTTAGAAGGAAAAGAAGCATAGGGTAATTTTTTTTACAAAGAAAGAAAAACGTTCAAGTGTTTGTTCCCAGGGTTATCTCTTGGAATGTGGCTTTGGGAAATGGTTTAGTCAGCATTTTTCCACCCGAAGGATTTTTTTTTCCCCTACTTCTACCATTTTAGGCATTGGCAGAATGGGAGGCAGTTTTAACAGACTGAAAGTTCTTGGCTCTGTGTTATAGCCCACCTTGGAACAGAAGCCCCAGAATATACAGTCTCTCCTGCCCCTTCCTCTTCCTCCTCCTCCTTTCCCTCCTCTCCTTCTGATTCCTCTTTCTCCCCTCTCCGTCCCCCTCCTTCCCTTCCCTCCCCCTCCCTCTCCTTCCTCTTCCTCCCTCTCCCCTCCTCTCTCTTCTTCTTCCTTCCTCTCTTCTCTTTCTCCATCTCTCCCTCCTCCGCCTACACACTCACTCAAGATCATTCAGTCAGGTGGAGGGAGTTTGGAAGAAGAGAGATAAACAGCAGACTTTAGGTGCCTTCTGCATTCCCCTTTCAGTGAACTTAAGTAAAACAGCAGTCTTCCTCGGCATGTGGCCCAGAGAGTCACCTGCTGATTCTGCAGATCTAGCAGGGCCTTTTTAGTCAATGCAAAGTGCAGAGAAGCTAGAACGAGCAGGAAATCTGTATTCCCACAGAGATGGATCACTTGCTGATACACTGAGTTTCCATCTGTAAAACAGAGGAGGTGAACACGTAAAACCTGAAGTGTTCTTTTCATAAAATTTGTTCTATTTCTAAAATAATAACAAAACAAAAAATTAAGACCTATACCCTAACAGCACCAGTTAATTTCAAAATAGTGCCAATCCTCTCAATGTTTTTCAAAAATTGTCAAAATAATAGCGCACAAAGACACTTACCCCACCCACCTGCTACCATGAAACTCTATTAATAGAGGAGAAGATGCTGAAGGAGGGTCAGTCAAAGAAGAGACAGGGATCAGTTAGAAGTTAAACCAAACTCCATGGCTGCATGGTACCACCCACACTGCCATCTCCAATCTCCTCAACACCTAGATACTCTGGAACTGCTCTCCCTGCACCGCCCCCCCCCCCATCTCTTTCTTAACTAAGTAGATTATTTAAGCTGATCTCAGTAAGAAAAAAAATCCTCTCCCTTTCCAAGGTGGAGGGTAGGGGAGAATTGTTCTCACAAATACAGGATTCACTTTGTCAGCTTGTGGTGGTTATGATAAGACTATGAACATTCCCAGATAAATGACTGAAAAAAACAAGAAATAATAACAAAAATCTTAATCAAAGGGAGCTATCAATTAGTAAGCGAACATTTTTTGTGTGCATCAATTCAGCCAACAAGAACAGAACACCACTGCTGTGCAGGCCTGCAGTGAAGCCCCAGCTCATTCACTTAATGTATCCCCTTAGGTATCTGTCTGCCAATGCAGGAGTCAAGGGTTCGATCCCTGGATGGGGAAGTTCCCCTGGAGAAAGAAATTGCAACCCACTCTGGTATTCTTGCCTGGGAAATCCCATGGACAGAGGAGCCTGGCAGGCTACAGTCCATGGTGTTGCAAAAGAGTTGGACACAACTTAGCGACTAAATAACAACAACTTAGGTAAGTGACTTCATCTTTCTAAGCATCTATCTCCTCATCTGTAAACTGGGGATAAAAAAGTTCTTACCTCAAAGTGTCATTGGGAGGACTAAATGAAATCATTCATGTAAGAGCAATCAGTCAGTAATGTAATGCACAATGTAAGTACCTAATTCATGTTAATAATTATCATGTACCTTTTTATTATCTTTTTTGCAATATCCTATTACATAAAGGACAGGAACAGGGAGTGGATATCTATAAAGATTCTTGGAATAATGAGGCCCATTTTCCAGCTCCTCTGAACTGGATTCAGTTAGTCTCTGAACATCAAGCTTCCCTCTTCTAGAGGCTTCTGGGGAGAGCAGGCAGAGCAAGGGCTCCGACTCTGTAAATTTTAAATAAAGATATTTATCCTCACAATGGCTGTCAGCAGTCCCTTACAGGGAAAGCTGAACATACATTAAGTGCATGCCTGTTGAGCTACCTTCTTTGAGCCACATGATATGTGATAGAAAACTAGACTATCTATACTCAGGAAGAGACTTATTCCTGAGGGAAAGAAAGTGTAACCCTGTATCCAAGCAGCAATATCTTCATTAGAAGGCATTTAGTCCTCTGTCTCCGGAGGAGTTATAAGCAGACCTCAAACCTCACCTCTGCCATGTCCTGTGGAAACCTGAGTGAGTTGTCCATCCCCTCTAAGCTCGTCTTGAAGGATTGTTGTAAGGATTAGAGATCATATATAATATAAACACTTGGCACACATAAACATATGACACAGTGTGCACAGAGTCTGACAGATATTTAATGAACAAGAGTTTTGTTAGACATATTGCAATAGTATGTGATCATTCCTGGGTCAGAGAGGAGAGTTCCCTCATGTGAATACTAAGAGGTAGTTGACCAACCTGAGTCATGATTCACACTGGCCAGGAAATGAGGAGACCTGGACAAGTCACGCTTATAGCCTTAGTCTCAGGCTTCTTGTGTGAAAAAGAAGGGGCTGGACCAACCATCTCAGAGGCCAGAAGACTGTGGAAACTAGGACTGTGTGGCTCCAGGGTCTAGAACTCTGCTTCCGGGCTTGTTGAACATATATTGCAAATATAACAATTGAATATATGACCCAGTCATCCCATTCTCAGGTGTATATCCCACAGGGAAGTGTACACATGTTCAACAATGTGTGCAAGAACATTCTTTGCAAGGCTACTTGTAAAATTCAGAAATACCCCAAAATGTCCAGCATCAGTAGACTAGGAAATGGGTCAATAATTGGGATGTATTCACACAATGGAACACTACATAGCAATGACAACTACTGCTATACACACACAGTGTATTGTCCACAGAAATAAAATGTTGAGTAAAAGAAGTCAGAAATACAATAGTACATGCGATTTGATTCCATATGTATAAAGTTCAAAAGCAGGCAAAACAAATCCATGGTATAATGTTAGAAGTCAAGATAGTGGTTATCTTTGCATAAAGAGAATGTGTGAAGGAAGTTTCTGGAGTGCTGGTAAGGCTCTGTTTATTGATGAAGATAGGGATGCTTTGAAAACACATAGAGCTAAACAGTTATCATTTGTGTGTATGTGTGTATATATTTATGTACGTGTTACAGTTCAATGAAAAGTTTACATTAAAAGTATGCATAGAACACTTTTCAGTCTCCAGGATCTCCAAATGTTATTTCCTCCTCTGTGCCAGGCATGCCCTAGGGGAGAGATGGGTAGAGGTGACTTTATACAGAGATAAATAAGAAGAGAAAGCATTCACCGTCAAGATCATGGCTTTGAGAGAAGAAAGATGCGTGAACATAAAACTACAGTGTAATAAAGAACTATGATGCAGATTTGAGCTGATAAATATGGGAACCCAGAAGGACAGAGGTAATGTTTGAACTGGGTCTTGAAGAGCAGTCCAAGCAGAAACAACCACCATGTGTCATTGCAGACTGGAGAGGGGGATTAAAAAGGGTCAAGAGTGGCTGAGGAGGGAGATACAACCTGCATCCCAGGCAGAGCTTAATGGACTCTGTGATGTCAGGCACAATCAGGTCTTTAAGCCACTGAGACCTTGCAAAAATATCTTCTGTCACATCAACCCTTCTCTTCTTGTCTTGTAGATAAACTGTCCTCTCCAGGCAAAGATCAGCTTCTCCACACTTACACATAACCCCTTCCCTTCTCACCTACTCGAGAACATGGCACCAGCCTTGCCACCTTTCTCTCCTGCATCACCAACCTGTTCTCTCTATGGGCCTTTGACACTAGCACATAGATGTGCAGTCATTTCTCCCATCCCCCCAAAAATGATGCTCTTGACCTTCATTTCCCTCTCCAGCAAACACTTCACTTCCTCCTCTATTTGGCACAACTCCGAAAAACATTGTTAATGCTTGCAGCTTCCACTTTCTATCCTTCCAGAACTCCATCACAACAGGGACCTCCACACTGCTATACTCAATGGTCAGTTATCCAGTCTTTGCCTTACATGGCTTATCAATAGCATGTGACCTAGTTAATGACTCCTCCTGCTCGAAGCACTTTCTTTCCTTGGCTACCAGGGCACTTTGCTGGCTTTACATCCCACTCTTTCTCAGTCTTTGTCAGTTCCTCCTCATCTCTGGACCTCTTTATCTTGAAGTTACCCCAAAGCTCAGTCTTTTCGACCACCTTCCCTATCTGAACTCATTACTCTGGTGATCTCCTTCAGCTCCAAGTTCTTAAATTTCACTCCCAGATTGGTATCTGTGGTCCATATTTCCCCCTCTGGATTTCTAGACACTACTATCCAACTGCTCACTTGGATATTTAATAGGCATATCAAATTTTGCATATCTAAAACTGAACTCATGATCTGTTCCCTAAAAACCTGTTCGATGCATGAAGCAGGGCACTCAAAGCTAGTGCTCTGGGACAACTCAGAGGGATGGGGTGGAGAGGGAGATGGGAGGGGGCTTCAGGATAGGGCGATGCATGTGCACCCATGGCTGATTCATGCCGATGTGTGGCAGGGGCCACACATTGTGTTGTGAAGTGTTGTGAAGTGATTGTCCTACAATTAAAATAAATAAATAAATAAATAAATAAAAACCCTGATCCTCCCACAGTCATCCTTATCTCGGGAATGGCAGCTTCATCCTTTCAGTTGCTCAGATCAAAATGGTCATCCTGACTCTTCTCTCATACAATGCATCCAAACTGTCAGCATGGTGATGCTGAATGATGAGAAATAACAGGAGAAGGAGCAGAAATGTCATGTGGCTTTCTAAAAGACTGCTGAGTACAAGCCTGCACATCAAGATTGGACATTGAGCATTGTTCTTTGAAACAGAGTGGGCCCTCTTGCACTATGTTTATTCTTAAACACCTCACAAACAGCAAAGTTCTTTATCATGAATGAATAAAAATAGAATAATTGTTGGTAGAGAGCTAGTGTGTAGCCTTAAATGGAAAGGGTTGTACAGATCTTAGTTGGTCTCATACTAAATGCTTCACCTTATTAGGGAACTTCTCAACTAGGATTCTTTGCCAAAGGTCACCCCGCTTTATACCACACACTGAATTTCCAACATGGACATATAGTTGCTTAGAAAATAAGAACTTTCTGTGACTAGTATAAGGCCTATTGACTCTTGTCTTTCAAAAAAGTGTCTAAGATGATCGTAGTAAATGCTTGGCATTTGTGCATCTGTTCCCTCCTCTTGAGTGCGCCAAGACTTTGCTAATCTAGCTTGGTACTCTTTGCCTCTGAATGTGGATTTGGGTTCAGAACTGTTTTAACCCAGTAACCCAAGCAGTCACTACCAATGGATCTATCTGTTTTGGCAAATAAGTTTATTGATCTCCCTTGCTAAGTATGATGTTTGCTAAGAATAATATTATAATAAGTACAATACTTGTATATTTACATAGTAGTAGTAGTAGTGTTAGTCTCTCAGTCTTGTCCGATTCTTTGAAACCTCATGTAACCCACCAGGATCCTCTGTTTATGGGATTCTCCAGGCAAGAATACTGGATTGGATTACCATATACATGCTCAAAACCAAAAGGAGATGATGGCAGTGATGCTATGTCATGAAAGTTAGACTCAAACCCATCCACCTCCAGGGAGTTAAGTAATTTTTATTTTATTTTATTTATTTATTTTTGGCTGTGCTGGGTCTTTGTTGCTGTACAGGCTTTTCTCTAGTTGTGGCAAGTGAGGGCTCCTGTCTAATTGCAGTGCCCAGGCTTCTCATTGTGGTAGCATCTCTTGTTGCAGAGCATGGGCTTTAGAGCACAGCCTCAGTAGTTGTGGTGCACGGGCTTAGTTGCTCTACCACATGTGGGATCTTCCTGGACCACAGATCAAACTCGTGTCTCCTACAATGACTAGTGAAATCTCCACCACTGAGCAACCAGGGAAGCCCCAGAGAGTTGAATATTTCCACCCCACAATCATCCCTCCCTTAAGCTGTCTGCTTAGCATCTACTAGTTCATGTGATGATGGGCAATTCCCAATCTTTTACCGAGATATATTTCTGAAAGTCATACTATAAGCGGATTATGGGACTTGCCTGGTGGTCCAATGGTTAAGACTCTGTACTTCCGCCACGGGGGGCACATGTTTGATCCTTGGTTGGGGAACTAAGATCCCACATACAGCAGGGCCAAAAATAATAAGTGGATTATATTTTGTTATAAATACAGAATAATTGGAGGTTGTGTTTCTAATTAAGATCTTGGCAGCAGATAAATCACAAAGATGATCAACAACATGTCATACAAAGTTATCCAGCAATAATCTCCTATGATTAATTCAAGTGTGAAACTTTAAAGTCCCTTAAAATGGTCCTAAGTATGTAGATAGATTAGTCAGTGTTTATAAAGTGCTCACATACCACGTAAGAATACCTAATCAGTTCAACCAATCTAACATGAATATAGGAACTTCAATAAATGGTAATTAACTTTTTAATTAAAAGAACTGGGTTTGCTTTCTTAGAAATTAAGAAGGCTTTGGGGAATAATTTGGATAATCCAGATTTCTTTGGAGAAGGAAAGAAGCTGCCAAGGGAAATCTGAACCATGGCTTTCTCTTGTTCTTAAAGAGATGATACTGGCCAATGTTTCTTGAAGCCTTCTCTGTGCCAGGCATTGTGCTGAGAGTTCCAACAAACAAAATGATTCAAACTCACCACACTGACCTCAGAGCTGCACTTGTGGGATCATTCTTTACAAAGTAGCTGTTGTGTTGCTTAAATATTTGAGGACCTAACTAAAGAGTCTGATTTCATCCTAGATGTGGCCTTTTTGTTTATCTTATTCTCTTTCTTTAATATATAGATTAATGTTTTTACTAATTTTCTTTAATTTACTGTAATCGTTGGGCAGTGTCACCTCAATGACCAGAATCCACAGTTACTTCTGCTGGTACTTCTCCACCCTAACTGCACTTCGGAATCACCCAACAGAGTTTTAAAAAGTCCTAATGCCCAACGCCACCTGAGACTGGTTAAATCAGAATCTCTGGAGGGAGACACAGGCATCAGGATTTTTTTAAGTTTCTGGGTGCTTCCAGTATGCCCAGGTCAAACACCCATGTCAGACTCTCTTCTCTAAATGGGTGTTCACAGGTATCCCTCCTTGCCACTCAATAAATCCGTGCCCATGCCTGAAGCAGACCTCCCAATACTATTGGCTTTAGTCAGCTCAGTTTTCTAGGAAGGACATGGGATCTGTAAAATAAAAGTGGATTCTGGTCTCCAGTTATCAGTTGATACGGTGCGTGCTAAGTCACTTTAGTCATATGACTCTTGTGACCCTATGGACTGTAGCCCACCAGGCTCCTCTGTCCATAGGATTCTCCAGGCAGGAATACTGGAGTGGGTTCCATGCGCTCCTCCAGGGGATCTTCCCGACCCAGGGATTGACCCACATCTCAGGTTGTTTACCACTAGCGCCACCTAGGTGCCTCGATCAGTTGATATGGGAATCAAGTATTGATAGCTAGAGAAAAGCCTTCCTAAATGTTGTCTGTTTCCTGTTCTTGACTTCCAGAAACTGTCATACACTGGGTTCCTTCTTCTCACCACTTGATGAAATGGGAGACCATCTGGAGAACACTTTATCCACATCAGGACGTTAATCTAAGGGTATCTGAGCAAGAAAGCTTAGAATGAATGTCAGTCCAAATTCCACCTCAAATTCCCTTATTTATTACTTCTGTAGGGCTGTTGTAACAAAGTACCATAAAGTAGGTAGTGTAAACCAACAGAAGTGTATTCTCTCACAGTCGTGGAGGTTAGCAATACAAAATCAAGCGATCAGCAGGGACAGGCTTTCCATGAAGGCACAAGGGAAAGATTCCTTCCTTGCCTCTTTCTAGCTTCTGGGTGCTGGCAATCCTTGGCATTCCTTGGGTCACCTCTGCATCTCCTCAGACTCTGCCTCTTTCATCACATGGGCTTCCTCCCTGTGTTTCTGTGTGTCTCTCACCTTCTAAGGACACTGGTCATGGGATGTAAGGCCCACCCTCATCTGCTGTGACCTCAGTGTAACTTGATTACATCTGCAAAGGTCGTATTTCCAAGAAAGATCACATTCACAGGTTCTAGAAAAACATGAATGGGGGACACTACTGAACCAAGTACAGCTCGTATACTATTTGTGGCTGTTCTTGTTCTTCATTTATAGGATGCAGGTGGAAGAAATATATCGCAGTCTACCTGTAAGTCTAGCTATAGACGTACTCCTTCCCTAGAGTAGTAGAAAGAAACCATCTGTCCATAGTTAAAGGAACACAGTTTGGCTATTTAGGTTGGCCTTTAATTGTTTTCAACACGTAGATGAAAAAGGCAGGAATTATGCTTGTGTTTTTTTGTTCAGATTTTATCCACGTTTTTCGCCATTTTTCTGGTTCCATACCTATTCAGAAATAGGAAATATGTCATATTTAAAGTGTAATCAACTCATTTTTTTCCTAACGAACCTTGACAGACTGTATAACAAGTGAACACACAAACAGGAACTGACCTGCAAACTCCTTTTATTGTTCCAATTTAATGTCGTAGCTATTCATTTAGGTGGCCCAGGAAGCTCAAAGGGGAATCCAGGATGACCAGTTCAGTTCAGTTGCTTAGTCATGTCCGACTCTTTGCAACCCCATGGACTACAGCACACCAGGTTTCCCTGTCCATCACCAACTCCCAGAGATTGCTCAAACTCATGTCCATTGAGTCAGTGATGCCATCCAACTATCTCATCCTCTGTCGTCCCCTTCTCCTCCCGCTTTCAATCTTTCCCAGCATCAGGGTCTTTTCCAATGAGTCAGTTCTTTGCATCATGTGGCCAAAATACTGGAATTTCAGCTTCAGCATCAGTCCTTCCAATGAATATTCAGTACTGATTTCCTTTAGGATGGACTGGTTTGATCTCCTTGCAGTCCAAGGGACTCTCAAGAGTCTTCTCCAACACCACAGTTCAAAAGCATCAATTCTTTGGTACTCAGCTTTCTTTGTAGTCCAACTCTCACATCCATCCATGACTACTGGAAAAGCCATAGCTTTGACTAGACGGATCTTTGTTGGCAAAGTAATGTCTTTGCTTTTTAATATGTTATCTAGGTTGGTCATAGCTTTTCTTCCGAGGAGCAAGTGTCTTTTAATTTCATGGCTGCAGTCACCATCTGCAGTGATTTTGGAGCCCCCCAAAATACAGTCTGTCACTGTTTCCATTGTTTCCCCGTCTATTTGGCATGAAGTGATGGGACCAGATGCCATGATCTTAGTTTTCTGAATGTTGACTTTTAAGCCAACTTTTTCACTCTCCTCTTTCACTTGCATCAAGAGGCTCTTTAGTTCTTCTTCACTTTCTGCCATAAGGGTGGTGTCATCTGCATATCTGAGGTTATTGATACTTCTCCTGGCAATCTTGATTCCAGCTTGTGCTTCATCCAGCCTGGCATTTCTCATGATGTACTCTGCATATAAGCTAAATAAGCAGAGTGACAATATACAGCTTTGACATACTCCTTTCCTGATTTGGAACCAGTCTGTTGTTCCATGTCCAGTTCTAACTGTTGCTTCTTGACCTGCATACAGATTTCTCAGGAGGCAGATCAGGTGGTCTGGTATTTCCATCTCTAAGAATTTTCCAGTTTGTTGTGATCCACACAGTCAAAGGCTTTTGCATAGTCAATAAAGCAGGAGTAGATGTTTTTCTGGAACTCTCTTGCTTTTTCGGTGATCCAACAGATGTTGGCAATTTGATCTCTGGTTCCTCTGCCTTTTCTAAATCCAGCTTGAACATCTGTAAATCCTCAGTTCATGTACTGTTGAAACCTAGCTTGGAGAATTTTGAGCTTTACTTTGCTAGCATGTGAGATGAGTGCAATTGTGTGGTAGTTTGAGCATTCTTTCGCATTGCCTTTCTTTGGGATTGGAATGAAAACTGACCTCTTCCAGTCCTGTGGCCACTGCTGAGTTTTCCAAATTTGAGTGCAGCACTTTTACAGCATCATCTTTTAGGATTTGAAATAGCTCATCTGGAATTCTATCACCTCCACTAGCTTTGTTCATAGTGATGCTTCCTAAGGCCCACTTGACTTCACATTCCAGGATGACTGGCTCTAGGTGGGTAGTCACACCATTGTGATTATCTGGGTCATAAAGATCAAAAAAGATCTTCTGTGTATTCTTGCCACCTCTTCTTAATATCTTAATATCTTCTGTTTCTGTTAGGTCCATACCATTTCTGTCCTTTATTGTGCCCATCTTTGCATGAAATGTTTCCTTGGTATCTCTAATTTTCTTGAAGAGCTCTCTTGTCTTTCCTATTCTATTGTTTTCCTCTATTTCTTTGCACTGATCACTGAGGAAGGCTTTCTTATCTCTCCTTGCTATTCTTTGGAACTCTGCATTCAAATGAGTATATCTTTCCTTTTCTCCTTTGCCTTTAGTTTCTCTTCTTTTCACAGCTATTTGTAAGGCCTCCTCAGACAACCATTTTGCCTTTTTGCATTTCTTTTTCTTGGGGATGGTCTTGATCACTGCCTCCTGTACAATGTCACAAACCTCTGTCCATAGTTTTTCAGGCACTCTGTCTATCAGATCTAATCCCTTGAATCTATGTCACTTCCACTATATAATCGTAAGGGATTTGATTTAGGTCATACCTGAATGGTCTAGTGGTTTTCCCTACTTTCTTCAACTTAAGTCTGAATTTGGCAATAAGCAGTTCATGATCTGAGCCACAGTCAGCTCCTGGTCTTGTTTTTGCTGACTGTATAGAGTGTCTCCATCTTCAGCTTCAACAAATATAATCAGTCTGATTTTGGTATTGACCATCTGGTGATGTCCATATGTAGAGTCTTCTCTTGTGCTGTTGGAAGAGGGTGTTTGCTATGACCACTGCAGTCTCTTGGCAGAACTCTATTAGCCTTTGCCCTGCTTCATTCTGTACTCCAAGGCCAGTTTTGCTTATTACTTCAGGTATTTCTTGACTTCCTACTTTTGCATTCCAGAAGCCCAGGCTGATAGTGAGACTTTATAGGAATTCCTATGAAATAATCATTTAACCCTGGTATCGCTAGTAGTAAAGAACCCACCTGCCAATGCAGGAGACTCAGCTTCAGTCCCTGAGTCAGGAAGATCCTCTGGAGGAGGGCATGGCAACCCACTCCAGTATTGTTGCCTGGAGAATCCTATGGACAGAGGAGCCAGGTGGGATATAGTTCATAGGGTCTCAAAGAGTCGGATGCGATTGAAGCAACTTAGCACACAGCACAATCACTTATAACCAGTTGCTTCTATTTCATCAGCAACTTCTTTTATAAAATCCGAGGCAAGTTTCAGCCAGATCTAATGTTTGTACTGCTCTTCAGCCCCACGCCCCAGAAGTATTTGCAAAACTAAACTGTATTAGGCTTTGAGGAATGAGAAAAGTCATTTAGAAAACCCCCAAAGTCCTCGAGGTTCCTAGGCTAACCTAGAGGTCTGGGTTTGGGAATTCACTCTTCCTTTTCCCATTTCTTCCTGTTATTTGAGCTGTCACCTTGGAGATGTCACAGCCGACATGTGCTTCCTTCTGTGAAATGAGGCTCATGATCATTGGCTATGAAACATCAGGGGAGCTGGCAGAGCAGCCAGCAGATGCTAACTTATTCTCACCTACAAGTTGCCACTACCAGCTCTGTACCCAGAAAGGCAGTTTGGGGTTGGAAAACAGAGAATAGTAAAAAGAACAAGGATGTAAGCTCTGGAATTGGACTAGCTAGGTTCAAATCTTAGAACAATGGGGGAGGAGTGGCAAGACACTTAACTTCAAGCAAGCCTCCTTGCTCATCTGTAAAAAGAAGATAATGACACATCCTGCTTCCTGGAATTGTACAGAAGTAATATGATAGTGTATGGAGCTTGGTGCCCATTACATAGTAAGTGCTTAGCAAATTCTAGCTCTTATTAACTTGAGTACCAATTCTACTGAATGTTCATGGATGCCTGGATCAGAGTCCTGAGAGGTCATGATCAGACTTAATGGGAAGGAATGACTGATAGATTAGTGATGTCTGTCCCGGATATAGAAAGGAAAGTGAGCCTACTGGAGCCTCCCATCTGCCATTCCTGTAGAAACATATTGAATTCATCCCTGTCTTCCCATGAACCCTTTCCAGGACGCACCACATGAAAGGTACTCAGCAAATGTGCAGAGAAATAATTATTTGGCTGGTGCTTCTTGCCATAGTGGTGTAAAGCTGGAGGGGTAAGCATGGGAAGTAAAGTGGGTTCAGAACTTGAGATAAAACCTCTCTCTCCAACATAGTTTTTGATACCTCCCAGTCGTGAGCCAGGAGATCACCTGGATAAAATAGAGTCTTACCAGCAGGTAAATCCTTGCTTTGAAATGGACTGGGCTTGTATGCAATGGTGAATTAGAAACCTAGAAAACTGATGGGCTAATGGTGAAAAATCAGAGAAAGAATACTGTAGGGAAAGGAGCCATGGCCAGTCCTAACTCCTTCGACAATCCAGCCCACACGCAGGCCCTCTTTGGTCCTCGGACTACAAGAATGGTGATCTCAACCAGGGGTGTTGTGAGGCTGAAGTGGTATAAGCTATGTTCTACAAAAAGTTGTTTTACAGGTATAGGTCAGTAAAGTATGAAATTCCACCTACCCATTGAGAGACTGACCAAATATTAAAAAATATATAGTTATATTCAACCTGTAGGTATTGTCTTCAAATTTCAGTCAATCGTCCTTGGTACTCCTCTTTCTCTGTTTATCCCCATCCTGCTATGAGTGTTAAAGTATAAGTGAGACTCCTCCTCACCTCCCACAGCAAGTTCTAAGCCAAGGCCTGTGAAACCTCCCAGGGCATCACCATCTCATTTTGTTGGAAGATAGACTTTAGCCATGCTGCTCATTCAAAGCTAAATGCTGCTGTTATAAGTTTGTGGCTCCCGATGCAATGCCCCAGCACCAGCCTCTCGACACATAGGAAGCAAAGCCAAGAATTCCAAGCACTGGCCCAACAACCACACCATTTTCAATTGCTGTGGCCACAGCCATGACCTTGGTTAAGTCACTTCCACTCTCCAGGCTTTGGGTCCTCCTTTAGCCTGAGGTCTGAGCTTAGAGTTGGAGAAGCAGGCTCAGAGACAATGAAACCTTCCAGTCTTACTATGTCATACACATCTGGGAAGTCCAGTGAGCTAGGAGGAGCCATAGAGGGAAGGTGGAAGATTCCAGAAGGACCCTCAAACCCACAATGTCTGAAAGGGCCAAGAGCACCAGGGCTGCTCAAAGGTACCAGCCATAGTGGAGCATCAGTGTCTTAGGAATAGATGAACCAAAAATAAACAGGAAATGTCACTTGAGTTCAGAGTCTTCACAGTGGGCTTGAATAAGCTGGATTCCATGTTGGCGGTTTATTCCAGATATCTGTGGCAAAGGCAATGTGAGCTGTGTGCAAACTGGTAGCTGGGTCGCAAGGCAAGCAGAACAGAAGTACCTGTTAGCTCTGGGAGGAAAACCCAGTTCACCCTTCAGGGCAGTCTGGGGGTTATTTCTGCTCTGTCCACTGTACAATCTATTCAAGGTCAAAGTTAAGAGAAAACTTCATAAAGAACCTGCAAATTATTGAATGTTTAAAAGAAAGTTTGGGAAATGGAAAAAGTGAAGACTTGGTAGACTTCCCCATTGTTATGATAATGGGGAGCATCCCAGGTGGAGGGGACCCAGGAGGAAGTTGTAGTGCTTGCAGGCATCAGAATCCTCAAATGCACCTAAGGATCACCTGCCCAGTGGGCGTGGGGGTAGGAAGGAGAAGAAAATACAATGCCTGTCTCCTGTCCCTGCCCCGGGCCAAGTGAATCATGTTCTCTAGGCGGTGGGGCTGGGGATTGAACGGGAGATTGTTATTGTACTGTTCTGGTGTTTGGGGCTTTTAGCTCCTTAGGGGGCCTAAGGTTCTGCAAGGTTGAGAATCACTGTTGGAAAGTCTTATCCAGAGCTGGAGGCTGGGGTGCAGGCCGTGCTGTAGGAGCCTGAGCACGAAGAGGTAACCTGGGAAAAGGGAGTTGGGAGAGGAGATAGCAGAGGAAGGAAGAAGAGGAAGTAGTTTGGCGGGAAGAAAGAAATGATCAGAACCTGAAAGGCATGCCAACATTAATTGTTTGATTTGACCCTAGGAAAAGTTAAATGAATGTGTTGTGTCTTGTGCAGATGCTATACTTGGAGCCTTGACAAAGTGAGACATTATGCAATCATGACATCATGACAACCTGGTGAGGCAAGCATCCATGCTCCATTTCCCCGAGGAAGAAAGGGAGGTTCAGAGAGATAACACACTTTGCCTAAAGTCATCCAGCTGCTTGCTGGCAGAGCTGGGATTCCAGAGCAAGTAGGTCTTCATATTCCAAGACCAGATGAGGAGGTCCAGACTGGATTTTCCTGGAATGTTGACACTGACCTGGACTGAACCCATTTTTATGAAGAATAAAAAAGATGAGACAGACAGATTAATAAGTGCCTGAAACCAGGAAGTTGGAGACCCATGCACTGTCTGAGCACCTGGGAGAGCCTGCGGGAAATCAAACAACCAGAATCCCAGGCCTCCAAGACTCCCCTGTCGCTTAGCAGGAGATGGGTATGAACTTGTGCTGTTCTTGCACAAGCCCCAGGAGTATAAAGGCTGGAGCCACCCAAGGAGGTGCACACGGGCAGGCAGTCCATCAGCACAAAGGCAGTCAGGGGCTGAACCTAGGTGCTAAGGCGTGTAATTTCCAGCAGACAGCAGATCAGAGAGGCGCTGCCAGAGCAGACAGGAAAACCTGAAGGGGAAAGAGCACTATGCTTGTTGATGGGCAGGGCTGATACACCACCATGCAGGGCGGCATCCATGGCCCTCCCCTCTGAGCCTGGTGTTACCACGTCTAGACTTGCATCCTGAGCACAGGCCCTCTCTCCCTGGTTGCTTCCACCTATCTAATGCTCAAAACATCTTGGGTTAGTATCCTTCTTTCTATTTGTTACTTTCTTTTCTTTTTTATGAAATAGTTCCAAAAGGCAGAAGAGTATAGACAATGATTTAACTTGAGCACATCATCAGGCTTTGTCAAATCCTAACATTCTTCTCCATATTTGCTTCAGATATACATTTTTAAAGGTAAAACTATATGTAAACAGATATAAACTGATATCTTTGAAGCCTCCATATGCCACTCCGTGATTTCTTTTTCCTTTTTCTATTCCCAGGGGAAACCACTTTCTGGAATTTGATGTTTATTATTCTCATGCAAGACTTTACTCTCACTACATGTGAACATCCATAAATAATGGTATTTTCACATGCTTTAATTTAGTGGGATGATAAATGTAAATAATATAATCAGTATAGTATTAATAAATTATATTAATAATATATTTATATAATAAGTAATATATGAAATGTAATATCAATATAGATGGGATCAAACTGCTATGTGCTTTGTTTTTGGCTGACATTCTTGATCAGGTTTTCACCTATGTTAATGCTAATTCATTTATTTTGACTCTGAATAATAAAGTATTCATTATATGAAAATATTATAATTTATATATCCATTCTTCTTTGGGTGGAAAGCAATCTGTCCACTTTATCCCCGATGTTCCAATTTTTTAGTGTTACAAACAATGGCATAATAGGTTTTTGTACAAATGCATGGGTTTGTCCAGGCTGTGTACCCAGGAGTGGTGTTGTTGGGGTGGGGAATGCATACCCTTCCTCTCATGACTCAATCTCTTTTGAGCCTCTTTGCCCATACCTTGCTATCGTGGGTATTTCCCCAGAAAGAGGCACTCCTGGCACTGAGGATAAGATCAGGAGATGCTACCCATGGAAACACGAACTGCTGGACATCAGCTCTCAGTTCAGACGTGAGAGCCTCCTCTGTCTGAGCTGGGCTGTGTGCGCTTGGCAGGGCCTCTGGTCCAGGTGTTCTCTAGGAACCAAGAAAATCAAACTGTTCAACTGAGACCTGAAGCCTCCAGTGACCCCACGAGCAATGTTTCGGGGCCCAACCTCAAACATACAGCTACCTTCTCTTTTTCCTTTTTAAGTAGTTAACTTCATTTTTCCCAGACTATCAAAGTAATATGTAATCTTAATGTAAATTTTTTTTTAATTTTAGAAAAATATGTTTTATGCTGATTACTCAAAATATCACTCCTCAGAGACAGTCATTATTTGCATTTTAACCTATTTCTCTTCAGTCTTTTTTCTTAGCATTTTCCCTTTACATATATATTCTATCGGTGTCTCAGTTAGTAAAGAATCTGTCTGCAATGCAGAAGACCGCCTGCAACATAGGAGACCAGGTTTGATCCATAGGTTGGGAAGATCCCCTGGAGAAGGGAATGACTACCCACTCCAGTATTCTTGCCTGGGAAATGTTATGGACAGAGGAGCCTGGCGGCTTACAGTCCGTGGGGTCTCAAAGAGTCAGACATGACTGAGCTACTAAACCACCATTATGATTTTTAACGAAATATATACACAATTTTCCATACTGTAAGAAACTCTATATACAATTTTAATGACTTCAGATTATTTTTGCACTAGTTTTCTATTATCTACTTGATTAGATACTCAGTTATCTACTTAGACCCCCTTGGTATCTGAGAGAGATTTGTTCCAGGAGCCCCCACATGTACCAAAATCCTGGCATGCCCAAGTCCCTTATATGAAATGGTGGATGGCAATGAGTGCATATGGCCCTCCATACCTGCAGATGTAAAGCCCACAAATAAGGATATCCAACAGCATATTTATTGGAAAAAAAAATCTTGTGTAAGTGGGGCCTGTGTTCAAACCTGTTTTGTTCAAAGGTCAACTATATATTGGATATTCTGGTTATTCTTAATTTCTATGTTTACAATCAAAACACAATGGCCATTTTGGGCATAAGTCTTTAATGACTTTTCAGATCCTTAAGAAAGGATCTTAGAAGTGTAATTCTCAGAAGGGCAAAGGGCACTTTTAAAGCTTTATATATTATAAAACTGTTCTAGTAAGACACCCATGTTACAAGACCACTGAAAAAGTGTTCAGAATGCTCAGCTGGCCTTCCTTCACCCACGGTAATTGTGAGATTTTGTTCCACTGGGACTCAGAAGTGGAAGGAAAGAGAATCTTTAAGTGCTAGCGTGCCCAGCCACAGACTATCAGGTTTGGTGGAGTAGAATGTTTGGCGCCCTCCCAAGCAGGATGTACTAAGCTGCTTTCTTTCTATGAGAACTAACAAGACAGCAAAATGGATGAATCATACCATGGGAAAGTCAAACTCCAGAACCAGGTCTCATATAGAGTAGACACTTGAAGTAGGCCACTGGGACAGGAGAAGATGTATTATTTAAATTTCCTTAGGTTGAAAGCAACAACAATAAAAAAAACTCTGGCTAATTTAAGTAAAACAGAAAAGGAATTTGTTGGAAGGATACTGGGATCAAAGGGCTGTGTCAGCTGCTGGGCTGGTTGTGCAATGTATAACCCAGGCAGGGTGGAATCATTCACATTGCCATCTATACAAAGGGTACTTCCCAGAGTTGTGCAGTGTACTACCTACACAACTGTATGTAGCAGTCCTGCTGGAATACCTTGTAGGACAGTGTTTCTCAAACCATCTGGGCTGAAGAGTCAGGTTTTTTACTATTGCTATTAAAATCCATTATAGATCAACACTTTAGTAACTAAGGAAATAAAATGCCACTTGCTATCTCAGCAATTACTATAAAAGTTACTAAACACTCAGTTTCTGAATTTACCTCACCATGGACTGGTAATACACAGTTTGGGAACCAGCACTGGTCCACAACCACACCTGAGTACACTTTGAGTGGAACTGACAGATTATCCAAACCACACAAAAGTGGGAATGGAATGAGTAGTTCAGAACCAGAACCAAGGAATCAAATTCATCTGGGCTCTCCATCTCCCATACTTTTCTCTCTTCCCATTAGTACGTTTAAACCCCACCACAGAATAGCTGTCTGTATTTCTATAATTGAAAACACAGCTAACAGCTCTTTACAGTTTATGTCTTATAGCCTCAGTCACCTGGGAAAGGATTATTGGTCCCAAATCCAAAGATTTCAGAAAAGGGACTGAGTGGCCCAGCCCAGGTCTAGTGCTCACTCCTATGGCTAGGAGATGTGTCACTTCTGGTCAAGAAAACACCCATCCCCTGGGGACCAAATGAATGGGACTGCGAGCAGTTCTCAAGACAGGGGTATGATGTTACCAGAAATAATTGAATATGGATGTACCACACAGATAAAACAGTAGGCTTGCAATTATTAGGTCTATGTTTTCCTATATCTATAATCCACTTAATACTTTTTCTGAAATATATCCCCCCGAAAAGGATTTATGATCAAATAAATACGGGAAAATCTTATGATTATATCACTCTCATAAAGATTCATAAGGCATCTTAGCTATTAATGGCTCTGAGAAGTCGTGTAAAAAGGAAACATTCAACTATGTTTACTGACCTCATCTGATCATTGTAACCTTTCCTAATATAACATCCAGTAATACCCCATGGGATTACTATTCCAAGAACACATTTTGGGAAAACCTTCCAGGTGATAGATGTTCTCCAGAAAGATCCTCAAATCCTTTAAAAAAGAAAACGAACAAAAAAAATATATTTTAAACAAACCAAACAGCTGGGTATTTACAGAAACTGGTAAATTATTTGCAGTCATTTTGTAACATAAGCTGTATCAACATCAAAACTACCAGTTTCTAGGCTCAGAGTTTTGTAAATTCAATCTTGTTAAGATGGGATACATCTCTGGAACTCTAAACTTGCCTGCTCTAGATCATTCCTTCCCCAGGGCACCTTCACAGGTTGTCTGGAACCCTTTTCATGTGATGTCTGGCACCCTGCCCTCCTTGAAGTAAGGTGTATCTTTACATCATTTTGTGGTTGGCCACTGCAGTCTGCAAAACCAACTTAACAGCACAAGGTATCTTGCTCTGTCCTGTGTGCTCATGTAATGATGAGGCCCACTAGCGTGAGCAACACACTGGAGAGCAGTGTTAACAGCGCCCCACATCTGGGGAAGCTTAGAGGTGGGGTCAATATTAACAAGTATAATGATAGCCTTCTCCCCTCTAATGAGAGATTAGAATCTTAAACCAGATCTGCCAACTGGATCACAGGCACAACTAAAGGACAGAGTATACTGCCTAGACAATTAGGATTAGAGGGTATAATATAGGTTGGCCACTAAGTCGGGCAACACAGGCACATATATAATAAATGGTTTATGGATATCACATTATAATAATGCATGATAAAATAATAGCTACGTTTCCAGACTTTTTGGCCACTCTGGAGCTAAAGCTAGGTTTACATCAAGCAGTCACTAAATTGTCAGGGGGCATTGTTCTAAATGTTTCACCTCGATTAGCTAATTTAATTATCACAAGTTTCCTTTGAAGCAGGTACTGTCATCATTTCCACAGAAATAGGTATGGAGGCTGTGGCACAAAGGAATTGAGTATCTGGCTCCAGGTCACACTGTTGGTGAGAGGAGGAGTTGAGCTGTGAGCCCAGGAAGCCTCACCCCAGAGCCCATCCTTGTACCCACCAAACTGCAGCTCCCTTCCCTGGAGGCCTAAACCCCTAGGCTTTGTTGAATAGCCAGCATGGATGCAAGCAAGGATGGATCCGTAGCAAGGATGTAGGGTTCTCCTCCCTTGCTTTTTGTTTTTTAACAAACGTGGTTTAGGAATAATCACCAGAACTAACATCTGTACTGTTCTTTGCAGTTTGGTCCTCATCACAGCCCATTAAAGCAAGCAAAGAAGGATCAATAGTCCCTCTTTTTAGATAAAGGAGGTTGACTCTTTAATGGGATCTCTACCTTTCAGATGGCAGAACCATGTCCTCTGACTTCAAGAGTCTCCTGGCTTTAACTCATTTCCTGTGTTGGCTTCTGTGGTAACCAACAGCCAAGCTGGTCCCTGATGAGTCCTGCCTCTTGTGTTAGCCCCTCCCACACTGAAGAAAACTCACATCACCACAAGGATACTGTGGCAATGATGACAATGACTTCTGAAGCTAAGTCATAAAAGACATTGGAGTTTCTGCCTTGATCTCTCTGGATTGCTCACTCGGGAGGAATCAGGTGCTGTGCTGCGTTGGATGCTCCAGCTGACGCACAAAGAGGCCCTGATGAGGAACTGCAGCCTCCTGCCCACACCAGCATGAAAGTGCCCACCGTGTGAGTGAGCTGCCATGCCAGCAGATCCTCCAGCCCCCATCAGCAGCTGCAGCCCCAGCTGACATCTCTACTGTAATTTAATGAGAGACCTCCATGAGGTTTACACCTTCCCAGGTAGCTCAGTGGTAAAGAATCCACCTGGCAATGCAGGAGACGCAGGAGAAGTGGGTTCAATCCCTGGGCAGGGATGATCTCCTGGAGGAGGAAAGGGCAACCCACTCCAGTATTCTTGTCTGGGAAATCCCATGGACAGAGGAACTACAGTCCATGGGGTTGCAAGAGTCAGACATGACAGAACACACATGCGTGCCCATAATGGTTAATTTCCTGTGGCAATTTGACTGGCCATGGGGCATCCAGATGAAACATGATTTCTGGGTGTGTCTGTGTAGATGTTTCCGGATGAGATTAGCATTTGATCTGTGGACTCGGTATGGTTGAAGGCCGTCCCCAGTGTGGGTGGGCCTCATCCAGTCCACTGAGGGCTTGAATAGGATGAATGAGAGAAGGAGGAATTCATCCCTCTTCTTCCTGCCTCGCTGCTTGAGCTGCAATATCTTATCTCAGATTCTCCTGTTCTCAGACTTGGATTTACACCATTGGCTCCCCTGACTCTCAGGCCTTTGAACTCAGACTGAATTACATCACCAGCTTTCCTGGACGCCAGGATGTAGACAGATTATGGGGCTTCTTAGCATCCTTAGCATGTGAGCCAATTTCTCATAATAAATTATACATATTAACATATTTTTATGTATATGTTATATACATACTTATATAATTTATATAATTTATATATAATACATTAGTTTCTATAATGTATATTATAGAGACTATAAAATATATATACTATACATTAATATAGTATATAATATATAAACTATATAATATATATACAATATATACTATATAATATATATACAATGTATATAAAATTATCATTCTATTTCTCTGAAAGACCTTGACTAACCCAGACCCCAAGCAAAATCCCCACAGCAAAATCACTCTTGAATTCCTGACTCAGAAAAACTCTGCAATAATAAATGTTTATTGTTGTTTTGAGCCAGTTTAACTGCTTTTTTAAAAGATGGGAGTGCTCTGCATCTATAGGTAACTAACACAATTTCCGTCTCTAAAGGGCTGATCCTGGTGAAGGTCACTAACTAGCTATGATCTTGAGAAAGTCTTTAGAACACTCTCTCGTGTTCCCCTGATAAAAATAATGCAGGAAAATTTCTGAGCCATTCTTAAGGTAATTCAAGAACCATTACCCCTGGATTCAGGGAGTGCTCTGTGTGTAGAGGAACTCTTGGCACAGATAGGCCAGTTCATGGTAAGTGTGCACCACGGATATGTAAATACTTAAGAAACATTTTAGTGGTGCCTCTTCTCTATCAATTCATAAAGATCTCCTTGAAGACTCTGCTAGCAGTAGCCCGCAGAAGGCCACCAAGCATTTCTTAAGTTCCCAGCTCTGTGCTGAGACACTCCAGAGGAAGGGGAGAAGGGGATTTGCTCACACTGAGTGTTCACAGAAAGTATGTTCCCTCACACCCTACCAACCAGAAAAATCCCCTGCCCAAGGCTCATCTCAAATGCCCCTGAAACCTTCTGAGGCCACTTCTCTGACCCCGCCCTCCACATCACCCACAGCAGGAGAAGCTCAGCAGCGGTGCAAATGTTCATAAACAACTGGCTCTCTGAGGAGAAAGGTCTTGGTTCACAGACTTTTCTGATTTCTGTGGTCTTAATGCTTCTCCCGCAGTTGACTTTAATCTCCCAATAGGACGTTCCTGAGGTAGAGTTGGGAAAAGATGTGCACATGGTCCCCTGAGCCGGTGCCAGCCAGCTTCCCTGCAGTCTGGACACCTCACTCTCCCTTATTCTTATCCTCCTGATTATTTTGAAATGTTCCTGTGACCTGTTCCCCTCCCCCATGCTCAGCATCTCCCCCTCAGCCCAGGTCTTTGCCATCTCCTGCCTGGACTATTTCGAGAGCTTCTTCCCCGTTCCTGATGTGAAGAGCCAACTCATTGGGAAAAAAAAACCTGGGAAAGATTGAGGGCCTGAGGAGAAGGGGATGACAGAGGATGAGATGGTTGGATGGCATCACCGACTCAGTGGATATGAATCTGAGCAAATTCCAGGAGATAATGAAGCACAGGGAAGCCTGTGTGCTGCAGTCCATGGGGTCACAAAGAGTTGGACACGACTTAGCAACTAAACAACTTCCCTGTCCCCTCCCTCCTCACTCCTGCCCCTCCTCCCTGCCACCTCCTACACATCTGCTCTCAGCACCATGCTTCCCATCCTTCAAATCCTTCAAACTCATAGTCTTCCATGGAAAGGTCAGAGTTGTTGGATGTACAGGCTCTTTATGACCTGACCTCTGTCCACTGATCCATCTTCTCTCTCTCACAGACACACACACACACTGAATCCCAAGGCACTTCTCTGATGAACAACCGTACTCTTCATGTCTCGCCTTGATATTCCTACACCCTAAAATGCCCTGCTCCCAGTCACAGTCCCACTCCTCCCTCTGGGCTCATCAGCACTGTCCTCTTCCTCCAGCCCCCTCTTGTATCCACATGGTGTTTTAGGGAGAACTCAGTAGGGGAACTTACGGGGAGTCACGGCTTGTTCTGTGTACCTCTGCCTTTCTCTCCCCTCACCAAATCCAAAAGCTCCTTGAGGGCAGGATCCTAGAGTGAGTCTCCTCCTCTTCAGTGCCTGGCGCTGTGTCCTGTGTGATGGGAGTGTCTGTCTGGGTCTGGAGGAGGGAGAGTGGTGCTAGGAGGTCAATGGGGTGAGGCAGTAGGAATGTGCTGAGCTAAGGATTTCTCCTATCCCAAAGCCTAGCAAGGCTCCTGGCATACAGGGGCACAGGTTGCTGAGGGAGGTGGGGTGTATAGAGGGAGGGGAGTGAGGACCAAGAGCCCTTCCAGAACTTTCTATAGTGGCTGAAGCTCCCAAGACTCTGCCTCCATCTGTTTTCTCTATCCCTCTTCTAGGACCAAATAGGCCACTCCGCATAGTTAAAACCCCATCTCTTAGGTTCTGTGTCTGTTGTTTTAAATTGAACAGTTATGGGTTCAAAGCAACCACTGGGCCACACGTTAACAGCTCTGGTCCAGGCCCTGACCCCAAGGCTAGAGGGCAGCCGCTCCCCTTTCCCCAAACACCTTCAAGCTTAAGTCCCAAATCAATGGACAATGTCTTAGATTTCAGGTAGTTTTCTTAAAATAATTGCAAGAAAACAACTTTGGCAAGTTAGCTCTGCTCCAATTACTAAGAGATTCAGCAAGTCTCTTCCCTCCAGCTGGTTTTTTCATCTGAAAAAAGAAAATCAGTGACCAGCTGATCACTAATATCTCTGACACTATGATTCTAAGCCAGTTCCCTCTCTCTGTGCCTTAATCTCCTCCTCTGTGTGTGTGTGTGTGTGTGTCTCTGTGTGTGTACATGCTCCGTCGTGTCCAGCTCTTTGAGATCCCATGGATTGTAGCTGCCAGGCTCCTCTGTCCATGGAATTTTCCAGGCAAGAATACTGGAGTGGGTTGCCTACTCCAGGGATCTTCCCGACCTAGGGGTCGAACCCACATCTCCTGCATTGGCAGGTGGATTCTTTACCACTGAGCCACCTGGGAAGACCCCATCTATAAAAAGATCATAATATCTACCCATGTCAGAGGCCTAGTGAAGATCAAATGAGATAATGGATATAAAAATATTTATGCTATAATTATAAAATATTAGTTATTATTTGTGAAATTTAATGTGTGCCAAATGTCTTTTATAAACATTCCTGGATGACTTAAATAAATTTTTAACATGATGGTAGTCATCCTGTGAATGTGAATTTAGGAGAACAGGGAGAGTTACATTCAAGGCAAGATCTCCTAAATGGAGACTCATCACATAGTTGGGCAAACTCATAAGTCAGACATCCCCTAGGTGAGCTGTGGACAGTTAGAGGCCAGGCCTGTATTCATCATTTTCATTATGGCTTTTTTATTTTGCAAGATCTACACAAAGGACTGGCCATTACAATCTGGGCAAGCTTGCTTATTCTAAGGCTTGCCCTGAATGTTCAGTCAGTCTTTTAACAGATGTGCTGAAGAGAATTAAAGTAACTCATGCCTGTTTGCCTTTCCCAGATGGAACATAACTAGGTCACTATAGTATTTCAAAACATTTTCCATCTTTTTTATTATCATTATTATTATTATTCAGCCCTTGAAAACCAAGGTCAAGTTTCAGAAGTAAGCCACGTCTTTCTTTGATCTTCCAGATCATGGGCATACTCTGCCTAGCAGTCTACATCCCTATGTCTCCAAGCACAGTAAATGTCTAATTAGGAAATCTTTATGGTGTCCTTTAGAATTGGGACTCCTGGAGGGATTGAAGCCGGGGACGGCAAAAGGGGTCCATGCCGCTCCACAGTTTTTGCCTGAAAATGATGGCTGACCACTTTTCCAAGCCACCAACCAAAGAATGATCCTCTTCCTTTGCTCGACAGATTAGCCAAGAAGTGCTTGTTGATAAACACCTGTGGGCGTGAATAGCAACTGACCCAGCCTTCCTGCTGTCCTCCTGCTTGTGTCTCCCTCTCCCCCTGGCCCTCCCTCTGTACCCCCCACCTCACATGTGATATTGGGAGTGCAGTTTCTGTTCAGTGATTCAAAATGATGCTCAGAAAAAAAGGTTGACTCTAAGCAACCCACTTTTTCGTCAGTAGACAGTTACCCAGTCTACAAAGATGGATAGACACAAGTGGCCTATCCACAGATGACTATCTGTCTTGCAACAATGTTAAAACCCTGTTGATTGAAGACACTGAGGAAGAAAGAAAAACTTACTCTCCCCAGTGCCCAAAAAGCAAGTGTTAGCAAGGCTCCCAGTCCACTGACCAGCCAAACATAAACGTCCTCTTGGTATCTGGAAGGCAGCCCATTAGAAAACAGGCATGAAAGCAAAGTCCAGGGACTTGACTGGTGGTTGAGTGGCTAGGACTCCGCACTCCTGGTGTGGAGGGTCCAGACTCGCTCATGGGTAGGGCAGCTAGATCCCATGTGCCACAGCTGGGAGATCCCACATGCCCCAGCAAGGATCAAAGATCCCACACGCCTCAACTGAGACCCAGCACAGCCAATAAACAAACAAATACAATTATTTTTTTAAAAAAAGAAAGCAAAGTCCAATGGTGCTATTGTGAAAGGATTAAATATAATTATTTGTAGTAAAATATTCTTATTATAAAATCTTTGATACTTATTAATTTATAGATTAAAAAAGTACATAGGTGCTCAGTCACTAAGTCGTGACTGACTCTTTGCAACCCCATGGACTGTAGCCCACTGGGCTCCTCTGTCCATGGGATTCTCTAGGCAAGAATACGGGGTGGGTAGCCATTCCCTTCTCCAGGGGATCTTCCTGACCCAGGGACCGAACCCACATCTCCTACACTGGCATGCAGATTCTTCACCACTGCACTACCTGATTAAAAAAAAGTACATTTCTCATAACTGATATTCTGCTGGCTACAGACGTATGAGCAGTAAAACACTGAATTATTTCTCTATTAGTAGAAAACCATTGATCCAAGCCTCTTTGTAGTAGTACTTCTTGGGTCACCCTGACCCTGGGCTCTTTGACTGAACCCGCTCCCCCTCTACACACAGACACCTGTCCAAGACCCAGCCATCAGGGAGTTAGCACCTGGCCAAACAGAAACCCCTAAGACCCACACCAGGCCAATGCTACAGCCAGTATCTGTTCAGAAGGGTGGGTGAACATGGTGAGCCGGATGTTGGCTATTTTAATACCTCTCTGCCTATCTGCACTGAGGACTTCAGGATGGAACAACCTGAAGTTTCCAGCACTCTGCACCCCACGCTCTGCTCTCTGGCTCTATGGCAGCCCCATTGTGGGAACATAAGTCAGGTGACTTCCGAAAGCCACAGGGCAAATGCCGTGCGCCTGAGCAGGCCCTTCCTGAACTGTGAGGGAGGAGTGGGAAACATCCTCAGTGACTAGCACGTATGTGGCTTCTTCCCTTCGGCTGCACCCCAGAACCCCAGAACCCCAGGTTGAGTGCCTCTTAAAAACCAGAAATAATAACATATAACAGCCACATGGGCAAGTCCCCAACCTGCCATCTGCATCAATTTCCCTCTGTTCAATCCAATGGAGAGAGATAATAACCTATCTTAGGCTTAATTAACATCTGGGCCCTGCTGCTGGGAGAGTCCCAAACCCCTGTCTCCCTGTAATTGCAAACCTTTATTTATTGGGCACTTTGATGACAGCCACATAATGGAAACTATGGCCTGGACCCCACCCATAGCTTCATGCTTGCCAGTTGCCAACCTCCCCTCTTCACCCCCACCGGCCCCTCCCTATTACTCTCCCGCCTGTCTACCCTGCCATCCTCCAGTATCCTTTGCTCATAATCCCCCTGCCCCATGTCATTCTGTGCATGTAGAGCACTTAGAGTCTGGAGACCTGGACCGTAGTCTCAGATCTGCCTGTTCAAGTAACATGAGAGGCACGCACCTTAATGTGCCCAGTTCTTTGCCTTGCATACAGTAGGTGCTAAACACTTGTGGTGCCCTTCCTTTCTACTCCATTCCACTCTTCCAGTCCCTCCCTAGGTCTCTTACCTGAAAACTGAGTTATTGATGCTGCCCTGCCTGCCTCTCTTGAGGGGTTATGAGCATCAGAAGGGCATCGTTTGTAAGCTATAAGGTACCACCTCCCAGAAGGGTGACCACCTCAGAAGGGTGGAGGGTTGGAGTGCTGAGGGGTCACTGACCAGATGAGTCTTCCAGGGGGACAGCCCCTTGGACAGACCCCAATGTAAGGTCTAGCCTTTAGCAATGCAGGTCCTGAGGAAATAGATCTCCATCTTCAAGAAGTCTGGGGGGACACAGAATTTCTAGGAAGCAACTAGAGAATGATAGAGCAGGCTTGGCCACTGAGTGGCCAGACTCTGCCTCAGGCACATTTCCCAACCTGCCTGAGACCCAGCTGTCCAGAAAGTCAGCAAGGAAAACTTCTCGCCATTTGTATCATGCTTTTTCATAAGAAGTGTCCTATATTCGCAATTTCCTTTGAATTGCACAATGTCATAAGGAAGCATAATTACCCTTATTTATAAATTTATCAGACCTTGGAAAATTGCACCTCTTTGTGCAATGTCACACAGAGAACCTCGTAGAATAAGGTGCAAACCCAGGCCTCTGAGTTGGGATCCTGTGCTTCTCCCTAGGTGGTGGTTATCCCCGGAAGACACATAGCTTATTGCCTTTGTTTACTTTTTTTCCCTCCCTCCCTTCCTTTCTCTTCTTTTTTTCTTGATAATGAAACATTTATTTCAACTATTTGCTAGTTTATTCCTAAACTTATTAAATAATAATAAATAATAAAGTAATGCCATATTCCATTAACACCCATACCAGTAAATTTCCCAGATAATCCTGTCAGGTACCCTAAGCCTTTTAAAAAATACTACTTTGAGGGACTTCTCTGGTGGTCCAGTGGTTAAGACTCTGTGCTTCCACTGCAGGGGCATGGATTCAATCTCTGGTAGGGAAACTAAGATTCCACATGCCATGTGACCAAAAAGGAAATAAATAAATAAGCTGGGGCTAGATATTCAATTTTGCATTAAAATATTTCCAAAATGCACTATACAATTCTTTATTGTTTTAATTAGATAGTTTCTTATAAGTGTGGTCTTTTCAGGTGGCACAGTGAATCCACCTGCCAATGCAGGAGATGCAAGAGGCACAGGTTTGATTCCTGAGTCAAGAAGATACCCTGGAAGAGGAAATGGTAACTCATTTCAGTATTTTTGCCTGGAGAATTCCGTGGACAGAGGAACCTAGCGGGCTGTGGTCCATAGGATTGCAGAGAGTCTGACATGACTGAGCATGCACACAACAAATTATAAGCATAGCATGCTAATAAAAATCCAGCCAGTTCAGTATCATATAAAGTCCTCCTCTCCTTCCCTCCCTCAAGCCAGTATGTCAACGTAGCTTATAGTAGAGGCATTTCTGACACAGGACAGTGGGATCTCCCTCTTGGGGTGCAGTGGAATTCACTTAGGGCCTTCCCAGAGCATGCAGTGGCCGCTCATGCATCTATCCAGGTCTCACTCTCACTGGGAAGGCAGCACCATTCCTTTCCCCAGACGTCTGAGTCCCTGGTGGGAGGAATTGAGGATTTTGTAGGGGAGAAGAACCAAGGCATCTCCTTGAAGACAGCTGAGTCCCTGCTGGGACCAAGGTAGAATTAGAGGACTCTCTGCAAGCTCATGGGGCAGTATGACAATCTTAGAGGAAATTTTCAAGAATCGGAGCTGTCATCCAGGGGCTGGGCTGTCTCTGGAGAAAGAGAGGCCTGCTCCCAAAGGCTGCAGGAATTCACTGAGCCCCCAGAGAGGGGATGGTTCCCCTCAAAATTCCTTCTAGTGCGGGGCTACTCTTTTTAGCATCTGTTTCTGAAAAATTACTTGAACTCTGGGTCCTGAGCTTATCAGAGCAGCCCTTAGGACCAAGTGCAGATTGAATGATGACTGTTTCACAAACTCTTATAAAGACAATTTTCCTCTGATCCTCCTAAAGTCTCAGCTTGTATAAACCTGGGCCTGTTGTTATAAGACGAAGAATCTCTGTTGCAGAGACTATGTGTCTCTTCCCCAAGTCCATTTCCTTTTCGTTCTGAGCACACTGCTGGATTACATTTCCCAGCTGCCCTTGCAGTTATGTGTAACCATGAACTGAATTTTGGCCAGTGGAACACGGTGAGAAGTTATGTGTGTGTCACTTCTAGATCTGCCCATTAAAACCTCCAAATGATCATGCACACTTTTTCTCTGTCCACTGGAAGACATTCTCTAGCTGGAAGCAAATGATCCAGAGAAACTTCTGAAGTACCAGGGTAGCAGTCAGCAAATTTTTATGTAAAGGACCAAATGACAAATATTTTAGACTCATTGGCTATACAGTCTGTTGCAACTACTCAACTCTGCTATTGTAGTCCAAAGCAGCCATAGACAATATGTGAAAGGATGAGTATAACTGTGTTCCAATTAAACTTGTATATTGTTTAAACAATTAAAATTGTTTAAACAATATACAAAAACAGCCAGCAGGTCCAAATTGGCCAATGTCTCCAGCTCTAGAAGATGGTGGGGCCACAGTGTAGACAGAGCCTGGGTCCTTAAATGACTGCGATCATGAATACGCACACTGAATATTGCATAGGTGAGAAACAAACTCTCATTATGATAACTCAGTAAGAGTATGGGATTTGTTAAAGAAGTTAGCATTCCTTGCCTTATTTAATTATACCCAACATATTCTATTCCTTCCAGTTGCCAAGTTCATGGGTCAGTAAATGGAACAATGATTAAGAAACCCAAATATTCTTCTGAAATGGCCTTTAGAAGTACAGGGTTTGAGAGAGGTTGCAAGTAGGAAATTTTCAAAAACATCTTCCACGGATTTCCTTGATGGTCCAGTGGTTAAGGTTCTGTGCTCCCAATGCAGGGATCCCAGTTTGGGTCCCTGATCAGGGAACAAGATCCCACTTGCTACAACTAAGAATTCACATGCTGCTATGAAGATCTTGCCTGCCACAACTAAGATCGAGCTAAGCCAAGTAAATATTTTTTTAAATGCAGAAATTCCCCACAGAGTATAAGGTTGGTTCAGTTCCGTTCAGTCACTCTGTCATGTCTGACTCTTTGCGACCCCATGAACCTCAGCACGCCAGGCCTCCCTATCCATCACCAACTCCCAGAGTCCACCCAAACCCATGTCCATCAAGTCGGTGATGCCATCCAGCCATCTCATCCTCTGTCATCCCCTTCTCCTCTTGCCTTCAATCTTTCCCAGCATCAGGGTCTTTTCCAATGAGTCAGCTCTTTGCATCAGGTGGCCAAAGTATTGGAGTTTCAGCTTCAACATCAGTCCTTCCAAGGAACACCCAGGACTTATCTCCTTTAGGATGGACTGGTTGGATCTCCTTGCAGTCCAAGGGACTCTCAAGAGTCTCTTCCAACACCACAGTTCAAAAGCATCAATTCTTCGGTGCTCAGCTTTCTTTATACTCCAACTCTCACATCTATACGTGACTACTGGAAAAACCACAGCCTTGACTAGACGGACCTTTGTTGACAAAGCAATGTCTCTGCTTTTTAATATGCTGTCTAGGTTGGCCATAACTTTCCTTCCAAGGAGCAAGAGTCTTTTAATTTCATGGCTGCAATCACCATCTGCAGTGATTTTGGAGACCCCAAAAATAAAGTCAGCCACTGTTTCCACTGTTGCCCCATCTATCTGCCATGAAGTGATGGGATCTGATGCCATGACCTTAGTTTTCTGAACGTTGAGCTTTAAGCCAACTTTTTCACTCTCCTCTTTCACTTTCATCAAGAGGCTCTTTAGTTTTTCTTCACTTTCTGCCATAAGGGTGGTGTCATCTGCATATCTGAGGTTATTGATATTTCTCCCAGCAATCTTGATTCCAGCTTGTGCTTCCTCAAGCCCAGCATTTCTCATGATGTACTCTGCATATAAGTTAAATAAGCAGGGTGACGATGTACAGCCTTGATGTACTCCTTTCCCAATTTGGAACCAGTCTGTTGTTCCATATCCAGTTCTAACTGTTGCCTCTTGACCTGTATACAGGTTTCTCAGGAGGCAGGTCAGGTGGTCTGGTATTTCCACCTCTTTCAGAATTTTCCACAGTTTATTGTGATCCACACAGTCAAAGGCTTTGGCATAGTCAATAAAGCAGAACTAGATGTTTTTCTGGAACTCTCTTGCTTTTTTGATGATCCAGCAGATGTTGGCAATTTGATCTCTGGTTCCTCTGCCTTTTCTAAGGTTGGCGGGAACTTTAAAAAAAAAATCCTCCAATCTATCCCTTAAAAAAAAGTTATAGAGGATTATACTTCCCCCAGAATCTAGATAAGTCAAAGTTCTATAACTCAGTCAGAACATTTCAGAAGACCACCATGGTGGCTGAAAAGGATGATCATCTCTTTTGTGAAGCCCTCTGTGATCATCCCTCCCTCCCTTGAGTGGGTTGGGGTGGGTTGGCTGCCCCCTCCTCCTGGTTCCCTCAATATGGACATAGGCTTTCCATACTTCTTTTTAGGTTGTATAGATATTAAACGGGCTTCCCTGGTGGCTCAGCTGGTAAAGAATCCGCCTGCAATGCAGGAGACCTGGATTTGATCCCTGGGTTGGGAAGATCCCCTGGAGGAGGGCATGGCAACCCACTCCAGCATGGAAAGCCACTCCAGTATACTTTCCTGGAGAATCCCCATGCAAAAAGGAGCCTGGCATGCTGCAGTCCCTGGGGTCGCAAAGAGTCAGACACGACTGAGCAACTAAGCACACAGGTATTACATGTTTTAGTCTCTTCCACTGGATTACAAGCTCCATGAGAGCAGGGACGCCTTCTTGTTTCCCTAGGTCCACCCCTGTCCCCTGCTCAGACTCACCCACCTCACTCCCACAACCAGAATAGTGCTTGGCACACAGTAGGTGCATTCTAAATTTTTTTTCAGTGAAGGAGAGAACAGGAGTGAATGGATAAAGACATGCACAGGTTAAGGTCAAAATTATCTAGGTAATAGGCAGGGAAACATATAATTTATCATCCAAGCTAAGTCACTTTTGAGAGTGAAAGATGGCTCTACTATAATTACGTGAAGACACCGGCATAAATTGGAACTGTCTGAAGTGAACCAGTTCTCACGCCACGAGGAAGATCCTGCCGGCCGCAACTAAGCCATCCCAGTAGAGGCTTCTGTGGATCATGGTCGCCCAAGATACAGAGGCTTCCTCAAGGAAACTGGTGATTTCTCTTCATTTAAGGACCCATTAAGATTAAACACAAACAAAAAAGAAGACTCAGAGTACAATGGACAGGAAAGGGTGATGTGATTTGAAGTTTTTATTGGCTAAACTTTGGGAGGATCAGCACGGCTCTCGTATTGCACTGATCATTTCTCACATGCCAAGCACAACAGCTTGAGTTTACAGTACAGCTCAGCTGTGCCCTAGACCCCGGTCCCAGGCATGCCCACAGGAACATGCACGCACACACACACACACACACACACACACACACACACCAGCTGCATCAGGACAAGAGATCCTAAGCACTCCTGTGTGTACTCTATCTATATAGTGTGTCTCCCAAGAAACAACCTAGAGCTTCCACATTTCTAGAAAAGAGAACTCTATCCATTTCAGGGCCATCTGTTAGAGACGTCAATGACTGTAAATATTTGGGGGAGGTAGTGTGTATGTGTGTGTATGTCAGTTGGTCTGAGTATAGAATAGTAATCACACTAGAAATACTGACCTGGGCTGATCCCATGAGACAAAATGACTCTCTTTATGAGAACAAACAAAAATCCAGCCAGAGAACACAGGCAGTCGCCATGCTCTCCTGCCACAGCCAGTGGAAGGGAGCCACGGAGCTTAGGTGAATATCTAGAGCTTCAGATGGAAAATTAACCCATAACATTTCCACAGAAAGCATCCCATTCAAATGCCCACCTACTGTTTCCTCTTCCTAACAGATTTCTTCCTCATTTGCCTGTTTTCCCTCCTTGGGTTCTGGAACATGTTTCATGGAAAATGTCCCTGCCCAGGTACACATTTGTTCTGCAGGGGAGCCCCATGAAGGCTCATTCATCCCAGCTGTGTTATTTCAATCTGAATGTTCCAGCAGCCACCATTCCTTTTCTGCACTGCTCTTTATCAAGAGCACTGACTTGTTCAACATTTAGATTTTGAGCCTCAGAGCAACCTGAGAGATGGTTTGGTCCATTGCACAAAAAGAACTGGCCCCCAAAGGAAACTTGCCCAAGGTCAACGAGCTGATGTATGGGAAAATCAAGGCTAGAACCAAGTCTCGAGTCCACTTTCAGCTATACCCACAGTCTCACCCACAGGAATACTGTGCCCCACCCCATCTTAGTCCCCCAGTTTCACACTTGGCAGTTAACACTGGACATCTTCTAAGACCTGGGTCAAAGGAAGGAAGTAGCAGAGATACATATTACATAAAACTAAAACCTCTTTGGACTTCATCAATGTGAACACCTCCAAAAGGGTCTGACCAGCCATGGGCTCTGCGAACTTCCTTCATCAGCAGCAACTGCTACTGATATAAGAAGAGCCCCACACACCTCAGTGTGGCTCCACACCTCCTTCAAGCAAGCAGCATAAACAGGAGCACCTGATCACACAGTGCTCCTTTAAAGAGATGAGCTCCTCTACTGGAAATCAGGTAGTGTGAGCATTTTTCCTGGGGATCAAGGAGGCTGAGGATGAAATGAGTTGGCCTCCAAGGACTAAGACAGGTCTATCTGTCAAGGAAACCTCGGGAGAGGACAGATAGCAGCTGTGGACAAGCAACTGCAGTTCTTGGTCTTGTAGACCTTTAGATGGTGCCTGGGAATCATTTGTATGCCCTGATCGAGCACACAGAACTGAGAGTAGGACTCAGGGGCCCTACTGACACTCCCTCCTTGAACTCACATGATCTTGGAAACTTCGCTTTCTCTGTATATGAGTTCAGTTGCAAGAGTGCACCCTTTAGGAATGTGGCTTATGATTGCAGAACATCTGTGATGTTAGGAGAGGTACCCCCTGCACTAAAATATTTCTCCCTGCTCACTGTGGCCTCCTCCAACATGGTGCCTGAAATTCTCTTATTATTCAGTCTTTTATATCTCAAAAGCTTTAATATCCAAGAGTCCCCTGTTAAAATGTCAGTTTCCTGAAAAAGCGACTTAGGAAAGAACTTGGGACTCACTGTTGGTCTTAGGAACAATTGGCTTAGCTTGAAAAGGTGAATCGTGAATGTGAGCACTTCTGGAAGGCAGGCGGGCCCTGCACTTCACACACACATATTCAGCCCATGTCACTGAGGCAGAGAGGCCACCTGTGTTCCTGTTGAGGACTCCTAAGAGGCAGTAGTGTGGCATCTTGGAAAGAGATTGAGAGAAATTAGAAGCCTGGGTTCTAATCATAGCTCTGTGATAAGCTCCCCACATTGCTTGAACAAGTCTTTCCCCTCTCTGAGCTCAGTGTCCTCATCCATAAAAGGAAGGGACTGACTAGCTCTGTCTTGCCCTCAGATTCTCAGGAAGAGTAGATGATCTTGGGAGTGAGCTGGTGACCTCCTGAACCATTCATTGGTGGCTAATCCTGGGACAGAAGGGATGGAGAATCCCCGACAGGCAGCAAAGAACAAATTCTCCTAGGACAGGGATCTGTGATTGGGATGGGTCCTGGAACAGGGAAGAGCAAAGTGGTGAGAAAGATGCCCCAAGATGCCAATTCCTCTTACTCCCAGACTTCTTCCAGTGCTTCTAGGTGCCCTCATGGTCTTTGATCAGAGGTTAAAGCTTTGCCAAATTTCCTCGAAGAGTAGATGGGTTGCTTGCAAACTAACTCATCCCAACACAAAAGATACAGGGGAAGAGAGTGTAGGACTTGGAGTCAGGAGATCTGACTTCGGGCCCAGCTTGTTGAGTGATCTTGGACACGTTATTTTATGCCCCCTAACCTGGCTAGGTGGAGCAGTGGTAAAGAATTTGCTTGCCAATGCAGGAGACACAAGAGACACGGGTTCAATCCTTGGGTTGGGAAGATCTCTTGGAGAAGGAAATGGGAAATCCCTCCAGTATTCTTGCCTGGAAAATTCCATGGACAGAGCAGCCTGGCAGGTTACAGTCCATGGGGGTCCCAAGGAGTCAGATAGGACTTAGCAACTGAGCAAGCACAACCTGGCCCTTAGGTAGAATATCAGTCTGCATTTTAGGACACAGCATGGCCAAGCTTGGAGGTAATGAAAGGGATGTCTGTCAGGCAACTCCTCCTCTGGCTTGGCCAAGAGAACATCACTTCCAAATTAAACTGTGGTGATGGCTGAGGCCACAGTGAGACCTAAATGTGTTCTCAGAGCTTCAGACAGTTTCTAGCCTACAGGCAGACGTTTCTTCTATTCTTACCTACTAGGAGATAGAGGAAAGCAGAAACACACTTAACTTTAACCTTTGCTCCTTTTTAACTGAGAATGTTAGTTTTGCAATTATCAAACTGAAAGGAGATCAAATCAGTCAATCCTAAAGGAAATCAACCCTGAATATTCACTGGAAGGGCTTATGCTGAAGCTGAAGCTCTAATACTTTGACCACCTGATGCAAAGAGCTAGCTCATTGGAAAAGACCCTGATGTTGGGAAAGATTGAAGGCAAAAGGAGAAGGGACAGCAGAGGAAGAGAGGTTAGAAATCATCACAGACTCAAAGGACATGAATTTGAGCAAACTCCAGCAGAGAGTGAAGGACAGAGGAGCCTGGCATGCTGTGGTCCATGGGGTCACAAAGAGTCAGACATGATGTAGTGACTGAACAACAATGACACCCATCTATTTTATCTACAAGGATTCTGAGACTAGAGAGAGAAAATGACTTGACTGGCTCAATACAGCCAGAGTCCAGATCACTTCAAGGCCTGGATTCAAGACTCTTCCTGCAGACTTCTGCCATTCCACATTATGTGAACCTTTATTTGGCTCAAATTACAGGGAAAGATTTGGTCCACGATTCCATTCAAAGTCAATTACAAGTAAACCACCCTTCTCTAACCAGAACCATCCCTCCCTTAGAAGGTCAGGGAAGTTTCAAGAAAAAAGTTGAGAACTGAATCTACCTTATATAGAGTGGAGAAGTCAACTGAATCCCAATCCTTCCCTCCTTTCCAAACATATATCCTTAAAATCTTGACTCCTCCATCTGGATGATGACCTTGAACTTTATCAGCCTATCCTGAAGTGGAATCACCTCTTTATTCCTTCCTTAGAATTTCCTGAGCACCTACTAAGTGTTGGGCTCTATGCTAAATTTGGTGGATCAGACAGGCCTAAAGTTACATGCCTGTCCTTGGAGAACTCAGCCAACCAGGAATGATACAGATGATCAATAAACATGGTACCATGGAAAGAGCTCCCCCACCCTCAAACTACACCTGCTCTCTAGGGCAAGACCTTGCCAGACCAGATCTCAGAGGTGAAGCAAGTGGAGATCAGGTTCCTCTGGGGGCTGCCACTCTACCCCCAGCAGCAGGATCCTTGCCAGGAAGAGACACCTGGCCCCTCTGCCTCCAGCATCATGTGGCTCGTAGACACTCATGCACACTTGGAGGTGGGAGTGGCATGTTGATGAAGGGCACACAAGTTTATTATCCAGCATCTGCCATGTGTAAAACGTAGGGATACATTAGAAAGAGGGAAACAAAGAACAATTCAACGGCCAGTTTCTGGATCCCAAAGCTAAAAACCTAGTTATAAGCCATTAAAACTGGAGGAATGTGAAAAGAGGAGTTTAGGAGTTTGGACCCCTTGGTCATGATGTTTCCTTATATAACCCTGGGCAGGACATCACCCCTCTGTGCCTCATTTCTTCATTGCTAAGTGGGGGCAGGGCCAGAGCATGCCCTGGGATTGCAGGATTGGTGCTGATGAATGACTGTCTGCTTGGCTTATTTTTCTTTTTAAGTTTGGGCTTTCCTTCCCTTTATGTGATTCAAGTCTGAACTAGGTTTGTGGAAAAAAGAGAAATGAAGCCAGGGTCAGGTAGAAAGCTGGATAATAGGAGGCGCCTGAGGGGAATGATGTGTTACAGGAGGAACTGGGATTGGAGAGAGATGAAGAGGAGAAACCAAAAAGGAGGCAGTCACAAGGGCTCCTCTCCTTGGGGGTTAGAAACAGGGGCCTTTGCTGGTGTCACGGAACAGTCCTAGAAAAGCGATGGAATTAGTGCCAAGCTCCAGGGCCATCTAACCGTTCAAACCACCAAAATGATGGTTACTTAAGGCTGTTCAAATTAGGTCACTCCAGAGCTGGGGGTGTGGGTGGGATATTGGGGTGGTCCCAGGCATTTTGTGAACATGGATGAGCCAACAGAAGCAGAAAAGGCTCCAGCTAACCATAAAGCCAGATCCAGATGTGCTGAGCACATGGAACATTCTCCCGAATAGATTATGTGCTGGGTCACAAAGCCAGCCTTGGTAGAGTTAAGAAAACTGAAATCACATCAAGTGTGTTTTGTGATCACAACATTATGAGACTAGACATCAACTACAAGGAAAAAGAAACTGCAAAAAACACAAACACGTGAAGGCTAAACAATATGGTACTAAACAACCAATGGATCACTAAACAACCAATGGAAGAAATCACAAAGAGGAAATCAAAAACTACCTTGAGACAGATGTGGCCAAGTATAGAAAAACTTGGTGCCGAGAATACAGAGTGCCATGGCCCCAGGGGCCTGCCTGCATGCCTGAAGCCCTGAATAGTTTCCCACGTGTCAGATGGGGCTCCTAGCCCCAGCTGTCCGTGCACATTTCTAGCTCTGTTGTGCATCACTGACCAGCAAATATTCAGGCTACTGATGCATACTACACAGAGCAAAGTTCTGCTTATTGCATTACTAAATCCTGGTAGAAATGAGGGCAATGAGCTTGTAATAGAATTATGTTTCTCATGGTCCTTGGCAACTCCCATGAGGTTTTCTGATCTCCAGTGTGGTGCCAGGGGTGGATTCTACCAGCCAGACCTTTCTCCTTTCACAAGCTGAACTCTTAGAAGCAGCTCTGTCCCTGGGAGGGCATCCTGCTTGCTTAGTATAACAAAGCCTTTCTAATTTGTTTAAAATCTACTCTTCTGCTGACTGTGGGGCAGTGTGAGGGAAGGTTTTCTTTAGGGGGGAGCATGTGTGTGTGTAGAGTGGGTGTTTTTGTCTGACACTGTAATAGTTGAAAGGGTACACACTACTATTGTTTCTTTTACACTATACTACTCCTCCCTCCTTCTGCCTCAACACACACAACAAACTGTGCAAATATGGGATGCTTGTGCTGAGGGAGGTGGAGGAACGCCTCCTCTGCAGATGTACGCAGCCACCCCTGCAACCATCTCTCTTGCCACCAGAAGTCACTCCTTATTTCATGCAGTCAATGCCTCCTTGTGGGACATGGAGGATTACTCACGCTGGCGAAGAATGTGGCAAGTGTCTCACTGCATTTAAAGTACCATCAGGTTGTAAAGGAAAAAGAGGAGCCTCACCTTTCAAGACAGAAAAGCTGTTTGATGAATAAACCAGACCTCGGGTGCTTTCCATAATGTGTATCGTGTATCTCCTCTACTTCACTGTACTTGTGTCACACCACTCTTTTCCCTCTGAGTGTTATGAGTAAATTGGTTTTCGGGTTTTTGTTTTTTTCATTCAAAACATCTCTCCTTACGCTAGTGATATCATCCCAGGAAGACTGAGATGTAAGAAGAGGTGAATCATGTATCACCTTCCTATCGCATCTAGAATTACAACAGCCAGAGCCCTGGGCTGCCGTGGGGATAAAGCCAAAAAGTAGAGGGGAGGAAAGAGGGAAGGGGAGGGCGCGGTGGGGTGGGTAGAGGAAGCTGATTCTTCTGCAGTCTGCTTATTTTCTTCTTCCTCCTTCCTCACCCTTTAAACACCTCTTCCCTATTTATAAATCAGAGAATAGGAAAAATCAGACTTTAAAGACAGAGTTGCCTTATATTTATTGATGGTATTGGTGTGAATGTCATTCGTCTGAATCTTCTGACCCATCATTGTAACCCCATTAATCACAGACAAAAGCCACCATGGCATTCTCTCTGGACTCAATTGGATTAAGAAGGATGACATGTAGACTCTGCCCCACCCCCCAAGTATTTGTCAAATGATCTTCACCCTGATTAAGGCTCTCATCTGTTTCAAACAGCAGAGGAACCTGGCAGTGTATGGCAATAATTTGAAATGTGAAATCTAAGCATGCAAACTAGTGATGGACCACATAGCTGACTTTCCTGACCTCTCTCTACCTGGGGGTTTGAAAACATCATTCAGTAATGTGTATCTGAGGTATTCAGGAAAAGGGATAGGGACTCTCAACCAAATCAAAATATAATAAACGAGAAAAATAAAGATAGACTTTGTTCTATGGCCCTCAAGAAGTGACTCTGAATATTTTTAAAATTCCCACCCACCCACACTTGCTTTTCTAATAAGGATCACCTATTAACTTCTGTTAATTGGGAAGAAAATCTCTTCTTCCCACCCCACCCCCCACCCCTTCTTCCTCTATGGTTTCAGTGAATTCTAGACTCCTTAGGATCACTGGGTCTATCTGCTCAGAACACATTTACAATGAAAACAAAACCAAGGGCCTCAGGACAGCGGGAAGGCCAAGAAAGCAATCAATTTCTGCAACATAGGAAAAAAGGGCCCACAAGGGCAAAGGGAAAAAAATAATTTGCAGAAGGCACAGTTTTGGCAGCATCTTATTACAGCTTCCAGCTGATCGGGTGCAGCCAAACTAGAGACATCTGTTTGGAGTTTACAACAGAAACAAACACAGAGCAAGCATGAAAACGCTAAGAGACACACACACCGACCAAGCTCTAGCAGTCCTTCTCCGCCGTGACCTCCAAACCACTCTCCCACTGGGTCAGGCTGGGTTGTAGAAGGAAAGGAAATGGGCTTTTCCACCTGCTCCCCACCCCACCCCACCTGCACTGTGACTCATTCAAGCCACAACTAGAACTTAACTTTCCTTTCTCCTTGCTTTTCCTCTCAGGAAAAAGAGATGCTCCCACTCCTTAGAGAACCTCTTAGGGACTTCCATTAGTTCTCTAAGTCTCATCTTTACAGCTCCTTGAGCTGTTTGGAAAGGAAAAGGTGAACCACAGGAGGTGGTAAAACCCTAGAAGACCTTGAAAGTTACCCCTCCCTAAATCACCTCACAGGTCTGGCAGTGAGGAACAGAACTCACCCGGCATCTCCAAGAATTGCCTCAAAAAGGTCAGAAACAGCTGATGCTTACAGAATTGAATAAGTGAAGAATCTGGGCCTAGTTGCAGTACCCAGAGTTTCAGAGGACAGGAAAGGCCCCAGACTATGCATAAAGTGGGTTCCCCCTTCTTAATCACCTCCAAGTCCTTCAAAGGACAAAGACTATCCTCCCAACCCTATCCCAGTCATGGTCACACCCTCTCCCGCTCACCCCCATGGCCGAGCATTTTCTGAAGCAGCTTTGGATGCTCACCTATTCTGTTCAATTTTCCTCTTTATTCTCTTCCCCACTGGCGGGCAAACAGAACCAGAGCAGTGCTACTCTTAAAAAATAACAAAACGTTTTATACACATTTCTGTATATACAACTGAACAACATTTTACATGTCCCTTTTGCACAGCAAAAGATAAAAACGTTGGACTCTGAGAACACAGTTATGTACAAGAAAACCAAAAAGATGTCAAAAATACTTCACAACAGTGCAAAAATATTTTACACAGTATCACGGAGTGAGATCTTTTGAGCAGGAGAAAGGTGTGTGTGTTTCTTAAGGAAAACTTTTTCTAGGTATTAGATGTCAATAACTGTAAACAAAATGCGACTTTCTTTCTCCCCCTCTCCCTTCCCCACTAGTTATTTGAGGAATTTGGCAGAATTTCAAGGGTCTGAGTCTGAGGTAAACAACCCAAGCTCTCACACCAAAAAGACTGGGTCCAAGGAGGTGGCATTAAAGCCTCAAACACTGTGAAAGCAATTAAAAAAAAAAACAAAAAACCTGCCATGTCAATGACAACGCTAGGCCCTCCCAGATGGCCGGTGGGGGAGGAAGTTAATTAACCCCTCCTCCTCTGGCTCCAGCTGCCCCACAAACAGGAAACTGGCCGGCAGGCACTTGAAGCCCGCCGGGCTTTGCTAACACCAGCGGACTTTCCCTTCCCCAGACCCCAAAGGGCGACCTCTTTCCCCTGCCTTGTAGGGTTTCCCCTCCCCCGTATCTCCACTTGCAATCTGCGCCCCGCTTCAAACACAGCCGAATGTATGGGTGTAGAGGGGGAGGCTCTGGGCCTCAAGTGTCCCATTTCCCCCTTTCCTGGGGCAGGTCGGGAGGTAAGGAAGTGGTGGAGAGACGCGTGGGGGTCAAGATCGGGCGCCAGGGACGCGCACAGAACTTTTCTGGGAGCTCAGCCCGAGTGGGGCTCGTCTGGGCTGGCGCAGTCCGCGGGGCCGGATGGGTCCCCGGCGGTGGCAGTGTTGGCTTCCGGACCCCCTCCTTCGATGGAGCTCTCGCTACCCGTGCTCTCGCCCGACAGCAGGCGTGTCACCCGCAAGTCCGCCTGCAGGCTGCGCACGTCGTTACCAAAACTGAGCTCGCCCAGGTCGTTAATAAGCTGCGAAAGCTCGGCCCTCATGTCGGAGGTGCTGCCTAGCAGCAGAGGCGACGACCCAGCCTCAGGGGCCTGCGAGACCCCGCCGCCCCCCAGCGCCTCCTCGCGGCCACTCTCCAGCGTGTCCAGCAAGTCCCCGCATTCGAAGTGCATGGCCACCACCAGCGCCCGCTTCGCCTCGGCCTCTGGCTCTGCCGGCTCTCCCTCCCCGGCTCGGTCCTCCTCCTCCTCGGGGCAACCCTCTGCGTGCTCCTCTTCCTCTTCCTCCTGCAGCTCCTGCTCCTGCTGTTCGCCGAGCAGGTCCTCGGTGATGGAGCCGAGCTTGGGCGCACTTCGGCTGCGCTCCACGGGCGGTTTGTAGCAGCAGGGTCCGTGCAGGAGCAGCTTGCGCAGCGGCACTAGCGGGATGGTGTGCGCGCCCACCAGTTCCTGCTGCTGGTGACGCGCGTCGTCCCGCCGCTTGAGCCGTTTAAATTCCGCCAGAGCGTTGGCCGACGTCTGGTAGAGCAGCAGGGCCATGGCCTGCGCCTTCTCGGGCTTCGACACGAGTACCGCGTGACAGCGCAGCATGACCGCCTTGTGCTTGAGCTCGTGCCGGTACACCCAAGCGAAGACCTTGGGCAGTCGCGCGTCCGCCACGCAGTAGGTTACGCGGTGCAGCAGGTACAGGTGGCCGGGGCGCCGCAGCGCGCGCTCCTCGGCGTGCACCATGCGGATACCCTGCGCACTCACAGTCAGCTTCATCTTCGTGCCCTGACGGCCCGCCTCGCTCTTGCTCCAGATCTTGCCCACAGCTAGGTCGGTGCAGCCGTCGCCGCGCGCCTGGATGGTGGTGGCATTGCCCAGGTAGAGCACAGTATAAGTGGGGTCCTCACTGGTGATGTGCAGTTTCTTGCGCTTGGAGCGGAACATGCTGCCCACCCGGCTGAGCGCGCCTTCGGGGCACGCCCTCGCTAGCGAGCTGAGCGCCGAGTAGTGCAGGCTCACCGCGTAGCCCTTGGGCTTGGACGCCTGCCGTGGCGGCGCCTCGGCCAGCAGCTCGAACTTGTGCTTCTTCCACGGCAGCATCTCCGGAGGGCGCCCCCGCGCAGCTGGGCGGCGGCGGCGGAGCGCCGGTTGAGAGCCCGGCTGAGCCACCCGCCCCGGCCGGGCTCGGCCCGGGCAAGACCGAAAAATAAAACTCTGCTGGGAGTGGCCCAGTCCGGAGTGGGGGCGGGGGAATGGGGGTGTATAAGGCTCGAGAACCCAGCAAAAGAGGTAGGGGTAGAATTTTTTTTTTTTTTAAGATTTAACTGCAAGGGGGAGGAGAAAAGGAGCACACAGATTTATCCCAGCCTGAGCAGGATCAGGGCAAAGAGTCTTAGGCAGGCAAAATGAGAGAAAGACAGCGCAAGAGTGGAGCGGAAAACGTCTTTAGAAAAAAAGAGATGCGCGCGTGCAAATAAACGAGAAAGCCCCCAGCAAAAGCAGCCGGGATGGTGCGAGAATACGCAGGAACTCCTCGGCGAAGGTGAAAAGGGCCCCCCTCTCACTCACACACACAGTCGCTAGGGCCAGAAACCGCGGAAACTCAACCGCGAGTGTACCCAGGGGTCGGTACTCCCCACCTCCAAGGGGTGCTGGAGGCAGAGAGCCCCTCGGTTGAGCGGGTCCCAGAATCAGTTGCTTGCCCCAAGTGCGCTCCGATGGTGGGTCCGGATGGCCGCCGCGGCCCCCGCGCAGCAATCCCCCTGTGGCTCACTGCATCTTCCCACTGGCAGGACGCCGGGGACTCGGGCTCCGCGGCTCACTGTTAGGGCTGGCTCGGCGGGGGCAGCGCGGGGCTCCGAGGGCCAGGCGTGCGCATGGTCGGCTCCCGGGACGGTCGCTACCTCATTTCTTTCCTCCGGAGGGTGTCCCACTCGGATCCCGGGATCCCCTGGCTCGGCTGCCAGCCTTTGCAGCGCGCCCCCTCCGGTGCCACGAACGGTAGCTGCCTCGCCAGCCTCACATCCTTGCCGTCCGAGAGGAAGATCTCGGGTAAATATAGGCCGGCACGAACCATTCGCCGCACGGGGACAGGGGAGGAGCAGAGACAAGGATCTGTTTCGGGCTTGGACGCCCCGCGGTTTGCTGATCTCTTAAAGGGATCTGGTTGCCACCATTGGTCGGGGGAAAGGGGAGACCGATCCAGTCTGGCAATTTCATTCCAAATTTACCAATACCCCCTATATCTACAGAAATCGCCGAGACCTGGGGTTACCCCTCAGGAAAAGCAACTTGAATTCTGACACTCCACCCCCAGGCTGAATTGCAACTCACTGAATAAATGTATGTCTCCATCGAAACTTCTGGGGGAGGCGGTGAAAGGTGGGATTTAGACTATAATATGCAAAAAGGTTGGGGAAATAGTAATTCTTTCTGTGTGTGACAGCTTTCTGAGAATGACTGGGTGCTATTTCTTTTTCCAGAATTTTATTCTATCAAAGAAAAAAAAGAAGGGCAAAGAAAACATCTTTCACTCTCTTAGAGCCCTTTCTCCACAGGTAAAGAGCAGAGAGTGAAAAGAGAGATGAGAGGTAATAAGATGGTTGTAGTGAACACTACCATATGTATTTGATAAATAAGCTCCTAACCCCCAGCAGTGGCCCCGCCTTCTGTCAGGGACTAAGCGGGAGAGCAGTTTTCTGAGATATATGCAGTTTCTAAATAATCCTTGTGTGGGTTAGAACTCAGTTTACTTTGGCAGGCCAGTCATTTAGTTTTATTACATCACCATCACATTATGGATGAAAATTCCTAGTAAAAATTCAAATGACTTTTATTTGTTTCAAATAATGCCCACCCACCCTCCATGAGAATGATTAGCATTAATCATTCTCTTCTCTTGTGCCAGCTTGACACTATCCCTTTAACCATCTGGCCGGCTTGACCCTTGGTTAGTAACTCATTTCTGGGCCCTTGAAACAACCAGCTTTCCTCTATGGTCTGCTCACTCAAAGCAGAACCACTTGTAGCTGGAATGTGTAATAAATGTCCTGATAACCCTGCATTGAACACCCAAGCTCATCCCACAGGAGGACAATAGACCCTGCCACTCTCCAGGCCCAGGCTTCTGGGGATCTGGGTGTCTCTGGCTTCCATGCCAGGTCCTGATCTCAGTACAACTGTAACCCCTCCTGGAGATTCTCTGGCCCTCTATTTTTGCTAACTTAAAGGCAGAGGAACCAGAGACCAAATTGCCAATATCCGCTGGATCACCGAAAAAGCAAGAGAGTTCCAGAAAAACATCTATTTCTGCTTTATTGACTCTGCCAAAGCCTTTGACTGTGTGGATCACAATAAACTGTGGAAAATTCTGAAAGAGATGGGAATACCAGACCATCTGACCTGTCTCTTGAGAAACCTGTATGCATGTCAGGAAGCAACAGTTAGAACTGGACATGGAACAACAGACTGGTTCCAAATAGGAAAAGGAGTACATCAAGGCTGTATATTGTCACCCTGCTTATTTAACTTATATGCAGAGTACATCATGAGAAACGCTGGGCTGGAAGAAACACAAGCTGGAATCAAGATTGCTGGGAGAAATATCAATAACCTCAGATATGCAGATGACACCACCCTTATGGCAGAAAGTGAAGAAGAACTAAAGAGCCTCTTGATGAAAGTGAAAGAGGAGAGTGAAAAAGTTGGCTTAAAGCTCAATGTTCAGAAAACTAAGATCATGGCATCTGGTCCCATCACTTCATGGGAAATAGATGGGGAAACAGTGGAAACAGTGTCAGACTTTATTTTGGGGGGCTCCAAAATCACTGCAGATGGTGATTGCAGCCATAAAATTAAAAGACGCTTACTCCTTGGAAGGAAGGTTATGGCCACCTAGATAGCATATTTAAAAGCAGAGACATTACTTTGCCAACAAAAGTCCGTCTAGTCAAGGCTATGGTTTTTCCAGTGGTCATGTATGGATGTGAGAGTTGGTCGGTGAAGAAAGCTGAGCGCCGCAGAATTGATGCTTTTGAACTGTGGTATTGGAGAAGACTCTTGAGAGTCATTTGAACTGCAAGAAGATCCAATCAATCCATCCTAAAGGAGATCAATCCTGGGTGTTCATTGGAAGGACTGATGTTGAAGCTGAAACTCCAATACTTTGGCCACCTGATGCGAAGAGTTGACTCATTGGAAAAGACCCTAATGCTGGGTAGGATTGGGGGCAGGAGGAGAAGGGGACGACAGAGGATGAGATGGTTGCATGGCATCACCGACTCGATGGACATGGGTTTGGGTAGACTCCGGGAGTTGGTGATGGACAGAGAGGCCTGGCGTGCTGCAATTCATGGGGTCGCAAAGAGTCGGACATGACTGAGCAACTGAACTGACTGAACCTTTCCTTGAAAGTGAGTGAAATTCACTCAGTCATGTCCAACTCTTTGCGACCCCATGGACTGTATGTCCGTTGAATTCTCCAGGCCAGAATACTGGAGTGGGTAGACTTTTCCTTCTCCAGGGATCTTCCCAACCCAGGTATTGAACCCCGGTCTCCCACATTGCAGGCAGATTCTTTACCAGCTGAGCCATGACCCAATTTTCTAGTCATTGGTACGGAATTTCAGTTTAACTAACTTTCCTGAGTACCTTTTGGTACCAGGCCCTGAACTGGGAGCTGACAGACCTAATTCCTGTCTCCAAGAAACTCCCAGTCCAGTGAAGGATATAAACTTCACCCATCTCTGGGCTTCTGCTGGAATGTAAATTCTGTGAGAGCACCCTGTCTGCCCCAGTGCCTGGCACCACTTAATTGTTGAATGAATGAATGAAGCATGCATGTAAACAAGAAGACAGAGTGGATCAAATGCCCTGCGAAGGTCCCAAAGTACTATGAGAAGCTGGAAGAAGAAAAGATTCTTTGTGACTAGGAAAATCAAAGAAGGTTCCACAGAGGTAGTTATGTTTAAAATGAATGGGATGCCACCCAGCAGGAAAGAGTTAAAGGGCTTTCCAGATATAACAAACATAGAACATAAAAATGCATGTACATGTGCAGTTTAGGATGGCATTTAATAACAGTGAAACAGGAGAACTTTCCTGGTGGTTCAATGGCTAAGAATCCACCTGCCAATGCAGGGGATGTGGATTCAATCCTTTGTCTGGGAAGATTCTACATGCCACGGGACAACTAAGCCCATGTTCCACAACTACTGAGGCCCACATGCCCTACAGCCCGTTCTCTGCAGCAAGAGACGTCCCAGCAATGAGAAGATTGCACACTGCAACCACAGAATAGCCCCTACTTTCCACAACTAGAGAAAGCCTGCCTCTAGCAGCGAAGACCCAGGGCAGCCAAAACAAAATAAATTAAATAGTTTTTTTAAGTGAAAGAGGAAAATTTCCTGATCAAACAAGGAATTCCCCTGATCATGCTTTCTGGGTTCCCCTAGTCTCTGAGACGAGTAATGGCCTTTTCGTGGCTGGCTGGGCCCAGAATGTCATTAGACCAGAGCTATAATGACTTACCCCTCAACTGCACTGATAGGTTAATGGAGGCAAGGTGTTGGAATGAGCTGGTTAGGACTGTAATAAGCCACTTAAACCAAGGTTAATTCCTCTTCTGCTTGCATTTCTGGAATATCTTACAGTGGCAATGAAGTAGAGAGAGTAAGCGGTCCAAACAAAAAAATCCTATAAAAAACACACCAAATTAACTTGTGCTAAGTGACCTTTAGCTAGTCCATATCTCAAAGTCTAGACTTTACAAAAGCAGACATCATGTTCAAGCAGTTAACATTTCCAAATTACTCAGAGGTTCAAGGATTATGACAAGGCTGTATATTGTCACCCTGCTTATTTAACTTATATGCAGAGTACATCATGCAAAATGCCAGGTTGAATGAAGCACAGGCTGGAATCAAGATTGCCAGGAGAAATATCAACAACTTCAGATATGCAGTTGATACCACATTGATGGCAGAAAGCAAAGAGGAACTAAAGAGCCTCTTGATGAGGGTGAAAGAGGAGAGTGAAAAAGCTGCCTTAAAACTCAACATTCAGAAACTAAGATCATGGCATACAGTCCCATCACTTCATGGCAAATAAAAGGGGAAAAAGTGGAAGCAGTGACAGATTTTATTTTCTTGGGCTCCAAAATCACTGTGGACGGTGACTGCAACCATGAAAATTAAAAGACACTTGCTCATTGGAAGGAAAGCTATGGCAAACCTAGATAGCACATTAAAAAGCAGAGACATCACTTTGCCAACAAAGGTCCATATAGTCAAAGCTATGGTTTTTCCAGTAGTTATGTACTGATGTGAGAATTGGACCATAAAGAAAGCTGAGTGCTGAAGAATTGATGCTTTCAAACTGCGGTGCTGGAGAAGACTATTGAGAGTCCCTTGGATTGCAAGGAGATCAAACCAGTCAATCCTAAAGGAAATCAACCCTGAATATTCTAATGAAGGATTGATGCTGAAGCTGATAGGCTCCATACTTTGGCCACCTGACGCGAAAAGCCAACTCATTGGAAAAGACCCTGATGCTGGGAAAGACGGAAGGCAAAAGGAGAAGGGGGTGGCAAGAGGATGAGATGGTTAGATAGCATCACCGACTGAATGGACGTGAATTTGAGCAAACTCCAGGGGACAGTGGAGGACAGAGGAGCCTGGCATGCTACAGTCCGTGGAGTTGCAGAGTCGGACACGACTTAGTGACTGAAAAACAATGAACAACAACCAAAGATCAGAGGGTTTGAAGGAAGAAGTGGAGGTGCTGGTGTTGGGAGCTAGGGCTTGTCTCAACCTCCACAAGAGGCACCTCCTTGGGCTTCATGCAGTGGCAGAGAAACCAGTGGCGCACAGCAGCAGGGAGGACTCCACTCTCGGGCCAGGCTTTCCAGCAGACCCAATGTCCCAGATACACAGGCTCACAGAGCTGCTCCTGGGCTACCTTCTTAGTATACTTATTTTCAACCTGGGAGGACAGAGAAGTTTCAGGCAAATATGAGCTCTCCGATGTGTAAGACACACACTCTGTAGACCTGAGATGTAGAACAGTTCCAGAATAGACCTCAGCAAAGTCAGCTGGCAAGGGCTGACTGAAACTGCATCGCTAGAAACTGCATGGACCATAGACTGTTTTTTATGACACTGCCCCATCTACTGGTGCCAGGCAAAAGTGACACTTGGTGAAACGTTTTCTCACAGAACCAGATAAGCCAGCAGTTGAATCAACACACAGCCAAGTCACAGCTGGAAAGAAACTCCGCCTCTAACATAACATCTAAGAGTAAGTCTTTTAGCTTGCACGAAGCTTTGGGGCTGGCTTTCTCCCACCTTATTTCTCGCATAATGCTCTTCCTGCTTGGTCCCCCTACCCCTACATCCCACTGAATGAACATTGGCTTCAGCCATGACAAACGACATACCTGGGATCTTCAAAGTCATTCAACAAATATTTGTTGCGAGTCCACTGTGGGTGTGATGTCATTGCTGGGGATACTGCACCAAAGCAGACAGGCAGGTCTTTGCCCTCATGGGATTTATATCCTGTGGCGAGGCAGATAACAAGCAAACAAATAACTGAGAAAATATCAGTTAGTGAAGAGTCTATGAAGAAAAGAAAGCAGTGTTAGGAGTAGGAAGTAGCTGGTTTGGACTGCATAGCCATGGAAGGCCTCTCTGGGAAGAGACCTGGATGGAATGAAGCCAGCCAGACAAAGAAATGGAGGGACAACATTCCAACCTGTGATGGCCAAAATGGTAGTCATGGGCTAAATGCTGCTAATGACCACCTGAAAAGTACTGGGTCCAAATTGAGATGTGATGCAAACATGAAATACACTCAATATTTTAAAGACCTAGATAGGAATGTAAAATGTTCAATAATTTTATAGTAATTATATATTAAATAATAACGTTTTGGCTATATTGAGTCACTAGGATATGCTATTAAAATTAATTTTTCCCATTTCCCGTTACTTCTTTAATGTGGTTTCTGGCACATTTAAAACTATACATTTGGACAGCTTTATGCTAGGCAGAGTGCACAGCCAATGTGAAGTCCCCAAGGTGGGAATGACTCCTGTGGGTTCAAGGACTCTCCAACTTCAAAATCTTACTGTGAGATTACAGCCTCTTACCCTTGCAGCCCTCTTCATTCCTGACTCCTATCACATCAGCATTCCTCACAGAGCAGACTCACCCCCTGGCTGTATCAGAATTCTGTGGGAAAATTCCTGGATCCCACCCATAAACCAGAATATCTGGAGTTAGAGGTTGGGAATATGTGTGCTTCAATTTCTTGTGATGGAACAGATACTAAAGTGCCCTAGCCCACTTCATTTTTCCCACTATCAACTCCTTCCTAACCTCTTATCCTTGCCCTCCTCCTCATCCAAGACCTTCTGGATGAGCATCAAGTTCACAATTTCTTTGCACTGTATCCACTCCTTCCCTGGATTACTACCACCATCTCTGTGCTCTGCTCCTGGAGTCAGAATGCTAAGTAGAATCCTCCAGTTGTTCAGACAGTGCCTTGACACATTCTGACCATCCTAGGATAGGCAGAATAATCACCACCACCACCAACATAAAGAAGACTGAGCGCAAAGAATTGATGCTTTTGAACTGTGGTGTTGGAGAAGACTCTTGAGAGTCCCCTGGACTGCAAAGAGATCAAACCAGTCAGTCCTAAAGGAAATCAGTCCTTCATTGGAAGGACTGATGCTGAAGCTCCAATACTTTGGCCACCTGATTCGAAGAGTCAAGTCGTTAGAAAAGACCCTGATGTTGGGAAAGATTGAAGGCAGGAGGAGAAGGGTACGACAGAGGATGAGATGGCTGGATGGCATCACTGACTCCATGGACATGAGTTTGAACAAGCTCCAGGAGATGGCGAAGGACACCAGGGAAGCCTGGTGTGCTGCAGTCCATGGGGTCGCAGAGAATCCGACACGACTGAGCGACTGAACAACCACCACCACCACCCTCACCCCCACCAAAGATGCCTATGTCCTAACCTCCAGCATCTATGAATAAGTTACAGTACATGGCAAAGGGAAAGGAAGATTGTAAATGGAATTAAGGTTGCTAACCAACTGAAAATAACTGGGGCAAATAGCTTGAATTATCCAGAAGAGCTCATTCTAATCACCATGGTCCGTGAAAGTGGAGATCTACAAAAACATTATGCTAAAGTGAAACCCTAATGACAGAACACAGGTTGGGGATTGCCAGGGGCTGGAGGGATGGAGGAAGGGGGAGCAAGTGCTTAACGTATAGAGGGTTTCCTTTGGGGGTGATGAAAATGTTATGGAACTTGATGGAGGTGGTGGTTGCATAACATTTTGAATATGCTAAATATCACTTAATTATTCCCTTTAACAGGGATAATTTTATGTTACATGAATCTCACCTCAATTTTTTTAAATGAAAGAAGGATTTAAAAGAGAGTGGTGTCATATTTTAGATTCCACCTATAAGGGATAGCATATGGTATTTGTCTTTTTCTGACTTTAGTATGATAATCTATAGGTCCATCCATGTTGCTGGAAATGACTTTATTTCATCCTTTTCATGGCTGAGTAGTATTCCATTGAATATGTGTATGCATCTTCTTTATCTATTCATCTGCTAATTGTTTCCATGTCTTGGCTACTATGAATAGTGCTGCAAGGAACATGGAATTGCATGTGTCTTTTTGAGTTATAGTTTTGTCTGGACATATACTCAGAAGTGGAATTGCCAGATCATATGTCAATTCTATTTTTAGTTTTTTGGAGGAAACTCCATACTGTTTTCCATAGTGGCTGCACCAATTTACATTCCCACCAACAATGTAGGAGTGTTCCTTTTTCTCCACACCATTTATTATTTGTAGGCTTCTCTGATGATGGCCATTCTAATCAGTGTGAGGTGGCATCTCATTGTAGTTTTGATCTGCATTTCTCTAATAATTGACAACGTTGAGCATCGTCTCATGTGCCTGTTGGCCATCTGTATGTCTTCTTTGGAGAAATGCCTACTTAGATCTTCTGCTCATTTTTTCAATTGGATTTTGTTATTGTTGTCATTGAGTAGTATGAGCTGTTTGTATGAACTACTTTGGAAATGAAGCCCTTGTAGGTCACATCATTTGCAAATGTTTTTTCCCAGGCTATGCTCTTTGCACTGAGTCAGGTCAGGGCCTGACTCTGGAGGACCTTGAATAGCAGGTAGAGGCATCTTGCAAGCTGGGTGAGTCACTGGAAGCCTTTGAGTAGGGATGTGCTGTGATCAGAGTCGGAGCCCAGACGCCCATGTCCCAGCTCTGACTCATTGAGGGTCCTAGAGCAAGATGCTGCCTCTTCCTGGGCCCTCTCCTTCCTGCTTGTGAGCTGAGCAAATTCCCCTCTGGTTCTAAGATCATAAGAAGCTATGTTGGCTTTCTAAGGCTGCCATAACAAATTACCATAAAGAGAATGGCTGAAAATAATAGAGATTTTTTTTCTCTCACAGCTCCTGAGGCTAGTAGAAGATAGCATCCCTCCTTGCCTCTTCCTAGCTTCTGAATCCCTGGCATTCCTTGGCTTGTAGACACATCACCCCCGTCTCTGCTTTCCTCCTCCTCTGATGTTCTCCCCCAATTTTGTATCTTTTCTGTGTGTGCCCAAATTTGTGTCTTCTTATAGGGACATCTGTCATTGCAGTAGGGCCCACTCTAATCATATGTGACCTTGTCTTCACTTTAGTACATCTGCAAAGATCCTATTTTCAAATAATATCTTATCAGGTTAAGACTGGAATCTCTATTTTTGAAAGACAGCATTCAACTCAAAGCAAAGGCCATAGTAGGAAATTGCAAAGGTAAGAGAAGAAAATAGACAGATTAGATGTCTATAAACTCTGGAGGTCATCCTGTGTCCTAAGGCCCCAAAAATGTTCTCACCATGACTTTGCTTGCCTTGAAGCCCTGCCTTTCATGCACTGCTTGCTTGGAATGTTTACCACCCGGAGAAGGGCCCGGCATAAATGCAAAGGCATAAGGAGTCAGTCAAGAGAAGTGAAACTATGGGCCTTGCAAGTAAGCCTTTCTCATCCGCATCACCAGAGGCAAGAAATGAATGCCAAGTTTGTTCCCTCAAAAGGCAGAGGACAGAGAAACTGCTCTGCCTGCATGGTTATCTTTAAAACTGGAGCCTTCAATCTTCACATTTTCATTTGTGCTAGTCAGTTCAGTTCAGTCGCTCAGTCATGTCTGACTCTTTGCAATCCCCTGGACAGCAGCAGGCCAGGCCTCCCTATCTATCACCAACTCCCAGAGCTTGCTTAAACTCATGTCCATCGAATTGGTGATGCCATCCCACCATCTCTCCTCTGTCATCCCCTTCTTCTCCTGCCTTCAATCTTTCCCAGAATCAGGGTCTTTTCTAATGAGTCAGCTCTTTGCATCAGGTGGCCAAAATATTGGAGCTTCAGCTTCATCATCAGTCCTTCCAATGAATAAGTGCTAGTAGTACTTGTAAATAATAATGACCACATTTGCTAGATAGTTGGTTCATGATGCCCTTGACCTTTACATGACAAAGAGGGCAGGATGTACGCTTCTTCCTGGGTTATATCATGAAGGTATCATGCTGATATTGCCAGCCTAGGCACCTTCTCTGAGATCATCATTGTGCCACTATTATTTCAGATATTGGAGTGAAACAAAGGGTGGCATAAGCAGGAGGGGCAAGGAGTCTATTAGGTAAGAACCTTACCTAATTAAGCATCTTAGTGATTATCTATTCCAACACCCACTTTGAAGCATGAGCCTACTTGAGAACATCCTGACGCTTGATTATTTAGCCTATACTTAAACACCTCCAGTGACAGAGAGCTCACTCCCTTTCAAAGCTATCATTCCATCTTTGAACCACTCCAATTGTAAGAAGGCTTACCCAGGTTGAAATGGCAACTGTGTAGTTTCTCCCTATTTGTTCTAGTTCCTCTTGCCTTGTCAGAACAATCCTCTCCTGTCCCTATGACAGTCCTTCAGATAAACAGAAATGGCTGTATATACTTTCTCCTGACTCTATTCACACTTCCTCCAACTTTTTCTCGATTCCTTGCCATCCAAGTGTACCTGCTAACATTTTCAATGTATCTATTAAAATGATTAAGTGGAGGGACCGCAGTTAGAGACAAACAGTGAAATCCCAGTGGTCAGAAGGCCCTCCCAGTGGATTAGGGTCTTACTGGTGGTATACTTCATCGCTCCACCACTGACTTGAGCTGTTTAACCTTGGATGAGTCCCTCTGTTGGACTGATGACCACTAAAATATAAGCTCATGGGGGCAGGGAGTTTGTCCATTGCTGAACCCCAGAGACAAGTAATGAATGAATGAATGAACAAATGAAGGAAACCTGGCACCTTCCATCTGAAGATTTTAGAGTTGCTTATTATTCATTCTACTAAGAGCCTTCTTTATTTTGTATTACTTCACTGAACTTTACTGGATCTCAATTTCTACTGCCAAAGTCCAGAAAACCGACAGTGCCCTTTCTTACTTGCTGTTGTGAGGAAAAAAATAATTAGCAGAGTCATCTGCGAATAAAAGACCCCAGAAATTCCACATATAACTCCAAGAATTGGGAAAAATTCATGGGTTCAAATACAGTACACATAGGATCTTGTAGCCTACCCACCAAAACGAGAGGTCTTTTACATGTTTCATTGAACACACAGTGACTTGCACAAGCAGGAAAGCAATGTTTGAAGTGACTCAAAGTTATCATTTATAGTCACTGCTGAACTATTGAAACTTGCTTATGTGTGGGAATCCACCTATTTTCACCAGGGATAAATTGAGAATCGTAGATAATCAAAGGGCGTTTCCTACTGATTCAGTGACTCTGTGGAGACTGCCAGACTTCTATTTTCACAACTCTCAGTCATATGCAAACTGCTTTAATGTCCCTGTGGAAGAAGCTGGTGTAGAGCACGGGAAAGAGGGAGGGCAGGGTTGCAGGCTTGCCTTGGAACAATTTTTCTGCCACTGACACATTGTTGGCCAAGGGGTGAAAACAAAACCAAAACAGAAACCCACCCACTCACCCCTCTCCATCCCCAGAAAGAGGTGGAGCCCAGAGGCACAAGAGTGTGAAGTTGAAGAGCAGAAAGCTACTCCAAGGTTTATTCCTGCATGTAGGTTTGGGGGACTTGGAATTGCATTTGTTGAATCATAGTAAATCAAGAATGAGGAACACCCCATATTGCTATATGGAAATTGAATAGGAGGTTCCCAATCTCCAAATCAATTCAACGTTCCCCAAGAGTCAGCTATTTAGGGAATCTTGGCCTCAACAGGTCTCAGCTATATGGGATATTAGGAAGATCTGACTAGTCTTCTAGACACTAACATTTCCACTGTCGTGACAAAGTAATGAGGAGAGTTTGGCTGGGTTGTGTTGTTCCCTGAAGTGTGTGGGTGGAATGGCTTTTGTAGTTAGAGGGTAGGGACTGGGCTGATTCATCTTTGCAACTTTCTCACTCAGGAGCGGCAACCAACACCTTCTCCACCCTTCACCATCACCATCATCACTCCCTGTGCCCCCATTTCACTTTGTTCCTCTGAATCTAGATCCCACGATCGTGTCTCATCAGCATCCTCAATTCCCCTTCCTCCTTGCCATCTCACTGAACTAGCCTCATGATCCTTCAGTATGAACCAATTATACATCTGGAATCTCACCGGCATTGTCCAGTTGTTGGGGGAAAAATTGTTCAGTTGTGAAAATGAACACAAAATACTAGGCAATGATCTTGCAGCATTATCTCATTTACTACTTCTGCAGGACAGGAATTATTATTATCCTCATTAACCAGATAAGAAAGCTGAGATTTAGTTCTTTGTCAGTGGTAGATTTGAGGAGCATCTCAGGGGGGAGTTAATTTTTTTTATGCCTTCCTTATTTGTCAGCTAAGAGTAGTTGTTGACATTTTACAATGTCAGTGTCTTTTTGATGCCCTATCTATCTTGATTAAATTATCACTTTATTTGATCCAGATTTTTTGAAGCCCAGGAGAAGAATGACAATAGAAACCAAAAGTGTTTGTTTTCCTTAAATCGCTGAAGGTGACAAAACCTGGAAGAGGAAATGAAGGTGAAGTCTCAAGTTTCTAACTGAGCTCTAGGTGGCAGGTTTGTTTACATCCTCTCATTATTATTGTCACTAGAATATAAAGTTTATTGAATCTTGCTTTATGAGTTGGTTTTATCCACTGAGCCCTGGTGGCTCAGAGGGTAAAGCGCCTTCCTGAAACGCAGGAGATCTGGGTTCGATCCCTGGGTCAGGAAGATCCCCTGGAGAAGGAAGTGGCAGCCCGCTCCAGTACTCTTGCCTAGAAAATCTCATGGACGGAGAAGCCTGGTAGGCTACAGACCATGGCGTCCCAAAGAGTTGGACACAACTGAGCAACTTCACTTTCTTTCTTTCTTTATCCACTCAGTTCTAAGAGAATGCCAGAAACTATCTCTTCCATCTTAGTTCTGGAGATGATGTTCAGGTTTCTGGTGTTTTGTTTGTTTGTTTGTTTTAGTAACCCAATTTTATTGTATGTTATTGTGGCCATGCCTCAATGCATGTACGATCTTAGTTCCTGACCAGGGATCCAACCCATGCCCCCTGCAGTGGAACGATGGAGTCTTAATCAGTAGACTGCCCCAGAAATCCCTCAGGTTTTTTAAAGATATGCTGTCTGTAAGTTGAGAAGTGGGAGAAAGCACGTTCTAATGCTTTCCTTCACTGATCTGTGAGCACCACCTTCCCAAAGCCATGCTGACTACTACATGGTTTGTCAGCAATCCTTTGGGTGTTTCCCAAAGTGCACTCCAGTTCAGTTAGAGTCAACAGTGAGATATAGCCCACAGCAGGGCTTAGCAGGGAATGCAGAGATGGGTGGCAGATACGGCTCCAGCTCTTCCTGACCCAAACTTGCTATGACTGACTTCTAGCCAGTGCTCTTCAGGGTCTTCATCTGCACCAGCAGGAAATGGACTTCTCTTGCTCTTCAGAGTGGCCTGTGGGCCAGACCAACATCATCATCATCTCCTGGAAGAACCCAGTGCCGCCAGACCCTAGACCTTATCAGTCAGAATCAGCACGTTAGCAAGATTCCTAGAGGGTTCACAAGCACATCAAAGTTGGGGAAGAACTGGGTTCTAAAATACACAGTAACAACCCTCATTCTCCCCTCATTATCTGCCCCAGGAATGGATAAAATATTGAGGAGACCTGGGTTTGATGCCTGACCGAATATATTTCAGCTATGATTTGGGCAAGCTGCTTGCTCTCAGAGCATCACAACAATGAGATGGTTCTCCTGATTAATGAGAATGGAGTTAAAACCCGCAACACCCACATAACTCTAATCCAACTTCTATAAAGATAGAGTGAGGAGCAAAAGTCAGGCCGCAAAGAGTAGAGCGGGGTCGCTGCTTTCACTTTATTTTAATTTATAGGAAAATTTAAATACAATTCTAGGTGGAAGTTCTTGCCTGGAAGATCCCATGGACTGAGGAGCCTGGTGGGCTGCAGTCCATGGGGTCGCTAAGAGTCGGACACGACTGAGCGACTTCACTTTCACTTTCATGTACTGGAGAAGGAAATGGCAACCCACTCCAATGTTCTTGCCTGGAGAATCCCAGGGACGGGGTAGCCTGGTGGGCTGCCGTCTATGGGGTCGCACAGAGTCGGACATGACTGAAGCGACTTAGCAGCAGCAGCAGCTAGGTGGAAGTTTTAAACGCTTTTTAAAAAGCTACTTGAAAAAAAAAAAGCATTTAAGTCAGATTCCTTTGGCTTTCTTTGCAACTTTGTCAAGCTCTTTCCATTCCAAACTGCCATCCACGCAGGAACTCTTCTCACCAATTCACAGCTTGGGAAGACCAAGTAAACACAAAGCTGTTTAGTTGCCAGGCGTGACAGCGGTGAAGCCACACCCTACAACACTAGGCTGAAAACTAGTGCCAGGAAGCAACGCCACCTAGCGCTGCAGGAACACCCTTCATCCAGGTCTCCTCCTCCTCCTGACGAAATGAACCGGAGGCGTGGCTGCTACCGCAAATATGCCCGGCCACTTTTTTCCGAGTCTCCTAGTTGTATCCCGAACACTAAAAATCGACGCACAAATTTAGAAGGTACCATTCGTTTAATCCACTCGCCTTATCCAACTTTGAGGTATTCTTAGGAATATATATTGAAAATTAAGCTCTGAGGCCACCTTTTGCATTTACTTTCTATCGTAGTGGCAAATATGAGATATGTAAGTGGCGATTTGAGGCAAACCATTCTGTTTCCCTGCGACTTCGGACCTTAACCACTTGGGCTCGCCCATACGTCACTTCCGGAGATCGCGCTGCTGAGTACCCAGAAAACTGGTGTGACTTTTGCTTGCTGCTTTTCGTCCGTCTACTGGACAAGCATGGGTCGGAGGAGAGCGCCAGAGGCTGGGACCCTTGGCCGGGCTCTTATCCGCCAGCAAGTTCAGCGGAGCCGTAGCCACCGCCACACTGACTCCTGGGTAAAAACCTTGTCATTTTCAGTCTTTCTGCCTAGTTGTGAGTCTGAACTCTGCGAAATTTGGGGTCAGAGTTCTCAGGGAAATATTCCAAAGGAAATGATGCCAAAATAGGGTTTCTAGGGATGAATACAGTCGCCACCGGGTACCAGCGGGGATCCGTTCTAGGCCCACCCCTAGCCTCTCTCGGATACTGAAATGCGCAAATGCTCAAGACCGTTAGAATCGACCAGGCGGATAAACAGGCCCTCCTAGCAAAACACAGGGCCTAGAAGTGGAGGCTAATGTGATGAGGTCGGAGTGAGATCTTGAAAACCAGGGCAAAAGTTTGATATTTATCCTGTAGGTCGTGGAAGCATTTGGAAGTTTCTGCACAGGAATGACGCAAAGACTACTTCTTGTTGTATTCATTTGTCTAAAGACTTGATCCTCCAAGAGCCGCTGGTTGGTAGCAGAAGTACAAAATAACTCAAATTCGTGCTTCACTTTTTTTTATTCCTTGGTGGTATTACTCAGAGCTGGACAGCATTTCTTCAAAGTTTGGCGGTCCTAGTAGCTTCCTGGGCCTGGAAACGGTGATAGTTTTAGGATCCTTGAAGAGCGGGATGAAGTGGTTTGATTGATTTGTAATTGTCATTTTGACATTCATTCCTCGAAGTGTTTGAGAATTCACAAAGTTCTCAGTAAAGAACTAGATTCTAATCCTTACCCTGATTTTTGCTGATTCTGTGGCCTTTGGGCAAACCACCTAGCCTTTTAACCTTCAATTTTTTTTTCATTTATTTGTACCTGTACAGAGCACGTAGCTTAGGATGGTGTTTATCTTATCAAACTGAGGTGTGTCTGAAATCAGTTCAGTAAGTGGCAACTAGCCAAGCTTTTCACCCCACAGAATAAAACTCAAGAAAATACCACCTTGTGTGGAATGTAATAAAGGTAACTTTCAGGATTATTTTGTTTTCACTTTACTATACTGAATGGTATACAGCATCTCACAGTCTCTCACAGCATTTGAATCACTATATGAAATGTATTTCTTACTGTGGGTGTCTCTCTAAAAAAGTTGACCAACAGTGGCTGCCAGAACCAGAGTATATGGTATATGGGTTTAGATTCAAATACCTCTACCACTTCTTAGCTTATGACTATAGGCAATTTATTCTATCCAGTTTAATCCTGATAGAGATATGAAGTTTATTTCAAAAGATTTTGAAAATTAAATAAGAAAGTAAACGGAAAATAACTATCATGAGGTAAGAAAGTGCTCATTTAAATGTTAACTGTTACTAGTGTTGACTAAAAGAGCTGACACCACCCTCAAGGCCATAGAATGGTTCTTTGGGAACATAGCGTTTGTTTGGATGTCAAGAGCAGAAGAAACCAGCTGTCTTACCTTCCTATGTTTTACTAATAGCTGCACACAAGTGAGCTCAACGATGGCTATGATTGGGGTCGACTTAATCTTCAGTCCATAACTGAACAAAGTTCCCTGGATGACTTCCTTGCCACTGCAGAACTTGCAGGAACAGAGTTTATAGCTGGTAAGTTGTTGCTAAGTGCCTTTCTGTCTTTGCTGACTAGATACAAGTAAATCTACTTGGGGGTGTTTTGCCAATCTTCCTAAACTCATATGGGAGCTGTTTTTAACCCAAAGGCAGATAACCCGGGAGCAGTGCGGAAGGGTCAGTTAAATTCAACAGGGAAGTACAAAATGTGCCACAGTTTTAAAATTCAGCTCTAAAAAGCATCTGTGGTTATCTATCATGTCAAATTCGAGAAACTCAGTCTCTCATCAGGGAAGAGACTAGTTAACATTATAGTGAACAGTAACCAGCTTTTACCAGAAAATGTTTCCTGCTACCATTGTTGGAAGCAAAATCCTGAATTAAATTTAAGTACTTGTCACACATTGTAGGGCATTTTTCCACGCATATAATTTATTTTAGCCACTGCTTGCCCTTTTTTGTTGGTTTTGTTTTGTTTGTGGTTTTATGTGTGTGTGTTTATGTGTGTTTTCTAAGCAGTTAGCAAACTACCTGGCACAGAGATACTACTATTTCTATTGCTCTTCTGTTATTATAACTGTTACATTGTTTAGCAAATTTGTTCATTTGTCCAAAATGCTTTTATTGAACCCCAGTTACTCTCAGGTGTTGTATGCCTACTGAAAGTATAGTATTGAATAAGACAAATTTTTATTTCTACAGAATTTTGTCTTAGGTGCTGTAAAAGAAGTCTCTAGCAGAGTGATAAGAGATGGATAAAAGGTGTCCATTTCTATCTGAAGGAAAACTGGGGCCGGTCAGGGAACTCTTTACTCCGGGTCTGAGCCTTAAAAGATGAGTTGATGTTAGCAGGACAGGTGAGATGATGCAGGACGTTACACACAAGCAGGCAGAGCACTTAAAGCTAAGATCTGAGCAGCAGCCTGCTTTGTTCAGAAAATGGTTAGAAGAAATTTCACGGTGCTTAGAGTACATGAGTACAAGAGGCGATGAACAAACACTTAGGGAGGAGGGAAGCCAGGTCCAGGAAAGAATGAGGTCTTTAAAGGTGTCTTTAGAGGGTTGTAAGCAAGTATGTTTTTTGAAGATCACCGATGGATTTTGAACAAGAAAGACCAGTTAGGAGATTGTTGCTTTAGTCCAGCAAGCGAATCAGGCCAGGGCTGAAATAGTAGTAAAGAGAAGAATGGAGAAAAGAACAGAAACAAAACTGTTCGTGGTTAGAATAAACCAGACTTTGTAGAGGGGCTGGAGTAAGTGAAGAAGAGTGTCTTTTTTGCACGTTAATGAGTACTCCTAAATGGTTTCGGAATACGGATTGGTCTTCTGAGCAACGTTAAGTGTAATTAGAAGGTTGGAATTTTCAGTCCCACTGAGGAGAAGAGGGGGCTTCCCTGGTGGCTCAGTGGTAAAGAATTCGCTTGCAGTGCAGGAGATGCGGGTTCGATCACTGGCTTGGGAAGATCCCCTGGAGGAGGGCATGGCAACCCACTCCAGTATTCTTTCATAGAGAATCCCATGGACAGAGGAGCCTGGACAGAGGCTGCAATCCATGGGGTCCCAAAGAGCTGGACACAACTGAAGACACTGAGCATGAACGTGAGGGAAAGGAGAGGAGTTGGAGATGAAGTTAATCACTAATGATCGATGACTTGATCCACTCATACCTCCATAATGAAATTTCCATAAGCCTTTCAAAAAATCCATAAAAATCCCTCATTGAAATTAATTCCCTTTCCCTTAATAATGGAGAATTATTTAATGATAGGATTTTCCTCAATTCTCTGTGGCCTTCAGACAGCACTTGTCTCCTGAACACACAGGGACAGGGATTCTTAACCTGGAGACTGCAAGTTTCAGCTGTCCATGAACCCCTCAGATTGCAGGCAGAATTGTACTTTTGTGTGTTGTGTGTGTGTGTGTTCATGTACGTAGTGTACTTTTGAATAGGGTGATGGTCCATGGTTTTTAAGCTGGTTCTCATGGATCCCTGACCTTAACAAAGGAGTGCAGAACAATGAAAAATGCTAAGTGTTCACTGGGAATTCTTCACTTTTAAAAGATGGCAAAGGCCGTACTCAGCAAATAAGCAGAAGATATGATATTGTGACATAAAAACAAGTACATTTATATTTGGTCTTCATTTCTGGTTCCTTGATACAAGAGTTTCCAAAACCCTGGTGATTTCTTAAGTGGTAGGGGCAAGAGGAGTGTCTTTTATTATTCATAAGAAGCCCCTTTCAACCTTATTAGGTTGGACTTCCCTGATAGCTCAGTTGGTAAAGAATCCACCTGCAATGCAGGAGACCCCAGTTCGATTCCTGGATTGGGAAGATCCCCTGGAGAAGGGATAAGGCTACTCACTCCAGTATTCTTGGGCTTCCCTTGTGGCTTAGCTGGTAAAGAATCCGCCTGCAGTGTGGGAGACCTGGGTTCGATCCCTAGGTTGGAAAGATCCACTGGAGAAGGGAAAGGCTATCCACTCCAGTATTCTGGCCTGGAGAATTCCGTGGGGTCCCAAAGAATTGGACACAACTGAGTGACTTTCACTTTCACTTTTCAACCTTACTAGAGTTTATGCTAATGAGGTGCCCTGAGGTTGCTATGAGAAGGCTGGACAGTGCTTCTGCCTGGGGTCTCATTGCCGCAGGAACCTACCCTGTGATTTGAGAGTTGGGACTTTCCGAAACTCCTCCCCCAACCTCTGGGGATGGGACATGTCCTGGAGATTGAGTTAATCAACCATGCCCAACTATTTAACAGTGGCACCTGTGTAATGAGGCCTCCATAAAAACCCATTCGCAGATTTGGCATCTGAAGTGGGAGCAGTCTGTTGATAGTGTTAGAATAGAATTGAATTGTAGGACACCCAGTTGGTGTCTGGAGAGTTGGAAAACTGGTTGTTGGTGTGAGAAAACCCACACATTTGGTGTCAGAAGTGTTGGTAGTGAAAGCAGTTCAGAGACAGGTGGCTGCATCATCCGTTGTGTGCTTACTGCTTATGGCTACTGAGATGAGAACAGGAATGGGTAGTTGACTCTCCCTAGGATTGGAGATTTGAGAGCAACTGTGGTGCGCTAAGGAATTTGATGTTCAGTCAGAGTGTGGAATGGGTATACTCTGGCTTTAGCCAAATAGGGAAAGAAGTGAAGCTATAAGCTGGATGGTGGACTGGGAGAAGAGGAAACAATCAAGGGGCTAGAGGGATTTACAGAGCTTGGACCAAGCAAAGTGGGAACACTGGGTGGGAGATCACCATTGGAAGGAGAAATTAATGTGACAGAATGATTAATTATGGGGTTAGAGGGGTGTGTGCTCTGACTGGTGGTTGAGGATGACATGATGAGAATGCTGACTGAAGGTGACTGGACTGTCCAGTATTGGTGGTCACATGAGGGTAGTAGATTGCGGTCTTTGCCTAAAGATCAAGAGAACCATTGCTGAAGATGTCCTGTTATCCTTGAATAGGACTTCCTCTTGGCATTTTGGTAAGAATCTTAGCTGGCTTCCAAGTGCTTATCTCAGTGGACTCACCTGCCCAGGAGGCTGTGTGGAGGGGTGCAGTAGAGAGGCCTGGAGCAGCTTGGGGGGATAGAGCTAGAGCAGAGGCCTCTGGTTTATACATACACTGGGTGTTTTTTTATTCCTTTGAATTCTTGTACAGCTTAATTGTGAGTGTTTATAAATGTTTTATATAAATTATAGGTTTGTAGTAGTTCACCAGTTCTGATTGGGGTGAGTCTCCTTGCTGAACTTTGCTTTCCCCCTCAGTCCCTTTGGCTTGCAATTATCCTCCATAGGTAAAATGAGGAGATTGGTTGTCATGAATATTCGCAATTGCTTCCCACTCCTCTTGTTTCTCGTTCCAAGAAATACATTTAGCATATAGAGTTTTATAAAAATCAGTACTTGGAAAAGTGGTTGACCTTTTGAAACATTCAGTAAAGATTTTTTTCTTTTTTTTTTCGTAGAAAACGTCCTTTGAAAATTATAATTTATCCAAGGTTAGGGGAATCTATGTAAATCAAGAAAGCTTAAATTCTGTTTTAGGTGCTCATATTTTTAGTACTCTAAGTAATGAATTCACTCTCTATACTGCCTGTTAAATAGCAGTGCTTTTTTTTCCCCCTATGGACAGAGAAGCTTAATATTAAATTTGTGCCTCCTGAGGCTAGAACTGGACTGCTATCTTTTGAGGAGAACCAGAGAATTAAGAAACTCCATGAAGAAAACAAACAGTTCCTGTGTATACCAAGGAGGTGAGTTGAGTAAAAATGTAGGATGTTAAAAGGCATAACGAAACCACTAAATATAAAATTTTTTATTTGGTGTTCACTTTTTTCTGCTTTCTTTTCTCAACTGCCGTTATTAAATCCGGTTATCCTATTCTATTTTGGTAACTCATGTGGGGTTTGTGTTTTGTTTTTTTTTCTTTATGATTGTTTCAGACCAAAGTGGGACCAAAAAACTAGCCCAGAAGAACTCAAACATGCAGAGAAAGATAACTTTCTAGAATGGCGACGTCAGCTTGTCCGGTGAGTGTTCACCTCCATGAAGAATTTTCTTGAAATTTTGAGTTAGGCATGTTGGTGTGCTTGCGTTGCTGTTTGCCTTTTTAAGGCTTTGTTCTTTTAAAGAGAAATGGTGGATTTCATCTTATAAGTGCAACTTGGTGTGTGTGCAAGCCACATTGCTTTGTGCATGTGTTTCCTTGCACAAAGGTGGTGAGTTCATTGCTGCATTCCTGGCCTTTTCTCCTTTTCATATCCTTCTCCCACCGTTTGTTGCTCTGGAGTTGATCACTGCTCCCTGGAGCCTTCTTCCAACGTGATGGATAAACCTCTAGGACTTAAAAGCTTAAGTGGAAAATGTAAATTTGATTTGCATATTAACTCAACAGAAAGGATATAAAAATCGTTTGACAGTTAATATTTGTGTGCCTATTTTTTAATGCAATGAATTTGAGTATTTATGTTACTTGAAACCTATTAAAATCTAGCAGAAATAGAAACTTCTCATTCTAAAACCAGGTTGGAAGAGGAACAAAACCTGATATTGACACCATTTGAAAGAAATTTGGACTTTTGGCGCCAACTCTGGAGGGTGATTGAGAGAAGGTAGATTACCATTTTCTCTTTGTGTAAGGAGGACGTGGTGGTGGTGTTATGTTAGATTTGCATGTTATATATGTTTGTGAGCCCAGGGAGGGGTTAAGGGAACAGGATCAAGCTACACAAAGGGCTACTGAGGATTATTATAAAAACTGAAACTGTGATCATACATTTCTTTTAAAATAAAGGGGGGGTTTGTTATTAATAAACACATTGATAAACTTAAAATAATGGTTATTGTTTTCTGTAAGATGAGTTGTGAAGCATCTATAGTTATTTCAGCAAATGTATACGCATTCATACTAGTAACATGGAAAATACAGGTGTGAAAAGGATTGATGTCTGCTTGCAGAGAGCAAATGTGTTATGGGGAGAGGTCAAACACCAGGGCCACATAGATAGATGAATTGCAATCCTTGCACTAAGTTGACGAAATACCTAGTAAAATACAAGATGGAGTGTGAGTCCTACTGTGTTACAGATGGAAGGATCTCGGGCTGAGTCAGAGCAGAAGAAGGAACAGTTAGTAGTATTGGGCAAATTTAGGAGTGATTTGTTTCAACTGGGATTTGAAAAGAAGAGAATGACTTTGATGAGTTGAGAATGGGAGATTTTCAATCATTGCCATGTCCTGATTGTTAGAAATTGATAAATCAACTTTCTTCAATCTCATTCTTTGTTATTGCTAAAGGGTTTTTATTTTTGTCAAAAGAGTGTCTGAATTATTTATAAGGTCCCCTTAAATGAACCTTATATTTGAAATGATGCTTTTAACAACAAGTCTTCGGGGGTAGGTGTGTGTGTGTTTAATCTATAAAATACACCCAGTAAGAATGTTAGGAAACAGGATACTTTCACTGGGGTTCTTGGGAAAGAATATTAGCACATTTAGCATTATTACCAAGAAAAAGGACTTGGATTAAATTTGTAAAAGTCACTTACATTTCTTCTTAGGGTGATGAAAATGCTCTGGAATTAGTGGTGATAGTTATACAACTTTGTGGCTGTATTAAAAACCACTAAATTGTATAGTTTTAAAAGGATGAATTTTATGCTATGTGAATTACCTCTTTTTCTTGAAAGTCACTTACATGCCTCCAACCCATCTTGCTCCCTCGGGTGGAGAGGGTCACTGGGCTGGTATGTGAGGAGTTGAGACTATTAAGGCAAATCTCTAAGCCTGAAGGAAGGGGAAGGTTAATTAGCCTGGCTAATTGCCAGGCTCCATGCAGACCTCTTAGATTGACCTAGGTTTGAATGGGGCTTAGGAAGACCCAGTATGGTTCTTTTGGGGACTGGAGTGGACTGATCTCTTCTTCATGCAGTTGGGATGTATATTGCTGAAAATGCCTGTTTTCTTACTGAAAATGCCATTTCTTATTTCCAGAGAGAATTGGTAACACTGTGAAATATTGAAACTTCAACCTTGAGGGAATGCCCCCATCTGCACACTCTTAGTTTAGTTTTTAATTCTAGATTTTCTATTTCATATATTGTCTGTCTTTTTCCACATTTCTTTTTTTCCCTATTTATTCTGGTTTCTGACTTGTGTGTAAGAGACTCTCCACAGGTGTCAAGTGATGTTTGCCATCTGTTCATATTTAAGAAAACAAAGTGTTACAAGCTGATTGACAGGACTTCTGTTTGGGTGATTCTGCCACCAGGTGAACTTCTCTGTATGGTGACTGAGCAGAGATCAATTTTATTTTGTTGGACTACCCCAAGATGTTAGTATCTATGGGTGTTTTCCCTAGGATCAGTCAGTTTCTTAAAGAGAAGCACGATTGTCTGCCAGGATGGGGTAAAGGTGATAGTATACCGCACAGGGGCTGGGCCTTTCCACCATTTTGGGTATGTGTAGACTTACGTTAATCCTCCTCTCATAAGTATGGCATCTCTTTCCCACCTTCTCCTATGCTTGAGGTCCTAGTTCTGGAGCCTCTCAGGTTCATCTTCTCCACAATAAAGCCTGGCCTTCTGCCATTGGAATAGGGGGCTGAGGGGCTGTGGGGTGAAGTGTGGCTGCCTGGCTGAATGGAACAAGGGAATAGACCTAATCACTCCCTGTTCAGAGTGATTTCAGCCCCACACCTCGCCCTTGTCTCAAAAGCCGCGTCTGATGCTTATGATCCTCAGCTTTCTCGGAGCTCTGGAGTGTGAACAGGCCTGCTTCTCATTGGCTGACTTTCTGAGTTGCTCTTCTTTCTTTTTGTCCTAATGAGTTCCAGCCTTTGCTTTCATTTTTGTAGATTTTGAGAGAGAACAAAGGTAACCATATGAATTCTTCCATGTTTAACAGAAAGGCCCTTCCCTTATTTTTTATGCCCCTAAACAATCTGTTTGTTTCCCCAGAGTAAGCCTGGACCTGTTGAAACTTGTAGCTTCAATTGGATTACAGCATCACTTGTTCTGTTGCTCTGTCACATGGAAGTGGATCTGAATTACATGAAAATATCAATAAAGTGATGCTGGCCATGTCTCTTAACAGGAAATATTTATTGATATGTTCTGTAAAACAGCAGATGTCTCCTGTTTGGTAACAGGCTAGCTATGTCATCTGCCTCTTTAATTTCAAGAATGGTTATCAGAATGGATTTGGTGTATAACATTTCATTGAAATGCAGGAAACTGCTGAGACACGGAGGGCAGAATGCTGCTTCCAGTCAGACAAGGCGTTTCCATTGCGTTGCATCAACCCTTCCCAGCACATAACTGGCACTTTGCCCTGCATCTTAATTCAGTACACGAAGCAAGCCATCTTAAACTTGTCTTCTTTTCTGGTCTGTCTAAGCTGGTTATTCTTTCTGCCTGTTTGGCAGGTAGACATAACATTTATGGATGTTTTTTGCAGTCATTTTTGCATTTACTGTTAAATCCTTACAGTTGGAAAGCAGTAGATATTACCTTAAACAAGGAAATACTAGGACCCACTTAACTAGAGAACTTTTTAAAAGCATCTTGTCATAAATTAGCAAGTCTGTGAGTTCCTCTACTCACAAGATTATGCTGGAAATTTATTCTGAAGGAAAATGCAAACTCAAATTTGTCAAAAGCCCTGCCCTGAATGGTAACCTTGATTCAACACACTTCCTTGGTGTTCAGCATAGTTGCATAGGAGTTACTTCAGGAAGAATGAACCGGACATGGATTGGGAAGACTGCTGGAAGGTGCTGGGACACGTGCAGCTTGTTTCCTCCCAGCAGTGGTCACAGCATCTTTCCTAGCCACAGAGGCTGAAGGCAGGGAGGATCCTACTAGAGAAGTGCAGTATTTATTCATACAGTGCTGGCCTGCTGGTCCCCGCTACCTTTGTGAGGAATTCGAGGGACTTGCTGTCTGCGCGGAAAGTTTTCATATTGCTCCATCATCTGTGTGACAGAAGGGGTTGGATTCATCGTTCCTGCTTCACCATGGCAACTTAAGTTGATACTTCGCTGTTTTGAATTTTTGCATTTAAGCACATTCTTAAAACTGGTGCATGATGATTTGCTAGTTGTGAGAAGGGTATAAGTGAGGTTTATAGACTTCATAGTGGCAGCTGTGATCAGGTGATATATTAGGGCTTTTTGAGGCCTTACTTAACACAGGTGTAGACTGGGTGCTGAGTATACAGTAGACCTCACCTTGGATTGAAGTCTTTGGAATAACTCGTTAATCTTTCCAGGAGAGATTCCTAGAAGGTATAGTTAAAAATTTCAGCATATTGAGAGCAGGAAAGTGTTTTGATTATAGCATGATCTCTGGTCCAGAGTGCTTGAGTTCCCCTTCAAACTCCATCACTTAGTACCTTGTGACTTTGAATAGGCCACTTAGCTGTTCCAAGCTTCAGTTTCTTCACATATAAACTGGGGATAATTGCATCTATTGAAAGTTAAATATATCAGTGCCTAACATATGGAAAATGTTTGCTCCTTTCACTTCACAGTGATTGACGTGTCTCACATTTGTTTTTCAGTGATATCGTGGTCCAGATAGTAGATGCTCGAAATCCACTCCTGTTTAGGTGTGAGGATTTGGTAAGTAAAACGTGACAAGATTCAAACTTAAAATCCTTGGAGCAGCAGTGGGAGAATAGCATCACTGACAACAGTGACTCTAGGCCGACCTTTGCACCCTTTTCTATCAGGTCTCCCACTCCTCCCGAGGCCAGAAGCTTGCATAGTGGGACCCTTTAGACAGATGTTTTCTTCAGATAAGTGTTTCCATCTGCAGGAAGGCACAAACACTTGAACTTTCTAGCTTTTAGTTCAGAGGCTTTTGCCAGTGTTTCTCATTTTTTAAGAGACAGTAAATGAAGTAGTATTCTGCTGATTTTGGCATATGCTTAGTCTGTTCATCCTACTAAGCTTTCTCTTCTCACACCATAGTTACTACCTTCTGTGGTATTCTACAAATGATCTAAGTTTGTAAAATACTGCAGGGGGTCATCATTACGGTGTGAGCATCACTAGAAATTAGGCGATACAGGCTTTGAATTAATAAGACTGAAAACACATGAAGTATTCCTATTTCTGTTTGAGGACCACAGTGGGACCATTATTTTAAAATCTAGTGAATAACAAAATTCAAACTAGGGAAACTTTTACTAATTCAACTTTCAATATTTTTAGGGTATTTCCTATTGGAAAGCTATGCTTGGGGTTAATTTAATCACTGGCTCTTATTTACCTTTTAGACTTCAAAAATATTTTTTATAATAAAAGGTAAGATTATTATTGGCTGTCATCACTTGGCGTGAAAATAGTTCCTACTGACTGACGAATCTTTTTTTTTTAACGCAGTTATTTATCTTTGCTTGAAAGAAACTGTATAATTTAAAGAAATAAGAACAGGGCAGGAAAGCATTTCTTTTTTACCCTTTAATTTTTTTGTGTGAAGAATTTGTAAGTATATGTGACCTAACTTCTTTTCAAAGCCTGCTGAAAGGATCCATAGAATGTACCATGATTAAAAATCTTTCATATTAGGACTGTTTTAAAACTGGGGACAGTAAGACCTTTTAGTAATAGCTAAAAGGGACTAGACCATTCAGGTATGACCTAAATCAAATCCCTTATGACTATACAGTGGAAGTGAGAAATAGATTTAAAGGACTAGATCTGATAGACAGAATGCCTGATAAACTACGGATGGAGGTTCGTGACATTGTACAGGAGACAGGAATCAAGACCATCCGCAAAAAAAGGAAATGCAAAAAAGCAAAATGGCTGTCTGAGGAGGCCTTACAAATAGCTGTGAAAACAAGAGAAGCTAAAGGCAAAGGAGAAAAGGAAAGATACACCCATTTGAATGCAGAGTTCCAAAGAATAGCAAGGAGAGGTAAGAAAGCCTTCCTCAGTGATCAATGCAAAGAAATAGAGGAAAACAATAGAATGGGAAAGACTAGAGAGCTCTTTGAGAAAATTAGAGATACCAAGGGAACATTTCATACAAAGATGGGCTCGATAAAGGACAGAAATGGTAGGGACCTAACAGAAGCAGAAGATATTAAGAAGAGGTGGCAAGAATACACAGAAGAACTGTACAAAAAAGATCTTCACAACCCAGATAATCATGATGATGTGATCACTCACCTGGAGCCAGACATCCTGGAATGTGAAGTCAAGTGGGCCTTAGAAAGCATCACTACGAACAAAGCTAGTGGAGGTGATGGAATTCCAGTTGAGCTATTTCAAATCCTCAAAGATGACACTGTGAAAGTGCTGCACTCAATATTCCAGCAAATCTGGAAAACAGATCAGTGGCCACAGGACTGGAAAAGGTCAGTTTTCATTCCAATCCCAAAGAAAGGCAATGCCAAAGAATACTCAAACTACCGCACAATTGTACTCATCTCACACGCTAGTAAAGTAATGCTCAAAATTCTCCAAGCCAGGCTTCAGCAATATGTGAACCGTGAACTTCCAGATGTTCAAGCTGGTTTTAGAAAAGGCAGAGGAACCAGAGATCAAGTTGCCAACATTTGCTGGATCATTGAAAAAGCAAGAGAGTTTCAGAAAAACATCTATTTCTGCTTTATTGACTATGCCGAAGCTTTTGACTATGTGGATCACAATAAACTGTGGAAAATTCTTGGAAGAGATGGGCATACCAGACCACCTGACCCGCCTCCTGAGAAATCTGTATGCAGGTCAGGAAGCAACGGTTAGAACTGGACATGGAACAACAGACTGGTTCCAAATCGGAAAAGGAGTACGTCAAGGCTGTATATTGTCACCCTGCTTATTTAACTTATATGCAGAGTACATCATGAGAATCGCTGGGCTGGAAGAAGCACACGCTGGGATCAAGATCGCGGAAGAAATATCGATAACCTCAGGTATGCAGATGACACCACCCTTATGGCAGAAATCAAAGAAGAACTAAAGAGCCTCTTGATGAAAGTGAAAGAAGAGAGTGAAAAAGTTGGCTTAAAACTCAACATTCAGAAAACTAAGATCATGGCATCCGGTCCCATCACTTCGTGGCAGATAGATGGGGAAACAGTGGAAACAGTGGCTGACTTTATTTTTCTGGGCTCCAAAATCACTGCAGATGGTGATTGAAGCAATGAAATTAAAAGACTTTTACTCCTTGGAAGGAAAGTTATGACCAACCTAGATAGCATATTTAAAAGCAGAGACATTACTTTGCCAACAAAGGTCCGTCTAGTCAAGACTATGGTTTTTCCAATGGTCGTGTATGGATGTGAGAGTTGGACTATAAAGAAAGCTGAGCGCAGAAGAATTGATGCTTTTGAACTGTGGTATTGGAGAAGACTCTTGAGAGTCCCTTGAGCTGCAAGGAGATCCAAGCAGTCCATCCTAAAGGAGATCAGTCCTGGGTGTTCACTGGAAGGACTGATGTTGAAGCTGAAACTCCAATACTTTGGCCACCTGATGTGAAGAGCTGACTCATTGGAAAAGACCCTGATGCTGGGAAAGATTGAGGGCAGGAGGAGAAGGGGACGACAGAGGATGAGATGGCTGGGTGGCATCATCAACTCGATGGACATGGGTTTGGATAAACTCCGGGAGTTGGTGATGGACAGGGAGGCCTGGCGTGCTGCGGTTCATGGAGTCGCAAAGAGTCAGACACAACTGAGTGACTGAACTGAACTGAAAAGAAACTAGGGAAGGGGGTCTTCAGTATAATTAGCCAAATTTTTCCCCATTTGGAAAAATATCTGGATATCTTTGTCTTGCCTAGGAATGTTATGTGAAAACCATCGATGACAACAAGGAGAATGTTATTCTGGTAAATAAGGCAGACTTGTTGACTATCGAGCAGCGGAGTGCCTGGGCTGAATTCTTCGAAAAAGAAAATGTGAAGGTCATTTTCTGGTCAGCTTTGGCTGAAGCCATTCAACTGATGGGTAACTCTAAGGTAACTGGGGACTTCCTCAGGTTGGGCTTCAGGGAGAAAGATTTCGGTTTCTGTTAAGTGCGCTTTGTTTGTTTTTTCTTATTGTCGATTTGTGGGGCTTTATTTGTAGTAGGGTAGTATGATGACTTACCGAAAAGTGAGTCGCAAAGTTGCTTTCTCTGAAGACACATAATTTTTTAAAATGTTAGGCAGAACGTTGTATAGAAAGTTTCCTAATGACTTTACAGTTGCTTTTAGGAAAAGTCAAAACCAAAATTCAGATACAGCTGAATGTAATAACTTCTCTGGGCTCGACTAGAATCTCTTTTGACTTTGTTTTGGAAACAAAGAAATGAAGTAATACTAAATTAAGATACACCATGTGTTTTAACCCAATTTTGATAGAAACAGTTTAAGGATTATTTTCTAATAAAAATTAATGATAACCAGCTGTGGAAAGAACTTAGCAATAGCATCTTAGAGCTGAAAGAGACTTAAAGTCGTATCTTTTCCTATCTACCTCCTTCCCCCTCATCTCTATTTATCAGCCATTGCTGACTAGTTAGTGGCCTGAGCTGGGTGCTCTGAATACAACTCCTTCTTGTTGGTGAGCTCACAAATTAGTGAGCTCTAACTCTGTGAAGGACTTCTTCCCTCCACCTCCCTGGCAGACAGTCACATACTCTCTCAGGCCATATATACCAGATGTCTCATTCTTTTTCTCTCCAGGGTGAAAGTTCTTTAGTCCAGTGAGGCTCAGCTTTCCTAACTTTGATCTAAGGCCCGTTCCTTTCTCCCTGTGTTCTCTCTTCTGCAGGAGATGCATATCTCTGCTTTGCTGCCCTTTATAGACATGTCCTCCAGTGCACTGCTCACCCTGAGAGCCTCTCTGCCTGAGTCAGGAGAGCACCTAAATGGGTGGCCCCTGATCGGGTATGGTCTTCCAGGTGTGGTTTGCCCAGGACATGTATTCTTATTTCTTGTGATAGGATACTCCCAGGAATTCAGAGTTTTTGTTAATTCACCTCCTCTCAAAGGAGCTTATGCTTTTGGCTCATTAAACCTATGAACAACCGTATCCCTCAAATATCGGGTTGGCCAAAAAGTTTGTTCCTGTTTTCCCATACTCCCTTAAGGGAAAAACCTTTACAAACTTTTTGGCCAACTCAGTATTTAAAAGGTAAGACTTTACCGAGCAGATCTCATCTATCTTTACATGTAGGGAAAGTTTCTCACTTTATTTTTAGCTCAGCTTAGGACATGTTCCTCTTAAATATTAGTGGTTTAGGGACAAGGTAGAATTCATTTTGGATATGTCATTTGCTTTTCTCTTCTTCCAGCATTGAATCATCTGCAGATTTTGTGTTGGCCCTTTTGTGTATTCTTAATGTTCATTGATAACACTGTTTAGTAGTCTGGGGCCGAGGATAGAGTTCTGCGACCTTTCATGGACTTAAAAGCACAGGTGTACCAAGCATTTAAGATGTATTTGAAAGGCTATAACAGTAGTTATTGTGCTATTACTGTTGTTAATAAAAACTAACCCATAGAAAACCTGTTCTTAGCAGGCACTGCTATTCTGAGTACTTTCAGTATTTTATTTCATCTTCTCCAGAAAGAGTGTAAGTGCTTGTAGTCCTCGGGCAATCTGCCTTCATAGTCTGTCCTCTTCACCATTGCTTCTCTTGTTTCAAATCCTTCCTGGAAGTTGGTGTCTAGTTGCAGTGCTGAATAATTATTTATCAATATATCACTCAGCCCTGATGCACCCACCCAGTGGCCCTGTTGAAAATGGGAAAAGGATCAGTTTTTACATCTGTGGTATTCCCTGAACTGACAACCAAGGAGTAGATTCCCAAGGGAAATGGGATTTGTTTGCACGATCTGTTCTCAGGGAGTCTTTGCTGCCTCCTGTTGCTGACTGTCAGCTAACTTGTGGAACTGTTTCCCTGTCAGACTGGATTACCAGTACTTGGTTTATGGAAGATACTCATTCTTCCTTTTTAAAAATGGAACCCTATTTATTCTTCCTTAGTCTTCTGAAATCTCTGTTCACGGTTTTCCAAGTTGTTACCAGCTGCTGTTGTGATATCGTATCTAATCACATCTGTCATTTGAATATCAAGCATGTTCAGTTGAGTCGCTCAGTCGTGTCCGACTCTTTGCGACCCCATGAATCGCAGCACGCCAGGCCTCCCTGTCCATCACCAACTCTCGGAGTTTACCCAAACCCATGTCCATCGAGTTAGTGATGCCATCCAACCATCTCATCCTCTGTCATCCCCTTCTCCTCCTGCCCTCAATCCTTCCCAGCATTAGGGTCTTTTCTAATGAGTCAACTCTTCGCATGAGGTGGCCAAAGTATTGCAGTTTCAGCTTCAACATCAGTCCTTGCAATGAACACCCAGGACTGATCTCCTTTAGGATGGACTGGTTGGCTCTCCTTGCACTCCAAGGGACTCTCAAGAGTCTTCTCCAACATCACAGTTCAAAAACATCAATTCTGCGGTGCTCAGCTTTCTTCACCATCCAACTCTCGCATCCATACATGACCACTGGAAAAACCACAGCCTTGACTAGACGGAACTTTGTTGGCAAAGTAATGTCTCTGCTTTTAAATATGCTATCTAGGTTGGTCATAACCTTCCTTCCAAGGAGTAAGCGTCTTTTAATTTCATGGCTGCAATCACCATCAGCAGTGGTTTTGGAGCCCCCAAAGATAAAGTCTGACACTCTTTCCACTGTTTCCCCATCTATTTCCCATGAAGTGATGGGACCAGATGCCATGATCTTAGTTTTCTGAACATTGAGCTTTAAGCCAACTTTTTCACTCTCCTCTTTCACTTTCATCAAGAGGCTCTTTAGTTCTTCTTCACTTTCTGCCATAAGTGTGGTGTCATCTGCATATCTGAGGTTATTGATATTTCTCCCAGCAATCTTGATTCCAGCTTGTGCTTCTTCCAGCCCAGCGTTTCTCATGATGTACTCTGCATATAAGTTAAATAAGGGTGACAATATACAGCCTTGACGTACTCCTTTTCCGATTTGGAACCAGTCTGTTTCATGTCCAGTTCTAACCGTTGCTTCCTGACATGCATACAGGTTTCTCAAGAGACAGGTCAGATGGTCTGGTATTCCCATCTCTTTCAGAATTTTCCACAGTTTATTGTGATCCACACAGTCAAAGGCTTTGGCATAGTCAATAAAGCAGAAATAGATGTTTTTCTGAAACTCTCTTGCTTTTTCAATGATCCAGCTAATGTTGGCAATTTGATCTCTGGTTCCTCTGCCTTTTCTAAAACCAGCTTGAACATCTGGAAGTTCACGGTTCACGTATTGCTGAAGCCTGGCTTGGAGAATTTTGAGCATTACTTTGCTAGCGTGTGAGATGAGTGCAATTGTGTGGTAGTTTGAGCATTCTTTGGCATTGCCTTTCTTTGGGATGGAATGAAAACTGACCTTTTCCAGTCCTGTGGCCACTGCTGAGTTTTCCAAATTTCCTGGCATATCGAGTGCAGCACTTTCACAGCATCATCTTTGAGGATTTGAAAAAGCTAAACTGGAATTCCATCACCTCCACTAGCTTTGTTCGTAGTGATGCTTTCTAAGGCCCACTTGACTTCACATTCCAGGATGTCTGGCTCCAGGTGAGTGATCACATCATCATGATTATCTGGGTTGTGAAGATCTTTTTTGTACAGTTCTTCTGTGTATTCTTGCCACCTCTTCTTAATATCTTCTGCTTCTGTTAGGTCCCTACCATTTCTGTCCTTTATCGAGCCCATCTTTGTATGAAATGTTCCCTTGGTATCTCTAATTTTCTCAAAGAGATCTCTAGTCTTTCCCAATCTGTTGTTTTCCTCTATTTCTTTGCGTTGATCGCTGAGGAAGGCTTTCTTAATCTCTCCTTGCTATTCTTTGGGTCTCTGCATTCAGATGGAAATATCTTTCCTTTTCTCCTTTGCTTTTCACTTCTCTTCTTTTCTCAGCTATTTGCAAGCATGAACTTATTAAAAATAGATATTCACTATTTTTTCACCTATGTGAAGTTTGGTTCTTTCTCCATGGTGGTTTAACCATTCTTCTTTTTTTTTTAATGGGACTTTTTTTTTAATTGAGTACTTCTGTTTTCTCTCAGCCATTTGTTAAATTGCACTGTTTTCCCCAAAAGATGGGCTTTTCCCTTCTTTCTTTTGTGTGTGTGGGTGTAGCAGAGTTTTATTAAAGTGAAAAAGGGACAGAAAGCTTCTGACAGACATCAGAAGGGGGATGGAGAGTGCCTCACTCGCTAATCTTAGCAGGGGAGCTATATATATTTTTTCAATTGGTCCCTTCTTTCTTTTAATTTTTGATGTAACTACTTCAAAGTCCTTTTGTTGCCTTTATCATTTTTCCTGAACCTAAACTGCTTCAAGCCTGTTTTCCTAGTACATACGCATGTTCAGTTCACATTCTTGTGTTCTGCCTTTTAAATGATTCCGAATAGTACACAGTGACCTCTTGACATTTATTATAGAAATTGCTTCCAATTCCAAGTTTCTTTTTAAGTCGCCTGAAATGACAGTGAAATCATACCTCTTCTCCCTGACTTTTTTCCTTCCCTAAAATGTAAGATACCTATTTAACTGAGTTCATCATGCCCTGTCCTGTAGTGGCTACTCATTCTAACACTAGATTATTTGGAAATGATAGGTTTGCATCACTTCTAAATCTAAATCAATTCACCTTTGTTGATAAGAATTGGTAATACTATAAATTGTTGTATTTCTGCTTTATTATCCATAAGAATTGAGAATGACGTTGTTAAGTTGCTAAGTCATGTCCAACTCTTCGCGATCTCATGGACTGCAGCATGCCAGGCTTCCCTGTCCTTTACACTCTCCCGGAGTTTGCTCAAACTCATGTCCATTGAGTCGATAATGCCATCCATCCATCTCATCCTATGTCATCCCCTTCTCCTGCCTTCTATCTTTCCCAGCATCAAGGTCTTTTCCAGTGAGTCAGTTCTTCACATCAAGTGGCCAAGGTATTGGAGTTTCAGCTTCAGCATCAGTCCTTCCAATGAATATTTGGGGTTGATTTCCTTTAGGATTGACTGGTTTGATCTCCTTGCTGTCTAGGGGACTCTGAAGAGTCTTCTCCAACACTACAGTTCAAAAGCATCAATTCTTTGATGCTCAGCCTTCTTTATGGTTTAACTCTCACATCCATACATAACTACTGAAAAAAAACACAGCTTTGACTGTACAGACCTTTGTCGGCAAAGTAGTATCTCTGCTTTTTAATATACTGTCTAGGTTGGTCATAGCTTTTCTTTCAAGGAGTAAGCATCTTTGAATTTCATGGCTGCAGTCACTGTCCACAGTTATTTTGGAACCCAAGAAAATAAAGTCTGTCACTGTTTTCCATTTTTCCCCATCCAATTGCCATGAAGTGATGGGACCAGATGCCATGATCTTAGTTTTTGAATGTTGAGTTTTAACCCAGTTTTTTCACTCTTCTCTTTCACCCTCATCAAGAAGCTCTTCAGTTCCTCTTCACTTGATGTGACTAGAGTGGTATCATGTGGATATTTGAGGTTGTTATTTCTCCTGGCAGTCTTGATTCCAGTTTGTAATTCATCCAGAAGGATTAATATACCCATGAATTGTAAATGATTTTTACCATTCTTTTTCCAAAAGAAATCATTGGTGAATAATTTCCATGCAGAGTTGTTTTGTTGCTCTCATATTTCACACACAGGGACCTGTGCTCCATGGTGCTATGATTTATTAAAGGCAGTTATAAAAGAATAGTTTCCTTAACTATGAAAATCACTGTCTTTGAAAGTGCAAATATATATTAATTATAAATTATACCATTCTTGCTTTGAGCAAAGAAGAGAATGTTAACTGTTTCACTCTTAATGAGAATGCTTTGTTTTATTCTACAGCCCATTGCAAAAATACTGCCAAGGAATTCAGCTTGACACAGGCTTTTCTAAACTCTTACTTTTTTAAATAGATAGAAGAGTTATCTATTAGACAAGATCAAGGTGTTCAGGGTAGTATGGCCATAGACAAGAGTTATCTATTAGAAAAGTAATAGATGTTATTTGTTCAAATAATACAAAATTGTGTGATATGAAGGTCCACCTCTCTGGAGGGCACCACTGTGGATAGTTCAGTTATATCCTCATGTTATCTCATCTCCTCCCTCTATTCACCTTTCCTCTTCTTCATAATGTTTTTTGCCCTCTGTTCATCTTAGATAACCAACTCTGAGTGTTTTCCCCAGAGTGAAAAGTGTAGTTGTTACACACTTCTGTTGTGGTTTCTGTTATTTCATCAGGAAGAAGTAAACGGAGACATTGGAGAGGCTATCACAGCCGAGTTTGAAAACTCCAGTTGCGACGAAGCTGAAATTCTACACAAAGAGACTGAACATCTTTCACTTGGTGAAGTTGCCAGTAGTGAAGAAGATGAAAGTGAGTATGAGGACTGTCAGGAGGAGGAGGAGGAGGACTGGCAGACGTGTTCGGAAGACGGCAGCGGCCCTGATGAGGAAGCCTGTGGCCCGGACTGCAAGGAGGGCCATACTGTGGGTGCTGAGGCTCAAGGAAGGAAAACCCCACAGAAGAGGCAAATACACAATTTTAGTCATTTGGTTTCAAAGCAGGAATTACTCGAGGTCTTTAAGCAGCTGCACTCTGGAAAGAAGGTGAAGGATGGACAACTTACTATTGGACTGGTAAGATGACATATGTCATAAAATTGATTCATAAGGGTCTGTATTCCCACTGTTCTGGAACCCCAGAGACCAGTCAGGCCCTGGTGTCATAGGGAACGTTGAAGACTTCTAGTTGCCTGTGGGTGTCATGGTAGCAGGCCATGTGTAACAGACAAAGACCAACTCAAAGAATGAACTTTCTCAAGGCTTAAACTGGTTACACCCCTATTCGTATTAGTTACCTTCTGCAGTCTCCCAGTTAATCCCTACATGTCTCGTGACTTACAAGAGATACCAGAATGAAAACTTTTAGGGTTGTCTTCTGCCCTCTGGTCCAGTGTTCTTTCCTTTAGATAGGGTAGGCTTTTGGCATCCTGTGATGCAGGCTTTTCAGATAGGGTAGGCTTTTGGCATCCTGTGATGATTGCCAACTTTTACTGTAGACATTCCAACTCCCTTCTAGGTGGGCTATCCAAACGTTGGTAAGAGTTCAACAATCAACACCATCCTAGGCAACAAAAAGGTATCTGTGTCTGCTACGCCTGGTCACACCAAGCATTTTCAGGTATTTCTACAGCATCAGCCTCTGTATTTACTCCTCAAACAGTTTCTCCCTCGGAGTATTTTCTGAAGTTCTTTGCCACTCGTTGCTGCTCTTCTTTCCTTTCCTGTGCTGTGTGCCCAGCATAACCCCCTTACTTGTCCTTCAGACTCTCTATGTAGAACCTGGCCTCTGCTTGTGTGACTGCCCAGGCCTGGTGATGCCGTCCTTTGTCTCTACCAAAGCCGAGATGATTTGCAGTGGAATCCTCCCGATTGACCAGATGAGAGATCATGTCCCACCTGTATCACTAATATCCTTGGTGCTGTGCCAAAAATGTGGTTGTTCTGTGTATATTGGAGCTTCAGAAAAATCTGGGTAATTAAACAGGGGAGGAAAAAATAATCCCTCCGTACATAATTGTAAGGATTAGAAACAAAGATTGTGTGACTTAACTCTGAATTAGAATCATCTCACAAATCTGTAGTGTATTTAGGTTAAAATGTGTCATCTTGAAGTCTGTCTTCGAGATAATATTTTTAAAGGATACATTTGGAGGTAATCATTGGTACATAAGGCTTTTTTTTAAAAGAGGGACTGAAAATCTTTTAAAATTAAGAATAATCATACTTCTTTGGAGAGGTAGAAAGTTTTTTGTCACCAAGGTGCTGAAATACAGTGTTCTTAGAAGATGCCGTGGGGAGGAAGAGGGGGGTCAGTTCAGAGAAGTAGATTCCTTGACAAGCTTAGGTTTGCCAGAATATTCCAAGACATGTTTTAGAAGCTACATACGGCATTGACATCATAAAGCCTAGAGAGGATGAAGATCCCCAGCGACCTCCAACATCAGAAGAACTGCTGACGGCTTATGGATGTGAGTGGTGATTTATTTTAAAATGTGAACAAAAAATAACTATAATTACTGACAGAAGTACTCTGCAAAGATACAAATTCAGAATTTTCCCTTAGCATTTGTCATCTTTCAGGCTTGATATTTTTGTGGTCCTGTTGGTCTTTCCTGCAGAATAGCCTTCAGGTAGCTGACTTGGTAGCGGTTTTGGGGTCCGGCAGTAAAGGAGGGGGAGCCGGCTGCTGCCTGAGTCGTATTTTACTTCATGTTAGTTGCTTTTTAGAGTTGGAGAAGGAGGTGTGCTATATTCCTTGCCCCTTCCCCAGGTTTTCATCATAGAAATCAGTGCCTGGGAGATGTGTCTTTTCAGGCTTTCGTGGTCTCAGGCCCTTTCCTGTAGGAGGCCTTGGACCCAAGCATAGACGTAGCGGTTCTGATTTGAGGCTCTGTTGGCTTTTCTTCATGGGAGTTCCATGTAGAAACTTCCTAGGTGGTGATAGTGGTAAAGAACCTGCCTGCCAGTGCAAGAGACACAAGAGACGAGGATTCAGTCCCTGGGTTGGGAAGATCCCCTGGAGGAGGTCATGACAACCCACTCCAGTATTCTTGCCTAGAGAATCCCATGGGCAGAGGAGCCTAGCAGGTTGTAGTCCATAGGGTTGCACAGAGTCAGACACGACTGAAGCAAGTTAGCATGCACACACATGAGAATTATCTTTGTCATTTCTCCAGTTGACTGTGATTTATTTATCTTAAACACAAGCTTTAATCTGGAGAGACCTGTATCTACCTAAAGAAACAGCAGTGTTAAAAAATTTCCATGTGTATTTATCTCACCTTTCAAGACATTGCCCTCAGCCAGTAAAGAGTTCAGGTTATTTGAGTGGTTTACTGGCAGAGAAAGGTGATTTGATATAAACCACAGTTAAATTAGACCTTGAATTTTTGCCTTAGTTGAGATATTTTAAAGAGGATGGATATTAAGCACTTGTGGTGAGACTGGTATAGTCACAAAGTCATAGGACAAGAAGGGGTCTTAAAGATTTCCCCATCTCTCATCTCCCTTTCCTTAGACAAGTAATCTGAACTCAGAGCATGAAATGACTTGCCCAAGATGGTGTCTGGTCAGTGGCATGGAACCTCAGTGAGAACCTAGGTTTCTTTCCTAATCCATCTCTCCCTTGTGCTGGCCTGAAAGAGGGGGAAAAGTAGACTTTGTATCAGACTTTCCATCTGGTTTGATATCCAGGTAAAACTGAAAGTAATATGAGTCTTTTCAAATTTTTCATCTAATTCTCTCTGGTAAATCAAAAAGTGAGGACAAAGCCAGTTTGTAAAAAAACGCATGCCCAAACATTCTTAAAATACTGGTACAGTTCATCATCTGTCCATATACTTGTTAACCATTTTATCTTCTAAGAATCACTTTTTTCTATGCATCATTTGTTTATGTCTTGATGATTTGTAGCAATTCTGTGCTACCTATGTTTCAAATGTTTTTCCTGATGTATCTTTTCTTTAGCCCTATAGAAATCAAAGATTTCAATGGTATTTTTTCCTTTTTAGTTTTGTTGGGTTTGGTGTTTTGCTCGGGAAAAACTGTTTTCCTATAATTTTTTTTTTTAATTTTTAGATTTTCATCCTCCTCCTAAATGTATTTTTGTGTGTAGTTGTAACCGCTTCCTTCTGAACTAACGGAGCCAACATAGAGCTAGTATGAGGAGCTGGGTTTTGAACCTCTCAGCTAAAACCCGTGTTAGTATCAGCTGTGCTCTGCTGCTCCCTTCTAATTGAATTAGTATTAAAGGGATCTTTGTTGTATGTTTGGGAAACTGAAAAAAGTGTAGGTATATCATTAAAAAAGAAAACTTGATCTGTTGCTTTTGGTTTTGCTGATAATGACAGCATAGCATTCTATAAGTAGCCACCTTGAATCAGTGTTTAAAATCAAAGAGATAGAAGAAATAACTAGAGTAGAGAGAGACTGAACGTGTCTGTCATTAACATATTGCTAGGTGTTTGTCAAAAGACCAGATGTACCAGTATAGTCAGTCCTGGATTATCAGATGTATTTGTAATGCTAACCAAAATATTTTCTACATTGTCAATTCATTTTTTTTTTAAGGTAGAATAAGAATGCAGTGTAGTAACAGAAAATGCTAGATTTCCATTACCTCAAGTTTCTTTGTTACAATGTCTTCTAAAATTCATTTCTCCTCATAGGTATGCGAGGATTCATGACAGCACATGGACAGCCAGACCAGCCTCGATCTGCACGCTACATCCTGAAGGATTATGTCAATGTAAGTGAACCCTGCCTCTTGTTCCTCTCGAATAAGTAAGTAGGTCTTTTTCCATTGCGTGTGTTTAGGGTAATGGCAACCAGCTGGGTTATAAAAGAGATATTTTCTCTTTGATACTGTTTTATAACTGGAATTATACTTTTGATCCGGGGGAGCCAGCATCATATAAAACAAAGGACTGACATGATATGAAACAGATGAACATCTCTGAATATCTGTTATCAGTAAAGGTGATAAAGTATGTAAGTCTATGAGCTATTATTTTCCTGTTACAGTGAGGACATGGTAAGTTTTGGGTTTTTCTCATCAGCAAAGTAGAAGTTCATAGTACCTATCTCATGAGATTATTGTGGGAAATAAATGAGAGTGGTATATATGAGTTGGAGACAGACACCCCATGTACACAAACACCACTTAGCTCAGTGCCTAGTGTAAAATTAGCCCCAGTGGTTTTTATTAGTAGTAATAGTAAGCTACTTCTTTCCACAAAAAGTATTCCAGGGGGCTAGTAATAATTGGCTGTGAGGATGTCACTTTATTCCCTCCTCTTCTCAGTATGTCATCAGTGGGGCTTTGGGGGCACAGAAATAAGAGGGCAGCCGTGTTTTTTTTTGTTTTTTTTAATTTAGGAAGACAGTAGTTAATAGAATACTTGTATGGATGAATTATTTATTAATTATTCTTTGCCATTTGTAAATCTGTGAAGGATGGGGTGGTGGTGGTTGTTGTTCAGTTGCTCGGTTGTGTCCCACTCTTTGCGACCCCATGGGCTGCAGCACACCGGGTTTCCCTGTCCTTCATTATCTCTTGGAGTTTGTTCAAACTCATGTCGATTGAGTCTCCAATGCTATCTAAACCATATCATCCTCTTTCACCCCCTTTCCCAGCATCAGGGTCTTTTCCAGTGGGTCAGTTCTTTGCATCAGGTGACCAAAGTATTAGAGCTTCAACTCCAGCAACAGTCCTTCCAATGAATATTCAGGGTTGGTTTCCTTAAGGATTGACTGATTTGATCTCCTTGCTGTCCAAGGGACTCTTTAAGAGTCTTCTTTAGCACCACAGTTTGAAAGCATCAATTCTTTGAGGCTTAGCCTTCTTTATGGTCCAGCTCTCACATCCATACATGACTACTGGAAAAACCGTAGCTTTGACTAGATGGACCTTTGTTAGCAAAGTGATGTCTCTGCTTTTTAATACACTGTCTAGGTAGAGGATGGGGAAAATGAGTTAAAAAACAAGCACAGTCTTTAGAGTATACATGGTAGAGAGAGGAAGCTTGGCACCCAGTGAACAATGTCATTAGGCCCAGTGTCCCCATTAGTGCAGCCACACTGTCCAACTGCATCCTGGCTTTTGTTTTGGAAAATACTCACATTAAGTATAGGGCTTCCCTGGTGACTCAGTCAGTGAAGAATCCACCTGCAATGCAGGAGACTGCCTGCAATGAAGGAGACCCGGTTCAGTCCCTGGGTCAGAAGATTCCCCTGGAGAAGGAAATGGCAACCCACTCCAGTATTCTTGCTTAGGAAATCCCATGGACAGAGGAGTCTGGTGGGCTACAGTCCATGGGGTTGCAAAGAGTTGGACACGACTGAGCGACTAAACCACCAACTACCACATTAATTTTTGGCCAACCCAATATAATCACGTACTTGTACTGAAGAGTACATTAAACCAGATAAAGCGGGGTACAGAGAAGAAAGATCTCATTCTAAGTTAGGGCTGTGGAAGGAGTGAGGCCCCTAGAACACTAAGGGTCTTCATCTGGGTGTTAGGACTCTTTGGTCTCAGTGACCAGAACTCCTCTCAGCTGTGAAAAGAACAAAAGTTCCATCAGTGTGCCCTGGGGAGAGGCCACCTCTGTGAACTTCACACAGATGCTCTGAGGATGCGCTGTTACCACATGTGTTGTCTCTGCAGGGTAAACTCCTGTACTGTCATCCTCCTCCTGGCAGAGATCCTGTGACCTTTCAGTACCAACATCAGCAACTCCTGGAGAAAAAAGTGAATGGTGGGGAAATAAAAATGCAGGTGGTTAGAAATAAAAAGGTACATCAGATTGAAAATGTAGTGGACAAAGCTTTTTTCCATCAGGTGAGTTTTAAAGTTTTTCTTTAACTTCTGATCCAATACACTTTGTGTAACAGCTTTATTGAAATGTCATTTGCATATCATTGAATTCACTCTTTTAAAATATATGATAATGAGTTTATGGTATATTCACAGAGTTGTGTTAACCATCACCACCATCTAATTTTAGAACATTTTATCACTCCAGAAAGAAACCCTGTACCCATTAGCATTCACTCCCCATTCCCCACTTCCCTTAGCCATTTCCAACCAGTCATCCACTTTCTCTATAAATAGATTGTTCTGAACATTTCATATAAATGGTATCATACACTGTATGATCCTTTGTGGCTGGCTTCTTTAGCTGAGCCTAATAGCTTCAGGGTTCATTCATGTATCCATACTTCTTTTTGCTTTTATTGCCAAATAATATTCCATTAAATGGAGTATACCACATTTTGTTTATTCATTTGTCAGTTGATGGATATTTGGGTTGTTTCCACTTTTTGTATATTATAAATACAGCTGCTGTGTACATTCACATGAAGGTTTTTCTGTTTACATGTATTTCATTTCTCTTGGGTGTATACTTTGGAGTAAGATTGCTGGGTCATTGGAATTGCTATAGTTAACCTTCTGAGTAGCTGCCAGACTTTTTTCCAAAGTGGCTACACTATTATACATTGCCACCAGCAATGTATGAGGGTTCTAATATCTCCACATCCTTGCCAAACTACCGAAAGGTAATGATATTTAAGCTAGGCTTTGAGAAACAGATAAAAATGTGTCAGTGGGAAGAAGTGATGAAATTTCCAGGCAGAAGGAGTAGGTGAACAGAACAGGGGCAAAAAGATATGGGAGTGTGGGCTTTATCAGCACAGAACCCAGGTTGCAGGTGACCCTGTGTGCCGTTGGGGGGATGTTGGGGTCCTTTAACGGACCGAGACCTGGTGGTACGGAGTCGACAATAAGAAAGGAAAGGAAAGAGGCTGATATTCCCTGGTTCACGCAGAAAGCCAATAAAATCCTAGACAAAGGATTTGCGCCGTTTATGTAGGCACAGGGCGCCCTCTTCTGGAGGTCTTGAAAGCCTGGGCAGGTAAGTAAACACAGCGAGCCTCTGCGCTCCAGGAAACTAGCCTGAAAGAGAGAAATAGAGTAAAAGGGAGAGAGAGAAATGAAGAAAGACACGGGGACCCGAGTTCTGATGGAACAAGGGCATTTATTCAACATAATGTGGGCATATATACACTGTCTTACAAGATAGCTTTTTTCAGCAAAGGTAAGGATCAAAAAATCTTACAAATCATCCAGGAAACATGAGGCTAGAATCCATCTCAAAGAGAGGGGGTTGTAAGTAATCACTTTCCATATCAAAAAGGAAGAAGGTCCTAAATAGTTACTTCTCACCCTATGGAAAAGCTAACGAAGGAAATGCATACATTCCTTGTTCCCAGGAGCCAGCTTACATTCAGGAGCTAATAAGGAACAGAGGATTTACGCAAGACCGAAAACCACACAGGAAGCCTCCTGTTAAATGCTTCCTGACAGAGGGAATATGGACTTGATTCCCCAGTCTACCGGTGGCCTTCAGAGATCTGTGAGGACAGGACTTAGAGAGATGCAGATTAGAGAACTCTGATAGAAGTGTGGACTCTGGATTCAAGGAGTCTTGCAGTGGTCCAGTAAAAGCCAGTGAACACCTGGGTTAAAGCAGTGGGGATGGATAAGAGGGGAAGATGTACAAAGTTCTAGAGACTGGAGTCCACAGAACTTAGTGCCTAACTGTTGTGACAGTTAAGAAGACAGAGTGTGTCATCTTGGGGGCTGAGCAGGTGCTTATACCACTGGCCGAAATAAAGAATGTAGAGTCAGCTTCTAACTAACTGAGTTGCACAAGTAGAATTTTGATATCAAGAGAGATTTCCAGAAAATAGCTGGTATTATGAGTATTGTTATAAATGGTGTTTGAAGCCATGGGACTAAACAAAGGTTGAAGACAGAATGAATTGCAGACAAAACTCTGAGAAACTTATTTCAGGAATGGGGAGAGAAAGAAGAGCAGTGAGAGATGGAAGTCTGCTATTCTGGAGTCCTCCACAAGCAATTCTGTGCATATCCTCTGAAGGAGATTGCTGGCACCACCATTAATATCTTCCTTTATTTCCTAGGAAAATGTGAGAGCTCTGACCAAAGGAGTCCAGGCTGTGATGGGCTACAAGCCAGGGAGTGGCTTGGTGACAGCAGCTGCCGTGAGCTGTGAGAGGGGGGCTGGGAAGCCCTGGAAAAAACATGGCAACAGAAATAAAAAAGAGAAAAGCCGCAGACTCTATAAGCACCTGGATACGTGAACTAGGACTGCAACAGAACTGGCACCTTTGCTGTGCATCTGTGGTGCTGTAGGGTGGACCCTTGTGATGCACACACAGCAGCCGGTATCAAGACCAAGGGGCTCCTCAGAGCACCAACTCGGACTAGCAGTTGTCTCAGATTCCCAGAACCCCCCCGCTCCTGTGGAAGGCTGAATTTAAGATGAGGGAATTTATGATGTATATTTGTGTAAATATATACACAAATGCATAGTAACTTATAAATTGGGAATTTTGGAAAAGATATTAAAGTTCAGTTGCTACTTGTGGGTTTTTTATTGGCTCATATAGATTCATTGCTATTTGGACATTTCACATTTTTAAATGATTTTAATTTGCTAAAACATGGCTGGATTTTTTAGTACATAATTAAATTTTTGATACTCAACTTCACACACGTACCCAACTTACACCCCTGATATATCAGGCAGAAGGCATATCAGATCTTGAAACGGGGGTTGGCATGGGTGAGTTTTAAAGCCTGTGGAGAGCATGACCTACTGAAGATTACTGTCTACATGAGTCTCCACCCCAGAAGGGAGCATGTGGTTTTTTGTGTCATAGATGGTTTTGGAAATTTAATGGAAGTTATGGACACTTTCTCCAGAAAAATGTGCATTACCACCTACGCAAATTTGCAAAATGTATCCAGAGATTCATAGACCCCAAAGTTCATGAATTCACAGTTAAGAAGACTTGCCTTTAACTGGCAGTAATATATTTGGTATATTTGAAAATGTGTTCTATCTGAGGAATTTAAAATTTTTTATTTGTTCACCAATTTAACAAATACTCATTGACCAACTTTTCCATTTTGATGAAGTCTAAATTTATCTTTTTTTCTTTGGTTGCTTGTGCTTTGGTGTTAGAATTAAAATATTGCCAAATGCAAGATTACTAAGATATACTCCTATTTTTTTCTGACGAGTTTTAGGATTTTAGCTCTGAAATTCAGGTCTCTGGACCAGAGTTAACTTTTGTACGTAATGTGAGTTAGGAAATGGATCAGCTTAATTCTTTTACATGTGCATATCCAGTAGACCAAGCACCATTTGTTGAAAAGGTTAGTCTTCTCCCATTTAGTTGTTTGGGCACCTTTGTGGAAAATCAAGCTTAAATGTGAGGGCATTTCTAGAGATGTACCTTTGAGAAGTCACGTTCATGAGTGGATAACAACTGTCAATAGTATCGGACTCAGTTTTCTAGCAAGTACAGCTTGTAAGAGATGGATGTCTCTGCAGATGCCCCCCCCCACACATATATACTCCACATCCCTCAGTATCAAATGGCATCCGCCTGCCTGCAGCCCAGTTCCTGTACAGGCTGACAGTTTGCCACAAACCCTGTGTTCCCTGCTTTCCCACCTGAGGACTTTTCCTGCACTCCAGGAGCTTGCTCAGCCTACACAAAGGGCAGCTTGGAAGGGCAGGAGGTTGAACCCCCACAGAGTAACCCCCAACCAGTAAGGAGTGGGGGCCAGCTGGTAATACCCCAGCTTCCTGTCACGCAGCACGTACATTCTAGTTTTTCACAAGATCCTTAGTGGAACTGAGCCCTATTTGCCCACAGTTAAACTATCTTGTTAACTCACCTTTCCTTGCTCTTCTCCCTACCCTGTCTTACTTTGTCTACTTCCTCACTTCTGTTTCATGGAATTGCCTCCCAAATAAACTGAACCTAAGTCTTTGCTTAGAGTCTGAGGAACCCAAACTGGGATGTCCTGAAAGAGAATTTCTGTTGCCACTTTTGCTTCTGCCTGGAGTGTATGTCTTGTTAAGCAAACTTGAAATTTTTAAATAGTATGCCCACCTTTGTTGTAGAGGTTAGTATTCTGAGATTTTCAAAGGGCAGTCATTCTCACTTTATTGCTTTGAATTTTTTTCCAATATTTTATTACAGGGGACATACCATCGTGTTAAAGCAGAACCTGCTATACATCTGTCATCTGTTTATTTTCAGGAAATTAGAAGGAAGTAAAGTTTTTGTCAAGAAGCCAATAGCAATGTTTTCTTCGTGGATAAACAGGAAAAAATTGATAGCAGGCCAGAAATCCAAGTGCTACCTTGTTTTATTAGCCCTTTCCCCTCTTCAGTCTTTGTGGAGAAGTGAGGAAAATTTTTAAACTTCCACCATTTACAGCCATTTGTTGTCTGTTGTGTTCAATGTACTGTATACTAGTTGAGGGTGAGAGGCCATACAGAAAGGAAAGATAGTGCTTTCAAAAGTCTCCAGTTATAAAAAGGTAACAACAACCATTTTGAGCAATTTAAAAACGAAGATACCTAGTCCTGTGGTTAAGACTCCAATTCCACTGGAGGGGCCATGAGTTCTATCCTTTGTGGGGCAACATCTGACATGATGCATGGCATGGCCAAAACAACAACAACAAAATAGTTTATTCTTTAAAAAAAGGCATTATGTTAGCAAAAAGTGCTCACACAGTAGGCCCTAAATAAAATTTTTAAATGTTTTAGTAAAAACAAGATCGTACAGTGTGATGACAAAGTTCTAAATAGACCTCAGGACCCTAACAATCCTATCACTTGCTTCAATCTCGACTCCAATTTGTCCACAATGGGACTGCTTAAGATTTGGAATGGCCAGTACTTCAAAATGCATTCTTTAGGGACTTCCTGAGTGATGCAGTGGCTAAGACTCCACACTCCCAATGCTGGGGGCCCAGGTTAGATCCCGATCAGGGAACTAGATCCCACATGCCTCAACTAAAAAGCCTGCATGCTGCAACAAAGATCAAAGATTTTGTGTGCTGTAACTAAGACCTGGGGTAGCCAAGTAGATAAATATACATTTTTTAAAAAGCATTATCTTAGAATTAATTTCTCTCTACATAGCAGGTAAATTGATGAACTTTTTTTTATGTTTGAGGAGTAGCCACAAGCCCTTTCTCTAAATAATGCATTTCATAAGAACATTGGCAGGAGACAGTGTGTCCTCAGAAGAGAAAAGCTGTTGAATTGCTCTCCTGCCCACAGCCACCTCCCACCCCCTCACCCCAACCCCACCCCCTTTCACAGGCAGTTGGGATTTATGGCCCCGTTGGCTGCCCGCTCCTGCAGGACTGGTCAGCCCGCTGCAGCCCTTCCTTCTTTAGGACAATGCCAGTGGCTGCAGTGCCTCTGCCAACAGGATGTGCTTACGAGCTATGTGGGGAGGACATGTGTTATGATTCCCTTGTTAAGTTTTCCTTTTTGTCAAACTCTGGACCATGGCCAGAAAACATTCACTCCTGGGCCTGGGAGGAGCCTGGTAAAGGAACTGAGTCACTTCCTGAGGGTGGATCAGGTGGAGAGCTCTATGGAAGGTACTGGAAGAATTTGGGAGGGAGGGTGTTGGTTAGAATTCATCATCCTAAGTGTCCCCTACAGGATGGAGTCCTGGCTCCCTTGGGACTAGACTGACTGCCCCTCTCACCTGTCTCTACCTGCTGCAGCATCTCTGCTGCTGCCTGTGCCCACAGGCCAGCCCTTCCTGCCAGCAGGAGCACCTGATCTCCAAAGCTCAGCTCATGCATTTCTTGAAAGCCTTCCCTAGCCTACTCATACACACAATACTAGGTATTGTTAGAGCATTTCCAGTATGTACTTAAGTACATATCACTCTCTGGCCTGTTTAAAAATCAATATTTTCATTCCATATGTATTTTCCTTACTATGTGCCAAGCACTGAGTTGCGGAGACAGACACGAACTCAGCCACGGCAAGGTGCTCACAGCCTGGTAGAAAGACAACACTTAGAATGCTTGAAAGTCCCTAACAGAGGAGTAGTGTGGGCACTGGACCCCTCAGGACCAAGGCGCCCAATCACCTGTGAGGGAAGACCACCCCGGAGGAGCAGGTTTGGAAAGGAAAATCATCCAGTTTCATTGTAGATGTGCTCAATTAAGACATGCAAGACATGTCACAAAGGCAGTTGCTATGTGAGACTGAAGTTTGGGAGTTCTGAGCTGTGGATAATTCACTCTGGAGACCCAGGGGCAGAAGACAGATGCTCCTGGCACGTGGTAGAAAAGAGAACTGAGAACTGAGCTGTCTCCATTAGTTGACGTTCCTTTTCACATTTTCATTGAATCACATTTATATATAATATATATATGCATGTATGTATTTAGCTGTGTTGGGCCTTAGTTGTGGTGCAAGGGATCTTTAGTTGCGCCACGTGGGACCTAGTTCCCAGACCAGAGCACAGAGCTCCAGCCACTGGACCACTAGGGAAGTCCCTGAACCACATTTGTTTTTAAGTAGATCTGAGTCTCTTCCTGGGAAAGACAGTAACAATAATAATTGCCACAGTTGGCATGTGCCAGATGCTTTATCTGCAGGATTTCTAATAATCACAGTAACTCTATGGTAGGTACTCTTGTTATCAGTTTACATGTAAGACTACTCCCTTGCAGAAAGGATCAGTGCTTTATCAAGTCATAGCTGCAAGGAGGCAGAATGTGAATTCCAGTCCAAGATTATCCAAAACCCACACTTTCCTACTGCATCGTCCGATGTCCCCAGATATCCAGTGACTGGAAACAGCTCCCCACAGTTTCTCCACCCCATGTGAGGGCCATTTCATAACCCAGTTTCTCATAAGCATCTCCCAGGAAGCTTGCATAAAACAGTGCAGTTGGCTGGATAATGGCCCCCAAAGATATCAAGTCCTGATCCTTGGAACCTGTAAATGTTACCTTGTATGAAGAAAGGGTCTTTGCAGGTGTGATTTAATTAAGGATCTTGAGACAGGGAGATTATTGTGGATTATTTGAGGAGGCCGCAAACACAATGTCTTTATAAGAGAGAGGCAGAGGGAGATTAAACATAGAAGAGGAAAAGGCAATATAGACATGGAGACAGGAGGTAGAGACTGATCAGAGTGATGCAGCCGCAAGGCAGGGAATGTTCAAAGCCACCAGATGCTGGAAGAGGTGGGACAAGAAAGAGCTTCTCTCTTAAAGTGCCAGGGAGTAGGGCAGGCACCAGATGCCAGCCACCACTCAGGAAACACCTTGATTTTAGTCCTGTGACACTGATTGCAGACTTTGGGCCTCCAGAACTGTGAGGGAATGAATTTTTGTTGCTTTAAACCACGAAATTTGTGATGATTTGTTTCAACAGATCTAGGACACTAATCCTTGTGGATTCCAAGGACACACGCCCAGGCAGTTGGATTTAGCAGGTCTGCTTTTTGAAGGGCAACCAGAGCGATTCTGATACTGATAATCTGTGGGCCACACCACCTCAACTGCTCGGGCAGGGCAACTGTAGGACTTAAACCCTTAAGTGCTAACCACCACCCTTAAGTGGACCGCCAGGGAATGCCCTGAAACCACTTTTAAATTAGGTCCATCTCCCCAGGATTTATGCTGAGGCTGAGGAAGAAGGAAACCATAATAAAGACTGAATAAGTGGTCAAGTGGTCATTTCAGGTCTAAACAAAACTGATAGTATAAGGTGATCTTGGGCCTGGTGAAAGGGTGACACCAGACTGTGTGGACAGTCCTCACTTTAGCAAGACAACTAGTGGGATGGATTATTTTGGGATAGACCTGCCTCTGGGAGCTGTAGGCAGACCTGCCTCTGGGAGCTGTAAGCACCAGAGGACCCCAGGATCTAGGTGGCCACCAGTCAGCACCCATGGGTGATTAGATCAAGGCAGAGACGACCATTTGTAAGCGCAGAGGAAAACACCGGAAGAAGCCACAAAAACCCAGAAGAAAAAAACAAAAAGAAGAAGGAAAAAAAAAAAAAAGAACCAGAAGGCAGACATTAGACTATGGGTATTTATTGTTTCTAGACTATGAGAAACTTGGATTACATATATTTTTCCTTTTAATTTACCCCTCTAATCTTGTCTTGTGTGTATGCATGCTCAGTTGTATTCAACTTTGCAACCTTACGGACAGTAGCCTGCCATGCTCCTCTGTCCATGGGATTCTCCAAGCAAGAATACTGGAGTGGGTTGTCATTTCCTCCTCCAGGCAATCTTCCCGACCCAGGGATCAAACCTGCATCTCCTTCATTCACAGGTGAATTCTTTACCACCAAACCAACTGTCCTAGTTGGCATTAATTTTGTATCACTTCGTCTTAATCATTTTACTGTTTGAATTTTGGCCCTTTTTGTTTAATAATATATTTTAATTTAATCTCTATTTGCTCAATTGCCTATTTAATATCTTTCTCTTCTATTGAACTGTAAAGGTAGGTAGGAACCATGTCTGTTTTTCTCAACAGTGTGTCCCCAGCTCTTAGCACAAAGACTGACAGTGTTTGTTTCTCCCGTGAGTGATCATAACTTTTAAAGATGAATGAACCAGTAAAACAGCACAGCCACTTTGGTAAACAGTCCAGTAGTTCCTCAAAACTTGAAACACAGAGTCACCATGGGACCCAGCAATGTCACACCCAGGTATATGCCCAAGAGACTGAAAACCTATATCCATACAAAAACTTGTATACAAATGTTCATAATAGCATTATCTATAATGTCCAAAAGGTGGAAACAACCCAATTGTCCATCAAATGATGAAAAGGTAAATAAAATGTGGTACATCCATACAGTGGATTATTTTTCAGTTGTGAAAAGAAATGGGGACTTCTCTGGTGGTCCAGATCCTAAGACTCCGAACTCCCAATGTAGGTGACCCCGTTTCAATCCCTGTCAGAGAACTAAATCCCTGCATGCCTCAATGAAGATGGAAGTTTCTGAGTACCGCAACTAAGACCCGGTGCAGTCAAATAAATAGCAAAGAAAAGACACAGTGATACATGCCACAGTGTGGATGAACCTTAAAAACATTATGCTAAATGAAAGAAGTCAGTCACAAAAAGGTTATCTATTGGATGATTCCATTTATAAGGAATGTCCAGCATAGACAAATCCATAGAGCCAGAAGCTGCCTAGGGCTGGGAGTGCTTGAGGGGGATGGAGAGTAACTAACTGCTAGTGGTTACCAGGTTTTTTGCGAGGTGATGAAAATGTTCTAAAATTAGATAATGATGGTGGCTGCAGCAACTCGGTGGATATGTTAAAAACTACTGACTTGTACACTTTGAAAGGGTGAATTTTCTATGGTATATGAATGGAATCTCCGGAGAGCTATCTTTAAAAAAAGAAATGATACAGTCAAGTCTTTCTTTAAGTTATTAAAATCAACAAGGAAAAATTTTAATTATAATAGTTTATTTTCAAGAAAAAATAGTCCTATGTACTTGAATTGAGTGGCCGTGTGTCTGAATGGGAGGGGACAGATTGCAAAAATCAAGGGGCTCCCTGGCTGCGGGGGTCGCCGCCCAGGAGGACTTCACTTCTAGAGCCCCGTTTGGGCAAATGGTGGGGACGCAGGGTGCAGCTACAGCCTCAGAAAAGAGGGTAAGAGAAGCTGCCGGGCAGCGCGTGCGATTTCTCTTTCCTGGCCTCCTACCGCACCCTTTGTATTGTGCCGTTTTTACGATCTCACACCTCTCGGGATCACCAGAGCCCAAGCGGCTCGCCAGGAGCCAAGTATGTATTGTTTGGCTCAGGAAATGTGGGGTAATGAAGGTGCCTCCCACTGGGCTGGCAGGTCACTGTATTCAGCTCTGGCCTCCGGTTTGGGGGATGGGTGACAGCAGAGGGGTCCGCGGAGCCGCGCCGCCGCTGTCTGCGGGGCAGGGAGCGCAGCCTTTGTGCCGAGGCTGCTCCGGGCTCTCGCCGCTGGGGGGCGGCCTCCCGCCCGTAGACCCCCGACAATAGCCGGAGGGGTGGGGAGCAGCGCGGTTCCGGAAACTTTTCCCCGGAGTCCTGACCGCCGCCGCCCGCCCCCGGGAGCGCGGAGCTGGGCGCACCCATCTCCGGCCGGCGGACGGTGTGCTCGGGCCGGCCCGGTGCGGGGCGGCAGCGCCGGGGCCGCGGGCAGCAAGGGAGGCTGCACGCGGGTTCTGGCCACGCGAAGGCGCGGGCACCGGGCTGGGCGGAATGGAGCCAGCCATGGGGGAGGCGCCCAGCCCCGCACCGGCGCCCGCGCTCTGGGACTGGGACTACCTGGACCGCTGCTTCGCCCGCCACCGTGTCTGCATCTCCTTCGGCCTGTGGATCTGCGCCTCTTCCTGCTGGATCGCCGTACACGCGCTGTAATGGGGGCCAGGGCGGCGGCGAGGGGGACGGGAAGCTGGCCCTGCTGACTCGCTCTTGGGAACCTAAAAGGAGGAGGGCAGAAAGGGAGGATGCCAGGGGCAGGACAATTCCAGGGTCGAAAGGAACATTTTGCGGTAGACTGAAATCAGATACTTCTTTCCGGATTCCACGAACGGGGAGGCTGGGCTGGGAGCCCACAGAAGGCTGGGTGGTATGGTGGACGGGAGCGTGGACTGGAAGCCACCAGTCCTGGGTTCTCTTGTCAGCCTTTCCCCACTGACTGGCCCTGTGAGCTGGGCGAGCTGTAAAGTCCCTGGGGCTCACTTTTCCTCACATAAATGGAAATGTTAGCACATAGGACCAACTGGGAGGATCCAGTGAGTTAGTGCTGGTAGAGCTCTTCCTCAGTGCTCGTTAAACAGCAGTATTATTGCTCCTGCACTGCCATCCACCCTTGGCAGAGGACCTGGGCCTGTCTCTCTCTGTTTCTGGCCTCAGTTTACCCAAGACCCTCCTAGCTGAGAAGGGGAGAGGTAATTATCTAACTCTGGCCACAAACTTTGCCCTGGTCTGTCCAGCACCTGAAGTGGTCTGGCCGAGTGATCTCCATAACCTGGGTTCTAAGGGTGATGTCTGGCTAAGGATGGTGTCTAGGTCTTCTGCCACCCTGTCCCAAGCTCTGGAGGATGGTGCCCCCCAGGTATTCCCTAGGTTGGGGGGGTGGGGGAGGGGAAGGACCACCCCCAGGGAGGCTGGCACCCACTCACCTTCAGCACTCAATGGTGTTCACCTCAGGTCTGACGCTGTTGAAGAGAGTCTGCAGGCCATGAACAAGAAAACACTTGGAACGTTTGCTGAGGGCCTAGTCCTGCCATCGTTAACTCACCAGTCCCTACCACCACCCTGTGAGGCAGGGACTGTCATTGACTCTGTTTATATGAGGAAGCCTGAGGTTCTGACAAGTTAACTAACTTGCCTGAGTGAATGGGGAGAACCGAAACCTACTGGAAGGGGTAGGCTTGTGAGGTGACTACCCAGATAAGAGGATGGGAACTAAGGAGGCAGTTTACCTGCATTGTCTCACATGTTCCTCACCGCCACCCTCTGAGATGGGTGTTATCAGACACCTTACCCTGCACGCACTAAGCTTGGAGAGTTACGGAGCTTCCGTGAGAATGCCTTCTGGCCGGGCTGAGAGCAGAGCCTCTGCCTTTTCACCTTGCCTCAGCTGTGTAGGGGCTGGAGCAGGGCCAACCCGGGGTCCCTGACCCCTGAGAGCTGGAGAAGTGGCTGAAGAGCAGCAGGTCACACGCAGAGCCTCCACAGGTGAAGTGGAAGGCCTGCCATTAACTCACCCTTCACCGCAGGCCTCAGTTTTCTCCTCTCTCAAATGGGAGGGTTGAAATGAATTATTTCTAACTTCGGTCCCACTCAGTCTCTAGTGTAGAGTCTTCACTCTCGGGCCTTCAGACAGTTTCAGGACTCAAAATTAACAGTTGACATTCCCACGGGGAGCTTTGGGCTTTGGCCAGTCAGGAATGTTTGGGAGCCCAGTCGCCTTCTGTCCTCATCGATTTGTCCCAAGGTCTGATGCTCAGAACTGGCCCAAATGGTCCTAATGATGTGGAGTGAGTCCTACCCTGTGGTTAAAGGAAATGAAACCAGAGCTGCAATTGTGCCTCAGTTTCCCTGTAGAAATGTTGGCAGGGAAACATCTCGGACAAAGTATTTCCAAGATCCAACTGATGATGCTGACAAAGAGACATCTGGCTCCTTCCAGCTTGTCCTGCCTTCCTGCACTTATTCCTGGGCGAATGTGGGGGTAGAAAGTGAGCAGTAAGGGAGAGAAGGCAGCAGTGGGGAGCCCTAGAGTCAACCCAAAGTGCCACAGCATCTTTGAGGAGTCTTCCCTGGTGTGTGAAGAACGTGTACCCAAAATGATATCAACTCAGAAGCGGCTGGCAGAAACCGAGCCATCTCACTGCACAGATGGATTAGAAGGATTTCATGTTAATTGCAAAGAAACAAGTTGCCTTTTTAATTTAGGCAATTAACTCTGCTCAGCAGTGAAACTGCAGTGATTGGATTACTTTTATAACTCTCCTGGTTCCTTTCAAAAAAATAAAAGCTGACAGCTCGTTTGTCAACACTGAGAAGTGGGTCATGAACTTGAGGTGGCCAGATTGGTAGGGGGAAAGAAACTCCTTCTTTCGTGAGGCCTGGCTCTTGCTGTGGGCTTGTTGGTCAGAGGCTCAGAGTCCTTTCCATCCTTTACTTTTTGCATCTGTAAACTAAGGTCAAAAACACCTGCTGAATATCTGGGGAAGAAAGTGATTCGTAAGGACACAAAGTCACAACTGCCTTTTTCAGACACCTGCTCTGGGAGCCCAACCTCATGTCTCTGTATTCTGTCCACACTCCTGTCTGTCCCCACAGGCTTCTGTATCTGAGATGTGGGAGGAAATCTGGACGGGACCAGTCAGCGCTATGGGCTGCATGCTGCCTCCTGACCAGTCTGTGTGACACCATCGGGGCGATTCTGGCCAAACAGCTCACCATCCAGGTGGGTTGGGACCACAGGCGACAGTGGCTTCCGTTTTGTTCCTTCCCCAGTTTTGTTCCTTCCCCACGCAAAGCAGTTTTGCCCTAGGGCCTGTGCCCCTGCTGGTCTTTCTGCTCCTCCAATAACCACATGGCTCACTGCTCACCTCCTTCAAGTCTTTGCTCAAAAATCTCCTCTCAATAAGACCTCCATCTGTTTAAAATTGTGCCCTGTGTCTCCCACGGCTGCTCCAGACCCCTCATCCTGCTCATTTCCCCCTTAATATACCAAATGCTTTACTTTATTCATTATGTCTATTCTTTATTGCATGTTAATCCTTAACTAGAATGTCAGCTTCATAAGGGCAACAACTTTAATTCAGTGCCATCTCCTCAGCGCTTAAAACAGAAGCTGGCATATAGTAGATGTCCAATTAAAAAAAAAAAGGGTGGTTGCTGTTATTGTTTTTTAGAGCCTGTGCACTGTCCCCACTCATGAAGGGGTATCTGAATCCTTTCCCAAGTGGTGATGTGGGCTTTGGAGCAAGTGAGAAACACTTCAAGTTTTTCCAAAGTCTGGACCCTTAAACAAATCTGTGTAGAAAGGGGCCTATCTCAAAACACATATCCCAAGGAAGAAGGACCTGTGGGCTCCACTTCAGGGGGCTGGTCCTGGCCTTTTGCCACCCAGGGAGATGTGAAGGAGAGCAGCCTGGTGGTCGGACACAGATTTGGAGAGTTCTAGACCCTGCTGTGAGCAGCATTCTATCATAAACAAATCACCTTTCATTTTGGAGGCAATTCTCACTAGCTCATAGAAGATAATGAAGTTCAGCTCAAGTCCAATAATAATTGCTGATATTTATTAAATAGTAAGGGTTTTTCATATATTAAATCACTTAGTCCTTAAATTATGGGTGCTTGCATCATCCCTGTTTTACACATGAGGTGTAAAAGAGGTGTGGAGAGGTGTAGAGAGGTTAAATAATCCTGCTAAACTCACTCTCCTGTAAGTAGCAGTATCAGGATTCAAACCCTAGAACACATGCTGTTAAGCACTAAATACAGTGGACCCTTGAACAACACAGGTTTGAACTGTGTGCATTCACTTATACATGGATTTTTTTCACATAACACACACTATGGCACTCCATAATCCATGGGTGGTCGAATCTGTGGATGCAGAACACAGGATACAGAGGATCTACTGTAGAGTGACACTCAGAATTTCCAATGCAAAGAAGTCGGCGCCCCAACCCCTGAGCTGTTCAAATGTCAACTGTACTGTCAGTAGCTGTTGCAAGTTTCGGTAGGTGCATCTTACTCTCCTCCAGTCGCTGGCCTAAGCAACTTTCCATGTGTCAGCTCATATCATCTACTTCACACTGAGAGAGGTGCTGTTATTATCCCTGCTTTACAGATGAGGAAACAGAGGCCCTGGGAAGGTCAGTGGCTGGGCCAAAGTTGCACGGCAAGACTACGCCATACAATGGAAAGTGTGGCAGGCTAGGATCTCGTCCCATCTCTATGATGAATGTTTTCATATGGCTTTGGTCACTTAAGCAAAACCCCATTTCCTCAAATGGAGGTGATAACCAACACTTATGGGGTTGGAGATATCCCTGGAAGCCCTATTTCAGTGGAACATATGTGGTGGAGGAGATCCAGAACGAGAGGTACTACAGTTGTTGAAAGAGGTTTGAACACCAAGGCCTTTCCTTTGCTCGCAGGTCTTCACTGGTGCCTACCTAGCAGCTGTCGACCTGGTGAACTTTGTGTCCGTTCTCTTCCCAGTCTGTGGCTCCAAATTCAAGTCTAATTCGGGTGAGTGTGCTGCCACCTGTTCCTGACTTCATCATCCACTCATTTCATTTATCAGCACCTCTCCTGAGCTGGGCCCCTACCAGGCACAGATGAATGGGTGAGCTCCCCGGCCTCAGCCAGAGCAGGGAGTCAGGGCCCTAAAAAGTAGTTAGCGCTGCTAGTGAGGGGGTGTGCGCATGGTGGGCAGCAGAGGAGGGTAGGGTCTGCAGGTGTCCGGAGAAGGTGATATTGGAACTGGGACCACAGGAAAGGGCTTTCCAGATGAAAGAGTAGTGTGGGCAGAGGTCAGGAAGAAGGAGGCGGCAGGGCCCAGGGGATGGACAGTGATACTCAGTGTGCAAGTTCAGGGGCTCCAGGTGAAGCCCCGCTACTTCTGGAAACGGAGTCCAGAAATGGACCTAGATGGCCTCAGGCAGAGCGGGGGCTGGAGGTGACTGAGATGGGATGAGTAGACTGGGAGTATGTGGGACCAGACGTTCCTGACAAGGGGCAGCAACATGCTCAGACCGTTGTCTTGAAAGGAAGTGCTTGCACCAGGGCATAAAGTAAGATGTCCTTGGGCTCAGTGCTGCCCAGAGGAAGAATGCTCTTTTTGGAATTGTTCAGTGGAGAATCTGTCTTCTATTTCAAAGAGACTTTCAAAGACGATGCTTCTCCTGCTTTTGATGCCTTAGCACCACTCTGCCCACTCATGGTGCCTTCACCAAGCTTGTGCGGGTTCCGCTCAGCGCCGGTCTCTGTGCAGATTCTAGAGCTGCCCGGGCACAGAGCCCCTTAGAGGGCTCCAGTCTAGGATGAACAACACTATGTGCACGCAGATGTATGTGATAAAGGATAACACTGACCTGCCTTGAGACATAAAACAACATGAAAGGCTGAGGAAGGGGAAGAGCAGCAGTCATGGGTTGGGGGGAATGAGAGGGCGCTACCGCAGGCCCTTCAAGAGTGGGGAAGGTCTGGCCTGTGGAACAGCGTGGGAGCCCATCCTGGCCTCGCGGCTGGGGACGACACCAGTTCTTCCCACAAAGCTGTCTGTCAGGTTCCAGATCCTGGCAGCCGAGCAGGATCTTGGTGTCTGTTGCAGGTCGGGGCTCCCGGGAGAGGAAGAGGAGGCGGCGGCTCCGGGCCAGCGTGTTTGCCCTGGTCCTGCCACTGAGCCTGGGCCCAGGCTGGGCTCTGTGGGCCGCCGTCTCGAGGGCTTCAGGCCGCGACCGAGGGCCGCAGCGGAGGCTGCTGGGCGTCCTGGTGCAGGTGAGGCCAGGCCTGCTCGGGCTGGGGGAGGGGGTATGATGTCGGGGAATGCGGGTCCCTCCTCTCCACATAGTCCCAACCAGTGTCCTGGGGGTGGGGGTCAGGCTTAGGCGTTGCTGGGAAGAACCACCTAAAAGCAAAAAAGGGCGGGCCTAGGGTGCCTGGGTGCCTCCCCAAGGTGCTGAGTGTATCACTGTTCCCACAGGACAATACGGAAATCCTTGGCTTCCTGCTGGGCGGCATCGCGGCCTTGGGCTCCTGGGTTTCCCGGATCCCCCCACTCTCCAGAATCGTGAGCCTGGGGCTGGGACCGTGGGTCACCCCTGCAGGTCTTAGGGCATCTGGGACCACCCTCCCAGCTCCAGGTCACTGGGGTGAAGAGGTGGTGTCCCCGTGTGCACAGCCGTGTGTGTATGTATGTGGGGGGAGGTGTGTGTGTGTGTGTGTGTGTGTGTGTGTGTGTGTGTGTGTGTGTGTGTGTGTGCAGGACAGCTGGCCCCAGGCTCCAGGGATCCTGAGGCTCACAGCGGGAGGGCTCTGTGTTCACTCCGTTTCTTGTAGCAGATGAGAAGCAAGCTCTCAGGAAGGAGCCCCTGGGTTTGGATGAACAAGCATCCTATTAAGGAATGAAAAGATTTGAGGTTTTAGAGGATAGGATTGTTCAGCTCCTGGGCTCTTTATATTCGAGAGTGTCTTGTTGGCAGATATTTTCCCGGTGTCTGGGGTAAAGGAAGCCCTGTGTTGGCCACTCCCTTGGGGGAAACAGACATGACTTGAGATGCCCTGCTTGCCCTTGGTGAGCTCAGCCTCAAGAATTCATAGAAATGGAAAACAAGGTGTTCGAATGCTCTAAGAAAGAGAATCAAATGTTGGGGTTTTGGAAAAGAGGGAGAGAAACCTCTGTGTTGTGCGAATGAATGAGAGTGGAAACTGTTGACACCCCTGGGTGCTGGGGGTGCTCAGGTTGGCAGGAAGACAGGGTGGGGCCTGAGGAAGCAGAGGTGACGGGAGGGACCAGGGGCAGAGGAAAGCGCAGGAAGGCCACCAAGGCAAGAGGGCACCTGCAGGAGAGCCACATATTACGTGACCCTAGAAATGTGCCAGCCCATCATTTAGTCTTAAAACAGTCACTTGCCCAAGAGCACTGTGTTTTCTTTATATTAATTTATTTATTCAGCTGGGCCGGGTCTTAACTGCAGCACTCAGAATCTTCGATCTTTGTTGCGGCTTGTGGGATCTTTAGTTGTGCTATGCAAACTGTTAGTTGCAGCATGTGGGATCTAGTTCCTTGACCAGGGATCGAACTGAGGCCCGCTGCACTGGGAGTGCAGAGTCTTAGCCACTGGACCGCCAGGGAAGTCTCAGCGCTGTGATTTAATAGCAGTTCCAGGAGGATAGGATTTGGGGATGGCGGGGTCTTGGTTGAGCACTCTGAGAGCGGCAGCGTGAAACCTCCCAGGGCACTGGGCCTCCTCAGCAAAGGTGCGATCTCCAGATCAGAAGTGAGCATGGGGAGCACTGTGCTCAGTTCAGCCCCCCTGGGATGGGTCTTCAGAGTGGTGTCGGGGCTGGGAAGCTATGTCGCATAACAACCTTTGAAGGAACTGCTGCCGTGTCCTGACCACCTGTATTGTAAAAGTTTCCTTCACCTGCAGTAACAAAGTGTCACAGACTTGAAACAACAGAAATGTATTGTCTTTAAGTCTCAGGGCCAGAGGCCCAACCCCAGAGAGTCAGGGCCACGCTCCCTCTGAAGACCCTAGAGAGGGATCTGTTTCAGGCCCTTCTCTGAGCTTCTGCTAGTTCCCTGACTGGTGGCAGCACAACTCCAGGATTTGTGTGGTGCTCTCCGTGTGTGTGTATGTGTGTGTGCGCACGCCCTTTTTCATAAGGACACAGTCATCTTGGATTAGGGCTCATCCTAACAACCTCAGCTTAACTTGATCATCTACAAAGACCCTACTTCTAAATAAGGCTACTTTACTAGCTCTGGGAGTTGGACTCCAATGTCTTTTTGGGGAAACTCAATCCAACCCATAACACCAGGCCCCCTAAAATACCTCAGGCCAGCCCCACCTCTGGGTCCCTCCCTCTGCTTCATTTTCTTGATTGCATTTATCACAGCCTGAAATTAGCTCCTTTAGCTATTTGCCGAGTGGCTGCCTGGTTCCCCAGGAGAGGGTCAGCACCGCAAGAGCAGTGGCCCTTTCTGTTTTACCTCTCGCTGTGTGCCAGACATTTGGGGTCTGTCCAGGGTAGTGCCAGGAGACATTTCTTACTGAGCGACTGTATCTAGTCTAGAAAGTAGGGAGTTCATGGATACAGGAAATGGAGGGCTGTCTTGGGGCAGAAAGAGTAGCCTTGTTCTCTGCAGTCTCAGTGATCAGAACCAAGACCAGAACCAATGACCAGGAGGTTACTGGGAGGGCCACTTCCCATTCAGTGAAAAAAGACTCCATGGGTTAGACACTTTACCCAGTGGCTGGCATGTTGAGAGCAATCGGTATTGTTATTCCTGCTTTAGTAGGTAGTGAGCTCCTCATCACTAGAGGCATTCAAGCCAGTTGACCCCTTGGCAGGAAGATAGAGGGAGATTGCTTTGGGACTGAGCTGGGTGATCTCGGAAGGACTGCCAGCCCTGAGTGTGTCTGGTCCAGTGAACAAAAAAGCCCAGAGCTAGGGTTCCCTCATTAGGAAGAAAGCCAGCAGGATTGGGGTGCAATGGGAAGCTGAGCCAGCATGGCCTCAGACCCTGGATCCCCCAGAAGCTGCTTCTACCTTACCCCTGGTGGGGGTGCTGAGCAGTCTGGCTGAGTAGCTTTGGTGGGAGAAGATCCCATTTTTCCAGGGGCAAGTCCTTGAACAGAATAAGGAGTGTGAAACATGCTCTAATCAGTGGAGCACTGTGCTGACAACATGGGGAATCATCGCTGCTGCAGGAGCGGCTGAGGCATGGCCCACTTCTAGCCCCCAGCACAGATTTGCCAGGCAACCACCAGGTGGGTTGTCCCCTCAACCATCGGTCCTGAACTGTCAGGCAGGCCGGAGTGTGCTGGAGAAACTCCTGCCACATCTGGAGTCACCAAGCCAGTTCCAGTCTTCAAGCAGCAATGCTTGAGACACCTGCTGTGTGCCCTGCGCCACAGGCAGAAAAAGCCCTCTACCCCTCTAGAGCCCTAGTACTGACACTGACAAGAGCTTGAGTGTTGAGTCAGATGGTGCTGGGTGTGGGTTGGCACCGGAGTGAGAGCAGAGGGCTCCCCCGGCTGAGCCCCTCTCTACAAGTCACTGTCCTTCTGGCCATCAATGTCCCCTGTAAAATGGGGTGGCTGGGCTGGGGGACCCCAAAGGTTTCTTGCTATAGTGGTGCGGCCTGCGTTGTGTGAGGTAGGAAGGGCCAAGGGAAGGGGTGTCACTCCACCCACAGCCTCTGGGGCCATCAGGTCAGGGGTCACCCTCGCCAGCTAGGTGGTGTCTGTTTAGGGGTGTTGTTGTGGTTGTTTAGTCGTTAAGTTGTGTCTGACTCTTTGCGACCCCATAGACTGTAGCCCGCCAGGCTCCTCTGTCCATGAGATTTCCTAGGCAAGAATACTGGAATGAGTTGCCATTTCCGTCTCCAGGGGATCTTCCCAACCCAGGGGTGGAACCCACATCTCCTGCACAGGCAGGTAGATTCTTTACACTGAGCCACCAGCAGGTGGTGAGCCAGAAACAGCGAGGCCTGGGAACAGAGTTAGAAGAGCTGCAGAGGGAGCCCTAACACTCCCGAGGAATCTTTTGTTTGTTTGTTTCCTTTTCCTTGGCTGCTCTGCATGGCTTGTGAGATCCTAATTCCCTGATCAGGGATTGAACCCAGGCGCTTGGCAGTGAAGTCACAGAGTTCCAACCACTGGGAATTCAGTCTTCTTGAGGATTAAAATTAAAATGGGGAAGATCGGCCAAAACATGCTTTTTCTCTTGAATTTTCTCCATTCCTTAGCCAAGGACTGCATGTCTCCAAATACAGTCATCTAATGAGCAAACTAGTTTATGTATATATATATATATATAAACACACGTGTATATAGATATATACATACATGTGTGTGTATTCTGTGTTAATTTAAATACCTATGTAACTGTATAAATTGGAAATACATAATATTTGTATATATACTTAATGTGTATATAAAGTGACTTTATACCATAAATGGTACTTACATATAGCTATTGCATATGTTTCCTTTATAAAAGGCCAATATTCATTACTTATTCTCCAAAAATATCCCCTTGGCTTCAAATTACCAGAATGTTATCTCTAATTTCCCTGACTTTCCCATCTGGCCTGGTTCAGAGTTGGTGGTCCCAGGAAGAGAAGGGTCAGGGCTTGGCTCTCCATAATTCTATCTCCCTCATGCTCTCCCCACTGAAATTCATGGGCCCCTGCCCAGTGCTGGGTCCCAGGGCACCGAGATGGTGAGGCGCTCAGTCCTGCTCTGAGGAGCTCGCTGTCTGTTGGGCAGACAGATGTGTAAGGAGCTAAGTCATGACCAGGGTGAAAGGCACTCCAGTAGAGGGATATGTCAGGTGTGAGGGACCCAGAAGAGGGAATTGCTTGCTCCCTTTAGGGTGGAGGCAGTAAGGGATGGTTTCCCAGAGTTGATTTTAAGCCAGGTTCTGAGGGATGAATAGGAGTTCACCAGACAAAGGGGGCAGCTGTTTTTTTTTGGCCTTGGCTTATGGCTTCTAGGTCCCTGACCAGGGATCGAACCTGTGTCCCCCGCAGTGAAAGCGTGCGGTCCACCAGACTGCCAGGGAATTCATGGAAGCAGCTTGAAGCCCAATGGAAACAACACCTTTGGGGGCTGGCCTTGGTCAGAGGGCTTGCCCTCCAAGCTCTCACATCAAGGGGCCTGGGTCTTAGAATCAACCGAAGGGAGCTGGACGAGGTGGCAGTGCTCCTCCCAGCCCAGCCCCTTCCTCTCTCTGTCCAGTGTTGGGGTAAGACATTTCCCTCCATCCACCTGTGGACCCGGTTCCTGTCAGCCCTGGCTGGTCTCCTCTACGCCTCGGCCATCGTGGCCCATGACCGGCGGCCTGAATACCTGCTGCGGGCCACGCCCTGGTTCCTGACCTCGCTCGGCCGTGCAGCGCTGGACCTGTCTGTATCCGCCCCAGGTCCAGGGGCTGGACTGCCTGTGTCTCGTCTCCCCTCTGCCCCACCACGCCCTCCTACCCACTTGGTAGAAGGAATTATTTCTCAGTGGCCAGGGTGGTGGTTTGAAGCCTAGGGCAGGCAGACACAATTGCAGCATGCAATTCTGTGTTTTTTTCCTTTTTTTTTTTTTAATAAGAAGAAGTATCTCTTGCCTGGAGCTCTATGACACTGCAGAGGGAATGTGAACTTCTTGGCCCTGGGCTCAGAGAAGAGCCAGCTCCTGTCTCCATGCTGCTCTCCGCGGCGGCAGCCTCACCCTCTGTGAATCTGTTTTGTCACCTTTGCCTTGTCTTTCTCATGGGCTGAGAAGGGCTTTGTGAGCCGACCTGGCCTGCACAGCTGATCCTCTGCTTTCTGTCCTCTTTGGTGCTGGAGCCTGGGGTGGGGAAACAGGGAGAAAAGCTGCCCCCCTTTCTTGTCCCCAAGGGGATATTGCCCAATGTGCTGACACCCCAGTGACCTTGGTATGAGGGCCTCAAGGGCACGCTAAGCTCAGACAGTGGCGGGTGGAGATGCTGACAGTGGATAACACCTCTGCTGGCGAGGCAGTGTGTGAAAAAACCCTGTGGATTTAACATAAACAGTTCCGAAAAAGATTTTCGCACCTACTGTTTGAGTCTGCCAAGGTTGCCATAACACATTGCCACAGACTCGATGGCTTAAGCCAAAGGAATTTATTCTCTCAGCTTTGGAGACCAGAAGCCCCAAGTCCAGACGGGGCCACACTCTCTCCAAAGGTTCCAAGAGAGAGTCTTGCCCTGCCTTTTCCGGCTTCAGGTAGGCTCCTGGGGTGCCTTGGTTCCTGGCAGCATAATTCCCATTTCTGCCTCTATCTTCAAGTGGCCCTTTTCCTTTTGTGTATCTCTGCCTGTCTTCTTTTCCTCTAAAGTTCCTGTTGTGGGACTTACCTTAATCGCCCTCATCCACTGCCAACCTCATCTTAACTGATTCTTGATATCAGCAAAGACCTTGTTTCCGAATAAAGCCACGTTCTGAGGTTCTGGGTGGATGTGAATCTGGAGAGGACGCTGTTCAACCCACTACATGTACCGTCCTTCCTAAGCCGAGGAAGATGGTTTTCACAATCCTTTGGTTTAACGAGTATTCACCGTGTGCTTGTTAGAGCACCTGGCTGGGTGGTGGGCCCTGGCGGGACAGAGAGAATTGGACCTGGCTCTGTCCTCAGATGGTCTCGTGTCTGTTCTGGGGCCTACCCTGGCAGGATGATTCTGGGGAGTGAGGGCGTCACTCCAGGGTGTAATCCTCGGGGTGCCAAGGTGAAGGTAGCATCAGGCAACTGAAGTTCTCCGCTTCCTTGAACCTTAACTTCCACTTCTCAGATCATTTTTCTTTCCTGCGTGATGAAGAGCAAGATGAGGCAGGTCTTGGGCTTTGCCTCTGAAGTGGGAGAAAACCCTGACACCCAAGCCCTTCTGACCTGTGCAGAGAAGGAGGAAGAAAACCAGGAGGCAATGACCGAGGCAAGGGTCTCCCAGCTGGATGGGGCCAACCAGTGTCTGCGCCCAGCATGGACAGAGGCAGAGAGCCTCCCCAGGGCCCAGCCTGGGAATCTTGGGGTCCCTCTGGAGTGGGCCAGTCACTTTAAAGAACTACTGTTATGCCCAATGCTGGGTGCCCTGAGAAAATGGGATCCTCTGTTTTTCCAAATACGAAATATTTTTAAAGGTTTTTTTTGATTGCTGCATAAACTTGAACATTTTTTAGTAATGCAGATAAAACAGTCAAATGTCCACTTATGCTCTTTGGTAATTTACACATATATTTAAGTTCACTTACTATATAAATTAATACTTGAGTTTAGAATTAATGTGCTTTTTGCCCTTGTTTGGTAAAAACTTATGTTCCCACTTTTGCATGCATTTGACATCCACAGCATCACCACCAATAACACAACTTTTTAAAAAGTTGATATTGCTAAAAAGCTGATTTTTAAAGTGTTGTTTACAATAAGATCCACCCTTTGCAACTATGTCATATCTGTAAATGTGTCTGTCTCTGTCTTTACTAATTTAATCAAGTGACCCCTGTAAGTAAGGAGAACTATGCTAACTGAGGGAGTTTGTCTTTGTCAGAAGTCCCTGGCTGCAAATAATTGAACAAGTGCCTCATGATAATAAGAGCGCTTATAAAGACTTGAACGGTAGAGAAGGAAATGGCAGCCCACTCCAGTATTCTTGCCTGGAGAATCCCAGGGACGGGGGAGCCCGGTGGGCTGCCGTCTATGGGGTCGCACAGAGTCGGACACGACTGAAGCAACTTAGCAGCAGCAGCAGCAGCAGCAGTGAATTTTGGCTGATATTTCCTTTTTTATGAATAACTAAGAAGACAATAAAAGAAATGCGTTAAAAAAAAAAAAAAAAGACTTGAACGGAAAGCAGCTCCCTCTTTTGTAAGATAATTTTTTCAGGAAAAAAAAAATCTAGTCTCCTATGAAGACTCTTCACTATTCTCATTTCTTTCAGAGTGGAAATGAGACTCCCTGTGAGTGAGCCGGGTCCACTCCTCCAAATATTCTAGCTTTAATGGCATAATCTGACTGAGTTAATGAAATAGGAGATAGTGTGTAGGTATGGCCAAGCTGAAAGGGGTGATACAGGTTCTTGGACCAAAGACCCAAGTTCCCAGGAAGGCTCTAATGGGATGTTATTTTCACTCCTTTCTAGAATCTGTTATGAAAGTATATTCCAAAAGGGAGCTAAAATATTTCAAGAGAGACTCATATGTTTAGTGTTTTGAAGAGAGTAAGTACAGCCTTCACCATCTCTTCAGCAGTCTTTATAGCTCTGGTTCTCCAAGTGTGGTCCTTGGACTAGCATCGCCCAAGAACTTGTTAGAAATGCAAGTTCTAGGGTCCACCAAGCTCTACCAGAACACAGCTCAAGGTGTTTTAATAAGTCCTCTTGTTGCTTCTGAGGCACAGTAAAGTTCGAGAACCACTTCTAAAAGCATTTGTTTAGCACCCACCTAAGTGGTCCCCCAGGTTTGCCAAACTTTATAATTATCTGGGAAAATTTTAAACTCTCCAGGTCACTTCCACGCCAGTTAAATCAGAATGTCTGGGGTTAAAAGCTAAACATAAGCTGTTTTTTAAAAAGCCCAGGTAGTTCCACTGTGCAGGAAAGTTTCAGATCCACCCACCATCCTGTGACATCAAAGAGACAGATAAGATACATCTTATAGGAAGTAGAAAGTGAAATGTGCCATAAAAGAACAGAAAGAATACTGTAGGGATTCTTTTGAAGAAAATGGAATCCTGTTTTTAGAAAGTGTCTCCTTCTTCCTTTTTGTCTTCCTGTCTCCTTTTGAAAGAACTCGGATTGGGTGCCGCTCACCACACTCCCACACTGCAAGCCGCTCAAGAGGATGGCAGCCATCAGTCGCTACATGGAGCTGACCATTGAACCGGTGCAGCTGGTAAGTGACCGTGAGCCACAGCTGGGTGCCCAGAAGGGTGGGAGGTAGTCACGGGAGACTTCTTGGAGAGGTGACACTTTAGCTATAGGAGGGGCAGAATGAGTCAGGAAAGCATGTGAAAAAGAAGAAAGAGCTTTTGAAGGCCTTGGTAGGGAGGAGGTGGTCAGATGAAGTGGAGTTGGGAAGATGAAAAAGTGGTGAAAAGGCAAGGTCACAGTATCGAAGCTGACCATCATCCTGAGGACAATGGGGGTCCAGGAGACTTCAGGATTAGAGACTCAGGGTCAGTCATGCATTTTAGAGCCATCACTCAGGCTGTGTTGGGGACAGATTAGAGAGAGGAGCCTAGAGATAAGAGGGTCAGTGAGGGATGGCTGCAAGTCCAGGAAAGAGGTGGTGTGGCCTGAGCCAAGGTCAGAGCTGATGGAGACGCAGAGCTTCAGTGGAGTCAGTGGGTAGAGCAGTGGGAGCAGTGAGGGTGTGGGGTGACTCCCAGGGTTCTGGCCTGTTCGTGGGGTCCTCAGGAGGAGGAGGGTGGAGAAAAGACTGAGAAAGGTGGTAAGACATCCACTTCACGTCCCATACCCCAGTAAGATGTTCCTGTCGAGGCTGCAGTGACCTCCCTATTGTTAAATCCTGGGATAATTTCTGTCCTAGTTGAGATTAAACTCATTCAGCCGCCCGCTTCTTCCAGTTTCTGGGGCTCTCCTTGTCCTAGTTTTTCCGACTCCCTCACTCCTGCAGGCTCCTCCCGGTGAGCCTGACTTCAAGGTTGTAGTACCCCAACTCCGCCTCAGGAGGGCTCCCTTCTCTGATCCCATAGCCCTTCATTATCACCACATGGCATCTCACACATGCTGTGTCCAATAGGGAATTCTGGATTTCCATGCCCAGACCGGCTCCTGCTCCTCTCCCTTATCTTCCTCATGTCAGTGCAATGGGGCAAACCCAGATCCCCCTCTTCTCCTCACTGTGTGCTTGCGCCCCTCTCACCCGTGGGCGAGTATTGTAAATACTTCATTTAAAGTAGATCCAGGAACTTCCCTGACAGTCCAGTGGTTAAGACTCTGCACTTCCAATGCAGGGAACATGGGTATTGATCCCTGTTTGGGGAACCGAGATCCCACATGGCACAGGCACAGCCAAAAAATGAATAAATAAAAATAAATTAGATCCAACCTGGAGATTATCATATAAGTGAAGTAGGGAAGACAAATATTATACAATATCACTTATATGTGGAATCTAAAAAATACTACAAATGAACTTATAAACAGAAATAGACTCACATATAGAAAACAAGCTTATGGTTACCAAAGTGGAAGGGTAGGGGAAGGGATAAATTGGGAGTATGGGATTAGCAGATGCACACAACTATGTATAAAATAGATAAATGACAAGATTTTGCTACATAGTACAGGGAACTATATTCAATATCTTGTAATAAACTTCCCTGGTGGCTCAGATGGTAAAGAATCCACCTGCAATGTGGGAGACCTGAGTTTGATCCCTGGGTCGTGAAGATCTTATGGAGTAGGAAATGGCAACCCACCCCAGTATTCTTGCCTGGGAAATCCCATGGACAGAGGAGCCTGGCAGGTATAATGAGAAAGAACTGAAAAAAAGAATATAGACATATACACATAAATATGTATAACTGAATCACTTTGCTGTACACCTAAAGCTAACATAACATTGTAAATCAACTGTACTTCAATTTAAAAAGTGGGAAAACAAGTAGATCCAGGAGTCTTGTCACTGGTTTGCCCCTCACTGTTATTTTTGTCCTACCCCCTCCATTTACAACCAGTAACCCGAAGGGTCTCTTTAAAATGTAAATTACATCTGGTTACTCTGGTTTAAAGCACTCCTCTGGCTTCCCTTGTGGCTTGACTTGAGGTAAAGAATCTACCTGCAATGCAGGACACCTGGGTTCGATCCCTGGGTTGGGAAGATCCCCTGGAGAAGGGAAAGGCTACCCACTCCAATATTCTGGCCTAGAGAATTTCATGGACTGTATAGTCCATGGTGGAGGAGGAAATGGCAACCCACTCCAGTGTTCTTGCCTGGAGAATCCCAGGGACGGAGGAGCCTGGTGGGCTGCCGTCTATGTGGTTGCACAGAGTTGAACACGACTGAAGCGACTTAGCAGCAGCAGCAGCAGCATAGTCCATGGGGTTGCAAAGAGTCGGACACAACTGAGCGAATTTCACTTCACTTCACTTCACTTCTGGCTTCCCATTTCACGCAGAATAAAATCTAATCTCTAACACAGACCTGTTAGACCCTCCCAGCCCCATGCTTGCCCCATCCCTGACTGCCTCCTGTTCTACCTTGCTTCACTCCTCTCTGGCTACACAGACTATCTCTTCATTCCTCTGCTTACACGCTCTTCCTCCTGATTTTTTTACATGTCTGCTTCTTTCTCAGCTTTCTGTTCAGTAAAAATGTCACTTTCTCCGAAGGCCCTTCTTCCCCAACCACCTAGTCAAATGGGTGTATTGCCTCTTCTGCTGTATTACTTGATTACCTTTTAAAATGCTCTACAAAGCACATTTCATGATCTTTTACTTTTATTTGTTTTCTGTTTGTTGCTGGGATATAAACTTTGTCTCCTTCTGTCTTATCTGCCTCAACCCTGGTGCATCGAGTCACAGGCTCTCGGGCACAGGTGTGTTGGAACAAAGAGTTCAGTGGTAAGGGCCCCACTGAGCTGACCTTGGGATATGCTGACACTCAGAGTTTGGTCCTGATAGAGAGGTTTTACTTATTGTTGTTCCTTGGAAAGTGGGTGCAGATAACCTGTATGTGACATAAGTAAAGTTTAGGGAGATTTGGAGCACGCTTTCACAATTAAGAGCCTACTTTGGCCATTAAGCTCTTCTTCCATCCGGAGGGTGGGTGGGTAGGTGGGTGACTGGAAGCCCTGGGGAAAGCACGGGGAGCCCTGGCAGCATCTGGCCAACGCTTTGCATTAGAAATTTTGAAATAATGGAATTTCTGAAAAATAATAACACAAAATAAAAAACAACGTGAAAGTTGCATTCACTTGAACTCAAGACTCCCTGTACCTGAGTCTTTAAAGGATGGCCGCTGGGAAACAGACTGGGAGAAGACTGTGTTCTCTTGTTTTCTTCCTTCTGTGTCCACCAGAGGGCGAGCGTTGTCTTCATGATAGCTCCCAGCTGGGAGCCTGGAACCCTGCCTCTAGCCTGGGCAGAAGAGTCATCATTCCCGTGGCGGTCTGTTTATTGAGGGCTAACTACCTGTCAGGCTCTGAGTAATTGATAACAACCAACCCTTCTGGTGATAACTGTACTGGTCATAGTGCTTAGAGTACTGGTCTAAGTGCTTTACATAGATTACATCATTTAATCCCAACATCCAACCCTTGAGGTTACTATGCTCACTTTACAGAGAAGGAAAAGGGGCCAGTTGAGGTTAAGCAGCTTGCTCAAGGTCACACGATCTGTTGGTGTTAGAACCAGGATTCATACCTGTCTCTACCCAGATCTGTGCCTTTCCTTACAGAGTTATGCAGCTTCTTACTTGGCATAATGGCTGACACCCAGTAAATGCTTGATAAATGTTCTTTAAAATTATCATCAACACAAATTCTTATAACAGCTTGAAGTAGATACAAGTGTTATTTCCATTGTTATAGAAATTATTGAATTGTTGTTATGTTAAATTGTTATAATTAATACTTTTATTATTATTTTAGAATGAGGCACAGAGAGGGTTAACTCACTTGCCCAAGATCCCATAGTTAGAAAATCTCAAAAACAGGTTTCAGACTAAGCCTGTCTGATTCTGAGCCCTGAGCTTTTATATAAAGGACATACTTTTTACGCCGCCATTTCATGCCTGCTATGTTAGCAGTCTTTTTTTTTTTTTAATGAGAATGTCCTGATGGGCATGTTGTGGTTTGGTACCATGATGCCCTGTGCTTTAATACACATCCTGTTTGGACTACCCTGTGAAGTGGGCAAATGAGCCAGTGAGGTGCCCACTCTTCCCAACATCCCCTCCTGAACACTGGTCTAATGTGAGATTTCCCAAGAGGCGCAGCTGGGGCCAGGCTGGGCCTGAGGGGCTGAGGGTGTGGGGTCCTAGGAGTCCACAACTTGCAGCATTTGAAACTCCATTTTATCTGTTGACTCAGGTGTGGTCAGGCCTGGGGAATTTATAGATTCTTTTGTTATTGTGGCTGGGAGGCCTCTGCTACCCACCCTGTGTCTCTGCCTGTGTCTCCTTTGTGGATTTTCCTCCCTTCCAGCCGACTCTCACAGGGATCTGTGCCCTTGATCTGTCTAGGGTTGCAGCCTTCCATGATTTGGGGACCAGTACGAGCAGCTGTTCTTCTCATGTGTCCAGGGCGTTTACTAAATCTTTTCCTTGTGACACCACTTAAGAGGAGGACAGGCAGGGGCTACCAGCCCCGTCTATAGGTTAGGAAGGTGACGCCTAGGAGGAGGTTTTTGCCAAGCTCACACAGTTAGCTGGTGGACACACAGTCTGGAAGGCGGGTTGCGGCCCCTGTGCTGTGTCAGTGTGATGACTACCTGGCTCTGAAACCCCAGCCCACAGCCTCGAGGATCTCTGTGGAAACCCAGGTGCCCTGTGAGGGGAAGCTGTCTTCTGAGACGGACAGGGAGATCACTTCAGTTCAGGTCAGTCGCTCAGTCTTGTCTGACTCTTTCCAACTCCATGGACTGCAGCACACCAGGCCTCCCTGTCCATCACCAACTCCCAGAGTTTACTCAAACTCATGTCCATTGAGTCGGTGATGCCATCTAACCATCTCATCCTCTGCCTTCCCCTTCTCCTCCCCCCTTCAATCTTTCCCAGCATCAAGGTCTTTTCCAGTGAGTCAGTTCTTTGCATCAGATGGCCAAAGTATTGGAGTTTCAGCTTCAACATCAGTCCTTCCAATGAATATTCAGGACTGATTTCCTTTAGGATGGACTGGTTGGATCTCCTTGCAGTCCAAGGGACTCTCAAAAGTCTTCTCCAACACCACAGTTCAAAAGCATCAATTCTTCGGTACTCAGCTTTCTTTATAGTCCAACTGTCACATCCGTTCATGACTACTGGAAAAATCACAGGCTTGACTAGACTGACCTTTGTTGGCAAAGTAATGTCTCTGCTTTTTAGTATGCTGTCTAGATTGGTCATAACTTTCAAATTAAAAGCAAGTGTCTTTTAATTTCATGGCTGCAGTCACCATCTGCAGTGATTTTGGAGCCCCCCAAAAATAAAGTCTCTCACTGTTCCCACTGTTTCCCCATCTATTTGCCATGAAGTGATGGGATCAGATGCCATGATCTTAGTTTTCTGAATGTTGATTTTTAAGCCAACTTTTTCACTCTCCTCTTTCACTTTCATCAAGAGGCTCTTTAGTTCTTTGCTTTCTGCCATAAGAGTGGTGTCATCTGCATATCTGAGGTTATTGATATTTCTCCCGGCAATCTTGATTCCCACTTGTACTTCATCCAGCCCAGCGTTTCTCATGATGTACTCTGCATATAAGTTAAATAAGCAGGGTGACAATATATAGCCTTGACGTACTCCTTTTCCGATTTGGAACCAGTCTGTTGTTCCAGGTCCAGTTCTAAATGTCGCTTCCTGACCTGCATACAGATTTCTCAGGAGGCAGATCAGGTGGTCTGGTATTCCCATCTCTTCCAAGAATTTTCCGCAGTTTGTTGTGATCCACACAGTCAAAGGCTTTGGCATAGTCAGTAAAACAGAAGTAGATGTTTTTCTGGAATTCTCTTGCTTTTCGATGATCCAACGGATGTTGTCAATTTGATCTCTGGTTCTTCTGCCTTTTCTAAATCTAACTTGAACATCTGGAAGTTCATGGTTCATGTACTGTTGAAGCCTGGCTTGGAGAATTTTGAGCATTATTTTGCCAGCGTGTAAGATGAGTGCAGTTGTGTGGTAGTTTGAGCATTCTTTGGGATTGCCTTTCTTTGGGATGGGAATGAAAACTGACCTTTGCCAGTCCTGTGGCCACTGCTGAGTTTTCCAAATTTGCTGGCATACTGAGTGCAGCACTTTCACAGCATCATCTTTTAGGATTTGAAATAGCAAGACAGTAGGAGGGGTGAAATCGTGTTTAGAATCAAACCCCATAGCCACCAGAGACATTCAGAGGGCTCAAACCAACCTTGTACACACCAGGACCCAGAGACCCCGCAGAGACTGAGACAGAACTGTGTTTGAGTGTCCCCTGCAGAGGTACAGGTCAGCAATGGCCTGCCGCAGCGGCAGAGACTTTGGGTGCAGCAGACCTGGGTATGGCATAAGGCCTCTTGGAGGAGGTTGCCATTAACCCCACCATAGAGCCACCAGAACTTACACAGGACTGGGGAAACAGACTATTGGAGGGGACAAACAGAACCTTGTGTGCACCAGGACCCAGGAGAAAGGAGCAGTGACCCCACAAGAGACTGACCCAGACCTGCCTGTGAGTGTCCAGGAGTCTCTGGCAGAGGTGTGGGTTGGCAGTGGCCTGCTGCAGGGTTGGGGGCACTGAATATAGCAGTGCATGCATGGGACATTTTGAAGGAGGTTGCCATTATCTTCATTATCTCCACCGTAGTTTGAAAGTGAAAGTGAAGGTTGCTCAGTTGTGTCTGACTCTTTGTGACCCCATGGACTATACAGTCCATGAAATTCTCCATGCCAGAATACTGGAGTGGGTAGCCTTCCCCTTCTCCAGGGGATCTTCCCAATCCAGGGATTGAACCCAGGTGTTCCGCATTGCAGGCAGAACCACCTGCAGTTTACCAGCTGAACCACAAGGGAGGCCCAAACTAAGCACAGTATAATTTCAGTTCAGTTCAGTTGCTCAGTCGTGTCTGACTCTTTGCTACCCCATGGACTACAGCACACCAGGCCTCCCTGTCCATCACCAACTCCCGGAGTTTACTCAAACTCATGTCCATCGAGTCAGTGATGCCATCCAACCATCTCATCCTCTGCCTTCCCCTTCTCCTCCCGCCTTCAATCTTTCCCAGCATCAGGGTCTTTTCAAATGAGTCAGTTCTAGTTTGGCCCCAGGTAAATAACAGGGAGGGAACACAGCTCCACCCATCAACAGAAAATTGGATTAAAGATTTACTGAGCATAGCCCCTGCCCATCAGAACAAGACCCAGTTTCCCCCTCAGTCAGTCTCTCCCATCAGGAAGCTTCCATAAGCCCCTTATCCTTCTCTATCAGAGGGCAGACAGACTGAAAACCACAGTCACAGGAAACTAACCAATCTGATCACATGGACCACAGCCTTGTCCAACTCAATGAAACCATGAGCCATGCTCTGTAGGGCCACCCAAGACAGACGGGTCATGGTGGAGAGTTCTGATAAAATGTGGTCCACTGGAGAAGGGAATGGCAGACCACTTCAGTATTCTTGCCTTGAGAACAACCCCGTGAACAGTATGAAAAGGCAAAAGAATACAACACTGAAAGATAAACTCCCTAAGTTGATAGGTGCCCAATATGGTACTGGAAATCAGTGGAGGAATAACTCCAGAAAGAATGAAGAGATGGAGCCAAAGCAACAACAACATCCAGTTGTGGATGTGACTGGTGATGGAAGTAAAGTCCGATGCTGTAAAGAGCAATATTGCATAGGAACCTGGAATGTTAGGTGAATCAAGGCAAATTGAAAGTGGTCAAACAGGAGATGGCATCAACATTTTAGGAATCAATGAACTAAAATGGACTGGAATGGGTGAATTTAACTCAGATGACCATTACATCTACTACTGTGGGCAAGAATCCCTTGGAAGAAATGGAGTAGCCGTCATAGTCAACAAAAGAGTCCGAAATGCAGTACTTGGCTGCAATCTCAAAAATGACAGAATGATCTCTGTTTGTTTCCAAAGCACACCGTTCAATATTACAGTAATCCAAGTCTATGCCCAGACCAGTAATGCTGAAGAAGCTGAACGATTCTATGAAGACCTACAAGAACTTCTAGAACTAACACCCAAAAACGATGTCCTTTTCATCATAGGGGACAGGAATGCAAAAATAGGAAATCAAAAATTACCTGGAGTAACAGGCAAATTTGGCCTTGGACTATAGAATGAAGCAGGGCAAAGGCTAATAGAGTTTTGCCAAGAGAACGCACAGGTCATAGCAAACACCCTTCTCCAACAACACAAGAGAAGACGCTACACACGGACATCACCAAGTGGTCAATACAGAAATCAGATTGATTATATTCTTTGCAACCAAAGATGGAGACACTCTATACAGTCAGCAAAAACAAGACTGGGAGCTGACTGTGGCTCAGATCATGAACTCCTTATTGCCAAATTCAGGCTTAAACTGAAGAAAGTAGCGAAAACCCCTAGACCATTCAGGTATGACCTAAATCAAATCCCTTACAATTATACAGTGGAAATGACAAGTGGATTCAAGGGATTAAATCTGATAGTGCCTGAAGAAATATGGACGGAGGTTCGTGACATTGTACAGGAGACAGTGATCAAGACCATCCCCAAGAAAAAGAAATACAAAAAGGCAAAATGGTTGTCTGAGGAAGCCTTACAAATAGCTGTGAAAAGAAGACAAGCGAAAGGCAAAGGAGAAAAGAAAAGATATTCCCATCTGAATGCAGAGTTCCAAACAATAACAAGGAGAGATAAGAAAGCCTTCCTCAGTGATCAATGCAAAGAAATAGAGGAAAACAATAGAATGGGAAAGACTAGAGATCTCTTCAAGAAAATTAGAGATACCAAGAAAACATTTCATGCAAAGATGGCACAATAAAGGACAGAAATGGTATGGACCTAACAGAAGTGGAAGAGATTAAGAAGAGGTGGCAGGAATACACAGAAGAACTGTACAAAAAAGATCTTCACGACCCAGATAATCATGATGGTGTGATCACTCACCTAGAGCCAAACATCCTGGAATGTGAAGTCAAGTGGGTCTTAGGAAGCATCACTACAAACAAAGCTGGTGGAGGTGATGGAATTCCAGTTGAGCTATTTCAAATCCTCAAAGATGATGCTGTGAAAGTGCTGCACTCAGTATGCCAGCAAATTTGGAAAACTCAGCAGTGGCCACAGGACTGGCAAAGGTCAGTTTTCATTCCAATCCCAAAGAAAGGCAATGCCAAAGAATGCTCAAACTACCGCACAATTGTACTCATCTCACATGCTAGTAAAGTAATGCTCAAAATTCTCCAAGCCAGGCTTCAACAGTACATGAACCATGAACTTCCAGATGTTCAAGCTGGATTTAGAAGAGGCAGAGGAACCAGAGATCAAATTGCCAACATCTGTTGGATCACTGAAAAAGCAAGAAAGTTCCAGAAAAACATCTACTTCTGTTTTATTGACTATGCCAAAGCCTTTGACTGAGTGGTTCACAACAAACTGTGGAAAATTCTTGGAAGAGATGGGAATACCAGACCACCTGATCTGCCTCCTGGGAAATCTGTATGCATGTCAGGAAGCAACATTTAGAACTGGACATGGAAGAACAGACTGGTTCCAAATCGGAAAAGGAGTACGTCAAGGCTGTATATTGTCACCCTGCTTATTTAACTTATATGCAGAGTACATCATGAGAAATGCTGGGCTGGATGAAGTACAAGCTGGAATCACGATTGCCAGGAGAAATATCAATAACCTCAGATATGCAGATGACACCACCCTTATGGCAGAAATTGAAGAAGAACTAAAGAGCCTCTTGATGAAAGTGAAAGAGGAGAGTGAAGAAGTTGGCTTAAAACTCAACATTCAGAAAACTAAGATCATGGCATCTGATCCCATCACTTCATGGCAAATAGATGGGGAAACAGTGGAAACAGAGACTTTATTTTTGGGGGGCTCCAAAATCACTGTAGATGGTGACTGCAGCCATGAAATTAAAAGATACATGCTCCTTGGAAGAAAAGTTATGACCAATCTAGACAGCATATTAAAAAGCAGAGACATTACTTTGCCAACAAAGGTCAGTCTAGTCGAAGCTATGGATTCTTCAGGCAAGAATACTGGAGTAGGTTGCTGTTTCCTCCTCTAGGGGATCTTCCCCAACCAGGGATCGAGCCTGCGTCTCATGTCTCCTGCATTGGTGGGGCCACCTGGAAAGTCTAGATCGATAGATATTGATAGATGATAGATAGATAATCTCGCAAGTTTCTTCCTCCCTTAACCCTTCCCACGCACTCTCATAGGCTGCTGGTAGGTGTGTTGGTTGAGCCTCTAAGGAGTGCATTTTTGCCAAGTGAAAGTAACAGTGAAAGTCACTCAGTCATTTCCGACTGTTTGTGACCCCATCGACAGTCCATGGAATTCTCTGTGCCAGAATACTGGAGTGGGTAGCCTTTCCCTTCTCCAGGGGATCTTCCCAACCCATGGATCGAACCCAGGTCTCATGCGTTGCAGGCAGATTCTTTACCACTGAGCCACAGGGAAGCCCTACTTTTGCCAAGAGCTATCCAAATGACAAGTGTGGATACCCTCTGACTCAGCAATTCCACTTCTAAGAATTTAACCTGTATATCCTGAAATTTTGACTGTAAAATAATAATAATTTACCGCACTCAGTAATGATTGTAAAAGCAAGAGGCTGGGAATACCCTAAAACGTCCATCAGCAGGCGACTGTTTAAACAGATTGTGAACACCTATACAATGCTACAAAAACAGATCTGCTGTAGTACTATTTCTAAGGTGTGTTGTTAAGTGGAAAAGAAAGGAAGATGCATAAGAGACTATAGAGTGTACTACTGTTAGTGGAAATGGGGGGAATATGTCCATGCATTTGCTCGTGCGTGCACAGAAAGTTTGGGAGGACACACAAACCAGTGCTGGCTGCCTCTGGGGGGAGCTCGGTGGCTTCGGGAGGAGGGTGGAGGCCACTGCATGCTACATCCTTTCTTACCTTTTGAACCCTGAAGGACATGAATGTCCTGACAGTGCAAAAAATAAAGATGCAAACCAAGTTGCTGCCTGCCCTTCCCCACATACCTTGCAGGTGAGCTGCAGTGCCAACAGGCTGCCTGGCGACGGACAGACAAACACAGGAGCCACATCCCTGCAGGAACCCCCCTCCTACCCTCCGGTTCAGGTCATCCAGGCCCGTGTGTCCTCCAGCAGCTCCTCCCAGATCTCTTCCATCAACTCCGACCTCGAGGTACGTGTTGGGTCCGCTGGTGGGTGCACGCGTCCTCCTTCACCCGGGCTTGCCCGTGCCTCTATGGTACCTGTATTTCTCTGCTCCTCCATGCTGACCTCAAACCTGCTGAATACTGAATAAGCATCTTCCAAGGACTTTCCTACACAATCCACACTGGGGAGGACTTTCTGTGGTTAGATGAGTCAGGGAACACTGAGTCACTGGAAACATTCACGTCTTTAAATGCTGAATGACAAACTTTTTAAAGAGTCTCCATGGTTCCCAAACCCATTTGACCAGGGAAACCTTTCTTCCCCGACAAGGATCACCAGCTGCTCCCTGTGGTGCTGTCGGGGTGATACACGGAGGCCCTTGGTGGGCATCCTGCCTGGCACTTTCATAAGCTTTGCCTCATTGTGAATTTTTGGATCTGCGAACAAGACACATCACATTCCGTGATACAGAAATGGGTATAACTCTCAGGTCTGTGGTCCTGTCCCTCTCGGCCCCACAAGCTATGGCTCCCAGCCTTGGTCAGAAGGAAGTTTCCCTTTGTCTGTGGCCAGTGAGAACAAGGATAGCATCGTGGACAGGTGGTGTCAGCAGGGGACACTTTTGTTCTGGGTTTGTTGGGTTCTCCCACTCTTTTGATGTTTAAATGCCTTTTTATGACTTGATGATAGTAGGAAGTGGTTAGTTGCTGCTGAGGTTTTGGTTTTGGTCCTAGTGGCCTTATTTGGCAAAGTAATGAGCCAGAGGTCCCGAGTCAGTCCCCCATATTTGCTGAACTCATAGTGAACCTTGAAATCTGAAAGACTTAGAGCCTGTGATTTTCAGGGGTAGAGTCCAGATCCTGTGGTGGGGGTCCAGGCCATGCACACCTGCTCTGGCCTTGTGCCCCTTCCTCGCCCTCACCTACATGTCCTCCTTGGCCATGGACTGCTCCCTCGTCCCCAGGGTTCTGGACCTTTCTTCCTGGGTTTTCTCTGGCCCAGTTTCCACATGTCAGAATCATACCCAGATACCACCTACTCCCCCACCCCACACACACCCCAGGGATTAAAGCCTCCTTCTCTTGGGTGACCACAGCCCATACATCTCTTACACCCCTTCTGTTGTGTGCCATGTGGCCTGGAGGGCTGCAGGGACTGTCTCCCCCGCCAGGCTGTGCACAAGCTTTTAGGTCTGGAGGCCTGGGCTGCCCTCATCTTTATCTCTCAGTCCTGGAGCAAACACAGCTGGTCCCTGAGAGCTGGGTTTTGAGGGAGAGATTCTATTTCAGACCAGGGACCATTCAGGGTCTGTGTATCCCCAAGTCCTGCATTTGATGCTGTTTGATTCTTGGGTTTGGTCTCAGAGTGGGCAGGACACCCAAGGTGCATGGCTTGGCGGACGGGAGCCAGCAGTCCAGGCTGAGTCCAAGGTCTAGGGAGAAAGGGAGCCTGAATGCAGAATGTGTTCAGTGAGGGGAAGGGACAGTGGGGTTGGTGAGACGGGGAGGGGGAGGAGGGAGGGGGAGGGGAGGAAGCTACACTCACTCTCACTCTGTGGAAATCCTAACTGAGGTCAGGATTGGACCGTGACCTTGAAAAATTTGCAAATTTGTCTCTGACTGTTTTGGGCCATTTCTGTGTTTTGCAGCCCTTTTCCTTCCTCTCCTCTATTCTCTCTCTTTTTAGACATTTATTTGCTTAACTATGTAAATTCCAAGGGGATGGGATCACACTCATAAGTGAGGCAAGTGGAAATGAGTACATTTGCCCTTGTTAAACAAGGAATATATTTTTAGAAGCTCAGCTGCCCTTCCCCCCCAGAACCCCTGCCTTCCCCCAGCACAGTCCTCCTGCTTCATTACCTGAAACACACGTACACAACACATGGCAAAGCCCTGAGTCCTGAATAACTGAGAAGCTCACTAGACATAGACACTGCAGGTCAAACGGGATTATACATCCGCCACTACAGACTGTTGAATATGTGAGCAGGAGACAGTGTAGCTTGTCAGATGTGTAACCTTTCAGGTCTTCTGGTAATCTGTATGTTCTCTTCTTAAAAGTAAAATGTGTTTATTGTAGAAATTTTGGAAGATGTTCAGTTCAGTTCAGTCACTCAGTCGTGTCCGACTCTTTGCGACCCCATGGACTGCAACAGGCTAGGCTGGCCTCCCTGTCCATCACCAGCTCCTGCAGTTTACTCAAACTCATGTCCATCGAGTCAGTGGTGCCATCCAATCATCTCATCCTCTGTCGTCCCCTTCTCCTCCCGCCTTCAATCTTCCCCAGCATCAGACTCTTTTCAAATGAGTCAGTTCTTCACATCAGGTGGCCAAAGTATTGGAGTTTCAGCTTCAGCATCAGTCCTTCCAATGAATATTCAGGACTGATTTCCTTTAGGATGGACTGGTTGGATCTCCTCGCAGTCCAAGGGACTCTCAAGAGTCTTCTCCAGCACCACAATTCAAAAGCATCAATTCTTCAGTGCTCAGCTTTCTTTATAGTCCAACTCTCACATACATACATGACTACTGGAAAAACCATAGCTTTGACTAGACTGACCTTTGTTGACAAAGTAATGTCTCTGCTTTTTAATATCCTATCTAAGTTGGTCATAGCTTTCCTTTCAAGGAGCAAGTACCTTTTAATTTCATGGCTGCAGTCACCATCTGCAGTGATTTTGGAGCCCCAAAAATAAAGTCTGTCACTGTTTCCATTGTTTCCCCATCTATTTGCCATGAGGTGATAGGACCAGATGCCATGATCTTAGTTTTCTGAATGTTGAGTTTTAAGCCAACTTTTTCACTCTCCACTTTCACTTTCATCAAGAGGCTCTTTAGTTCTTCTTTGATTTCTGCCATAAGGGTGGTGTCATCTGCATATCTGAGGTTATTGATATATCTCCTGGCAATCTTGATTCCAGCTTGTGCTTCTTCCAGCCTAGCGTTTCTCACGATGTACTCTGCATATAAGTTAAATAAGCAGGGTGACAACACACAGCCTTGACATACTCCTTTCCCAGTTTGGAACCAGTCTGTTGTTCCATGTCCAGTTCTAACTGTTGCTTCTTGACCTGCATACAGATTTCTCAGGAGGCAGGTCAGGTGATCTGGTATTCCCATCTGTTCCAAGAATTTTCCACAGTTTGTTGTGATCCACACAGTCAAAGGCTTTGGCATAGTCAATAAAGCAGAAGTAGATGTTTTTCTGAAACTCTCTTGCTTTTTTGATGATCCAACGGATGTTGGCAATTTGATCTCTGGTTCTTCTGCCTTTTCTAAATCCAGCTTGAACATCTGGAAGTTCATGGTTCATGTACTGTTGAAACCTGGCTTAGAGAATATTGAGCATTTCTTTGCTAGTGTGTGAGATGAGTGCAATTGTACAGTAGTTTGAGCATTCTTTGACATTGCCTTTCTTTGGGATTGGAATGAAAACTGACCTTTTCCAATCCTATGGCCACTGCTGAGTTTTCCAAATTTGGAAGCTGTAATGATGAAAATTAAGCTGCAAGCCTGTCAATCAACTAGCAGCAGCTTAGGGTGGTGGGACGGGGTGGTCTCCCTGGCTTTTCAGAGCAGTATTTCTTAAAGATTCTGGATCCTTGATGGTTGAAGGAGAGCAAGACAGTATTTTACTTGATGAGTGTAATGCCACATTCACCCACCTGTTCCATCACTCACTTATTCAGCAAACATGTTCTGAGGGGGACGGGATTTGAAAGAAAACCTTATGAGATCAGGTGAGCTGGCCTGACCCACCTCACCGAGTGGGAGACCCTTGGTAGATTGGCCACAGCATGCTTGTGAACTTACTCCTCCAGACCACACATCAAAGGGACTGAGGCCTGCGGTCAGATGCTGGGCCCCAGGTCGCCACTTCCTCTGGTTTGCAGCCTCTCTTGCTCCCAGCATTGCACAGTTCAAATGTTTTGTAACGCTGGGCTGCAGCACCCGGGGCCTCTGTCCCTACTCTCTGGCCACAGTGGGCATCCACGCCCTTGACCTCCTCTCATTGTCTGTATCTGTTGCCAACCAGCTGGGCTTCTGCCTGACCCTCAGGTACATAAGGGAACGTTTGTGCATCCCACTTTGAGGCCCTGGAGCCACTCTGTGTCGCTAAGGTGATGTGTTTACCTCCTATGTGGTCTTTGGCGTTTACAGTTTTGTGACTTAACTCTCAGAGGGTGGCTTTGTGGCTGTTCGGCACAGACTGAGGGATTTGAAGACCTACTTCCTGCCATGCTGGGGGAGGTGGAGAGAAGAATGGCCCCTCAATACAACATACACTATATCTGCATCACTTAGCTCACTAAGCATTTTAAGAACATTGCTCACAGTGACTGAGGTTGTGTCATGAGCCACCCGCGGTATGTTCTATGCTTTACAAACACTGTTTGGTGTAATCCTTCTAACAGCCCGAGGCAAGGACCTTTAAATATTTGTCTCCCAGAAGAGAAAACTGGGGTGAAGTGAGTTTAAGTAACATGCCCAAGAAAACATCATCACCATCATCATAGTTATAATTGGCAGATCTGGGGATCTGAACCTGGCTCAGAAGTCTGGCTCAGAAACCCTGTCATTACCCACTATACCCCACTGCCTCAGCAGGAACTCCCCAGGGCGGTTGGCAGGACCGAGTCTATTATCTATCGTCCCCATCTTACAGATGAAAAACTCTCCATAGGACTCTCTCCGCTCACTTGTGCTCTGCCTTTGTTCTCAGGCAAGGCCCTGTCTAACAGACAGGGTGAAACATTGGGATTTACAAGGAATTCCAGCGATGCAGAACACACAAGAGAAGGGAGGGATCAGACAGATAAGATGTGGAAACTTGCCTGGAGGGAGAATTGGGTCTTTTTCACTGATCCTCGAAGTGTGCACCAGCTGGGCTGGTCAGGGCACCGGATGAATGGCGACAGAGCCTGAGTGTGCCCCATGACTCTGGAGAGGTCATTTGTGTGGGCTGCATGGATTTCTGCGTGTCTCCACAAGAGAGGACACACTCCACGGGGACTGCGCCCACTCACTCCCTCAGCCATTAAAGGTGAGGTAGCCCCACTCCTAGCACAGCCGTCCGAGGGCATCCTGAGCACCTGTGGAGGAGGGGTCAGCAGCCGCAGTCTGTGGCTGGGGGGCCAGGCCCACAGGGAGCAGGACTTTCCAGCCAGCCTCCTCACTTGCCAGGACAGCGGCCAGCCCCTACTTCATGAGTGCAGGGTCGCCCTCGTGTTGAGACTACCCCTGTGCTCTCCCCCGCTAGCCTCTGGGATGCAAGAAAAGACTGAGTCCCTCTTGGGGAGGAAGGAGCACTTAGTCGTTTTTTTTCCTTCTGTGCTTCCCAGCTATGCTGTCAACCTGCTGTAAGAAGCTTTGTAGGAATTCTGCAAGGGGGCTGTTTCTGTCAATGAAAGAAAGTCTGCATGTTGAGAATGACTGGCTAGAGCCAGCACAGAGTGTGTGTGTGTGTGTGTGTGTGTACAGAGCCAAACACCAGATATCAGATGGCTGTCTGAAGAGGCTCCAGTCCCAGCCCCCGTGTCCTGCTAATTCTGTGCCTGAGGCTCTTGACAACCTTGACAACAAGCACTGCTTGTTCCAGACCCTGCTTCCAGCACCCACAGGTCAGGACAGAGGCCTCTGATGTTTGCCGTTCTTAAAGCCACAACATTCTTTTAAGGAAAAAACAATTAGTTAATAAAAAAGAACACACACATCATCCCTGGTGGCTCAGACAGTAAAGAATCTGGCTGCAATGTGGGAGACCCGGGTTCTATTCCCAGGTTGGGAAGATCCCCTGGAGGAGGGCATGACAACCCACTCCAGTATTCTTGCCTGGAGAATCCCATGGACAGAGGAGCCTGGCGGGCTACAGTCCATGGGGTCGCAAAGAGTCAAATATGACAGAGACTAACACACCCATACACACTGACTCTAAAAGTCCTAGTTTTAAAAGAAAATACATGTAAGTATGAAGAAAGAGGCCGGAACATTCCAATAGGCCCCAAAGGCTAGAAATCAAGTTCAGGGTGTGGTATCTGCCCTGCCCAGATCTGTGCGCCCCTATGTGCTCTGTAGCCAGGAGAGATGGTAGTCTGGAAATATGTGGAAAGTCAGCTGGTTCCCCCAGGGGTGAGGAAAGACTCTCCACTGGGCTCCGAGGGCAGCAGGGCTGAGCAGAAGAGAGGGCGCTGAGCAGGGGTGGGGCTTGTTAGGCTCTCACCTGCCTGGTGGCCATGCTTCTGCACTGGACTCCTTGGGTTTGAATTTCTCCCTTTGTAAACAAGAATCAGGAGACCTGCCCTGCCTACATTACAGAGAGTGTGAGGATCACATGGGGGTGCTGCTGGGGCTCTGCAAGCCTGTCGATGATTCTAGATGCGGTGCGGTGGACAGCAGGCTGCAGGTGGGCTGGACACCCACGCTGGCCCTGAGAGTCCCTGAGCCAGGTTCATTTTTCTAAACTTGCTCTGTAAGTGAAGATAATGAGCTCAGGGAGCTGGTGAGGCTCTGACAAAGCACTGTTCCCACAGATGCTCAGCTTTGGACCAGGTCATCTTTCAGGTCCCACTTAGCAAGTGACTCTAGGTGTGAAAGTGTATGGCTCGGGGAGGTAGGCGGAGGTTAGTTACACTGAGTCAGTTCTTTGGTTCTGAGCAGCACATGAATAGCAAAATTTTTTCCAAAAACCCCACAAATATACAATGTTATATGTCAGCTATATCTCATATTTTAAAGGGTAAAAAAGATTTTTAAAGAATCAGGAATAAGAACCAAGGTTGCCAGGGCCAAGGTTGCCTAGTGGTCCTAGAGTTTGGCTTAAATACAGTATTTGTAAATCCCTGTGACTGGAGTGGAAAGGGCCTTCTTCCCAACCCCTGCTGCTCATCATTGTGATACACATGGCTGATCCATCTCGACCCTTCATGCCAACCTTGGCATGTCCCTGCAGTGAAACTGTCATCTTTATCAAGGAAACCATGGGTCAGAACTTCTCTCTCACTGATCCAGGTCACCAGGGGCCTTGCACATAGCACTCCATGGCTTGTGACCCATTTTCCTATCTCACATCCCATTTTACTCTCTTCAGATCAGGAAGGAAGAGCTGAGTAGGAAGTTTGAGCTGGTCAGTTTAGTCGCTCAGTCATGTCCGACTCTTTGCAACCCCATGGACTGCAGCACCAGGCTTCCCTGTCCATCACCAACTCCCGGAGCTTGCTCAAACTCATGTCCATCGAGTTAGTGATGCCATCCAACCATCTCATCCTCTGTCGTCCCCTTCTCCTCCCACCTTCAACCTTTCCCAGCATCAGGGCCTTTTCCAATGAGTCAGTTCTTTGCATCATGTGGCCAAAATACTGGCGTTTCAGCTTCAGCATCAGTCCTTCCAGTGAACACTCAGGACTGATCTCCTTTAGGATGGACTGGTTGGATCTTCTTGCAGTCCAAGGGACTCTCAAGAGACCATCTTCACCGTCCAACTCTCACATCCATACATGACCACTGGAAAAACCATAGCCTTGACTAGACGGACCTTTGTTGGCAAAGTAATGTCTCTGCTTTTTAATATCCTATCTAGGTTGGTCATAGCTTTTCTTCCAAGGAGCAAGTGCCTTTTAATTTCATGGCTGCAGTCACCATCTGCAGTGATTTTGGAGCCCAAAAAAATAAAGTCTGTCACTGTTTCCATTGTTTCCCCATCTATTTGGCATGATGTGATGGGACCAGATGCCATGATCTTAGTTTTCTGAATGTTGAGTTTTAAGCCATCTTTTTCACTCTCCTCTTTCACTTTCATCAAGAGGCTCTTTAGTTCTTCTTCTCTCTCTGCCATAAGGGTAGTGTCATCTGCATATCTGAGATTATTGATATTTCTCCCGGCCATCTTGATTCCAGCTTGTACTTCATCCAGCCTGGCATTTCTCATGATGTACTCTGCATGTAAGTTAAATAAGCAGGGTGATAATACACAGCTTTGACGTACTCCTTTCCAATTCTGGAACCAGTCTGTTGTTTCATGTCCAGTTCTGTTGCTTCTTGACCTGCATACAGATTTCTCAGGAGGCAGGTCAGGTAATCTGGTATTCCCATCTCTTCAAGAATTTTCCAGTTTTTTGTGATCCATACAGTCAAAGGCTTTGGCATAGTCAATAAAGCAGAAGTAGATGTTTTTCTGGAACTCTCTTGCTTTTTTGATGCTCCAACAGATGTTGGCAATTTGATCTCTGGTTCTTCTGCCTTTTCTAAATCCAGCTTGAACATCTGGAAGTTCATGGTTCATGTACTGTTCAAGCCTGGCTTGGAGAATTTGAGCATTACTTTGCTAGTGTGTGAGATGAGTGCAATTGTGCGGTAGTTTGAGCATTCTTTGGCATTGCCTTTCTTTGGAATTGGAATGAAAACTGACCTTTTCCAGTCCTGTGGCCACTGCTGAGGCTTCCAAATTTGCTGGCATACTGAGTGCAGCACTTTCACAGCATCATCCTTTAGGATTTGAAATAGCTCAACTGGAATTCTATCACCTCTACCAGCTTTGTAGTGATGCTTCCAAAGGCCCACTTGACTTTGCATTCCAGGATGTCTGGCTCTAGGTGAGTGATCACACCATCGTGAGTATCTCGGTCATGAAGGTCTTTTTTTGTATAGTTTTTCTGTGTATTCATGCCACCTCTTCTTAATCTCTTCCACTTCTGTTAGGTCCCTACCATTTCTGTCCTTTATTGTGCCCATCTTTACATGAAATGTTCCCTTGGTATCTCTAATTTTCTTGAAGAGATCTCTAGTTTTTCCCATTCTATTGTTTTCCTCTATTTCTTTGCACTGATCACTGAGGAAGGCTTTCTTATCTCTCCTTGCTATTCTTTGGAACTCTGCATTCAAAATGGGTATATCTTTCCTTTTCTCCTTTACCTTTAGCTTCTCTTCTTTTCTCAGCTATTTGTAAGGCCTCCTCAGACAACCATTTTGCCTTTTTGTATTTCTTTTTCTTGGGGATGGTCTTGATCACTGTACAGTGTCACAAACTTCTATCCATAGTTCTTCAGGCACTCTGTCTATCAGACCTAATCCCTTGAATCTATGTGTCACTTCCACTGTAGAATCGTAAGGTAGAGAGGTAGAGAGCTGGTAGAGAGGTGGAAAGAAAGTATGAGAGGTAAAACCATGTTTGATCCCAAGTTAAGTGCTACAGAACTGCTTAATTACTTAAAGAAATAGGAAGGATGAGATATTGAAGTGTACGGTGGAGGGTTTAAAAGCCTGAGAGGTGCGAGGAAAATAAAGAAGGAAATCTACTTAATGAAATCTAAGACTGAACTGTAGCTGGTGTGTATCTGGCGAGTCTCAAAACTTTATGATCAGAAAAAACCAAAGAAAACCTTTATAATGGGTCCTGAGTTGAGTAGCATTTCACCACCCCGGTCTTGGGGAACTCTCTTTTCCCTAAATGTAAGGAGGGAGTTGGACAGATGGTCTCTGGGGGCCCATTCAGCTGCCAGTCTGGGATGTGACTCTCCTGAGTGGCTGAGATACACCTCAGAGTCTTCAGGAACAAAGAAGTTAGCACGTGACCTGGGGGCAGGTTTCAGAACACAAAAATGTGTACTTTTAGCAATGAGGTGAATTGAAATACTGTGTGCTGTGGTTCATGAAAGTGATGGAATTGTGGTCCTAAAGACAATTTAAGGGTATATAGAAATGCGTATTCTGTGTTAAGTGAGAAAGGCAATTTGCATAATTTGATTTGTGTGTGTGTGTTTCAGAGGGCTGTTTCTTCATTAACTCATACAGGCTCTCTTTCAGGGATAGAATTATGAGCAGTCGTCAGTTTGGTTTTTTAAAAAGTTTCTATACAAAAATGAACAAATTTTGCTCCTGAAACAGGGAAAAGACTACAAAAATGTTAGTTATTTTCACTTTTTTTGTAAGGGGTGAAGAGAGACCTCAGTTAAAAAGATTTGGATTAATCGTACTCCTTAGGGACATTCTCATTGGTTTAGAAAGGAACTTGAAAAATAAATCCTGGCTAGCACTTCCTGTAGAGGGCACTCTTCTGAAATTTTAGGTTGCTGAAGATTTTGGAAAGGAGGTTTGCAAGTTTCATTTCAAACCTAGTTGTTGAAGAACTCCAGCTTCTTTATTTGTTTGCTTATTTGTTTGCTTGTCTTTAAATACACTTCTTCTTGGGAATAATTTTAGATTTACAGAAAAGTTACAAAGGTAGTACAGAGAGTTCTTGTTTACCTTCACTCAATTCCCCCTAAGATTAACACATTGCCACCACCATGCTGCATGTGTCAGAACTGAGAAATTAACATTATTACGGTAGTACATTACTGTTAACTAAAGTACAAACTTTATTTGAATTACACCAGTTTTTCCATTAAAATTCTTATTCTGTTCCAGAATATAATCCAATATATCACACTGGATTTAGTTATTTTTTTAAAACAAACCACAAAACTCATTGTGGTAATCACACATCACTGATTATATTTTACATGAACATCGCTATTTTCTAAAGAAAGATGAAGGTTACCATTCTTTCTTTCACCTCTCCTTTTGTTTCCATTACTTTTGCAGAAGTTATGTTACTTTTTCAATCCCTATGTTGTCATCAACATTTCCGTTTTTTGCAGCTTATGGGGAACCATCATTTTTAGTAATTTTGTATCTTCTCCAATTAATCTTTTTTTTTTTTTCAGTTTATGTTCCCTCCAGCAGGATGTCATTAAAAAATAAATGCTGTGGAATTATAACAATTTTGTTAGGTATACTAATGGCATTGTGCATAGGAGTTTTTGAAGTCCTTATCTATAAGATACATACTGAAGTATTTACAGATGACATTATTTACTTTAAAATATTTCAGCAAATGAAAACTTGGGGGAGCTAGAACAAATAAGGAGGATGTGTCCATGGGTGTTACTGTTTTACTTTTGTGTATGATTGAAAATCTTATAATTAAAAAGTTGTTCAAAAGAAAAAGGCGTGGTACAGCTGAAGTCAGTGGTGACTCAAGTTTTTGAAGTACATTCTGTCCTCCTGCAAAAACGGGGAAGGACTTCATGGGGGAGGATGGGAAGGCGGGGGAAGAGGGAGGAACTGGGGAGAAGACTGTCAGGCTTCATTTCTGCCTCGCCCACCCCCATATCCTGCCCTCTCTCCTGCTGGGACCACCACATCCTGCCCAGTGAGGGGTAGGGAGCTTGTGTGGGGGCACTGACCAAGAACCCAGCTTTGGTGCTCCTTCCCTACCCTCCTCAGAGTCAAGGTGGGGTCTCTGCCCTTTGCCCCGGTCCTGCCAGGTGCCCTGGGTGTGAGCTTGGGGCAGAGCTCTGCCAGCACAGCCTGGGACACCTCTCTGCCTGACTGTGCCCCTTCCTCCAGCTCTGGCCCAGAGTGGAACTCCACCCCCACCCCCCCACCACACACACACACACACACACACAGCAGAGCCCCATCTCTGGGCTAGCAGTTATCAGCAGACAAATAGAGGGGTTCAGTAAAGTTTTTATAATCTTAATTCAGATAACACAGCCACACACACACACACACAAACACACATGTCCCGGGCACTGCAGGAGGTGCCAGAGGAATGAGAACAGATGGCAATGTTACCCTTTAAGAACCTGAATCAGATATATTTGAGGCTTGGGGTGGAACCAACTGTATAGTAAAGGCTGATTAAAAATGAATCTTGGCTGGTAGCAAATACCCCATAGTTTCAAGGTGAAGATTTTATTTGCATCTCTCTTTCTTAGTTTTATGGTTTCGAGTTGACTCATCTCAGCCATGTGGTTAATAAATGGAATCTTCATTGTTATGTCTAATAATAATAAGTCCTAATAATAGTAATTAAAAAATCTGTATAGATGATAATCTTTTTCAAGCCCTTCATAATTATCACAATTATCCTAGTGACCATTTAACTAAATTGGAACTGCTACTAGCTGCTGCCTTCTTGCTTGCTGAAGTCAGCTGTTCCTTTGCCTCCAGCCCAGTGGAGGGCCAGGCTCCTGGCTCGTGGAGCTGACATGCTGGCGCTGATCTCTGCTCTGCTTAGTGATGGTGGCAAACTCGATTCAACACTTTGTTTCTTTATCTCTTTTTATTCTGCAGCAGAAGTATTGGGAAGCCCTAATCTCGGAGCAGGTATGGACAATTGTGCTCTCTCTTTATTCCAGAAGGGACTTCCTGTGGCTTGATTTCAGTTCCTGTTTTTGTGAGCCCCTCTTAGATGGCTGGACCCATGCCAAATTCCTCTAGGGGAAAAGAAATCTGAAAATAAGAGGAGAGTCTGAAAGTTGAGGTTCTTTCCAGGCTCTTTCAGTTCAGAGTTCTTTCTGCTTTGTCCAAACCATCTAGTGGGGACTCAGAGAAGATGCATGACCCAAGGAAGAAATGTGCTTGGAACAAGAGTCTCTCCTTAATGGCAATGGTGCTGGGAGTGACTGTGAGAGCAGAGATCAACATCCCCCCCCTGTTGTCACTTGGAGACCTTGGACAGCTGGCTCCTGTCTCCCTGCCATCCTCGCCTCCAAGCAACAAATGAGCACATGATTCATGACAGCCACCTGTGCCTGTCACGCCCCAGGATTTTTTTTGTTTTTATGATAAGAGAGTAGATTATCTTTTGCGCAAATTCTCTGAATGCCTGGATTCCGGTGATGTTTTTATTACTTACAATGACATTTAAAAACACATTATTCTGGGAATTCAGAGGGAAGAGATTTAAAATGTTTTTGAAGGTGTTAACCCAGTTTAAAGAGTGCATCTCATCAGAGTTTCTGTTTCCTGGCAGCTGAACTGGTCAGGAGTAGCAAGGATAACTCTTAAGAAGACATTTTAGGAGCTGGAGCAGTGGTTCTGATACATCAGGGTGGCTAAGAATCACCCTAGGAGCTTGGTCAAATGCTAAGCCTTAGACCCCAAACTACAGGTGGGGCCAAGGGAGCCTTTTTAATAAGCACCCTGGGCCCTCCTGGTGAGGCTGGTCCAAAACCAGATCTAGCACATGGGTCTCCCCTTGAAAATAGAATTCACCCAGAAGCACACTGTCCATTCTCAGAGAACGGACCAGGCCCCTGCTTCCACTGCTAGGCAACTGGGTCTTGGAGGCTGAGGGGCCAGGGAGCTCTTTTACTTGGGATCTCTGATAACGTCTGGAAGGGATTTGCTTAGAGATATCCCCCCAAGTCTGCAACCACAGGTAGATAAGAAACCGGCACCGGAAGGGCCTGACACAGCCCCAGACAGAGATGAGGGGCTGAGCTGCACCAAGCAGATCAGCTTAGGCCCTCACCAGCAGGGTGACTGGGAGATGAAGTGGTCATTTTAATGCAATGCTGTTTCTTGTGGCCAAGTAGTAAAATCAATTCAGTTATTATCAGTAAATCACGAATTAAATTGGACTCTTTCTGTTCAGAGCTACAATCTGTGTTTTATAACTGGCAGACTTCAGGCATTGTCTGTCAAGTGACTCAGGGAGCCTTGAGGACCTTGTCTTGACCTTCTAAGGACTGGATTGTTTGATTCATGTTTGAGCAGCTGAAGGAGCATTTTTCTTGAGTGCATATCTACGCCTGGCTCTATTTTCTTGCCCAAATAGATTGTCTGGCCTGGGCTGACACATCCTATGTGGCCTTTGCTTGTTGTTTCCTGGGTCTTTTGATACCTTCAAATGTAACCTTGTGACTCAGAATCACCAGTCATAGAAACTCAGAAATGAGAGCTCATATTATCTAGTTCCTGATTCAGACTCCCAGTGCACACATGGAGAAAATAAGACCCACAGAAGAGAATTGAGCCTGACCCCCACATACCTCTGTGGCTGGAATCAGTAAGGATTCCCTTGCTCTTGGCCCGCATGCAGAGCTCTCTCTCTTATCCATCCTGTTAGAACAATAGGAAGACTTTGCGTACAGCTTCATCAGTACTTGTGTGCTCACCTGTTTTTTTTTTTAACCTTTTACTCCTACTCCTACAAATTTCAGTCTCCCATACTTGTCTGAGTCAGAGTGGTGAAATATGCACTGGCAGTGACCACCACTCTGGATTAGGTTTTAAGTGTTTGTTTTTGACGAGTCGGCTGACCTCAAGTTCAGAAGAAGCACCATATGGGGGGTGGGGGGCAAGGGCAAACTAGTGCCCTACTCTTAAGGGGCTCTGTTATCTACCTGAGGACAAGGTAGACACTCAGGCAAAGGGCAGGACTTCCCATGATCAGCCGCAAACCAGTAATACAAGCAGTACAGAGAAGAGGGTAAGAGCTCAGTGAGTGTCAGGGTAGGCTTCTTGGAGGAGGAGAAACTTACCTGGGCCATAAAGAATGGGTTGAGTTTTCCTGGTCTTTTCTGGGAATGAGTCTGTCATAGAGATGGAAATTCTCAGGATAAAGGGAACATGCCTCAGGCTCACTAGAGAAGGACTTGGTGAAGACAGGGGGGAACAGAGAACGGGAGGGGAAGTAGGACTGATCTATTAGCTGTCCATTAATTCCTTGATTTAAAGTTACACTTGCCCTGTTAGGTCCTAGAATCACAGGCCTGGTTAACCTGTCCTTATCTGCATGTTCTTGTCTGTGCCCGGCCCCTGAGAACCAGGACTGGAGCTGTTGTTGGGGGAACTGTAAGAGACAGGATGGGTCCAGTCCACCAAGGTACCTCCTGTGTCTTCTTTCCACAGTGGGATCCTGAAGATGTAAACCTTGGAGGGAACAAAGACAGCATGGAGACACTCAGATCACAGGTACACAGGTGGTCTGTGAAGCCAGTGGACTTGCCCTCTGATGAGTAACACTTTCTGGAGCCAACTCAGCAGCTCAGAGCCCAAGGTCAAGCATCTGTCAGGAACTGAGCAAGGATCAACCTGCAGGAACAGCCGTGGTAGGAATTAAGCTTCTGCCAAGGCCGCCCATGAAACTGAGGAACCAGGAGCTGTCATGGAGCTTGGCTGGTCTGCACTACGGCTCAGAATGGAGCTACGACTTTGGACCCAGTGGACAGACTTGAACATACCCAAAGTTTGTTCCAAAAATCTGCAGTTTGTCACAAACCACTCGTGCTTTGACATATAATCTAAAGGACTTTGGGCCCTCTTTTCCTTTTCCCTTTGGAGTCAACCATACTCTGAATACCTGCTGTGAATTAGTTCATCTAACAAGCAGCTAATATGTTTGGATCTCAGTAAAGCCCCATTCTGCAAGACCTGGCTAAGCCTAGCAAGCGGTGGGCCCACATTCTGGGTGACTAGGACACAGTGACAAGTTCTGATGGGACCTGGCTACTGCCTTCCAGTAACCCACTAGAGTTTTCTGCTAAAAGTTGAGAGAGGACTGTTTGATCAACCAAGTGTTTACAAGATCACTGGTATTGCAAAGGCAAGCAAAGCAAATTGCTCTAGGTACGAGGACTTGCTCCAATCTGGCAAAGTGTGTGCTGGAGCAGGGTCTGAAGGTGAAGGGGACTGTCTGCTTTAGAAGGTAGCTGAAAGCACGCAAAGGGTAAGAGCCATGGCCAGAGGTATTAAATTCAAGCACCGAAATCCCCTTGCAGGTTTATTTTGGAGCTAAGGTGGGAGGAACACTGGAATGACTAAATCCTGATTGAGAGAACTACAGTGTTTCACCATGGAGCTCAGGGATACATCTGAATCCCAGCACAGTCTCCAAAGTCAGCCACGAGGGGATCTGGGAGAAATGCCAAGAAACACAGCTCTGCTCCTGGCTGGCCCCTGGCAGCCTGTATGATTCAGCTGCAGCTGCCCAGTTGCTCCTAAGGGGTAGTGCAAGTCCCACCAGCATGAAAGAGGGGGTGCCTCAGGGAAGCAGTTTGGTTCCACAGGTCTCTGCATAGATTCTAATCAGTTCCCTGTGTGACCTGTGAACTAGAAGTGAACCTAAAGCCACCCTATTTATCCAGTTGCTTTGGACCCTGGTTGTCTTGTAACGGAGTTTGCTATAGTTGGTTTTGCTTTGTGATCTTAATCACTGAAGCTGAACTTTCATGGAAGAGGAAACTTTGAGTTGGGGGCGGGGGTAGGGGGATAGGAGAACATTCCAGAAGATGAAACCACACAGAGAATTGGAAGCAGGGAAGGGGGGAATCTAGCCAAGGAAAGAAGACTCTGAGGTAGCCAGAATGGGAGTAGAGAGAGGGTGAAGAGGCTGGAGAGGAACTGGGAGTTGGTACTTAATTCTACGGCTGACTGGTAGCTACTGGAAGATAGAATAGGAAGCTGACTGGCATGCCACAGCTGATTGGTCAGTTTTATATCCCTACAGCCACAACTTTTCAGGAAGCAGAAATGTACAGTCATGGATACAGTACCAACTTGGGAGATGTGTTTAATCTGATTGGTGACAAGAAAGAAAAATCGTTTATCTTTGGAAAAGTAAAAGGCATGGGAATAGGATGACATCTTTGGAGTTTGCCTTTAGCACATCCCCTCCCCGCAAGGGGAGACTGGCTTATGCTCCCAGAAATTGGTTGGATCCTGATGAGAATGTCCATTCATTCAATAACATCAAGTGATCTTGCTGGCTTTGACCAGCACAAATTGCTTGAGTCTAGATGTTGACCATCTCTTTAGATCCCACTGTCCCAGCCTCTTCCTTCACAAACCATTTCTTATTATCATTGTCCGAGCTTGTTTCAAAACAGACGCCCAAGTCTCTTCATCCAGAGTGAACCTTAAACTGAGAATTTTGGAAGCAAAGTTTGGCCTCATTGTTTAATGAGAACCTGCTTGTTATTCGAAGCTCTGTAACTCTGGAGCCTTTGTGAAGAAGTGCCAGCCTAAATGCCTTCCTCCTGATAAGAGGATTCTTGCCCTGGGCCTCTGTTGTACCTCCATCCCTAACTGTCAATCAGACCAGGATGATAATGGGAGTTAATTTCCCTGAAGATTCACTGCTGCTGCTGCTGCTAAGTCGCTTCAGTCGTGTCCGACTCTGTGCGACCCCATAGATGGCAGCCCACCAGGCTCCGCCATCCCTGGGATTCTCCAGGCAAGAATACTGGAGTGGGTTGCCATTTCCTTCTCCAGTGCATGAATGGGAAAAGTGAAAGTGAAGTCACTCAGTTGTGTCCGACTCTTAGCAACCCCATGGACTGTAGCCTACCAGGCTTCTCCGTCCATGGGATTTTCCAGGCAAGAGTACTGGAGTGGGGTGCCATTGCCAGACTCACAGAGCAGTGCAAAGTGGTTACCTACACTAGGGAGAAGCTGGGAACCAATTGTGTAATCCTCCTCTTCTGCCCATTCATCTGAACATAAGAGATGGTGTAAGGGTAGTAGTTGTGCTGCCTATTATCTGCATGGCTTGGAGCTTGTTACTTAAACTTGTGAACTCTTGGGGTAGACTGAGAATAATAGCTATCTAGAAATCATGTTGTGAAGAGTAAGTAATATATATGGAATGCATAACACTACTAACTCTACATGACTTAAAGTAGACATTGAAGAGGGATTAGTTTCCTTCCTCCCTGTAATTCCTGGCCACAAATATCCGGAAAGCCAGTTGGTAACCAAAGAATCACACCATCAGATGGAAGAAACTTCAGAGGAGTGAAGAGCCTGACAACAACCCCAATAAGTGATTAAAGTGGTTATCCGGCCCCTGCTTAAGCTACTAAAAAAAAAAAAAAATTCATGCATTTTAATCTCCCAAAGAAAGAAATCTGTGATTTAGGGAGAGCTGTATCAGTAAAATTTTCTTAAAATCTGTCTAGACCCTGAAGAACCAATCCCCTTATCTCCCCCAGTACTTCAGTATGATGAAGAGATGTATGAACAATCACCTGATGCCACACTCACATGTGATTGTTACAGTGGGGTATGAGCTCCCCCAGAGCCAGGAGAGGCCCTGGGGCAAGAAGCATGGCTGGGCTCCAATTCCTGGGTCTGCTTCAGTGAGATCCTTGTCAAGTCATTTTCCTTTCTCGTCACAATTTCCTCATCTGTAAAATGAAAGGACAAATTTCTGTCCTTTTTTCCCTTTTATGAATATGCCAATGAATTCTTTCCTACACAAGACTGACATCTTCATAAACTCTCAAGAAAGAGGCACTATCAAGAGAAATTTTAGATACACTTTAAAAATAGGTTTCATTATATAATATGCACTTCTCTCTGGATTTTACTATCCGTTTAAGATAAAATCCCCCTTGTATGAAGAGTCCAAGTTTTGCTGTAACAAGAGATCACAGCATATGACATTAAAAATGTTTGCAGTTTCCTTCCAGTACTGAAAAGTCTTAAATATGATATATGAATAATATTTTCCACAGTGACAGAAAAAGAACTCTGTATCAATCATTAAGAAAAAGAAAAGCTTTTCTTATGTGATTGCAGTAGGGCTAAGTCCCCCTGGGTCAGGGGCGCTCGCCCCCTTCTCACCCTCCACACTGCCTTAGTGGGGGAGTAAGTGGCCTCCACAAGTTGTGATGGGGAGAGAGGCCCCTAGTAGCACCATGAGAAGTGAATCCCAGCTCCTACTTGCTACCTTTCCCTTTGGGATTCTGCCAAACCCCAGCAGCCTGCGATCCATTCAAACCACCGCCCGCCGACTTCCGGGAAGAGAGCCTGTGCGGCTCGGCGCGTGCGCGCTGTGCAGCCACCGCCTCACGCGAGTCGCGAATCCTGCAGGTGCCGGCCCCTCGGGCCCAGCTGTGTGCGGGTTCCTACCTCACCGCCACCGCGCCCGGGCCTCAGGGGAACTGCAGAGGATGGCTCCTGGGGTGCATTTCACACCGCTTGTTTTGTAAGGGGATTATCACGAAATTACCGTTCTCAAAGTGTTTGAGATCGTTCAGCATCCTTTAGGGTGTACTATAGAGCAGATTCTGTTTTTAAATATATTTAAAATACGTTTGTTTGTTTTTTGAAAAATAGTGCAGGTACACGGTTTTTAAAAAGAGAATCAGATTGTAACAAAAAGCTTGTAAAGGAAAACATCAATGTCCTGCTCCTCCCCTCTGCCCGCAATGGTCCGCCCACCCACTCTTTATTTTTTTTTTTAAGACTGCTTTGTTTGTTCTAGCAGGTTTCTCCTTTAGGTTTGATTTCAAACGTGCTTTCCAGCCATAAGTTTCCAAGATTATACTGTTTTTGTTTTGTTTTTCTTGGCTAGATTATCTCCAACTTCCATGAAGTACAAGCTAGTGAGACACCACGGTGTGTTGAGAGCTGTTTGTCAAAACTGACTTTACATCCTGCTTGTTGCTGTGGAACCCTTCGTGCCAGGGCCCTTTCCTCTTGCTGTTTTTCCTGATCTAGCTTCCAGCCTCTAAGTCCTGCCCGCAACAGGTCGCATCTGCTCTCAGAGCAGCCTAGCTAGTCCCGCCTCTGCTCTGGACTTGACCTTGACCTTCATCCTTTTATCTCTCCTGCAGGTGTCCTAGAACTTGGAGCATCTCCAGTGCAAGTCTCAGAGATTTTCTAAACCCCCACTGGAAAAAGGGCTTTCCTATACTGCAACTGCCACTGTCTTTCCCAAGGACAGCCTGACCACGTGTGAGAAGAGCTATCCCATAGGCCTTTCCTTCTAACCAGCAAGTGCACTATGGAATACGTATGTCCTAAAGCTCTGGTGTGTGTGGTATCTGTTCAAATAATAGACTCTTAGGCTCCACCCCAGTGATTTCCTAGATCTGGACAGGGCCTGGGAATCTTTGAGGGTTTGTTTTTTGTTCATTTGTTTGTTTTTTTCAGCATTGAGGTATGTAGGATCTTAGTTCCCCAACCAGACATGGAGCCCCCTGCAAGGAAGTGCAGAGTCTTAACCACTGGACCACCAGGGAAGTCCCAGGGTCTGGGAATCTTTAACAAGCTCCTCAAGTGATCCTTTGAGAACATTGCCCTAAGGAAATTACTTGTAAAGCCTTTCTATTTGTGTGAGATGTTTTCATAAATGTATTTAGAATAGGCGCAAAAGTGATAAAGCCTCAAAATCCACTTGTTTGGAAAGATTAAACATTATACTTTCATGAACAAATGCTATTTTGGTATTAGACCTAGAAGACCACAGAGAAACAGATCTGAATTACCTTGAAATCATCTAGTTCAGTGCCTGAGTGGCTTGCTCATTCTCACAACTTGAATTCCCAGTTCTAACATGGAAAGAAAAATCTGCAGAAGACAATGTCAAGCAACAAAAGGAGAATCCAAGAGAGTGTGCCAATATTAGCAATTATTTTTAAAACATTGTTTACTGACAATATCAAAAGTCTTTTTGTGAGACTTTCTATGGTAAGGGGATTATGTGGATTCTTGTAGTAGTGGTTTCTTTACTGTAGAAGCAATTGAATACATTCCCCAGTTTAAAAATATTTCCCCCTAAATTCTCTTCCCTTTCAAGTTTGCAGCATAAACCTTTGGTTCCAAGAGAAACCCCTTGGCTCAAGCAGCTGCTGTAGTTCCAACTCGTTGTTGATCACATCCCTCAAGACCAAAGAACAATAAAGGGAGACCAGATAGCAATGATTCTCAAACCAGGGAAAACAGACAGGAGAGAGCCCCTGAGAAAATATGAAAGCCTAGTTGTTGTTTAAAAGCAAGGTAGGAAGACTAAAAGGACAGATTTTTTTTTTTTTGAGAGTTCTGTAGTATGGGCCCCCTGGTGGCTCAGATGGTAAAGAATCCACCTGCAATGCAGGAGATGTGGATTCAATCCCTGGGTCAGGAAGATCCCCTGGAGAAGAGAATGGCAACCCACTCCAGTATTCTTGCCTGGAAAATTCCATGGACAGAGGAGCCTGGTGAGCCACAGTATATGGGGTTGCAAAGAGTCGGACGGGACTGAGCGACTAACACTTTCACTTTCTTTAGTATGAATAAGAAAAGAGGCATATGAAAAAAATATATATGTATTAACATACATAAGTAACTGTCATGGATATATTTGTAAATGTTATGCTTTGTAATACGTTTTGGTGCTTCATTAACATTTAAAAAAATTTTATTGGAGTAGAGTTGATTTACAATGTTGTGTTAGTTTCAGTTATACAATAAAGTAAATCAGATTTACTTTCAGATTCCTTTTCAGAGTCTTTCCCCATAGGTTGTTACAGAATATTATAAACTTTAAAAATTCGTATTGTTTATCATATAATTATACAAAATAAACTGAATAAAGTTATGCTATATGCTCCCCCAAATAACATTTATGTGAACATTAGAAGAGGGGAAGCTTATAAGTAACTATGTATTGTGCATGTATTTTCATCTTGCTCTCTGTGTGGATGTAGAAATTATATTTTCATTATACTTTTCAGTATTTTATACCTTTTTCATAATGCGTATTTTCAGGGGGTTAAAAACAAAGTGATCCATCATAATAATATTTGACAGGCAAGGACCTCAATAATTGCTAAAAACTCATGAGAAGATATTCACAGGGTCACAAAGTACCTCTTGTGTATGAAAATTCAGTTAACAGTCAACCTAAGAAGAAAAAAATGGAATTTTATTTGAACCAAACTGAAGATTATAACCCAGGAAACAGACTCTCAGAAAGCTCTGAGAGCTGTTATTTCTGTTAGAAGTCAAAGGCACAGTCGTATACATTCTTAAGACAAAGGACAGTAAATACGTCAAAATGACATACTAATGTTTTACATAAAGTTCACCAAGGTTACGTAGTCCAAGTAAACTTGTGCAAAGTGGGCTTAAAGTCAGCACGACCCACTACAGAATTGGGAAAAAGTGCTGACCTTCAAGGAATTTATATGACACACTCTGCTAATTACTTTATTAATTACAAATGGAAATAGATTCCTTTACAATGATGAAATCTGCTTATTACTGTGGGGGTGATGTGAGGATATCACCTTAACCAGGACATGAAGTTCACATTACCAAGAATGAGGACATTGGAGCATGTGCTGCATATTAGCTAACATTATTATTTCATTTTCTTGAGAGTGATAATAGTATTATGGTTGTGTAGGAGAACCCCCTATTCTTCAGATAGACATGCCAGCTATTTAGGAGAGAAGCATCATGATTTGGCCACTTTGAAATGGTCAGACAAGAAAGAGTATGTATTGTTCAGCTATATATGAAAGGTAAAACAAACGTGATAAAATGGGGTCAACTGATGAATCCAGGTGAATAGTATAAGCATGTGCATCATATCATTCTTACAACTCTTCTGTAGGTTGGAAGTTTTTCAGAGTAAAATTTGAGGGCGAAAGTACAGTAGTGAAGACTCTCATAGTCAGCTTCACCAAGAGGTGGCTCTCCATCACCCTTGCCTGTAGAGGACCCTGAAATCCTAGGGCTTTGTGAAGGAAACTGCTGGATTACTAGGGACTGCTGTTCAAGCAGCTTCTCTGTGCAGCTGGCTTCTGAGCTGGCTGATTGTGGGATGATATCAGGCCATAAAGGGTGAACCGATTCCAGTTTATCTGGAGAAAAAAATACTGAGAGAAAAATAGGCCCTGTATCTTAGACAGCCCTGATAAGGCACCTCCATGGATATGAGTAATTGTCAGACCCAGGGGATGAACCAGGGCTGAGAAGACTGAACAATGGAAAGCCAGGAGCACGGTGACAAGGAAATTCTTCCCCTGAATTGCCTTTTCCTATTGAGATAAGATAGTATGCAATAAAGCGCCAGACTCAGAAGTGCTGCCACCAGTCCCAGTGGGAGTGGCTGGCACTGAGCCTGAGCGGCAGCACATGTGAGCCTGGTGCTGTCAGCACCTGGGTGGTCCCTCAAGGGCTTGCTCTGGCCTGCCGCATGCACGAGGGGCAGGCAAAGTCAGTGACCTCAGACCCTGAAGGCCTGGGGACAAGTCCTGATTCCACCACTCGCCAGCTCGGGGACTGATTCTTTTATTCTTGTTTGCACACACAGACACAAAAATATTTACTTTTCTCCCATCTGCCTTACTGATAGGTTGCAAAACCCGAAAACAAACCATGAAAGGGTTTTTCAACTCCCAAAGGCCATCGAACTGTCAGTCATTATCATGACTCCCTAAGCATGAAGCAATTTGTTTTGTAGCTTTCCCTCCTCTTCAGGCCAAACTCACCTGGATGTCTTTTAGACCCTGAGTACATTTTTTAAAATTTTGTCTTTAATTAGAAGATGATTGCTTTACAATGGTGTGCTGCTTTCCGCCGTACAACAATGTGAATCAGCTATATTCACATATCCCCTCCCTCCTGCACCTCCCTCCCACCCTTGAGTACATGTTTATTATGAGGTTGTATGAGTAAAACCTTTCAAACTTCTGAGGAAGCAGGATGGAGATGCTTTGAGATGCTCTAACTTCTCCGGAACAGGCAGAGAGTGGCTGAGAATGTTGCCCCTTTGATATACCGTCACTGGGAAATAGAGCCCCATAGGCAAGCCGTGATTCATCCACACTGTTCCGGCTGAGTCGCTGTCCCAGCTGAGCGAGCACGGGTGGCCCTCTGTCAGAGTGCCACACAGGAGGGCCCCCACTCAGTCCTGGATGTCAGCCTTGGTGTCTCAGGGGCAGTAGAGCAGAGGGGACAGAGTGGAAAGGGAGCCATGCCTTTGGCTGATCTTCAGGAGGAGAGGATTGAGCTGGTGCAAGGAAGAACTTGCCTTTGGTTCTGTCCCAGCTGCAGTGGAGGCAAGGAGTTCCCTGGTACTAAAGTTATCCCACACAGCTCCATCATCCCTCCTCTGAAGTGTTTTGGGGAAGGGGCATTACTAACTAGAGATGGATCAGATGATATTCCAGAGCTCTTCCAACTTTAAGAATCCAAGCTACTTTTGACTAGCAAGGAATTTGGATTATCCCATCCTCTGCTTATTGGTCATGTGACCTTGAACATATTAATTAACTTTCTTTTCCTTTTTTTTTTTGTTGCACCATGTAGCATGCAGGATCTCAGTTCCCCAACCAGGGATTGAACTCTGGTCCCCTGCAGTGAAAGTACAAAATTCTAACCACTGGACCTCCAGGGAAACCCCTGTTTTTTAGCTTCCTGATCCTTCATTTCCTCAGATGTAAAATGAGGTTATTAACATCTACCCTACTTATCTCCTAGGGTTAGTAGAAGCATCCACACAAGTAAGTCATGCTTCTTGGTGAAGTCACAAAATTTTTCCCAGCTCTCTCGGTCCTCTGCCCACAGTTCCTGGGTGGCCAGGAGACAGCCTGACTGGCATATTCCATGGGTCCAAACAGAGGTCACAAATGCTTAAGGGGTCAGCACTAAATACAATTTCACTGGCCATCCTCCATCCTTGCTCAGCACTTGGCCCTTTCTGGCTTCCCCATCCCTCTGTCTTCACCCTTCCCTTCCTCCTTTCTCTTCTGCTCAGTCAGCAGGCACTTCTGAGAGAGGACTATTTCTCAGACACCCTGCTGGGCCAGGGAGCATGTGAAAATTACCTAGTCCTGCCAGCATGTCTTGCCTGGTGCGGGGAGAACACAGAAGAAGGGTTGTGCTGGGGCTCCCAGGGTGCAAGCCTTTGTGGGGGCAAGGCCGGGAGGGCCAGCTGGACAGTGTGTTCACCAAGAGTAAGACATTTGAGACTGTCTTTCAACAGACTGGTTTCCAAGTACAGCAGGACAGCAAAGGGCATGAACACAGAGCACGTGGTGGTGAGCGCTTCTCTGCCCCCAGTCTTTAGCCAGCTCCTTCCCTCTAGTCAGCTCCACCCGCAGCTTCCTTCTAAGCAGGAGGATTTGGAAACTAGAAACAGTTCCTGGAAACACTGCTGCTGGGTCATTGAGGTTGTAAAATACTACTGTGAAATAAAGACAGTAATTCTCAGCCCTGACTGTACACCAGCATCACCTGTGGTTTGTTTTCGGTTTTGTTTTCAATTCACATTTCCTGGCCCCACCCTTCATGTACTCTCATTCAGTAAATCTGGGGCAGGACTCTTGAAATTGATGTGATCTGCTTGGAGGTAGAAATATTGTCTCACTTTTGTTTTTCCAGTTCCCCTCTAAAGACTGCACTTGTTTTATTGCAGGAGGCCTAGGATCCCCTAGTCAAGAGTCTCACTTAACTGCAGTTTTCTAAGAATCCTAAAGACGTAGAAGTTCCAAAAAACAGAGGAACCATGGTAAGATTAGGTGGTATTAGTCTGGCCTTCATTCCCAGAATGGGAGAGAATAATGATAAGCAGTCCATTAATAAATCTTCTGTGAACCTCACTTCCCTCATCTGTGAAATGGGAATAAAGCCAGCTCCTACCTCATAAGATAGTGGTGAGCACAGAGAACATAATAGCATGTAGTAAGCACTCAGGAAACAATGGCTAATGTTATTGAGGCAGTGAGGTCTGTCTGGCAGTTAAGGATGTGGGCTCTGGAGCCAGGCTGCCTGGTTCACAGCCTGCCAGCCACTCTCATATAACCTCCTTGCCTCAGTTTCCTTTTCTTTACAAAAGGGTGATAATAACTCCCTCACAGAGCTGTTATTAAAGGAATGAATAAGGGCTTGGCACTTAGATCAGTACTGGTCTAACCACACCAAAAAATACTAGCATATATCACGACTTGTGCTGTGACCGCTAGCTGCCTCATGGTGTCACTATTGGACACTGGTCCTGCTGCCTCCTCAGCTGGTGCCCACGATGCTCCCAGCAGCTTTTCAGGCCCAGCCCTAGCCCTTGGAGAAGGAACCACTGCCTCCTGCTTTGCTAACTGTGATCTCCGAATACAGCAGTTCACCTCCACAGCCTCCTTCCAGGACACCAGCTGGCTCCACAACACTGAGTTAGACCGGTTCCAGCCCCACCAGCTGGCAGAGCCAGAATCGCCTCTCTTACCTCCCCTGCAACGATCTACCCGAGGGTCCAAGGTTTCTTTGACCATCTTGGAACCTAAAGCATCTGAGCACATCCCTTTCCCTAAGAAGGCTATTCTTTTAAAAGAAGTCATTTGGGCAAGTCGTGGGGTTCCCATGCCCCTCTTTGCTCAGAAGGCTGTCTGTCCTCTGTGGCACCAAATGACTGGTCCTCATTAGGGAGATAAAGCATCTGAGCACATCCCTTTCCCTAAGAAGGCTATTCTTTTAAAAGAAGTCATTTGGGCAAGTCGTGGGGTTCCCATGCCCCTCTTTGCTCAGAAGGCTGTCTGTCCTCTGTGGCACCAAATGACTGGTCCTCATTAGGGAGATTCCAGAAGAGATTAGCAGGTGCGAACACATAACCTTCTGATGAAACCACTGCCGGGGTTTCTAAAGCCCTTTTTTGTGCTTTTTATTTTTTATTTTGTTTTATTTTTTTGCTTTTTAGAGAAGAGAGGAGAACCCCCCCAACATCTACCCTCTGCTTAGAAATTATATATAATTGTTTTAAAACTCCAAGCGTGATTCTGATATGCCGCCAGGGTTAAGAATCACTAAAGTAAGAAGACAGAGACCGATTGATTATTAGAACTCACCTGTGCCAGTGGAAAACTGGGGACTTACTCCCTGGAGTCTGCCATCCCACACAAATTTCAATCCAAAAATGCCACAGCCAAACGTGTCCCCGAGATCATCTGGCTGAATGATTCCCAATTTCAATGCAGCAGAATCACCAGGGCCTGCCCATCACACAGATCCTCAAGTTTTAAAATTCAGGCGATCTGGGGGTGGGAGAGGGGGGAGGAATCTCAAATCCTTGTGAGATGCCAAGGAAGGGACCTGTGGGGAGGATGTGCGCAAAGAGGGTAGAAGGCTGCCCACACAGTGGTGCCTCAGCAGGGGCTTATGCAAGGCAAAGGGGCTTCTCAGGAAGATAGACAGGAAGGAGTTGTCATCTGTGCACTTCTCAGCATTAGAACTCAAATCTCTTGCCAAATAATATATAGCCCCTATCTGGCTACTGGGGCATATTTTCAGAAGGAAGAAAATATATGTCCAAAGCAGGAATCCCAGTATCAGAACCCTCCGTGGGAGCGGAGGTGAACCCCTGGGAACGCAAGCTGGGAAGACAATTGCTGCCACCAGTCAGTGAGGAAAGCCTCGGACTCCGATGACCTCATGGCTCTTTTCTGTCGCCGGTGACTGAACACACCCTTCCCCTCTGCCCACCTCCACCCACAAGCATATCAGACAGATGACCGCATGAGCCCAGGGGAAAAGTGTTCCCCGTCGATAACACAACATTCTCACGTGCTGCTGCCGCCACTGGCCTCATCTCCCAAATGTCCCATGATGTCAAGCTGAGCAAGCCTGGCTGAGGTCACCGGGAGCTCTCTCTCTCTCCGGAGATGCAGGAATTTTTGAAAAGTTGTCTAAGAGCAAATGCCTGATTGTGCCTTAAATTTTTCCTATGAAAACTTTAGTTCTGACAGGTCAAGTCACTTTTGCCCCCTGGCTTACTGTGCCTGGTTTTGTTTTTCTGCTCAGTGCTCATTGTGAGAAGTAAAATCGCTCCAGAGGCGTCAGGGGAGGCAGCCTGTCCAGCCATGAGGTAAGTGATTGCCCAATCAAACGAGGCTCACATGCTCATGGCCTCTGGATTCCACCCCTCCAAAGGAAGCTTTCCCTCTCTCTCCGAATTCTGTAAGTGATCCCAAGGTGTCACCTTAACCCCAAAGAACTCAGTTAGTGATAAAGAAGTTAGGGGGCCAGAGCCTCCTGGGTATCACTATTTCCATCAAAATACCAGAGGATCTTCCCAAAAAAGTCCTTTCCCCACATTATCAAGCTCTCAAACCTCTCTGATGGCTCCCCAGCCTTCCCCAGCCTCCTACTTGGCTAAATATTTGGGAGCTGAAACAATAGCCTCACTGAAGCAGTGGTGGGCAATTACTGGAAAGTCATGTGATTGCCCGAATTCAACCAATTTGTCAAAGACCATTTTCCTTTCACTCATCACCTCCCCCACGATAAGATAGGGTCCCCAGAGCACAATAATCCTTTCCTGAGATACAATGTAGAGGCTCCTGAGAAAAGAAACAAAAGTGAGGCTAATTTTGGCTTTTCTGGGACTAAAGAAAAGCAGGCAGACAGGCAAGCAGGCCTGGTTCAGTTCGAGGAAGCTGCTCCTTGTTGCCTGTTCCAGGGTGTCTGCTTAGGTCACCAGGGAATTTGGAGAACAATGCAAGGGGGCTGGGTGGGATGGAAACTGAGACCTGGCCCTGGCCACTGTGACTGAAGCCTTGTCCAGGCTCTGAAGAGGTCTCTAGAATGGCAGCCCGTGGCTTCAGACTTGGATATTTTTTAAAATTATAAACTCCTTGCTATTCTTCCTCCACTAAATTATTCATGAATTAAGACTTGGGGATTCCTTACAGACCCAGCCAGTGGTCTTCCGGCTCTTCAGGGCTCTGTGAAAGCCCTGAAGTTGCAGGTGAATGTTGGTCATCGTGGGCCCTTTTTCCTGGGACAAGGACCCTTGACTTTTCTCTGATTCTCAGAGGGACCTGCTGTCCCCAAATGGCATATCCTTCTTGGCAGAGTGTTCCCCCCTCTCCTACTCCACCCCCAGGCAGAACTTCAGTTCTTTGTGGCAGTGCTGGTCAAATTTTCATGGGCATTAGAATGACCTGGGTATCAAGTTAACATGTAAATTCAAATTCCTTAGGTCTGGGTGGGACTCAAGAGTCTGCATTGTTGACAAGCTCTAGGTGATGCGGAGGCTACTGGTCCTGGAGACACACTAGTCAGCGAGCTTGGGGGCAAGCCCTCATTCTCCTTCCAAGACTGGGTCTTGGTTGCGGCCTCCTAACTGATCTCCTGTCCACCCTCCCGCTGGCCACGGGAGTGACCTTGATGCACATTATTTTCTTTTTTTTAACGTTTATTGAAGTATAGTTGCTTAACAATGTTGTGTTTGTTTCAGGTGTGCAGCAAAGTGATTCAGTTCTACATATACATATGTCCTCTCTTTCAAAGCAAATTTCTAGTCATGTTCCTCCCCTTCCTGAAAATCTCTGTGCCTCTCCACCTCTATGTTAAATGAAACACCTCAGAATCCATAAACAAGATGTTCCATGATTTGTCTTCATTCTATCTTTTCTCCCATTGTATCATCCTATGAGCAGCTAATTCCACCCATGCTGGAATACATAAGAGCAAAGACTTGGGAAATGGGGGTGTAATTGTTCCTGCCATTTTGTGACCATCTAGTCTCCAGTTTCTTCATGTGTAGAATGGGAATAAAAATACCTACCTCAGGAACTTGCTAGTGGCCCAGTGTCTAAGACCCCATGCTCCCAATGTAGGGAGTCTGGGTTTGATCCCTGCTCAGGAAACTAGATTCCACATTCTGAAACTAATAGTTCATATGCTAAGATTCCATGTGCTGCAACAAAAGATCAAAGATCCTGAGTGACGCAACTAACACCCGGTGAGTGTGTGTGTGTGTGTGTGTGTGTGTGTGTGTGCTTAGTCGCTTCAGTAGTGTCTGACTCTTTGCAGCCTCATGGACTATACCCCTCCAGGCTCCTCTGTCTATGGGATTTTCCAGGTAAGCATACTGGAGTGGGTTGCCATGTCCTCTTCCAGGGGATCTTTCCCACGCAGGGATCAAACCCACGTCTCCTGCATCAGCAGGCGAATTCTTTACCACTGAGCCACTTGGGAAGTCCCCTGAAAGCAAATAAATAAATATTTTAAAAATACCCACCTCATAGAGTTACCATGAGGAACAAATAAGATAGTGTATATAAAACACTTTGCACAGTACCTACACAGCAAATGCAGTAGCTGTTGTGACTTAATCATAATATGCCCAGAGTTTCATTCATCACATGATTCCCTGCTTGGATTATCCCCCCAGTTCCCCATTTTTGCCCACATCAAATGCCACCTCTTCCTTAAATCCTTCCTGACACTTCCCCCCTCATCACCATTCAATCCTTCACCCAGTTATAACACTATGAGTGATTTCTTTCTGTCTACCACAATGCCCAGCCTGGTTTGGGGCCCTTATTAATAACAGTCATTAGTAAAGTTTTATGAAATTGAATTGTGCTCTTATTTCTTTTTGTTGTCTATGTGTAATACATACCTGTAATACTTATTCCTTAGCTACAATAGACAGTCTGTATTATCTTATAACTGGAGAGATTTATTTGGTTATTTCTTTTTTCCCCCAATTAATTGATCTTCAGTAGTATCCATCACTTCTGCCCTGAAAAGTTGCAGATCTTAAGAGAGTATAGGATTAGCATGGGGCATTACCTTCTGTTGGAATCAATTCACTTAACCAACATTTACTGGCATCTGCCAGTAAATAAATTCTTGTCATGAAGCTGATTGCAACAATAGAGGTGCCTGTAGCCTTCCTTACAGAGGTGTTGGCTCTGGGACAGCTTCTGCCACTCAGAAGAGGACAGGGTCTGTGCTGAGATCTCCCTCTGTAGGGGGGAGGACTCCCGCTGTATGCCCTCAGGGAGCCCATAAATGCAGAGACGCTCCACAATAGACCCCTTAGGTAAGGACCCCTTGAAGCTCTTTTCCAACTCCAAAATGATTTGGGCTAATTTAGTGAAAAATCAATCCTTTTGAGTATTTGTATGCCCATCCAAGCCTCAATTCCCTAATTATAAAAGTCCTCATTCAAACAGTCTTCACAGTTTACAAAGGTCTTTCACATAACACTAATGAGATTGATCTCTGTCACAACTCTGAGAGGTAAGCAGGGTTTGTTTTCTAGATTCCTGTTCTGAAGTTGAGGGGCCGAAAGCTCAGAGGAATCAAAGGATAGACCCAAGTTCTTGTGGCAAGTACTTGAAACTCTCAATACCCATAGCCAGACTGATGACTAGAGGCCTAGAAATTCCTTTTATTGTGATGGGATCCCAGGTCTCATAGCTAGGGAAAGATGGAGTAGGAGAGCAATGCTTACTCAGTGCATTTCCTGAAAGAGAGGAGGGTACCAGGTAAAGTCTCAAGGCCATGGGAGTGTGGGAGACTTCGGGCTAGAGGGAGGGTAGCCTTTCCAGGTGTCAATTACCAGGAGAGAAGACAGCCCTTAGACTGCCTCCCAGACTTTATCCCTTGCTCTGAATTTATAGACCACTATCGGACCTGATGGAACCTTCTGGTCTGCTGGGAAAGAGAACGGCCTCAGCCACATGGGCCCAGGCAGGGAGACAACCAACAGGCATCCCTCTTGAAACCAAGCAGATCCCTTCAGGGCCCCTCTAGGTACAAAAGCCCCTCCACTTCCCCTGTTTCTGTTTAGGGCAAAAGGCTTCAGTCTCCTAGGCTTTCCCTGAATTCAGAAGAGCAGACACAAGCAGTTAGTAATTAGGGTAGCAGAATGTGGAAACAAAGGAAAAGGAGTCAAATGAGAAAAGTAAAGACAATTGTTTCTCCATAAAACAGAGTTTGAGCTCTTCCTCAAGGGATATGCAGAGCAATCTGACATGTATCTACAGGCTCTAATGGCCCCCACCCTGTCAGACAGATGGTGACTACAAGCTGAGCATATAGACCCCAGACTGGTTGGGACCGAAAGATTGATGAGTAAGATTCCCCAAACCACACTGTTACCACCAACTAATCAGAACAAGTCATGGCCCCTGTATCCCTCAGCCCAAATGCTGTCTTTAAAAACCCTCCCCAGACTTCCATGGTGGTCCAGTGGATAAGACCCCTTACTTCCTCTGCAGGGAGCATGGGTTCAATCCCTGGTTGGGATATTCTAGATGCTGCATGGTATGGCAAAAAAAAAAAAAAAAAGCAAGGAGTAAAAAACACTTCCATAAAATAAATGGAAAATAAAATAAAGATTTTGGGTCTTTTGAGCCTGAGCTACCCGTGCTCCTTGCTTGGGGCCCTGTAAATAAACACTGTATGTTCCTTCACCACAACCCCATGTCAGTAAATTGGCTTTGCTGTGTGGTGGGCGAGTGGACCCAAGTTTAGTTTGATAAAACTTTCAGAAAGTATGTGAGTGAAAGTGGGAACAGAATTTCCTATTTCACACATCACAAAGTTTCCCACATCACAAAGTAGATGTGACTTTCTGTGGCTACTTCCCATCAGTTGTCCCTCAACATTTTAGCAAAGCTGTATCTAGTTGGGAATGAGGGACCCTCTGTCCAGCTTGGTAGCAGCACCTTGATTAGTGAGTCCATCCAGGGGAAGGTGACTGTTGGTCACTCTCAGTGCAGGGCCCAACTGCCCTCCCACGTGGATAGGGATGTGTTTCCGTGGATATTTTTAGAATTGGGGGTGATTTTTATTGAGGAAACCCAAGACTTTCTATACATGGGGAAGGTAGCAATTTTTATAAATCACTTCTAGGTACGTTTCAAGGATTAGGGGTTCCAAGTTGTGAGGTCCAGTCCTGACTCTGCTGCCAGCTAACAGGGTGTCTGGGTCAGCACTGAACCTGAGCATCTCTCCTCTAAGAGCTGTAAATCACGAAGGGTTAAATGCTTCAGTCTTCAAAACACATTGAAATCACCTGTGGAGTTTTTTAAAAAAACAAAAAAACCTAAACATGACCTCATCCTCAGATTCTTATTCAACTGGTTTGGTGACACAGGAAAGTGGTATTTTTTTTTTTTTTACAAGTTCCCTCAGGTGACCGACTGCATAGTGACAGTAAAAAAATAGGATGTGTTAATTTCTGAGCTGCTGGAAAGAGCTGGGCAAGAACCTGAGTTCTTGTGTCCATCTGGTCGACTTTCCACAGTGTATTGCACCAGGTGGCCCTTCCAACTTTAGACTCAAGGCTATGGAAGACCAGAGCAGGCAGTACTATACAGAGACCCGCTGCGGGGCCATGTGTTCCAGGTACACAGCAAGGCAGAGCCATCAGGAGTTCAGGCATCCAGCCTCCAAGTCAGTGGCCCTGTATTACCGCCACACACCACTGGAAGAAGCCAGGGGGATTATTAAAGAGAAACCAAAGTTCTCCCCGCCCCCATAAGGCTTTCACCTAATGGTGTTTTGGAGTTCAGTGAATATTTCTTCATTCCTCCTGCACTTGATAAACAAAGTGGCCCAAGCCCCAGAGAAGCAGTTTGTTACTACCCACAGATGACAAAACTACAGGTGAAAAAGTTGAGACTTGCCCTGGTCACACAGTACAGTAACAACAGGGGCTGCATCCTGGAAACAGAAGCTCTTGTTGTCCTGGAGGAAAATCTCTTCCTTTTCATCATGACTTGGGTGTTGAGAAGCAGCAAGTCTTAGCTGGGTAGCTCCATGGAGATCAAAAGCACTCCTGCCTGAGGGGCTCCCACCCTCTCAAGTCCCAGCAAGAAGAGAAAGCATGCCCCAGTCTTTGCTGGGGCTTCAGCTTCAGCGAAGCTGGCAGCTCAGCTCTGCGGCTGTGTTTTGGCACCTCGATATTTCTCACATGTTTATCAAGCCCTTTCACATCTTGTCCACTGGTTTTCCCCACCCTTGTGTTCAGGCACGAGCTCTCTCAGCTGTCCCCAGAGGTCCTCTCTGCATCATTCCATCCGGAAAGACAAAATGACAGGAAAGCACCCATCAGGGGGTGGCGAGGTGATGAGAAGGGAAAACGTTCAACTTTCAATTTTCCTGTGGTCAGTGGAACCATCGCTGAGGTGCTCCACTGTGAAACCATGCTGTGCCGAAGTGGAAATTCTGCTGGCTCCCACAGAGTGCTGCCTGCCCATCACTACATATACAGATATGGCGTGCTGTTGACCAAGAGTGAGAAGACCGTTGTCGTCCAAATCCAGTATGCCATGAGATTGCTTTTTAGCTTTGCTCAGTGGAGAATCATTTTCGAAGCCCTGCTGTTGTTTCCCTACCCCTTCCCACTTGGCTCTAAATCCATTAGCAGCCGAAGACAATGTGCATCAGGGCACATTGACATGTAGCCAACAAAGAGTCTGTGCAGCCCAGCAAAGTGGCTTTGTGTGCCTTGGCTTTGATGTTCCCAGCTGATGCTTCCCTTTTGGGAATCTTTAGACTCTTCATCTTTGGAAGGTTATTTGGGCTGATGGGAAATCGGATAGACCAAGAACACCATCCACAAAGCCCTGGGCTAGAGTAGCCAACACAGTGACACATCTCTCTCAGTTACCTGCCCTTTAGCTTTCTGTCAGCACTGCTCCTATCTGGCTTTACCTGACCTCACCAAGCCAGGCATGGTAGCCACCCTCCCAGATGACCCCTAATATCTTCATCTCTTAGTATTCACAACTGTGTAGTCCCCTCACATAATGAAGAGGGCTGATCCATGAGACCAATAAGATATTGCAGACCTGATGGTGTCGGGCTTCCTAAAGTGAAGAGTTAGTCGTTCAGTTGTATCCAATTCTTTGTGATACCATGGATTGTAGCCCACCTGGATCCTCTGTCCATGGGATTCTCCAGGCAAGAATACTGGAGTGGGTAGCCATTCCCTTCTCCAGGGGATCTTCCTGACCCAGGGATTGACTGCAGGTCTCCGGCATTGCAGGCGAATTCTTTACCGTCTGAGCCCTGGGGCTTCCCAAACAAGACTATTAATAAAAATTTCAGCTTCCAATTTGGGCCACTGACTTGCTCACTTAGAGAAGCCAACTGCCACATCATTAAGGATCTTCAAGCAACACCATGGAAAGACCAAGTTGGGAGGAACAAACCTCCAGCAAGAACTTGCCAGGCACTTGAATGAACGATGCCAGAAGCAGATTCTTTAGTTCCAGTTAAGCCTTCAGATGATTCTAACTTCTCAGCATTTGAGTCTTCAGCAAAGACCCCAGACAACAGAGATAAGTTGTCTCTGTTGTGTCCTGTCTGAATTCCGGACCCATAAAAATAATGGAATAATAAGTCATCACTATTGTTTTCTGACAGGAAGGTATGGGGGTGATTTGTAAAATCCCTCTCAGCAAAGATTCTCAACTCTGTGTTTTAGGTTGAGGGAAGCCTCAGATCCTTGAAGAGCTCTGTGGGCACTTTTCTCCATAGGTCAAACACTGCAGTAGGAGCTACAGCCACAACACTGGGGTCCCTAATGCAATGGGGATGATAGGATCCCCAGAGTGGCAGATACGAAGTGATAGTACTTCATCACAGAAGATGGGTGTGGTTATCATAATGGACAACTGAGCCAAGGCAGTCGTCACAGCAGTCTGAGTCACAGAGAACTATGACATTGGGTTAGCAAATCATGGTCTCTTTGGGGAAGAGTGAGAGAAAGATGAACAGTGTAAAACTTTGGCAGTGCACCAGAGCCCTTCTCAAGGGAACTGGCCTCCACTTCATTCAAGATTCCTTGCCCAGTAAACTGGCTCAAATCTGGGAATTGAGTGAAGGTTCATCATGACTCTGTTTTGGTGGTCTAAGATATACTACTGTTCACTCAGCGTAGAATTCCTATGCTTATCCGTAGGCAAGGGTCTATGCGGATCCACAGGCTGTGGGCAGTGGTTGGGCTGAATGGGCAAGAACCTGAAAGGAACATTATTGGAAAGGTAGGGACAAGGAGGTCCCAGCAAGGGGTCAGTGTATAGCCATCTCTGAATGGGCAAAAGCTGTGAAGATATTTGTAATCCATGTGAATGCTCACCAAAGGGTAACATTCGCAGCGGGGAGAGTTGGATGGAAGCCCCAGGGCTCAGACAGTAAAGAATCAAGTGGATGGGGTAACACATTCTGTGGCTGTCAGTCAACTTCTTTCTTCAATCAGTCCTGTCATTGCCTAACAGGCTCATAAACAAAGTGGGAATGGTGCCAGGGATGGAGATTATGCATGGGCTCAGCTTCTCATCACGGATACTGACCTGGCTATGACCACTGCTGAGTGCCCAAATTGTCGGCAGCAGAGACCAACACTGAGATCACATTATGCTTCTGGAGAGATCAGAGAGCTACTTGGTGACAAATTGATTACACTGGGCTGTTTCCATCATGGAAAGGCCAGCACTTTGTTCTTAGTCAATAGTCACTTAATCTAGACATGGATTTGCCTTCCTGACACACACAATGCTGCTGCCCAAACAACCATATGGGAATGTACAGAATAATTTATTCACCATCTCATTACCCCACACCACACTGCTTCTGATCAGGACACTTACTTTATAGCTCATGAAGTACAGCAGTGGGGTTCTGCTCATGGAATTCATTAGCCTTACCATGCTCCCCATCATTCTACATCTGCTGGCTTGAAAGAATGTGGGATGGCCTTCTGAAGACTTATCCATAGCACCAGCCAGGTGGCAGTATCTCATGAGGTTGGCACAGTGTCCTCCAGCAGGCTGTGTATTCTCTAAATCAGTATCCAATATATGGTACTGTTTCTCCCAAAGCCAGGATTTCTGGGTTCAGGAGTCAGGGGGTGGAAACGGGAGTGGCTCCAGTTACTGAATCCTAATGATCCACTTGCAAAATGTCTGTTGTCTTCCCTTGTGACCTTAGGCTCTACTGGTCTAGGGAGCCTTAGTTCCAAAAGAAGGAAACACAGCAATGATTTGAGCATATTTCACTTTTTCTTGGAACTTCCAAGATTCCAAGATAGGTATTTGAGAGACAAAATGGTCTTCACTATGTATCAACTTGTCTAATTATAGTCCCCAATTATTCAGTCAAGCATTGATCTAGATGTTGGTGTGAAGGTATTTTAAAGATATGTTTAAAGTCCTTAATCAGTTGACTTTAAGTAAGGGAGATAAGGGTTTCCCTGATGGCTCAGATGGTAAAGAGTCTCCCTGCAATGCAAGAGATCCAGGTTCAATTCCTGTGTTGGGAAGATCCCCTGGAGAAGGAAATGGCTACACACTCCAGTATTCTTGCCTAGACAATACCACGGACAGAGGAGCCTGGTGGGCTATGGTCCATGGGGTCACAAAGAGTCAGACACAACTGAACGAGTAATCCTTAAGGGAGATTAACCTAGGTCATCAATTGGTTTGATCAGTTGAAAGGTCATTAAGAACTTCTTCCTTAGAGAATCTGCCCGAGAGTTCAGCCTACCTTCCCAGATTGTCTGCAATCTGGATTTCAGCTTTGCCCAACCAGCCCCCACAATTGCATAAGTCAATTCCTTGCAATGAATCTCTTACTATATTAATATATGTCTCCTACTTGTTCTTCTCTACTCGAATCCTGGTAGAGACATTAGAAGCCCTCTTTCCAAAGCCCCTCCCATTCCCCACCTTCCCATTCACAGGAGAAACCTAAGAATTAAGATAGCGTGGGCTCATTTTCTCAAGTTAATGGAAAAGGATATTAAAATGAAAATTATAATGAAAATGTAAACCTAAGAAGGCAGATGGATCTTTGTTCCTCTAGAAAGTGAAAGATTAAAATCAGGTTAACCAAAGGAATGTAATGTAAACCCATTGAAGCTGAACTGATCATCTAGAAAGTAAAAGATTTAAAGCATGTTGACCAAAGGAATCTAATGTAGACCCATTGAAGCTTAACTGATCCTTTTGTTTCTGGGTTGTTTTTTTTTTAATTGAGATACAATTGACACATAACATTGTGTAAGTTTGAGTTGTACAGGTGTTGATTTGATGCATTGATATGTTGCAGTATGACTACCACCTTGGTATCAGTGAACACCTCCATCAAGTCACATAATTACTTTTTTTTTTTTGTAGTGAAAACAGTGAAGATCTGGTCTCTTAGCAACTTTGAAGTTTATAACACAGCAGTGTTGACTATAATTACTATGTTGTGCATTAGATCTCCAGGCCATATTTATCTACTAGTTGCAAATTTGTAATCCTTGAGGTTCAGATGCCTCTGATATTTTTGTTTGTTTTCCTAACATATTTGGAGGAAAGCAAACCGAACTCTGAAATGGGAATACTTTTTGTTCTGGGTGTCTTTCATTTCCGTTGCTGGAGCCACCTCTTCTCCATACCCAGAGGCAGAAAGTGGAGAGAAGACAGAGAGATGCTGGAGGCTATATAATTTAGACACAGGAGGGGACTTGAACATGTGTTTGACTGAATGTTGGTAATTCAAGAAAATGGGGTTGGGAGATGCAGGGACTCTCCGGGCTTTAAAAAAGAAAGAGGAAATTTGAGAAGGGAGAGAAGGCTGATGCTAGGAGAGGAAGGGTCATTCACACGGTTGAAGGGCAAGGCAGTGAGGCTCCAGACTTCTGTCTGGGGCAAAAGGACAACATTTGAGAAAAGAGATTCAATGCCAGACTTTCCAAACTCCCGACTTAATATGGTTCACATCCATCAGTGGAACTCTGAGTAAAGGACTGCAGGACTGCTCACCCTTGTTCAGATTCTGGTGTCTAACACAGGAAGCGAGAGAACCACCCCCACCCCCACCTCCAAGATCAGCATCAGAAATTAGAAACGCCTGCACTGAGGCTGCCAAAGGGGCAGTGACGGGGACAAAAGTATAGTGCCTTTCACATTGCCCTTTGCAGAACACTGGGTGGAAGGCACAGGGCGACACATTTCAGTTCTGCCAAAAAATACGTTTTAAGTGCTCTTTCTGACTAAAGGGAAATGGTCTGCCTTGGAAGGAAGTGAGTTTCTTGCTTCTATAGGTATTAGTAGATACAGGTGACCACCTAATATGGGTGGTGTGGAAGAGAACTCTGCTGGGTTATATTTAACAGTGTAATTCTATAGTTATTGAATGATGCAGATACTGAGATAACTTTAAGAATATTTGGAACCAGGACAAGGAGATTTTTTTTTTTTTAATAATCCCAGAGTTAAAACTCATCACAGAGAGTCAGAGATGGCTAGGATCTTTAAAATCATCTTGTCCAACTCTTCCCCTTTTATTTAAATGGAAAAAAGTAAGGCCCAGAGACAAGTGACAAGCTCAAGGTCACACAGCTGGAAAGTGGATGATCTGGACTAGAACTTGCAGCATGTTTCATCTCTCAACATCTTTGCTGGTCTCATTATCAAATCTGCCCAGCAATATCTGGAAACTAGCCAGGAAAAAAAAATTGGAAACAATTAAACCTTGACAAATGACAGCTTCTTCAGATATCATTTAAACACAACGAAATATAAGGAACTCAACCGCTGAAACTCCTTGATAACATCAAGGAAAAGGAGTCATTTCACATAAATCTCAGAGATGATGTCATCCAAAACACACTAGCAGTTAGTGGAAGTTCCAACTCATTATGAAGGAAATGATTCTTATAAATAGTTTTGATCTGGAGATACTGTTTGGCGTCTTCAAATCATAGATTCTCGAAATAGGAAGACCTACAAAGAGGTCATCTAATCCAGGGCACACTGATCCTGCAAATAATGGGCAGGGTTCATGCTACTCTCAGCTTTGTGTCTCATGGTACCTTGTACCAGCAACTACTCTAGCATTTTGCTGGAGTACACAAAACTGAATGAAAGTTTTTTCTTCCAAACTGAAAATAGTTTTTTCCCTCCTAATAAAATAAACATACTTTTTGTAAAATTTCAAACAATACTGCTGCTGCTAAGTTGCTTCAGTCGTGTCCGACTCTGTGCGACCCCATAGACAGCAGCCCACCAGGCTCCGCCATCCCTGGGATTCTCCAGGCAAGAATACTGGAGTGGGTTGCCATTTCCTTCTCCAGTGCATGAGAGGGAAAAATGAAAGTGAAGTCGCCCAGTCGTGTCCGACTCTTAGTGACCCCATGGAGTGTAGCCTACCAGGCTCCTCCGTCCATGGGATTTTCCAGGCAAGAGTACTGGAGTGGGGTGCCATTGTCTTCTCCAGAGAAGTATAAAACAAAGTAAGAAGAAAAAAAGCTTACCAGAAATCTCACCACTCAGAGATGACCATGGTTAGCATTTTGATATCATTTAATTATTTCTCCACGAACATATGTTTCCACTAGCACATCTATATTTTTGTAAAATTGGGACCAATTTTAAGTGACAGTTTTGTTGCATTCTTCCCTCAATGTACATCTGCATCTTCATTTTAATGGCTGTATGATACACCTTCATGTGGTGAGTCAGATGCTGACTGATGGATTAGTTGTTCTCAGTTTTCATACTAACATGGGGGATTATTTCCTGCTTCAGGGAAAGAGGTCATCTCGGTTACCCTTGGAAGGGTGTATCATCTCTGAAAACTAAAAGAAACTTGCTGCTACAAAGTGGTGATGAGGGTGATTGCAGGGCTAAGGCTCCCTGGAATGCGAGTGGGTAGAAGGAGGGCTCTATATTCTCTGCTGGGAAAGGGAGTTTAAAGAAGCCTCTGGTTTGCTGGAGAAGCTACCATACTCCAGGGGAAGGACTCCAGGAGTAGCCAGTGACTGGAAACCATCTGACCTTGGCTGACTTCCCGATCAGCTTGCAAAATTGCTTCTGCCGTGTCCACAGCAGCAGCCAGAATTGAGGACTCAACAAATCTCTGGTCCAGAACTCAAATCACTCAAGTCAGTTGCTGCTCTGTGACCAGGACTGCGCTCCTGGACGTTGAGACACAGCTGCCTGATTCCTTGGTCACTAGAGGAGGCCAAAATTTCATTCACTTCCCAGCTTTGGGTACAGATTACTTAACCAACTGTGCTGTCACCAACACTTCCCATCACAATTATAATAAGTGACATCATCGATTAATTCCCGCAGGTGCTCTGGGAAGTGGGGAATAGAGGGGTCTAGGACCCACCCACACTCTGGAAACAGCATAGGATACAAAAGTACCCCACCACCACTTCCAGCCGAGGAAGAGAGAAGATGACAATGCAATAATAAGCACTTTTCTACACACATCTCTGCATATTTATCCAGATCTCTCTTTAATATGGGCTTCCCTGGTGGCTCAAACAGTAAAGAATCTGCCTGCAATTCAGGCGACCAGAATTCAGTCCCTGGGTTGGGAAGACCCCCTGAAGAAGGGAATTGCTACCTACTTGCTGGGATGATCCCATGGACAGAGGAGCTTGGTGGGTTACTGTCCATGGGGTCACAAGAGTCACTTCTCTAAGTGGAGTTGCTGGGTTTGTGGGACAATGCTAAACAAATCCTTCAGTGATGTTGCATGGTGCTTGGGAAGGACCAGTTGGCCACCTGCTATGAACCTTTACAGAGTAGCTACATATTATGGAAACAGCCACTGTTCAGGGTCTGGCTTTGAAGGTTCAGAAACTTGATCCCGTTGGGTCCCAAAGTTAATCAGTCTCAGAAAGCTGAATCGCTCAGAGGAGACTGAAGCGGATAAAGCAGAATGCCAAGTGATTAATTTATAATGAGACATGTACATGCCAAGCGAAGCGGGCATTCGGGTCAGCCTGACCAGCCTGTTCTTTCTCGTTGTGGCAGTCAGTATGGGCAGTCAAATCACAGTCAAAAGCTAGTGGTGTCCCTAGAACAGAGGAAGGAGAGTTAGTGTGGTGTGATCTGAATGGTGGCCTGAGGTATCCACTTCTCCACCAGGGCGAGGGTAATGTACACTCAACGTGTGACAGTGGCTGCAAAGGAAAGCCCAGTGAGTTATAAGAACAGAGATTGCTCTGGGGTTAAAGTGGGCCAAAAGCCATTCTCCCTGCAGACTCCTTTCTTCTATCCAGGAGTCTCTAGGGTCTTGGAGACTCACAGATTTTCTTGTTGATAGAGAGGGTACAGAAGGGTTGAATGATGCCATAGGGACCGCTTTTTTTTTTTCAACAGTGTAACCATTTCTCACTTTTCTGTTCATCTCTGCCTTTATTCGCACATTCAACAAATGATGGTTGGATATCCATCAGTTCCTGGGAAGAGAGCAGTGGGTGAAATAGACCAAATGTTTGCTCTTGTTGAGCTCACTTGCGAGAGGAGGAGAAAGACAATAGACAGATAACTGAATCAGTAGACAATAATTAAAAAGAAAACAATAAAGAAGACAACTGTTAACTGCAAAAATCTTTACGCAAGATATTAGATGTCAAGATTTGCTATGAATGAAAATTAAGCAGAGTAAGAGTTTAAAGAGTAATAGAGGAAAATGGGGAATATTTTTAGAGGGTGATCAGAGAGTTCTTTCTGATAAGGTTACGTTTGAACAAAGACCAAACTACAGCAGGAGTCAGGGTGGGCAGTATTCCAAGTGGAGGGAACAGCACATTCAAAGGCTTTGGGGCAAGAGTATGGCTGGCACAGCAAAGAGATACAGCTGGAATATATACAAGCAAGGGGAAGAAGAGGTAGAGGAAGGTGCCAGAGAAGTGATGAAGCTCGGGAATCAGATCATGTAGAGCTTTGTAGTTCCACATTGTGAAAAGTGGATATTATTCTGAATGATATGAGAAACCACCAAAGGGTCAAACTCACCTTTTATAAGGAGTCTGGCTGCTGAGTGGTGAATAAACTGATTATTCTAATGTGTTAAGAATTGAGCCATTGAATATTAGCAAAGGGACCTTGGAGATCAAGACCTCTGCTACACAAGTGCGGCTATGGACCAGAAGAACTGGCATCACCTGAACCTTATTAAACATGAAGACTCTTAGAACACCACCCCAGACCTCCTGAATCAGAGTTTGCATTTAACAAGATCCCCTGATGACCTATGTTCACATGGAGGTGTGAGAAGCACTGGTCTAGTCCAAGGCCCTCATTTTACAAGCAATGAAACCAAGTATCAGTGTGTGGAAGTGACTTGCTTACAATCACGTGGATAGGTTCATAACTGGGTCAAGGCTAGGGCCCAGGTCTCCTGACTCTGGCAAGCCCACTTTCCATGGTTCTCAGGTCATGAGATTATAAATTCATTCATTTAGTCAAAAACTCACTCACTCACTCATCACTAAGGCATCTTTCCATAATCAGACACGATCATCTCACTAAAGATTTTTACCTTTTAAGAACTCAAGATCTAGTCAAGAGAAACTGATAACAGACTAATGTAACTCAATTGACCACCAACACTGATTTTTATAAAAACAAAACAAAACCGACCATGAGTGCTATCAGCCTTAGTTTCAGTATTTCTCCCAAACTATCTCATCCTCTGCTGAGATTTGCTGGAAATGCCCAGGATGTTTAGGTGTGGTGTCCCCTGAAACAATTCTTCCTCTTTTGTGGGAAAAAGCACAGATTTCATTGTCTTCTCAGCAGAAAAATCCCCTCTGGCCTCAAGCAATTAAAAAAAAAAATCTCTATGTGTGTACCACCCCAGAATCTTGGAGATTAAACATAGAAACCCAGGTCATGTCCCAAAAGGAAAGAGTCAAGATAGGAAGGACTCTATTTTAAGAGATGGCTAGGGTCAATGGCTGGAAGCTTCTACAATGGGAAAAAAAAAGGTGGGTTATCATCTCTGTCATTGCTATTATTGTAGTTATTATCAAAAACTTGTAAATAGTGCTCTTAATTTATTGTCCCTTTGAAACAATAAAGGAGATAATGGAGACTTCTGCATGCATTTGCTATTCATCAGCAGCTTTGCTGTCAGAAAAGTGGCCCAGTAATGACTGTGGGGATCCAGGCAATTTCAGGAGCAGGACTGGAGAGGATCAAGAAGTGGTTCTGGCAGACTGTGAAGGGCACTTCCAAAGGCAGAAGACCCATTTTCTAGGTGGGTCTGTTTAAACTGATCAGGAGATAAGTGGCAGGAGAGAGGGAGAAGAAAGGCAGGGAGGGGAAGATGGGATACATTTTAGAGACACCTGGGCAGAAAGGGGGGCTCCCAGATGTCTTTGAAAGATCAAGCCTGAAGGATTGGGGGGATTGATGGGTCACCGGGAAATTTCCTCAATTTCTCTATTAAATAGGGTAGTTACCTCTAGCTGCTAATCACCTTCCTCCACCCTTCATATGTGAGGACGAAGGCTTATTTCTTTATTTATTAAATATTTATTTATTATTATTTATTTATTTGACTGCCCTGGGTTTTGGTTGAGGCATGCAAACTCTTAGTTGTATGTAGCATGTGGGATCTGGTTCCCTGATCAGGTATCGAACTTGGCCTGGCTGCATTGGGAGCATGGAGTCTCAGCCACGGAACCACCAGGGAAGTCCCGACAAAGGCTTGTTTGTGTCTCATTCCTACAGTCTGCTGTGGGTGCCTTCCAGGGACACAGGCATCCTGGCTCAGCCCATCTGGTAACTGCACCATCTTGGAATCCTTAGTGTCCAGCCAGATGGGCAGAAGAGAAAGTAAAGTTTTTTCTTCACTGCCATGAACGGGAGGTGACCCATAGCTTTCACTTGCTTCTGTTGGTGAGGGTTAGTCATGGGGCCCCACCTCACCTCCAGGGGCCAGGAAACCTAGTCCAGCCGTGGGCCCAGGAAGTGAGCCTGGCTGGGGAGCACAGCCAAACCTCTGCTGCAGGCCTGACCCACAAAATAGAGGAGGCCATGCCACCCACACTTGTGTGGCTCTCAGGAGTGGGGAGACGTTGTGACCCCAGCAGAAGGGGGCCTCCTCACTCCAAGTCACACCCTGCTGCCCCATCTGGACTATTCCTGGTTCAGATGAGGCCTGGAGGTCACCAAACCCCTCCCTGCACTCCCTGTAAATGGCAAGGCCCTGTACTCTGTCTTTCACTGTGACTGTACAACCTTTAATGCTCCTTCCAACACTGGGATCTGATGAGTATTCAGAAATTTTGGATTCTCACCCTGCCTCTCTGGTACCTTACCCTCCTTACCTTTCCAGCAGTTAGGGCCTTAGTTTCCCTAACTGCAAAGGGAGTGGATTGGCCAGGATGGCCTTTCATGTTCTTTCCAGGCTTCAGTCTACTTTGCCTGAGGACTAGCTTGAACCAGTCCACTTTTACTGTTCCTGTGCTCTTGGAAAGGAATGAAGCCTGAAAACCCTGGAGTTATTGCTGAGACCTGTGGCCGTAACTGATCCTGCCCCACACTGCCTAACAAACTCAGTGACAACTTCAGCTGAGTGGCTGCTGGCATTCAGCCGCTAGCAACTATCCCAAAAAAAGCAGGACCTGAGAGGGTAGAGGGAGAGACCCAAGGGCATGTGCGAGGGCCAGAGGTCAGACTTCAAGGCAGCAAAGCGTTCTGCCCATGGGGACCTCTGTGAGATCCTGAGTGTGAGCAAAGCCTAGAGCATCCATAGGTGTGAGTCCAAGTACATGAGTCAGGGCCCCAGCAGGCAACAGTGCATACTCGGGTGTTTAGTGCAGTGGGGAGTGGGGAGAAAAAGAGCTTAACAAAGGGACTGTTTACAAAGGTGTGGCCAGAGTTATGGAACCAACAGAGAGTGGTGGGCACCCTGGGACTAGGACCGAGCCTGAAGAGTAAGGCGAGGAGATGCTGTGGCAGGACTCCATGAGAGCAAGAGTCCTGGGAGAGGGGCCTCCACATAGAAACCAGAGCCACAAACGAACGAGCTCACAGCCAAAAGAGCAGTAAAGCAGGAAGGAAGGTGGTAGTAAGGAGTAGAGAATAAATTTGTCAGCATGCAGTCTTCTGCCAGTGCCTCCCACTGGCCCAACTCAACAAGAAGCCAAAGGAATAGAAGCCTGGTGATGTGGTTACAGAGCCCAGAGGGCCCAGAGCAGGGCCAGGAATGTGTGGCAGAAGCACTTGGAAAATAACCAGGACGTGAGTCTCAGGTCTCACCCGGTCTTCCTTCCATTCTCAGTGAGATATTGAAAGGTCTAAACTGGTGGTCCACTCTCCACAATGTCCCTGGCCATGGGGGTGACAACAGCAACAATAATGAAGATGGTGACGTTATCTTATTTATAAACTCTGCTCTCCTGCTATAATATCTGATTACCTGCAGCATCTTTTGTAGCATCTGAAGGAGCCAGGTTGAATTTTTGGCATCTTTCCTCTGCGATTGCTTGTAGATACAGATTCAGACATTGTTCTGCCTTTTTCTTGAGTGGTAACACTAGCTGCTCTGTCAGTCCTGTGAGAGTTGGAAGACTGGGATAAATTTAGACCAGAGAGTTATTGCGCCAGAGCCAATATTTTACATACTTGATTTTTAACATGACCTTGACCTCTGTGCTTTGCATAACCACTTATTTCTTGCCCTGAGCTTGACCAGCTTTTCAGTCTCTCGCCCCCATGCTTGTATGTATCTCCCCACCCCCGGAAGTTCCAAGGGGTCGGTGTGTACAATGAGACTGGTGTGGGGCTGTACTTGGTTCCCCCTCCATCAGATACCATGATTGTCAAAACAAAGTCAGCTATGTGAAAACCCTCACCATTCCCCCTGCCTCCTTTTGGAATGCACTGTTCTGACTGCAAGTACAAAGAAGCAATTTATAAGCATGACTCGGTACAGAAAACCAAGAAAATGAATATGTCATGGCATAGCATGAAACCCAGAGATGTAAATGGAGAGATAGGAATGGAATCAGGAACAAGGGGATGTTTCAAAATTAGTATACTGAGACAGAAGTGCCAAGAAACCAGATCTCAGGTATTTCTTTTGTTGCTTTGTGTAGTCACACTCACTATGGAATGACTATCAATACATGATTTTCTTCTGGTACTTTTAACACTCTTGAAATAAATGTGGCCATACTTATAGCACTATTAAAAAAGGAAAAAGAGATAGAAAGATATATATGTATTTTTTACCCAGTAGTATAGTGTACAGTTTTTTAAATGGTAGGTCACAATCCTTTAATAGGTCATGAAATTAACACTCTGAGCAGCAGCTTTCAAAAAAAATGAAATAGAGTGAGAATCATCATAAGCATCAGAGTGTATCACACAGAGCAAAGTGAACGTTGGATGATACACGCAGACACACATGTGCTGGGTGTGATTGTAGGCTGCCCTCTTCAATGTGGCCAAGGTGAGTAGAACTGGCTGGGGTCAAGGCACTTGGGCACTTGTTCCAGCAGAGTTGTTAATCTTCCAAGGGGCCTCCTCTAATCCGTTGTCCCCTCCAGCTTTGGTATCCTTATGTATAAAGTGATACATTTGGACGGAATGAACCCTAAGAATCTTCCAAGCCCCCAGGTTTAGTAACAATCAATTGAACATCTAGTAGGTGCCAACCACTAGGGATTCATTAGCCAAGACTTTGCCCCTACTGAGTTTATATTATGATGGGGGGGGATGCCCAACAATAGTCAAACAAATGAATAAATAAAATGCTGAGTGGTGATAAGTGTAATGAAGAAAAACAAAGATAAGGGAGGTTACAGAACAATGAAGGGAGGGGATGCTATTTTTTAATGTGGGTGGGTGGAGCATCTCTGATAAAGTGATATTTCAGTTGAGACATTAAGAAAGTGAAATACACAAACCACCCAGATATCTGGTGGAGGAGTTGTTGTTGTTGTAAGTTGCTAAGTTGTGTCTGACTCTGCAACCGCATGGATGCAGCATGCCAGGCTTCCCTGTCCATCACCAACTCCCGGAGCTTGCTCAGACGCACGTCCATTGAGTCAATGATGCCATCCAACATCTCATCCTCTATCATCCTCTTCTCCTCCTGCCTTCAATCTTTGCCAGCATCAGGGTCTTTTCCAATGAGTCAGCTCATCACATCAGGGGGCCAAAGTATTGGAAGAAGAGTAGATACTGCCAAGATGAAAAGTGCTTGCCTCATTGGAGGAAGAGGCCAGAGTGGCTGGAGCAGAGTGAGCCAGGTGTAGGAGAGCACCAGGGGGAGGGGGAAGAGATCAGTGGAAACAAAGTCTGGAGCGGGTTTGACCTGATCTGACTCATATTGTAAAAGGATCCCTGTAGATTGTAGGACCTAAATCAAATCCCTTATGACTATACAGTAGAAGTGAGAAATAGATATAAAGGAGTAGATCTGATAGACGGAATGCCTGATGAACTATGGATGGAGGTTCGTGACATTGTACAGGAGACAGGAATCAAGACCATCCCTAAGAAAAAGAAATGCAAAAAAGCAAAATGGCTGTCTGAGGAAGCCTTACAAATAGCTGTGAAAAGAAGAGAAGCGAAAAGGAAAGATATTCCCATCTGAATGCAGAGTTCCAAAGAATAGCGAGGAGAGATAAGAAAATCTTCCTCAGCGATCAATGCAAAGAAATAGAGGAAAACAATAGAATGGGAAAGACTAGAGATCTCTTCAAGAAAATTACAGATACCAAGGGAAATTTTATGCAAAGATGGGCTTAACAAAGGACAGAAATGGTAAGGACCTAACAGAAGCAGAAGATATTAAGAAGAGGTGTCAAGAATACACAGAAGAACTGTACAAAAAATATCTTCACGACCCAGATAATCACGATGGTGTGATCACTCACCTAGAGCCAGACATCCTGGAATGTGAAGTCAAGTGGGCCTTAGGAAGCATCACTACGAACAAAGCTGGTGGAGGTGATGAAATTCCAGTTGAGCTATTTCAAATCCTGAAAGATGATGCTGTGAAAGTGCTGCACTCGATATGCCAGCAAATTTGGAAAACAGCAGTGGCCACAGAAATGGAAAAGGTCAGTTTTCATTCCAACCACAAAGAAAGGCAATGCCAAAGAATGCTCAAACTACTGCACAATTGCACTCATCTCACACGCTAGTAAAGTAATGCTCAAAATTCTCCAAGCCAGGCTTCAGCAATACTTGAACTGTGAACTTCCAGATGTTCAAGCTGGTTTTAGAAAAGGCAGCGGAACCAGAGATCAAATTGCCAACATCCACTGGATCATTGAAAAAGCAAGAGAGTTCCAGAAAAACATCTATTTCTGCTTTATTGACTATGCCAAAGCCTTTGACTGTGTGGATCAAAATAAGCTGTGGAAAATTCTGAAAGAGATGGGAATACCAGATCACCTGACCTGCCTCTTGAGAAACCTGTATGCAGGTCAGGAAGCAACAGTTAGAACTGGACATGGAACAACAGACTGGTTCCAAATAGGAAAAGGAGTACATCCAGGCTGTATATTGTCACCCTGCTTATTTAACTTATATGCAGAGTACATCGTGAGAAATGCTGGGCTGGAGAAAGCACAAGCTGGAATCAAGATTGCTGGGAGAAATATCAATAACCTCAGATATGCAGATGACACCACCCTTATGGCAGAAAGAGAACTAGAGAGCCTCTTGATGAAAGTGAAAGAGGAGAGTGAAAATGTTGGCTTAAAGCTCAACATTCAGAAAACTATGATCATGGCATCCGGTCCCATCACTTCACAGCAGATAGATGGGGCAACAGTGGAAACAGTGGCTGACTTTATTTTTCTGGGCTCCAAAATCACTGCAGATGGTGATTGCAACAATGAAATTAAAAAACGCTTACTCCTTGGAAGGAAAGTTATGACCAATCTAGATAGCATATTAAAAAGGAGAGACATTACTTTGCCAACAAAGGTCCGTCTAGTCAAGGCTATGGTTTTTCCAGTGTCATGTATGGATGTGAGGGTTGGACTATAAAGAAAGCTGAGTCCCAAAGAATTGATGCTTTTTAACTGTCGTGTTGGAGAAGATTCTTGAGAGTCCCTTGGACTGCAAGGAGATCCAACCAGTCCATCCTAAAGGAAATCAGTCCTGGGTGTTCATTGGAAGGACTGATGTTGAAGCTGAAACTCCAATACTTTGGCCACCTGATGTGAAGAGCTGACTCATTGGAAAAGACCCTGATGCTGGGAAAGATTGAAGGCAGGAGGAGAAAGGGACGACAGAGGATGAGATGGCTGGATGGCATCATCGACTTGATGGACATGGGTTTGGGTGGACTCTGGGAGTTGGTGATGGACAGGGAGGCCTAGCGTGCTGCGGTTCATGGGGTCGCAAAGAGTCGGATACAACTGAGTGACTGAACTGAACTGAACTGAAATTGTAGGAGGTTAGTTAAGAGGGTAAGCGTCTTTTAATTTCATGGCTGCAATCACCATCTGCAGTGATTCTGGAGCCCAAAAAAATAAAATCTGACACTGTTTCCACTGTTTCCCCATCTATTTCCCATGAAGTGATGGGACCAGATGCCATGATCTTAGTTTTCTGAACGTTGAGCTTTAAGCCAACTTTTTCACTCTCCTCTTTCACTTTCATCAAGAGGCTCTTTAGTTCTTTTTCACTTTCTGCCATAAAGGTGGTGTCATCTGCATATCTGAGGTTATTGATATTTCTCCTGGCAATCTTGATTCCAGCTTGTGTTTCTTCCAGTCCAGCGTTTCCCATGATGTACTCTGAATATAAGCTAAATAAGCAGGGTGACAATATACAGCCTTGATGTACTCCTTTTCCTATTTGGAACCAGTCTGTTGTTCCATGTCCAGTTCTAACTGTTGCTTCCTGACCTGCATACAGGTTTCTCAAGAGGCAGGTCAGGTGATCTGGTATTCCCATCTCTTTCAGAATTTTCCACAGCTTATTTTGATCCACACAGTCAAAGGCTTTGGCATAGTCAACAAAGCAGAAATAGATGTTTTTCTGGAACTCTCTTGCTTTTTCGATGATCCAGCGGATATTGGCAATTTGATCTCTGGTTCCTCTGCCTTTTCTAAAGCCAGCTTGAACATCTGGAAGTTCACAGTTCACGTATTGCTGAAGCCTGGCTTGGAGAATTTTGAGCATTACTTTACTAGCATGTGAGATGAGTGCAATTGTGCGGTAGTTTGAGCATTCTTTGGCATTGCCTTTCTTTGGGATTGGAATGAAAACTGATCTTTTTCAGTCCTGTGGCCACTGCTGAGTTTTCCAAATTTGCTGGCATATCGAGTGCAGCACTTTCACAGCATCATCTTTATTAAAAGACACTTACTCCTTGGAAGGAAGGTTATGGCCAACCTAGATAGCATATTTAAAAACAGAGACATTACTTTGCCAACAAATGTCCGTCTAGTCAAGGCTATGGTTTTTCCAGTGGTCATGTACGGATGTGAGAGTTGGACGGTGAAGAGAGCTGAGTACCGCAGAATTGATGCTTTTGAACTGTGGTGTTGGAGAAGACTCTTGAGAGTCCCTTGGACTGCAAGGAGATCCAACCAGTCCATCCTAAAGGAGATCAGTCCTGGGTGTTCGTTGAAAGGACTGATGTTGAAGCTGAAACTCCAATACTTTGGCCACCTCGTGTGAAGAGTTGACTCATTGGAAAAGACCCTGATGCTGGGTAGGACTGGGGACAGGAGGAGAAGGGACAACAGAGGATGAGATGGTTGGATGGCATCACCGACTCGATGGACATGGGTTTGGATAGACTCCGGGAGTTGGTGATGGACAGAGATGCCTGGTGTGCTGCAGTTCATGGGGTCGCAAAGAGTCGGACATGACTGAGTGACTGAACTGAACTGAACTGAGTTAAGAGGGTTCTAGAATACTCCAGAAGCGGGATAATAATGTCTTGCTCTAGGATAGCAGAAAGAAGAGGTGAGAGAGATTCTGAATACATTTTGGAGGTAAAGCAAACAAGATGGTTTACATATGATGTGAGGAGTAAACAGGAATATAGGATGGATTCAAGGTTTGACGCCTGAGCATCTGGGGTTTTGATTTACAGAGGTAAAGATGAGAGACAAGGCTTTGGGGAAGAGAGGGTGAGGTTGGAGATGCTTATGGGATGTTGGCGTGCATGCATGCTGAGTTGCTTCAGTCGTGTCTGACCTTTGCAACCCTATGGACCATAGCCCACCAGGCTCCTCTGTCCACAGGATTCTTCCAGGCAAGAATACTGGAGTGGGTTGCCATGACCCTCCAGGGGATCTTCCTGATCCAGGGATCAAAACTGTGTCTCTTACATCTCTTGCATTGGCAGGTGGATTCCTTACCACTAACACCACGGTGGTGTTGGAAACCTATATAAATGAAGAGAGAGGAATTGGGGAGTTATCAGCACATGATGATACAGAAAGTCACAGGCTAGATCACTGACCCCAGAGAGGAGTGTAAGTTGCTCAGTCGTGTCTGACTCTTTGGAACCCCATGGACTGTATCCTGCCAAGCTCCTCTGTCCATGAAATTCTCCAGGCAAGAATACTGGAGTGGGTTGTCATTTCCTTCTCTGGGGCTCCTGTAGTAGAAATTAGAACTGGATGCCTCAAGTCGAAGGGAGCCCCCCAGGCATGTTCATTACCAGGGTGTTCCTCTCCTCTGTAAAGCTCTTCTGACTGCCAGATTATTTAATTGTGAGCTATTCAGAGGCCGTTGCTCTTTTGATCTTAACATACTTAATATGTACCCCAAAGATCTTTCCTTTGGGATAGATGAAATATTCCCATTTTCATAAGCTTTGTAACAGGAAAACACAAAAGATGCAGACAAATTGCAACATAGACACAAAGATTAGAAGAAACTCCCAGGTCAGTTCCCAGTCCCTCCCACATAGAGATCCAGAGGATGAGAAAAAAAGAACCAGCAAACAGGATTTGACTCTGACTTTTTCCAGAAGAGGTTGGCTGAAAGAGAAAAGGAAAATCTGAAAAATGTAGGTTTCGTTTTAAAATAATGAGCATGAGTTTCCCATCAGTGATTGCTAAACCCATCATTCCTGATTGCAACAGCAATAACATCTTGTACCAAGCTAGGCAGAGGTTTGCTGGCAGGGTAAATGGCAATATACATCGATTGACGCAGGGTTTCTTCCAGTTTCTTGGTGTTGTGAAAAAAAAAAGGGAGGGGGAGCAAATTAGAGATTATTTGCATTCAGTGGACAATTCCAACGGAAAGAAATGAACTCCCAGGGTTTCCCCTGCAGCCTCTGTGCTCCATAGGGAGGCTGCAGACAGGGTTTCCCCAGCTTTGCCCCTGTCAGTGCCATTTCTGGGTCAGAAGTTTAATTACAGTGCTGGGTCCTGAGTTCTCCAGGGAATTTTTCTTTTTAGGCGAAGGCAAGTGAGACCAGCCTTGTGATGAATCCTCAGCCACACACCTTCTTTTTCAGGCTTCAGGACTCTCTCTCCTACAGGAACAGGGAAAAACTGCGAGTGGAAGAGAATGCAGTGCACGCTTTAACTCCCTAAAATGTGTCCTCTTGAAAAAGGATTGCACACGGCAGGGCTCATCAGACTGTGTGGAGCTGCAGGGTGTGTCCTAATGTGAGTTCTGGATTTCGACTACAATTTCTGTGGGCCATCTGGATGCAGCCAAGTTGGAAGGTCGTGGTGGCCACACCGAGATTAGAGGGAAGAGGGGAGGACTGCTATATTCGGAGCAGCCGCAAAAGGAACTAGCAATTTTTGCACCCCAGATAAACTTTCTAAACTGCCCCCCACTCCCGCCCCACCACTGCCCTCTGCCCCTTGGGCCACCTTCCCTCTCCCAGCAACAGATTCTCTGATTCTATTGTGACTTCTCTGGACACCAAGCCAGGACTTCATGCATTCTAGAAATTGTACTCTGGGCCTTCACCGTCTCTCTCTTTACTCTCTTTGCCAGTAGAGCACCGAACCCCTGAAATAACTACATCTGACCTGCAGGACAGGTTGACAGATTTGGAGGCTCAATACAGTTAAATACTGCCTGGATCAAAAATGAAGCCCCACTGAATATTCTTGAGGCTTCTGGGAGTGTACTTGTCAGGCTGAGGGGACAGGCTGACAGCTCTGCTCCCCTGACCAGTTGACAGGCTGAGAACAATGTTGGGACCAATCTATAGCCCAATATTGTTGTTGTTCAGTCATTCAGTTGTGTCCAATTCTTTGTGACCCCGTGGACTGCAGCACGCCAGGCTTCCCTGTCCTTCACTACATTCCAGAGTTTGCTCAAACTCATGTCCATTGAGTCAGTGATGCCATCCAACTATCTCATTCTCTGTCGCCCCCTTCTCCTGCCCTCAATCAGCATCAGGGTCTTTTCCAATGAGTCGACTCTTCGCATCAGGTGGCCAAAGTATTAGAACTTCAGCTTCAGCATCAGTCCTTCCAATGAATATTTGGGGTTGATTTCTGTTTTTGTTCTTGGATATACTGCCCTGCCCAGGCTGTGCATTATTTTTTAAAGTCTTTCCCTAGTTTCCTGTTGCCTGTAGTACAGGGGTTAACCCTAGTGGCCTCTGATTCAAAACCTCACACCATTTAGACTTTCCACAAGAGTAAACTGTCTTCTCTTAAATATTCCCTGTGTGTGCGTATGCACACACGTGCACGCACCCACACCCACAAACACTAACATTCTATTCATGATGGCCAGAAGGTCTTTACCCCCAAAGTCTTCCCACATCTTTGGGCCCATGTCCAAGTCTTTTCTTTGCCCCCTGGCTCTCAAAACCACCTTCCAAAACCCTAACTTACCCTGTTCTTGGTCAAGGCACTTTATCATAAGGCTTGCCACAGTCTGCATGATATTCAGGCTAACTGTGTGGGCTACTGCCCACCGTGCCCCCTTCCCAGCACCACAGCCCACAGGAAACTGAGCTCTTTGAGGGCAAATTAGTACCAGAGACAGTCACATGTCAGGGCCTTTGACACTTTCACAGAATCAAATTAAAGACTTTGCTAATTCAAAATGGTAATAGGCTAGCAGCTGCAATATTAGTTTCTGTTCATTCCTTGGTGGCTCAGACAGTAAAGAATTTCCTGTATAAAGAACCCCAAAAAAATAAAATTTGACATCTTCAAAAACAAAGAAAACCTGGCACATGGCCTGGAACTTGGGCATATCAAACACCCTCCAACTGTGGTTTCAAATAGGTTGTGGCCCGACACTTGGATCAAGGCAGCTACCTGAGGACAGGCTTAGAAGGGTAGCTCCTCCTTCCTGTTTTGACACAGCAGTTCTCTTGTTAGAAATTTATCCCAAGTAATAATTACATAAACTGATAAACATTTAACCACAAGGGAAAATCAGGGCAAATTACATGCCTACCAGAAGAATAGGCTGAAAAATTGGGATAAATTTGTGTGAAAGTGTACTGTATATTCAATAAAAATTATGTTCTAAAAATATGTTCGCTGACATGAAAAAATGTCCATGATTTATTGTTGGTGAAAAAATGCAAGTTACAAAACAGAATATATCATCCAATTTTTATAATAAAAACCTACCATAGCTATATGACGATTAAGGCTAGAAGAATATATGTCAAAATGTGGACCATGGTAATCTCTGGGTAATGCAATTATGGCTAATTTTTACTTGCTTCTTTTAGTCTTTTTGATTATTTCAGCAACGAAATGTGTTTCTCCACTAATATTGAAACATGAAGGAACGGGATAGGGCACGACCTTTAAAGGAATAACATAACCATAGGACATGATATAAACTGGTTAGAACCAACTAGGTCCAAGATGGTGGATGAGACTACCGCTAGACCTTGAGCCTCAGTATACCCGTGCTGTTACACACCGGCACGCTAAATGACACACCCACAGGCACCATGACAGTTCCAAGGCTGACCCTAAAATGTCAACAAGTGGGTGGTGGCCCAATTTCTAGAGATTTCCACCCTTTCCCCAAAATAGCTGGACTACTCCTCTCACTTATTAGCCTATGAAGTTACCCACCCCTATAAAAACTAACAACCCTATACCCTGCTGCCACTCTCACCTTCTGAGATGGTCCGCATTCTGTCTGTGGCGTGCTTTTCTCTCTAAATAAATCCTCTTCTTATCTATCATTTTGTCTCTCACTGGATTATTTCTGTAATGAGGCATCAAGAACCTGAGCTTCATTCATTAAGTCCTGAGACCAGGTGTGTGATCTCAATTATAAAAGACAGTGAGTTCTAGTCCCAATCTGAGTCATACGATTTCAATATATAAAGTGTCTGGGCAAGGAGATCCAACCAGTCCATCCTAAAGGAAATCAGTCCTGGGTGTTCATTGGAAGGACTGATGTTGAAGCTGAAACTCCAATACTTTGGCCACCTGACATGAAGAACTGACTCATTTGAAAAGACCCTGATGCTGGGAAAGATTGAAGGCGGGAGGAGAAGGGGACAACAGAGGATGAGATGGTTGGATGGCATCACTGACCCAATGGACATGAGTTTGGGTAAATTCCAGGAGTTGGTGATGGACAGGGAGGCCTGGCGTGCTGCAGTTCTTGGGGTCGCAAAGAGTCGGACATGACTGAGCGGACTGAACTGAACTGAACTGAAGTAATAAATAAGAAGCAAACTGACTGCAAACTCATAAAACCTGGCCTATTCTAAATGTTCAATAAATGCATGTGAACAGGTAACCAAGGGACTGAGCTTTGATTTAAACCTGAGAAAAAAGTGAGATTGCTTAGAAAGAAAAGTAGGGTGAGATGAGCATGAGCCTGGGACTGGGTCTTAAGGCCTCCAGACTGGGTCTTAAGGCCTCCAAACTTAATGATCAGCTAAAGTGGGAGAAACTGGCAAAAGAAACGAAGAAATGTCCAGATAGGAATCACCAGTGTTTGGTACTGAAAACCAAGAAAATGGGGTGTTTCAGGAAGGAGGAAGTGGCCAGCTGGGCTGGGTGCTCTGCTGAGAACTCAGAGGAAGTGTGAACATGTTGCTCTGGTAACAAAGGTCCTGGTGATGGTGGTAAACGCAGCTGCAGGGGAAGTGGGTGTAGGGGGATCCAGACTGAAGGGTGCTGAAGAACGACTGACGGGAGGGGAAACAAGACAGGGAGTAAAGACAACTTTCAGGAACCTTGGGAAGGGAGCAAAGAGAGACGTTAGCAACCAGATGGAGATGTGGGACAGGAGAGAGTTTATGTTTGTTCTGTTTTTAGGATGGAATGACTGAAGAATGTGCAATAAGACCCTGACAAGAAAAGATGCTTTCTCCATGTCCACGAGGGATGATGGGAAGAGCATGATGCAGGTGTAGTGGTGGGAGGGTGAAACAGTCACCATCAGAGATTTCTCTTTTTTCTGTGCAGTAGGAAGTCAGGTCATTTGCAAACAGTGAGGAGACTTAGGAGAGATGGGTGGATCTGTGAGGAGAGGAAGGTCTGTTGTGTTCTCTGTGGGGAGCCAGACAGCCATAGACAGCAAAGTATAGAAGGATTATGGGGTTTTTATACATGCTGTGTTCCTTCTGTAAGTCTTCTCACCTCTGATTCCACAGCCAAGGATATAAAGACCCAGAGAGATGAAGCCATTTGCCCAAAGTCACACAGCACACTAGAGGCAAAGCTGTGACTGGAGTAGGGTTTTCAGGCCTCCAGTTGGGAGCACGTCTATCCATGGCAGCAGCCACCTTCTCATATGTCTGCTCTTCATCTTGTACCGTCGTGTCAGCATCTTTGCAAAGGATGGGCTCCTGGGTCTCGCTAGATGTGTTGCGTCTTCTCCCCAGGCAAAGCCTTGCACCTAAAGGGGACTCCAGCAGTATTTTCTCAGCTAATGAATGATTAGAAATCATGCTGCCCTATGTCTCATTCTTCTTAAGGGAAGGACTTTCTTATGTACCCTTTTCATGCTACCTCCTGCCTATTTCAGAATAAGTCAGAGGAGAACAGAATGTGCACCTGGTCTCTTTGTGACTTAGGATAACAGACGCCAATTACTAGGATATCTGCTTTCCTACATTGGGACACAGATAACATATTTACCTATGTACACTTCACCTTGTTTTGGAAAAGATTTCATGCTTCTAGTATGTATCAGTTGCTAAAAAATAATAATAAGTCCTCATTTTTATTTTGGATGTCCCAGTGCTCACATAATGATTTGGCTACTACAGATTCTACTAATTAATGCATGGTATTTGCTGGGGGGCTTAGGAACTCATTTATGCAAATGAATGAAAAATAAACAACCCATTAGAATTCCCACCCCCACTCAATCCTTGTCACATTATAAAGACAGAATTTAGGAAGGAGTATTTACTATTTATCCACTCAATAGCTATTTTGCTTTCACTTATATAGAGTTGCTGTTGAATTTTAAGCCACCTTTTTCACTCTCCTCTCAACATTCAAAAAACTAAGATTATGGCATCCAGTCCCATCACTTCATGTCAAATAGATGGGGAAACAATGCAAACAGGGACAGATTTTCTTTTCTTGGGCTCCAAAATCACTGCAGATAGTGACTGCAGCCATGAAGTTAAAAGACGCTTGCTCCTTAGAAGAAAAGCTATGACAAAGCTAGACAGTATATTAAAAAGCAGAGATGTTACTTTGCTGACAAAGGTCCGTATAGTCAAACCTATGGTTTTCCTAGTAGTCATGTATGGATGTGAGAGTTGGACCATAAATAAAGCTGAACTCTGAAGAACTGATGCTCTTGAACTGTGGTGTTGGAAAAGATTCTTGAGACTTCCTTGGACTGCAAGGAGATCAAATCAGTCAATCCTAAAGGAAATCAGTCCTGAATATTCATTGGAAGGACTGATGCTGAAACTGAAGTTCCAATATTTTGGCCACCTGATGTGAAGAACTGACTCATTAGATAAGACCCTGATGGTAGGAAAGATTGAAGGCAGGAGGAGAAGGGGATGACAGAGGATGAGATAGTGGGATGGCATCACTGACTCAATGGACATGAGTTTGAGCAAGCTCGAGGAGTTGGTGATGGACAGGGAGGCCTGGGATGCTGCAGTCCATGGGGTCGCAAAGAGTCAGACACAACTGAAAGACTGAGTTGACTGAGAGGTGCTGTGCAAAGTCACCTCAGTCATGTCTGACTCTTTGTGACCCTTTGGACTGTAGCCTGCCAGGCTCCTCTGTCCATGGGATTCTCCAGGCAAGAATACTGGAGTGGGTTGCCATGCCCTCCTCCAGGGGATCTGCCCAACCCAGGGATTGAACTCTGGTGTCTTGCTGTTCCTGCATTGCAGGTGGGCTCTTTATCAGTGGGCCACTGGGGAAGACCATTACCTAGAGGTAACCTTATACAAATGTCAATAGAAAACTCATAACCTTGCTCTGGTGGGTGGCAGGCCCTTGACCCTGGGCTACTCAGATGATGGGATCAGAGGCACAGAGAGTATAACAGAACAGTAAGCAGGTGGTTGTTAGGAGATCTCTGCTCTAGGCTTGATTCCGTCACTATCTTTCTAAACCGCATCTCTTCTGGTTTATGGGTGGATCAGAAAATGAAGCAGTCATGCTGCTCTGACACAGTGAGAAATTCTGGAATGTAAACTATTTCTTGTTGTGGTCCAGGTCTCACAGGGTTTTGAAGTCTCCTCAGGCACAGCAATCAGCTGCTTGTCCCTGGACAGTCAGCAGGTTTTCGTGAACAGGAGGGGTTTGGTCCCAGTGGTTCAATCACTCCCCTGAGAGTTGCCGGGGCTCTGGGTCTCATCCTGGCTGGCTAGATGGTGGGCTTTCCTTGTTTTCATCCTGAACATCCTTAGCGCTCACTGTCAGGGTGGTTGCAATTGATGACAACTATGATATCCTTTGTTTATGGTATGGCAGGCAATATTTTATTTCTCACCAGAAAAATCTATTAATTCTGTTGCTGTAGGTAAGTCTTTGCCAGGTGCCACGAATTTATAGGTGGATAAAACATGATCCATGTCCTCAAGGAGTTCCCAAGAGGCAGGTCCTTAAGAGGAGCTCTCTTGAAGCCTGGGAAGCTCCAAGGGAGCCTCCAAAATCAAGTTCCTGGATAGGCAAAACTGAGGAGCAGACCCTTAACATACTTGGCCCCAGCAAGAGGCTCTTGTGCCAGGAAGTCCTAGAAACCCAGCTGGATTTTGCCCCTTCTCTGCTTAGTCAGTGGACTTCATTGCAATAAGCACTCCTCTCTAACCAGGCCCAGATTTACTAGAATGGTAGAGATTTTTTTGGTTGCTTTTCTTTATTTTTATCTGTTAGAATGTTAGAAATTTACTGTTTCCTTTTGTATTTAACTTGCTATTGATGATGATTCTTTATCTATTCACTCATTGTCTCTAGTTCCCAATAAAGGAAGGAAGTAATGTCCTTTAGGCACCTCCCGTGCCCTTTAAAATTACGAAATGTTCCACACTCACAGAAGAGTATATGCACAGTTTAAAGATAAATAATAAAACGAACACCTGGGCCTGAAGCCCAGCTGTGTGGCCCTGTCCAGTCTCTGTTTCCCTTGACTACTCCCATCCACCCCTCCCCCGACAAGGTAGCCACGGTACTGACTTTTATGTTAATCATTCCAGTATTCTTTACAGTTTTATTCTCCATATTATATATCCCTAAGTAATCCACTGCTTGGATTTGAATAGCACACACAAACACAAAAAGCTGTATAAAGAAAGAGCACCATGGCTGTTATCAGAAGGGAAGCATTATCCCAGGAAAACAACCTGACTATCATCTCTAGGGTACAGTATAGCTTCAGCTTTCCTGAGTTTTTAATTTATTTTTATTTTTATTTATTTATTTATTTACTTTTTATTTATTTTAGTTGATGGCTTATTACTTTACAATATTGTAGTAGTTTTTGCCATACATTGACATGAATCAGCCATGGGTTTACATGTGTTCCCCTTCCTGGACCCCCCTCCCACCTCCCTCCCCATCCCATCCCTCTGGGTCATCCTATTGCCCCAGCCCTTAAAAGCCTCTTCTGAGGAAGTTACAGGGAAAAGTATCAGGTAGAAGCAGATCTAGGATTTGTGGGGTCTGAAGAGTATATAATTTGGAGGACTCTTTTAAGAAGAGTATGAGTTCAAAATTACAAGTGTTGAGTTACGTGCAGGGCTTTGGGAGGGACGTATATGAGTAAGGGGCTTAAGTTCCATTGGCTTCAGGTAAATAAATCTCTAACCAAGAAGGCTCACCTGCATCCAGCATCTAGCAGATCTGCAGTGTGGGTGAGGCACTGAACACCCTGTAAAACAGACAGAGGGAAAGGATTGCTTTGTATTTTCTGTTTCTAAGCTCATCATAGCCTATGTCTAGTTCTCAAGAATAGGTCAAAGAAGAACACTTCATGTCAATGTATGGCAAAAACTACTACAATATTGTGAAGTAATTAGCCCCCAACTAAAATAAATAAATTTATTTAATTAAAAAAAAAAAAGAAGAACACTTCAGAAATGGAGATGTTGTAAAATGAGGGTTCTCAGCTGATTCTAGAGGCAGGACATAGGGACAAGAGCAGGAATTGTCTTAAATATACAGTGAAGCCCTGACAAACACAGATAAGCATGTCCTCAAGTTTAAATGTGGCTATAATGTCAGTGGGGATTTTGGTGGTAACAGTTCTCATTATATCTGTTTCTTTTTTGTTTGTTGCACCATGTGGCTTGCAGGACTTAGTTCCCTGATCAAGGATTTAATCTGTGCCCTTGGCAGTGAAAGTTCAGAGTTCTAAGCACCAGGGAATTCCCTCATATCTGTTCTTGAGTTACTCTTCTCTAAATGGAATTGGTTAATCTCTACATCTGGTACAAGGCTATTATTGTGGGATTTCTCTTCACCATCTTCCTGGTGAATCCTTGTCTCTCTCCTGTTTTAGATCCTCTTCATTGATTTATTCTATCTTTGAGTGGAGTACCTTCTTCAGCAGCTTTCTTAGAAAGGATACATGATAGGTATAAAAATGCTGAGAACTTAAATATTTGAAAAATAATTTTTTTTCCACCTGCAGACTCAATTGGTCATTTGGCTGGGCATAGAATTCTAGACTGGAAATGACATCCCTCAGAATTTTATTGTATCTTGGCTTCTAGTGCTGCTGATGAGAAGTCAGAAGCCATTCTGATTCCCAAATTTTATGTTGGACTTAACATTTTTCCTCTCTGGAAGCAGTAAAAAATCTCTTGATTCTTCAAATGGTACCAGCCACTTATGGGATCTTCAATCTGGCAGCTCATTCTGTTCTTGAATTACACCATTGATTGTTCCTCCCCCCACCACCACTTTTTTTCTCTTTCTAGAAACACTGCTATTCAGATGTAAGTCCTCTTAAACATGTACTCTAATTTCTTACTTTTTCTCTCTTGTTTTCTATCTCATTGTCTTTTTGCTCTATTTGCTGGAAAATATCCTCAATGTTATGTTCCAACTACTGTGTTGAGTTTTTTATTTTTACATAGGCAGATAATTCTTATCATATTTCCTTATAATTCCTAGAAGTATTATATGCATGTTATTTAACAGTTAACTATTACAAAAATATTTTACATATAAAATAAAAGGTTTCTGTCGTTTCATTTAGTAGATCATCAAACAGAATAGAGTCCAGAAACAGACCCATGCATGATAGCCTAAACCTTTATTTATGAACAATATTGTATATTTATTTCCAACAATGTTGCTGCATAGTAAGAAATGTGACTTCCAAAGAGAGGTCTGGCTTTTGTCCCAATACCTGGGAAATAACCTCTAAACCCTTTGAATTTCCTGAGCAATAGGAGTGTCTTTCTCTTTTATGGAGGGCCCCTGGAAATACAACTGGTATTTCAATCCTAATGAGGTAACTCAGGGTGGGGGTTGGTCATGCAAGAAAGACAAAGCAAGAGATAAGAGGTGTGGCACTTTGGGTCACATGATATCAGTCCAACTTCAAGGAAAGAGAGGTCTAGAGATTGAATTCAACCACATGGGCAATGTTTCAATCAATCATGACTCTGTAATGAAACCTCAATAAAATCTCTGAATACTAGAGCTCAGTTTAGTTTCCCTGGTTGGCAATATTCTGTACATATTATCACACATGAATGTCAGTAGAGTAACACATCTCTGATGATGAGAGAAGAAATGCATTTAAACACTTGGGGCATCCCAGGTGGTGCTAGTGGTAAAGAACCTGCCTGCCAATAAGAGATGTGGATTTGATCCCTGGTAGGGAAGACTCTCTGGAGGAGGGCATGGCAACACTCCAGTATTCTTGCCTGGAGAATCCCATGGACAGAGGAGCCTGGCAGGCTACAGTCCATAGAGTTTCAGAGCCGGACACGACTGAAGTGACAACACACACACAGACTTTGCCCATGAGTTTCTTCCTTTGACTGGTTTTAATTTGCATGCTTTTGTTATAATAAAACTGTTATTGTAAGTACTCACTCCAGTATTCTTGGGCTGCCTTGGTGGCTCAGATGGTAAAGAATCCACCTGCAATTCGAGAGACCTGGGTTCAATCCCTGGGTTGGGAGATCCCCTGGAGGAGGGCATGGCAACCCGTTCCAGTATTCTTGCCTGGAGAATCCCCATGGACAGGAGAGTCTGGGGTCGCAAAGAGTTGGGCATGACTGAGCGGCTAAGCACACAACCGGTAAGTATACGGCTTTCCTGAGTTCTATGAGTCATTCTAGCAAATAATTGAATCTGAAAGTGGTTTTGGGAAAACCCCAAACTTGAAGTTGTTGTCTGAAGTAAGGGCATTCTTATGGGGACTGTTCCCTCTGGCTGTGCAGTTTGGAAAACCCCGTAGAGATATCAAGTCAATTCAGTGAAAAAATGGCACTCTTTTCCACAAGTGTTACTGTAATCATTGAGATTCATATGTAAACAAGTGAACCGCAGTGCTTACCTCAGAGAATTCCCTGGTGGTCCAGTGTTAGAACTTGCTTTCACTGCCAAGGGCACAGAATTCAATCCCTGGTTTGGGAACTAAGATAATATAACCCATGCAGTGTGGCCAAATAAATAAATAAGATTTTTTAAAAAGGTAAAAAGAAACACATTGAAATAAATTAGAAAAAAATATTTACCTCATACTATATACAAAAATTAACTTGGAATGGAACATAGATATAAATGTAAGAGCTAGAAATACAACATTTCTAAAATAAAAAATAAGTGAAAATCTTTGTGACCTTGGGTTGGGATATATTAATATATTAAATAGATCACAAACAGCAGGAGAAAAATGATGAATTGGACTTAAACAAAAGTAAAACTTTTGCTCTTCAAAAGACTGTTAAGAAAATGAAATGGCAAATCACAGTTTGGGATAAAATACAGTTGACCTTTGAACAATGTGGAAGGTAGAGGCACTAATTGTTGTGCAGTTGAAAATCCATGGAAAACTTTTTATTTGTATCTGAACTTAATTACTAATAGCCTGCTGTTGATTGGAAACCTTACTGATAATATAAACAGTTGATTAACATTTATTTTGCATTTTATAGTTACTGTACACTGTATTCTTATATTAAAGTAAGTTAGAGAAAATAAAATGTTAAGAAAATCAAAGAAAGAGAAAATACATTTACAATATTGTACTGTATTTATACCATAAGTTTATGTTGTCTATTTACAAGATGCATCATCTACATCAATATTGTAGATATAGATGCTACATATCTTACTAACATTAAATGTAAAAATGCTGTAGATGTTACATGTATTACTAACACTAGACATAAAAAATGAAGAGATGATGTGAAAAACAAATTCACATTTATTTCAGCTCAGTTCAGTCACTCAGTCGTGTCCAACTCTGTGATCCCATGAACCGCAGCACACCAGGCCTCCCTGTCCATCACCAACTCCTGGAGTTTACCCAAACTTATGTCCATTGAGTCAGTGATGCCATCTAACCATCTCATCCTCTGTCATCCCCTTCTCCTCCTGCCTTCAATCTTTCCCAACATCAGGGTCTTTTCCAATGAGTCAGTTCTTCACATCAGGTGGCCAAAATATTGGAGTTTCAGCTTCAACATCAGTCCTTCCAATGAACACCTAGGACTGATTTCCTTTAGGATGGACTGGTTGGATCTTCTTGCAATACAAGGGACCCTCAAGAGTCTTCTCCAACACCACAGTTCAAAAGCATCAATTCTTCTACGCTCAGCTTTCTTTATAGTCCAACTCTCACATCCATAATGACTAGTGGAAAAACCATAGCCTTGACTAGATGGACCTTTGATGACAAAATAATGTCTCTGTTTTTTAATATGCTGTCTAGGTTGGTCATAACCTTCCTTCTAGGGAGTAAGCATCTTTTAATTTCATGGCTGAAATCACCATCTGCAGTGATTTTGGAGCCCCCCAAAATAAAGTCTGACACTGTTTCCACTGTTTTCCCATCTATTTGCCATGAAGTGATGGGACCGGATGCCATGATCTTAGTTTTCTGAATGTTGAGCTTTAAAGCCAACTTTTTCACTCTCCTCTTTCACTTTCATCAAGAGGCTCTTTAGTTCTTCTTCGATTTCTACCATAAGGGTGGTGTCATCTGCATATCTGAGGTTATTGATATCTCTCCCAGCAATCTTGATTCCAGCTTGTGCTTCATCCGGCCCAGTGTTTCTCATGATTTACTCTGCATATAAGTTAAATAAGCATTGATAATGTTGTTCAGTCTCCAAGCTGTATCCGACTCTGTGTGACCCCATGGACTATAGGCTGTCAGGCTCCTTTGTCCATGGGATTTCCCAGGCTCCTTTGTCCACGGGATTTCCCAGGCAAGAATATGGGAGTGGGTTGCCATTTCCTTCTCCAGGACATCTTCTCAACCCAGGGATTGAACCTGGGTCTCCTGCATTGGCAGGAGGATTCTTTATCACTGAGCCACCAGGGAATGAAGAAGCAGCAATATCGTGGTAGCCTAGTATAATCTACATGATCGCTTCATTGTATCTATATTCTTGCCTGGAAAATCCCAGGGATGGGGAAGCCCGGTGGGCTGCCGTCTATGGGGTCGCACAGAGTCAGACACGACTGAAGCGACTTAGCAGCAGCAGCAGCCTACATACCAATGAATGAATTGTTGTAAAATTTTTATGGCATACAGCGTTATAGTCATATTCATAATACAGTATTGGAACATTGTTACAACTTGTGAAAATCCACTTTCCTGTGATAATAGGCTGAAACACAGTTTCTCTAAGCACTAGAGAGAAAGAGAGAGAGAGAGGCATACTGTACAGTAATGTAATTCTTTGAAAGCAAATCGATAATATAGTAAGAAAAGTAACACATTATTAGTTCAGTTCAGTCACTCAGTTGTGTCCGACTCTTTGTGACCCCATGGACTGAAGCACGCCAGGCTTCCCTGTCCATCACCAACTCCTGGAGTTTGCTGAAACTCATGTCTATTGAGTCAGTGATGCCATCCAACCATCTCATCCTCTGTCATCCCCTTCTCCTCCTGCCTTCAGTCTTTCTCAGCATCAGGGTATTTTCCAGTGAGTCAGTTCTTTGCATCAGGTGGCCAAAGTATTAGAGCTTCAGCTGAACACATTATTAATTTCATATTAAATATCACTCACCTTATGTCTATGTAAGGATAGACTAATCCATTTCATTACAAGTTTTGCACATGATGTTCTGTACAATGAATGCTTAGGCTATGACGATGACACAGAAATGTCTCCTACAGTTTTTGTCATGCAATTATTAGATTTTCACATGAAGACACTCACAAACACGTGCAATAAATGTTTATTTACTATTTATTAGGTAGAAGCGGATCATCATAGAGGTCTCCATCCTCATTGTCTTCACATTGAGTAGGCTGAGAAGGAGGAAGAGAAGTGGTTTGGCTTACTGCCTCAGGGATGGCAGAGGCACAACTGAAGGAGTCAGGAGAGGCAATCACACTCAGACATACATTGTTAATTTCTGACTTTTTTTTTGCCTTTTCTTTTCTCTAAATATTTCTCTAATGTTTCTATGTAGTACTAACTCTTCTTCTCCAGTTTGCTTTAGTTTCAGTGCCTGAAAGATAGAAGGGTCTATGTCTTAGAAGTCAAAAGCCATCTTGAATATCTTGAATAAGCAGAATATTTCTGCCCGATTGTCTAATATCACTGTTTTCTGGCACTGCTTTTTCTACATCTTCTTCCCCGTGTCTGGCTCTGGTTCAGAAGTGCTCATCTCCGTCAAGTCCTCTTCTGTTAATTCCTCTAGTGTGATGTCTATTAGCTCCTGAATTTCTACAAGATCCATATCTTGAAACTCTCACCCCCTCACCTTTTTTTCATATCCACAGTCTCTTTCATGATTTCCTTGACTGGCTCTGTCATGAATCCTATGAAGTCATGTGTAACATCTGGACAGTTTTCTCCAGCAGGAATTTACTGTTTCAGGCTTGATGACTTTCACAGCTTTTTCTATAACAATGATGGCATCTTCCATGATGTAATCTTTTCAGACTTTCATGTTGTTCTTTCTGTTGAAGTTTTCTTCTGTAGCATTGATAGTCGTTTACAGACAGTACCATGAATTATGAGCCTTGAAAGTCCTTATGACCCTCTGATCTGGGGGGGTGGGGTGGGGGGGGTGGGCAGGAACAGTGTCCAATATCAAATGAACTGTAAAAAGGCATTTCTTACTGGCAAGGTACTTACTGACTTCAAGGACAAAGCATTGATGGAACTAATGCAAAAAAAATTGTTCTTATTGTCCGAGTCTCCTTGTTGAACAACCACAAGACTGTCAGCTAGTGTTTATCTTTTCCCTTCAAGGCTTGAGGGTTAGCAGCTTTGTAGACAAGGGAAGTCCTGATGATAAACCTGACTGCATTTGCACAAAATAGTAGAATAAGCCTCCGGTCCCTTCCTGTCCTAAGTCCTGCTGCTCACTTCTCTTCATTACTAATAAATGCCTTGTGCGGCAATTTTTTCCCCAGAATAGAGCAATTTGTCTGCATTAAAAATCTGTTCAGATATCCTCTCTCCTCAATGATTTTCTAATGGAATCTAGGATCTCCTGACTGGCAGAAGCTGCTTCTCCTATTGTCTTCACATTTTTAAAGCTAAATCTTTTTCTAAAATGATCAAACCATCCTTCACTGGCCTTGAATTCTTTAGATCCCTCAACCTTCCTTTTGCTTTAAGTTGTCATGTAATGACTTTGTTTTTTCTCGAAACATACTGGAGTCTATAGGTATGCCTTGCCTATGGCAATATTGCAGCCACATAAAAACTGCATTTTCAACATGTGATAAAAAAGTATTTCACCAAAAGTGCAATGCTTTCACCCTGCTGGTGTAGCTGCACTGACGTCTTTGTAGATTTTATTTTCTTTTTTCACAATGGTCCTCACTCTAGGTTCATTTATCTTAAAATGGCAGCAACCTCAGTTGCAGACCTCAATTTATGGTGCATATAAGCAATTTAACTTTTTTTTGTAATGTCATGACCTTTTTTCTGATTCTTCGGAGCACTTCCAACATCTCTAGTGGCACTCCACTTGGGTCCCATGATGTTAGTCAAGGTTTAGTGTATTGCACTAAACATGATGAAAAATACATGAAAACTGCTAGGGAGAAATTTTTTATTTTTTAAAAATTTTTTCATTGGAGCTAATTACTTTACAATATTGTGCTGGTTTCTGCCATACATCAACATGAATCAGCCCCAGGTATACATATGTTCCCTCCCTCTTGAACCTTGCTTCCATCTCTCACCCACTCCCAACCCTCTAGGCTGTCATAGAACACTGGGTTGAGCTCCCTGGTCACACAGCAAGTTGGGAGAGAAATTTTTTTACTGTCATTTAAAATTTATTAGACAGATGAACCACACACATGGAGATGATTAGTGCCACATGGTGTTTAAAGTGGATACTCACATCACTTGAGCTTATGGCAATAGCAATAGCAGTTGGCTACAAAATTGTTACAGTAGTACAGTGTGTACTGCAATGAACTTTGTATACTTGTGATTTAATGCTGCCTCCTTACACTTGTTTACATTTCTCTCCACCATGAATGGTGTCATGTACAGTCTGTGAGTGTTTTTGCATATAAATTTTGATACATTTTAACTTTTTAAATAGATTTTTGTATATTTTACAGTAAATGATAAAATAGATGAGTATCTAGTATCTACATAGATTTTTATGCATTCATGACACACTTCACTTAAAAAATTATTTTTTATACTTCTATGCTACGTGGTTTGTCTGAGAGTGTTTTCAAACTGTCACAAATCTCCAAAATTTTTTTCAATGTATATATTGGAAAAAATTCAGGTACAAGTGTATCCACACAGTTCAAACCTGTGTTGTTCACAGGAAAATTGTATTGGCAAAAAATTATGTATTTATCAAAGGACTTATATCCAGATATGTAAATTGGGCAATATGGGCAATAAATGAGCAATAAAATTAGACAGTATATCATAATATTATTTTAACCGCCTTCTGCAGATAACACCTCTGCCATATGGGGCACTATAGCAATAATTGCTTAAGTTTTTTAATTTTTTTCCAGGAACAGGGACTAGCCTTGCCCAGTTGAAACAGGTTGAAACCACCAAGCGTTTAGTTGGGCCATAAGTGTCTGATGATGAGCTTTTGAGGTCCAAGGGCCCAAAAAACCTCCACCCTCAGTTCAGGCCAGCACCACCAGTTTTTGAACATGTGTCCAATGAAGAAGCATGTAGCTCAGATACAAATGCACAGGGTATATCTCACAGGTTTCCTCACCTGTCTTATATCTCTAATGACCTTTCTTCTTGATACTCATACCTTGATTTTATCCTGAGCCCCTCACCTTCGGAAGGCAGATTTAAGACTTGTTCTTCCATCTTCTCACTTGACTGCTTCCCAAATAAACCTTTTCTCTGCTGCACACCTTGGCATCTCAGTATTTAGCTTGCTACATGTTGGGCAAACAAACCTGGTTTGTCACACCAGCAATCTTACTCTTAGGCTTTTATACAAGATAAATAAAATCATACATCCACATAAAATTTTTTAAGTAATCCATGAAAGGAAAAAAAAATTTGACTCCTCCAAATTAAGAGCAATTTATTCTGCAAAGACCATGTTGTGAGAATGAAAGAAAAATCAGAGAGAAAATATTTGCAAACCACATTTTAGGCAAAGAGCTAGTTTCTAGAATATACAAAGAACTCTCAAAACCCAACTGCTAAAAAAATCCCATTAGAAAATGGTCAGAAGGAATGAACTGACATCCTGAAGAAGATATACAGATGGTAAATAAGCACATGAGAAGAGATTCACCATCAGAGGCCATGAGGGAAATAAAAATTAAAGCACATGAACTATCACTACACACCTAGCAGAATGGCTAGAATAAAAAATAATGACAACACCTAATGCTCATTAGAGTCCAGAAAAACTGGATCACTTACAATCTGCTGGTGAGAATCTAAAGTGGAATAGCCACTCTGGAAACCAATTTGGATGTTTCTGACAAAACTAAACATGTAGCTATCATACAACCCAGCAATTGCTCTCCTGGGCATTTCTCCCAGAGAAAAGAAAAAACTCATGTTCCTGCTAAAGAACTGTACACAAATGTTCAAAAACTTTATTCCAAATAGCCAAAAATTGAAGACAAAACAGGTGTCTTTCCACCTGTGAATGGTTAAACAAACTGTGTACATCTACATTGTGGAAAACAACTCAGTAATAAAAAGGAACAAACTCTTAATGTATTCAATGACAAAGGTAACTCTCTGGGAAAATATGTGGCATGAAAAAGTCTATTTCTCCTAAATTACATATTCTATGATTCCATTATATTATATCCTTTAAATGGCAAAACTACAGAAACAGATAAGAGATTAGCGGTTGCCAGGGCCTGGGGAGGGGAAAAGAGAGGCAAATGGGGCTATAAAAAGGCAACACAAGAGGCCCCTGTGATGATGGGACTGTTTTGTATCTTGATCGTATCAAAGAGGCAGGACTTAAGAGTATATACTGTGTGACTCTATTTACATGAAATTCTAGAATAATAAAAAACTGTAGTGAAAGAAAAAGATCAGTGGTTGCCAGGGCCCAGAGGGTGGAAATACAGAATGACTGCATATGGTTTCCAAATAAATTTTGGGGTGATGGAAATGTCCTATCAATATCACCATTGCAGTGGTAGTTAAATAACATTGTATATTTGTTAAGGGTTTCCCTGGTGGCTCAGTGCTAAAGAATCCACCTGCAATGCAGGAGACACTGTTTGATCCTTGGGTCAAGAAGATCCCCTGGAGAAGGAAAGGGGAACCCACTCCAGTATTCTTACATGGAAAATCCCATGGACAGAAGAGCCTGGCGGGCTACACTCCATGGGGTCGCAAAAAAGTCAGACATGACTTAGTCACTAAACAACAATAAATATTTGTTAAAATTCATTGGGATTTCCTTGGGGGCACAGTGGTTAAGACTCCACAGTCCCAATGAAGCAGGCTAGGTTTGATCTCTGGTCAGGAAACTAGATTTCACAGCTGCAACTAAAGAAAATCCTGAATGAAGATTGAACATCCTGTGTAGGGCAACTAAGACCCGTTGCAGCCAAATAAATAAATAAAAATAAGCAAATAGTTAAAAGAAACCTCAACTAATTGTGCACTTAATATTGATGATGAGTTTAATTAAATTATACCTGACCCCCAAAATGGGGCTAATCCATTCAGATGAATTTGCAACTTGTTCACTTAACTTTGTATCATGGACTCCTAGCTTCAGGGTGTATAGCTTTTCCTTCTTTTCATAACAGTTGCATAGTATTCCATTGTATGGGTGCCCCATAATCCCATAATTAATTTAATTGTCCCCTTTTGATAAGCATTTGGGCCATTTCCAATATTTTATTTTACAAATAATGTTGTAATAGTCAACCTTATCATATACCTTTGCATACTGTGTTTTTATTAAATGGATTCCTAAAAGTAATATTGCTTGGTTAAATGTTATATACAATTAAAATTTTAGTAGTAAGCATCACATTGCCTAATAAAATAAGATGGTTCAACTTGTACTCTCGCCAATGATGAGTAAGAGTCCTATGGTTTTTCTAAGGGATTCTTTTTAAGCTCATTTACTTTTTCCTTTTCCCACAGCATTTTCATGCAGTTGGTGTTTTCCTTTTTACATCTCCCATAGGATTTCTGTAGCTTTGAGCTTTGACTGTTGATGTTTTGCTAGGATTTGTAGAATGACCTAGTTATTTGATGACCATTCAATAAACAAGGAGTTCATATGACAGAGGGGAGCTGGACATGAAAAGCAATACTATATAGCAGGATAAATGGCATGATATTTGTACATAAGTATCAAACATACTGATAATAATGATAAGAGAGACAATGATGATAATAGTAACATTAATAGCTAAAAATTTTTGAGCACTTACTATGTACCAGGAAGTAGTCTAAGAACTACAAATATATATGTATTTAATTCTCCCAATGATGCTCTGAGGTAGAGACTACTTTTACTATTTCTATTTTATAGACTCCTTGGCTGGACATTAAAGATTGAATAGGAGTTAACTAGGTAAAGAAAGAAAGGTTGTGGTTTAAATGGGATCAGGCAGAATGAAAAGTGTGTACAAAGGTCAAGGCAGAAGAAGGAAAAGTCAATTCAGAGGTCCCGTGAGTAATAGCACATGGCAGGCAACCAAAGGGAACGGGAAAAGAAGAAGCTGGAGGAAGTTCATAATTGGGTGGATAGAGATGCTTCTCATTTCCTCTTGCTACACACACCCACCCACACACACACACACACACACTGTGGTTGGCTGTTCTCACCTTTTTAACCTATGGTTTCTAGCAGAGACTGGGAGAAGACTTCTCATTAAGAAGCAATGCCTAGTTTCAGACCCAAAGATTAAGAGTCAACCAGACCAAGAAAAGGAACCATGTGCTCAGGCAGAGGAGGTGGCATGAAGTGTCATGACTGGAGTGCTTAAGGAACTGACTGGCTTAAAGTGGCTGGGTATGAAGAGCTAAGAGAGAGGAGCCATTAGTGAGGCCAAAGAACGTGGCAGGTGCCAACTCATGTAGAGCCTGTAGGCCACATTAAGGAACTCAAAACTTTGATTGCAAAATCACTCAATGAAAAAGAAGTGATTCACTATCTACTCTAGACAGGCCCTGTCTTGGAGGCCAAGGAAGATGCAGTGATATGGGCTGGACTACTTTGGTGGTCCAGAAGAATTCACCTGCTATTGCAGGGGACACAGGTTCAGTCCCTGACCTGGAGAGATTCCACATACCATGGAGCAACTGGGCCTGTGTGCCACAACTATTGAGCCTGTGCTCTAGAATTCAAAAGTCGCAACTACTGAAGCTCGTGTACCTAGAGCCCATGATCCGCAACAAGACAACATCAATGAAGACCCAGTGCACCTAATTAAAAAAAAAAAAGACACATCTGTTAACATTTTAAAAAGTGATGTGGACTGCCTTTAAGAAGCTCACAGATTAGCTAAGACAGTAAGACATGAGCAAATATAAGGGAGCCAATCAATGATAAAGGGCCACATATAACAAGGAATGAATGTGAAATGTTCGGTTATGGGAGGGAAAGAAAATTGGCTGGGGAAGTGGGATACTGAGGTGTGGGGAACGAATGGAGCCTTGAAGGCTGGCTGCCATTTGGAAAGAGATGGGGAGACAGCCTTCTATATCAGACATTCCAAGAATAAACAAATGAGATCTATGTGATATATTTGGAAGAGACTGAGTAAGCCCACCTAGCCAAAGCAAGGATGTGTGCAAGGAACACGAGAGAACCTTAGAAAAGGTGCATAAGATCAAATTAGGAAGGTCTGCATATGGATAGGTGGTCTGCATAGGAAGGTGGTCTGACATGCAAGGCTAAGGAATTTGAATTTAAATTTTTGTGGGCAAAGAAGGGCCATTCTGCCCTTTTCAGTGTCAAACAACTTGATTAAGGGATTTTGTTTGACAGTTAATCTGGAACAAGAGAGATAACCAAGTCAGGGAGCCAACTTCAGAGGTCACTGCTTACGCCAAAGTTCTGTACAAGGTTGGCCAAAATAAAGAAGAACCGAAAGACCAGAGGGAATAATGCACTGAATTATTTACATCTTTTTGCAGGAAAGTAATTTTCTTTCTTACCATGATGTACATTCTCTTTTCATGGTAATCTGCCTTCAAAGCCCTGAAGATGAATGTATTTAAAGTTCTGGAAGCCAAGTCAATGGCATAGTATGATTCTTTTAGGAACATGTACTCAAGTTTCTTTATTGGCATCTACCACTATGTTTCATGTCCACACTCCTGTCTACTGAGTTTCCTTTTTCTACAGGATGTTCATTATTGAAGGATTCTTGAGACAGTAATAAAATACTGAGAGAGTCATTTCCTAGGCAGGTTGATAAGAAGTCTAGGGGTCCCCAAGGAGAGAGGGGTCTGGAATTCTCAAGGAGGAAGAAAGGACAAATTTTTTTTTCTTTTCTCTCTACATTCCTTAGGATTATATAACAATAATGTATCCCACCTGAGGACAGTCTCTGGATTAAACTATCTGGCTAATTCTGTTATCTTAAAATGTAAATTATGGTAATAGGTCTGTCTTTACAAGGATTATATAACAATAATGTATCCTGCCTGAGGACAGTCTCTGGATTAAGCTTTCTGGCTAATTCTGTTATCTTAAAATGTAAATTATGGGAGTAGGTCTGTCTTTACAAGGATTATATAACAATAATGTATCCTGCCTGAGGACAGTCTCTGGATTAAACTCTCTGGATTCTAATTATGTTATCTTAAAATGTAAATTATGGGAGTAGGTCTGTCTTTACAAGGATTATAACAATAATGTATCCTGCCTGAAGGACAGTCTCTGGATTAAACCTTCTGGCTAATCCTGTTATTTTAGAGTATATAACTCCACTGCTAACACTAGCAAGGGGGTACTCTTTCTGCCCCCTTCTGATGCCTATGTTAGAAGCTTTCTCTATCCCTTTTATACTTTAATAAACTCTATTGCACAAAAGCTCTGAGCGATCAAGCCTCGTCTCTGGCCCCAGATTGAATTCCTCTGCTCGGGAGGCCAAGAATCCCGGCCGTCTTTTCGTGATTCAGCAAACAACCTTTCAATACATTACAATTATTTAAAAGGATGTTTGCTTCTCTTGGATGCTCACGGCACTTCTGTGGGTTTTCCAACGCCAATAACCAGTTCTCCAACTCTCCAGACACCAACTGGGCTCCTATAATTCAGCTCTGTTCTGACACCAACTACCCAGACTCTACAGGATTAAGGGTTCAGTCCCACAAGACTGTCCCACTTATAAGGAACCCAATATTTTCAGATGCCAGTTGAAAAGTACTGGGTCCCTTGGGTACCCACACTTCTGTCCAATTTGGTTACAGGATCAGGGGTTCCCAAACTCCACCCACCAGCTTCAGGTTTGATCATTTGCTAGAATGGCTCACAGAATTCAGGAAAACACTTTACTTTCTACCAGTGGCTTATTATAGAGGGTGCAAATGAAGAGCCAGATGAAGAGGTATACAGGGTATGGTCCAGAAGAGTCCTGAGCCCAGGAGCTTCTGTCCCTGTGGAGATGGGATGAGCCACCTTCCCAGAACGGAGATGCGTTTGCCAACATGGAAGCTCTTCCTGCCCCAGGTTTTTATGGAAGTTTCACCACATGTGTGTGATTGAGTAAATTACTGGCCATCAGTGATTAACTCAATCTCTAGTATTTCTCCCCTGCCCAGAGTTTGGAGGTCTGAAAGTTCCAACTCTCAAATCACAGGGTTGGTTTCCATGGCAACCAACCCCACAAAGAAGTTACTTAGGGACCTACTAGAGCCTCATTAGCATAAACTCAGGTAAGGTGGAAAGGGGCTTATTATGAATAAAATATCAGAAACACTTCTTTTCACTTCTATCGCTCAAGAAGTTTCAAGGGTTTTAGAAGTTCTTGTACCAAGGAACTGGAGATGAAGACCAAATATGAATGTATTGGGTTGGCCAAAAATTTCCTTCGGTTTAAAAAGAATTAGTTAATTTTGGCTGCTCTGGGTCTTCATTGCTGAATGGGGGTACTCTTTGTTGTAGTGCATGGGCTTCTCACTGTGGTGGTTTCTCTTGTTGCAGAGCATGGGCTCTAGGGTGTGCCGGCTTCAGAAGTTGAGACACAGGGGCTCAGTAGTTGCGGCTCCTGGGCTCAAGAGCACAGGCTCAATAGTTGTGGCGCATGGGCCTAGTTGTTCCATGGCATGTGGAATCTTTCCAGACCAGGGGTCGAACCCATGTCCCCTGCATTGGCAGATGCATTCTTAACCACTGGACCACCAGGGAAGTCCTCCTTCAGTTTTTAAGTAAAAATAAAAGATACACTTTTCATTTTCACCAAGAACTTTACTGTTTTGTTCCACTACCTTCTGCTGTTTTTTTCAGACAACTTCACAATTCTGTCTTCCCAAAACTGTTTATCTTTTGGAGCAAAGGACTGTTTCAGGTGTTTTTACAGTCTTTCAACGAATTAAAATCTTTTCGTTAAGAGAATTTTATAAAGACCAAGATAAATGGACATCGGAAAAAGCAATGTCTGAGGAATACAGTGGATGAATCAGAACTTTTCAGTCAACTTGTAACAATTTTTGCTTGATCATCAAATAAGCATGCAGTCTTGCATTATCCTGATGAAAGATTATGTGTTTTCTGTTGTCTAATTCTGGATGCTTTTCATCAAGTAGCTGCTTTCAGTTGGTCTAATTGGGAGCATTACTTGTTGAAATTAATTGTTTGGTTTTCTGGAAGAAGCTCATAATGGAGGACTCCCTTCCAATTCCATTATATACACAACATCACCTTCTCTAGATGAGGACCAGCCTTTGGTGTGGTTGGTAGTGTTTTATTTTGTTTGCCCCACAATCTCTTCCATTCCACATTATCACACAGTATCTAGTTTTCATCACCCATCACAATCTGTATTTAAAATGTGCCATCTTTTTAAAGTAAAGAGTTTCCAGTGAACACTTAGTGTTTTTTCATTATCTGGCCCTCCTTTGTAAAATCACACAACTGCATGAGAACCCACTTAAAAACCATGGAGCATCACCCCATCCAAAAACACACTATGTTCACACTTACACACACACACACCCAGACACATGTACAATTTTGCCTGCAATCTGAGACAGCTGAAACTTTTAGCTTCCAGGTTAAGAATCCCTGTCCCTGTGTGTCCAGGGGACAAGTGCTATCTGAAGGCCGCAGAGAATTCAAACAAAATTCTATTACCTCTAAAGTATTAAGTAAAAGGAAGAGAAGGTATGAAATGTATTCCAGTGATAAATTTTATTAGATTTTTGAAAGGTTTAAATGGTAAGATTCATAATAACAAAAAGCTTTGCATGTGCACACCATAAAATGCTAATAAATTTAAGGGATTCAGTTTCCACTTGTATATACCATATGGTACAGAGCATAAAGTGGAAGAGAGGCCTCCTCATTTCCCCTTCCTCCCTCCCACACAGTTGGCCCTTACTGGACTTGTTTTCAAGGATTTGTAATGTGGCAGAGGCTATGCTGGGTCTCAGGTGGTGGGAAAAAGAAAGATTGTGAAGACTCTTGCCTTCTAGGGAAGTTTATAGCCCTGGGGAGAAGAACAGGTGTATAAAAAAAAAATTACACTAATAAAAGAAATCAATGATGTGCTAAAATAGACTTGTGGAAAACTGCAGAGGAAAGAGGTAGTATTAATTTTGCCTGGAGGTGAATTTGAAAGGAGCCCTGCAGAATGGGAAGCATGTTCAGGCCAAGTTTTTTTCTTCCCCTTTTAGCCATAGGAAGAGAGAATTCCAGGATACTTCTACCCTGGACTTGTCACTTGGACTCTGTACCTGCTATTCCAAAAAGAGAAATGGCCAAGTATATTCAACCTTCTCTTCAGTAATGAATGAAGTAGCTAATGTGTGTCAGGAACACTGCCAGACAGTTTCTAGCTGTTATCTCGAATTCTGATAACAACAAAATGGTGGTAAGTGTTAGCCCCATTTTTTCTGAGGAAACTGGGTTCTGAGTTAGAACTTCTCATGGTCATACAGTTAGAAAGTGGCTGAGACAGGACTGTCTTTTTCCCCTACCCCACTTGGTTGCTTTAGGCTCATGTTAAGGGGCCTTATGATGTTGTGTGGTGCACTTAAGCACATGCACACATAGTGGACATTTGATACTTGTATGAATAAATGGATACCTGAGGAAAAGAACAAAAGACTAAACTTTCCCGTAGAGGCAGTTCCCAGGAAGCCTGTCTTTGCATCCTGCAGAATGAATTTATCTAACTTGCTATTGCCATACCAGCTGTCAGACCCTGGGGTCCAGAGGGACTCACCCTAGCAGGGTGTGCCGGCCTCTGCTACAGGCACAGTTTGGGGAAGTGTACATCTACCCAGCCAGAAGCCATGCTTGTGCCTGAAAAGTCACAGCACTACCTCTCAACTGTTCTGTCAGACTTTGCCACCATATGGCCTGGATTTCACCACATGTGAAGAGGACTTGCTTTGCCTACAAAGGCTATAAGCTTCCTGAAGATGGGAGCTCCATCTGCATCAATGTTACCAAAAGGAACTTGGGTCTGTTCAACTGATATGCAGGAAAGCCAGTCTCCTTCACCAAGGCAAGTACAGCATTTTCTGCAAAGGGACAAGCAAGAAGAATGGGCATCTCATACTCAAAAGCCGCAAACTCCCTGATGACTTCAGGGAAGGGTCTTTAAGGTAACCTTTAAGGATGAGGGTTATGGAGTTCATGATCAGCTTGTAGATATTCTTCTGATTGGTTGGTGATGAGGTAATAGGGTAGTATTTCAGGATCTTAATCATCAACCTTCCGGTTCCAATCAGTCTGGGGTCTTGGTGCTTGTGGTCAGTATGGAATCACCATACTAGTGATGGTGACCCCAGGTGGCGGGGTCTTAGTTTCTGTAGAACAATACAAAATTATGCATCTGATTGTAATCTGTTTTTGGGAGGAACTAGGAGTCCTGTGACTCTATCACTTTAAACATTAACTGCTTGAGTCTGTTCTTTGGAAACTCAGGGAAGGCCAAACAAGAAGCAGGGGCCATGGAGGAACTTTTGTATCCTGGAGGCCCTCCTTTTTTTTTTTTTTAATACTCATCAGTCTTGAGGGGAACAGAAGCAGGACAAGAAAGGGAATACAGTTTTGGATAGAGAGGTTAATCATCAACTCAGCAGGGGAACTCAATTTTAGTGGGACTTGGTTTCATCACCACCCAGCTCCCTGTGGCCCCTTGGGGAGCCAGAGCAGCTCTAAATTGGGAACCGCCATCCACCGTTTTCAGAAAGATTTACAGAGGCATAGCTGTCACTTGAAGCCCTTTAAATTATAGTGCCAAATACAGTTACTGTTATTATTAGAGCAAGCACTTGATAAGTGCTTGCGAAATAATTAAACAAATGATGAATAAATGTTCCAGGAATTCAGATTAGTGTAGGGGGAGAGGCCACTGAGTAAGGGAGACGGGAGCGTGGGAGAATTTGGCTATGTTGGCATATGGGAATGAGATTGGCAGTGGGGAATATTTCTAGAAGAGAAAAACTGCACCAGCATGCAGTTCAGCAACAAGCACTACTTATATGCAGCAACATCCTGGTGGTCAGAGGAGTTCTATAAGGAAGTTGTGTGGCAAGGTAACTCAAGATAGCTAGCTTTGATCAAGAGTCGCTTTGTGCTGGGCACTAAGCTGTGTGCTTTAGGCGGGTGGCCTCCTTTAATCCTCACAACAGCCCCATGAGGTGGTTACTGTTATAATCATCAGGAAATTGAGACACAGAGAAGTTAATTAACTTACCTGAAGTCTTTGTTGTTCAGTCACTCAGTCGTGCCCGACTCTTTGCAACCCCATGGACTGCAGCATGTCAGACTTCCCTATCTTTCAACAATAGGCCAAACCATGCAATGATTTGAATGCTAAACTATGCCCTTGGACTCCCACAGTGGCAAAGGAGAGCTGCTGAAGGTTCTTGGACAGAGAAGTGATATGGTAATATGGGTGCTGCAGGGAAGAAAAAGCAATACAGCACAGTAGTTAGGAGTTTGGACTTTGGCACCAAACTTTTATTTTTTTATTTTTTCTTAAATCTCAGTTCTGCCACTTGGCAGCTGGGCTATCTTAGATGTATTACTTAACTGCTCTATGCCTCAGTTTCCTCATCTATAAAATGGGGGTAATAAAAGCATCTAGTTTTTAGGGTTTCATGAGGAATATTTCCTGGTGGCTCAGATGGTAAAGAATCTGCCTTCGATGCAGGGAGACCTCGGTTCGATCCCTGGGTTGGGAAGATCCCCTGGTGAGGGAAACGGCTACCCACTCTGGTATTCTTGCATAGAGAATTCCATGGACAGAGGAGCATGATGGGCTACAGTCTGTGGCGTCACAAAGAATCGGACATGACAGAGCGACTAACACTTTCATTACTTCAAATGAGATAATAAATGTAGAGCACTTAAAAATAGCGACGGCACATATGTGCATGACAACTCTTAGCTATTATTGATATGTTAGCTATCTGCTAGGTGAACTGGAGAGAGGTCAGAGCAGGGGCCCAGCAGAAGGCAAGGACTGAAGCAGTGATGCCTAGGGTGATAGCAACTGGAATAAAAGGGTAAGACATTTTAAAGTAAGATTCAATCAGATTCATTAACTGGAAAATGAGATAAAGAAGAATAGTTAATAAAGACTCTCAGATTCCTGGTCTCATTAACTGGGAGGAAAGGGGTGTCTCACAGCAACAGGAACACTAGGAGAGGAGCTAGTTTGTGGGGGGCAAGACCACATTTAGGGAAGGCATGGGGAGCATGTCAGGGGAACTCTGTGTTCTATTGCTAGCTCTGCCACCAGTTTGGCAGAAGCCTCCTTCTTCCTCTGGGCTTTCTCATTAGCAAAATGAAGCTTTTACACTTGAGAACTCAAAATCAGATATTTTCCAATTTCACCTGAGAGTACGCTAAAGGGGAAATGATGCTGTCAGAATGGTTCAGGCTTTTTGAGGTTCAAGGGTAGATGGCAAGAGGAAGGCAATAATAGAACGGGACTTCTCCCCCTTTTCTATTTTAAATTGAATTATAATTGACATATAACACTATATTAGTTTCAGATATACAGTATAGCAATTGATATTTCTATATATTACAGAATGATCACTACAAGTATAGTTATCATCTGTCACCTTATTAAGTTATGACAATATTATTGACTATTCCTAGCATATTCCCTATGTTATACATTACCTTTCATCCCTGTGACTCATTTATTTTGTAACTGGAAGTTTGTACCTCTTAATCCCCATCACCTATTTCACTCCTTCCCTCTGGCAACCACATATTTGTTCTCTGTATCTATGAGTCTGCTTCTGTTTTGCTTTTCTTTCATCATTTTTTTTTTAATTCCACATATAAATGAAATCATACAGTACTTGTTTTTCTCTGAGTTATTTCACTGAGCATAATACCATCTATATCCACCCATGTCATAACAGCAACATTTCATTCTTTTTATGGCTAATATTTCATTGCATATATATATATATATATACACACACACACATCACATCTTCTTTATCCATTCATGTACCAGTGAGTACTTAGGCCCTTCCATATCTTGCCAATTGTAAATAATGCTGCAAAGATATAGAGGTGCATATACCTGTCTGAATTAGTATTTTTGTTTTCTTTGGAAAAATATCCAAAAGTGGAATTGTTGGATCATATGGAAGTTCTACTTTTTGAGGCACCTCCATACTTCACTACTCCATAGCGACTGCACCAACTTACAGTCTTACCAACAATGGGTAAGTCTTCCCATTTCTCCCCATTCTTGCCAACACTTGTGATGTGTTGTCTGAGAACAGCCGTCCATTCTGACAGGTGTGATGTGGTCCCCCATTATTTTTCTTCATTCTTCCTTAAATGTTGCACCGCAGCCAGGCTTTGAAGATAGCTGTCTCATGGATTCCTGGAGGAGAAGTGTTTATTTGATTTAGCTGCTCTCTCTTCCCCTTGATTGGTTCCTGCCTCAGGCTTTGTTTTTCTACCAGATTAGAGAAGAAAGGGAAGGTTGTTTTTAAAAGTTCACTGTCCTCAGCACTGGCATGGGAGACACAGCGACAGTGAAACTAGAACCCTTGGTGGTGGCAGCAGCCCAGGAAAGCTTATGTTTACCCAGAGGGCACACCTGAGGGGGTGAAGCACCATCTGCCTGGGACACACCTGGAACTAGCCTCCAACAGGTGTGAGCGGCAAGCTGACTTTTCAGAACGGCTATTGGAGAACCGGCAGGTGCTTTTTTGAGAAGAGCTGCATTTCAAAATAGTTTTACATCAGGTAAAATAGAATAACAAAGCCAAGGCTTAATAATGAAGATATTGAATGCATGCCAATCAACTTAGAAACAAACACTGGGAGAAACATTTGTTAAAAATAAAGCACTACTTCCACAAAATAGCAGGATAGCACTACACAAAGGAGGCGCTCTCTCCTCCTTTTTATTTTATTTTTTTATGCTGACAACTATGCTTAGACCATTTTCCTCAGGCTGGACAATATTTAGGAATTAAACTTAGGAATTAAAATTAATTCTTACATATACTGGTTGATAGTCATTTAAAAATCTTAACTGGTTCTCAGGTTTAATGATAGGAGGAAATTTGTCATTAAGTAGTCTCCTTTCTGGCTTCCCTGGTGGCTCAGTGGTAAAGAATCTGCCTGCCAAGATCCATAAAAGATTATATTTTTATTACTATTCAAACGAGTGATTAAATTTAGTCTTTGCAGTGAGCAAGAGTTCACGGGCATTCTTTAAACTGCTGGATTTTGTTGTGCATCATTTAAAACATTTTGTATGTTTCTTCTTATCTGTGTTTACAGTGTGTTCTTGAATAATGTTCATTTGTCAGGAGAACTGTGAGAAATAAATTATGTGGATACTGAAAGAAAAAAAAAAAGAATCTGCCTGCCAATGCAGAAGATGTGGGTTCAGTCCCTGGGTCCAGAAGATCCCCTGGAGAAGGAAATGGCAACTCATTCCAGTTTTCTTGCCTGGGAAATCCCATGGAACAGAGGAGCCTGGTGGACTACAGTCCATGGGGTTGCAAAGAATCAGACATGACTTAGCAACTGAACAAAACCAGGTTCCTTTCAGTTAACACAGAGTCATCACTGTCATTTGTGTCAGCAAATATTTATTGGGCATTTTTGTATTAGGTAAGGTCCTATTTGTCAAAAGTATTTTAAACACTTTAAAGCACTGTGCAAACCTGTTAGTGTGCTTGGTGGAAGCATAGACTCCAAAAATTTCATGCCCCACATTTTACCAGTAGAGAAACTGAGGTTCTGGGGAGCAAAAAGACTCACCAATGATCTTGCCCTAATTTTACTATAGTGCCAGGTTGTGATCATTCAAGGAGATGAGACATGCCAAGTAATTGATAGTCTAGTTCAAAAGAGAGGATATCGAGACATGGAAACCATGGTGTTTTTTTAAAATTTTGTTTATTTTTGGCTGCCTTGAGCCTTCGTTGCTGCACGTGGACTTTCTCTTGTTGCAGTAACTGGGGGGCTACTCTCTAGTTGCAGCGCCCAGGCTTCTCATTGTGGAGGTTTCTCTTGTTTTGGAACATGAGCTCTAGGGTGGGCATGGTCAGTAGCTATAGAACATGGGCCTAGTAGCCCTGAGGCACGTGGGATCTTCCTGGACCAGGAATCGAACTTGTGTCTCCTGCATTGGCAGGCAGATTCTTAACCACTGGACTATCAGGGAAGTCCCAGCCATAGTGTTCAATTCCTTGTTTGTGTCCCATTCAAATAGCATGACTGATGTTTCTGGGGGGGAACTGGAGACCTAGGAGCCTGAGTCTTCCATGCAAATTTGGAGAGACAGTAGTGAAACCTAACAAAAAAGAGGGCATAGAAATGACTAGAAGTGTATCCGGGACTCCTTGGAGAGATGGCAGGCTGCTGAAGGCTGCTAGTGACTGCCCTGAAGCAAACATTTGATCTCTAGGGAAAAGCCGGGGACACTTCAATGATTGGTTAAGTATCAACACAGAAAGCATGGGGAAAGAGTGCGGTGTGGTGTGGGCAGAGCCCATCTTTGGCCCAGTCATTCCACTGGAGTCAATCTCAGTGAAACAATCAGAAATACAGACAAAACTTTATATTTTTCAGAATTATTTATAATTGCCTCTGTACTCCTCATTTTTCTTTCCACTCTTTGCACTAGTCATGCTGAAATTCTTGTAGTTCCTCTATACATGATGTACCTTTGTTCATGTCCCTAGGCCTTAATATAGGGCTTCCCTGGTGGCTCAGTGGTAAAGAATCCACCTGCTCATGCAGGAGATGCAGGTTCGATCCCTGGGTTGGGATGATCCCCTGGAGAAAGAAATGACAACCCATTCTAATATTCTTGCCTGGGAAATCCCATGGACAGAAGAGCCTGGTGGGCTATAGTCCATGGGGTCACAAAAAGAGTTGGACATGACTTAGCAACTAAACAACAGTAACAGACCTTAATATATACATTGAAAGTCATTTGTGTTTTTCTCTGACACCTCACAGGAAAACATGGATGAACTTTTTGGTCATTTGGTCAACCCCAAATATTATACGTGTTATATTATACATACTATTTCTATTTCCTTCCACTTTTCATTTTTATTCATCCTTCTACAATGAGCAAATTGTCACCTCCTTCCAGAAGCATTTCTTTGTCTCTAAACATTTTGGGCTAATTGAGTCTCTGTAAAATTCTTGTGTTTAGGCCCTGACCACACCCAAAGCCTCAAACTGTGACTGTCTTTGGAGATAGGGCCTTTAAAGAGGTGATTCAGTTAAAATGAGGCCCTTAGAATATGACTCTATCTGACCAATGTCCTTACAAGAAGAGGAAATTTGGATGTATAAACACCAGGGGTGCGCACATAGGCAGAGGAAAGGCCACATGAAGACACAGTGAAAGGCCACCAAATGCAAGACAAGGAGAAAGACCGTGTAAGAAACCAAACCAAACGCCTTCATCCTGGATATTTAGCCTCCAGAACTATGAGAAAATACATTTCTGTTGTTTAAGCCACCCAATGTGTGGTCCCTGTAGGTCCTTTCCTCTTTGGGTTATTGTAATCCCGTCTGCCTCCTCTTGTCACCTTATTTTCATATTGGATGTCTGCTTCCCAGGTCTTCTTTCACCTTTTGAGTTCCTTGAGGCCTCTCTAGACTTACTCAATTTACATCTTCAAACCCAGCCCAGTGTCTGACCCCTGACAGCCAAGAGTTCAATAAATGCGGGATGAATGAATCAATCTGAATGAAAACAATGTGCCTTGTAAGTGATGAACAATGAGGAATAGGATAAGCAAATTATAGCATCTTTATAGGACTAAAACATGCTTACGACTAATTTTGAATAATGTAGGGGAAATGCTTATGTTCTTATATGAAGTGAAAAAAAGGTGGAATAACAGATTCTACCCTCAGGATGTGCACAACTATATTAAAACAATTCAGAGGAAATATATAAAATGTTCCCAGTGCCTTCTCCAGGTAGTGGCATGTTTGTCTCAGTTCTTGCCTCCCTTTTGGAAATTTTCACCCACAGCATTTCCTATTGAGAGTCAATCTGTACTTACCTCCTTTGTTGCCTCTCTTTCTGTATTTCAACTTTCTGGTTTCTTATTTCTCTGTTTTATGAGTCAAGACTATAAACTCCTTGGAAAAGGAGCAATGTTTTTGTACTATTATTTCTCTGGTGCTTGGCACCTTCTATTAAACACTAAACATTTAGTCATTCACTAAATAATTCTTCAATGAATAATAGCAACAGCAACCACAAAAATGAAAGTTTTTTTTTTTTTTTTTTAAAGGAAACTCTCATTAAACTTCTTTTCCTTATGTCTGGCAATCTGGAAATATGTGAGCAGAGATGATGGTTTGTCACTATGAATGGAAGCCAGTAATGATTCAAGTAACCTTGCGTCAAAAAAAAAAAAAAGAATGAGATAGGCCCACACTGATGAGAAATGTTATGCAATATGGGAAAACTTCCTAAAAGGCCCTGGGTCTCTCCACCCATGCAATATACTGGGGGTGGAGAAAGAAAAATCTGACTATATTTTGTCAGATTTCTTCAGAATCCCTTCAGAGTACCAGTCAGTCTATTTGTTCCTCTAAAACTTGAGGTCATGGTAAGATAATACATGAGTGTTTACAATGAAAAGTTACTATCAGAACACATGGAATGTTTAGTTTCCACAGCTATCACTTTTTGCTCTCTGACTTTAGCCTGTTTCTGGTGGTTTAGTAGCAGATACCCACAGCCACACCTGTAGATGGGATGTCTCCGTAAATACCAGGTTAAGGTCTCCTTTTGAAGAGTGACTACTGGGGGAGTCACCGCAGAGCCCTACTGTGAGCTCGGCACTCTGGGTTCATCTCAACTTCACACTCAAACAGAAGGAAGCTTAGGTGGGCCCGAAGCAGAGGATGAATCTTAGAAAAACACAGCTGCCAGGGTTAGCGTGCAAATGCTCCTCTGTGTAATTGTCCTCCACATAATGCCTGTGCACCTTTCTTATTTACTTGGCTCTGAAAGCTAAACTTGTTGCCTTTAATTCCAACAGACCTGAATGGATGCTTCTTAATTATGCCTGGGATGTAGCAAATTAACATCCTATTAGGAAGTCATTCAGGAATTAAATATTTAGGAACTTATTGCAAGAGAATTGCAACATGTAAGCCCTCAGGCAGGAAAAGATGTTGCTAATGTGTTCCATCGGAGAAGGCAATGGTACCCCACTCCAGTCCTCTTACCTGGAAAATCCCATGGATGGAGGAGCCTGGTAGGCTACTGTCCATGGGGTCGCTAGGAGTCGGACACGACTGAGCGACTTCACTTTCACTTTTCACTTTCATGCCTTGGAGAGGGAAATGGCAACCCACTCCAGTACTCTTGCCTGGAGAATCCCAGGGACAGGGGAGGCTGGTGGGCGGCCGTCTCTGGGGTCGCACAGAGTCGGACACGACTGAAGCGACTTAGGAGCAGCAGCAGCAGCAGCAGCAATCTGTTTCATGTATGAAGCAGTGCTAGCTGACAGGACAGGCTGCTGGTCATACATCCATTTCATCAAATCCTACCTTTTAAATAAGGGAAAAATCCAGTATAACCTCTCTCCTTCACTTTTCCTACTTATTACTTCTTGTTTTGTTTGTTCGTTTTTTGACCATGCTGCATGGCATACATGATCTTAGTTCCCTGAGCAGGGGTTGTACCTGCCCCCTCTGCAGTGGGATCCATGGAATTCTAACCACTGGATCACCAGAGAAGCCCCACTACTTATTTTTATTTTATTTATTTAGTTTTACTTTTTGCTGTGCTGAGTCCTCATTGCTATATGGGCTTTTCTCTTATTTTGGTGAGCAGAGGCTACTCTATAATTGAGGTGTGTGGGTATATCATTGCAGTGGCTACTCTGTGGGCTCTAGGACACATGGGCTTCAGTAGTTGCATCACTTCGGCTCAGTAGTGTTGGCTCCCAGCACATGGTCTTGATAGTTGTGTCACACAGGGTTAATTGCTCCGAAGCATGTGGGATCTTCCCGAACTAGGGATCAAACCCTTGTCTCCTGCATTGGCAAGTGAATTCTTTACCACTGAGCCACCAGGAAAGCTCCCTTTCACTACTTATTATTAATTTTCTTCTTCTCTGTGGTCCCCTTTAAGTTGAAATTACGTCTTAGTTTGCAAAGAGAGAATATTCATTAATACAGCAAAAATTTCCAGGATTGAGTATCTTCTCTGTGCCAGGCATTGCTCTAGGCTCTTGGGATAAACTAATAAATAAAATAAAGATCTCTATATTTGGAGCATAGAAGGAGCATATATTTCAATGGGGAAAAGTGACAATAAACAATAAGCATACTAGCAAACACCCTCTTCCAACAACACAAGAGAAGACTCTACACATGGACATCACCAGATGGTCAATACAGAAATCAGATTGATTATATTCTTTGCAGCCAAAGATGGAGAAGCTCTATACAGTCAGCAAAAACAAGACTGGGAGCTGACTGTGGCTCAGATCATGCACTCCTTATTGCCAAATTCAGACTTAAATTGAAGAAAGTAGGGAAAACCACTAGGCCATTCAGGTATGACCTAATCCCTTATGATGATACAGTGGAAGTGACAAATAGATTTAAGGGATTAGATCTGATAGAGTGTCTGAAGAATTATGGACAGAGGTTCGTGACATTGTACAGGAGACCGTGATCAAGACCATCCTCAAGAAAAAGAAATGCAAAAAAGCAAAATGGTTGTCTGAGGAGGCCTTACAAATAGCTGAGAAAAGAAGAGAAGCTAAAGGCAAAGGAGAAAAGGTAAGACATACCCATTTGAATGCAGAGTTCCAAAGAATAGCAAGGAGAGATAAAACCTTCCTCAGTGATCAATGCAAAGAAATAGAGGAAAACAATAGAATGGGAAAGACTAGAGAAATCTTCAAGAAAATTAGAGATACCAAGGGAATATTTCATGCAAAGATGGGCACAATAAAGGACAGAAATGGTATGGACCTAACAGAAGCAGAAGATATTAAGAAGAGGTGGCAAGAATACACAGAAGAACTATACAAAAAAGATTTTCATGACCCAGATGATCATGATGGTGTGATCACTCACCTAGAGCCAGACATCCTGGAATGCAAAGTCAAGTGGGCCTTAGGAAGCATCACTACGAACAAAGCTGGTGGAGGTGATGGAATTCCAGTTGAGCTATTTCAAATCCTAAAAGATGATGCTATGAAAGTGCTGCACTCAGTGTGCCAGCAAATTTGGAAAACTCAGCAGTGGCCACAGGACTGGAAAAGGTCAGTTTTCATTCCAATCCCAAAGAAAGGCAATGCGAAAGAATGCTCAAACTACTGCACAATTGTACTCATCTCATAAGCTAGTAAAGTAATGCTCAAAATTCTCCAAGCCAGGCTTCAACAGTATGTGAACTGTGAACTTCCAGATGTTCAAGTTGGATTTAGGAAAGGCAGAGGAACCAGAGATCAAATTAGCAACATCTGTCAGATCACTGAAAAAGCAAGAGAGTTTCAGAAAAACATCTACTTCTGTTTTATTGACTATGCCAAAGCCTTTGACTGTGTGGATCACCACAAACCATGGAAAATTCTTCAAGAGATGGGAATACCAGATCACCTGACCTGCCTCCTGAGAAATCTGTATGCAGGTCAAGAAGCAACAGTTAGAACTGGATATGGAACAACAGACTGGTTCCAAATTGGGAAAGGAGTACATCAAGGCTGTATATTGTCACCCTGCTTATTTAGCTTATATGTAGAGTACATCACGAGAAACACTGGGCTGGAGGAAGCACAAGCTGGAATCAAGATTGCCGGGAGAAATATGAATAACCTCAGATATGCAGATGACACCACCCTTATGGTAGAAATCGAAGAAGAACTAAAGAGGCTCTTCATGAAAGTGAAAGAGGAAAAGTGAAAAAGTTGGTTTAAAAGTCAACATTCAGAAAACTAAGATCATGGCATCTGGTCCCATCACATCATGCCAAATAGATGGGGAAACAATGGAAACAGTGACAGACTTTATTTTTTAGGGCTCCAAAATCACTGCAAATGATGAGTGCAGCCATGAAATTAAAAGACGCTTACTCTTTGGAAGGAAAGTGATGACCAACCTAGATAGCATATTAAAAAGCAGAGACATTACTTTGCCAACAAAGGTCCATCTAGTCAAGGCTATGGTTTTTCCAGTAGTCATGTATGGATGTGAGAGTTGGACTATGAAGAAAGCTGAGTGCCAAAGAATTGATGCTTTTGAACTGTGGTGTTGGAGAAGACTCTTGAGAGTCCCTTGGACTGCAAAGAGATCGAATCAGTCAATCCTAAAGGAAATCATTCCTGAACATTCATTGGAAGGACTGATGCTGAAGCTGAAACTCCAATCCTTTGGCCACCTGATGCGAAGAACTGACTCATTTGAAAAGACCGTGATTCTGGGGAAGATTGAAGGTGAGAGGAGAAAGGGACGACAGAGGATGAGATGGTTGGATGGCATCACTGACTCGATGGACATGAGTTTGAGTAAGTTCTGAGAGTTAATGATGGATAGGGAAGCCTGGCATGCTGCAGTCTATGGGGTTGCAAAGAGTCAGACATGACTGAGTGAGTGAACTGAACTGATACTAGACAGGAAGATTTTCTAGAATGTTCGAAGGTCATAGCTGATATGGAAAATAATAGATAGTGGGACCACATACCTTTGAGGCTGGTGGTGGAGGGAGCTGCAGTATTAAACAGGTGGTCAGCCTCATGGAGAGACCAGAGCAGACATAAAAGAGTGGGTGGGGTTGGGGGGTGGTGAGCAGTTGGCCACGCAAATGTTTGGAGGAAGAGCACGGCACGAAGGACCAGGAGAGCAAATGCCCTAAGGTTGCGTGTGCTGTTCATGTCAGAAGAACCCCAAGGACACCCTGTGGCACGTTAGGAATGATCCTGGGGAGGAGAGTAGGCAGGGACAGCAGAGGAGGAAGTGGGTGGGGAAGCAGGTCAAGTTGGCTTTGTAGCCCGTGTAACGATGTTTTCGGCTTTTCAAGTCCACATAGAAGTTGGAAGAGGTCAAGTGACTGAACAGACCAGATAGTTCTTTGAACAGAGAGTGGAATCCTGGGAATCAGACCTGGACTTTGCTTTTCCCTCTACCACTGAGCTAATTGCCTGAGCCTGGACAAGGTCTATTTCAGAGCTGCTGTTTCCAGGGTTGAATTAAATCATTCCTAAGGTTCCTTTCTTTCAGTTCTAAGGTCTTGTGACCTACATGTGATTGGAGCAGCAATTGCAATTGAATTGCAACTCAAAAATCTCTCATAGTGGCAGGCATCAGACCTAAAATCTTCAGACAAGCCTGTAGGCCTCAGCCCTTCTGAAGGCATGGGACCCCCTTGAACATTTGAAAGAGAACTATAGGGAAAGGTAGAGCTGCATCTGCTCACAACTGTAAGGAGTTTGTGGGGTCCTTGAAGTATAACCATGGACCTTCCCCAACCGAAAGTGACCTGTGAGTTACTCTTTAAGAATCAGTGCATTTAAGGAGGGTTGTTAATTTCCCCTGAACTTTCTATGAAATATGAAAATATTCCATACATTTTGAGAAACTGAAAGAATAGTACACCAAACTTCATATCTTCCATTTAAACTTCAAAAAATGTTAATATTTTACTATATCTGTCTATCTGTCTTTGTTGTTTTATTGTTGTTGACCAATTAGAAAGTTGCAGATGTCATGACACTTTATCCCAAAATAGTTTCCCCAAGTATCTCTTAAGAATTAGAACAATCTCCTATTACACCACACCACCATTATCACATGTAAGAAAAATAAGACTGATGAAATTTAAATTCAAAATTCCCTTTATTCTAAGAATCCTTTTAGATACTACCAGGATTCCAATCTAGGTCCACATGTTGTATTTAATTATTATGATGGCTCGTCTGTTTCATTCCAAAATAGTTTATCTATGATTTTGTTTTCTGATTGTTTATTTTCAAGATACCGACATTTTGGAATAGTTCAGACCAGTTGTCTTATGGAATGCCCCTACTTTAGGAACTGATTGATTGTTTCCTACTAGTGTCTAACTCATTCCTCTACCCCTTTCATTCCCTGTAAACAGGAAGTTAGAGCTAATGGAAATTTGTGAGTTTTAGTTAGATTGGAATACAGTGTACTCTGGGAAGAGGTGGTCCATTTTCTAGGTATTGACTGGATTACTTAGAAGATCACTTTAGAAGATTATCTTTAGTCTCATAGGACTCCACTCCCATCCTTGACCCACCTGGGCAGGGATGCTATATGTAGACAGAGAGGAAGGTTTTCCTGGCAGTAAGAGGAGCAGCACTGAATTTGGAGTTTAGCCCTGAAATTGATCATATCCCTTTATCAGTTTCCTCATCTAAAATTTAATTTCCTTTTTAATGGATTGTTGGGTTCAAACGAAAGATTAGAAAATTCTTTTTTTAAAGATCTGTGTGGAAGTAGCTCTGCTTCAGGGACTGACATCCAGTTCAGAGACAACATCGATTCATCTCAAATAAGTGAGCAAAGTATGAAACTATCTATCTATCTATCCATTATCTATCTACCTACCTACCTATCCATCTAGAGTAATGAATTTTTGTCACCTTAAGACTGACTGGAAAGCGTAATGGGAGTCAGTTTTTCAATGACTATTTAAGATAGTGATTCTTAATCATGGGCAATTTTGCCCTCCAGGGGACATTTGGCAAGATCTGAATACATTTTTGGTTGTCTAACTGAAGACCTGTTACTGGCATCTAGTGGGTGGAGACCAAAATGCTGTTGAATATACTACAATGCACAGGACAGCCTCCCCTCACCAAAGAATTATCCTGCTCAAAATAGCAATAGTATCAATATAGAGAAATCTTGATTTAGTGTAAGGTACAATTAAATATTGAAACTTAGTCCAAAGTCCTGCACCAATTCTTCAAATATTGGGATTTGAAGTAACTTAAATTCTATGCCATAACATAGCAAATTATGAATAGAAAAAGAAAAACAAAGAAAAAATGGAGATACAAATATGTTAATTATTTCAATCAACATAATTGCTACAGTTCAACTGAGCCTTCTCCAAGGCTAAAAAGAAATCACAATCAGTTGTATAATTTTGATAATTAAAAAGAATAATTCCTAAAGGACATTGCTTTTCCTAAAATAAATTGTAAAATGTTATTTTCATAAAGTATTTTATAATATGGGAGCAATGAATGACCTGATAATGGAATGGGCAATGTTTTCAGTATTCATGCAAAAAATGCAAAAGTAAGTTCTATATGGCTATTTATTACAGGAACTTAGGTAAAAGGTATGCAGAAAATATTCAAATGAAATGCCTTCAGGGTAATTCCGAGAGGCACTGTATTAATATCATTCCATGTGGAGCCTTCTGTTGGTCTAATTTGATTAACGAATTAGACTATGATACCTGGAGGGATATAAGGTCTAAGTAAAGGCACAACTGAACCATAGCCTGGAGCCCTTATTATGTTTTTAAAAACTTTTTGTAAATATACTGTTTTTAAAAATATCTTTATTGAGATATTTTTCACATACCATAAAAATCACCCTTTTAAAGCATGCAAATCAGTGGCTTATGGCATATTCATAGAACTGTACAACTGTCATTATCATCTAATTTCAGAATATCTTCATTACTCCAAAAAGAAACCCTGTACTCATTAGCAGTTACTTCTTCATCCCCATGAACTTCCTTCTCTCACCCCTGGCAAACATTAGTCTACCTTCCTGTCTCTGTGGATTTGCTTATTCGATCTTTTTATTGCCAAACAATATTCCATTATATGGATATGCTCATTCATCAATTGATGGGCATTTGGATTGTTTCCACTTTGTGATTGTTATGAATGATGCTATGAACTTTGGCAAATTTTTATCATGAAAGGGTATTAAACTTTGTCAAAAGTTTCTGCGTCTATTGGGAAGATTATGTGGTTTTTGTTTTTATTATCTAACATGGTGTATTGCTGTTGTCGTTATTCAGTCACTAAGTCATGGCCAACTCTGTGACCCCATGAACTGCCTTAGTCTAGAATACCAGCCTCCTCTATCCTCCACTATCTCCCAGAGTTTGCTCAAATTCATGTCCATGTTGAGTCTGTGATGCTATTTAACCTTCTGATCCGCTGCTGCCCCTTTCTCCTTTTGCCTTCAACACGGTGTATTATATTTATTGATTTTCATATGTAAGATCAACCTTCATATTCCTGGGATAAATGTTACTTGGTGATGGTATAAAATCCTTTTTACATGTTTTTGGACTTGTTTTTCTAGTAGTTTAAAGACACTTGTGTCTATATTTATAAGGAATGTTGGTCTGTAGTTTCTTGCAATGTCTCTGTCTGGTTTTGTTTATTAGTTTAATGCTGGCCTCACAGACTGAGTTAGGAAATGTTCCCTTCTATTTTATTTTTTGGAACTGTATGTGAAGAATTGATATTCTTCTTTATTTAAATGTTTGTATACTTTGTTGGTGAGGTCATCTGGTCCTAGGCTTTTCTTTGTGGGAACTTTAAAAAATTACTAATTCAATCTCTTTATTTATTACAGGTCTACTTAGATTTTCATTTCTGCTTGAGTCAGTTTTGATAGCTTGCATCTTTCTAGAAATGAAGCCCTTTTGTTTAGGTATCTAATTTGTTGAATACTATAATTATTTATAGTATTCCTTTACAAATCTTTTAATTTTTATAATATAGGTGATGATATTCTCTTTTTTATTCTTGATTTTGGTAATTTGACTCTTCCCTCTTTTATTCTTGATTATCTAGATAAAGATTTGTCAATGTTGTCAAAATTTTCCAAGAATTAAGTTTTGGGACATCAGTTTTCTGTAATGATTTCTTATTCTTTATTTAATTTATCGTCATTTTAACCTTTATTATTTCCTTTTTGTAAATATACTATTAAATGTTTACATAATATTCCATCATGTGGATGTGATATAAATTACATTCCAATTTTACTATCTTTAGGTTTTCTCTTCCACCATTCTTCTCTATTATGAATGATGTCTGAGTGACCATCTCTATGTAAGCATTTTCTCTGTTTCAAATTCTTATATGAGTTAATAGAGGAAAAATGTCTTTGGAAGGGCACTCTGGTCCTTTAATTTACCCAGCTAATTTGTTATTAGGTTTCTATTACTGAAACATCTTGGGCAGATGATGTGAACATTTCTAAAGAAACTTGATACATATAGGATCATTCCTTCTTACACAAAATAAGATAAGGAAATAAACACATAAATAGAAGGAGTCACTTTCAAAGTTCCAAAATAGGTATTTGAGGGATATGATGGTCTTTTTTAATGTGTCAGTTTGACTAGAGTCCCCAAATACTGAGTCAAACATTGATCAAGGTGTTGCTACTAAGGTATTTTGTAGATATCATTAAAGTTCTTTGTTGACTTTCAGTAGGGAGATTATCGAAGATGATTAATTGGTTGAATCAGTTAAATGGTCTTAAGAGCAGGGCTGACTCTTGCCTGGAGAAGAAGAAATCCACCTGAGTGTTCCAGCCTACCTTTCCTGATGGTCTGCTCTACGTTTTCAGCCTTGTCTAGGCAGTCCCCATGATTGTGTAGGCCAATGTTTTGCACTAAATCTCTTAACAGATATCTTCTGCTGATTCTACTTCTCTGATTGATCACTGACTTTTACAAGGAGGGTCGGATTTAATACAATTTTTAAAAAGTTAAAAATTCTAAAACTCCTTCTACTACATTTATTAAGGCTGTAGGCTAACTTATTCAGACTCTATTGAGAGGCTACGACCTAATGTTTATTGTTCTAGTTGCTGGGGTTATAGGAATGAACAAAATAGAGAAAGTTTTTGTCTTCGTGGAGGTTACATAGCAACAATAACAATATTGACCACCTGCTACTATAGTCACATGTGGGGGATAAAAAGGTGAATATGACTGTACCTTCTCTTTTGGAGCTTGCAATAAGTCTGTGAATATTTGAATTGGTATGAAGGAGACTGAAACTGAGCATGAATTTTAATTGTAGGAACACATAATTCTGCTGCTGCTGCTGCTAAGTCGCTTCAGTCGTGTCCGACTCTGTGCGACCCCATAGATGGCAGCACACCAGCTCCCCCCCTCCCCGGGATTCTCCAGGCAAGAATACTGGAGTGGGTTGCCATTTCCTTCTCCAAGGCATGAAAGTGAAAAGTGAAAGTGTCGCTCAGTCGTGTCCAACACAGCGACCCCATGGACTGCAGCCTACCAGGCTCCTCCATCCATGGGATTGTCCAGGCAAGAGTACTGGAGTGGGGTGTCATTGCCTTCTCCAACATAATTTTTAATGGAGAGATAAAATCAAGTGTTTCAGACACCCAAAGGAATATTCCCTTGGACGAATATTTGAGATCGTTAAGATCCTGAGACTTCAACCTTCATTTATATTTTAAAAATGAAACTAAGTTCATAAATGTATTTAAAGGTATCCTAAAGAAATCACCTAAGGTTAAAAAATTATAAACGGAATTGTTAGTAAAACTCCAAGAAGTTTCACTTTGGTGTTCTTTGTGGTCAATGTAAACAATTTATATTTAAAGAGTCCAGTGTCAAAAAACAATAAGGAAATAGTGAGATGTTTCTGGTGTTCTCCACCTTAACGCCTTGTTTTATTTCATTTTGTGCCTGCAGATACTGTGGAATTTGCAAAACCCTGAGCTGTTTGGACTCTGCTTTCTAGCCTGGATTCAGTTCAGTTCAGTCGCTCAGTCGTGTCCGACTCTTTGCGACCCCATCAATTGCAGCACGCCAGGCCTCTCTGTCCATCACCAACTCCCGGAGTCCACCCAAACCCATGTCCATCGAGTCGGTTATGCCATCCAACCATCTCATCCTCTGTCGTCCCCTTCTCCTTTCGCCCCCAATCCTACCCAGCATTAGGGTCTTTTCCAATGAGTCAACTCTTCGCATGAGGTGGCCAAAGTATTGGAGTTTCAGCTTCAACATCAGACCTTCCAATGAACACCCAGGATTGATCTCTTTTAGGATGGAGTGATTGGATCTCCTTGCAGTCCAAGGTACTCTCAAGAGTCTTCTCCAACACCACAGTTCAAAAGCATCAATTCTTCGGCGCTCAGCTTTCTTCACCATCCAACTCTCACATCCATACATGACCACTGGAAAAACCATAGCCTTGACTAGACGTACTTTTGTTGGTAAAGTAATGTCTCTACTTTTAAATATTCTATCTAGGTTGGCCATAACCTTCCTTCCAAGGAGTAAGCGTCTTTTAATTTCATGGCTGCAATCACCATCTGCAGTGATTCTGGAGCCCAAAAAAATAAAGTCTGACACTGTTTCCACTGTTTCCCCATCTATTTCCCATGAAGTGATGGGACCAGATGCCATGATCTTAGTTTTCTGAACGTTGAGCTTTAAGCCAACTTTTTCACTCTCCTCTTTCACCTTCATCAAGAGGCTCTTTAGTTCTTCTTCACTTTCTGCCATAAGGGTGGTGTCATCCGCGTATCTGAGGTTATTGATATTTCTTCCAGCAATCTTGATTCCAGCTTGTGTTTCTTCCAGCCCAGCGTTTCTCATGATGTACTCTGCATAGAAGTTAAATAAGCAGGGTGACAATATACAGCCTTGACGTACTTCTTTTCCTATTTGGAACCAGTCTGTTGTTCCATGTCCAGTTCTAACTGTTGCTTCCTGACCTGCATTCAGGCTTCTCAAGAGACAGGTCAGATGGTCTGGTATTCCCATCTCTTTCAGAATTTTCCACAGTTTATTGTGATCCACACAGTCAAAGGTTTTGGCATAGTCAATAAAGCAGAAATAGATGTTTTTCTGGAACTCTCTTGCTTTTTCGATGATCCAGCGGATATTGGCAATTTGATCTCTGGTTCCTCTGCCTTTTCTAAAACCAGCTTGAACATCTGGAAGTTCACGGTTCACGTATTGCTGAAGCCTGGCTTGGAGAATTTTGAGCATTACTTTACTAGCATGTGAGATGAGTACAATTGTGCGGTAGTTTGAGCATTCTTTGGCATTGCCTTTCTTTGGGACTGGAACAAAGACTGACCTCTTCCAGTCCTGTGGCCACTGCTGAGTTTTCCATATTTGCTGGCATATCAAGTGCAGCACTTTCACAGCATCACCTTTGAGGATTTGAAATAGCTCAACTGGAATTCCATCACCTCCACTAGCTTTGTTCGTAGTGATGCTTCCTAAGGCCCACTTGTCTTCACATTCCAGGATGTCTGGCTCTAGGTGAGTGATCACACTATTGTGATTATCTGGGTCATGAAGATATTTTTTGTACAGTTCTTCTGTGTATTCTTGCCACCTCTTCTTAATATCTTCTGCTTCTGTTAGGTCCATACCATTTCTGTCCTTTACCGAGCCTATCTTTGCATGAAATGTTCCTTTGGTATCTCTAATTTTCTTGAAGAGATCTCTAGTCTTTCCCAATCTGTTGTTTTCCTCTATTTCTTTGCACTGATCGCTGAGGAAGGCTTTCTTATCTCTCCTTGCTATTCTTTGGAACTCTGCATTCAGATGGGAATATCTTTCCTTTTCTCCTTTGCTTTTTGCTTCTCTTCTCTTCCAAGCTATCTGTAAGGCCTCCTCAGACAGCCATTTTGCTTTTTTGCATTTCTTTTCCATGGGGATTTTCTTGATCCCTGTTTCCTGTACAATGTCACGAACCTCTATCCGTAGTTCATCAGGCACTCTGTCTATCAGGTCTAGTCCCTTGAATCTATTTGTCACTTCCACGGTATACACATAAGGGATTTGATCTAGGTCATACCTGAATGGCCTAGTGGTTTTCCCTACTTTCTTCAATTTAAGTCTGAATTTGGCAATAAGCAGTTCATGATCCGAGCCACAGTCTGCTCCCGGTCTTGTTTTTGCTGATTTTATAGAGCTTCTCCATCTTTGTCTGCAAAGAATATAATCAATCTGATTTCGGTGTTGACCATCTGGTGATGTCCACGTGTAGAGTCTTCTCCTGTGTTGTTGGAATAGGGTGTTTGCTACTACCAGTGCATTCTCGTGGCAAAACTCTATTAGCCTTTGCCCTGCTTCATTCTGTACTCCAAGGCCAAACTTGCCTGTTACGCCAGGTGTTTCTTGACTTCCTACTTTTGCATTCCAGTCCCCTATAATGAAAAGGACATCTTTTTTGGGTGTTAGTTCTAGAAGGTCTTGTAGGTCTTCATAGAATCGTTCAATTTCAGCTTCTTCGGCGTTACTGGTCGGGGCATAGACTTGGATTACCGTGATATTGAATGGTTTGCCTTGGAAACAAACAGAGATCATTCTATCGTTTTTGAGATTGCATCCAAGTACTGCATTTTGGACTCTTTTGTTGACCATGATGGCTACTCCATTTCTTCTAAGGGATTCTTGCCCACAGTAGTAGATATAATGGTCATCTGAGTCAAATTTACCCATTCTAGTCCATCTTAGTTTGCTGATTCCTAGAATGTTGATGTTCACTCTTGCCATCTCCTGTTTGACCACTTCCAATTTGCCTTGATTCATGGACCTAACATTCCAGGTTCCTATGCAATATTGCTCTTTACAGCATCGGACTTTGTGTCTATCACCAGTCACATCCACATTTGGGTATCGTTTTTGCTTTGGCTCCATCCCATCATTCTTTCTGGAGTTATAGCCTGGATTAGGTTCCAGGTAACCTCATGGTGGAGTTCTCTTTTGGATCAACTTACTTTTGAAATGTTTCTGAAAGAAATTCTTTGGTAATAGGACTTCCATACAGTAGCTCAATCAGTACAGTATTGTCTTAATTTGCCAATTTGGTAGAGGTATTTTTTCTTTTGAGAAAAGAAGAAAAACAAGAAGTGCAAATGGGTTCTTTTTCTTTATAACTATAAAGAAGCAACTTTGTCTTCAGCAAACAGACGATAATAAACAGCCTTCTAGTGATCTTGAGTTATGAATCCATAGTTCATAGCAGGATGAAAATCTATCGACCCGAATGAAGCAATCATTCCCACCCAGCTGACCTATGGCGGTCGTTTCACCTTCACTGAGCAATTCTTTTCTGCTGCTTGGAGTGTAAAGGAAACAACCACCTGTAGCTGGACTTATTCCTCGTTTGCTTTGGGAGCCAGAACTACCAGCTCTGAAAATAGGTCACGAGTGACTAGTAGTCCCTGAGAGGCTCACAGGAAGTAGTTGCAAAGGCGGGGGAAGTTTTTAACGACTGTCCAAGAGGCCAGTGAATGACAGGTGTTCAGGAGTTTCTCTGCTTGGCATCTGAAACAGCCACATGGAGGAGCTGCCTTGGGGACAGAATGACAGGTGTTAGCCTGGTGCCTGAGCCCCATAAAGGAGGTGACTCTGCTCTGTTGTACAAGAATCCATGACTACGCATATTGGGAATCATCATGTAGGGCTCAAAGGATGATCATGGAGGATTTACGGCATTTTAAATTTATGGTTTAAATTTAGGCATTTACAGTTCAGAAACCCAATACAATAGTTCCAGGTGGAGAGTCAAGGTTGCGATGAACAATTTCTGAATTAATTCCAGTTCTGTGAGGTTGGATCCCATGATGTCAGGTATATGTTTCTACTAATAATTGTTATCATGGATCATTTGTTACTGAAGTTTACACCTTACTGTTATAGTACAAATGTCAGGGGACAGTGGCAGAATTGTTATGGTACAAATGACAGGGTACAATTACAAACCTGACATTATTTTTCACTTGTCTTACAGGCTCAGAACACAATTTCAGAACCAGTTTGACCTTAAGAGTTACTAGGTTCTTAATTAAAATCATTGTCTCTCCCCATACAAATAGGCAGGATACCATAGAGCAGGGATTAGCCAACCTTTTCAGTAAAGGGCCAGATATTATAAATATTTTGGGCTTTGTGGTCATACGGTCTCTGTTACAACTACTCAATTCTGCTGTTGTAACACAAAAGCAGATTTATGTTTATTTATGTAAATGTTTACATAAACAAAAATGTTTATTTATGTAAATAAACAGACATGGTTGTGTTCCAATAAAACTCTATTTATAAAATCAGGCAGCTGCTTTGACTTGGGGCCCTAAAGTGTAACAGCACAGACTTTGGAGCCAGGTTCAAATCCTGGCACTATTGCTAGTTGTGTGACCTTAGAGAATTTAGTTAACTTCTCTGTGCTTTGGTCTTTCACATCTCTCAGTTGATAAGTTGTTTTTGTTCAGTCGCTAAGTTGTGTCCATCTCTTTGTGACACCATGGACTGCAGTAGGCCAGGCTTTCCTGTACTTCACTATCTCCCAGAGTTTGCTCAAATTCACATCCACTGAGTTGGTGGTGCTATCTAATCATCTTATCTTCTGTTGCCCTCTTCTCCTTTGTCTTTTATCTTTCCCAGCATCAAGGTCTTTTCCAATGAGTCAGCTCTTTCCAACAAGTGGCCAAAGTATTGGAGCTTCAGCTTCAATATCAGTCCTTTCAATGAATATTCAAGGATGATTTCCTTTAGGACTGATTGATCTCCTTGCAGTTCAAGGGACTCTCAAGAGTCTTTCTCCAGCACCACAATGTGAAAGCATCAGTTCTTCGGTGCTCAGCCTTCTTTATGGTCCAACTCTCACATCCGTACAGAGCTTTGATTATAAAGACCATAGCTTTGATTATAAAATGTTGTTATGAAGATTAAATAAGTAAATGTGTAAGGTATTTAAATAGTGCTTAGCTGATATTAAGTGCTTTAGAAGTGTTCATTAGATAACCAAGTGCTATATAAGTGTTTGTTAGATAACCAACCATCCTGTGAAATAGGTAATACTATTCCTATTAAAATTGAAATTTGAAGAAATAAATACGTTACTTCTAAGAAGGCTAAGATTAGAACCTAGTTTTCCCATCTTTAGTACAATTGCTCTTTTTTTCATCAGAGGTGAAATCATCATATCTAAACACAGGGAAATTCCCAGGAACAGCCTAGCTTGTATTTCTCCTCATCCCATCCATGCAAGGAGGTACTATAAGCAGCAGTGTGCTGGCACTGATCTGTGTTGGCTCATTTGAGCAGACTGCTACATTTTCAGGAATTTTGTGAGCTGTGTCAACTGTTGGTAGCTGGAATATGGCCGTGGTGGGAATATTGACACCACGAAATTGGCAGGTGCTACAAATCAGGGCTTTTTTCCTCCAGGAGTACTGGTTCACTAGCACGTGATGGGCTACATGCCAGCAGTGAGCACTCCTCCACGCATGGGTTCTATGGTCTGAACAGTGAGTTTGTAAACTACATTCAGTGGCATGTGACCCACCATATCCTAGGGCACCGTGGCCTGAGAAGAATGCAGATCCCTGGCTTTCTGTCTTGTGGTAGAGACAGAAAAAGATTACATGCTTTGCTTAGCAACAGAAACGAGTCAGTGGTGGCCTCTGGACCCTGATTTCTAGACATCTGACTCACAGCTCTCCTCCTCTTCTTGTTCCAACACACACACACACACACACACACACACGCACACACAAACACAGAGACATATGTGGTTCATGCTAAATAGGGACAAAACGACTTAGGAGGAACTAAAGGAAACAGAAAGCTTGTTAGGCGAACACCATAAAGTACTTTAATGGTCACTTTTTATAGGAAAGGCAGTGAGTGCTATGGCATTTTTGCAAATTTTTTTTTTCAGTTTTTCCTAAGGTGTAGTCCTTCCTCAAATCTGTCCTCTAACCTTTTGTGGGAGCAGCAAAAGAAATACAAAAGAGGCTGGAGTCAGTCAGAAGGACAGTAAGTCAAATCACTTCCTCTTATGAAGTTGTGAACCTCATTTTTCCTCTCTATAAAATGGGAAGCTTAGTCATTTCATTGTTAGTTTTGCATTGTGATTGTGAAAATCATTGAAAATTTGTTATTCATTTACTTAGCATATTTATTACTGAGTACCATCATGAACTGGGTCCTACATAGGTGCTAAGGATGGATGAGTTGGGTACCTGCTCATGAAAAGTCAGGGTCTGGGTGCTTAAACAGACAATCCAGAGTTTGGATCCCAGAGGCTGGATCCCTACAGCTTCATTTGGTTGTACTGATCAAGAGTTTGACCCTGGAGCCAAGCTTCATGTGTTGAATCCAGGCTGTGTGTTGTTTATTAGCTCTGTGACTTTAAGAGAGTTATTTATTAATAGTATCTTTTCCTACCCTGTAAAATGAAATTTTCGGAGAAGGCAATGGCGCCCCACTCCAGTACTCTTGCCTGGAAAATCCCATGGATGGAGGAGCCTGGTAGGCTGCAGACCCATGGGGTCGCTAAGAGTCGGACACGACTGAGCGACTTCACTTTCACTTTTCCCTTTCATGCACTGGAGGAGGAAATGGCAACCCACTCCAGTATTCCTGCCTGGAGAATCCCAGGGACGGCGGAGCCTGGTGGGCTGCCGTCTATGGGGTCGCACAGAGTCAGACACAACTGAAGCAACTTAGCAGCAGCAAAATGAAATTTTAAGCTTTCCTCAGTTTCATCTGTAAACATTGAGATGATGATAGTATCTACTTCCTGAATTATTCCAATGATTAAATGAAATAATACATGTAAAGCTTCCTCTGTTTCTTCATCTATAAAAATATAGATAATAGTAACTACAGCTTTTTGTGTTGGTATTGCTGTAATGATCAAATAACATATGAAAGCAGTTAGAACGGTAAAAGCAAAAACACGAATACATAGATTAATGGAAGACAGACACTAAACAAAGTACTTATTAAACATTGTAAATGCAGTGGAAAAGATGAACAGAATAGGAATCCTTAGCCTGAGAGTCAGGAAAGGCATTTAACAGAGATGGTGTTTGAAACTGTAAATTCATTCATTCACATTTGACAACAAACATTTGACAGGCTTCATGAGTGTGTGCTCAGTCACTTCAGTCGTGTCCAACTCTCTGCAACCCCATGGACCATAGCCCGCCAGGCTCCTCTGTCCATGGCAAGAATACTGGAGTGGGTTGCCACAGCCTTCTCCAGGGGATCTTCCCAACTCAGGGACTGAACCTGTCTCTTATGTCTCTGGCATTGGCAGGCAGGTTCTTTACCACTAGTGCCAGGTGGTAATCAATCCCTGGGTTGGGAAAATCCCCTGGAGGAGGGCATGGAAAGCCACTCCAGTATTCTTGCCTGGAGAATCCCATGGACAGAGGAACCTGGTGGGCTATAGTCCATAGGGTCGCCAAAGTCAGACAAAACTGAAGCGACTTAGCAGAAGCACGAGCGCCACCTGGGAAGCCCATGCAAGGCTTCGTCTAGTGCTAGATCTGTAGTGATAAACCAAACCGACTCACCATCACCAAGAGATGGCTTCTTGGGAGGGCAGGGGAAACGCTTTCTGTGTCCCTTCCCCTTAATTCCAAAACTCCTTTCCCCTTTACAAACATGGAAAACTGACACTTTTTCAGTCTTACGTAAAGTGCCATGCAAACATAGCCTCAAGACAAATCATTTCCTCTCTCAAAAAGACTACCACTTTAAAGTCCCTTCTAGAAAAATTCTGGCACCGTAATAAGTCCTCATCTTTACAGAGTTGAAATCTGGTGGGGGAGATAGTGTTAAATTCATACATAAACTCACAGGTAATTAAAATTGGGATGATGGTTATAAAGAAAATAAATGGAGGGAATCAGAAAATAAAGGAAAGAATGAATAGTAGGGAAGGCCTTTATCAAGAACGGATGTACACATATTTAAGCCAAGAGCTGAATTTGTGAGGGTTAGCCAAGCAAGGAAACAAGGGAAAGAGAGAAAGAAATGGTTGTGCAAAGTCCCTGAGGGCAGGAAAATGCAATGTGTTTGAGGGACTGAAAGAAGGCTTGTGATTGGAATGAGGTGAAATAGGGAAAGATCTAGGATGGGAGGAAGGTGAAAGACATGCCAGTGAAGGTGCAGTGTTGGGCAGGCCACACCCAACACTGGACTTTGTAGGTCAAAAAAATTCACATTTTATTCTCAGTGAAATAAGGAGCAATTAAAAATGTTTATCAGAAGCTATGTTCCAAGTCACACATAGTAATTCACCTTGCTGTTGTGTAAGAATGGGACTGGAAATGGGTAAGGATGAAATGGTTTCTGGGAGGGCAGGCCTTCCTGATGTGAAGAGCCAACTCATTGGAAAAGACCTTGACACTGGGAAAGACCGAAGGCAAAAGGAGAAGAGGATGGCAGAAGATGAGATGGTTAGATGGCATCATGGACCTTATGGACATAAATTTGAGCAAACTGTGGGAGATAGTGGAAGACAGGGAAGCTTGGCACGATTGCCACGTGGTCCAGGGAGTCACAAAGAGTCAGACACAACTTGGCGACTGAACAACAACAACAAGGATGAAATTTGAAAAATCGGTTGGAGGGTAAGGCAGTAGTTCCAGATGAGAGATGGAAGTGGCTTGAATTATTCTAGTGGAAGTAGAGATGGTGAGATATGAATGGATTTGTAGTGGATTTGATAATGAATTGGAAAGAATGACCCCCAGGTTTCTGGTTTGTGGAGCTGGGTAGGTAACAGTGCCACCAGGCCAGAAAGCCTGGGTGAATGTCTGGTTTGGGGAAGAAGGGCAAGAGTTGAGTTTTGGATGAGTGAATTGATGAGGTACTAGTGAGACATTATGTGACATACGGCTCATGGACATATGGCCCAGGGATTCTGAAGGGAGACCTGGGCTACAGATATATATATATATATATCATTATGCTATGAATGTACATACAGATGATAGCTATCACCATGGTGCTCGATATCATTTGGGGGAGCAAATATGGATAAGTGCTCTTATCCTTTTGGGGGTTCCAGATGACTTTGAAAAGCTGATAGAAGCTATACTTCTTCCTTTAAAGGTATTTGTTTTCATTCAAAAGTGTAAGGAATTTACAGACTTCCTGAAGCCCACCCACAAGTTTTGTAAGGTCCATAGATGACAAAACCAAAGCAAACCAAAACAAAGACCAAAATCCAACAACAAACCCAAACAGACTGTACATACAGAAAAACGGGCCCTGGATTGAGCCTCAGGGAGCAGCACCATTTAGAGGTGAGACAGAGGCAGTAGCCACAAGAGTCTGAAATGATACACACAGAGAGGGAGGAGGAAATCCGAAAGAGACATCGAAACTGAGAGAAAAGTGTTTCAAGAATGGGAGATGAAGTTGCTGAGAGGGCCGAGAGATAAAGACTGAAAAGTATCCACTGGAGTTGGCAATAGCAGTGACCTTTGGGAGGCCCAGGACTATACTTACAAAGGGTTTGAGCTCTTGGAAGGAGGCACTGTCTGCCCCTCTGCAAAAAGGTGAGTGAGGGAGATACTCCACGCAGGTGTGGGTTGATGCATAGATTTGTGGGTGTTCTCTCTTGATGGTCTACATTTTTTTCTTTCAATGAATTAGAAAGGTAAGATGATGGTAAGAGGGGAAGACAATAGAGAATACGGGTGGAAAGTGAAGTGAGAGCTAACTAAATGACTGAGCGACTAAGCACATGCACACATGGAGGACTGTTACCTATTTGAAGTTGTGATTGGAGGTTGTGTCTTAAGGAGTGAGTAGGATTAGAGGAGGGAAGGGCTGGGCGCAGCATGAACAGAGGTCTAGGCCCAGAATCATCCTGGGCCAAGAACCAGCCAGCCTTCCAGAACTTTTCAAGGCTCGCACCACTCCCTTTCTCTTCATCCTTGGCTTCTCCTTTTTTGGCTTGTCTTTTCCCTTAACCTATAAACATGCTCAAGCTTTTCCCAGTGACTCAGCAACTCCTCTCATCAGTGTCCAAACTCTCTTCTTTCCATACCTAGAACATCTGTAACAGAAAACTGTTTGAAATATTCAATTGCCCGTTTTCTTCCTATAGCTTTTTCTTATTTGGTTATGTGTTGCCTGACTTTGGGGATGTTGGCTGCTTCTTGAAGTCTGGACCTCTCTGTGGTCTTTTAAAGGCATGAGTGCATCGACAAGTTCCTGCTGGGTTCCTTGGAGATACATGCAACAGCAAGACACCAGAGGGAACTCCTGCAGGGTTTTAGATAGTTCACTCTTGAGGCTGAGTGGAGCATGAATTTGTCTGAAGATTGTTAGGAGGCTACTCTAATAGTTCAGGCTGGAAAGGATGACTGGAATGCTTGCCAGTGGAAATGGAGGTAGAGATTTGAGGCTTATTAAGAAGGTGAAATAGAAATAACTAGATGATTGGATAAGACAAGGGGCTGAATCAATAATGACTCACACCTGGACTTTTCTAATGGTTCAGTGGCTAGGACTTTGCCTTCCACTGCAAGGGGAAGAAGGAGGGTGGGTGGGAAGTTTCCATCCCTGGTCAGGGAACTAAGATTCCATATGCCCTGCTGCAAGGCCAAAATAAAAGAAAAACACTCACATTGATTCTCAACTTTCTAATTCTGATGGCTGCTGGTGCCAACAGCTGAGGGAAGGGCTGTTTGAAGGCAGAGGGCAAGTTTAGTTTTGGATAAGCTGAGTTTGAGGCGCCCCTATGATATCTAGATAGAGCTTCCCGGCAGGCAGTTCAATATTTGGGTCTAACTCTTGTGGAAGAGGTCTGGTCTGCAATTGCTGATTGGGTAATTGCAACCGTGAGGTTGGAGGTGATCTCCTAAGAGTGGAATGAGAAGAGCTGTGGGTTCAGAGTCTTGCATATAAGGTGGAGACTCACAATTAGTGGCACTTAAGGATGCCACCCAAGGAGGCAGAGGCCTTATTTACTGAGATGTGAGAACTGGAAGAGTATACTCTTCTGCAAACCAAGAGAATGTTGAGATTCCAGAAGGTGGGGGTCATCTGAATTGTCAAATGTAGCAGAGAGACCCAGAAAGAGAATGCCTTCAGGGTGCCTACTAAGATTTGGGAGAATGAAAATCAGGGGTTCTCTTGCCCAAGCAGGGTGAGGGTGTGTGTTGGGGAGAAGAGGGGAAGCTGGAATGCCCAGTGTTGAGAAATGAGGAAGTGGAGACAGCAGAGAGACCACTGTATAAGAGGTCATGAGAGGGAGAGAAGCCCTTCGAAGCTAACTGGAGAGGGCACTTGGAGCGGAGGTTGGGCACCATAGTTTTAGGAGCTAAGCTTGTTTAAAGGCGGAGGGAAAAGAGCGAGGATCCAAGGAGAAGCGAGAGGTGAGGAAGGAAGCTTTACGGGCTCAACCCCACCAAGACAGCTTCTTATAGTTTGCCCAACAACTACCACAGTCCTCATCTCATTTACTCATTTGAGGGAGGAAACAGACATTGAGACTGATCCCATGGGCTCGAGAGAGCGCTGTAGATCCATCTGGGTACAGTGGGCGCCCACGCCACGTGGTACGAGAAAGTGCACGTAAAATGTCCCGCTCCACGTGATGTAGGGGCCCAGGAGCAGCGTGTTCCTGGCTCCTGGTGAGGCAACATCGATGCCATGGGTGTGTGCTGTCTCAGATGAGGTGTCACCACGTGTCGCGGATCAAGGGTAGCAACCCCCGACTTGTAGTATCATGTGCCAGGAACCAGAGCCTGAAAGCTCCCAAGGGCGGAGCACCAGAGGTCGGGAGTCTCTTCCTTACTTCCGCCCCTGCAGATGGGAGTTCTGTTAGCCGCGAAGTGAATGACACTAACAGTGATGGCGGGGCCTAAAGGGCACGGGCGAGAGTCTCAGGGCGAAAAGATGGCCGGAGCCCGAGGCAGCAGGTGTCTGAGCGCTCTCCTTGTGCGGGTCGCCAAAGGGACGCAGCGAAAACCGATCTCGCGATTTGTTCACCCGGCCGGAAGATTTGTTCATCTCTGTGCCCCGAGATAAATCTTCTGATAGGGGCAATATTTAATATGCATCCAGAGCTGTCGGAAGAAAATCCCTACCGCTGGAGGCAGTGTAGTGGGCACGTGGGAGCTTTCTCTTGGGTACGCCTTCCAGTCCTCCTCCCAAGGCTGGGCACCGCTGAGCCGGTTGTTAAATGAGATCTACAGTTTTTGGTTTCTGCAAGGGGGAGTGTAATGTTAAGGCACTGCGAGCCTAGTCAGGATCTGACCTCTTCTCCATCACTGTTGTACAAGCTACCTCTGTGACCTTGACTCTAGGCAAGTCAGGCTAGGCCCCTCACTACAACTCGGTTTCCCTGTTTATAAAATGAGGATTTGGACTGTAATTTAGTCTTTGCACGGTGGCCAGGATGGCAAATACCACTTCCTCCCGCCAACAAAAAAAAAATGCCGTCCTGCGTTAGTAACACCTACCCAACAGACAGCTCCTCTGCAGCGCTCTTCCTCGCTCTTTCTTTTCTGCTCCAGCCTGGAGAAGGGGGGCTAAAAGGGAAGATGTGGGCGGGGCCTGGCCATCACCCCCGCCCACTCCGGCCCCGCCCTCCCGGCGTACCCTCTGCGCCCCTCCGCCCTCGGCGCTGGATGAGGCAAGCACGTGACCTCACATCCGGCGCGGGAGTCCCGAGCTAGCAGCGCGCGCTCCCCTGTCCGCTTGCTGGTTCTCCCCGCAGCGTGATCCAGGCGCCACCGCTGAGGGGAGGGGGGGGTTCGCTTCGTCGCTGGCGGCTAGAGGCAGTTTCGGAGTGCAGAACGCCCCCCTCCCTTGCCTACCTCCCCCTGTCGCTCGCCCTTGTTCTCGCCCTGCTCCGGCTGCACGCAGCCGCCGCGGGCGCAGAGGAGGAGAGCGCGGACGCCCCAGCGCCCGGCTCGGCCCGGGCCCCGCCGCGGCGCCTCCCTCCCCTCACCCGGAGCCGCAGCGCGCGGCGGCGGCGGCTCCTCGAGCTCGAGCGACCCGCGGCCGCCGGCGCCGGCCGAGGGCGATGGGGCTGGGCTGAGGTGAAGCGGCGGCGGCGGCTACAGCGGCGAGCCCGGCCCCGGCCCCACACGGCCCTTTGGCAGCCCCGGACGGGAGGCCGCCCGGGAGACGGCGCGGGGGCGCCAGGTGAGTGGCCCCAGCTTCCCCGAGACGGCGGAGGGTGAACGAGGCGTGGAGCGGGTGGTGGTGGTGATGTGGGAGGTTGGAAGAGGTGAGTGGTATTGTTGGGGGTGCGGGCACCAGGTGAGCTCGGGGTCGGCCTCCTCGGGCCGGAATTGGGCATCATTTTTCGGGGAAGGTGTGGGTAGGGTGAGGAGGGGAGCGCTAAGACTGCTGATTGTCTGGGACAGGTGAGGCGAGAGGAAGGGCTCCACGTTGTAGGGTGAAGGCCTGGTTGGGACACGCCGCTAGTGCAGGAGGCAAGTGTGTTGGGGTTTGGGAGTGAGATGGTGAGGTGGTCCAGCGCGTTTAGAAAGTCCAGGAGATGGTGAGATCGAAGGTAGCAGTATTGGCAGGGAGCTTGATGGGTTTGCTCGGGTGCTCACTGAGGAATCTTGACTTCGTCCTTAGCCACCGAGTAGTAGCCTTGCCAGTTACCGCATTAAGCTGAGTGAGGCCCAGAGAGGAAAAGTGACTTAACAACTTGCCTAAGGCCTCTCACTTCGACTTGAGAAACACCTAGGGCCCTTTCCTCCGGTACTTCCGTGACCGCTCTGTTTATAGCTTTTTCTTCTCCCTGTGTCTTCTGAAAAGTTAGGTTCTGGTGGATGTGTGACCTGGTTTTTTCTTTTTCTTTTGCGGGCGTGGGGAGCCGAGGGAATCTGGTTTTGTTGTTGTTCAGTCACCAAGTCGTGTCCGACTCTGCGACCCGGTGGACTGCGGCACTCCAGGCCTCCATGTCCCTCACTGTCTCGGAGTTTGCCCAAATTCATGTCCATTGAATGGGCGATGCCATCCAATCATCTCATCCTCTGTCGCCCTCTTCTTCTGCCGTCTATCCCAGCGTCAGGATCTTTCCCAGTGAGTCGGCTCTTCGCATCAGGTGACCAAACTATTGAAGCTTCTTCAGCACCGGTCCTTCCAATGAGTATTCAGGGTTGATTTCCTTTAGGGTTGACTGGTTTGATCTCCTTGTTGTCCATGGGACTTTCAAGAGTCTTCTCCAGCACCACCAGTGGCTGGGGATTGACAATAATTGAGAGCTTCCGAATTAGGAAAGCTTTTGTAACAGGTGTTTATCATTCCTTTTCCCATAGATCTGACGGAAACATCCTTGGATCTTGGTGTCTGGGCATAGGAGGTATGAATCACTCACATAATTAACTACTTTTAATCATCAGTATTTTAGAGCTATAGTTAGTGGTTATGTTAGTGCAAAATGAATGGGTATGGAGTTGTAAACCTAGAAACAGAAACCTAGGTTTCCTGCACATGATTCCAAACTAAATGAGTAGAATATTTGTATATGTAATGGCTATTTTGGATCTCTGAGTCAGGAAGTTAGAATTTTTTTAAATCTTTGAGAAATGCAGGGACGTTTAAGATTATTGCAAAATGAACAGTTTTCTGAAGACTGCTGCTAAACTGAAGATGTTCTGATTTGATTGTCTTTTGAAGGGTGATTACTTAGTTAAAAATGCTCTGCCTTTGCTTAGAATTCAGGACATGTATTAATTTTGTTTCACTGGAATATATGTGGTATTCTTAGGATTGTTGCTTTGCAGAATAAGCTAATAGTTGCCAAAACAAAAGTTTATGAGCATCCCATTATGGTTTAGCGACCCCTTTTAAAGGCAGTTGCTTGAAATAGTAGGCCTGTTATTAATCAGTATCATGCAAGTTTACTTTTGCTACTGTCCTTGTTTTTGCATTATCCACCATTAGATCAGGTGAGGGTGAGACAGCTAAGTGAGATTTTTGAACATCAGAACAACAAAGCCTGTTTTTGATCAGAGAATTGAGTAGGAAAAATGTTGATCCTGGTTGCTTTAAATCCTAAGTAGTGCAGTTATAATAAAAATATTAAGTAGCAATTTCTTTTGAAAATAAAGTTGACAGGCTTTATTTTGACTCTGTGTTCAAATTATGTAGTAATAGGGCTGTGTTCTTTGTCCAGGAAGCTTTATTTGGGGTAGCTTTGGTTATTAAAATTATCATACTGTTACTTTGCTTAACTTCCCTGTTCTTCTTTTTCTTTCTTTTTTTATTAACAAAGGAGAATACTAGTACTTAGATCAAAGACTTTTGAGAACTAGCTGAGAGCATATGTAAAGGAAAGAGCACTCTTCCTGGCACCTAGTAAATAGTTTTTTTCCCCCTTCCATTCCATATACTGAATCTGGCTGTGCTTGTTTAGTATGGTGGTTTTGTAACCACTGTGAATATAAAGTTTCAAGATGTGAATATACTTTATTGCTAAAATTGAGGCAGTCCTAGGAAATGGGCAGTGATGAGTGATATGGGGCATCCTGTGGAATTTTGTTTCTTTTGTAACTTTTCCCACTGGTCTAGGTGATGGTGGAAATGGGAATTTCATGCTTGTGAATGACAATGAGGGTTGTAATTTCTAAAATCTTAAGAGACAGAATTTTGTAATGATACTGATTACTTGGTTCATTTAAAGCTGGTTTCTGTTCACAAGGATATTGGGTAACCTAAGCGGGAGACCTTGTGAATGGATCTTAAGTTGAATAGGAGTTAGCAGCTTATCACTTACTGAAAACAACATTCTTAAAACAACTGCCAGTGGTATGCTAAAGGAAGATAGTCTAATGTCTGAGATCTACTTGATACATATTCAGAAGTTTTGTCCCAGTGATGGAATGTGTTCTGAATGTGCTAGGTAGCTCATCTGGTTCAATCTGGATCTAAGAATTAGCTGATGAGATTTAGTCTTTGGTTTTGGAACATAGTTTTTCTGTGTAAAATGAAGACCACTGGAGAGAGTAAATATGTAGTCATCAAAACTGTATTCTAACTGACCCACTTAACTAGTCCAGGTTATGTGCAAGGAGATGATAGTTAGTGGCTTTAATCTTCATTTGTTGAAAGTAGAGGAATAAGAGAGGATCAGAATTGGGCCACATATTTTAACATTCAGGTTAAAAAATAAAAGGTTCTAGGCTTTTTAATCTGGAGAAAAGTCAGTGTCATTTATAAGGTAGAATATGTTGAATTAATGGTGAAGTGAAAGTGGTTCAGTTGTGTCCGACTCTTTGCGACCCCATGGAATATATAGTCCATGGAATTCTCTAGGCCAGAATACTGCAGTGGGTAGCCTTTCCCTTCTCCAGGGGGTCTTCCCAACCCAGGGATTGAACCCAGGTCTCCCAGATCGCAGGCAGATTCTTTACCAGCTGAGCCACAAGGGAAATTAATGGTAACTAGTAATTATAAAATTGAGATAAAAATATTTGTATTAGTAAGATTAAACATAGAGGTAATGTGAAATGTCATGAATAAATGGTAATTGGAAGAAACAATCACTGTTACAGTGGTGAGTTGAAATGATTTTTTGATCTTCAGTAAGAAAGGAAAAAAGTGAAATGAAGGAAAGGGAGAGTTGGCCAGGTATCAAATGTCTGAGAGGGAGGAAAGTTGAGGATGAGGAATGCTGAAGAGTTTACATAGACCAGCTCTCCAGATAGAACTTTCCTAACACCAGACCTCATAATACGTAAACCCAAAGGCTTGTACTGGGGCCTTTGCTAGGTGAGATGGTAAGTCATTAACTCAAATAACAAACTTAGAGACTGTCCAAATTTAAAAAGGACTTATGTACCACAAGGTGTCTCCCCAAGGGAAGAGTTCTTATAGATTTATGAAAATGGAGCTGCCCAGAGGCACGTCTTTGAAGTTACAGGTGAAAATGCATCTTTCACCCCTTCTATCACCAAAGGCCACTAAAACTAGTATGAGCTGAGAATGCGAGAAGGAGTAGTACTCTGTGTTTGAAGTCCCTTTTTTGCATGTGACCTGTGATGAGTGAAGTAAGTTGTAATCAGTCTCTTAATCAAAATATCTGTCTAGTTAACCCTTTCACTTACTTGCCATGGATCTTCCTTTTAAATAATCTGTTGAGGGAATTCCCTGGCGGTCCAGTAGTTAGGACTCTGTGCTTCCACTGCCAGGGGCCTGGGTTCAATCCCTGGTTGGGGGATTGAGATCCCATAAGCCACGCAGCACGCCCTGCCCCCTACCCACAACTCCCTACCCACCCCCACCCCCCGAAAAAATCCATTGACAATCAGATACTAGTTAGGTTAGAAATAAAATTTCCAGGAACAGTGAGTTAGGGTAGAATTTCCTGATTACATGATGTGAAACTTGCTGATGTCTATATAATCTTTCTCAAAAGTTTTAAATAAAAATATTTCTGACTGTTATTGGTGGCGAAGTGAAAAACTGTTCTACCTTAGCACACTTGATTAATTGACTCTTACTTAGTTTTTCTTATTTTTTTCACAAAAGATTTATGAGTTGGACATGGAAATAAGGAGGTAGGAGATTGGAAAATAATAATGTTGAACGGTCAAAGGTTATTTAGATTAGTCCCTTCTTTTTATAGAAAAGGAAACTGATATCTGGAGAGGTAAGTGACTGCATGTTGGTAAAGGAGAAGCTTTGTGTTGGTTGAGTATTCTTTCCACTCTGTCTTTAGTTTGTACTGTGTAGTAATGGCACATCTCAAAACTTGGTGGATGTTTGTGGGTTTGTTTTTTTTCTCCGTTGAGAACCAGGTTTAAAGGATTGCTTTTGCTCATTTGACAGACTTCTGTTACATTTTTAGTTCATTTTAAAGTAAGTCATGGTGTTGAGTATGGCTTCTTTACAGCATCCTATTGCTCTCTTTCCCATTTGTGGAGTAGGATGAAAAATACATTAGTAACTTACTCTGCTATATAAAAGACAAGTGTTTTGGATCCTAATTCTTTCTGATCTAAAGACCTGAGTAAAGTGAAATCCAGTTTTATGTAAGGGCTTTGGACTTAAATTCTCATTTAAGGTAAAATCCTGTGTAGTCAAAATTACCCATGAAAAAGTGGTTTAGGAAGGCACCAATTGGAAAACTGGTTAACCGACGTACTGTTTTTCAGTTCTCACAAGCTAGTGTTTTCCCCAGCTGTTAGTACAGGTGACTTTTTTTCTGGAGTTGTAATCTCGACGGGTGATGGGACTTTGGATCGACTGAGGAACAGCAGAGTCAGTTCCACTGCCTGCTCACTCTGGGATGAGGATGTGAGGGCAAGCATCCTACCACCGTTATTTAGAGTATTTTTCTCTTTGTTTTTCTCTTTGTTTTTCTTTTTTCGTGCAGCACAGATAATTGGATTGATATAATTAAATCCATGTGTGATGTGATTCTACAGTGTGAATAATAGAGAAAGAAATTAGGTGTTTTTGAAAATCTATTTCCCTAGGGTTATACTGGGTGTTTTATACCACACACTAGCATAATTAAGGGCTAAGGAATAAAGTTGGGATTATTGGGGCACTGTTGGTACTGTTTGTAATTTTAGGTGGATATTTGGCTACTTTCAGTGTTTCAGAGTGAATGTCACCTTACTGGGAGCAAGATTTGCATTATCTTAAAACAACTATAAGTTGTTAATGTTTTCCAAGAAGCTTAAAATATTTGAACTTAATATCACTCTGTGGGTAGCACAGTAGGAAGACCCCATTCTTTAAAGAAATGTCATGGTGTCTAAAGATTTAACAGTCGTATACCCCAGTAGAGGGCATGGTATATTGGTTAAAATATGACCTCAGAACCTTATACATATGAGAGATTTTGAATTCCAGCCTCATCACTTAACTACCTCTGTAGTCCCTTCACTGTTTTTAGTTTCATCATTTGCTGAATGGAGGTAATAAAACCTAGAGAGTTCTGAGGGTAAGAGGCCCAGTAATTGGTAAATTACTATTGTTAGTTTAATAATATTTAACATAGTCAAAACAAGTCACACTGTGTGTGTCTCTGTGTGTGTGTGTGATGAGAGAGTGTGTGGATTGTGATTGAGGATTGCTTTTTTCAACTAGAGTAGCAGGCCATAATGACATACTGTTTAATTCAGGCTTTTCATAGGAAAAATACCATGATTTTGCATCTTTGGTAGCAACATCCTAAAAAGTGTTAATTTCATGTGTCTCTTATATACATTTGATGTATATTTTTATCTTGGTGTAATTGGGTGTGTCTTCAGACTCCTTCCCCCCCATCCTCTGTATTACTGTTACCTGTTGTTTCTCTCCCTGGCTACATTATAAAATTTAAAAATATGTTTAATTATGTTTTCTTAATAGGATTTTATGTTCCCTTATTTAGAAATTCTGATTAGTGAAATATGTCTTCATCTTTTCTTTAAAAAGAGGGCTTGACATTTGTTTCACTTCTGTGGCCTTTGGATTGATTTCTTTAAAATGTGAGTCACTGGTTCTTCTTGGACCAAATATTTTTTCCTTACTATTTTTATTATATCCCCAAGCACCAGAGGTGGAGTTCTTACTTGTCTGCTAATTATCATAATATAATTCAGTTTACTAAGTAAAATGTAAAGTACTACAGGCAGGTGGCCTAAGGAGCACTTAATTACTTTAAAGACTAATCTAGCAAATTCTTAGTTAAAATTGATTTTTATTTTATCTATTTTTATTTATTTGTTATTTACCTATTTTATTTATTTAATCTATTTTTATCTGAGGTCTTTTGATGTGAAAATATACTTGTTATAATCCACAGGTATTTTCTGTTCAGTCTTCAGTGAGAAGAATAGAAAAACTGCTTAATTTTGTCATGTTCAAAAGCATCTTAATGGGTTTTTCCCCCAGATCCTTTCTCTGCATCCCATAGTGAATGACCTTTTTGCATGTTCTTTTAAAAGCTATGGCAGTTACCAGTTATTGTAGTGCATAAGAGTTGTGATTTTTATAGGCAGTAAGGAAAGAGGCTGTGTTAGGTCTTCTTAGTTGAGCCCTGAGATTGTGTTAGCATATCTAACTACTGGATACTTTGTTACATCCTGTCGGTGCCCAGCACAGGACTGAATGTTGGGTGTACACTGATAGGTGAGTTCTGCCTTCTTAGAGGTACACAATATAGCAAGGGAACTCAGAACTGCTGCTTTGCACCCCTTTCACATGGTGTTCTTTGGGAATGTGGGCCCCTCCTCATGGACTTGGGTCTCTTTCAGTTGAGAAAAGTTCAGAAGCTTCATTACATTGACTGTGTGGATCACAATAAACTGTGGAAAATCCTGAAAGAAATGGGAATACCAGACCACCTGACCTGCCTCTTGAGAAACCTGTATGCAGGTCAGGAAGCAACAGAACTGGACATGGAACAACAGACTGGTTCCAAATAGGAAAAAGTACGTCAAGGCTGTATATTGTCACCCTGCTTATTTAACTTAGATGCAGAGTACATCATGAGAAACGCTGGGCTGGAGGAAGCACAAGCTGGAATCAAGATTGCCGGGAGAAATATCAATAACCTCAGATATGCAGATGACACCACCCTTATGGCAGAAAGTGAATAAGAACTAAAGAGCCTCTTAATGAAGGTGAAAGAGGAGAGTGAAAAAGTTAGCTTAAAGCTCAACATTCAGAAAACTAAGATCATGGAATCGGGTCCCATCACTTCATGGCAGATAGATGGGGCAACAGTGGAAACAGTGGCTGACTTTATTTTTCTGGGCTCCAAAATCACTGCAGATGGTGACTGCAGCCATGAAATTAAAAGACGCTTACTCCTTGGAAGGAAAGTTATGACCAACCTAGACAGCATATTAAAAAGCAGATACATTACTTTGTCAACAAAAGTCCGTCTAGTCAAGGCTATGGTTTTTCCAGTGGTCATGTATGGATGTGAGAGTTGGACGGTGAAGAAATCTGAGCACTGAAGAATTGATGCTTTTGAACTGTGGTGTTGGAGAAGACTCTTGAGAGTCCCTTGGACTGCAAGGAGATCCAACCAGTCCATCCTAAAGGAGATCAGTCCTAGGTGTTCATTGGAAGGTCTGATGTTGAAGCTGAAACTCCAATACTTTGGCCACCTGATGTGAAGAGCTGACTCATTGGAAAAGACCCTGATGCTGGGAAAGATTGAGGGCAGGAGGAGAAGGGGACGACAGAGGAGGAGATGGCTGGATAGCATCACCGACTCGATGGACATGAGTTTGGGTAGACTCTGGGAGTTAGTGCTAGACAGGGAGGCCTGACATGCTATGGTTCATGGGGTCGCAAAGAGTCAGACACGACTGAGCAACTGAACTGAACTGAATCCATAACTTTATCAAACAAGGTCTTTCATCATAATTTGATTCTGTGCCATCTTTTAAAGCTCCATTTCCAGCCATTCCTCAGAGGCCATCCTGTGCTCCAGCTAGTTCAGGCAACGTGTATTCCCTGACATTTTCTCAGATTTCTTACCTTAGCACTTCTGCATGTGGTAATTCCTCTACTTGGATTCCATCCCTCTCTCGTTTCTCTTTGTACTGCTTGTTTGCCTGATGAACTTCACGCGTCAGGTCATCAGGTCATCAGGTCTTAGATCAAGGGAGAGCTAGCTCTTCTCTGCAGACTTCTCTGTCCCCTGCCCACCTCTTCCTCCCTCCCTGTGCCCCTCCCTGCTCTCAGTGCTCCCATGATGCATACTTTACTGCAGTGTGCAACCACTTTGTGTGATATGTTTGTTTGCTTACTTACTTGTCTAACCTAGATTTGGCTTCTTGAGGTTGGAAATGTAATCTTTGTAATCTCCAGAATGTAGCTTGTACTTGGCATGTGTGGACATGACATTCCAACAAATGATTTTTTATTAAATAGGAAGTAGTGATCAACCTTAATGATTCTTGCTGGAATGCTAATGTAATATTATTACATTTATTTTGAAATATTAGAGTACTTTGGCAAAATCTTGGTTTTCTCAATTTGCCTTTTCCTAAATCAAACAATTGGTCTGGGGTTAGATTTCAAGATACTAATACTTGGTTAGGATAAAGGCCCTGTTTTAAGTTCATTGATGAACATGTTGGGAGACTTTCAGTCCATAATAATGAAAAATTGACCGTCAGTGGTCTCTAAAACAGAAACAGAGCTTTTCAGTCCAAGAAGAATGGGTGATCCATGGGATTGCCACAGCACCAGCTCCATCTGCCCCTGCCAGCAGCACTCCTGCTGCTCCTGGGCAGGAGTGGATGAAATGACAGTGGGGAGACCCTTCAGGGAAACTCAGAAGTACTCTCGACTCTTGTATGAGCTAGCCTCTCTGTGTGCTAGAACCGCAATGCCTGCTCCATACTTTAAAAAAGAAAGATTTCATTACTTAAGAGATTCATCAAAGCTTCCTAGAGAACGTAGTTGACCATGGTCTAGAAGAACTAGCAGGAGCTCTTCAGCCAGACTAAGTTAGGTTGAGGAGGGCATTTTTTGCAGAAGGAACAACGTATATAAAGGAATGAGGAAATCAGTAGGGCTCTTAGAGGAACTGCAAGCTGTGTTCTGTATAGACGAGATTAAGATTTGTAGGAGGTGAATTAATAACCATTGTTGACTGGAGAATGATGTTGACAGCTAGGCAGGGCCAGGTTCCTAAGGATTTTGTCTTCCAATTAGTTGTGACTTTGTCCTGGAGCCCTGTCGGGCCTCTCTTTTGCCCCAGTTTCCTATGGAGGGCAAACACATAGTAGTATTGTGTGTTGTAAACTTTCCAAAGTCTTGCTAGTAAAAAGGCTGCTTCACTTTGTTTAATTCAGTACTTTTCTTCAATTTATATGAGCAGGCAATGCCTTTAAAATTTTGGAGGGACTTTTATCAATTGGGAAATGCTGCTGCAGACAATAGGGAGCTCTGGAAATTTTGAACAAAGAGAAATGATCCTATCTGGTTCTTCTGTTGCTTTGAATGAGGAGACTGGAGAGGGCTCTGGACCCAAGCTGAGGCATGCCCGTGAAGATAGGGGAGGTGGGTATGAGAAAAGCAGAGATGATAAGACAGAGCCCAGATGGATATAGAAGGTGTCGGATAGGTAGGAGTCTAGGATGACTTCCAAATTCCTGGCATGGCTTTTGAGGCAAGGGCTATCTGTTAAAGGAGTAGAGGGAGCTGGTAGTAGCGGCAGCAAGTGGGAGAGCTGGTTTTTGGAAGATGAAACAAGCCTTTTGGGTGTTAGCAAAATGTGGTCAGTAGATGTTTGAATCTGTGGGTCTGGGAGAGACAGTGCTGACAATACTGATTGGTGGTTGCCCCTGACGGAAGCATAGAGAATATTAATGGCTAAGAAGTGCTCAGAGGAAGTAGAGGCTTGGTCACCTGGCTACCTGCCCCATGACCCAGTCTAGTGTGATAGGAAGTAGAATTCAGCTGCACTGTGGTAGGTTAAAAAGGTAATTTGTGCTCTGTCTTGGGAACTTAGTCACTGTTTTCTGTATGAAAGCATGTATTTCAAGTATGTGCTGCTTTCAGATGAATTTTTGGAAAATGGATGGTGCTATCTACATGAGATCCCTTAATTTGTTGGTAAGGCTTTGCGATGTAAAGTCATCCCATGCTTGGCTTTCTAGGGAAAGTGCAAAATGCTAATCTTAGTTAAGTGAAGATTATTTTCCTTCAGTTTTTAAAAGACAATATTGATTGAAAACTGGTAAATAGATAATGCCAGTTAAAATATTTTGTAAACTGAAAATCCTTCTACAAATGTCAGTCAATAGTACCCAAACACATTGATTTTTTTCTTTAGTCCTGAATAGTGGATTACAGAATGACCATAGGAAATGAAGAAGTTTAGATTTCTGTGATAGTTGTACCTTGAGTAAGGCCATTATCCTCTCCAATAGAAATTTAAAGTTCCATATTATCAAAGTATTTGTTGAATGCATATATAAGGGCTTTATACTTCCTTTCCATGCTGAGTCAACTTAGGTAAGTTTCAAATTGGAGAAAAAAGAGTAAAGTGGGTTTTCCCAAATTCACATAATTGAAGAAAACTGATCCAAGTGCCTATCAATTGTAATTGTAAATTTGCAGGATTGGATTTTTTGTACAGAATGGTTTCCTGGTAATTTTGTGCTTCTTTGTGGTTGAGTCTTTATAATGTTTGGAAGAATGAAATGTGAGCCATACTGTGGTATAGATCATGAGTAAATTTTATTTTCTTACAAGCATAATACAATAATCCTGAAGTGAACTGCTAAGTTAATGAAGAAAAATTATTTGGAGCTTGTTGTTATAAGAAAAATGAACAAATCTGTAGTCCATGTGTAACTCCTTAACATACTGAAGATTTAGAAGTGTAATTCTCTGGATAGTTCTCCTGTCCACCTCTCTTTTTTTTTTTCTCTGCTCTTCTCTGCTCCCCCCCTGTTTCTAATCCTAGTCCTTCCTTTCCACTCTGCTGCTCTATTTGAATACTTTTCTGTGCAAATGATCACTTTATGTTTTAATATTCAACTACAGTGTAGTCTTTTGGAATACTTTTAATCATCAACTTAAACTGAGCATTGTAGTGCCAATAATGCGCTTTACTCAGCTGAAATGACAATGCTATAAACACTGTCCTAGGAGCATGCATTGATGGCTGCATCACTGGGGTTAACTGTCAACTGCAACAGTGACATCTAAGGTATATCCTAGTTGTAACTATGCTAAAATGTGAAAAATGAGTCTTAGAATTAATGTGCCTAGATTTCAAAGACCACCTTTTAAATCGCTGATTGAAATGTCAAACAAGCTATTAGGGATTTGGCTTAATAGCATTACAGTTTAGAAGAAATAGTTACTAATTTGCATTAAAATGGAAGAAACATTCATGTATATATTGCTTAACGAAAACCTTTACCATACCCTCTATAAAGTAACTTTTTAAAATTGAAGTACAGTTGATGTACAATATTATGTAAGTTACACATATAAAATAATAGTGATTCACATTTTTAAAGATTAGGCTTCATTTATAGTTATCATAAAATATTGGTTGTATTCCCTATTTTGTACAATATATCCTTGTAACTCACTCTGTACATAATAGTTTGTACCATTTAATCCCTTAACCCTAGAAGTCTATCTCTTAGTTTGGGGAATTAGGCTCAAACAATTTGATTTATCTACATAGTTGTTATTAGAACTCTTGATTTGTCAGTTCCTATTATATTAAATGCCCATGCTATATAGTTTCTTCTGTGTGTGTTTAAAATACTCTCATTTGTTTCAACTAGGTTTTTTGTTTGTAAGTACCCATTCTCACTCCCAAAGGAAAAAAAAGTCCAAAACTTTTACATTGTTTCAGAAGTCTAATAATACAGAGAGGAATTTGAAGAAAGAGATCGTGGTAACATACACGTATAGGTACCTGTGTGATTTCTAATTGGGATTGTTGGATCAGAATATGTAGGAGGTTTTAAGTTTTCCTATATAGTCAGTTGATTTTCCAAAAAGCTAGTACAGATTCACTCTTAGCAGCAATGTACAAAGGTGCTTTTTTTTTTTTATTGTTGCCAGTTTAATAGTTAAGTAATTTTATCACATAATTTCATACTTTATCTTATCTTGTTCTCCAGTAGGATCATGAGCTCTTTAATTGTTACTGTTTTCCCTCCTCTCTGGTTCTACAACATTGTACCCTAAATTCTGGTTTCAGATGAGTGTGAATTTGGGAGTAATCTGTATGAAGGGAATAATACATCTGCCATTATCATGTGTTTTATGTTTATTGCAATGTCTTATTTTCCATTGAGACACATGAAACAGAAGTTTTCTTATGAGCAGCTCCTACTTTGTCATATTAATATTTGCATTGGTACTAAAAAAAATTTGTATAAAATTTCTTACCTTTAATCATACTTAATCAGTGATTGCTTTGTCAAAGTTGTGAAAACTGTCAGCCTTTCTTACCAATGTTGGAGCACCACCTAATGGTGAAAGAGCGCAACAGCGGGCTATATACACAGGCAGTAGTACTTCTGGAGGTCAAAAACTTTCATGGCTGGAATGAATCGTGATTTATTACAATTGTCTCATTTTAGTGGAGAAATTGAAACCAAGATGGGTGAAGGAACTTGCGAAATAGTTCATGTGGGGTTAGTCAACATTTAAGAACAAGTTAAAGCTGACTCTTGAGTTCGGTACTCTTCTGTTTTTTGGTTTTTTTTTATTTTGGGATAATGTTGTATATCTCTTACTGTTCCTAATATAGTAACGAACATGGCATATATGCTCACTTAAGATTTATAATGAATTAGTTTGATAAAATAATTTAGAATTTGCTGTTGCTTATGCTGTATCTCTGGTTAGTACTTTTCCTCAGGGGAGCCAAAATAGGGAGAAAATAGAAAAATAAAATAATAAAAAATAAAAAGAGCCAACTGTAGCTTTCTTGAAATATATTTGTTAAGGGAGCCTTCAAAATGGCTTCTTTACCGTGTCTGGGGTAAAATAACAGTGAGAGAGAGTGCTATTCAGGCAGAGAGAGTGGAATGCTTTAATAGAGACTATTTGGAGGTTCCCACAGGTTCAGGCCCAAGGTGGCCATGTGTGGTAGAATTAGAATTCTGTACATATGCTCAGTCTTTCTTCTTTCTTTCCTTATCTATTTAAAAATATTACTGCACATAGATGGTAGGAGCATTCAAAGAGTACTGAAGTCTCCTCCCTTCCCATCCTGACACACTAGCTATATCACCAGTTTACAGGTCTGTTCAGCCTTTTGTTTTAGGGGTGGGTGCCAGTTTTCTTTTGAGGCCTTTTTGGTTCTGCCAGTTTTGAATTTTCATTCTTCAGGGCTGGTCTTAACCACAGTGAGCCTTTCTACTAGTAAGATTTTGAAATAAATCTAACAATTACAGTACTTTCAAAACTCTCCTTGAGTAGGGAGTTTTACAAAGTTGAATACATGAGGAATGTTTAAAGGGAAGTATAAAAGTTTTAAGATCAGAGTAACATGAATAAATGAAAAAAACTCATTAAGTAGACGGGCTTAATTAATTATGCAAACTTAGTTATGTATGTAAATGATTAATTTTACTCATTTCCTTTTTAAATTAAAATAATGAAAATAAAGCATAGATGCCATTTGTCAGTTCAAAGGTGCCTTCTCCCAGTTTTTACTGATTAAATGCTTTACAGTTGACTGTAATACTCAAAGCCATTATGTTGTGTAATGATAGTCTTACCACGTGGAGTTTCTCTGAATAAATGGGTTTCTTTCTTTCTTTAAATAGTGTATATAATAAAAAATGATTAAAATGTATGCACATATGCTACATACAGTGCAGGTTAAATTAGAACTCTTAATGTTCTTAAATTGACCCTAAGACAGAACACTGCATTACCTTTCCTAATTATAACTTATTTTGTTAAGCTATCACATTGTTTTGTAACTTGCAAAAAATAAATTATACAAAGACTGTACTTTGCAAATGTAAATACAGTTTTGGTTTGGTGTATATTGGATACAATGGTCTTCCTTAAGCCTAAACACAGAAACAAAAGCATGTATTATAAGAGAAAGTTCAAGATGGGAAGTGATAAAATGGGTATTGAGTAGAGCTTTGTTAAAATTTAGTTGGTATCCTTGTAAAATTTCCATGTATTCACTAAATTATATTATGTCATTCTTATTGTTAGGAGCTGACTTGAGTGTTAAGTTTTACCCTTGTCACAATTTTGTTACTGCAGTTGGGAGATGGAGATTTTTTTATTCTTTTTACACAAATATTTGTATAGATACTAAAATTAAGGTACAGTGAGTAAAAATTTCATGTTTGTTAGGGCACATTTTATTTCAGTTGACTACTGCACATTTTATTTCAGTAGAACTGCTTTTGAATTGCAGAATGTCATCTTAATTGCTGAGGATGCTACACATTTGACAATGAAATAATACTCAGAATGCTGGCTGTGCTGTTTATTCTTTAGGATTTTTATGACACCTTTTGCTTTGTGGTCTTGAAAGATGTATTTATCAAATCTTTATTTAACATGAGTAGGTATGTTTAATTCTCAGGAAAAAAAAATCTAGAACTACAGAATAAAGTAGGATGATTCATTTTGTTTTTCAACAATACAAGGTAGCCCAAAAGTTTAGTGCAGTTTTAATTTTTAAGACTTCAAAAGTACATGTTTACAAACTTACGAAGCATATCATTTGAGAACTTTTTAACTCTTAATTTTGTGAACATTAAATAGTATGTTTTTATTTCTTTTAACTCCAGTCTCCCTGAAGTTGGCAAATACCAACTGAAGTAAAAAATTAAAAATAGTTTTTCAGAATATACTTTGCTTGAGGTTTTACTTGAGTGGCAGATCATTAATGAAATCACCTTGTAAAATTATCTACTTTGGAATTTTAGGCAGGTACATATCCTCAAAGAAAACCCGCCACACATACTGTTATAATATTGTTACAGCTCATGTGAAACTCAGGTTTGAAGCAAAGATACCTTAAGTTTGGGCATTTCTGTTCTTGTTGAGGCCAACTCATCCTGTTTTAGGAAATGGGATCTGACTCTTATCTAGATTTAATACTATACTTTATGTAATGTAGAAAAAAGTTAACTTTCACAAAAATTAGATTTAGTGAGTTTTATTCCTGATAGCCTCATTTTGTCCTGTGCTGCTGTTTTTTACTCAACACAAAAAAATCAGGTTCATTGTAAATGCAAGGAAGGGTTTGGTTAAGCACAATAGCCTATAAGCTGCTTGCTGTTTAGATAACATCAAGGCTCGTCATGCACTGTGGAATTGGGACCTCAGTACACTAGCTAGATGCGATTTATTCAAATATTAGGAGCTCTTGAAACTATATCTTTTGAAAACCCACTTAAAATTGGGACATTAAAAAATTCTGAATTTTAGTGTCTTAGTCATTTTGAAAACAGTTCAAAAAGAACTCAAACAAGTACGTGGCAGAAACTTCTCATTTGAATGAATTTTTATGCTTAGTTTTATTTTGTTTTTGTTAAGAGCCGGCTTTTGAAAGTTCTGCTAATATCACAGTTGGAAGGAATGATGATATAGTGCTATTGGTAAGAAAAATTTCTTTGTTTTTTATGATCTAGAAATTGACTTGATTAAAAAACACATGCACTCAAACCACCAGAAGTTATATACTTCTGTAAGTCAGTGGGTTTTAGAAGTTTGATATTAAAGCTTTAAATATTTAATTGGATAGTTAGTAGACTAGTGTTTAACATGTATTTTCACCTTTATAAGTCATATATTTTGAAATGCTTATGTAGATTTTTATCTTCATAGATATGTCATAGAAATGTTAAGGGATTGCTATTTATGTACATGTTTTTGAAATTTAAATATGTATTTTCAGCATGTTTATGTTCAAATGTAAGCTGTTGCAGTTGTCTCAGTGGGTTTTACTAAAAGTTTATGTGAAAAGTGAAATCTTGGTAATTTCCTTTGAAGTCTAATATGTCTAGAGAGAATAGTAATTGGTGACTTTTAGAGAAACCTTTAATTTGAATTACTTAAATTATTTTTACTATTTCAACTTTGGTAAAACTTGGTAAGGCGTAAGAACTTTGCCTTAAAAAGTAAGTTAAATTTCAGAGAAATAACACTTGATGAGTAATGAGGTAATATGGTCAAGAATTATGTTTAAAAAAGTGTGAATTCAGATTGTTCCAGGCAGTGCATCATGTAATAGCTCATTTAAGTATTTTTGCTGTGGTCATATGAGATGAAAATGTAATTATCTTGGACTAATGTGTACTTCCTCAAGAGATATTTTAAATAGTTATGAGTATGTGAAATTAATGAAAACATTGATTTTTAATGGTAATTCTTTTTGTAAAATTATAAAAGCATGTTTATTTATCTACAAATATATTCTATGTTGAAAAATTAGAACTTAGGTAAGTATGGTTGATTTACAATGTGTTAATTTCTGCTGTATAGCAAAGTGATTCAGTTATTCTCTCTCTCTCTCTCACACACACACACACACACACACACACACACACACACACACACACACACACACACACACATCCTTTTTCACCTTCTTTTCCATTATGGTTTATCACAAGATATTGAATATAGTTCCCTGTGTTATAGAGTAGGTCTTTGTTGTTTATCCATTGTATATATAATAGTTTGTATCTTCTAATCCCAGACTCCCAATCCATCTTTTATGCATGTTAAAAAGTAGAAAGAATAGTATCATTATTAAAGAGTAGAATAATTAGTATAATGAACTCTAATGGACCATCACTCAGCTTTTAAGTGAGCTTTAGCAGTTATCAACTCATGGCCATTCCCTGGTCCATAATGATTAAAAAAAAAAAAATTTTTTTTTGGAAGTAAGTTCAGACCTGCAGAAAAGTTGGTATGTTTGTATAAAGTTGCTTATTGGTTCCTTGATTCTCCTTCTGATATCAGCATAATCTAAAGCAATGTCTCCTGCCATAGTCCTAATATCGATAATTTCTATCCCCCTGCCCCCGTGTGCAACTAGAAATGATAGTTTTATTGATGTCAAAGAACCAGCTTTTTTTCTTTAATTTCGTTTATCTCTTCTCTAATTTTAGTCTTTCTCTTAATTGCTTACACTGGGTATTACTTGCCGTTCTTTTTCTGCTTTCTTAAGAACCTTATAAGAGAGTACTTTCATTTCTCAGTGTTCTTTGTGCTGTTGTTGTGTATAATTACCCACACAGTTACCATTTCTGGTATTCTTCAGTCCTTTGTAGAGACCTGTATTACCATCAGTTATCTTTGTTACCCCCTGTGTCTGAGGACTTCCTTTAACTTCTTATAGTGTAGGTTTGCTGTTGGTGAATTTTTACCAGCTTTTATATCTGAAAAAGACTTAGTTCACCTTTGATTTTGGAAGGTATTTTTTTGCTGGGTATAGAATTCTCATCATAATTTCTTTTTCTTAATACTTCAAAGCTCTTGCTGTGTCTTTTTACCTGCATTGTTTTTAGCAAGAAATTTAATGTCATTTTAAATTGATTTTCATCTCAATTTTGAGCAGTTTGATCATGATATACCTTGATGTAATTTCTTAATGTTTTTGCTTAGTGTTGGTTGAACTTCTTGGATCTGTGGGTTTATAGTTTTTCATATAATCTGGAAATTTTGGGGCCATTATAGAATTACATTTTTTTGGTTCCTTTCTACCTTATGTATATATCAGGGTGCTTAAGGTTGTTTCACAACTTACTGATGCTGTTATGCTAGTTTTTTTCCCTCTCCTTAGTCTATTTTTTTCCTCTCAGTTTTTAATTTTGGATATTTCTGTTACTTTGTCTTCAAGTTCATTGACTGTTTCCTGTAATATCTAATTTGCTGTTAATTCCATCTAGTATATTTTTTTATCTCAGACATTATACTTTTAATTTTGTGTTCAGTTTGGTTATTTTTTATATCTTTCATATGTCTGCTTCACATGATCAGTCTTTCTTCTTGTTTTTTGAACATGTGGACTACAGTTACAGCAGTTGTTTTAATGGCCTTGTCTACCAATTCTGTTATCTCTGTCAGTTCTAAGTCCTCTTTTGTCCATTGATTTTTCTCATTATGGGATGTCTCTTTTTGGTTCTTTGTAAGACTGTTAAGTTTCAGTTGGATAACAGACATGGTAACTAGATAGTTTGCATTCCTGTAAATCTCCTTGGACTGTGTTCTGTGAAGCATTTACTTGGAAACAGTTTTATTCTTTCAAGTCCTAGACATTTTGTTTGGCAGGACCAGAGTACCCCAAGGGAAGCCCAAGAATACTGGAGTGAGTAGCCTATCCTTCTCCAGTGGATCTTCCTGATCCAGGAATTGAACTGGAGTCTCCTGCATTGCAGGCGGATTCTTTACCAACTGAGCTACCAGGGAAGCCCACTGAAGCAAAATCCTCTGGGTCCTCCTGATTCTATGCAACTAATGAGGTTTTCCACTGTGGTTGGTGGGAACAGGTACTCTCTCCCATGTGAACCCGATACATTCTTCCCCTAAAACCTTTTGAATGGCTTTCTCCTGGTCTTGGTAGTTTTCTTACACAGAAATGCTGATCAGTATTCAGTTGAAGACTTGAGAAGAGTCCCCACTTTGCAAATACTTAGTGTTCATTCTCTGTACACACATCTTCTCTGGTAATCTGCCTTGCAAACCCAGTCACTTGGGCACTTCCTTAGACTCACAGCTTCATCTCTTCAACTCAGGAAGATTGCTGGGCTCCCCCTGGGTTCCCTGTCCTACTTTTTACTTTGGCATCTTGTAATTACTAAGTTTGTAAACTGGGACAATTATAGAGCTCACCTAGATACTTCCCATTTTTATATCGGTTTCTTCCGTTGAGTGAAACAGTTGTCAACAGTTGAAAGAAACGGTGACACAGTTGAAACAGTGACAGCATTTTTTTCTTGGCTCCAAAATCACTGCAGACAATGACTGCAGCCATGAAATAAAAGACGTTTGCTCCTTGGAAGAAAAGCTGTGACAAACCTAGACAGCGTATTAAAAAGCAGAGACATTACTTTGCTGACAAAGGTCCGTCTAGTCAAAGCTGTGGTTTTCCCAGTAGTCATGTATGGATGTGGGAGTTGGACCATAAAGAAAGCTGAACTGCAAAGAATTGATGCTTTTGTTTGTTTGTTTGTTTGTTTTTTTAATTTTAGTTGGGGGCTAACTACTTTACAATATTGTAATAGTTTCTGCCATAATTGACATGAATCAGCCATGGGTTTACATGTGTTCCCCTTCCTGGACCCCCCACCCACCTCCCTCCCCATCCCATCCCTCTGGGTCATCCCATTGCCCCGGCCCTGAGCCCTTGTCTCATGCATCGAACAAGGAATGGTGTTCTGTTTCACATATGATAATATACATGTTTCAATGCTATTCTCCCAGAACATCCCACCCTCACCTTCTCCCTCAGAGTCCATAAAATTGTTCTATGCATCTGTGTCTCTTATTCTGTTTCGCATATAGGGTTATCGTTACCATCTTTCAAATTCCATATATATGCATTAGTATACTGTATTGTTGTTTTTCTTTCTGGCTTACTTCACTCTGTATAATGGGCTCCAGTTTCATCCATCTCAGTAGAACCGATTCAAATGTATTTTTTTTAATGGCTGAGTAATATTCCATTGTGTATATGTACCACAGCTTCCTTATCCATTCGTCTGCTGATGGACATCTAGGTTGCTTCCATGTCCTGGCTATTGTAAACAGTGCTGCGATGAACATTGGGGTACACGCGTCTCTTTCAATTCTGGTTTCCTCGGTGTATATGCCCAGCAGTGGGATTGCTGGGTCATATGGCAGTTCTATTCCCAGTTTTTTAAGGAATCTCCACACTGTTCTCCATAGTGGCTGTACTAGTTTGCATTCCCAGAATTGATGCTTTTGAACTGTGGTGTTGGAGAAGACTCTTGAGAGTCCTTTGGACTGCAAGATCAAACCAGCCAGTCCTAAAGGAAATCAACCCTGAATATTCATTGGAAGGACTGATGCTGAAACTGAAGCTCCAGTACTTTGGCCACCTGATGAAAAGAGCTGACTCATTGGAAAAGACCCTGATGCTGGGAAAGATTGAAGGTGGGAGGAGAAGGACACGACAGAGGATGAGATAGTTGGATGGCATCACTGACTCGATGGACTTGAGTGTGAGCGAGGTCCAGGAGATATTGAAGGACAGGGAAGCCTGGCGTGCTGCAGTTCATGGGGTCGCAAAGAGTCAGACATGACTGAATGACTGAACAACAACTTTGGTTGACGTCCAGTTCCTTGAAAACTATATAGTTTTAGATATTTTATTAATTTTGTTATTTTATTGGGTTGGGAGGAAAGTTCATTTGGGTTTTCCATAACATCTTACGGAAAAACCCAAATGAACTTTCTGGCCAACCCAGTAGTTAGGATGGCCAGTCTGGTTTGTGTTTTTACATGTTGGTTGGAAGCAGAACTCTCTTCCGTTTAAGCATTTGAAGTTCTTCCCCTCAAGAAGCATATTTTAGGTGGTGATGGGAAATGGGGGTCAGAATTACACGTTTTGATTGTTAAAAATGACTCTGGGAAGTCCTGAGTGATGATCCTGAGATTCAGGCCAGAACTTAAGGAAGGAGCACAGATTAAAGGTTAAGAACCCCAGGTTGGATTCTTCAGTGGGGAGAGTATCAGAGCAGAGTTCCTTTGCCTTACCCTTTGAAGGTAGGCATGTGCACATTTGAAACCTTGCAGGATTGGACTAAACCTTACAGGCTTAGGCAGCAACAGCTGATCTTTTCTGCACGGAAAGAGATTGGATTTGCATCCATTGGTTGCAATGGATTGGTTACATTCTGCATGTAATCTATGGCATCAGGTGTATAGCCCTTGAGAACAACTGCTGCCTCAGGTCATATTGATTTGATGGGACAAGCTTACATTGGTGGGATGACTCTAGTACTGTACATTTTTAGAGCTGCAATACACCCTAGTGTGAGAAGAAATTGTCACTAAATTACCTAAAAGGTTTTGTGTGATAATGTTACTCGTTTTCCTCTGAAAAACAGGATAACTCTGAGGCTTCTTTTCCAAGACGGCACCAAGTCCTATGTATATATTGTGTGTGTGTGTGTTTGTAATCAAACTCTTGCATTTTATTTCTGTGGAAAGCCCTGACTCTACTTACCCCTGGCCCTATCTTCAGGGCTACCACAAGGTAGAGAAACTTTGAGTGCCCATTCAAGACACATCTGTGTTTTTTATTGGTCATTTTCTTGATGACATAAATCAAGAGATTTCAGTAGTCTGATGTGGGGGATTAAGTTGAAATTCTGCAGTTGGTTTACTTTGCTATTAATTCATATCAGGTAAACATTATATAGCTAAATTCTTTATCACGTCACTCAGGAAGTATTTTTTGAGTACCAGCCACGTGTCAGGATTGTGCTGTCCACCAGGTAGATGAGTGGAGGCATGGCATCTGGAATGGGGGAGGTAATGTTTGCACTGTGTTCTGCAGAGGTCAACCACGTCTAAAGCAGTGGCTCTCAAACTCATCCACCTCAGGGCTCAGACCTTTTTACATTCTTGAAAATTATTGTGAACTCTTTAAGATTTTGTTTATGTGGGTTATATCTGTTGCCACATAGATCTTTAAGAATATTAACTTACTAAAGCAGTAATAGATAAGTACATTTTCCCAAATATATATATACATATATTTTCCAGAAGCCAAAAAAAAAAAAAGGCGAGAAAACCTGCATTGTTTTACGTTTTGCATCTCTCTTTAATGTTTGAATGTAATCTGTTTTTTAATACAGGAGAAATTTTTTTGTCAGTGAGCTCAATAAAGTTTCTCCTAGAAACGAGCACCATGGGTAGTCAGGAACAATAAGATTACTCAGTGGACTTGGAATCAGGGTGGTCTCCAGTAGGGGTCCACCTGCATTAGAGATTGACCCTTGGCCAGGGATTGCCATACGTATGATAGATGCTCAGTAGATGAGTCTGGAGAGTGAAAAAGGAAGATTCTGTAATTTCTCTTAGAATTTAAATGACTTTGCAGTAGGGCTAGTGCTAGTATAAATTAATTAGTGAAATATATCAAGTTTTATGATAGTAGTAAGTTGTTCAGTTTCAAGAATGGGCACACCATTGAAAATGTCATGAGAATCAGTTAGCACTTTAGTGATTACTTAAATATCAGGTAAACTTTTATCTAAACAAGCAGTCTGATAGTATGCAGTTACTATAAGATACTATAATCTACTAAGATGTTTGTTCCTGTTTCCCTCAGTTATCTTCAATTGTTCTGAAGCACACGACCTTTCCAACCACTGTAGATATGGACAAAGAAGAAAGAAAGACTATCAACCAGGGTCAGGAAGATGAAATGGTAACCAGCTTTTACAATTTACTTGTGAAGTGTGTTTATTTTTCTAGGGAAGTAGAAAAGTACATTTTAAAAAACACTAAAAATACAGTAAAACAGCAGCTAAGTCAATGTGGCTTTTTTTCCCTTCTGGCTGTGTTTTTGAATTGGGATTATGTAATTCCTCTGGTATTAGTATGGTTCTCGTCTGGTTCTAGTATGCTTCCTATTTCACTTGTGAACTGTTAAAATTCAGAGGAAAGAGATGTCTTTTCATTTGATATAACTTAAGAAGTTATGTTAGCTAATGCTTGTATATTGTCCTAAATGCAAAATTTCTGATTTTTCCTTTATAAGAAAGTTTAAAATCAGCTTAATAAAACTCAACTCTTTCTTGTTGGTGTGTATGGGGAGGGGGAAGATACGGTTGTTACGTTGGAACTCTCATAACATTTGATATGTGATTATTAATCACTGTGTCCATGCAGGAGATTTATGGCTATAATTTGTGTCGCTGGAAGCTTGCCATTGTTTCTCTTGGGGTGGTGTGTACCGGAGGCTTTCTTCTCCTGCTCCTCTATTGGATGCCCCAGTGGCGGGTGAAGGTGACCTGTGTGAGAGCTGCAATCAAAGACTGTGAAGTGGTGCTGCTGAGGACTACTGTAAGTCCACATGATTACTTGTAGTGGATTATTTGTGAGGTAAAATAATGTGTTTATGTGTATTTTGTTAAAAACAAAATATGATGAGAACATCATTGCTAGGATACAATGAGAAGTACTAATCCTGGTATTTCTAAAGCATCTGTGTTCCAAGTGACTAATATCCCAGTGGTTTGAGTTTAAAGGAATCTTGAAAGTAAAAAAAAAAAAAGCAAAAGTATTAGTCACTCAGTCATGTCTGACTCCTTGTGAACCCATGAACTGTAGCCCAATAGGCTCTCCTCTGTCCATGGAATTCTTTAGGCGAGAAAACTGGGTGGATAGCCATTCCCTTCTCCAGGAGATCTTCCCAACCCAGGAATGGAACCTAGCTCTCCTGCATTGCAGGGAGATTCTTTACTGTCTGGAGCCACTCAAATCTACCCTCTTTTATAGCTCTTGATGCATTAAGAGATTAGATAGATGGCTGGTCTGTCAAGGTTACCTGAAAGGACTGTATCCCAGATCTCTTCTATACAGTGCTGCTGCCCCCCAGGTTTTGCTTTGTAATCCTAATTGGAAGCATTTTATAAGAGGCTTTAATACCTAGGCTCAGTATGTAGATGGATTAAATCAAGAAATTACTCATCATCTTTTATGAGATCCTCTGTCAGTAAAGAATGATGTATGTAAAATGGTAAGCAATCAAGAACACTTTATGTTTGAATCTATTCATCTTCATGAAATGGTTTAATATTTAGTGAGTAGAAAGTGACACTTTCTCATTTAGTGGTTATTATTAATAAATAATATATCATGTAAAGAATGGAAACTGTATATATGGTTATATAATATGCATAATTGACTCTTTACCCTTACTCCTTTCTCTTTGAAGGATGAATTCAGAACGTGGTTTTGTGCAAAAATTCGCTTCCTTTCTCTAGAAACTCCCCCATTTTCAAGTTCAAAACCTCTGGTTAATAAAGTTTCAAATGGCCATCCAGTTCACTTAACTGAAAATCTGGCTGAAGAGAATAGGCTTGAGATGAATAAACACTCACAGCCTCAGTTACAACAGGTATTGTGATCTTAGTCTCAATGTTTCTTTAAAAACTGGAATTGTTACATTTTATGCTACTGTAGATAGTCTATAATTTTGTACTGTTTTTTAAATAAATTTATTTATTTTAATTGGGGGCTAATTACTTTACAATATTGTAGTGGTTTTTGCCATACATACGTTTTTTTAAGATAAAACTATATACATATAAAATACCTGTTTATCACTATATGTAAACAGTTTAAATATTTACTAGAAGAAATGGATTATGTCATGTAATTGCTTTAATTTTAATAGTTGTTATATGCTAAATTTGTGTTAGTAAACTTAATTATTAACAAGTGATGATAATGCTTTTTGATGTAACCTTTTTGTGTATTCTACAGATTCGCTATTTCACCCACCATAGTGTGAAATACTTCTGGAATGATACCCTTCACAATTTTGATTTCTTAAGGTAAGTATTCTTCTTTTGTTTGGATTGTATGAATGTCTTGATTATTTTTTAGATAGAAAATAATTCATTTTAGTGTTATATAAGATGCAAGATTTCCTTTCACTTAATTTTAATAACTCCCTGGTGGTGTTTGAATACTCAGTAATACTCAGTAACCAGTTTAGAATAAACCCTATCTGCAAGTTGTACCCTGGCAAAATTGACACAAAAGTTAGAAGCACCCTGCTCCCAAAATCCAGTGTGAGTCCTTTTCTTTTTGAGGATTCATCTCAAGAGTAAATTTTGAGTATACCTCTTAGCCTGCCAGAGTATCTTTTTTATCACCTCTCAATTTACTGATGGTTTCATCCATTTGTATTCAACACTTGAGGGATGGAGTGATAGACAAACATTAAATTTAACTTTCATATGTGGATAAAGATGGGACATGGTCAAATGTGTTAAGCCTTGGGTAGGACAAATTGGAATAACTCCTTAAAATTTGATTTTTATGGAGACTTCAAGTTACATCAGGACTGAATTGACTAGGATTTTATTTATTTATTTATTTTTGGCTGCACCACATAACTTGTGGGGTCTCACTTCCCTCACCAAGAACTGAACCTGGGCCACAGCAGTGAAAGCCCAAAACCGTAACCACTAGGCAACCACGGAACTCCTCTAGGATTCGGTTTTTATTGCTGTTAAAGTGATTATCGTAAACACCCATTAAGTATCCTTGCTTGAGAGTGGCAAAGGAATTCTTAATATTAGCAGTAAAAAGAGAATCACCTTATGAACATTTAAGGTATTCATGCTTGGACTTGTTTCCTCAGACATTTCCTAAGAATTAGATAATTCCTAAAGAATATTGCTATTATTCCTAAAGAATTGAAATATTATGGAATGGAGCAGGGCAGTTCCATCTGCCTAGTTCTGAAGACCATTCCTAGTTAAGAACCATTGCTTTTTTTTAGAGAATACTGCCAGTGAACTATTATTTTGTTCTTAAAAAATTTTTGACTTGAAGTTGATCCCTGCTGCCCTGGGGGAAAATAGCAAACATGTTTGCTGTATAGCCTTTGCCAACTATAGCAACTTGTAGGATTTAAACTTATTCCAATGATAGCAGTTAATTATGGAGCTTATTTTTTTCTTTTGGAAAAAGTAGAAAAAGATTGGAGTTAAATGATGTGTTAGATTCTCTATAGAGTTTTTGTGAATAGTATCTCAGTTAAAATAAGCATAATTAAGACATTTGAGAGGAAAGTAGGTATGTTAGTCGAATCCCAGTTTTAATCATTACAGATTTTAGACATTGCCTGTGACTTAGATGGATTCTGCACTTCTTGGATGAGAGAAGAATTCAGATTGATGCTTTTGTAGAAAGAAAAATAAGTGAGTAGGACTTACTAGTGTGAAGCTTCAAAATTTAAGAAGGGAAACTCGATAAAAAGTAAGGTTTGAAACACTTGAGTTAGTCATACTTTACCTTTAATTTTTTTGGTTATTAACTGTTACAGCTTTGGTACAGACTTAAAGGATAATAGTATTGTTATATAACCTTATCCTGTGATAGATACATTGGGTAGCTTAGAACTTGCCACATTTGAGATTTAGGCCTTTTATTACTGTTTATCTTAGGAAGTGGAGATTTAAAAATTCTCATCCATTGTCTCAGTTTTTGTTAGGGGTTTCTATTTGTAAGGAAATAACAATTTAAAATCAGGACTATAGGAAAATGAGGCATTAAGAAATTTGGATATTTTAAACTTTGTTTAAAGTAAAAACTTTGGATTTATTTAGGGGACTGGATGAAGGTGTTTCTTGTACGTCAATTTATGAAAAGCATAGTGCAGGACTGACAAAGGGGATGCATGCCTACAGGTAATCTTTATCCAACTAAAGTTAGATCTATTATCAAAATTCCAAAATAAAGTAGTATATATAGTTTACCCTTTTACCATATAGTTGTAATATTAACAATTATTTGAATATTATAACATAGTAATTGACAGCTTATTGATATTTTATCTGGGTGAGACTCTCTCAATTTAAGAATTACAAGTGTTGCAGCCGATTTTGAACTGAATATCCCTGAAAATATACAGTATTTCATCATTTCTAAGGTGCACACTTTCCTACATTTTAACATCTCTAAAAGAAGGGTGTGTCATACAGTGGGTGGAGTGTCACCCTTTACTTGACAGCATTTTAATCTTTCTTGATAGTACATAAAATGGAATGTCTTACAATTGATAGCGTCTTCGATTTACTGAAATATTGGGAATTGTAAGCATGAGCTCAGATTTACTAAAATGAAAATTTGTAAATTTGGAGACAATATCTTTTTCATAGTGTTATTCTTTGCTAGGGTATAAAAGTATACCAGTGTATTATGTATTGTAAAGATAATGCTGTTTTCAGATTAAATTAGGAATTTTCTTGTACTCCTGTAGCATGTTCTTTTAAAGGGTTGCAATATAAATTCATTCATTCAGACTTCTGCTTCATAAAACACGAGAATTAATTTATCATCTAGAAAGTACTATTATAAAGAATTTAAGTGGAAGGTTTTAAGCAACTTTTCTTAAGCATTAAAAAAAGGCGCCAAATGTATACTGTTTTGAAATAAACGTTTTTAGTGCAGTATTCTTATTAGAAAAATAGTACAGGACACCTCAAATTACTTATGTAGTTTCTTGAAAAAATTAATTGCAGTTCAAAATTGTTGAGCTGTATTGTGTTTATGGGTGGAAAAGAAAATCTTTTGCTGACATGGTTTATTGTAGATTAGTGGGAGAGGTACTTGTCACACAAAAGATAAAATAATAACAGTGTAGTTATCCAGTATTGACTATGTTGATTTAAATACTGTAGATAGAGAATTTAACTTGTAGAAGACAACTGTTTAGAAAAACAAATGTTTAAGTTCCAGAATTAAGGAGCAGTTGGTGTTTTGAGCCTTACCTAATGCAATGCTTTCTGTAAATTGTATTGTTATAATACAGTAATAATGTAATATTATTATTATTATATTTTCCTGTTATAGAAAATTGCTTTATGGAGTAAATGAAATTGCTGTGAAAGTGCCTTCAGTTTTTAAGCTCCTGGTTAAGGAGGTAAGACAGTTGTACCTGTCTTAACATTTGTGATCAATAGGTTTGTCGATTGAAAAGAGCCAGGATTTAAGTAATAAGATATTCTTGTTTTTTTGTTTCCTAACTTTTCTTTGCTTATTTTTTTACTTGAAAAGTCAGAAAGATCTTCCTCCAGTAGATCAGTAATTTGGGGGCATGATCACTTTTTATTTTGTCTGATTTTTTTTGCTTTTCTTATCTGTAGATTTTTTTCTTATTCTCAGGAAGTTGTGCATCTAAACCTTGCCCTATTTTACAGACGTGTACCTCTGTCTTTCCCCCTACCCGCCTGATTTTAAAAACAATTTATCATGTTTTCTTCATGTGGTACACTCTTAGGAATTAGGCATTATGCCAGATGTTTGGAAGAAAAACATAACATGATGAGTGACAGTGAGGAATTTGCACTGTAGCCTAGGGAGGAGTACATGTCAGTAGTTACTGTAGTGACTTCAGTTTGTAAGAGCCATAGAGGAGGTGTAAGTAAAGGTTTGCGGCATGTAAAGAAAGGGAGTAAGTGGCTTTGCCTAGGAGAGTTAGGCTCTCCAGTCTTCTTTCTGATTTTGGGCTAAAGATCAGAATTAACTGTACGGGGTCAATACTTTGAGTAGAAGTTAGATTGCCTTCCATCATTTCTTGAGAGTAGCTGTGTAATGGAGCTTTAGAGCACAGCAACATGTAAGGAGTCGGAATTAGAAAGACTGGCTTGTAACATGACTCCATCAGTAACTAGCTCTGATCCTTAGAAGATCTTTCTCCCTGCTGCTCTTGTATTGGTAAAATTGTAGTAAATCCTTTAATGGCCTCATTTGATTTTGAAGTAAAATAGGATTATATATGTGAAAGTGCTTTGAAAAGTACAGAAACATCAATTTTAAGATATTGGAGATTATTAATGAAATTGATAAAATACTATAAAATTTGGGTAGTCAAAGTCCTTTAGCAGGACTATTTTTTTTTTTGAAGTAAACCTGCCAGTTGGTTTTTTATCGGCCAAATCAGATGCAAACATCTTTTAAATTTTTTTAGATTACAAAAGTATGATAACACATTTACAGAAGACTTGGAAAATGCAGAAGAAAGTTACATATAGTTCCACTATATAATTATTTTTTTAAGTAAATTAAGGTTTTTAATTGGAGTTTCAATATCAAACTCTCAAAAATTAATAGAATAAATAGAAAAGTAGAAGGATGTAGTAGACCTAAAAAGCAGTATGAACCAATTCAACATAGTAATTAAGATTTATGTAATTTTCACATAACAGCAGATACAAATTCTATACAAGTTCCCATAGACTATAAACCAGAAGACACTGGAACATATCCAGGGACATAAAACAAGGTGGAAAAATTTCATGGTCTAAAGGTATTGAAATCAGAGTCTGTTCTCTTTATCACTGTGAAATTATGTTAGAAATCAGTATCAAAATATACTTGAAAATAACGCACATACTTTCTTTTTTTATTTTTTTAAATTTTAAATTAGTTTATTTATCTATGTTTTACCTTTACAATATTGTATTTGTTTTGCCATACATTGACATGAATCCACCATTAGAGATCTTTGACTAAGCCATTAAAAGCCTCAATAAAGTTAAAAGACTGAAAAAACACAGAAGGTGATTGCAGAGAAGAAAGGATTTAAATGAGAAATTAATATCAAAGATACTTTAAAGGTCTCATGTATTTGGAAATTGAATGTCCATGTTTATATGATGAGTGTATGTTAGAAGCCATAACAAGGAAGATTAGAAAATATTTGTAACAATAAAAATGAAAAGAGAATTTATCAGAATTTGTTGCATGCAGCTGAAGCTGCTCAATCAATGCAGCTAAATACAATATGGAGTCTTGAATAAGATATGAAAACAAAAGACTGGACAGTAGCATAAAATTTTGTGAAATTCAAACAAAATCTGTACTTTTGTTAATAATACTGTATCACATGTTAATTTCCTGGGTTTTTTTTTTTTTAGTATTTCTTTATATTCTCAGAATTGGATTAGAAATTTCAAACCTCATTCAAATTTTTGTTTTAAAGTCACTAAAATAATAAGTGTGGAAGTGTACACGTGCACATCACCCAACCAGCCTGTGTTTTTTGGTTGGTGCATTTAATCCATTTATATTTGAAGTAATTATCACTGTGTGTGATCCTGTTACTAATTGTTTTGGGTTTATTTTTTGTAGGTCTTTTCTGCTTCTTGTGTTTAGCAGGACTCCTTTTTTTTTTCCATTTAGGTTTTAATCCTTGTTTATTTCCTTAGAGAAAGCAAAGCAGTGTAACTTATATTTGTCTTCTCTTTGGACTTCAGTGAACCTTTGACTTATAAGTAAATTAGTGTTTCAGGTTCATAATAAGTAAATGTTTGTTCCATTTGGTTAAACGTTTTGTACTCTTTTGCAGCACAGTAATTATTGAAAGTAAATGTGCTTTATTGCTAAGGCAAAATGAAAAATAGCTAAATTCACACATTTTAGCTGTTTCTAGCTGAATCTATATTTGGGTTTGGTATCAGTCTAACTGGATGCTCCCAATTTAAATTAAGCTAATTTAGTCAAATTCTAGTAGTTTAATGATTCTTTTCTAAAAAGGTAGTATCTTGCTCTACTCTTTGGGTAGTTAGTTACATGTTGCCCTAGGGTACTATAGAGCTTATCCTGTTAGTATCTTGTTAGTTATTTCTTAAATCTGTATGGTTTTAAATATCTCATTCAATTTGACTTAAAAATTTTGTTTTTTAGGTTCTCAACCCATTTTACATTTTCCAGTTGTTCAGTGTTATACTCTGGAGCACAGATGAATACTATTACTATGCTATAGCCATTGTGATTATGTCTGTAGTATCAATTATAAGCTCCCTGTGTGCCATTAGAATGGTGAGTCGAATTTATTATGGTTTTCACAACTGTATTTGTACTTTGTAATAACATAAGGTGTGCAGAATGATATTTGGTATAAAGCACGTTTTTGATAGTTTTTCTTTTAGTTACGTGAATATGTACTCCTTTGCCCTCTTTTTGAGGTGGAGGAAGGCAGATGCTTTTTAAAGTCAAAGTATCACTTGATTGCTTTGGGGCTGTAGGGGTCTCTAGTTGCTTATCTTAGACTAGAATACTGGAGGGCTGAATCTCCTGTTTTTAGGGCTGTCTTGTTAAAGTGCTTCTTCTTTTGTTTGAGGATGAAACATTGAATGATCTTTGAATCTTTTAGTCTTGATTAAAGGTAGAGTAATATGTGTTTATTATATTAGCTTGCGTGCTAAGTCACTTCAGTCATGTCTGACTCTTTGCACCCCATGGACTGTAGCCCACCAGACTCCTGTCCATGGGATCCTCTAGGCAAGAATACTGGAGTGGGTTGCCATTTCCTCCTCCAGGGAATGTTCCCGACCCAGGGATCGAACCTGAGTCTTGCATCTCCTGCATTGCAGGCGGGTTCTTTACCACTAGTGCTATATTAGCTTATCTTATTTTATATTACCCTTGCTTTCTGATAGATTGAAGAGTATGTTTATATTAATGAGTTCAAAATTTTTTTCCTGATTCAGCAATATATTATGTTACGTGACATGGTGGCGGCTCACAGTACTGTGAGAGTTTCAGTTTGCAGAGTAAATGAAGGTAAGTACTTCAGTTTACTCTTAGAAAAGTAAATAGAAAAAGATATCCACTATGCACTAATGTGTGAAGCAAGCCCAATATATTATGCATATACACGCAGTTCCATAAGAAACAAAAATGTGTGTTTGGATTTATAGTCATGTCTCTGTGTCAAGTTCATTCATTTATGTGGAATTGTATTTTTCTTTTTCTGTAATGTGACAGGCACTATACTAGCCTCTCGGGACGGACATAGTCCTTGCCATCACTGAACTTCAGTCTAGTTGGAAAGACAGATGATAAACAGAACAATGAAGTATGATAAATGATAGGGAGAGTTCAGGGAACTTAGGTATTAGAGCTCATTTACTATAGGTGTCATGGATGGCTTCTTTGAACAGGTATATTTTAAGTGATTGAATTAGCCAGATAAAGTATAGGCGAGAAAGTGATAAGGCAGGGGTGAGAGAGGGAGATAAGAGGATTCTAGTGCCCAAAGGCCTGGAAATTAAAGAGAGTTTGTTCATTGTAATAACTGGAAGAAATTTGGTGTGGCAGATGCAGCAGTTAGAGGGTAGACAGTCTTTTAAGGCTTGTGAAGGAATTTGGACTCTCCCAAAAGGCAGTGGAAAGACATTGAAGGGTTTTAAGCAGGAGAGTGATATGATCATATTTGCCTATTTGAAAAAATCCTTCCAATAGCCATGTTCAAACTTATTTAGAAGGAAGTAATATTGAAGGCATGAAATGAATCAGAGTGAGGGTTGTGGAGATGGAGGGTGGAGAGGTGGCTTTGAAAGATACTTAAATGTGGGCATTGAACAAGATTTGCTGATAGAGTGGTGTCAGGCTGGTGGGGAATGGATGTTGGTGTCATTTAATTAAACAGGGAACACTGGAGGAGAAGCAGAATTGTAGGGAAGGATAATGTTTTGGACACATTGGTTTGACTGGTGAGATATGGAAGAGGTTAAGGATACAGCGGAGGCAGCTCAGCATCATGCGTCTTGGAGACATCAGCCTCTTTGATTTGTCAGTAAAACCAAATCAATCTGCATTCTCTTAGACTCAGTATCCCACATCCAAGTGTGAACTCAAGTTAGCCTAGCAGGTTGTTTTCTTCCTCGAGCTTCTTGGTCACTTGCTACTTTAGCTAGTAATATTGCCTTTCCTAGCTGCAGTCTTAAGATGTGTGGTTTATTGGTGCTCCTCCCCTTCCCACTCTGCCACTGCCAAAGATGCTGGGCATCTCTCAATGTATTTCTTCCTTACCCCCTCAGTAGTCCAACAGATCATTGATACTTAGTTTCCCCGTATACTTAAGGGTTAGAATTTCAAGTGGCATGAGGGCATTGAGTCAAGTACAATAAAGGATCGTATTAAGAAATGAAGATTATTATACTTACTACATGCTAAATAACTTCAGAATTCGTTGCTCTTAGCTTAGTAAACTACTTCTACCTTTTTTCTCTTTTTTTTAGAAAGAAAAGAATATTTCCTAAGGGCCAGCATCACAAACAGTAGTTTTCTCCTCCATCTTTGCTTAGACACTAGTGTCAGTCTCTTCTCAGCATAGTTTAATGAAATCTGGGGGCAGGGAAAGAAAGAATGCCCAAATACAAGGCCACCTTTTACCTGAGAAGATCTTGAAAGAAGTGTTTAACCAACTTGAATATAATACATAAATTTCTAAGGAAATAATGAACTAGATATGATAAGTTTTATTTTATACATTTATTTGAAATAATGTCTAAGATATTTTGGAACTATTTTAGGAATATTGAGAAGACAATGAAACAATATGGATAATAAGCAGTAGCCATAAGGAAAAGAATGCTGTTAGAAAAGAAAGTGCTAAAATTTCGGTGCTTTTCTCTGTTTCCAAGGGATTATAGAAATCTGAGGTTATGTACCTGTTGCAGGAGGGTGTCCTGGGTAGACTTACTGCCTGTTTAGCTCACAGGACTGATAGCTAAGATTGACCATCCACTGTTGAAATGAATGTTGAAATCCACCCATCTGTTATCTTAGAGGGGACTTGGCACTAACTGTGTGCACTTGGCGTACTATCCAGGGACAAACTAGCTGACACATTATAGACACTGTGCTCTGTTAGCTTAAGGAATAATAATTTTATTTGTCAGAACGCTTCATCTATTGGGATTTTCTTATTTAACTCCATTATATTTTTAATGTCTTGCTGAGATCAGGTGACCTTTGGATAGATCTTTAGTTTGTTGTATTTTTATTACAAGTTAAAGAATACTCTTTTCAGACCTTTCTTTCTTTTTCTTTCCTTAAATTCAGAAATAGAAGAGATCTTTTCTACAGACCTTGTGCCGGGAGATGTCATGGTCATTCCATTAAATGGGACAATCATGCCTTGTGATGCAGTGCTTATTAATGGTACTTGCATTGTAAATGAAAGCATGTTAACAGGTAAACTAAATTAAATGAGTAAAAACCAGCTGAGTTGCTTATAATGATATTAGGACTAAGTACTTACTGATTAAGCTTCTATCAGCATTAATTATGCAGTTTGTATCCTTTACTCACAAATGTCATGTGATAGATATTGAAGTCTTTTTTTCTTTTTTTGAGGGAACCAAATCCTGCATTATACTCAGCTGTAATACTAAAGTATAATGCTGGTGTTCACATCTCTTGTCCAGCTTCTGTTCATTCTTCTGACAGGAGGAAGTGCTTTATAGGAAGGGACTAGGAAAAAAGTTCTTTCCCCACATCATATTTACTGCTGTTCACTTTGATGTGCAAAATGTAGGAATAAAAGAGTTGATAATCGAAGAGAAATAGACTTCAAAATAACTTACCTTTGGAAATTCAGAATCTGGAGGTAGAGCTTTATATCTTTTTATCATATGACTTTTTTAATTGTCATAGTCAATCTGGCAAAGTGATTCTTATATATTTTTGAGCTATTAAGAGTCTGTCTTAAAACACACTCATCCACATAAACATCCCTTTACACCTGTTGTCCCTGACACAAGAAGTGTGGATGCTACAGAGCATAACATTGTAGCAGCAACATAATTTGTGTGTTTGTTACTGTTAGAGGATTACCATACTCCTCTTTGCTCAGATGTCGGTTCTCTTCGTGTGTGTGTGTGTGTTGGGGGTTGTTGGGAGGTGAGGGTGGTTAGGAGTGGATCTTCACATGTTGTGTGTTCTTGGGGTTGCAAAGTGCTTCCCAAGTTAGTTCTTAGGGGTACTAGAACAGGTGCTGCTGTGATGGAACAACCTTGTCTTCTTATGAAACTTGATGTAATTATTTCCAAGTGATTGAGTCACAGATGACTTTCAAGAATTACTGTGGAAGACATGATTTGCTGTTTCTGGGTAAGGAAATTGGAAGACAAAAGGCTGATTGATTAAGCTGTGTTATTCACATTTGAGAACTTTTACAACTGTTGTCAACAGTATTTAACATTTAGTAAATGTAACAACTCAAGATTTGTGTGTTTGATACTGATTTCTATGCTCTAATTTATGATTTTTTGTTTTTTAAAGGAGAAAGTGTTCCAGTGACAAAAACTAATTTGCCAAATCCTTCAGTGGACATGAAAGGAACGAGAGATGAATTATATAGTCCAGAAACACATAGACGACACACTTTGTTTTGTGGGACAACTGTTATTCAGACTCGTTTCTACACTGGAGAACTTGTCAAAGCCATAGTAGTTAGAACAGGTAGAAAATACTTAATCTTTTCTTGCATGGTTTAGCACATTTGATGCTTATTGCATGTTTAAAGAGAGATTCTATTTTGAGAGATAATTATCATTTTCTTATAGAGTTACTATAGAATCATTTTCTTCTTTATTACTTTTTTTTAAAAAAAGGATTTAGTACTTCCAAAGGACAGCTTGTTCGCTCCATATTGTATCCCAAACCAACTGATTTTAAACTCTACAGAGATGCCTACTTATTTCTACTGTGTTTGGTAGCTGTGGCTGCAATTGGGTTTATCTACACTATTATCAATAACATTTTAAATGAGGTATGTACGTGGGAAACCCTTAATAGAGTTTGATTCTTAATTATCACATGTGGCTATTGAGGATTTGAGATGTGTCTAGCGAGACTGGAAAATTGAAATTTTAATTTAATTTAACTTAGATCCATATGAGACTTGTAGCTATTATGTTAGAAAGTACAGATGTAGAACATCACCATCATAGCAGAAAGTTTTTATTAGGTTTAGATGGTCTTTTATTTGCTTTCTTGTGACTTAAAAAAGGGAGGCGTGATCACATACTCACCAAAAGCTTTATTCTTTTTTTTTTTTTAACCTCTGGTATATACAGCATTGAAATTATTTGTGATTAATGAATTGAAGATATTTCTAAGAGACCTTGTCAGATTTCTTTTTCCTATCCCTTGTAGAGACTCTGATAGTAGTAAGAGTCAATATCTAAAAATGTTGTTTACTTTGAAGTATGTAGTGTATGAAGTATATGAGGCTATTAAAGTAGGAATTAAAAAAAAATAGCTCTCATTTCACAGCCCACTGACGATTCATTGAGCTTTCTATTTTGTAGCATCTCTAAAGGGGAAAAAAATTATAAACAATTAATAGATGATTATATATGTGCTTAATATATATATAAAATTAAAGAAATACTCATTGGATTAATAAATGTTTAATATTGAGGGGGTCTGACATATATTTTTATGTTGCTGCTGCTAAGTCGCGTCAGTCATGTCCGACTCTGTGCAACCCCATAGACGGCAGCCCACCAGGCTCCTCCATCCCTGGGATTCTCCAGGCAAGAGTACTGGAGTGGGGTGCCATTGCCTTCTCCTATTTTTATGTTAACTCTAGGTTGAAGTTGGGGATATAATTATCGAGTCTCTTGATATCATTACAATTACTGTGCCACCTGCACTTCCTGCTGCAATGACCGCTGGCATTGTGTATGCCCAAAGAAGACTGAAGAAAGTGGGTATTTTCTGTATCAGTCCCCAAAGGATCAACATCTGTGGACAACTGAATCTTGTTTGCTTTGACAAGGTTGGTTCAGTTTCATAGTCATTCTCAAAGGTCACTTTGTAGTTTTGTAAACCTAAAGTATTTAGATTAATGGTTTCTGTGTTCTTTATCAACTAATTTGCACACATTTTAAAAGAAATGTTTTTCTAATTTTCCTTTTTTAAAGCTTATTTGGCATCTGTATCATTTTTATATTATTTTTTCATTTTTTTTTCAATTTTTATTACTTTGGATATTGCTTATTTGCCCAAATCTGCAATTGGCTGATCCTTCTAGAATTATACCTTGTAGTAGTAGTGAAATTTATTTGCTCTTTCATGTTTTTAACAGACTAGACTTCATACAGATATGTTTCCTGGAATGTTTTTGCTATGAAGTATATACATTTAGTGTTTGCTCTATGATTTTATTGAATGTGTTATAAAATTACAAAGGACACTGATTATATAATTTCATGTGAAAATGACATATATTTTTTACTTGTTTGAAATACAGAGGGTTTTCCTTTCCTCATGTGGGATCAGTTTTTCTGAAAGCTCAGAGAACTAAATCTTGACCAAGTTCTTCTGGGTAATTGATGTGATACACATTTGATTTTTGTATGTCATCTTTATTATCAAAAAAAAGGTGAGGTGTATTTTATTAAGAAAAAAAGAAGGTCGTAACTTAATGACTGTTTCATATTAATCTGTTCAGAAAATTTTATTTATGTTTAATCTTTTTTGGAGATGTTTAAAAAGTTTTTAAGCAGACCCAGAAGTGGAAAAAAAGGTGCAACTGAAATAAACCCTCATTTACCCATTATTCTACTTAAACAGTTAACCAGCATTTTGTCAGTCTTACTTTATTGTCCCCTTATTTTGAAGGTGGCAGCATCAGACATTATATTACTTTATCCATATACTTCAGTATGTAGCTCTAGAAGATAAAATAATGTTTTAAAAACACATTACCACAGTACCATTATCACTGCTTACTACTACACTTACCAGAATTAACAGCCTTTGTATTACCTAATATCCAGTACATATTCAGGTTTCCCTGCTTTACAGTCTGTGTTTTCAGTTGTAATCCAAATACAGATCGCAATGATTGCAGTTAATCGATAACCATTGTTTTTCTTGCCCTTCTTTTCCAGTCATCTGATTGGAGGACCCAGGTTATTTATTTCCTGAATTTGGCTGATTACATGTCTTGATGTCATTTAACTTTGTTCTTCTTCCCTATTTTGGCTCCATATGCCCTAATCTCTCCCTCTTGTGTTGCCATCCTTTGTGATAGGTTGAGTGGCGCATTGTTCCACTGTTTAATAACACAGGCACATAAGTATACATTTCTACACATATCTCTCCCTACCCCACCCACATAGAGGAACTGTACCAAGGGAATGTTCTGCACCCTTTTCCTCAATTTTGTCTTGAAAGTTATTTTCTGTTAGCACACACACAGATCTTACTCATCTCCTTCCCCCTTTTATATCTGTATAGCCCTCTATTATGTAGACATAGCATAGTTTTCATGATTTTGTAAATGTGTGCTTTTTTTTTTTTAAGACTGGAACCCTTACTGAAGATGGTTTGGATCTTTGGGGGATTCAACGAGTGGAAAATGCACGGTAATTATTAGCTAGACTTGACCGTTTATTGTTGTTGTTGTTCAGTCACTCAGTCATGTCTGACTTTTTTTGACCCCATGAACTGCAGCATGCCAGGCTCCCCTGTCCTTCACTGTCTCCCGGAGTTTGCTCAAACTCATGTGCATTGAGTTAATGATGCCATCCAAGCATTTCATCCTCTGTTGTCCCCTTTTCTTCCTCCCCTCAATCTTTCCCAGTATCAGGGTCTTTTATTAGTTTATTTTTAATAAATGAAACATTCAGACATATAGAAAGTAATACGACAGACAGCTCTGTACCCACTACTGAGATTAAACAGTTGACATTTTGCCATATTTGTTTCAGATCTCTGAAGCAAAAAGATTTAAAACGTTACAGATACTGCTGAAGTCTTATCCTGTCCCTTTGTCTATCCTTGCCATTGTTCTGAAGTTGTGTTGTTATCCTGGCATGTTTTAATAGTTTACTTCCTGCATATCTACCCATAAACAAGATCTGCCCATAGATAAGTATATATGACTGATATGTACTGTATGTGTTTTTGCCGCCTTTTGGCCTCATAACATGGTTTCCAAGATTCCTCCATGTTGATATGTATAGATCCAAATTATTAACCTTAACTATTGTTTAGTATGCCATTGTGTGACTAAACCATAATATTTGTTTTTCAGCCAGAGAGCAGTTTCAGTTTTTCTCCATTTTTCCTTCCACACTCATAAACAGTGTTGCAATTAAAATTCTTAGGGTTACAACTCCTGTGAGTATGTGGTTGAGTTTGAGTAAACCAGTTTCTTCACAGTTTCAGTACTGGATCATACAGCACATGCATGGCCACAGCTCTAGTAGGTACCGTCTGCTTACACTCTAAGTGATGGTGCAACTCACTCTCCCTCAGTGGATGGGCGATCCTATTGCCCCGCATCCTTGCCAAACTTGATGTTGCCAGGCTTCTAATTTTCCCAAATGAATAGCTATGAAATGTTATTTCATTGTGGCTTTGTTTGGAGTTTCTTCATTACTTATAAAGCTGAACATTTTTTCAGATTTTTGGAAGAAGGATTGTTTGGCATTCTGTGTATTGTCAGTTTATATCTTGATTTTTTTTTTTTTTTAATAGTGGTGTTTGTCTTTATCTTATTCATTTGTTAGAAGTCCTTTGTATTTTCTAGGTGGTCATTTTTTTCAGTACTATGCATTACAAAAATATTTCTCTAGTCTCTGTTTTATATTTTTTTACTTTGTTATTGCTATCTTTTGATGCTTACAAGTTTTACTACTATAGTTGTTTTTTTGCTGGTTTTTTTTTTTCTTCTCTTGAAAGTATGAGATTTTGGTTTATATAGTTTGAGAGACTGTTGTTTGGTTCATGTAATGTCAGAGTTGGCACATCTTGGTAAATAGCATATCACATTGTGAACTTACTTATCCCTAATGATGCTTGTTGCTTTTAATTCTGTTTCATCAAATATTTGTGTGCTTACATACCAGCTTGCTCTTGCCTAATATATGCCTGTGTATCTTTTTTCCATCTCTTTTCACTCTTTCTCTGCCATTGTGTTCACATTTATTGTGATTTCAGATATATTTGAACTTCTTTCTACCACCGACTCTCTTACCCCAGTTCCCACACACAGTTTTCATATTTCTCTCATTTTTTCAGAATTTATACATCCTAATCTTTATTACTTGTCTGTAAGTTACTAATATTCATATTCAAAGTCTAAAGTCTATGAATATCTGTTTTGTTTTGTTTTTTTTTAAGGATTTTATTGCTTCTGTTCTAAAGTTTTGGTTTTTTGGCCACAAGGCATGTTGGCTCTTAGCTTCCTGAACAGGGATCGAACCTGTACCTCTTGCATTGAAAAGTGAAATCTTAACCCTGGACTGCCAGGGAAGACCCTATGGGTGTCTTTATTAGTTTCTAACTCCATAAAACCTATGGATTATAGACTACTTTTACTTTTACCTCCCTTTTTGTATGCATGTGTTGTATAGCATTTTATGATTTTTATGATTTTGGTTTTGTATGCAGTCTACATGCTAAGATGTACCTAGGTTGGTAGATGGGTTCAGTAACCATTGCTTCTTATATCCCATTCCTGTGGATTAAATTGCCATGTTCATAGATGTGTTAGTCTTCTTTAGTAATTTTTTTTCTCCTTTGTTGTTTAAAAAATACTTCTTTATGCTTGATTTCTGCAGTTTCATCATGATCTTTCTGTTTGTTTGTGCGGGACTAATTTTTGCTTCTTGATTCCAAAGATTCATTCTTTTCATAAATTCTGGAAAGTGTGCAGCTTCTTTTTATTCCCATTGTGGCTTCCCCCCCCATTCTTTCTCTCCATCTGGGAATCCTAACCATATCCTGGATAATAAATTTCATTTGTTTTTTTTCAAATCTGGCTCTCCTTTCCCCACCATGGTGTCTTGTTCTTTTTCGAAGTCTATAATTTTAAAATGCCTTCTTTGCATTCTTTCAGATCACCATTCTATTATCTCCAGTTTATGGGATTCTAATTCTGTCTTTGTTGTGTCTGTTGAGTCGTGAGAATTATTTCCTGGTTCATTTTTAAATTATGGATTCATCCTTAGCGGAATTTTTTTGTGAGACTCCTTTGTAGCTGTGTTGTGGGAGTGCCTCTCCATAGAATTTTGACCTTTCTTGGCCAAAAGTAGTGTTAGTGCTGCCAGGCAAACTTTAATGTTACTTTTATAACTTGGGGATTTCTGGACTGGACAATAGCATATATATTCAAACCCAGATCCCATCCTGAGTAGCTTAATGGTTTAGAGTTCAGGCCCTGACACAGACCTCTTGTGTTTGAACCCTAGCTTTGCCACCTGTATGCTGTGGCTTGGCAAGTCCCTTAAACCCTTCTGCTTCAGTTTCCTCATCTATAAAATGATGATAATAAAACACCTTTCTGTGGTATAGGATGAGATGAAGCAAATAAATTTAAAGTTCTTTGAATAGTGTCCAATGCATAGTAAATATTATATAGATATTAACTATTTTCTTGAACTTTGGGTGGGGGAAAAGAGATAAGCTGATTCTTACTTACGCAGTTGAGTCTGTGGATGAATCTTTTCTTTTTCCAAGGTTGTAGTTCTTCAAGAGCATCTTGGTGAGAGGGATTCTCTCAGTTCCAGCTTCCTACTTTGTATTTGGCCAGGGCTTTGTCTCTTGTTCCTGTATGGTTATTAAAACCCAAGGCCTTAAGGCTACTGAGAGGGCTCCCCTCCCTTCTTCCATCACAGTCTGTTTAAGGTCACACCCCTTTGGTTGTGCTTTCCCTGTTTTTGGCACTTAAAATTTTCCCTCTTTCTTACAAGCTCAGTTTTGTATTTGAAAGGTACTGTGTTACACAGCCATTTTATGTTTTGCAAGAGAGTCTTTGTGTGTTCTAATTTCCCATGTGTCCATAGGCAAGAGTTTTAATTATTATTTAGTATGTAGTATTTTCTGTACTGGTACATCTGGTCTAGTTATTTAGAATCTAAGATAATACTATATTTTATTCATGTATAATAATTTTCATGGAAGAAAATGTTTTTGAATGTCAAAATCTATAATGAAATTAATACATGCAATATGTGCATAAATGTAAACATTTTATCTCTACTTTTTAAAACAATAAAACCTGAAAAGTTCTGTTAAACTACTGTCTTCAGTCTTGGGGTTTATGATTCTAATTCAGTGCATTTTCTATATAGTTTTCTTTTGCCAGAAGAAAAGGTTTGCAGTGAGATGTTGGTAAAGTCTCAGTTTGTTGCTTGTATGGCTACTTGTCATTCACTTACAAAAATTGAAGGAGTGCTTTCTGGAGATCCACTTGATTTGAAAATGTTTGAAGCCATCGGATGGGTAAGTTCAATGTTTTAAAGTACAGTTAACTTCAGGAAAATATAAAAATTAACTTGCAGAAGAATTATTTCTTCAACTTGTTTTGATTTTGGTCTGTCTCATACTATATAAGGAACTATGTAATTTCTAAAGATACGTCACTGGAGAGAGATTTACAGTTGTATAGAAATTCTGTTTTAGTTTAATTGACTCATTCAAACAGCCTTTAATAGAGGAAGACCTGGACCTGCTCAGGGCCCTGCTTTATGTTTACAGGAGAAAGCAGGCTCAGTATCTTGAGGCAGTAGGTCTAAGCAGCAAGATGATCTCAGTGACTCAGTTTGTTGGCCATTGGGAAAAATTCGAGAGTGGTCACGTGTCTTCAGTCCCCACATTCTACTTCCTGTGTCCTTTCTCTCTCTCTTTCTCAACACACACATGTGCACACACACATGCTCACAGAGGTTTCTGTTTGTTCACTTCTTTGTTCTGTCATTGATGATTTTAATTTCTGAGTGCTTGCTCTGGTTGTTAGGATTTTCCAGCATCTAGTTCTTGTTTTATAGGTATTAGTTTGTATTTAAAGTTCCCTTCTTGCTTCTGAATTTTTCATTTTCTCTAGGTTCAGTTTTTTTTCCCTCTTCCTATACTTAATCTTCTCCTTTATACTTAAAAAAAAAAATTTGAGGTGTCATGGACCTCTCCTTCTTGTTGATTTTCATTATATTTCTTCATCCTACTTTCATATTTAAGAATGAAGGTTTGATTTAATACTCTGGGTAGCTGCTGCAACAAGGTTTTTATCCTTGCCCATATGTATGTTGGTCCTGAGAAGTATGTTGGTATATTGGTTTTCCTGGGAAGGGTCTTCCCTGAATGGGAAGGCTGCCTGGGGGAGTCTGTTGTATTGAGGCCCCATCAGCAGGCCTTCTTGAGTTCAGGACAGTAGAAGTAGTATTTCTGTTGCTTTCCCACCCTTTCCCACAGTGCTTGCATGAGCAGTACCCTGGAATACTGCCCCTCATTTTAGCAGCCCTTCCTCCTCTCAGGAATGTAGCTTATATCTATAGAGTATGACCTCTGTGACTTATTTTTTTTTTGCTTTGATCAGCTATTCTGACTGATAAGTTTGACCCCACCTCTCCTCTATGTCCTTTTGTGTTTATCCTGGGCTACTGTTTCCTTTATTGCTGTATCCATCATTATATTTCAGTGCTACTCTGTTTACTTTTCTTGTGTGTTTGGTTAATATTTTGAAAGGTGGGGGTAGGTGGGATGAGTGACGAAGTTCTCTGCCATCTTCTGAAAGCCCACAGTAAATACTCATCAACTTTAATACCTTAAAAGAGGCCCACTTCTTTTATAAAGAGTAAAACAAAGTATAGTTGATTCATCTCTGATATTTTCTAAAGCTTTTCTCCAACTGATTTCAGTAGATTTATTGCACTGTATGTGACCCTTAAAAAGTGGGCTAAATAAGTCAGTTTGTAAATAGCATGCTTTTTTGACTCTGAGATGCTTTGATATTTGATCTTACCACAGAGTATCTATGGAATGTTTTTACATAACTAGTCACTGCTGTTATTTAAAGCGATTAATACCACGTAAGATGCATGCCAATTTCAGAGGTGTTAAAATATTTCTTAAGAATTGTGTAAAATCGGCTAATTCAGCATAGCTCTCTTCCCCATCATTTTCCCACTCATGATTCCTTCACTTACAGAGTGAAATTAGTTTCTTATTCATATATGTGTATTCAATATAAGTTTTTTTATTGAATTTTTCACCAAAAATAGTTTAATATTAAATTTCAAGGAGCTAGGATAATAGTGCTTTAATTAGATGTGTTCAGACTGGGAAAACTGGGCTTCCCTGGTGGCTCAGTGGTAAAGAACTCACCTGCCAATGCAGGAGACATGGGTTCAATCTCTGGGTCAGGAAGGTCCCCTGGAGAAGGAAATGGCAACCCACTTCAGTATTCTTGCCTGGGAAATCCCATGACAGGAGCCTGGCAGGCTATAGTCCACTTCGGATTGCAAGAGTCGGACATGATTTAGCGACTAAACAACAACAACAAGCTGGAAATCTAGATTTACATCTTCCTACCTCAGTGAGCTCCTGACCCAGTGGTTCTACTAACCATATCTGCGCTCTGCATATTTTGAATCCTCTTCTGTTAGCAGCAAAGAATCTCTGGATGATAGACTAAAAAGTTTTGGAACTGCAGAGACCTTCTGTATTTTACAGAACTAGTCTCTAGACTTAACTGGTTATAGGAGCAATATTAGAAGTTTTTCTCTATTTCTTTACTAACCTCTACCTCCCCTCTCCCACGGGTTACTAGGACTTTAACTAAAACTAGCTTTATTTCTATTTTGTTAAAAAAAAAAAACAAAACACCTTAACTGAAGATAGCCATGATAATGTTTTATTTTAAAATGGAACCAGTGAGTTGAATTTATGAGTTTCATGAATCAATGTGTTGATTATTTTCCTTTCAGATTCTGGAAGAAGCAACTGAAGAGGAAACAGCACTTCATAATCGAATTATGCCAACTGTGGTTCGTCCTCCAAAACAGCTGCTTCCTGAATCTGCACCTGCAGGAAACCAAGAAATGGTATGGAACTGCTTGATAATACTTTTGGTGCTCACATTTTCTCCTCATTTTAAAATATTGCTGGAAGATGAAATCACATGTCCTTTTTAAAACTCTAATGCACATATGAATATCTTTACTGCATTTATCAGAAACTATGCCTGGTGTGTTGCAGGCATTCCATGTAAAACATTGAGATTTAATTCTCAGTGCTGTTCCTTTCATTCCTGCTTACCAAGCAGCTTAGAGCCTTGTGATTTAGATACATGGTGGTTAAGACTTTTAGTTTGCATCTGTATTCCTAGGATTTAATAAAAAGAATATGTGGAAGCCTTTATTTTTAGGTTAATTTTTAAATATATATCTCTTAGTTCATTTAAGAACTTAATATGTTAATATTCCTAGGATAGCAGAGTGTTTTAAAATACTCAAGAATAAAGTTGTTTTTTGTTTTTTTTTTTTTAAGAAATGGGAACTGGTAGAGAAGCAGTCTTAAAACCTGACTTTGAAATATTAAAAATTCCGTACTGTTTTCCAAATAAGTTTTTGTGGATATGCAGTTAATTTTTTTTTTTTTTTGCTTGAGTGTGTTAATTGACTTAATCTGTACTATTACTTTATTCTTTTTGTCTTGTTTTATTTTTAGGAGCTGTTTGAACTTCCAGTAAGTGAAGAATGTTTACTTATTACCTAAGTATATCTTTAAAAAAATTTTTTTTCTAATTGAGGTATAGTAAATATACTGGTACATCTGTTTTAATTCTTTGAAAAATAATGAATGGTTTGTGCATCTTTTGAAATTCCGTAGGCTGTTTATGAGATAGGAATTGTTCGCCAGTTCCCATTTTCCTCTGCTTTGCAACGTATGTGTGTGGTGGCCAGGGTGCTCGGGGACAGAAAGATGGATGCCTACATGAAAGGGGCACCAGAGGTCATTGCTGGTCTTTGTAAGCCTGAAACAGGTAAGGAAGCAGCAAGGCTCTGAGTGAAATTCTGGTATTTGTGTAAGCTGGTAGTCACAGTTCTAACAATGACCTTCATTTTCTCTTTTTTAAAAGTTCCTGTTGATTTTGAAAAAGTTTTGGAAGATTACACCAAACAGGGCTTCCGTGTGATTGCTCTTGCACACAGAAAATTGGAGTCAAAACTGACATGGCACAAAGTGCAGAATGTTTGCAGGTACACGTTGATGAATGGTTTTGCCTACATGTTTTCCAATAAGGCATCATTTATGTTTATGAAAGTCTTGTGCAATCATTTATATTCAATTTGTTAAGTAAATGATTATTGGATATGTGCAAATATATAACATAATTCAATGTTTTAGGCAATTGAGATAAAAGTACAACTCCCTGGAACTATTTTAAATGTTTATTGAGTGCCTGCTATGTGTTGGGCATGTTCTAGGAACATAATTATGTTTTTGGTAAACATAATTCTACAGAAGTTTATTTTCCAGTGATCTACAGTTATTCCTTGGTATCTATAGGGATTGGCTCCTGGACCTGCTGTGCAGATTCAACTGTGGATCTTATAGTACTGATAGTATTTATTGAAAAAAATCCATGTGTAAGTGGACCCACACAGTTTAAACTTATGTTATTCAAGGGTCACCTGTACTTGCTTTTGCCTAGTAGTTGAAACCAAGTGCTCATTTGATCAGAGTCTCATGAGTCACAATAAATACACCTTCCACCCTCACCTCCAAAGGTCAGATGGCCATTACCAACATCATATTACTTCCAGTTATAGCTATGTTTCACATTCAAGGATTGTCCTGTTATAGTAAAACTGATCTAGACTTGACCTTTTGAAAATAACACTTTTGGTTAGGGGTATTTCATGGTGTACCTAGCATTTCGAAGCAGAAAGATTTAGTGGCTGTCCTGCTAATTCTGCCTATCAAATAGACTTTTCTTTTCACATCTCTGCTGTCATTGTCTCTAATTCAGGGACTCAGCTCTTTTCTCCACTTTTTCCTTAATCTAATCTGTGTACCACACTCTGTCCACTGAACAGTCTTTAACATTCAAATCTAATACCAGTCTTCTACCTGGACTTCTTATAATAAATGGCTCCCCATCACCTTTAGGAGGAGTTCATGATCAAGAATATGAATCAGGAAAGAAACAACAAAACGCATACTTAATTTTTTCAAAAGGGTAAGTGATATAGATAATTATCAGAAAAGGACATACAAATGGCCACTGAACACATGAAAATGATGAGACACTTCAGTTTTGGGGGAACTACAGAATTAAACCACAACCAGAGTTTTTTCTTAAAGTTTACAAAATTCAAAAGATTGATATCAAGTGTTAGCAAAGGCTTGAGAAAATTGTAACAAAATACCGCTGCTGCACTATTGTAAATTCATAAAGAACTTACATAATACCTATTAAAATCTAAATTTACTTATGCAGTTTGACCCAGCATGTACAGTTCAAGGAATTCAGCCTAAAGAAATAGGTCTATGTGAGATAAGATTCAAGTTTAAATAGTATAAATATCATAATATGATAGTGGTTAAATTATGAAGTATTAATACTTCTTTTAATTATTCTGAGCTCATTAAATGAAAGGCGCAGTGCAGTGTTTATAGTGCAATCCCATTTTTATGGATGAAAATTAAGGGAGTGGAATGGATAGCTAAATAATAACTGAAAGGAAAAGCAACTTTAGGAATTCTACCTATTAAAACAGAATATTGGGGGGATTTGGCCTAAGCAGGTTCATAAAACAGCAGTAATCAAATGGTTTGAGGCATATTTGTGATTAGGAGCCACACATGTAAAATACTGTATCCTAATTGCTACGAAGGGTACGTTAGAGTCGCCTTTCTTTATAGCTTTGTCTTTTGCCATTCCTCCCTGACCTTAAAGACTGAGAATTGAGTTGCCTCTGGTTCTTGAGCCTGTCTTTCAGGCAACCTTCCATGCCTTGGACCAGCTGGTCCGTCTGCCCAGGATACCCTACCCTCCCTATCAACTCTTCTCTCTCTCTGCTTCCCTTCCTCATCTTTCAATCAAGATCTTCTCTGTGTTTCCATTCTACCTGTGGGAACAGGTTTTGGCATTTCTCTTATAGCTTGAACCTGTGTATCTTGAATTAATTATTGTACTCTTCATTAATTAGAGGGCAAGATTTCCATGACTGGTATCATTCATAGGAGAGTTAGGAAACTGGTTGCAGGCAGAAACCAGTACAGGAAAATGGTTACAGAGCTTTGACCCAGTAGTTTCACATCGGCACAGCTTTGTGCTTTGAAATGCATTTTCAAGCTTCAAGACTTATTTCTCCTGTTACCTGCAGCAGTATCATTTGTGTTAAGTTTTCTAACTATTCTCTAATATCTTTACCACCCATTTTATAAATTACATAATTTTAAAGGTGTTTAGATTTAGGTGCTGTTTACTTAAGCACTCTTATAGTTTAATTTTGTGTAGAAAAACCACTTGGTTAATCCAAATCTCAAATTTTGGTCCCTAATTTCAAGCCCTGCTTTCTCCATTGAAGAGAGTATTTCTGTAATAGGATTTCTATAGCTTCAGTTTAAGAATGCTGCTATCACTGAAGAGACTTCTTCGTTATAGTACTGAAGTACACATTGTTTTTGTGTGATCTCTTTGCTTGCATGTCTGTTTCCCCACAAAAGGGTCTTGAGAGTAGTAGTAGTAGTGTTAGTCACTCAGTCGTGTCTGACTCTTTGCGACCCCATGGACTGTAGCACGCCAGGCTCCTTTGTCCATGGGATTCTCCAAGCAAGAATACTGGAGTGGGTTGTCATTGCCTTCTCCAGAGGATCCTCCCGACTCAGGAATTGAACCCAGGTCTGCATTGCAGGAGGATTCTTTACTGTCTGAGCTACAGGGAAGTTGAGAGTAGAGATCATGGCTTTTCATCTTTGACCTTCCAGTGACTTGTGTAGTACTTGGTGCATAGTAGATAGTCACCCCTTTGAAGGAACAGCATCTTGATAACTACTGAAAATTAACATTGTAGAAGACCCATCTCTGGTTCTGAATAGATCTCATTGTTGGACTGCTAATAGTTTTTGCATCGCACTTCCAAGATCAAGATTTTGATAAAAAGTTTTATTAAACTCCTCAAAGACTTGCTAGTGAATTCAGTATAACTGTTGAATGTGCCTGTGGTACAGTTTTTTCCTTTTCTCTTAACATTTAAATTAGGTTATGTTGTGTGGGAGGACAGTAAGGAATAGATGTATTTTATGTTCATTCATTTTGTAGGTGGGATACAAGATGAATATTCTTTAGTAGTAGAAGAGGTCAGTGTCTTACAAAGACGTACATTTCCTAAGAATCTTTATATACCCATGTTTCAAAGGGCAAAATTTAATTTCAAGATGTATTTCGTGGGAATTACTTTTTCCGATTTAAATTTTTTGAGGTTGAACTCATAAACTTATACATTTATTCAGCATATAAAATGTTTTTCATTTATAATTGATGGCTATTTTAAGTTGCCTTATCAACAAAGTGAACAAATGCTTGTTCTCTTGACTAAATCATTATGTTAAAATTTCTTTTTCTGCAGAGATGCCATTGAGAACAACATGGATTTTATGGGATTAATAATAATGCAGAACAAATTAAAGCGAGAAACCCCTGCAGTACTTGAAGATTTGCATAAAGCCAACATTCGTACTGTCATGGTCACAGGTTAGACTTTATAAAAGGACACACAAAAAATAGAGTGTGACTCTTAGAGTTCAGGTTATCCAATATTGAGGAATGATCAGTTCATTATAAAAGCATACTTATTACTATATAATTCCATCTAATACTGCATTATTATCTTATAACTCAAGTAATTAAATTTATCCTAGAGTAGCTCCATCCTACATTGCCCTGTTTCTGCTCTGAATACTTTCCTAAGATAGAAGACAACTTCACAATACACTTTGGAAATCCTTTAGACCTATTTATAATAAGTGTAATAAACTAGTGAAGGACATACCATAAATATTTAGCTGTGCTCTTTTTTGTTCTCTCTCTTTAATCATATATTTCTTATAGCAGTTATTTTCCTTTGCTTATGTTAGTTATTTGTAGATTTGTTTTCTCTACTAGAATATAAGATTCTTGGGGATTAAGAGTATGATTGACTTATTTGGGAATTGTCTATAATTTTTAGAACTGTGCCACCAGATACATGGGAAGTAATTAATAGTTATTTGTTAGAATTATATTTTTATATACAGAATAGTACATTTATTATTGTTTGAATGTGTAATAGTGAAATGAGCCATTTTTTGGTTTCTTTCTTGACTACTGCATTCAAAGGATTCTCTTGGTGTTAACACTGTTGATAATATTAGATAATTACCATTTCTTAGCTGTATGAAAGTGTGGCAGCTCTAAAGTTTTCTTTCTTAGCAAAGAATCAGATTTAAGGCATTCACTTTATAACATTTATGTGTTCAGTAAGACCTATAGAGAAGATCTGTGTATGTTTTTATGTTTAGAAACTCTGAGGTCCATCTGATACCAGATAGCTTAAGTAACCAAATTTATTAGCATCCCAGCAATCCTTGGTTCTAGTGACTTTGCTTCAAAGCTCTTTCTGTCTGTATCGCTTGTCCTTGTTGTCCTGCCATGACAGAATATATGGTGTGTCCCAAGAGGGTCTTTTAGGTCACAGGAAGACATGCTTGGAAACAGTGGGTGGGATTAAGGGAAGAGGAGAAAATAGTACCTCCCTTCTGGTAGCAGTGGGCTCCCCAAACCTTTGCCTGCTTCTCCTGTACATAAGTATTTTCCTCCTTCATCTTGTCTTTACCAGTGTCTTTAATACTTTCCTCTCATGACTGAGAAGTTGTCTGTCTTGCTTCTCTTTATGTCTTATAAAGATTGTAGACTTGTTACTTTGCTTGTGTGTGTGTGTGTGTGTGTGTATAATCTTGCCTTTGTGATTCACTTTTTTCTTTATGTTGTGCTCATATTTTTATACAGATACCAGTCATTCCTGGTTATTTCAACAATATTTATTGAGCACTGTGCCAGGCATTGAATGGGTACCCCTAGTGCATGACTCACAAAGGTTGAGAATGTATTTGACTTGAACAGTTGTGGGTGAGAATGTTCTGACTATTTAGTATCTATCTTCTTTTGAAGTATTTGAGGCTTCCTTTGATATATGTATGTCCTGATTGTATAACTTTTAAACTCCAAGAGTAAGGACTATACATTAACTTCATTTTGCCCAGCCCACTCATGGGGACTGTAGTAGATTCTCAGTAAGTACTTGTTGTTTAATAACATGTTTTCATTTTAATGTTAATATATTTTCAATGTTTTGAAAATTAGGTGATAACATGTTGACTGCCGTCTCTGTAGCCAGAGACTGTGGAATGATACTACCTCAGGATAAAGTTATTATTGCTGAAGCATTACCTCCAAAGGATGGGAAAGTTGCCAAGATAAATTGGCATTATGCAGACACTATAACACAGAGTAATGATTCATCAGCAATTGACCCGGAGGTAATGTCAAGTAGAATTTTCTTTTCTGAAGCTTGCTTGTTTTAATTTATTCTGAAATAATAAAAAGTGGTGCATTAAAACTCAACAAAACAAAAAGTTAACAAAAATAGAAGTCTGAGCCGTCTCCTCAGAGACTGGGATTCACTAGAATGGGGCCAGATACAGTATCTCAGTGTTTAAATTTTGATGTTTTTAGCCAAAGTTGAGAAGCACAGTTTTATACTATAAGAATCCCAAGTATTTATCCTATTTTAAAAGTAGTGGTAAATGGTGCACATGGTCTGTAATATTTGGCTCATGGATCATTTCAAATCGAAGCTGATATTTAGACTTCCTTAAGTGCTATTCTTTAAATAAACAATATAGATGGATTGTCTTAAAATTGAATTTTCTTTAACATTCAGTAAATGTTTAACAGCGTTTTATGTAAAACATCAAATGAAAAAATTTAGTTTTGGATCAAATATATTCAAAATAGGATTCTTTTACTTGATCTGGCTGCCTAAATACTGTTCTGAATTGTCTTATATACAGGCTATTCCAATTAAATTGGTCCATGATAACTTAGAGGATCTTCAGGTGACTCGTTACCACTTTGCAATGAATGGAAAATCATTTTCAGTGATTCTGGAGCATTTTCAAGACCTCGTTCCTAAGGTTAGTGATTTGGGTTATGTATGTGTTCATACGAATATACAGTAAACAGTATTTTAAAGAAATTCATGTTTTTTCCAGTTGATGCTGCATGGCACTGTGTTTGCTCGTATGGCACCTGATCAGAAGACCCAGTTAGTAGAAGCATTGCAAAATGTAGAGTAAGTATTGGTGGGTCATGTTTTTGTTTTGCTGGCCACACTGCATGGCACGCAGGATCTTAGTTCCTCGATTGGGGATCCAACCCGTGTTCCTTGCAGTGGAAGCTCTGAATCCTAATCACGGAACTTCCAGGGATTTTCCTGTTTTTGTTTTTTAATATTTATGAATTGTAGTTTTGTTTTCAAAACCAGAAAAGTTACTAATATTTCATGTATATAAATGTGTCAACTCTAAGACAGGTAAGCCTCTTGACAAGAGACTTCTGGTGGCTCAGTGGTAAAGAATCTGCCTCCAAAGCAGAAGACCGGAGTTCTCTCCCTGGGTTCGGAAGATCCCCTGGAGGAGGAAATGGCAACCCACTTGAGTATTCTTGCTTGGACAATTCCATGGACAGAGGAGCCTGGTGGGCTATAGCCCATGGGGTCCCAGAAGAGTTGGACACAACTTACTGACTAAGCAACCAACAATAAGTGCTTATTTATTTAAAGTGCATATCTACCATTCCTCTTCTAGGTGATATCCATGAGGTAGAGTTCATTCACTCAGCTTGATAGAAGTGATGTTACAGTTTTAGTAAATAATGATGTTTTCAAGTTTTTAAAAGAGAAATCTTTACTGATAGCCTTAAAAGTAAGTACTAAAGACTAGGCAGGCCTGAGTCCTTTGTGCAAAAGATTAGGCAATTGAGATGTCCATCTTGTGATAGAAATAGAACAATAACCCAGGTCATTTGAGTTGTAGGCTGGTGCTATTTACAGAGTAACATGCCTGTGGTCATTATAATGAAAAGATTCATTAGTTAGCACTGGGGGAATCTTAGTTTGTTAACTCTTCCTAGTACTGTACTGAAGGAAATCGTAAATTAAAAGTTGTGTATTTTAAGAAATTAATAAAAATCTTAACGTAATTTTTGTTTCTTAGTTACTATGTTGGGATGTGTGGTGACGGCGCAAATGATTGTGGTGTAAGTATAGACTTTGTGATTTACAGTTCTTCTCTGGCTAAGTCAAGTACCCAAGACTCAAAAGAATTTTCTTCTTGAATCCATTAGGCTCTGAAGAGGGCACATGGAGGCATTTCCTTATCAGAGCTTGAGGCTTCAGTGGCATCTCCCTTTACCTCCAAAACTCCTAGTATTTCCTGTGTGCCAAACCTTATCAGGTAGTATACACTAGAAATCTTCCTATTATCTTTTTTGTAGCTTGCTCTGTTAATACAGAAAAAAAGATCATAGAAAGTAATATGAATTTGTTTTAATGGTGTGTTAGTGTACTTGATCTGCAATGCTTTAGCAACAGATTGATTGCTACTCCTCAGTTCTTTCAGTTCTGCTTTGGCTTAGTTCTTTTTGGCAAAAAAGTGCATTGTTGTAACTTGAATGTTGATGTTCATCTGTCAAGATATAATTGTGGTTTGGAGGAGGCATTTAGAATACTTCTATTCACATGCCAACATTTGTTTTCACAGGGAAGGCCGTGCAGCTTTAATGACTTCCTTCTGTGTGTTTAAATTTATGGCTTTGTACAGCATTATACAGTACTTCAGTGTTACTCTGCTGTATTCTGTGAGTACTGACATTGCCAACAGAGATGGTACTTAGTGTTAAGACATTTAAATTAAAAATATTGGGCATATATGTTTCAGTTTGAATATATTCATTAATTGCGAAACTTAAATAACTAGCACCTATAAATTTTCCTTTAGTTTACTGAATTTTGAGTAGCAAATTGAAAATCTCGTTAATCTGGAATAGCATTTTCTTTAAGGCCAGCAGCTGTGACTTCAGCCTTGTGAATAAAAGATAACTGTATTCTTTTTTTGCCTTTAGCACAGATTGGACATTTGTTTTTTTCAGAACTCTTCAAAATGTCAAGCTGTAACATATTTTAGAATTGCAATTAACTTTGCTATACATTTATAAGGAAAGGCCAGAATAAGAGAAGATGTTTCAGGTGTACCTTTAGGACTTGTGTAAACAAGTGATGTCCCTAGGTATTCCATGGATTTTGTGGTTGAAGTGATTTCCCTTTAGATTTTCCTCTGAGTGAACATTGGTGAGATGCCAAGGAGTCTTGTGAAACTATCCCTTTTTACCATATGTGGAAAATATCAGGAGGGATGGTGTTGGATATTAAGGAAGCTTCAAGATACTGATTTTCAAGAATGTTGAATATTTGTGTGTAGAAGTCTGTGCTTTCTTTTTGCCAAAAACTTTTTAAAGGTTTTTATTGAATGGATTTTTATAAGCTACCTTTTATACTAATATATTAAATTGTAAATATGTTCTGTTTCACTAATTTAAAAGCAAATGTGTTAACTTTTAAGCAGGCCAAGTGTCATTTTGAAGTTGTCATTATTGGGGGAAAAAATTAAAACCAAGGAGGAAAAAGCTAATAAAAGCAGGGGGAAAATAGTATAAAAGTGGTACTGTAAGAATAGTTCCTGAACGCTAACTATTTAAAAAAAAAAAATCCCTTCTCTAGATCTTAAGTAACCTGGGAGACTTCCAGTTTCTCTTCATTGATCTGGCAATCATTTTGGTAGTAGTATTTACAAGTAAGTATTTTGTTTTGTTACTGTTTTTAAAGCATAGGAAATTCTGATGTGGCTTATTAAACTTTGGTAAATTTACATGAACAATTATAACACAGTGCACATCTTTCCATTTTCTGTGTAATGTTCTTGTATTTCTGGTTGTTTATATTTTGCCCCATTTGTTTTATCCTTTCTCCATTTTTTTCTGAAATATTTGAGAATATGTTCACATTATCATGCCCCTTTGCCACTGAATGTTTTAGTACATATTGCCCCAAAGTCATTCTCTTATCCAGCTAAACACAGTTATAAAGACCAAGAAATTTAACATTGATACAATATTACCTAATCCATACCTGTGTTCAAGTCTTGTCATGTGTCCCCAAAATAACCCTTATACCCATTTTTCCCCCTAGTCTCTTGGCCCAGGATCTAGTCCAAGCTCACAAACTTCATTTAGTTATCATATCTATTTTGTCATCTTTAATTCAGAATACTATGTTCAGCGTTTTAGGGGGGCTTCTTGATGTTGACATTTATGAAAGAAGATAATCAGTTATATGGGTTTGTCTGATGTATTCTCATTAGACTCAGGATATGCATTCTTGGCAGGAATATCAAAGAAGTGATGCTGTGTCCTCCTGAGTACATCATGTAAGGAGACAAGGTGTTGGTTTGTTTCAGTATTGGTGATGTTAACATCAAAATAAATAATGATGGTAATGAGATATGATCTGTTTAATTGTATGAAAATTCACAAGTCCATACTGGAAATAAATAAGTAATTGGGAGAGAAGGGAAAGCTCTTCCTTATAGTAAAATGCTAATTAACAATATAGGAGGAATGATTGGCTTATACAGTGAAAAGATCCTGGTCTTATTGACATTTTAGAATAATTTTTTGTTGTGGGGGTACTATTCTGTGTTTCAGGTTGCTTACCAATATCTCTGACCTCTACTCACTTAAGGCCAGTAGCACTCCCCCATTTGTAACATCCAAAAATATCTCCAGACATTGTGAAATGTTCTCTAGGGGTCATACTCACTTTGGTTGCAAACCACTGAATTTGACAGTCTTTAGTGAATGCTAAAACTAGTGAATGGAAGTCAATAAGAAACAGGACTTTTTACACAGTCTTAGCACCTTTCTACAAATTACTTATTAAGTACAAAGAGAAAAATAGAAGCATTATGGTGGAGAAACTTGGCAGCCGCCACCTTAATAAGTGATCAAAGTCTTTTTTTAATGTTAATGTTATGTTAATATAGTTTCAAACCTTCGTTAATGTCTTCTTAAGAGGAAAAAATATGTATTATTTTAACTGTAGCTTTACAATTAAAGATTCAGAAATAAATTCTTAGTTAAACATATAAGGGTGGTGATGATATGAATGCTTTTTACTTGTACTAGTGTTTCCTTTGAATTTCAGTAGACTAGAAAGTACTTCTGAACCATTTCTTGAAAAAGCCTAAGTTGTTCACTTTTACAGATTACTTAAACATGTATGGCATCTGGCTTGGTTTTTGGAGATTTTTCATGTTAAAGATTTGATAGAGAAAAACAGTTTTTTTAAATTCCTAAATGAATCTAATTATGTATTTTATAATGACAAATTAAGTTAGATACAAACCTTTCCTCTCTTTCTTCTCAATGTAGTGAGTTTAAATCCAGCCTGGAAGGAACTTGTGGCACAGAGACCACCTTCAGGTCTTATATCTGGAGCCCTTCTCTTCTCCGTTTTGTCTCAGATTATCATTTCCATTGGATTTCAGTCTTTGGGGTTTTTTTGGGTCAAGCAACAGACTTGGTATAAAGAATCACATCCGTATTCAGAGTAAGTTGGTCAATCCATTAAAAAAAATATGTGTAAAGTGTATGGGGTTGCAAAGATTCGGACATGACTTAGCTAACGACTGAACAAAACAGCAATGTATATGCTTGTAAAAATATGTTTAAATTTATGTAAAAATTGCATGCAGTTTGATTACACATTTAAATAATTTGACCTGCATTTGACTTTATCTGTAGGAAGATGGTCAGGCCAGGTCCTAATAATCATGACCCAGATGGTAGCACCGGACCAGTTTTTTAAGTTGCTACTGAGCTTTGCTTTCCTTATGTGTAAAATGAGAAAAGTGAAATTAATTACTAGGGTATCTTCTAAACTCAGAATATTTATGTGTCCAACTTCTCTACCCTCACTTTGGGAAATGACATTTTGAAACTTAAAAAATTTGAGTAAAAGTATTAAGTGGATCTTTTATTTGTTTATGAGCTGAATGTTTTCCAGTTCACAAATTATAACATTTTTAAAATTAATTACACATAGGTAAACATAAAGTCTCTTTACCTTTACTATGCTCAAAGTGCAGGCTCAGTTGCTCAATTGTACTTTGGGATGCTGTGGACTGTAGCCTGCCAAGCTCTCTGTCCATGGGATTCTCCAGGCGAGAATATTGGAGTGGGTTGCCACTTTATCCTCAAGAGGATCTTCCTAACCCAGAGATCAAACCTGTTTCTCCTGTGTTGGCAGGCAGATTCTTCACCACTAGCGCCACTGGGGAAGCCCCATGCTAGAAGTACTCTGCAAATTAAAAGAGTGGGGAAAGGGTTTATTAAAAATAAGAGGGGCTTATTAAATTAATGAAGTTTCTTTCTTCTAATTTTTTAAATTGACTGGAATGTGACTAGAAAGAAAAATTGGTTTCCTTTGGGACATAGATACTGCATTTACTGATACAAGGGTTTTTTTGTGTGTTGTAGTGCTTTTAATACAACAGGAAGCCTAGATGGGAATTCTTCACATATGAATGATGAAACCAATCCTGATAAACATAACATAGAAAATTATGAAAATACCACAGTATTTTTTATCTCCAGTTTTCAATACCTCGTAGTGGCAATTGCCTTTTCAAAAGGAAAACCCTTCAGGCAACCTTGCTACAAGAATTGTAAGTCTGGCATTTACTGTGATTTCCATCTTGCTTCCCTTTTTCAAAAGTAATACAGGAGTAGAGTTAAAATTGTCCTTTCAAAATAAATAGATCTTCACAAATAGAATGAACCTAGTGATTTAGACGTTTACTATCTGTTTTTTTCTCATGATAGCTGCCACCCTAGGTTTAAAATTAAAGTCAGCAGTTCTAAACATTCCTGGTTTTCACATCCTATTCCTCTGGCTCCAACTTTTATTTTTACAGTCCATTGCAAAGTTAGAATTAGAAGCAAGAACAGAGGCTCCTCGCTTGGAACAGTGGGTATTATACTTTCCTTGTGGGTGGTCTGCACAGCACCACCTCTTTTCTCATTTTTGACACTGTTTCAGCCAGTGTTCACCTGGAGTTCTCCGTTTCTGTCACCTTTGCATCTGCCGCAGAAGGGGCCAGTAGAATGGAGGCTTGTGCCTATGAAAACTTGTTTGCCTGTGGCTGTAAGAGACAGCATTTTGATTGATCACAGTTAGGATTTTGGGGGAAAAAAAATCATTCACCTTATGTAAGTTGCTGGTTTTAAGAAATTGAAACTGCAGTAATTAATATACCAAACAATGTTAATGTTTTTCTTTTCATATAGGACTTGAGACTTTTGCAGTATCTTGGGGTGAAGAGTAGTTATTCTCTTGCTTAAGGAAGTCCCAGTGTTCTGGTTGGTGCAGTGTTGGGTCGCAGCTTTGGTGTCTCATAGGAGGGATTACTGTGCACATCTCTGTCTCATGTAGCGTTTACAAAGCATATTCACATACATTGTCTTATTTAGCCTTTACTTTACCCTCTGGTTCGTCGGGCAGGTTTTATTACTTTATATTTTAAGCAGGTAAGACTGTTCAAAAATTTAAATGCCAATAATAATTGAAATTTGTTTTTACTTTTTTTTTCTTAAAAAATGAACTGATACTTCTTATCTAACAAATGAAGACTATATTACTGAAAATCATATTAAAACCACTGGGGACAAAAGGCCTTGCATAGAAGGTTTATCACTGTACTTTTTAAGAGAACTTCATAACTAAAGTTACGTTATTGTCAAACTTAAGGTTGATATATTTTATCTTTAGTTGAGTATCTTAAAATTTCAAGGAAATACTGAACATGCCCAAGGGCAGCTAAAACATCTATCAAAGAGCAAAACTAGTTGGTAATAAGCAAGACAGTCACACCAGGAGAGTTCATTTTAGAGATCTAAGTAAGCCCACCCTATTAGATATTAGATGCCTATTTTCAGATGCATCTTTTATATTATTATGGGAAACTTCAAAAAAAATTAAAGGCTTAAATATTTTGTATTCCCATTTAACTTCAAATTGATTTAAATAAACTCAATTGTTGATGGCCATACTTTTTTTTTTAATGTATGTTAAAAATGTTATTTTAGTAGAAATATAGACACAAAACCTTTGTCCTTACTATTAGCAGCTTGTACGTTTCTGTCAGTAGTTACGGAAGTGCATACTGTCATAAAACATGCCTCCTGGAAAATGTAATAGAAACAGGAAAGTCAACATATATTAATACATACTTTGCTGATTTTCACATCTTGTCTGTCTGTCTGTGATTGAAGTCCACTGATCTTGGAATGTAGTTGATACTGGTAAGTAAAGAAAGAAAAGTAGAGAAGAATGTAAGAAATGACAGAAATAAATTATTACTGTATAAAGTGATATACAATGTAAAGTGTAAATATAGATGGAGAAGAGGAGGGGAAAGGTTAAGGCTTTCCTAGAATGGACATTAGCCTTTCCTTTTCTCCTGCACAGTAGACAGAAAACAGGTCTTCACTGGGACCTGCTACTTGCTGTTCTCGATATCTAAACAGTATAATATAGTCAGTCTATCTTGAGGTGGTTTTTTTCAAGAATTAGCCTCAATCTTAGGCATGTAAGGCTTTATAGAGTTTTTTGCTCACTTCTAGTACAGTTTGATTCTAAGTAAAACCTAATTTCAGTCTGGTTACCCATTTTTGATGTTAGCTCAGCCTAGTTATATTTTCGTGTTTGACTATGCTGTCATTTCAAGGGCCATGATCCACACAGATGTAGTTCTAACACTGTCTCTTAACTAAATGTGATTTCTTTGGATCTGGCTTCAATTTTTGCTACACTTTTAAAAATTTGATCCCTATAATTTACTGCTTGTGAAATCCAGGTTCTTTTTCAGTTTTTGAAGGCATTATTACTGACTTGCCAGTGTCTCTCCTGTTCAGGCCTGTGTGTTTTTTCCTTGCCTGAATTGGTTGGAGCAGATACCTAGAGGCTCTGAAGGATAAGGTGGCCTTTTGAAGGCAAGTAACTGGGTAAGGAAGGAAGAATTAGGAATAAATAGACTTGAAATTTGTAGTTATAGGTCAGATGATCCTGGTTGGTATTTTTGAAGAAGGAGCAAGAGGTATATGTCAGAGCCATAGACAAGTATTTTGGATCTATTTACTCTATATAGGTTTTTATTTTTGAGTTCCTTACTAAGGTAAATATGAAGGAAATCCTTTATGGTGCCTTATTTTGATGCCATATTCCATCAAAAGGAACTGGTATTAAGAACAATTCTGGGATGCCAAGGCTGGGACATATGAATAATAAATCTACTCTTTTCTATAGGAACCTCACCATATCCCCATTTTATAGCTAAAAGTTTAACTATGAATGACTTGCTGATGTTCACATAGCCTTGTGGCGGTATCTGAAACAGAATCTAAACCTTTAACTTGTGGAATATTCTCTCAGCCACCGATCACCACCAATACAGAGTTTGATAGCTGTCTTCTGGTGAAGAGTATTCCTTGCGCTTGGTAGGGTTTACTAAGGAATCACTGACTGTGCCAGGAGACTACAGGAGCTGAGAGCACAGTCTCCTAGAAACTCATACCTCTACAAAATGAACACCTGATTTTTCCATTCTTGGTTGAAATTCTTATTCATTTTTCCATTTTGGTTATTACACAAATCTGCCAGCCATCTACCACCCCTGTTAAATCCTTTGAACAGTGCCTCTTTTTCTCCCCTGGCTAAACAAAGGAAGGATTCAATTATTTATTTTCTCCTTCAGATGGAAATCTTGGCAGATCTTTAGAGGTGTGATCAAAGGTAGTGGTTATAGGAGAAAGATAGATGAGAATTTGAGAATATTGTTGAGGTAGATGTAAGAAGTTTTTCAGCTTGAGTGAAAAAAAAAAAATTTTTTTTTCTGGTAATGTGTGAGAATTAGATTGAAAATCTGTTTTTGCTTATCATTGTAAAAATGCAGTAGGATTTGAAAAACATTCAATATGGGCTGTTACTTTATTGAAACAAAACATTTTCTGTCTGTGTCTTTCTCTGGCATTTATATTCAGACCTTTTTCTTCCCCCCAGTCCTCTTTCTGATTTAGTCTTTGTGTGTTTTTGTGTATGTTCATGTACTCCCAGCTCGCAACTTTCCAAACACTTTTTCTTTAACTGACTATATAAATATTTGAATAGTTGTGTAACATGTATTACTTTTGTAGCTACATTTATTGAATAGAATGTTGTATTTCCTGTTTGCAATTTAGTAGAAGTTTGGTAAAAAAATATATATATATCTAGAAAAAATTCCTTCTTTTATCTTAAATGGGTTCCAAATTTTTCACATTGTTGGTCAGAGGCTCGTAGCGAAAAGATTCCTCACTTATGGCATGATTGGTAACACAACTTTCAGCCTAAACTGCTAGAACAATAAATATATATTAACATATATACAGCAACAAATAATATATAAAACAGTATTGTTTCTATAGAATAATAACAGTTGGCCTATAGTTTTCAACTGACATAGTAACAAATTTCATATTTACAAATGTCTCCCACATTTAAAAATATTGAAACTCCCCCTCATTTACAGTCTGTAAATAGGATATTAAACTTCTTTACTCATTCTGAAGGCTTCACAATAAGGTTTTGATTATATGTGGTCATAGTAAAGTTTGAGTTTGAAGCTGACCTCAAATAGGAACTTAGAAGTAAATATCCAGACCAAGGAAAAACAGAGGGAAAAGTTGGAATCTGTCAATATAATTGAGATTATCCCTGAGCCCCCCTCATAGCATGTTACATAAGGGTGTGCTTTTATGTGCATGTGAAAGTATGTATGTACAGTTAACAAAACCGCCATGAGCAGAGAGTTTTTTGTTTTTGAGTTAGGAAAGTGATACAGAGTGCTGATGGATGGAATTTACCATCTCTGCCTACCACAGCAAGCCACAGGGTTAGCCCACACTTAAAGTAGCAGATCAAGCAATTCCTGGGTTTTGGCTAGTGTTTTCTGTGGAAATATTTTCATGGAGGAGATTAATGAAAAAGTGGGATTCACTTAAGTATAGAGTATAGAAATGTGAGTATAGATGTAGAACTATACTTACATTCAACTTAGAATGCCTCTATTTAGGATTATAACTAATACTGATGATAAATGTTATCAGCATTTTTACAATCAACAATAATTGTCTTTGCATATAGTTTTAAATGATAATCTCATTTTGCCGTAAACAGTCTGGTCTCCTGTTTGTGAATTATAGATTGGCTTGATTATCTTATAAAGTGGCCATCTGTGATAAGTACAAATAAATGTCCATAAAGTCTATCACTTATTTTTTTATAAATACTGATTATTTTCACATTACATAAATAAATCCTTTGAGCCTGTATGATCTATCATATTCTAGGAAATTTCCTACAGCACAGATTTTATATACTTCATCCACCTAAATAGAAGTATTCAAATTTAGGATTGACACTATACCAGTTGTTATTATATGCCTTTTTACTTAAAGGAACTCCCTAATTTAATTGTTTTACTTTCTTTTCCAGACTTTTTTGTTGTGTCTGTGATTATGTTGTATGCTTTCATATTATTCATCATGTTGCATCCAGTTGACTCTATTGACCAGGTTCTTCAGGTAAGGCTTAAGCACATCAGTTATTACTGGTTGTCTGAAAAATGATAGGATCTGGGATAGCAGTGGTTAATAAGATAGTAGGGGAAGATGACACATTATTATTACACAGCAGATGAGAGTGCTGGGTGATTGTGAGGGCTTAAGATTTATCCCCCTCTGTTGCTGTTATGTTACTGGGGGAAGAGACTAAACTGACTGTGTTTCTTTCTTTTGGTGTATTCTAATTTTGAGCATGCCCTCTTCAGCTTTCTAAAGTCCCAGTTGTTTTTCAAAGTGTTTGTACCAGTGTATGAGAGCTTTTGTTCCACATCATTGCCAACATTTGTCTAATGGGTATAAAGATGTCATGTGACTTTATAAGTAATTTTGATACATGGTTGGGTAGGATCCCTATCCTCACCTCACATTGTTGTTCACCATGATTTTTTTGGCTGTTCCTGAGCTTTTCCTCCTCCATATAAATTTTAAGTGTAGTTTGTCAAGTACCAGGAAAAGCCCTTTTGGAATTTTTATTAGAATTACACTGGGTTTATCAAAAATTGAGGGGGAGGCTCTCTTTTATTTCTTCAGAATATCTTTTTCTCTAAAGGTTGTTATACAAGTTTTTATTAGATTTATTCCTGTAGTATTTCGGGGTTTGTTGCTCTGATAAGTATCTGTTTAAAATTACATTGTGTGATCCTTTTATGCTGGTGAATCAGTGCAGTTACTTGGACATTCATCTCACATCTGTCAGCTTTGTCAGACTTTATTCTTGGATTTTTAGATTCTCTGGGATTTTGTTTTAGACACTTATCATCTATAAATAGTGACTTTTTTTTGTTTCTCACATTTCAGTCCTTCTGCCTTCTGTGTATTTTTCATGTCTGTTAACAACATGAATGTTGGTGTGATAGTAATGTTCTTATCTCTATGGGGAGCGTTCCTAGTATTTCACCATTGGATATATTATGGGCTGTAGGTTTCTGGTATATACATTTTACCAGGTTGAGTAAGCTTACTTCTATGATGTTGGTGACATAAATATTTAATTTTATCTAATGCTTGTTCTACAGCTGATGAAATGATCACATAGTGTTTCTCCCAAGAGAATGTGGTGAATTACAGTTGAGTGATATTCAAATGTTGAACCAGTACTGCATTCATAGAATAACACCAATTTGGTCATGATGCATTTTTTTTTATATCTGCTCAATTTAGTTTATTATGAGTTTCTTCAGGATTTTTGCTTTTGGTTGCATGAGTGAAATCAGACTTAGTTTTCTTTCCTTGATGTTATTGACAGGTTTGGATATAAAACTTACATGAACTTTATGGATAAGCTTTATTTCATTGACTTTTCTATATTTTAACTGATTCTTTTAATGGATATTTAGGTTGTCTCCACTGTTTTGCTACTATAAGCAGTGCTGTATTTGCAGATTCTTGCATACTTCATTAAGAAAGACATATTTAGAAGTTAATGTCAGTAGTAGAATTTCTTGGTCAAAGGATGGCAAGGATATCTAGAATCTGAATTTTTATAAACATTGTATTACTGGATCTTGAGAATTTGGCAGTTGATAGTCTTACTGACAAAATGTGGTCCACTGGAGAGGGAATGGCAAACCTCTTCAGTATTCTTGCCTTGAGAACCCCATGAACAGTATGAAAAGGCAAAAAGATATGATACTGAAAGATGAACTACCCAGGTCAGTAGGTGCCCAGTATGCTATTGGAGAAGAGTGGAGAATAGCTCCAGAAAGAAAGAAGAGACGGAGCCAAAGCAAAAACAACGTCCAGTTGTGGATGTGACTGGTGATGGAAATAAAGTCTGATGCTGTAAAGGAACAATATTGCATAGGAACCTGGAATGTTAGGTTCATGAATCAAAGTAAATTGGAAGTGGATAAACAGGAGATGGCAAGAGTGAACATCGACATTTTAGGAATCAGTGAACTAAAATGGACCGGAATGGGTGAATTAAATTCATTTGACCATTATATCTACTACTGTGGGCAAGAATCCCTTAGAAGAATTGGAGTAGCCCTCATAGTCGACAAAAGAGTCCAAAATGCAGTACTTAGTGCAATCTCAAAAATGACAAAATGATCTCTGTTCGTTTTCAAGGCAAACCATTTAGTATCAGAGTAATCCAAGTCTATGCCCCAACCACTAATGCCGAAGAAACTGAAGTTAAACGGTTCTTTGGAGACCTACAAGACCTTCTAGAACTAATACCAAAAAAAGATGTCCTTTTCATCATAGGGGACTGGAATGCAGAAGAACAAAGTCAGGAGATACCTATAGTAACAGACAAGTTTGGCCTTGGAGTACAAAATGAAGTAGGGCAAAGGCTAACAGAGTTTTGCCAAGAGAACAGACTGGTCATTGCACATACCCTCTTCCAACAAAACAAGAGACAACTCTACACATGGAGATCACATGTTGTTCAATACCAAAATCAGATTGATTATATTCTTTGCATCCAAAAATAGAGAAGCTCTATTCAGTCAGCAAAAATAAGATGGGGCGCTGACTGTGGCTCAGATCATGAACTCCTTATTGCCAGATTCAGACTTAAATTGAAGAAAGTAGGGAAAACCACTATACCATTCAGGTATGACCAAAATCAAATCCCTTACGATTATACAGTGGAAGTGACAAATAGATTCAAGGGATTAGATCTGATAGACTGCCTGAAAAACTATGGACAGAGGTTTGTGACACTGTACAGGAGGCAGTGGTCAAAACCATCCCCAAGAAAAAGAAATGCAAAAAGGCAAAATGGTTGTCTGAGGAGGCCTTACAAATAGCTGAGAAAAGAAGAGAAGTGAAAGGCAAAAGAGAAAAAGGAAAGATACATCCATCTGAATGCAGAATTCCAAACAATAGCAAGGAGAGATAAGAAAGCCTTCCTACATAATCAGTGCAAAGAAATAGAGGAAAGCAATAGAATGGGAAAGACTAGAGATCTCTTCAAGAAAATCAGAGATACCCAGGGAACATTTCATGCAAAAATGGGCACAGTAAAGGACAAAAATGATATGGACCTAACAGAAGCAGAAGAGATTAAGAAGAGGTGACAAGAATACACAGAAGAACTGTACAAAAAAGATCTTAATGACCGAGATAACCATGATGGTGTGATCACTCACCTAGAGCCAACATCCTGGATTGTGATGTCAAGTGGGCCTTAGGAAGTATCACTATGAACAAAGCTAGTGGAGGTGATGGAACTCCACTTGAGCTATTTCAAATCTTGAAAGATGATACTGTGAAAGTGCTGCTGTCAATATGCCAGCAAATTTGGAAAACTCAGCAGTGGCCACAGGACTGGAAAAGGTCAGTTTTCATTCCAGTCCCAAAGAAAGGCAGTGCCAGAGAATGCTCAAACTACCGCACAATTGCACTCATCTCACATGCTAGTAATGCTCAAAATTCTCCAAGCCAGGCTTCAATAGTACATGAAACAAGAACTTCCAGATGTTCAAGCTGGATTTAGAAGAGGCAGAGGAACCAGAGGTCAAATTGCCAACATCTGTTGGAGCATAGAAAAAGCAAGAGAATTCCAGAAAAACATCTACCTCTGCTTTATTGACTATGCCAAAGCCTTAGACTGTGTGGATCACAACAAACTGTGGAAAATTCTTCAAGAGATGCGAATACCATAAGACCTTACCTGCCTCCTGAGAAATCTGTATGCAGGTCAAGAAGCAACAGTTAGAACCAGACATGGAACAACAGACTGGTTCCAAATCAGGAAAGGAGTATGTCAAGGCTGTATATTGTCACCCTGCTTATTTAACTTATATGCAGAGTACATCATGTGAAACGCCAGGCTGGATGAAGCACAAGCTGGAATCAGGATTGCAGGGAGAAATATCAATAACCTCAGGTATGCAGATGACACCACCCTTATGTCAGAAAGCGAAGAGGAACTAAAGAGCCTCTTGATGAAAGTGAAAGAGGAGAGTGAAAAAGCTGGCTCAAAACTCAACATTCAAAAAACAAAGATCATGGCCATCTGGTCCCATCACTTCATGGCAAATAGATAGGGAAGCAATGGAAACAGTGAGAGATTTTATTTTCTTGGGCTCCAAAGTCAGTGCAGATGGTGACTGCAGCCATGAAATTAAAAGACACTTGCTCCTTGGAAGAAAAGCCATGACAAACCTAGACAGCATGTTAAAAAGCAGAGACACTACTTTACCAACAAAGGTCTGTCTAGTCAAAGCTATGGTTTTTCCAGTAGTCATGTGTGGATGTCAGAGTTGGACCATAAAGACAGCTGAGTGCCGAAGAATTGATGCTTTTGAACTGTGGTGTTGGAGAAGACTCTTGCGAGTCCCTTGGACAGGAAGGAGATCGAATCAGTCAATCCTAAAGGAAATCAGTCCTGAATATTCATTGGAAGGACTGATGCTGAAGCTGAAGCTCCAATATTTTGGCCACCTGATGCGAAGAACTGACTCCTTAGAAAAGACCCTGATGGTAGGAAAGATAGAAGGCAGGAGGAGAAGGGGACGACAGAGGGTGAGATGGTTGGATGGCATCAGTGAGTCAATGGGCATGAGTTTGAGCAAGCTCCTGGAGTCAGTGACGGACAGGGAAGCCTGGTGTGCTGCAGTCTGTGGGGTCACAGAGTCAAACACAACTGAGCGACTCAACTGAAGTGATAGTTCTTTTTATGAATTTGCTTTAAACAGTATAGAGTTTGAGTATTACCTTATTGTTAGATCAGTGTCTACTTCATTCTTTAAAGATAGGATTTTTTTAAAAAATAGGGACATGTTAGAATTCATAATCTAGTAGAGTATGGGCTTTTGAATTTGAATAGGAATTGTCTCTTAAGTTCAGCCATTTAATGTATATTTTAAACATTTAGTTACTTTACATTTTATCATCTGAAAAGTGGATGTAGTATCTGCCTTGTGGCGTTGTTGAGGATTGAGTAGATAGTATGTGTGAAAGTGTTTAGTATATAAGAGGAATTAAATAAATTTGGAAATTATGATATAATGTTATTATATCAACTACATACTATATTAACTTTTGTCTTACAGATAGTGTGTGTACCATATCAGTGGCGCATAACTATGCTCATCATCATTCTTGTCAATGCCTTTGTTTCAATCGCAGTAGAGGTAAGTAATCAAATGGCTACCTTGCTGCTTTGTGATTCTTGGTGATTTAATGGTAATGCAGGAAAAGGATAGGTAACATTATGGAGATCTACAAAGAGTTTGTTTCACTCTAGTTAAATTCATTTAGCCTTCTCACCTTTTCTATGAGCTAATAATAATCATATTAAGAGATATGAGGGAATTCCCTAGTGGTCCAGTGATTAGGACTCCATGCTTTTCCTGTGGAGGACACAGGTTTCATCCCTAGTTGAGGAATGAGGATCCTGCAAGCCATGCAGTGTGGCCCCCCAAAAAAGAGAGAGATGACTTAGGTACAGTCATAAATAAGCAGTTAGAAATCAAAAATTAGTGACTGAGAGAAGATTGGTGCTCTGGTGGCCCATAAACTGGTAAACCAAGGCCGTGAGCTCAGAGTACCACCCGAGTCCTGTGATGTACAGTAAAGCCTCACATTCAAGGGAGGAGAGGGACAGGGCTGTCTCCATAAAGTATAGTAAACATGAATAGTAAGAGAGTTTACTGAAAATATAAAATAATGACTGTTATAAACTTACTCAATTGCTAGAACTTCTCCCTTGGTATTTACTTCTAAGTTTCCCTAGAAGGAAGAGGTCTTAAGTACTCTTTGATCCATTGTATACCATCCGGTTATTCTCTAGGATTGCCTTTAGGTCAGCTTTTCTAAAAGGAGATAGTAAGTTCTCACTTGCTGCTTATTAACAAAATTTGGTCTCTTCTCAGAACTACCATTACAGTTTGCTCTTAGAGTAGAAGTAGATCAAATGAAGAAGGAGATACAGTTGTGATTTTTTTTTTTTAATTTATTTATTTGTGGCTATGCCGGCTCTTTATTGTTGCACGTGGGCTTCTCTAGTTGTGGTGCATGCACTTCTGATTGTGATAGCTTTTCTTGGTCCAAAGCACAGGTTCTAGAACCTACAGGCTGCAGTAGTTGAGGCACACGGGCTTAGATCTTCCCAGACCAGGGACTGAACTTGTGTCCTCTGCATTGGCAGACAGATTCTTAACCATTGGACCACCAGGGAAGTTCCAGTTGTGATTTTTAAGTTAAGGGTTTCGTAGAGTAGGCTTTTGAATTAAAATTAGGTATTTGTGGAAAATATGTATACTTTAGAAAACTTAGAAATTGTGTTTAATTTGTTAACTTTCTAAAAAATGACTTGGTATTAAAATTGGGGCCATAGTGGAAGGCCTGGTAATATTATGGTACTGTTCTTTTTAGGTTGTCCAGTTTAATGTATTTTTGCTATTTTATGGAAAGCACATCTAAGATAATGTATATTAAAAGCTTTCCTTTTTCTATAGTTTATCTTTTCATGTAAATGTTATTTAAGATAAAATATTTTTAAAAAACAGATTTCTGGGGAATCCTTTCTAATCTTCATTGATTTATTCTTGCTTACTAGCAAAAGAATTATTTTTCATCATGCTCACATAGTTATATTTAAATATAAATAATCATTGTTACAAAAATAATTCAGATTACAAAGCATTATTTTAATATGAGAAAGGCCTAAGGATTCACATAAAAGCCATATTCTGTAGAAAATTTAGAGACCCCATTTTACCAAGAATTATGTGATGATTTATATTTGTTACAAAAGTCCTGTTGTTATGCTTTATCCTTTTTCAAAATTAACTGAAATTCTCTGTGTGAAAACCAAATCATGTTTTTCACTAATGTTTCTGCATTGTGTGAGCTTTTTTAAATGTGTGCATTAATAAAGAATGATGTAGTTGTTTTTAATGCCTAACTCACTGGACTGTCTCTCAGAATTTCTTCCTTGACATGGTCCTTTGGAAAGTTGTGTTCAGTCGAGACAAACAAGGAGAATATCGCTTCACCACCACACAGCCACCACAGGTTGGAAATCAGCCCTTGCTCAATTCTTCACGTCAGTTGTGTACTCCGCGTTGTGTAGGACGTGTAGGATGGAATTCTGTTGTATGTTGCTCAGCCTTTCCGTCTGTGCCTGGTATTTCATTTTTTTCTAAGACATCCTAGAAAATTCATGGCAAGCATTTGTTACAGATGTTTTAGGACTTCAGAAATTTCTAAATCTCTTTTCCATTCTGATCTCTTTCATGTCAGTGTGCGAAGGTCTTGTCCTCAGTGGTAAGAGTTAATTTTTTCATTTCCATCTGGCTTTAATTTTGTTTCTGGTTTTTATAAAGAGTCCCATTAGAAGATAAATGAGAGGGATATAAATAAAGTTATGAAATGGAGATTGTTTCTTCATGGATCAGTGTTCAAAAGTCACAATTCTGAGGAATTATTTCTGATTCCTTGTTAGTTACTATACCTTAATTTTGGGTTTTCCCAATCTCTCATCATTCAGAAAAATTTTCAGAGAGAGTGCTCATTTTTATGCAAACGATGGTTTAGGAGTTTTTACTGTTTTTGTGGTAAAAAGGAAAGAGAAACAGAAGAATAAAACCAATTTTTTTGGTGTTAGGATGTTGAAATTCTTGATAGAAAATATAGGTTAGTCTTATTTTTTAAACCAGTACCACTGAATCACAGCACTGAGCCAGCTTTCTGAGTGCAGAGAACTTAACAACATAAAGCCTCACTCCCTCATTTTGCCCATTGCTATTTGTAGGTATGGTTGATACACATGAGTTCTAAACCTTTCACTCATCCCAAGCCACACAGACGCTTTCCGAATTCAAGAGGATTCCCTGGCGTGGGTCACTCATTTATTTTTAGCCTTCTTTTACCTGAGCAGCTGTGTTCTGAGCTTTGCTGTGGTAATTCATTAGGCTTGATGCCTAGCATAGTATCACAGGATCACTTTATAAGAGGTCCTATAGAGCTCCATTTCCTCTTCGCATGCTCGATGATGAGTAGGGGTAGTTTTGTAATGATGTGATGAGTCTGGAATCTGCTTTCGCTTCTTTTTCTCAATACAGTGTAATACCCAGTTGTCCCCAGTAGTGTGACCAGAGCTGTATCAGAGACTCAAGTCCTGAGCAAAACCTCCTCTGTCCTGGTTACCTCACTGCATTACTTCAGAGGGTTAAGTCTGGGTCATATCATCAGTCTTCAGATAAAATGTCTCTACTGTCAAAGCCTTGGCCAAGGAAAGCATTTCTGTTGGGTTTTTAGCTTTTCCAAAGAGATCTCCAACTATTAATCTAAACAGGAAATGCAGATTCTGAAGAGGAACTATACCCTGATTAAGTCAGAAGTGGGTTTTAAAGCTCCTTGAAACCATTTAAATTGGAAAGCCCTCCTTACTTTTCAATCAAAATTAAGTGGCAGAAAATTCTATCATTTGTTATATCTGTTTTCTAAAAATTTATAAGTAAGTATGTGTCCTCATTGTTTTTAGGAGTTTGTGCCTCTCATGTGAAGCTGAACCTCTGAAGTGCTGTCGGGGAGAGTGGAGGTAGAGTGGTCTAGAGCAGGCGGCTTCAGCAGGCCTACGTTTACCAGTTCTGAGCATTATTGAGTAGATAAGAATTTTGGCCTTCATTATATAGGGTCATGATTTAAGGAAGCATTTTTAAAATTACTGGCTTTAGTAAACAGAGTTCTTAGAAACTCTTAGCACAAAATGCTGTGCTTTTATCTTCTGACACTTCTGTTTGTAGTTTACTCTCACTGTTCATATTTGTGACCCTTGGAGACCCACCAGTTAGTCAGATTACTGTAAGACTCAATCAGGAATAATTCCCCCCCCCCCCAAATCCTTCCAATCTTAAGGTATTTCTAACTTCGGTTTATACATAAAGAGCATTCAGTCAGCTTGCCATGTTATGCAGCTTATGAGTGGCAGAGCTGGGAGTTGAAGCCAGGGTTTCCGATTTCGAGAGGGATGTCTTTTCTGCTGTGCCACACTGCCTCACATTATGGGGCCATAGAGATGCAAACTAACATAACAGTCGAGTGACAAAATGGAGACAGGCAATAGCTACTGTTTCAATACCTACTTTTTATGGTAGACACTGGGAGATATTTTGTATAAATTCTAATTGTTACAATCACCTAAGAGATTAGGATAGAGAGATTAAAGATAACCCTGTCTTCACAGATGAGGAAATGGTGTTAGAACTGGAGTTCAAATTCAGTTTTATCTGGGTCCAGGACCATAATATTCCTGTAACAGAAAGGCTCCAGAGGCTTGAAAATTCTTAAAATTTTCTTGAAAATTCTTGAAAAACCAAATAAACTTTTAGGTGTCATTTTATTTAATAGTAGATGTTTTAGATTTGTTTTGTTTTGGTTTTTTTTTTCTTTTTGGCCCACTGAACATTCATGCAGCTAACCTAATTTAGATACAGGTAAGGTTTTTATATAATAGTCATTTATTTCCCATATTGGTTTTTTTCTTATTAATGCTCAGTGGCCTCAGTAAATGTCCATTGAATCAAATTGAATCAAATGGTTAAATAAACCATTTATAAATGATCAAAGTTAAAACTTTTATGTAAGTATTTTTTTTCCTACAATGATCGTTAGTGGCCCCAGATATTAATACTTATTCTCTGACCAAAAAGAAAAAGTAAAGAAAGGAAAAAAGATTCTTGAAATGGCAGTGATTTTCAAGCAAGGACATTCACAAAATGCCTGCGCTCCACCCTTCATCTGCTGAATGAGAAGTGTTCAGTGGAGGACCCCATTACCTATGGTTTACTATGCAGCTTTACCCTGTTGGAGATCTGTGCTGCATATTCTCTTTTAAAGAAGCGTTTGTGTGTATCCTGTGTCTGATAAACCGAGGCTGCTTAGTGGTGGATGTAAAACTGAAGTCATTAATATCAGGTATTTTGATAATGCCTGAGAATTTGTCCTGATTTTGTTTTCCTTTTAGAGGGAAAAAAATCCAGATGTCAGCCATAGTCTTTATGCCACTTACGATATTATTCAAGCTTATTTAGATAGAATGCTAATTCTGATTGTCTTTGTTTTATGTTCAGGATTGGTATGAAAAAAGACTTATATGAATACCACAGTACCATTATAACATTTTCCCCGTAGCATAGCTTTATATTTTACTCTCTACCCCTGTAAACATTTCCTAAAAGATACTGCTAGGAGTAAGCTGGCATTGGGGTTCTGGAATGAGCAGCTTGGGCTGGTCTAAGAAGCAGGAGAATTTTAACTTTTTGAAAGTTCTTTGTGGTTTCCCTGCTGGGCTGCAATAGCTGCTTTCCCTTCTCTCAGGGATACACTTGGTTATTTAGCCTTTCCTTTCAGCAGCAAGTCACAGGATCCTGTTACTGGGGCTCCTGTGTTCTGCTTCAGGGACTTAGCCTTGATGTTCAGGGAGGCCTGGTACATACTCTTAGCCCCGTGATGCGGCTCTTCCCTCTCCTTGCACAGTGCTTGCCTTTGTCCTCTTGCCACCGTCTTCTCTCCCTTGATTTAGTTCTCATTCCGGCATGCCTGTAGCACCTTTTATTTTCTCTACCAATGAATTACATTGTTTGAGGATGTCTGTGGTATGCTTGTGTTAGTAAACTAACAAGCCTATGCTTGCTTATGGTGTATTTTTGTGTATGATGTTTAGGGGAGGTGAGGGTTCAAGAACAAAATATGAATCTAATGTGGTGGGGGTATCCCTAGTGTTCCATGGGACTTAATTTATTATAACAAGTGTATGCTGCTTTTAATAGGGACATGGGGATTTTTAAAAAAAAAACATACACTTTAATGTAAAAAGAATAGTATTCAATTATGGTTCTGTTTGCAGTGGAATTTGTTTAAAATGTTATTGCTGGCCTTACTTTACTGGTGGGGAATGATGGATTTAATTTGTGTGTGTGTGTGTGTGTGTGTGTCTTACATTTGAATACACTTGAATGTGACTTTCCTTAATTCAGCCTGTTATGCATTGCTTTCAGCCTAGCTGGCTCATCTGGGCAACCAATGCCTATATGTTTCTGGTCCCCCTCTCCTGTTTTTTAAAGTCACCTTCCTTCACCATTCTCCCTTGTGTGTGATCCTTTAACAATGTCATTTGCTGTAAAGTACAAGTGACAGCTTTCACATTGATTTAGGAACAGTGACTTTTTTTTCTGCAGTTAGAGTGAAGAATTTAAATAAGTCTTAGGGAAAAGATAGGTCCAAGTGGTGAACCATAATTTTAGATTAAATATTAAGGTGTGTCGTGCATATGCCTGTACTGGAAAGGAATTATTTGTTATTTGGATCACCTGAAGAATCCTCTGTCTAGTTAGTCTCTTCTGTATTCTAAGGCAGATGTTTTCTTGTGGATTTCCTTTAAGGTGATAATAACTCTGTTTTTAACTATGATATAGAGGCTACTAGATAAATAATCCTCAAATCTATATCCCCACTCACTAATTTAATATAGCTTACTTGTGACAGGTCACAGTTTTTGCCTTTAAACTCTTGGTAATGGTGCAGCTTACTGTGTTTTGTCGACAGAGTAAACTAGAAGGCCTTTAAAAGCACCTCATTACAGTGTCTGTATATTTCATGGGGTTGCAAAGAGTCAGACACAGCTGAGCGGCTTTCACTTCTTTCGTGGTGTCTTATGTTCTTGGCGCTCTGACGCGTGCCCACCCCCAGTTTTGAAGGAGGAGAGAGTAGAAGGTTCTGGAGACCTACCGAGTAAAAGTATGAAGAAATTTTAAAAAGGTTTTCATTTTAAAGTATTTTTGCTGTTCTCCATTGGCCAATTGAGAAACCTATGTTTCAGGATCTGTGTTACATCAAATTTGACTTTCTCGATCATGAAGCTATTTTGAGAGTTAACATTGGAATGTCTTTGTCAGTTATGTTGTGTTTCCATTCTGTGAGATTATAGGTGATCCTTGAATATGGCAAGGTTTAGGGTCGCTGATACTCCCTGCAGCCAAAAATCTGCCATGATTTATATAATTTATAGAACCCCCAGATAATGGGGTTCCTCCATACCTGCAGATTCACCCAATCATGGACCATGTAGTACTATAGTATTTACTGAAAAAAATCCATGTGTAAGTGGACCTGTGCAGGTTCAAACCCATGTTGCTCAAGGGTCATCTTTACTTCAGTTGCTATTACACCTGGTTGTAGCCTGGGTTATATGTTGATGGCAAAACAAAACAACCTAGGGTTTAAATTTTCTTTGTAGAAGAAATAGAGTAATATAAGAATTGACTGTTCTTCAGAGATGAATGTAACTACAGGTCTCAGTATAGTCATTTGGTTTTATTTCCAATTTCAATTAAGACAAATTCTGAGGACCTGTATTGAATTTACATTTTTTTGTACAGTAATCAGGAACTCTGGTTTCTTGTTCTCCAAGAACTAAGATCACATTCAGTAAAAACATTAGGATTGATCAGAAAGATTTCTGTGACAGCAGAACTTTTTATAGTGAAATAATACTAAGAAATAGTACTTGCTTTATACCTTTCTTTCCAGTTGTGGAGCACCAAGGGGAAACCATCATTATAAAATAAATTTTTTTTATGTTAATGAGAATGTGGTTTTAAAAGAAGTGATAGACACTAAACATGACCTAAGCTCTGATTTTGACCTAACAATATTTAAATAATACTTTGAAAGGTGATACTAACAGTAGCAGTGGTATCTTTACACCGTTTTCTTCCAAAAATGATCAGGTGGTTAAGTTGCTAGAAGCAATAGTACCAAAAGATAGTTTGGGGCTTTCATATAATATTAACAATTTTTTCTCTTTCTGAATAGTTTAAAGTTATTCTCAGTACATTAGATGTTTTATGTAATGGAATCATAGGCTCCAGATATACAAGTTATTTTTAAAATGTGTATGCATACAAGAGGAGATAGGAACATAGAACTAAATAAAATGAAGTAAATTACATGGATAATTTTAAAATATACTCTTAAAAAAAATAATGTTCCTAATTAATTGGAAGCTGACTTTTTTAAGTGTATTTTTTTTCATGTATTTGTTGTGCTCAGAAGTCATTTCCTCTTATTTTTCTATGCTGATGAACTGTGTTTTAACAAAACTGTTAAAAACAGCAGCTCTTAATTTACTGGGTGTCCCTTTTTTTTGCTTATGTTCTTAGGAGTCACTGGACTGGTGGGGGAAATGCTGCTTGTCTTGGGCCCTGAACTGTAGGAAGAAGATGCCAAAGGCCAAGTACATGTATCTGGCTCAGGAGCTCTTGGTTGACCCGGAATGGCCACCAAAACCTCAAACAACAACAGAAGCTAAAGCTTTAGTAAAGGAGAATGGGTCATGTCAGATCATCACCATAACCTAGCAGTGAATTGGTCTCAGTGGTATTCTAGTAGCAGTATTGAGGAGAGTGTAAATGTAGGACTTTATCTGATCCTGTGCATCAGAATGGCACCCTTTCAATTTGTACCCCTTCCAATATAGTAGCTGATTTGAGAGCTTTTTTTAAAAAAACAAAAACGAAAAGAAATTGGCCTGCTAGTTAAATAATTAATTATCTATAAAGTGCTATACTTTCATTCAGTAACTCTAAATATTATATTTCCAGAACTTGCTTCCTTGTTACCCTCAATGATACTCTGTAGGGTAGAGAAGAAAGTTGGTATCTGAAAGGTGTTTAGATATTAGTTTCTAAGACTTATTAGTTTATGCCTTTAAATTTATTTTCACAGCCCCCTTTTTAGAAAAAGTCATCATTTATATACAGTCCCTAAATTTGTTATTGATAAATAAAATGGGTGTTAATTAGCCTCCAGTGAAAATAGGTAGAAAGCCTGTTTTCATTTGATTTCAGTATTTCTCCCAAAGAAAACTTTATACACATACACCCGTTCCCTTTGATAGCCTAGAGTTAAGAGCGAGTTTAGGGTGTTGTTTATAGAACAACTCAGGTAATTTCCATTTATGGTTTTATATTTTCTGTACAGACTGCCTGGGTTTTATTTTTCTATCAGCAAGGTGCTTCACTGCCTTCTTGAGATGTCTCTTAAAGCTATTAAGTGCATCTTGGGCTACGTCTGGTGTCAGTAGTATAATTTGCTTTAGTTATATGTTGTTAAATATTTTTCAGTAGGAAGAAAGCTTATTTCTTTTGGCAGTAGATGTAGATCTGTCTTTCTAATATCCCTTCGTACCTGTTTTTTTCCCCTCTCAGGTTTTATATTATTTTAAATGCCTTTTTATTTTCATTTACGTCTCTTATCATCTAAAGACATAGGATAATTATCTTTTGTTTTTTTGTGTTTTAGTTTTTTGAGTTAGAATTTTCCCTCTTAAAATATTAAAGGTTTCATGTTAGGTCTCTCCTGTCAATAATGAGGCTTATAAAATGAGTGGCTATTTTTTCAAACCAATATGAACCTGGTGTTTGTTCTATGCCGTTAGGTGGCGCCAGAGGTCAGAGCGTACCTATTTGGATTGGGTGCTTGCAAATGAACATATTGGGTTGTGGAAATTTCTGGGAGGAAAAAAAAAATGAAGTTCAAGAAAAACACATTCATTGAGCCAAAAGAAATGTGGAACATGTTTTTCACCTTTCTGTTTTTCCTGGTTAGTGTTGAAGTTCTAAACAAAATTAAGGTGATTTAAAAATGGCTTTATAGGTAAGATCCAGTAGTTTGGCAAAGCCCAGAGTTCTGATAAACAGGAAAACTGATACTGCTGTAAAGTAGCTACTAAACTACTAAGACTGTATGATCTTATCCTCTGTTCTTCCTTGACCAGTAGCATGCTTGTGCTTTCTGCTGCTAGCAGATCATTATCTTCCTGATACATATTTACCAATTTGATCACATGTTACCCAGAACTGTAGAACCACATGGTTCTCATTCTTTATGCTGCAGAGACCTGATGATGTTTGGTAACTGTAGAAAAATGTAAGTTACACTCAGGATCACTGTTACTGCTATGGCCACTGATGATTCTTACAAAAATATAATCGAAGTTTTCCATCAAAAAGTATGATACTATATTAATACACATTAGATGATAAGAACAGTTGTTCCATGAGTGATTCTATGAAGCTATGCATCTTAGACCTCTTGAGCTGTGAATTAGCACTTTTTTCTATAGTTACTCTTTTTAATCATTTTATAATTTCCACATTCAATTCACTTTCAATACGTATGAGTGTATCCTTTGATTTTAAATACTGAAGTATATAATTAATTGCTAAGTAGCAGCTTAAAATCCAATTATTAGATTGTATTTAACATCCTTAAGAGCATGATCATAAAAGAGCTATATTTTTGACACCCTCCCCCCTTTTTTAACTTTTAGATTTTATAAGGGTTTTATATCACATCTTCCCATATTGTTTTCAAAGGAATGAGGTTTTTAGGTAGGTAGACAAAGCATTTGTAGGAGGTTAGATTTGAACATAGACAAGGTGGGTTGTTCAGGTGGTTATTTGATGGCTTCCAGAATGTGATTTGAAGAATGAGTGTCCAGCTGTGGGTCCTGCTCAGTGCCATAGATAGAGTCCTCCTCTCTCTGTAGGTCACCATTACATAGTAATTTCAATTCTGAATTTCACATTAAATTATTTGAGTGTATACAGATCTAAATTTTAAAATCTGTACATATATTATTTTGATGTATTAAGATTAATAAATATTGCTGATTTAAATTTTATTTATGCACCTACTTAAAGGACTGAAACGTCCAGAAAAGTAATTGTTAAATAATATGTAACTTTTTAACTTTTTAAATAAATAACAAGATTTTTAATGTGTGTCTCCCTCAGGGTTGTTTAAAGTTTTTTTTTTTCCCTCCCTCAAATATAAATAGTGGTAACTATATGTTTTGTAACTTTTAGCACCAACTGCTGTAAAGCAATGCTGCAAATAATGCTTGAATAAAAAGTGGCTAAGCCAACAATAAAATAAAAACTTTTTATATTAGTTTTGTAATCCATACATTGGAAAGCTTTCCAGATTCTACTTGCATTTAAATAAAACTGTTGCAGATTTTACTATTTATTTTGTTTCCCATGTTTAAGAAAATAACCGCACAGTTTCAAAGGCATGGAATATTATATCAGCGTTTATGTACTCTGTTCCCAAAATGGCTATGGATCCAGTGTCCAGAGAAGAGCAGAATTCCAGCTTTAGAAAACATTCTAAGATTTCACGCATGCAGTTTTGACATATCTGAAAATAGACTTTTGTATATTTATGGTGGGAGGTGGTTGGGAACTTTTAACAAAATGTTAATTTTTGTACAGTCTGTGGGCATTTACGCATATTTTTAATGCATTAAGATTTGGTAATTATGTGCACATTAAATTAATAGTTACTTTATGTTATGATTTGTGAATTCCCTAGGACTTTGGATTTTTTTAAGTAACTTTATATCAGAAATGATACTGCATCTTTATATTTTTTAAATTGTATTGCTGCTCAAGAATGGTACCCTGATGTCAAAAAGGCATACATTCAGATTGTACATTCAGCACTGTAAATAACCTTATGAAATTTTTTTTGATTGAAGCTGATCAAAATAAAGATTTAAATGAATGGTATAACATTTCTTTTTTTCTGTGTCTTTATATGTATCTGTTGCTCTTCAGTTACATGAATACTGCCCACTCTGGATTTATTTTCCTGCTTAATATTTCCCCCATTTCTTTTTTTTAACTTTGAATTTTTCAAGAAAACAATGCAGCTTTTCACATGTCACATGGCTGTGACCAGCCCATGGTAACCCATCAGTCAGACGCATTGTAGAGCCAAATGTTAGTATCAGGAGATCTGAGGGAAATGGTGAAATAGAAAACTAGTGACTCAGAATTTATTAATAGTTAGGAAGATCAAACTAAAAGCTAATGCCATGTAAGCCATGGTAAGCTTGAGGTGAAGTGGCACCCATGAATGTGAAAAGAGCACTCCATGGAGCAGGAGACCTTGGAACTAACTACTGACCATAGGAATCCCAGAGAGGGCAGGATGTACCTGGCCTTGTGTTTGGGTAGGAGGGCTTTCCTTGTATCATAGGTTCTGCAGAAGCTGTGTGTCTGCTGTGAGCCATGTGGGTGGTTGCCTGGCGTAAGACTTAGTTTGAGCTCACGTTCCTTCCATTCAGTGTGGGTTGATCCTGTCGCTTGCACCGCAGCCTGCTGGTGGTGGCACAGTTGTGCTTGTCTCTCCATCAATTCCAGGTGCCTTCTCTGGTGTATACTGCAGGGGAGGACAGAGGGAGTCCTAGGAGTTTGAATGAGGTTGTCCCCGTGCCAAGTTGGGGTTGTGGTTATTCTCCAAGCACAGAGAGATCCCTGCTGTGCCCTGGCCTTGGAATCTCCCCCCATGGAGGAAGAAAAACATCTCATTCGGGTGGATAACCTGCTTTTGAATGGCCAAACCCTGTAAGCCAGGGTTCTGTGACTTTGATCCAGAAGCTGCCACTTAGGACAGCAGGTTCCTGACTTGTTTCATGGATTCAAAAGCCAAAGGACTGGAAACACTGGTGCTGTCATTACTTCAGTGCTCAAAGTTCTCAGTAGCTCATCAGTTTGTCCATTGAATGAACTCAGTGTTCCTCCACTCTCTGCAACTTCTGTGCCCAGTGTTCCCTCCTTTGACGATTATAATGTCCTCTCTTCAAAATAAAACTTGGAGGTAGTTCTTGGCAATCTTCCTGGGGAAATAGGCCAAGGAAGCTTCTCCCGAGTTTGCTCAAAGTTGTACTTTGATCCATAGCACCTCTTCCAGGGCTGGCTCCTGGCATTTGATGGGCAAGGGGCCTTTCATTTGGTGTGGCCGTGTGTGTGCATGACAGACTTCCTGTTGGGGAGCTGGTTTGGGCTCTGGAGTTGCTTCCCTTGATTTGAGTGGGAAGATAGGCCTCCCACAACACCTGGCGTAGGCAGTGGCTTTCCCTGTGGTTTAGGACTATATGCCTTAGAAGGTAATTTCAGTCAGTTTAGCACTTAATGGGCTTTGCCTGCATTTGGCTACATCAAAGGCTGAATAGATTTCAGTTCCTTTTATGTTAACACCTGCCAGTATCAGATTGGGGGACATTTTTTCCCCAACCAGGATAAAATAAAGACCATTTCTGCAGTACCACTCCAGTCAATAATTCCAGAGGTTAATGTTTACTCTTTTGCAGTTCATGCACTGGCTTTTCCCAGTATTTTTAAATACCTATGTTCTTTCCTTTTTTTCTTAAATAATGCCATTTTCCCTTCCAAATTATTTTGCATTAAAAAATTTTGACACTGATCTTAAGCACATTTGATAAAATTTCAACCTCACAGGTATGTAAGGAAGTCGCCAGTTTCCTAGTTTCTCTCCCAAAGGAGGAATACTAAAATTTTTGGGGTGTATTCTAGAAAAAAAAAATATATGCTCATGTTTTTAAAAATCCTACACATTTGTGTAGAACCCCATGTTATATGCTACACAGCCCTTGTTTTATGTCATTCAGTGTATTTTAGAAAGTTATGTCAGTAGTTGCAGCCCAAATCCATTCTTTTCAAAGTCTGCAAGGCATCCTATTGCATGGATGTACTATAATTTAAATGACTACTTCCTTATTGATGGCCATTTAGACTTTTTTTTTCTATTACAATCCTGCAAATAAGTTTTCGTGTAGATGTCTTAATGAGCATTTCCATAGTGTGTATTTTTAGTAATTGAACTATTGGACAAAGAATATGTGTATATATTTAAAATTTGGCTGATACAACTAAGTTTTCCTCCCCAAAGTTTGCTACTGTTTATATTCCCACCAATGTATGAGAATGTCTACTTCTTCACACTTGATAAAACACTGGATATTTTCAGGCTTTATATTTTAGTGTGGTGTTGGCACAGGGATTATCAAATAGCCCAGAACACAGACCACACATTCATCCAATGGTGATCTGTGACAGTGCTGACATTGTAGCTCTGAAGGAAGAAAGGATATATATATAGGACAACTGATCTATTGGGAAAAAAATAAAATTGTACTTATATCATGCATAAAAATCAACTCTAGATGGAATAAAGACCTAAATGCAAAGGACAGTATTCTAAAATGTAGTAAGTTATTATACGAGAAGTTTTTTGGTTTGCAAGAAGAGGAATTATTTTGATAGACACAAAAAACAAATCATAAATATTAATAACTGCCTATATTAAGACTTCTGTTCAATAAAAGACATAAAGGAGGTGAAAAGGCAAAGCACATATTAGATGAAGGTATCTGCAATAAACACCTACAATCCACAAAGGATTCCAGAATATATAAAGAATGCCTACAATTCAGTTTTTAAAAGACATATATTTTTCCATACAGAAAAATGGTCAAAAGAACCCAAATTTCTCAGATTGGCCCTTAAAAATATGAAAAATGCTCAAGTTTGTCACTCAGTAGGGAAATGAAAAACTAAAACCACACTGAGACAACTATTTCATATGAATGGCAAAAATTAAAAATAATTTCAAGGCATGGGTGGAGATGAAGTACAGGACCTGTCATACATGGTAGGTGACAACATATATTGGTACAACTACTTTGCAAAGCAGTTGGACATTCCTATGTTCAGTTGGACATTCCTATGTTCAGTTGAACATGTGGACACCTTCAACCCAGCAAGGCCATTATGGAACATACTTGAAAATACTTTGAGAATGTCCTTAACCTTATTATTCCTAAAAGGGGCAGAGGGGAACCTGAGTAGTATTGGGGTGAAGTAGCAGATAAAGGAAGGTCCCAAGGAAGTGTAGACCAACCAGGGATATATGGCTGCTGCAATGATCCTTCCATGTGACACTAGACACATGTCACCAGGTCGTATTGTGCCATATATGAAGAAACTGCTCCCTCCCTGCTCATCTTTCGGCTTTGGCAGCAGGACTTGGGTTACATACGGTCTCTTTCAAAGTTTGCAGATAGTTGTCATTCATTTGTCATTAAAAAACCAGAATATGCCCTCTGCGATAGGGCTCTTTCCATGACTTTTGTTCTGGGAAAGTCTGTATCTTCAGGATGCAAAGATACTCCTCTCTTCCTTTGGAAAGTGCCAAATCACATGCAAAGCTCTAAACCATTCAGTTGCTTTGGGGTGCAGCACCATTTCGGGTAAGGCCAAATCTTCTAAAAATTAAGTGTGGGTAACTGGAAGGCTTAGCTAGTCTGTACAAATAACAAGTAAAATTTAGTACAAGATGCAGTTTATTTGAAATTACACGTGGGAAACATTGTTTTGGCAGATTAGTATTATTGTGTGTGTTTCATGGATAATTCAGTGCCTTGAGTACTAATTTTTAATTAAGCATCTTAGAAATAATATTTCCTTATTTATGGCACAATCAGAAATACTTTCAAATTCTAGCTCTGTGACCCTGGTTAAGTTACTTAACCTTTCTGTGCCTTCAGTTGCATCATCAATTTCGGATAACCTAACTCACATGGCTCGGACTGCAGTGAGTCCGCCTGCAATGCGGAGATCTGTGTTGGATCCCTGGGTTGGGAAGATCCCCTGGAGAAGGGACCGGCTACCCACTCCAGTATTCTTGCAGAGAGAATTCCACGCAGAGGAGCCTGGCCTGCTACCGTCCACGGGGTCGCAAAGAGACACAGCTTTCACAGGGTTACTGTAAGGAGTAAATGCATTAATTTAAATACAGTGCTGAGAGCAGTGTGTGGCATAAAGTGATGAAGTACTGTTAACCTACTTGTCTCTGTGGCTGAGACTATTCATTATTTTGAGTCGGTCCTGTGTTAGTGGAGTAAGAAAGCACTGCAGATACAGCCTGATAGTGATTAAAAGAATCAGGCGGTGGTTGCTGCTGTTTTAACAGACTTTGCTGTTCCCTTCAGGGCTGTAGGTCATAGGCACCCCTGGCTAAGTTATAAATTAATTTTAAAAAAGGTGAATCCAAAAAATAATAATAAAGTCAAGAGCAGGGTTATTTTCACAACGGGCCCTGCTCTGTGATACCTCTAAGCCTGATTTTGAGGAAGATTATTTTAGTTAGTTCTTGATATGTAAAGATTTAAAGGTATTACCTTTTCCATAGCTTGCAAATGCTTTAATTTTACCGATTTAAATTAAGAGTGGAAAATCAGTGAAACAAGAGGATGAGACCTCAGAGTGCAGAATGAATGTCTTTTCACCACCCAGGAAAAATCAGCACTGCTGAGAGGGAGACGTAGCGTGGATCCGGGTAACATTTGAAGTCATTGATAATCCGGGTGAAAGGATCATGCAGGATTACGAGCGTTTGCCCTTTTGCTTGTAGCCCACAGGTCCGCCGCGGACGCCTTTTCAGACATGCTGAGGAGCGCTCTGCTGTGCGCGGCGCTCTGGCTCCTGCGCGCGCAGCCCTTCCCCTGCCCACCCACCTGCAGGTGCGCCTCCCGCGACGCCGCGCAGTGCTCGCGGGGCACGGTGGCCGGCATCGCCGCGCTCGGCCTGCCTACCAACCTCACGCACATCTTGCTCTTCCAAATGGGCCGGGGCACCTTGCAGAACAACAGCTTCAGTGGCATGACTGTCCTGCAGCGCCTGTTGCTGTCCGACAGCCACGTTTCCGCCATTGCCCCGGGCACGTTCAACGACCCGATAAAACTTAAAACCCTGAGGTTATCGCGCAACAAGATCACTCATCTCCCAGGCGCACTGTTGGATAATCTGGTGCTCCTGGAACAGTTGTTTCTGGACGGCAATGAACTAAAGATCCTTGACCAAAACCTGTTTCAGAAACTGGTTCACCTGCAGGAGCTCTTTCTGAACCAAAACCAACTCGCTTTCCTGCCTGCTAGCCTCTTCACGCACCTGGGGAACCTGAAATTGTTGGATTTATCGGGAAACAATTTGACCCACCTGCCCGAGGGGTTGTTTGGGGGCCAGGTTAAGCTTGAGAAGCTTCTGCTCCACTCGAACCGGCTGGCCTCTCTGGGGTCGGGGCTGTTGGACAGCCTGCGCCCCCTGACGGAGCTGCAGCTCCACACCAATCACCTCCGTTCCATCGCCCCCGGCGCCTTCGACCGGCTGCGAAGCTTGAGCTCCTTGACCCTTTCCGGAAACCGCCTGGAGTTCCTGCCCTCCGCCCTCTTTCTTCATTCGCACAATCTGACCTTCCTGACCCTGTTCGAGAACCCGCTGGAGGAACTCCCCAAGGTGCTCTTCGGGGAGATAGGCGGCCTGCGGGAGCTGAGGCTGAAAGGCACCCAGCTGCGCACCCTGCCCGCCGCCGCCTTCTGCAACCTCACTGGCCTGCGTGTCCTGGAGGTGTCGCTGAGCCCGGGGCTGAGCGCGCTCCCGGAGGACGCCTTCCGAGGCCTCGGCGAGCTGCAGGTGCTCGCCCTGAACTCCACAGGCCTGACCTCCCTCCCCGCCGGCCTGCTCCGTGGCCTCGGCCGGCTGCGCCACGTGTCGCTGCGCAGCAATCGGCTGCGCGCCTTACCCAGCGCTCTGTTTCGCAACCTCAGCAGCCTGGAGGAGGTCCAGCTCGACCACAATCAGCTGGAGACCCTGCCGGGCGACGCGTTTGAGGCTCTGCCCCGGCTGGCGGAGGTCCTGCTGGGACACAATCCCTGGCGCTGCGACTGTGGCCTGGGGTCGTTCCTGGCATGGCTGCGGCGGCACGCGGGCCTCGTGGGTCGATCCGAGCCCCCGCAGTGCCACGGGCTCGGGCCGCACGCCGGTCGGGTGCTCTGGACCCTGCAGGCCGGCGACCTCGGCTGCCCGCGCCCCGGGAGCCCGCCTCCCCGCCGCCAGGCCGGGGGCTACTTCGAAGGCTCCCCGCAGCCCACCCCGCCCGCCGCCCCTTCCCGCGCTAACTTGGGACCCAAGCTCTCCGAGTCGTGGACCCGGCCGGTGGCTGAGGGCCAAAGTCAGGACCATAGCCTGTTCTGGGGTCTTTATTTTCTGCTTTTAGCCGCTCAGGCCCTAATTACCGGGATCATTGTGTTTGCAATGATTAAACTCGGCAGGCTCTTTCGGAAATTAATCACAGAGTTCTAGTTTGAGGCGATGAGAAAACCTTGCAATTAATTAAAACGTGACCTGAGTATTGTCAGACGCGGCTCCGGGGAGAGTCCAGACCCGCTGACGCTATCTTCCTCTGCCTTCTTCCTCCTCTGCCATCTCCTTCCCTCCTTGTCTCCTCCCCGCTCAATGACACCTCTCCCTCTGAGCCCCCGTACCATTTACAGTGGTAAACCGTGCCTGTTGTGCCTGCCTCCCCATCCACAGTGTGCGCGCGGACTGCGACGGCCCCTCCCTGTGCCCACAGTCGGGGGTGGGTGGATGGGGTGAGGAAGGGGGTCTCTGCACTGCGAACTGAGGGAGGGTGCAAGGGAAACAGCCAACTCCAGGCCAGGGCCTGCCTCCTGCACCTGGTAGATGTCTGGCAAATGTTTGCGAAATGAATAGAACGCGTGGGATCCGGCGATGGTGTCTTTTCCTAAGGGAGAAGATGGGTTGTTCTCTTTCCCTTTATATGAAAAGCAGAACTCTTTCACAGTTCTTCTCGTCCCGTTTTTTTTTCACTTTATGTATGTCTGACCTGTGGGATTGGGGGGAAAGCGCTGAACTCCATCCACGCAAGAGTGTGAATAGGCTGTGTGACTGATGATGGGCTGAGAGAGAGAGACAACGCAGCCCTCCCTCCAGGAGCTCGGTGCGCAGCGCGCTGCGGGCTGAGCACCGAGGAGCTGGAGAAGGGCAGGCAGCAGGGCGGGTGGGACCGGGGTTGGGGGAGGAACGGGGACGTTCCAGGGGCTCTCAGTGCGCTGCTGGGAGACGCTGTTGATCCCCGACTGTCCCCGGCTGCTTAACCGCGGAGCACTGCTCTGCTTGTTCACGTGATCTGTGAGTTCCTACTTGATTCCTACAAGGGTGAAGTCGGTCATTTCGACACTGGGTTGGTTTTCATTTCCTGGAACTAAACGCTACCTCATTTCACAAGCATTTACAGAACACCTGACAGTGACAGGTGTTCCTGAATGTAATGATAGGCTTGGGTTCTAGTTTATTATGCTCGGATCACGTTCTCATTTATTCCAATTGAAGGCAGTAAAACCCTCGTTTCTTTAATTGGGTGTCTGCTTGGGAGAAGCAGTGGTTAAAGCATGGGCTGGGGAAGAGTCGGAAACCGGTGGGTTGGGATCCCACCTCCACCTACTGACTGCATAGGTCTGTGGGCAACACCCCTGAAATCTCCAAGCCTTGGTTTCCTCATCCCTGGAAAGGGATAAATAGTACCTGCCTCTTAGAGTTGTTGTAAGAACTAAAGACAAGCTTCTGATGACTTAGCCCAGTGCCCTGCATACAGTAAATGCTCAATAAATGGTAGCTCTTATTATTAAAGGGCAAGCAATTTTTACTGCTGTCATAATTTTAAAAGAACTTTGAGCTGGTAGTTTTTTTTGTTTTCTCTGTTGTATTTAAAGGTGAGGCCAAACATCCTGGAATGGGTGATTACATTCAAGTTAGTTTGTCTTCACTCGTGGGTAGTCTCAGCCCTGTGTGGTCAGGCTCTGTGCTCAGGGTCCAGAGAAATAGATCCTCCAACAACGACCATTGGATACGGAGCAGGAAGAGCTGTGTTGCTGGCATTTGCAGGTGCACTTCATTTTTAAGATCAGGTTCACATGTCTCCTCCTGGTGAAGTCTTCCCTCACTGCCCTGGCAGACTTAAAGTGTCCCCTTCTGTGTGCCCCCTTTTCAGGCTGTCAGGCGTTGGGCATGCTCCCCACTCTATCTGGCCCTGCTCACCTTGCACTCTAGGGGAGTGTGTGTGTGTGTGTGTGTGCGCGCGCGCGTCTGCCTCCTTGTCTTATTTATTTCCACTCCTCCAAACTTTGAAACTACCTACAGCATAAAACTCAGACTTTTCTTTTTTTGGTGGACTATGGACTCTAGTCCTACCACCGTGTTTTCTCCCAAGGATGAAATAATCCAGGCCAACGCATATGGGGCTCGATCGAAGTTGGCTGTTACTTTGATTTGCTCTTTTAGAACACAGCATGTTCTAGCATGTCTCAATGCCTTAGCATACATTTATTTATTCAGCAACTGTTTGTTGACTACCTCCTGTGTACCAGGCACTCTTCTAAGTGGATGGATAAAGTAGCAAATAAAAATAGCAAATAAAACAAAATGTTTACATTTTGGTGTCCCTGTCAACTAAAACATCTCCCCCAAACTCCTGGTCATTATCTTCAAACATTCAGAAACGTGTGGAGAACATCTTTGGACACCTTAACCAACTGTAGCAAATCTTTATACTTTGCTATATTTGCTTCAAATATTTTTTTTAACCAAATAAAATGCAACAGATAAATTTGAAGGCTCCTGTCTCCATCTTCCCTCTGTTCTCATTCCTCTCCTGAGAGGTAACCACATTAATAAATTGAATCTTTCACATCCCTAGGTGTCTTTTTATACTCTTACTACATGTGCCCACAACTCTCTAAGCAACAAGTGTAATCCTTTGCCTATTTTCAAGATTGTATATAAATGCTACTTTGCATATAGTATTAAAATTTTTTTCTGGGCTCACATTTTTGAGATTTATCCACATAAAGTATTTGGCTCTAGTTCATTTTAATAGCTACATAATATTGAATAAATATACCACTACTTATCTGTTCTCTTGTTGATGGACATTTACTCCCAGTGTTTTTTTTCTTTTCTTTTTATGCCCCATTACTCTACAATTTCACCAACTCGGCTGCTGCTGCTGCTAAGTCGCTTTAGCCGTGTCCGACTCTGTGCGACCCCATAGACGGCAGCCCACCAGGCTCTCCTGTCCCTGGGATTCTCCAGGCAAGAACACTGGAGTGGGTTGCCATTTCCTTCTCCAATGCATGAAAGTGAAAAGTGAAAGTGAAGTCGCTCAGTCGTGTCCGACTTTTCAATATCCCATGAACTGCAGTCTACCAGGCTCCTCCATCCATGGGATTTTCCAGGCAAGAGTACTGGAGTGGGGTGCCATCGCCTTCTCCACACCAACTCTTGATAACATCAAAATTTTAAATTTCTGTCAATCTGAAAAGTAGGAAATGATATCTCATAGCTGTTTTATATTTCCCTGATAACTAGTGAACTTGAACTTATTTTTAAATGTTTATTGAGTGTTTAGATCCTTCTTTGAATTATCTATGCATATACATCAACCAATTCATGATGGGACATTTTGTCTTTTCATTATTACTGATTTGTGAACCGTGAACTTCCAGATGTTCAAGCTGGTTTTAGAAAAGGCAGAGGAACCAGAGATCAAATTGCCAATATCCGCTGGATCATCGAAAAAGCAAGAGAGTTCCAGAAAAACATCTATTTCTGCTTTATTGACTATGCCAAAGCCTATGACTCTGTGGATCACAATAAACTGTGGAAAATTCTGAAAGAGATGGGGATACCAGACCATCTGACCTGTCTCTTGAGAAACCTGTATGCAGGTCAGGAAGCAACAGTTAGAACTGGACATGGAACAACAGACTGGTTCCAAATAGGAAAAGGAGTATGTCAAGGCTGTATATTGTCACCCTGCTTATTTAACTTATATGCAGAGTACATCATGAGAAACGCTGGGCTGGAAGAAACACAAGCTGGAATCAAGATTGCCGGGAGAAATATCAATAACTTCAGATATCCAGATGACACCACCCTTATGGCAGAAAGTGAAGAAGAACTAAAGAGCCTCTTGATGAAAGTGAAAGAGAAGAGTGAAAAAGTTGGCTTAAAGCTCAACGTTCAGAAAACTAAGATCATGGCATCTGGTCCCATCACTTCATGGGAAATAGATGGGGAAACAGTGGAAACAGTGTCAGACTTTATTTTTTGGGGCTCCAAAATCACTGCTGATGGTGATTGCAGCCATGAAATTAAAAGACGCATACTCCTTGGAAGGAAGGTTATGGCCAACCTAGATAGCATATTGAAAAGCAGAGACATTACTTTGCCAGCAAAAGTCCGTCTAGTCAAGGCTATGGTTTTTCCAGTGGTCATGTATGGATGTGAGAGTTGGTCGGTGAAGAAAGCTGAGCGCCGCAGAATTGATGCTTTTGAACTGTGGTGTTGGAGAAGACTCTTGAGAGTCCCTTGGACTGCAAGGAGATCCAATCAATCCATCCTAAAAGAGGTCAATCCTGGGTGTTCATTGGAAGGACTGATGTTGAAGCTGAAACTCCAATACTTTGGCCATCTCATGCAAAGAGTTGACTCATTGGAAAAGACCCTAATGCTGGGTAGAATTGGGGGCAGGAGGAGAAGGGGGCGACAGAGGATGAGATGGTTGGATGGCATCACCAACTCGATGGACATGGGTTTGGGTGGACTCAGGGAGTTGGTGATGGACAGGGAGGCCTAGCGTGCTGCGATTCATGGGGTTTCAAAGAGTCGGACACGACTGAGCGACTGAACTGAACTGAACTGAAGAACTCTCTACATATCCTGGACACTAATGTTCTGTAAATTATATGCTTTGCAGGAATCTTTTTTCACTGAGTGACTTTTTAAAAAAAAATAATTTTATTTATCTGTCTGTTTCAGGTCTTAGTTGCTGTGTGAGCTTTTCCTGAGTTGCAGAGATCAGGGGCTACTTTTTGTTGCGGTGCTTGGGCTTCTCATTGCAGTGGCTTCTCTTGTCATGGAGCATGGGCTCTAGAGCACAGATTCAATAGTTGTGGTGCATGGACTTAGTTGATCCACTGCATGTGGGATCTTCCTGGACCAGAGATCAAACCTGTGTCTTCTCCACTGGCAGGTGGATTCTTTACCACTGAGCCACCAGGACTGAAGCAGTTTAGCACTCATAGACTTCTGTTTCATGGATGCAGTCTCTTGGATTTCTCTTAGGATACTAGAATTTAAAATTTTGTAGTTTTTTTTAAGCTTTTTATTTTATATTGGGGTATAGCCAATTGACAAACCATGTTGTGATAGTTTCAGGTGAATGGTAAAGGGACTCAGCCATATGTAGACATGTGTTCATTCCCCCAAACTCCCCCTCCCATCCAGGCTGCCACATGAGCAGAGTTCCATGTGCTATACAGTAGGTCCTTGATGGTTATCCAAAATTTTGAGGTTTTAAAGGCTTCCTTTCTGAGCTATATCTATTTTCTCTGGGATTTGTTCTTGTTGTTCGCTTCCCTTAAGTGCTTGGTTATTGGCTCATACTTAAAAAGTGAGGCAATAAAAATCACCGACTCTGAGAGCTTTGTGCACATGGGCAAGCTTCATGTTAAGGGTTCTGGAGTAGCAGGCTGAGTATTATCCTGCGGATCTCGACAGGCCAGAATATTTGTGGAGGGTTGTTTTCTCTAGCACAGTGTAATTTTAAAAAATAATTTGTTTGTTTTCCTAGGGATGGAAGCAGAGGCAACTGTCCCATATAGTAGCTTTCAAACAGTCCCCTAGATTTTAATCCCATATCTCACACCCACCTGTCCTGCACTGAGTGAGTGAGTAAAAGTCACTCAGTGGTGTCTGACTCTTTGTGACCCCATGGACTGTAGTCCATGGAATTCTCCAGGCCAGAATACTGGAGTGGGTAGCTTTTCCCTTCTCCAGGGGATCTTCCCAGCCCAGGGTTTGAACCCAGGTCTCCCACATTGCACGAAAATTCTTTACCAACTGAGCTATCAGGGAAGCCTGAAAACTGTCCTGCACTGTTTCTGGTATAATCAATTTTCAAACCTCTCTGGAGCTCTGTTAAGGAAATGAGATCCCTCTGCTCAGCTACCTTCAACTGTTCTATTCCATAAATGTGCTGAGATCTCTAGTCCATTGATAATCTTTTTCCATCCCCTGTGATGTACTGGGTTTAACATTTCAGTTCCTTTGCTGCTATCTAAGTGGGGTCCCTGGAGGGACAGGAGATAAATGGGGACAATCAATTTGCATGTTTAACTACAAGTCCATCCATTTCTATTCTCCAAGTTTCTAATCCCACCTCCCCCCAGCGTGTTGTAATTAGCTTCTCTTTCTGGAATGACTGCAAGTTGGACTCTGAATCTCTGCTGACATTGGGACTGACCAAGTCTGTTTTGGGAGAAGTCACTCTGGGCTTCCCAGCTTTTTAAAATCACCATTACTACCAGGGCGTGCCGAAGGCAGGGAAATTCCAGGACTCACTCACTGCCCAGTAGCTGCACACACCCCCATTAGGCATCTGGAATGTTACAAGATGATTTCCTCATCACCATAAAGAGACAAGCGTTAATTGAATTCAGTGGCTGGATCCAGAGTACTGGGAGCCTGAAATGCCCCTGGGGGGGAACAATAAACAGCCCCTCCCCAGTGACACTCTTCCTCCATCCTCTTCCACCTCTCTGTTGATGCTTCCAGGTGCTTCTTGACTTTTATTACCCCAGCACAGATATTGATATTTTCAAGTCCACTGCCTGGGAGGGTTCTGTGTCCCAGCATCTGCCGCATTCAACCAAGCTTTATTAAACATCTAATACATGCTTAGTACCATGAAATCAATTTTCCTAACCCTCAAACTGCCCTGAGAGGTAGTTGTTATTATCCCATGTTATTGATGAGAAAACTGAGGTCTACAGTAGAGCAGTAATGTACCTAAGGTTATGATTGACAGAGCTGTCTGTGAGCTCTAGTCTCCTGGCCTCTGGCCTAGAGAAGCATGCCAGTGCTTCTCCTGGTATGGACAGGTCACCTGCTCAACCCAGGACATGATGATTATGGGAGGTAAGCACCAGGAGGACATTCTTTTGTGGTTGTTGACATCCTGACCTAGGAGTTCTAGTCCCTTAAACCTACTGGGGGCTCCCTGAGAGCTGAGAGTTATTTGTGGGGGCTTTGGTTGCTGAGAAGGAGAAAAGAAGAGAGGATAAAGAGAGAGGAATAGGGAAGAAAAAAGGGTGGGAGAGAGGAGGTTGAGAGGAGAAGGAAACAAGAGAAAGCAAGTAGAAATCTAAGTGCAGGCCATTCTGACAGTGGCTGCAAGGGTGGCCTCGACTCAGCAGTCACTGTCAAGAGCCCACGGGAGGCACTGTTGTGTGGTGGGAGTGGCAGAGGGTTGGTCTCAGCTGTGGGTCTCGGCAATGCCACTGACTGACTTCCCGCATCCTCTTGGGGATATTATCCGAGTCAAAGAAAGGGACTTCCCTAACAGTCCATTGGTTAAAGCTCCACTGCAGGGCAAGCAGTTTCGATCCCTGGTTGGGGAACTATGATCCCACATGTTGCGTGTAGCCAAAAAAAAAATAGAGTCTAAGAAGATCATGGGTGTAAAAGTGCGTTGTAAACCAGAGTTCTGTTCAGCAGGGAACAGTCTCCTTGTTGTCAGCACACCATGAGGGCAGGGTGGGCTTTGATCCACTGCCTCCACATCTCAGAGCATAACCCAGAACAGTCCTGCTCAACACAAAGAAGACCCAGGATTGAAAAACATCAGCAGAGGATGCAAAGGGACAACAGGGACACAGGATGTGTCTTTTGCACAAGCCTTTCCCATGGTCCTGTCCTCCCTCCACAGGCCCTACGGCCCAGAGCTCCCATATTCCCCTTGACCACCATAGCGGGGGCTGCCAGACTGAGCTCCAGTAGAACCCCAGAGAGCTGGGGGTTGACAGAGCTAGGGGCTATCTCTGCCTTGACAGAAGGCAGAAAGCTGGGCCTCCTCCCTGACTCCAAACCCCTAGCAATTCAGGTCCTCAGTGACATCAACAGATAAACAGAAAATGTCGGTATTTCTGTTTTTGCCTCCTTCAAACTCAAGGTCAAAGTCAGCCTCAGTTTAAATTCTTTTCAGTTGATTTGTAGGACAGAGGTAGAGGAGAGGACTGCAGTGAAATCCTGCAGCCCACCCAGCTTTGGGAATGCTAGTGTTCTAAGGCATTGGCACCCCACTCCAGTACTCTTGCCTGGAAAATCCCATGGATGGAGGAGCCTGGTAGGCTGCAGTCCATGGGGTCGCTAGGAGTCGGACACGACTGAGCGACTTCTCTTTCACTTTTCACTTTCATGCATTGGAGAAGGAAATGGCAACCCACTCCAGTATTCTTGCCTGGAGAATCCCAGGGACAGGGGAGCCTGGTGGGCTGCTGTCTATGGGGTCGCACAGAGTCGGACACGACTGAAGCAACTTAGCAGCAGCAGCAGTGTTCTAATGAGTTATTGGCCTCATGTCTCCAGCATTGGCAGGCATGTTCTTTACCACTAGCGCCACCTGGGAAGCCCCCTGCATACAACTACAATGCCTTAAAGAATCTATTCCCACAAGCAATTAGTTATTCCCTGTGGAACATAATGGCCAAAATAATGGCCACCAAAGATGTCCGGGTTTTAGTCTCCAAACCTATGAATGTATAAATAGTTTACCTTACAAAACAAAAGGGGTTTTGCAGAAGTGATTAGGTTTAGGATCTTGAGTTGAGAAGATTACCCAGGTGAACTCAATCACAAGTGCTCTCGTAAGTGAAGGGAGGCAGAGGCTGGAGAGAGAAATGAAGATGTGACGACAACACTATTGGCTTTGAAGATGGAGACAGGGGGCCATGAGTCAAGAAATGCAGGGAGCCTATAGCAGCTGGAAAAGGCAAGGATGTGGATTCTTTCCTGCTACCTCCTGAAGGAGCCCAACCCGGCTGACACCTTGATTTTAGTCCAGTGAGACACATGTTGGGTTGGTGGTCACTCATTACAACAGCAGTAGGAAACTAACTTTTCCCATTTCCATGCCTCAATCACAGCATCTAGCAATGTTTACTGTAATTCTACATGTATGGATCTCCTTAACTGGGCTCCTTGGAGTAAAAGCTATATATTAAGTAGCCTTTCGCCATGGTGCTCCTGGGCCTAATAGGTGCTCATAACTTGTTCTCCTAAATGAATATTCCTTATCTAATTTGAACTCCAGAATCAGACCTGAAGAGGTCAGCTGCCACACAGATGTCCTGCCTTTTAAAGAATTAAATATTCTTCCTTTTTAAGGTTTTGGAAAATCAGGGTTTACCACGCATGTAATTATGAGCACAGGTTCATGTAACTGTTCTCTGAGAAAATGTGGCCTTTGTGTGTGTGTCTCTGAAGCTTAGAGAAGAGATGATAGGAAGGAGAAGGGGCCTGTGGATAAGCTGCCTCCTTAGGTCTCTAAGAGGGTGATTTGAGATGCTGGCCTTCACCTTGAATATTATATGGAGCCAGGATTAGTAATTAATCTAGTGGAAGCAGTGTAGTAGAAAATAACTGGGGTGAGGGGGAGCTGGTGAAAGACTGGAACCCAGGTATATGGAAACTGGTTGAGAGAAGTAGTGGTGTTTAGTCTGAAAAGGAGAGGATTTGGGGGGCTACTCTCTGTGTTTAGGGCTTCCCAGGTGGCACTCATGGTAAAGAATCCACTTGCCAATGTAGGAGACAAAAGAGACCGGGCTTCAATCCCTGGGTCAGGAAGATCCCCTAGAGGAGGGAATGGCAACCCACTCCAGTATTCTTGCCTGGAGAATCCCGTGGACAGAGGAGCCTGGTGGGCTACCATCCACAGGGTCGCAAGGAGTCGGACACCACTGAGCACACATACATCACTGTGTTTAATCAGTTCAGGGTTGCTATGGGGAAGGGAGAGGGGCTTGTTCCGTGGGGTCTTGAGTGACAGAACGAGGACCACTTGGCAGGAAACACACGGTGGGTGGTGGGGGAGACGCTTGGCCCCAGAGTTGGAGTGGCCGTCACGCTGGGCCATGAGCTGTCTCTGTGAGCTGCTCAAGCTGCAGCTGAGCCACCCAGAGATGGAAGGAATTTCAGTGTTTGATGGAGAGAGGTGTGAGGCTGGAACATGCCCTTTAAGATCCCTTCTCCCTCACATGGCCTGTGATTACTCTACCTTGCCCTGGGTTGACCTGGGTGAATATGGCCACTGCCCAGACTCTGGCCTCTGGAGACCCTGGCCATGGCCTTGTTGAGCTGCTTTGAACAGAAAGGAAGAGCAATTTGCTGACCGTGTATTGGTGTGGGTGCCTAATGCCCTGGGGTCAGTCACATCCTGAGACATAAAGCCTGCTGTCCCAACAGCAGGATTTTTGCAGCTTGTTCTTTTCGGGGAGGAAGCCTGGCACTGGCCAGCAGGGCCTCCCATGGGTTTATATTCCAGATTGCTTTGGAAAAGCTCAGTCCTAGGTTCCCACAGTCCTTCAAGGGCTGGCCCCTGGCCAAAGTGTGTGTTTGCTTTTCTCCTCACTTCCTGTGCTCTTCCTCTAGATACCCAATCCCCAACTCCTCCACTTCGTCCCCCAGGGATCAGATCCTCACTCTGATACTGACCAGCTGCGTGACTCTGAATGAGTTCTTTCCCTTCCCTGGGCCTTAGTGTCCCCATCGGTAAAGTAGGGGTCTGAATCAGAAGGCCCCTCCCACTCTGATGCTACAGGAGCCCAGAGTCTAGACCCTGAAAAAAACACTTCCCTCCTTTGTCCGTCTGCATCTGTCCTTTCAAAGACACATCCCTGCCACTTGTCTCCCCACTCTAGGCTTCCCTTGAATGAATAGTTGAATGTCTATCTCCTTCCTAACACTTAAGCAGCTACAGAAAGGGCCCCTTTTCAGTCTGAGTCTGTCCAAGTGTCTCCGTCCCCATATGCATTCCTACCACACTTTGCAGAAGCGCATTTTAGCATTGCTCTCATGACTCCTGGTTGGAGGGCACCCCGGTGAGGTCACCTCTGAGCCCTGGGTTCTGTTGGTGCTGTGGCTGGGCCCAAGGCTCCCTGCTACCTGGGAACACAGCCTGCCTGTCCTGCAGCAGCTGCCCACTGCCTCATCCCTGCCATCCTCTGACAGTCCTGGAATCTCGCTCATCCCAGTGTAATGGCAAGAGTTCTCTGGGTAACCATGGCCCTGCTCCCTCTCCCACTGATGGCTGGACACAGGTGTTCTTGGAACAATCATGGTGAGACCTGGGTGAGAAAGTGTTTTGTGAGCAGCAGAGTGCTGTGTGAGGAATGACCACATGTGGGAGGTCCACCGGGACAGTGAGGCAGGCCCTCCCTGTGGCTGGGCTTTCCAGGGTAGCATCGGGGGAGGCATGTTAGGTCAACTGGTGCTACTGGGCTTAGACACGTTGAGTCAGATGCTGCCTGGAAAGAGACAAAGAGCAAGACAGAGACAGAGAGACAGAATGAGACAAAGATTGCGTGTGGGCCCCATCTTGGCCTTGCCCCTCACTGCAGGGCCCTCAGCCATTTCTCCATCTCTGTGAACTCAGTTCCCTCAACTGCAAATCGAGAAATTTGCTCTCAATGTCAGACCACCACAAGCCCCTGCTATCAGTGAGGCTCCGTGAACTCAAGCCTCTTCTCTGCCTCCCTGGGACACCTGAATTGTCACCAAGGTTGAGGCAGCAGGGAGACAAGAGTGGTCTGGGCAGAGGAGGGAGCCAGTGGGGCCATGGAGATCCCTGCTTGGGCTATACCCCCACAGCCCTCCCGCACCGAGGAGAAGCCTGGGGGAGAACTGGGGCAGGTTTCCAAGGGTCCACTTCCGTCATGGATGACACGGCTTCCCGGGCACGTCAGCCTCCTGATGGGCCTGCAGTGCCAGCCTCTTAATCAGAGCCCTGCCCTTTGAAAGTGGTTTATAGACCGAGTTATGGGATGTCACTTAAACACCCAGTGGAAAACCAGTTCCCACATCTTTGTTTTTTCCTGAGGAATACCTGCTTCTGCTCAAATTAACCAAGTGGTCCTTTTTGGGGCATTTAAAGACTCTCCCTTTTAAAAACACTAGATCTTATAAGAGGTCAGCTCCAGCATGGGTGGGTCTGGATTTCTGGGGAGAAGCCCTGTACTTTGACACTTGGTCTAGACAGCAGAGTTGGCCTCATGGCCACATGATGTTCTTTCAAATCTCAGGTGAGAAGAGCAATATTTAGGGCAAATTGCTGGAAAGAGAAGACAAGGGAAGTGGTTCAGGCACTCCCCTAGGTCCCTTAGAAGATGTCCCTGAGACAAGCAAGCAGTGTAGAGAGCTGTGAATGGGTTTTTTAAATTCCCACCCATAAACCCATACAGAAAAGTACATAAATCACATGTGTGCCACTGGATGAATGATCACAAAATGAAGTTTGAAGTGCTCACTTTGAGTCTCGTTCTTGAATCCCTTTTAGTCCTTCACTTTTGTTTTCCCTTCTTCTTTCTTTTAACTTAGGTTTTGTTTACAAATGTTTTGTTACATTTTATTTTGTTGTTGTTGTTCAGTCGCTCAGTTGTGTCTGACTCTTTGTGACCCCATGGACTGCAACATCTCAGGCTTCCCTGTCCTTCACCATCTCCCAGAGTTTTCTCAAACTCATGTCCTTTGAGTCGGTGACACCATCCAACCATCTCATCCTCTGTCGTCCTCTTCTCCTCCTGCTTTCAATCTTTCCCAGAATCAGGGTCTTTTCCGAAGAGTCAGCTTGTCACATCTGGTGGCCAAAGTATTGGAGCTTCAGCTTCAGCATCAGTCCTTTCAGTGAAAATTCAGGGTTGATTTCCTTTAGGATTGGCTGGTTTGATCTCTTTGCAGTCCAATGGACTCTCGAGTCTTCTTCAGCGTCATAGTCCAAAAGCATCAATTCTTCAGTGCTCAGCCTTTATGGTCCAACTCTTACATCCATACATGACTACTGGAAAAACCATAGCTTTGACTAAAAGGAAATCATCACTATATGGACCTTTTATTTGAGCTACCTCAAATCCTTTCTGGAACTGGGAGGGATGAAAGTAAATACGCAAAAAGATGAATGAATGTCTGGATAAATACACAGTTCTCTGAGATGACTGGGAAGCTGGTCCACCCAAAGTCCCTAGTTCTGAGGACCATGACTCCATCCTAGACATGAGGAAAGCCTTCCCAGGAGGGATGGGTGATCAGAGCAGGAGAAAGCCAGGGGGAATTCTTGTTCAGTCCTGATACCAGCTCTGATACCAACTCTCTCCTCCTTGTCATTGTCACCTGGGTCTCCACTCAGCCTGTTAACCATTTGCCACTTCCTTCTAGGTTCCAGTTGTAATAAGCTCCATCACTGCACTTCTGTCTTCAAAATCCTCTGCTGTCAGGAGCAAAGCTTAGTTATGTCCCTTAATTTGTCACCAGGGAAATGACTGGTGCCAGAGAAGACACCCTGTCATTCCAAGGACTCAGGTGACGGCTCTGAGGATGGAACCCAGTCACCACTGTCATTTACCCTTGTTTTCCCCTCCAAGCAATAACCATAGCTTCATTAATGAGGAGCAGCAGCTTGTTCAGCTGCCTAATTTCTTATGCAAAAGCTAACCAGAAGGCAGTCTTAAGAATAAAAATGTGTGGGGTAACAGAAAATGCAGGATTCTAATCTCAATCTCTGACCGAGACTTCTCTGGAATTCAGTTTCCTTTTCTAGAAGAGTGTAGATTTAAACTAGATGAGATCTAGGGTCTTTTTCAGATCTTGGCTTCCCCCAACACCTCCCCAAAAGCATATAATTTGGGTGGGTAGTATTGTGAGGACCCTGACCACTTTTAAGTGACAAAATGGTTGTGGATAATAACACATGTATAAGCAATTGTTTGAATGAAAGAAGAAACCCCATTCTTTCTGATACGATTTTATTTGGAAAAGTGTATAGATTTATTTCTTTTTTGCACAAATTCTTATAAGGAGGAATGGGAACCTTGCTATGAAAATGTCTCGTTTCTGAACAGTAGCAGCCACGACCTTTCAGGGTACAGGATTGAATAGATGGCCTAAAAGCACAAGTTGGGAGTTTTTCAAAGCAAACGAGGAGCAGAATTACAGAAGCATCAGCTCAGGCAAGCCATCTGAAGGGGCTCCAGTTTGAAATGCTCTTTTTAGGTCCTACTGTGGAACTGAGTTGCTGAAGGCTCCAAGTGCAATGAAACCTCTGAAGAGCTAACTATTTATGACAGTCTGTTATTTTGTGAAAAAATCTGGGTCTGGGACTTATCCAGACCTAGCCCAGCAGACTCCCATCCTGCAAGAGCTGCCACGCCCTCATCCAGTCTAGGAGGAGCCCGGCTCCCTCTATGCACCTGTGTGGTGAGAGAAGGCCTTCTCTGGTCTTGTTTACCATTTATATATAATAAATAACAATAATGATAAATAGAGCTGGAAGCTGTTGAGTCTGGGTACTGATGTATGTGGTGCACAGTATGGAGTCAAAAGGGTCTGAAATTAGTCAAAGTTAAGGTGTTAATCGCTCAATCATGTCCAGCTCTCTGCAACTCCATAGGTTATAGCCTGCCAGGCTCCTCTGTCCATGAAATTCTCCAGGCAAGAATACTGGAGTGGGTAGCCAATCCCTTCTCCAGGGGATCTTCCCAACTCAGGGATGGAACCCAGATCTCCTGTATAACAGGCAGATTCTTTATCATCTGAGCCACCAGGGAAGCCAGAAATGAGTCAAGGCAAATGCAAATAGAAACTGTGAACAAAAATTTCCCACCTCTTTCCATCCCTTCTCTCCTCCCTCCTTCCTTTCTTTCTTCTCCTTTATCAGATGGAATGGGATGAAAATTTATGGTTTTTTCGCAGAAAAACAGACTGTTATAAATAGTTAGCTCACATAATGTCCCCACTTTATGGATGGGAAAACTGATACCCAAAAGGGGGCATGACTTACTAAGGCCCAGATTCTGGGCTCCTGGCTGTCCCTGACTGTCTTGAACATGTTGGTCTAGCTAAAAGCATCCTCTTGCTCCTTTTTGGGTTGTACACAGAGAGGCATTTGTAGTGGGAGTGATGAGCCAGGCAGGTTTCTCAAAGTGGGGATCAGGGGAAGAATGGGGCTCCTCAGATTGAGCCCACGTGCCCCTGTGTTTTGGTGCAAACTTCAGTCATGTAGGGCATTCAAAACAGACCTGTTCATTCGTGTCATAATTAAGGAAAACATAGCTGTCCTCCCCATGCTCATCTCTGACCTTTAATTAGGTGTGGTGACGCGCTGGAAGCTGCTCGAGCCATGAGGACCACGAACTTGCTAGTTTAATCATTTCAAAGGCTGCTCTGTTTTATCGTGGCATAAAATTTGGAAGTCTCACATTAAAATGTACAATTAAATGTAACTCGAATAAATTGCTTTAGGCCAAAGAGAATTTTTCCCTTCTTCTTCTAGCTCTGTCCTCTTCCCACCCATGTCTGTTAACTATTTTCAAACTCCCTGAATCGCTTTGAGGGAAATGAAGGATGGGGCTCTTTGAAAAGCAGTGTTTAAAAAGACATTCGGCAGGCATGTTGGAGTCAGTCTGTAGGTTCAGAGACAGCTACTGGTTAGGCTCACACTGTCCTCTGGGCATGACTTGAGGCTGCAAGGACAACAAAGCAGACTATGAGGCCTCATGGTCTAGGTGGGCTAGTCTCCTATAAAGTAAGTGAAACCGTAGCCACCACCAACCACCCTCCTGGTTTGCAGTCAGCTATGGAAGCCCAAATCTCTCAGCCGGACATACAAGGGCTTCACAATCGACAACCAGCACCCTTCAAACAGTACCCTTTCTTGCCTTTGATCACCCCATGGCCCTTGTCTGGAATGCTTCCTCACCCACTTCAAACCCCATTCACCCTCCGAAGCCTGCAACCCCTCTGCCGTGGCTTCCTTGATCTGTCTTGGCTGGGGAACCTTGCCCTCTTCTGTCCTTTTCGGACACTCCGCTTGCATGAGGTCAGGACCTGTTTTAGTTTGGGATGCTTTATGGTGGCTGTTTATGTGTCTCAGGCCCCTGAGACTGACCTCTCAGGATGTGGCCTTGAAGGTTATTCCAGCTTGTCTCTGCAGAGAGTTTGTCCCTACAGACAGTTTGTCCCTACGAGTGCCTACCAGGAGCCCAGTTGATGGCCACAAAGGTTTGCTGGGACATCTGTTCATCTGGACTGTGAGCCTAACCTATCCCTGTGGTCCTACCTGCATGACTCACTTAGCAAAAAAGCGTTTCACTCGAGGGCTGGTCCTGAGCAGTGGACGTCCCTCCTGAGAAATACTGAGCCCTTGATCACGGGGGCCGACATGGAGGATGGGGTCTTTAAAATATGGGGAATTTAAGGAATGTTTTCTTCAATGTAAAAAGTCATCAAATCAACTACAGAAAATGTGGAAAATTACAAAAGACAAAATTATAGGGGAGGGAGAGATGGCTCATATGCTCGTCACCCAGAGGCAGGCCAGTCTCTCTCAAAGGCTCAGACATGTCTGCTGGGTGAAGTGAGCTGAGTTTCAGCCAGAGCAGAAGGGTGAGTTCTATGACCTGTCCACGTTTGTCTGAACCAGGAATCAGCTTCCTTAGACTGTGTCTCTATGTTTATCTTTGATAATGTTTTCAGAAAGGCTTAATCTTTAATTGCATAGAAAAACATCTCACCAGTTAAACAATGATCTTCAATTCTGTCCAGCATAATTCAGTATGAGAATTGTTCACACATATATATTACATACATATATGTATCTTATATATATATGTATAGGAGATATACATATAGTTGTTGTTGTCCGACTCTTTGGAACCCCATGTACTGCAGCACGCCAGGCTTCCCTGTCCCTCACCATCTCCCAGAGCTTGTTTAAACTCGTGTCCATTGAGTTAATGATGTCATCCAACCATCTCATCCTCTGTCATCTCCTTCTCCTCTGCCTTCAATCTTTCCCAGCATCAGGGTCTTTTCCAATGAGTTGGCTCTTTGCATCGGGTGGCCAGAGTATTGGAGCTTCAGCTTCAGCATCAGTCCTTCCAATGAATATTCTGGGTTGATTTCCTTTATGATTGACTGGTTTGATCTACTAGCAGTCCAAGGGACTCTCAAGAGTCTTCTCCATCACCACATTTCAAAAGCATTAATTCTTTGGCTTTTAGCCTTCTTTATGGCCCAAATCTCACATCCATACATGACTACTGAAAAAACCATAGCTTTGACTAGATGGACCTTTGTCAGCAAAATTATGTCTCTGCTTTTAATACATCGTCTAGGTTTGTTATAGATTTCTTTCAAGGAGCAAGCGTCTTTTAATTTCATGGCTGAAGTCATTGTCCTCATTGATTTTGGAACCCAAGAAAATAAAGTCTGTCACTGTTGCATTTTTTTCCCATCATCTTAGTTTTTTGAATGCTGAGTTAAAAGCCAGCATTTTCACCTTCATCAAGAGGCTCTTTAGTTCCTCTTCACTTTCTGCCATTCATATCTCTAAATGACTTGAAAGATAAGTGTACACCCATGTTAACTGCAGCATTATTCATAATAGCCAAAAGGGAGAAGCAACCCAAATGTCCAGAAGGACAAATGCTGTATGATACAACTTATATGAAGTGCCTAAGCATTCATATTCATTAAGGTAGAAAGTAGAATGGTGGTTGCCAGGGGTTAAGAGAGGAGGAATGGGGAGCCAATGCTTCATGGGTACAGAGTCTCAGTTTGGGGCAATTCAAAATTTTAGAGCTGGATCATGGTGATGGTTGCACAATAATATGAATATGCTTAATGTCACTGAACTGTACCCCTAAAAATGGTTAAAATGCTAAGTTTTATGTTATATGTATTTTACAACACAAAAAAAGCAATTCTCATATCTAATTATGTGGGACAGAGTTGAAGGTCCTTGTTTAACTGGTGAAATGTTTTCCTATGCAATTAAAAATTAGGTCTTTTTGAAAAAGATAGACACAGAGACCCAGTCTAAATGAGCTGGTTCCTGGTTCACCCAATGTGGACAGGTCATAGAACTAATCTTTAAAGTCATTCAGAAAAATATGTATAGGCTTCCCAGGCTCAGCAGTAAAGAATCTGCCTGTGATACAGGAGACATTCAGCAGACCTGGGTCCGATCCCTGGTTGGGAAGATCCCCCTGGAGAAGGAAATGGCAGCCCACTCCAGTATTCTTGCCTGAGAAATCCCATGGACAGAGGAGCCTGGAGGGCTACAGTTCATGGGGTCACAAAGAGTTGGACACAACTTAGTGACTAAACAACAACATGTACGTGTGTGTGTGTGTGTGTGTGAAATTGCTGGGCCATACAATAATGCTGTGTTTAATTTTATTTTATATTGTAGTACAGTTGATTTACAATGTATTAGTTTCTGGTGTTCAGCAAAGTGATTCAGTTATTCGAATAGATATATCTGTTCTTTTTCAGGTCCTTTTCCTATATTGTTTACTACAGAGTACTGAGTAGAGGTCCCTGCTTTGTTTAATTTTTGAGAAACCACCATATTTTTATATACAACAGTTGCACCATTTTTACATTCCCACCAGCAAACACAAAGGCTCCAATATCTCCACATCCTCTTCAACATTTACTAGGTTCTATTTTGGGGATAGTAGACATCCTAACGAGTGTGAAGTGACACATATTATGGTTTTGGTTTGCAATTCTCTGATGACTAGTGATGTTGAGCATCTACTCATGTGCTTGCTGGCCAGTTGTATATCTTCCTGGAGAAATATCTACTCAAGTCCTTTGCCTATTTTTTAATTGGGTTGTTTGTTTTTAAGATTGCTTTTTCATGTGTGAAATCCTCTCTCCTCCACCCACTGCTTCCAGGCTTGACAGCCTCTGACCAAACAGCCTCCTTGGGACACTCATAACTCTAAACACATCATCATCATCAGGAACAGAATTCCAGGATAAAGAACCATCTCATGACACTTGGAGAACTACCACTAATAACCAGTTATGGATGGAGATGAGTCTGGGAGTTGTCACTGAGAATTTTAAGAAGGTAACTTTCAGAACCCTCCTACACTGTTGGTGAGAATGTAAATTGGTGCAGCCACTATGGAGAACAGTATGGAGGGTCCTTAAAAAACTAAAAATAGAGTTACCATATGATCCAGAAATCCCACAGGCATATATCTGGACAAAGCTCTGATTGGAAAAGATACATGTACCCCTAAGTTCACACCTGCATTCTTTACAACAGCCAATATATGGGAGCAACTTAAATGTCCACCAACAGAAGAATGGATAAAGAAGATGTGTTATATATATTATGGAATATTACTCAGCCAGAAAACAGAATGAAATACTCCATTTGCAGCAACATGAATGGATCTAGAGATTATCATACCAAGTGAAGTAAGTCAGACATAGAGACAAATATCCTATGATATCACTTACATATGAATCTTAAAAATGATACAAATGAACTTATTTACACAACAGAAGCAGACTCACAGAAATAGAAAACAAATTTAGGGTTACCAAAGGGGAAAGAGTGGGAAGAGATAAACTAGGAGTTTGGGATTAACAGATACACACTGCTATATATAGAATAGATAAACAGTAAGGACCTACTATATAGTACAGGGAACTATATTCAAGAACCTGTAATAAACTATGATGGAAAAAAAATAAGGTGACTTTCTGCTTGTTTGTCCCATTCATTTGTTTGTCCCATTCATTTGTTTGTCCTACTCTGTGTATTTTAAGCATTTCATTCTTCCTTCATTAGGCTGGTGTACAACCCTTTAAATGGCCCAAATCCTGACACTTTGGGACAAGTAAGAAGATTATAAAGTCATTTTCTTAAAGACTGCCCTTTCTCTGAGAAGTAAAAAGCAGATGTCTTGTAAGAAGGGGAGAAGAGAAGGGTCCTCCCAAGCACTGAGCACCTTCTGTGATCAGGATTGAGCTGGGTATTTCACCCGTGATTTTTCTTCTCATCTGAGTTCACATACAGAGACAAGGAGGCTTAGAGAGGTGACTAACTTATCGAGGACCCAGAGAAGATAGGCAGAGATGGAAGACACTTCAGCAGTCTGAGCCCTTTTCTGTGGCAGCAAGAGAAGGGTGCAGGCGTGGTTCCTCTTGCAGGGACCCCACCTGAAGCTGGTGTTAGGAACCGGTTTCAAGAAGATAAAATTTGCACTCTCTCTCTCTTCACAGTCCCACTCTCTCTGCTGGACATTTCCACTCAACCTCTGACACATTTAATCCTCTGTCACCCCAAAAGCCCTGTGTCCCCTCCAGGATGGGCCGTTTCTCCCATCCTTCCCTCCGGGACCCCGTCTCCTACATCTGCTCTAGCCCCGTACACTGCTGCGATGCCTACAGGCCCCACCCATCAGCCGCCATCCCCATCTCAATTCTCCATCCTGCTGCTCAGCACTGCTACCTTCCTCACTGCTTTCTGGTCTCTCTGGTGGGCTCCTCTTTCTCTGCCTGCCTCAATAATATTGGAGAGCCCCAGACTGCCTTTCTGAACCCCTTCTTACCTTCTTACTCTGCACCCAGACCCCTGAGAATCTGATGCCAACCGCGAGCTGTATCCCTAGGAAAGTGCTCATGCACAGCACATGCTTTGACAGGCAATCTCAGGGGCTCACAGATGGCCTCTCCCTCTCATCCTCTATATGTAGAGCCTGCTTGAATGGCTGGGGTTCTTGGACTCCACACCCAGCACCTTTTCTGTGTCCTTATTGACAGTTCCTCACATCTCCATCCCCACCCAGACCCTTCCCCTGAGCTCAGACCCTGATCTTGGACTCTGCTAGACAGTCTACATTATGGTCCCATAGGGCTCAAATACAGTCTGTCCAAGTGACCCTGCCATCTCCCCACATGCCCTTCCCTGTGTTTCCCCCTCTTTACAGAACCCACCATCCACTCAGTCACTTATGCTGAACACCTGCCCGTTTTTCTTCACGATTTTTTTTCTCTTTCATCACCTGTGGCATGCATGGACTGCTGCGAGTTCTTCAGAGGCTGCTCACCCCTACTTCCATAGTAATAAGAGCTTTGCTTTTATACATGGCACTCAGCTCAAGACTGCATTTCCCTTACAGGTAGTGGCAGCCACGCAACTAAGTTCTGACTGATGGAATGTGATCAGAAGTGGTATGTATAGCCTCTAGGTCATTCCTGTAAAGAAAAGGACTGAGCCCTTCACTTCCTCTTTCCTTGCTTTTCCTTTGGCTGGAATACAAATGTGAAGGCTGGAGCTGGAGCAGCTATTTTGGATACGAGATGGCAACCATGGATTGAGATGGGAATTCAGTCTCAATCAGATAGATAGGAACTCGGTACCTGATGCAGCACCACTCACCACCAAATGAGTGGAAAATAAGCATTCATTTAAACTCTTGCTTTTTTTGGGCTCACTTTGTTGTCATCTTATCCATATAGTAACAGCTCTCACTTAACTACCATAACCAATCCATCACTATGTTTTACCAGTTTAACTCCTAATATAACTTTTGATTCCAGTTTCTCTCTCAGTCCTTGTCTTGTCTTAGCTCAGGCTTTCACTGTCTCCCATCTGAGCTATTGCTATAATTTTTTTCATGTCTCTATACCCCTACCCCCTCCTCCCATGCAATCCATCTTCTGTACTGCTGCCAGAACTGTCCATCTTCTGTATCAGTGATTCTCAACCTTAGCCCTCTTGACATCTCAGCCCAGATAATTCTTCATTGTAGGGGTACTGTCCCCTGTCTGGGAAGATGTTTAGCAACATCTCTGACCTATACTCACTAGATGCTACTTGCATTCTCCAAGTTGTGACAACCAAAAATGTCTGTAGTCATTGCCAAATGTCCCCTGGGGAGCAAGGTGGCAAAATCACTCTTGGTTGAAAACCACTGCTTGACACCAAGCTGATAAATCTCTCCTTGATTAAACCCTTCCATGACCCTCCACAGCCTGCAGAATGAGTCCAGCTGGTGGGACCCTTCACATGGCACACCCTGCTTTCTTCCCTAGATGGTGCTGCTACAGAACCCTCACACACACCTTGCCTGTGGTTTATTGGCTATAACTTGGATACACCATGGTCTTTGGTGCCTGTGTGCCTTTGCAAACGCTATTTGTTCTTCTCAGAGTGCCCAAAGGCCTGCCCATCCTACCAGGCTTAGACCGAGAGTCATCTCCTAGGGGAAGCCTTCCTCTTGCAGCTCAGGCAGGCTGGGCAGCTCCCTTGTATGGCCCCATCTCACACAGGTCTTATGCTTGACTGGGACTGTTCACGTGTTTGAGTCCCTTTCAGACAAATTAATTTCAGTATGTGGGCCCCTGGCCAGGCCTGCTTTTCACTGAACACTCAGTTTGCTGAGTGAATGCTGGGGCTCCAAGCTGAGCAACCAGGATGGTAGAGGGAAGGGACTGTGTGATGTGTCCAAAAGGGCAGGAGAGGAGGAGGCTCTGGAAAGGGGTGGGCCTGCTCATGGGCCCCAAACGTCCAAGGGGTTGGCCCATGAGTGAGAGCAGGCATGATGGGGCCTGAAGCGGGGGAGAGAACCATTGGCAGAGGGCCCAGGGAGATAGGTTTCAATGTAATAAAATGAAACATTAAAAAACAGAATTTTATTTTTATCTTTTAAAATAGTCATTCTAATGATCAATTAGATGCAATTCAAGAATGTATATTTATTTAAAATTTTAAAATTGTAGTATAGTTGATTTACAATATTGCCTAATTTCTGATATACAGTCCTCTGTGCCCTACAGTTGGTCCTTGTTGGTTATCTATTTTACACATATTAGTGTGCATATGTTAATCCCAGCCTCCTAATTGACCCCTCCCTTCACCTCCCTTTCCTCTTTGGTAGTCGTAAGTTTGTTTTCTGTGTTCGTGTGTCTCTTTTTGTTTTAGAATTAAATTCATTTGTGTATTTTCTTAAGAGAAACATAAAACAATACACAGTTATAAAAAAATCCTCCTTCATTATTGCTCCCTGCTCCCACTACTGTAGCAGTTTTATATGTATCCTTCTAGATCTTTTTCTATGTGTTTATATAAGAGATATAGACTAAGATATATATATATATATATGTATTAATACATACACAAACACATACAGATATATAGCTGGTTGAAATTTTCTCTCACCTGCACTGTCCTCTGTTGTTCCTCCTTATATGTGTTGGTTTTTTATAAAATGGAGTAAGTGATCAGAGGCAGGTGGTGGCTGCATCCCAGTCCTGTTATGAGAGGCTGTCCAGGTGAGCAAAAGCAATGCCTGTCTTTGGGATTCACTGCTCTGAGGAAAAACCTGAAATTCATCCTTCAGAGAGAAGCCGGGGCTGTGGGAATGAGCTTGGAACCACAGCCGTGCATCTGGAACTCAGGGGCCATGTCCTTCTCTGCCTCCAAGACAGCTGGGCCACTGGGAGGGGAGGAACAGGTGAGGGTTGAACAGGGCCACCTGGAAAAGGAGAGAAGTAGGGGGACAGGCCCTGGATGCCCATGCCAGGCTGATCCCATAGGCACTGAAGAGCCATGCAATGGGAAAACTGAAGTTTTGTACCATCTGGCTTTTTGAGTGATCGTAATCAACAGAGTGTTTTCCTAGAACCAATTAGTGCAATCATGCACTTCCCTGGTGGCTCAGATGGTAAAGAATCTGCCTGCAATGCAGGAGACCCGGGTTCTATCCCTGGGTTGGGAAGATCCACTGAAGTAGGGAATGGCAACCCACTCCAGTATTCTTGCCTGGAGAATTCCATGGACAGAACAGCCTGGCAGGCTCCAGTCCATGGGGTGCAAAGAGTCAGGCATGACTGAGCAACTAACACACTATATGTTAGTCTGCTTAAAACATCATATATTTTTCTTTCTTAGCAAACAGAGATGAACCCCATCTTTTAAATTAGCTACTTGGTATGGGTTTCATGATGCGTGGAATCATTGTCTTATGGATGGACATCTGCATTGTTTACAATGATCTATTATTGCCAACAATGCTGCATGGACCCATCTTGAACATGTAGCTTCTTGCCCACGCATTTTCCCATCTGTGTATGTAGCATTGATGCTGGTAAATGGATTTACACATTTTGAATTTTGGTACCTATTGCTCCACCAATTTATATTCCCGTCAAAGTGCATAAGACCACACACATCTTTCCCATGCCTAAGTGTCTCCATGTTTTTTATTCTGCCCAACTGCCAGGGGACTTCACTGTGTGGTAATGACCTCCCCACCCTGCAAGCGGACCAAGCAGAAATATAACTTCATCTCTTGAGGTGGTGGTGGAGGGGCTTCCTCCCCAGTGGGAAGGCTAGATCACATGGCCCCCAATTCCCTGGGTTCTGTGCTTGTTTCTCAAACTAGAGAAACGTGTGTGGGTGGGAGTGCAGAGTTCTCTGAAACTCAGAGACAACCTGGCCCTTCTGGTTCTCCCAGGGGGGCTGGAAAGTGAACCCTGAAGTTTACAGGGCCTGCGGGGAGTGAACCAGGCTTTTACTTTCACCAGTAATAGATCTCACTTCTGGGGACTGGCTTGGATCATTTCGCTTTCCCTGTAGCAGAGAATATGCCTCCCCGTGAAAAAGAGGGCTCAGTGAGCAGAAACCCAGATGTCCTGTAGCTAGATCCCCACATACACTCTCTCTTTTTTTAAATTGAAGTATAGTTGATTTACAATATTGTGTTACTTTCAATTGTATAGCAAAGTGATTCAGTTATATGTATGTGAAGTGAAAGTTGCTCAGTTGTGTCCAACTCTTTGTGACCCCATGGACTATACAGTCTGTGGAATTCTCCACGCCAGAATACTGGAGTGGGTAGCTATTTCCTTCTCCAGGGGATCTTCCCAACCCAGGGAGTGAACCCAGATCTCTCTCACTGCAGGTGGATTCTTTACCAGCTGAGTCACCATGGAAGCCCAAGAATACTGGAGGGGGTAGCATTATCTCTTCTCCTGGGGATCTTACATATTCTTTTTTTCCTAATTCTTTCCTATTATAGGTTATTACAAGATACTGAATTTAGTTCCCTGTGCTATACAGTAGGTCCTTGATGTTTCTCTATTTTATATATGGTTGTGTGCAACTGTTGCCCATAGACACTGTTAATTGGGGAAACAGTCCTCCCTGCACAGCCCAGTTACTGTACTGAAACCTAGGGCTGGTCATAAGGACAGAGAAGATGATAGAAGTGCTCTGGAAACTGCTTTCTCTGTGAGCACCCATGGGTCCTCCGTGAAACCTGGGAACCCTGCTCTACACCTCCAGCAGTATGGCTTGGACTGTGCCAATCCCCTCCTCCAAAACCTTTGGGAGCTCCCCTGCAGAGGGGCATCCCACCCCTCAATGAGACGCCCCAGGCCTCCCCTGTGGGGCCATCACACACCTTGGGCTCATGCAGTGTTTGACTGTGAGCTCTCTCTCCTTCTTGCTCTGACTCCATGATTTTCCAGATCCAACTCATCTTTCTATTTTTAATTACAAAATTATTTATCTATTATTTTTGCCCACTGTGAGGCTTGTGGGATCTTAGTTGCCCAAGAAGGGATTGAACCTGGGCCAAAGCAGTGAAAGCACCGAGTCCTAACCACTGGGCCACCAAGGAATTCCCTCTGCTCATCTTTTTAGGTCACTTTTTACATGAAACTCAAGTCCTATCCCTTCAAATGCACCCAGAGGTATCAACCTTATCCCAGGGAAGCTTCTATCAGTGACCTTCTATCAGGGACCTCCCCTTCTCTAATCTTTACTCTGCACCAATCACCACACAGTCACACTTCTATCTATAGTATTATGTGTGTCCAAGCATACAATGTGGTGGAAATAGCATACAATAAAGAATCTAAGATTTGAATTTTAGGTTCACCACTTAGTAGGTGGCCTTGGGGAAATCAGTTAACTTCCCAGGGCCTCAGTTTTTCTATCTGTAAAATGCAGGCAGTTACTCCCACTCGCAGGCTTATTTGATAATCATTGGTTCTTGGCCATGTCTATGTGCATGTGTGTGCACACGAGTGTGTGTGTATTGACTTCATAGGGGACATTTGGCACTGGGTAGAGACACTTTTGGTTGTCACAACTTGGGAGGGATGTTTCTGGTATCTAGTGGGCAGAGGTCATGCGTGCCTGCATGCAAAGTTGCTTCAGTCATGTCTGACTCTTTGAGACCCCATGGACTATAACCCACCAGGTTCCTCTGTCCATGGGATTCTCTGGGCAAGAATACTGGAATGGGTGGCCATGCCCTACTCCAGGGGATCTTCCTGACCCAGGGATCAAACCAGCGTTTCCTACGACTCCCGCACTGGCAGACGGGTTCTTTACCACTAGCACCACCCAGGAAGCCCCAGGTAGAGGTCAGGGATGCCTAAGCATCTTACAATACATAGGACAGCTCCCATGACAAAGACTCCTCTGACCCCAAATGTCAATAGTGGTGAAGCTGTGAAACCCAGTGAAGACAGAGTAATGCATAAATGCAATAAGGCGCCTGTGTGCTTTCCGATTCACAGTAGGTGCTCACTGAATGGCAGGAAATGTTTCAGATTCATCCCTGTGATGTCCAACAGCTCCCAGGACAGGGCCTAGCACAGGGCAGCTGGGTGTCAGGATTGGGAAGGGAGGAAAGAAAGTAAAGAGGAAATATTCTTATTCTTGTAGGTTCTAAGGAAAGGCAGTTGAAGACTCAAATTTGGGGATGTGGCAGTTTCAGGGGAGTAAGGGGTCGGGGGGGGGATTCTCCACGTGGACTATTATTTGGAAGGGAGGCTGGTGGCTGAAGAGGATGGCTGGGAGCTGTGTAGGGATCCCCTCCAAATTCTGCCTGCCCCTCTTGGGCCAGTATGACTTAATGGACCGCGGGCATTTTTTGTTTCTGGCTGTGAATCATGGGGCCATGGTGAGGAGGCATGCGGCATGATTCAGGTTGAAGGGCTTGACCATGGCAAGCCACCCAAATGACTATTTCAGTAATAACACTACACACTTTTATGTTTTCCTTTCATCACAGATCTCAAAGCACAGTGCAAACATTAATTAAGACTCTCAGCATCCCATGAGGCTCTGTGTGTAAATATCACTCTCCCCATTGGGCTGCAAGGGTAACTTGAGCCCAGGAGGGCAGGTGGCTTAGTCCAGCGTGGCTCATACTTTGTTGAGGCTCCACCTTGGAGAAGCTGGGGCTTAACAGCCTCCCCACCCCTCCAACTATGCCTTCTTTCTTCCCTTCCCAGGCCCTCTTGGTGATGCCATGCACAGAAATGGTTTCTTACCCTCCCACTGGGGCAGCAGGTTGATGGCTCCAATGCAGAGGTGCAGGGCATAGGGAGACCCTCACTCTGACAGGTCCCCTGACTGCCCTGTGTACCCACTTCTGCGAGGGGCAGTGAGGGAACAGGATGATGTCAGAAGGGAATTGAAACACTGTTTTTAGGAGGGACACTCTGGGGGTAACTTTCCTCAGAATTTTCCCAAAATGTTAACACGGGGTCAACTGGGTTAAGCAAATAAGAGGGTTCTTTGTATTATTCTTGCAAATGTTCTGTAAACTTGAAATTACTTCTGAATAGAAGATTTAAACGGAAAAGACACATGCTTTTTCTAGAGCCACAGCCCTTTCTTAGAACCGCAGCAGCCAATGCTGCTGTGAGTCCAAAAGAAACACTGGAGAAAAAGAGACAAGAGGAAAACGTGTTCAAAAAACCAAACGACGTACCCTTCCCACCCCGGCTCCCGGGCCAAAAAATAGCAGAAAATCTGGCAGAAGGAAACCCCTTTCCCTGAACGCTGCAGGCTTGGATCCCCCGGGGGATGCCGCACCGCTGTCCTCGCACGTCGGGGCGCTGCAGTGGCGCGCGCCCCTCCCTGCCACCGCGCCGACACTGCCCCTGGCGGTGACTCACACCAGGCAGCCCTTAAATACGCGGAGGACCGGGGATCCGCACTCATGCTGCAGCCTTGAGCCACCCCACGTCCTTCTCTCCTGTTCCCTCTGGTCGACGGCAAGCAGGCGGGCGGGCGCCGAGCTGCTGGTAAGTAGGCGGGTCGGCCTCCTGCCTCCTCCCTCCCTCCTACCGGACTGGAAGGACCCAACCACCCTCCCCCTCCCTTTCTGCTGACCCCGCTCCCCCGGGGAAGAGAGTCCAGAAGAGGCAGGGCTGGCGTGGTGCCTGAGGATGCTCTCAGAACGCGGCTGCCCAGGCGCCTGGGGCCACAGCCCGCCTCTCCTGATCCCTGACCCGCCTCTGGCTCCACTTGTCCTACCTATCCCTGATGTCAACCTGAGATGCTGAGAAGATGTTTTAGACTGGCAAGACACATGGGAAGTTGACTAAATTATCACACCAGTTACCCATCAAGTGTACCTCTTTCAGGATACTAGCTCCATCGAGAGAAGGGTTTTCTCCTTTTTAAGTTTCAGATGATTCAAACCCAGGTCCTCTTCTTCAGCACTTACTATGGTGGCCACCAGTGGTCCATGGTGAATTTGGGTTTCTCAGGGATTGCTGGGGGCTCCCCAGGCAAGAGCTGTCCTCTTTTCATAGACTGACTCACAGTTGCTACAAAAGCAGCTTCAGCAGATGTTCTGGTGTCTGGTTTGGATTCCAATTTGGAATTCCGCTGTGGATTCAGAGTTTTTCCGGATGCTGTTTGTGTGTGGCTTAGGCCACTTTCCCCTCTTGCCTTGGCCGCTAATGGCTTTGGGCAGAGAGAGTCAGGGCTGAAGATGCATCTGTGATGAAGGTGGTTTGCATTTAAGACTGTGACTGTTGTACCTTTACCAGCTTCTCTGCTCACACATAGAGGCAGGAGCTGGGCCAAGAAACCAACTGTGGAAAACCAGAACTTTTCTAGAGTTTCCCAGCGATGCTGAGTGTGAGAGTGCCAGTCTACCTCCAGGGCCAAATGCATGACCTCCGAGTGGGCTGCGACTCTCTCTTGGATGACACATCACTCAGACTGAAGGTGCTAGATGCCCATCTGAAATGCTCTGGCTTTTCTTTTAGGATTATATCACCGTATCTCAACCAGTGTGGGTGCCACTGGCTCCATAATTTAGAACTTCTCTAATATCTGTTACTTCTTACACTCTGCCTTGATTGAACATCTGGGGTACATTCAGGGCCAGACCGTCCTATTTGCCTGTGGTCCTGAGTCAGCTAGGCAGTCTCTGTGGGGAGGAGACAAGTATGTGAGAGAGGTCAGGGCCAGGGGGAAGGGTTCTGAACAGACCCTGCAGGAAGTCAGGACATGGAAGGCTCTCCCAGGGCTGGAGACACTACTTGGCTTGCTCAGCAAATGGAAGGGGTGGTGGGGTGTGGGTGGAAGTATATCCAGATGGGGAGAAGTCAGGAGAGCTGGAGCAGAAGCTGTTACAACTCCATCCTGCCAGCACATGCTCCTGGGGCAGTGATCACACATGGCAATTTGCTTCGCTGAGTCCTGACCGCCAAAGACTGACTCCAGCTTCTGGTTTCACTGCCACCCTGGGCTTTGGGGACACGGGATTTAGAAACTTCTTTCAAGATCGTTTGAGGAGGGGCTGATCCATTTTATCGAAGTTGGGCCCCCCAGGTGTTACCCTGAGAAGGGGGCTGTAGCCCAAGGCTTTTAAAATAAAAGCCCCAAGTGGGAGTGTCTCTTTGCTCTGCTGGCAAGTTTGTCGGTATCTCCTGCTGCTTCTGCCAACCTAATTACAGCCCTGCTCTGGCCTCTTCAGGAAGCCCTACCTCCCCTAACCCTGGGGCTGGAAAGGACTGGCTTTTTCTTTCTCATTTTCTTCTTTAAACAAATGAACTGTGTGTTGACTTTTGTGGCCCATGAGAGATGGGGTCATAATTGAACCAGGTGAGGGATGAGGGTGTGGCCACTCTTTCTTTGGGGTTCCAGGATGTGTTTGGGGGTAAAGTCCTGAACGGGGCTCTGTTGAGATGATGGGATCAATCTCTCTGGTGACCTTCTGTTCCTTCCTTCCACTCCTCCAGGGCACTCAGGTGAAACTGAGCAAACATAAGCATCAAGGCAGACTTGAGGAAGAACATCTCTCAGACCATGCAGCTTGGGAGTTGGGAGAGGCACTTGACCTTGAATAATCATGCTGGGCAGCTAGAGGGTGGACTGTAGATGAACCTGAGATCATGTTAGGATGGAGAGAGAGAAGCCACATCTTTCTGCTTCCAGATACTGCCAGACACGTGGTTGATGAGGTCCTAAAGCCTCATGTTAAGGTTCAGGGGGTCACCAAGCATTATGGTTAGATAGAACCCTGATCTGGATGTCTGGAGTCTTCCATTGATTATTGACCTTAGGGAAGACTGCTCATTCCTCTGGGCCCCTTAGTTTTCCCATCTACACATTGACCAGATGGTTAGATCAGATGGGCTCAGAGGACCCAGGTACCTTTGATGCCCTGCCCTCTAAGTGCTGCTTCTGGAAGCAGCCTCCACTGCTGGATTCAACTCAGTTCAGACCCCAGATTTATGACAGGGATGGAGAAAGGACCACTGAAGGAAATAGCAACAGAGGGAGCTGGACCAGGTCTGTGGCCTGACCTTCAGCTCCCCCCATCCAGGGTTCAGTCTCTCTTTACTGATTGGCAGTAAACAACATATATCAGGAGTGTGGGGTCCCAGCTGACCTAGGTCTCAAGTGGTGGCAAGGGCTGTGGACCTCTGTGTCAGAGTCACTTGGGGAATTTGTTAAATGGGCAGGATCCTGGGCACCCACTCACCCCAGACCTCAGGATCAGGAGCTCTGTGGGTGGAGCCTCCAGAGATTCTGATTTTACTCAACAGGTGGATGAACAATAATTGTAAGTTACATTTAGCAGGTACTCATTTGGGGCCAAGAGCGAGTCTAAGTGCTTTACATGTAATCCTCACTGATGTGATGCTGTGAGGTCGGTTCTGTTAAGCAAACTTCCCAGGTACTTCCAGGCAGTGTTTGTATACTGACTGGGGTCAGGGGTGGTTACCTCACATCAGTGAGATGGGAGGTTAGGATGCAGTGAGCCTCTTAGTAACTTCAGATCCAGTGGACCACGTATAGAGGAGCAGCTGGACTGAGGCCGACATTGGCTGAGTATGGGGGAGACATCGCAGCTCACTCGGTGAATGGGGCAACATCACAGTGCACATGAAGTCACGTTTTGGGAGGCTTCTCTGGGGGAAGGACACAGGCCAGGGAGAGAGATCTCCTATCTGGGGCTCAGTTTCCCCAGGTGGGCTAGGAGGTGGCCTCCCGAAGGCCCCCTCTGAACTCCCCAATCCATGAAATGGCTATTGACCATGTGAAGATGCACCAGTTAACAAGCGGGATTACCCCGCCTGGAAAACTTCTGAAGCATGATGGGCCTGAAAAGATGGATACGAGGTCCTCAAGCCTCAGTGTGAAGGTGGTGCTGCTGGTGGTTCCATGCGACCTGTAGGGGGTGGTGGGAATGGCGGGGCTTCAGGCCAAATCTCCCTTCTGTCTCTGGGAAGATATCAGAGCTGCCCAGGGGCCTTGGGAGTCTTTACAAGAGGGGAAACTGAGGTCTGGAGAATTTACATAAACTTACACTCCAACTTAGAGTCAAGACTGGTTAGCACATCTGTCTCCGAGGCTCTTTCCAAAATCTTTGCTCCGTGGCATTGAAATAAGAAGGCGTCTCCTCCCAGGGAAGCTTGTGTTTAGGGAATGTGAATGATGGTATTAAACCCCAAAGTCCCAACCCACCAGCCAACAAAGCCCAGGGCTTCAAGGCTAATTATGTGTTTGCCCATGAGTCATATAGGCAGTTCTTGCTAAGGCAATCCAGAGCCAGAGTGCTGGTTCCGAGCACTTCTCCTCCTGGGGAGGGACCACGTCAGAGTGCCCAGATGAGCTGTGTGTCCGTCCTTCTGTGTATTGAGGGCTCAGTGAATTCCCCGGGCCCATGACAGATGCCAAACTGGGCCCCCTCCAAGGACAGGGGCTGGTCGCTGCAGTGACTGAGAACGCGTTTGGCTGCTTGGAGGGGGAAGGTGTAATTAGGGTAGCTTTGTGGGACTTTAACTGGCATTTGTCATGGCTACCAAGCGGCGCAGGGCAGCGTGGGCTATTAGGCTGCTGCGTGCTGGGCTCCCGAGCGCCTCGGGCTGCCACGGACGCTGGCCACCCTTACTGGAAATCTAAGGGCCTGCCCAGTGTCCAGCCCTGCTCCTGCAGTCCCTCCCTCCCCGGAGTCTCTGCAGCTGGGTTTGGAGTGGGCTCCCCAGAGGTCTTTTGGAGCAGTCAGTGTCAGCTGCAACAATAACTGGTGCTGGCAAGTAGGAGCCCACTGCATGTGGTGCTGGGGTGGGATCTGCAGACAGGAGGGTTTTATAAGAGGGAAAATCTGCAAATTCTTGCAATATTTGTCAAGCTGAGTGTGGTCTGTTTTAAACAACAGTGGCTCTGTTCCTATAAGGGAATTATCTTGTTCTCCCTCCTCCCAAATCACAAGGTACCTCCCCTGGCCCCGGGCCCTTCCTGGGCCTGGTTTGATGCCCCTCCCTAGCTGGGGAGTGCAAACTCAGAGAGGTCTGAGATGTGTCCTCAGAAGGTACGTTGGCCCACACCCTCATTTATAGGTGGGGAAACTTGAGAGGCTGCTCTGGGCTGGCCAGGTTATGGGCACTTTAATTTAATCTCTAGTACTTGGGCGATAATACCATTTTGAAGCATTCTGGGCATAGAAGCTGAGTACTGCATGGCTCATAATCAGGAGTGATTCTTCATCTTTGGTAAATTAGTCCAGGGAGTGGATCTCTCTCACACACATATCAAGGGGATGGGCGAATACCCACTGCAGTGTGCATGGACTCCCTGGGAGTGCAGACACTATTCTCTTGGTAGATGGCTCTCGTGTCCTTGCTCTGACACCAGCCTTAGAATCCTAACCTCTTGGGGATGAACAGGACACAAGCTGTCATCCAGCTCAATACTCTACCAGGTGTAGGAACCTGTTCTCCAGCAACCTTACCAAGTAGTTGCTCAGCTTCTATTTGAACACTTTCAGTGATGGGGAGCTTATTACCTTATAAGTTTGTCCATTCTGATTCTCACAAGCTGTCTTTGGTGATGAACTGAAATATGTGACCCCATAGCTTCTGCACACTGGTTTGGACTTTGGAGGCCACATGAATAAGGCTGCTTTCTTTATTCCACGTCAGCCCTTGACATATATTAAGAAAGTGCTTGCAGATTCTTCACATCTCTTCTTTTGGCTATTCATCCACAGTTCCTTCAGTAGAGGCAAGGATGTTCTGGTGTCTGCATCCCTTCACCCTCCTCAAACTCTTCTCCAGAAGTCCTTCAGGAGACCAGTTTATCACTGGTTTTCTTCAAGTTCAGGGTGAAACTGAGAACAGCACTGCTGATGTGGACTGATGAGGGCAGTGTAGAGGAAGACTATCACCTCCTTTATTCCACACTTGATACTTCTATTAATGCAATCTACAATCACATTAGCTTTTGAGCAGTCTTCCTTCTCTGTTAACATCAATTAAAAAGCCCTAACATCTAAGGGTGGATGTTAATTCACTTTTTCAGTGCCCCCTATCTAAGCTGTTCATTTTCTGCTCTCAAGTTCTGGATCTGACATTTGTCTATACAAGTTCATCCTTTTAAATGTGTCCATAGCTTATTCTGGCCCCCTTCCTTTGCATCTTGATTTCATTAGCCAAGTTGTTATTTTTCTTTCTTCTCTCTACAGTTTTACATACTTATTTGAGTCTTTGAAGTGAAAGCACAGCAAGTCAAGGCTTGGATGGGTTGTGACTAAGGCAAAAATCAAGGTCTGGGGTGGGATGAACTTGGGTTCTGTCCTTAAAGTAAACTTTTGGGGGGCAAGAGAGGGTTGCACTGAGTTGATACCAGGTAGGGAAGCCTGGACTATCCTGAGTTATGGACCAGACTCAGGACCCCATGAGTTCAGGGGAACAAAGAGAGGTCAAGGAAATACCTTGTCTACCCAGTCAGTTTATGGCCTTAAAGATCATCATTTGAAATTCCTTCCTCTGACTCAGGGCTTTTGCTCATTAAAAGGAGAGGCACTGCATTAACACTCAAAGTTCTCTTCCAGGTATCTGAAGATCTTGGCTTGAGGCTTTAAGCCTCAGTTTCCCTGCTTCTTATGTCCCTTAAAATGATGGGAATGCATGATCAGCAGTTCTTAACCCTTTGGGAGTTAGAGACCTCTTTGAACCTCAGATGGAAGTTACAGATGCTCTACACATACACAGAAATCCTTCATCCCTTGACCAAGACTGCCAAGGTTAAAAGCACTTTGAGACCTTCCTGCCTGCAAGAGTCTATAAGGTCATATTGTGGATGAGCTTGGCACATGCTCATACATTTTCACAATGCTGTACAGATCACCCCCACAGCCTTTCTCCTATCTGCCCCTCACAATGGCCTCAGGTGGGGACAGTGGTCAAGATCTAATAACTAGTTAGTGGTCCTTAAATATTCACATAGGGCCCCACCCCTATGCCCTATTCTCCACTTTCTATACAGTTTATAGGCCTGAACTCAAATACCAAAACTTCCATGGCTTTGGATCCATTCTCATATCAGTACCATGTCTGAGGGAACATTTGGGCCTACCTACCACCTTTCAGCATGTCTGACTCTTTGCGAGCCCCTGGACTATAACCTGCCAGGCTCCTCTGTCCATGGAATTCTCCAGACAAGAATACTAGAGTGGGAAGCCATTCCCGTCTCCAGGGGATCTTCCTGACTCAGGGATCAAACCAGGGTCTCCCATGTTGCAGGCAGATTCTTAACTCTCTGAGCCACCAGGAAAGCCCTCTCAGCTCAGAGTACATCCTAAGGTTTCTGGGACTTACTCAAGGCCACTCGATGTTTCTTTTGGAAAGTGGGACTGGTACCCAGAAGGCAGACTCCAGACATCAGCTGACCCACAGCAGTCCTTTCAGTGAGACAAGAAGTGGTGTGGATAATTTCCTTTTACTGGGAAGGTGGTTTGCATTAAACCTAGATGAAGCACCTGTGAAAGGGTTAACACAGGGTCAGGCTGTTGCTGGTGGTGATGGGGCAGGGTGGGGCCCAGGGAGAGCAAAAACTGAGCTTCCCTGCAGTCTTTTCCACCAGATCACTGCATGGTCCTGCTCTGCTGGCTGCCGCAGCTCCTCCCAGCAACCTCCGTGTTCATGGCCTCAGCATCTTCCCCCTGCTTCAGGCCTGGTTTATTTGTTCTCATTTCCTATTGGTTTCTCCTGAGGAAGCCATGTTCAGCCAGCAAGTCCAGGAGCTGAGAGGGACATGGAGATGGATAAGATGCTGTTCCTGACTTAAGGAACTCGTCGGGATGGGGCATCAGCAGCCCTGCCCTTGTGAAGCCTACTGAGTATGAGGAGGCAGATGGGGGCATAGGGGAAGCCACATGTGGCCTCTGTGGCTGGGCTGGGAGGGAGGTTGGACAAACCACCGACATTGGAGGGCGACTAAAGCGACTCAAGGAATCCTAAGGTGGAGGCATGTAAAGTGCAGGAAAGATTTGGATGAGGATGAAGAGCCCTTTGGGTTGGGGAGATTGCTTGGGCAAAGGCCTGGAAGTAGGAAGGCTGGTGGGAAAGATGAAGAGGCTTGCAGATCAAGCTATAGGTAGCATGAGATGGGCACATGGCCATGGGGTTCAAAGGCAAGCCGGTGTTTGGTACCCAAGGTTGACTCCGGCTTAAAAGTAGCTGCAGTGTTGGTGAGGCAGTCCTGACCTGTGTACTCTCTCTCCCCTTGCAGAGGCCATGCCACTGAAACATTATCTCCTTTTGCTGGTGGGCTGCCAGGCCTGGACTGCGGGCTTGGCCTTCTATGGCTGCCCGAGCGAGTGCACCTGCTCCAGGGCCTCCCAGGTGGAGTGCACGGGGGCACGCATCGTTGTGGTGCCCACCCCACTGCCCTGGAATGCCATGAGCCTGCAGATCCTCAACACACACATCACTGAACTCAATGAGTCCCCCTTCCTCAACATCTCGGCCCTGATTGCGTTGCGGATTGAGAAGAACGAGCTGGCCCACATTGCTCCTGGCGCCTTCCGCAGCCTCGGCTCACTGCGCTACCTCAGCCTTGCCAACAACAAGCTCCAGATCCTGCCTGTTGGCCTCTTCCAGGGCCTGGACAACCTCGAGTCGCTCCTGCTGTCCAGCAACCAATTGGTGCAGATCCAGCCGGCCCACTTCACCCACTTCAGCAACCTCAAGGAGCTGCAGCTGCACGGCAACCACTTGGAGTACATCCCTGATGGGGTCTTTGACCACCTGGTGGGCCTCACCAAGCTCAATTTGGGCAAGAACAGCCTCACCCACCTCTCACCCCGGGTCTTCCAGCACCTGAGGAACCTCCAGGTCCTCCGGCTGTATGAGAACAGACTCTCAGACATCCCCATGGGCTGTTTCGATGGGCTCAGCAACCTCCAAGAGCTGGCCCTGCAGCAGAACCAGATTGGAATGCTGTCCCCCGGCCTCTTCCACAACAACCGTAACCTCCAGAAGCTCTACCTGTCCAACAACCACATCTCCCAGCTGCCCCCCGGCATCTTCCTGCAGCTGCCCCAGCTCAACCGGCTCACGCTCTTTGGGAATTCCCTGAAGGAGCTCTCTCCTGGCATCTTTGGACCCATGCACAACCTTCGGGAGCTGTGGCTCTACGACAACCACATCACCTCCCTCCCCGATAATGTCTTCAGCAGCCTCCGCCAGCTGCAGGTCCTGATCCTCAGCCGCAACCAGATAAGCTACATCTCCCCCGATGCCTTCAACGGGCTGGTGGAGCTGCGGGAGCTGTCCCTCCACACCAATGCACTGCAGGAGCTGGATGGAAGCGTCTTCCGCATGTTGGCCAACCTGCAGAATATCTCCCTGCAGAACAACCGCCTTCGGCAGCTCCCCGGAAACCTCTTTGCCAACGTCAATGACCTGTTGACCATCCAGCTGCAGAACAACCAGCTGGAGAACCTGCCCTTGGGCATCTTCGATCACCTGGGGAAGCTGTGTGAGCTGCGGCTCTATGACAACCCCTGGAGGTGTGACTCAGACATCCTTCCGCTCCACAATTGGCTCCTGCTCAACAAGGCCAGGCTGGGGACAGACAGCCTTCCTGTGTGTTTCAGCCCAGCCAGTGTCCGTGGCCAGTCCCTCATCATCATTAATGTCAATGTTGTTGTCCCCGATGTCCAGCGCCCAGCGGTCTCCGAGGTGCCCAGCTACTCAGAGACGCCGACATACCCGGACACGTCCAGCTACACCGACATCACCTCCATCTCCTCCACCACTGACTTCACCAGCTCCACGCAGGAAAACACCGATCTGACCACCATCGCAACAACTGGTACTCGTGCCCCGGGGAGCATGACCCCGGCCCAGAGTGGACTGGCCATTGCTGCCATTGTCATCGGCATCATTGCCCTGGCCTGTTCCCTGGCTGCCTGCATCTGCTGTTGCTGCTGCAAGAAGAGGAGCCACGCGGTCCTGATGCAGATGAAGGCGCCCAATGAGTGTTAGAGAGGAGGGCTGGAGGAAGGGCTGGGGGACGGTGGGACCCCCAGAGGACCCGGGATTTCACTGTGCTGCCTCCATCTCTGGGTCCACAGACCATCCCCTGTCCCTCTCTCTCGGGTCCCCTAGAGAAAGGCACCCCTACCTTTTCCTGACCTGCCTGGTTCTCCTGTAGATGAGGTTCTGGCAGAACCTTCTTACTACCAGGGAGATCTAACCTGCCATGGAAAAAATCCTGTGGTGGTCCCAGTTCACATCCCTGGGCTTCTTTCAAGAAAGCCCCTCCTCTAAAGCTCACCAGCTCTCCTCCAAAACTTGCCTTCCCTGTGTCTGTGCCCCTGCTGGCCTCTATAGACACAGTTATCACACACCTGCCACTTTGTGGGAATAGTTCTCCACTGGGACAGCCCCTCTCCCAAGTATTATATAAGTTGATTCCCCTTCTTTGCTCCTCTTTTTTGTGGCATGGCTCCACCCTGTCCCCTCAAATAAAAAGTCTCTCTTCATTTCCTGCTCCTGAAGGCAAGGTGACTTTTCTCCTCAAAGGAGGCTTCAAATCTTTTAGCTGCTTTTTCAAGAACTGCCAAATGCCCTGGCTTTCAGGATGCTATGAGAGAGAGAAAGGGAAAACTGAGGCTGCTCAGTTCCTGAAGGCAGAGCCATCATCAGCATCTTTCTTGTGAATTCTATCTGGAAAAGGAAGAAGGGCACCGGTGCAGCAAGTTTTGCCTCTTTAGAGAATATTTCTGAACTGCAAATTTTGCTTTGAAAATTTTAGTCCTTTAAGGAATAAAATGTAGAAGTTCTGACCTCCCCAAAACATGAAAGTCAGCTTATTGGTATTGGATGGAGAAAGCAGTCTGGTACCTGGGAGTCCTTGTGTTCATCTTGTTTTCTCTTTTCACTGTTTCTGAAAGTGTAACCTACATACAGAAAAGTGGGAGGATGCTAGTGTATAGTTTGATGGATTTTCACAAACTGTACACACCTGTGTGATTAGCACCCAGTTCAAGAAATGAGACATCACCAGGATCCTCCATCCGGGGCTTTTACTGGAGAAGACTGGGGCTTGTGGAGGTAGCATGGACTTACATGGGAACTGGCTCCTCACAGATCAGGATGGACCCCTGCCTGCCCTCCCCCTGCAGCCAGTCCTTGCAATGGCCCAGATACCAGCAGTGGAGGAGAAGATGTAGGTATACTCTGGCCTGAGCAGGAAATTGTATTCAATGCCAGACTTTCAGGCACCCAGACTGGCCAGGTCAGAAGCATCTCAACTAGAGAGGCCCATGCAACCACACACTCTACCCTGCCAACAAGCTGTCTGTTGCTCATTGGAGGTTCCTTGGCTTGGGCCTTTTATGGGCATGAGATGTCCTATATCTGTTTTTAATTTTCACTCTGCATCTGGGGAAGTGAAATAGCTCAGAGATGAGATCCTTTAATTGGACAGCCAAGTATAATAGAACCCAGCAATCCCTCTGGTCATGGTAAAATTCTCCATAGACATTACAATCAGCTAGAAACTGAACTTCAGCATTCTCACACACAGCAGGCAACATGGATACACAGACAGGTCAGACTGGGTCAGGGACCTCTCTGAAGCTTCTCCCTGCCTGTAGTCTGGTTACAAGAGTTGAGTGCTTTGGTTCAGCATTGAAGTCACATGAATACCTGCCCTGGCCACCATTCCTGCTGCACACATATTCACACTGATAAAGAAAGTACAAAAGTACACTTGACAATGCATGTCTTTCTCTGGACAACTGGTATACCACTTTAGAAGTAGAAACAGTGAAATGGAGACTTTCAGGTGTCTGTGTCTGCCCAGAAAAGAGCTGCAGCCAATACTGTACAGATTTGGAAATCTGCCATCAATCCTGACTGGCCTTTATAATTCCCTCTGCCCCAAGACACAAATAAGAAATCCATTTCGGCCTTAACAGCATGGTGCTGACAGGTCCCGATGAAGAGTCCAGGAACAGATGTATGTTAAGAACTAGTGCATTTTGTAGCTTTTCACTCTCTGTCACAGGAAATCTGGGAGAGATGTTGTTAGAGGCAAAAGACATTATCTCCCCAAGGTAAATCTGGGTCTCCAAAATGTTTTCAAAATATTTATAGTACCTAGCAGACATGTACCAGGGTTTGCCAGGGTCCAAAAGGAAATGAGCCTAGAGCTTGGGGCTTGAGCATCGTTCCCAATGGTGACCTGCCTTGTTGATCCTGGGCCCCAAAGGGGAAGCGTGGCCTACTCTCCTCCAGACAGGAAGCATGGTTTGGCACTGCATTCCTCAAAGGACTCCTTGTAAGGAGGCCCCAGCATCTCATTGTGCAAGGGTACAAGTGAGCCAGAGATATCAGAAAGGTAAGGAAGGAGTCTTCGTCATCCAGTGTGACCTGTCAAGCTGAGCCCAGAACCCCTGGGTATTGATAGCATTGGCCATGACCTTGGAATATCTTCCCCTCTGGTCCAAGACACCTTGTGTGTCTCCAGATCAAAGGCTGGCCTGAGGGCAGCTGTCCTCAGATGACTCCCCTGGAAAGCACCCTGGGTGTGAGGCTGGTGGACCCTCTTCCTGACCTTCTGAGCGCCCCTGGTCCTTTCTCCTATCAGAGGCTGGAGGGAACCATTGAGCCTCCTCTTCCTTGGCAGGCCATGTGGTCTCTCTAAACCATGTTGTCTGGTCAGGAAGCTGCCAGAAAAGGTGGGTGGGGTTTCCTTTCCAACAGGCTGTTGGATCTTGGCATTTGCTCACTTCTTGGGACTGAAGTGAGCTGCTTGGTTCCCCAGAGTTGAGTTCACTTTTTCCTGTAGCTCATTGGCTTCTAGTCCTCCTTGTCAGTTCTCCATTTGGAGTGGAGGGTCAATATTGGAGGAAAGATAATAAAAACTGGTTAGAACCACTGTTTTTCAAAAATGTTTACTCTGCATAGATACCCTTCAAAGCACCTAGCAGGCATTTTCTTTTTAACCCTCACAACAGCCCTGTGCAGGAATGGTATATGTGTAAGGGTCTAAAACCTCTTGTCCTCTGCAATATTATTTAACAGCCTTTGAGTGTTCCTTCTCTCTTTAAGCTCATACAAGAATTCATGGCCTGTCCTAGGCTTTCATTGCTAAACCAAGGAAAATGGGAGTCACTGTCTTGTTGCTCCCCATCATTTTAGCTTCGACCCCACCTGGTACTGTGTGGATCCAAAGTTTTGTAAATACAGGAAAAGTTAAACTCATTCATCCATTAAAGAAAAACTGGCTTTCCTCAAGGGAGTGTTGGGCTGAGTGTATATTGTTCCTCCTCGTCAGAATTTAAAGGCACAACACCCTTCTCAGAACTCTTCACGGGCAGCAACAGCATTGTCACAGATGTCTGTGTAGTGCAATGTTGGGAATCATTTCCAGACTCAGGAAGTTTATGAAGAGGAGGCAGCTACAGATAACTAGATAACTGGAGTTGCTAGAGAGACATGGGAGGTAGCCTGCCTTTATCTTTGAATCACTCAAAGAAATCAACCCACAGATCCCACAGTCAGAATTGAACTGGAGTTGCTGGGTAGGCAGTGGTGGTCTTGGGGAGGTCATGGCTGTGGTTCAGAGAGGGGTGGGGTGGGTACTCCTCCAGGCCAAACTCCTCCCAGTCTGAGCTTTTTTCTTCACCCAAGGAGAGATTGTTCTCACCAACTCATCACCTTCATGCTGCCTTCAAAAGTGGATTGATGTTGCCTCATTTAGGGAATCATTGCAAATAGTCCCAAGTGCTTGGTGATGCATTTAGAGCTTTCTAGGCCCCCAGGGTTTTATAGAGTGTGAGCCCTAGTGGGCAAGGTGGGGGGTCCATCTTTGCTGGATGCTGCTTGTAACAGATTTAGAGTACAGAATCAACAATAAATGGTATACACAGGACACATGTGCTCCTATGGGCGCCTTGGCTAAGGGATCTCGCTGTTGATTCTATGCTTGTTACATACATGCAAGGCTGACCCAGACAGCTCTTCACAGACACTAGATATTCAGGGCTGGGAAAGGCCTTTGGAAAGTGAGTGGAATCAAAATGATGTCTAGAGGTCACTGTGGCTGGATGGGGCCTTAGGAATAGGCTCAACCCATTTTATAGATGGAGAAAGTAAGATCAGGAGGAAATGAATTTCTCATAGTCACCTAGTGAACTAGTGGCTGAGCTTGCAAGACAACCAGGCCTCCAGACTCCCAACCTAGAGCTTCTTCTATGTCTCAGAAAGGCAGTGAGTTTCCCTCAGCATCCATCGAAGTGCACATGCATTCACATTCATGCACACACAGGTGCACACTGGCTTTGGTGGATAGAACTCTCCTGCACACATCTGGACTCTTACAGTGCTTAGCACCCAGGCTCAGTGAGTCCCGGGCTCTCAGAAGACACTGTGTGAGTGAAGGTGACTCTCCAGGTGTCCAGAAGTCCCTGGGACCTTTTCAGGCCTCCAGGTTCAGGGGCTGTCACCGCTGCTGGTGCAAGTCTAGGGTTTATGAGAAGGGTAATCTTTTCTCTGTCCCTTCATCCCACTGCCATGCCCAAGAAGAGGGCTTCAAACCATATTTCCTTGGCTCTCTTAGCTCTTCAGTCCCTTCTGCCAGGTGTAACCCTGTCCCAGGAGGCTGGACCTGACAAGGTCAGTAGTGTGTTCACAGTTTCACAAAGCTGGACCCTATCAGTTACTGGGACAAGGCCTTGTGCACCTTCCCTAACCACTGAGCCCAGCTCCACTCAAGATGGGAGCCTGGAATTCTGACAATGGAAAAAGAGTGAGCGCCTACCTCCCATCTCCCAGAAGATGCCTGGAGTTCTTAATACAAACCTGCCCTCCACACCTGCACATCTGCCCAGGGTCCTGCCAGCAGCACAGACCCGTTGTTTGATTTCACACAAGTGTGTATGAATGAACACACACACACACACTCACACACACTCTCCTCACTCTGCTCTGCAGCCCCTGCATGAACACCTTCAAGGCCAGAAAATCACTGCCTCCTCATGCAACTGCTTTCATTCTTGGATAATCTCAGTGGTGAATGTGTTCCTGTCCATACTGAGCCAAAATTCACCTCCCTCTGTCACTTCCCCCTTTTAACTCGGAAAGGGTTTAGAAACGTAAGCATTCAATAAACAACTACAGAAGGACGGCAAACCTGGCACTGAGAGTCTCCAGGTGCCTGTGGCTGGCTGCCCAGCTGTGGTCAGCCTGGCTTGCACAGGAAGGGATATAGGTTTTAACCCCTGATCCCAGTGGTCATCCCAGAGCAGCCTACTGGGAACTTCCTAGGGCCTGGTGGATGCCCTTGTGGTCCTAAAGCTGCCAAACCTGTAACCTTGGCTGGATTTTGGCCCCAACGGGGATCTGTCCATGGGAAGAGTTCAGGGTCGTTTTGTAATCTTCAGAGGCCTTGCCTAGACTCTCTCCTGCTGTCCTGTGACGCTGGTGACATTCCAGGAATGCTCAGGCCACGTGAGGGGAGGAACCTCTGCCTGGAACTTTGATCAGCGCCAGGGCTGCTGGGTTCGTGCTGACCACTGACCACCCCAGAGGCCCTTCTGCTCCAGAGGAAGAGCCAGGGCAGCTGGTCCCCACCTGTCAGCCCCTCACGGTACGGTCACTACAAGACTCCAGGGGTCATGGGGGCATGGGAGGAATCTGGGGTCCCAACTTGGGGGCAGGAGGTGGGCTGGTCACTTGTCCCAGATTTCAGAGCATATCCCCGACTCCAGGCAGGGCACACCTCTGTGCCAGGGTAGGGGAAGTCCCTGAGGGCTTCCCAGCCAGGGTCGTGCTGGGTTGGGACTGGAGGCAGGTTGTGGTGGGGGAGTGCTGAGATGAAGGTGATCTGGTCCCTGGGCTCAGAGAGCTCCCAGTGAACAGGAAGGATAAGTAGTGTGACCATATGCCCCAATTTGCCTGACACCACTCTTGTTTATGCCTGTTGTCCTGGCATAAATAGTCAGACACGACTTAGTGACTGACCAACAACAACAAAGTCACTAAGTTGTATCCAACTCTTTTGTGATCCCATGGACTGTAGCCCAACAGGTTCCTCTGTCCTTGGGATTTCTCAGGCAAGAATACTGGAGTGGGTCACCATTTCCTTCTCCAGGGGATCTTCCTGACCCAGGGATCAAACTCATGTCTCCTCCCTCACAGGTGGATTCTTTACCACTGAGCCATCAGGGAAGCCCATAATTATCAATAGCTCCTTTTTTATTCTCAGAAGTGTCCTGGTTTGGATGATAAAGTTGAAGTAAAACATGCATGTGTCTACCTTTTAGTCAAACATTTATGATATACCCCGCACCGTATTAAGTGTTTTATTATTTACCATCTAATTTAGCATATTTATCATCCAACTGAGTGCTAATTTTAATACTAAAGGATAGGTTATAACCAGGCATTGGGAAATTGAGGCTTAGAGAAATGGAGTGAACTGCCCAATCACACACAGGCAGTAGGTAGTGGTATCAGAATTTGCACACAGGGTGCAGCACCAATAGAGCCCCAATCTCTGAAGCAGGATGAAGACTAAGGCCCTAGATACAGGCTCACAAGAGCCGCAAATACGTCCAGTTCCATTCAGCATTCAGCGCCTGAGCACATATCTGTCCTCAACTTTGAGTAAGGTGCTGGGGTGTAGGGCCAGGTAAGGGACGTTGCAATCTCAAGATCTCTGCTCCTCCACCCCCACCCCAGAGGCTCCTAGTCAGGTCGTGCAACAGACTAGAAGGCAGAGCAGAAGGACCCACACCGTCAGTGGAAGACAAGTTCCTGGGGGAGCCAAAGGAGATTCAGTCGAGGCAGGTTTCCCAGGGGAAACGTGGCATATGCTGGCCTGGAGGATAGGGAGGATAGGGACAGATAGCAATAGGGAAGGTCACGATGGGCCTTTTAAAGTGGAGGGGACTATGTAATCAAGGACCAGAGGTGGGGCCCATGGGGAGCATTTGGGGAAAGGAAAGTGCCAGGTTCACAACCTGCTCTTACTTCAGAATGTTCGTTCTCTTCAATAAACTATAATGGAAAAGAATATACAGAAAAGAATGTCTATATATGTCTGACTGAACCATTTTGCTGTACAGCAGAGATTGGTACAACATTGTAATTTAACTATACTTCAATTTTTAAAAATTAAAAAAAAAGAAGCTATGACACAGTAGATAGACAAGTTTCTCTGAGTCTCTGCAATGTAATTGCAAGGAAGGAAAGGGATCAGGGAAGCACCTATTGTGTGTTTGGAACCATGCTTCATGTTTGACATGATTTTTTTAATAATGTTCAACCTTACGACAACAGTGATGCCTGTTTATTATTTTTAAAAGTTGAAAATACATGATTAAGCAAACGGAAAAAATGAGAATCACCTGCAATTAATTCTGTTCGTCAGAGATTACCCCTGCAAACATTTTTGTGTATAATCTGAAGCCATTGAGTCACTTCATTAACTCAGCCTCCAGTGTGGGTGGAAGGGTCTTATTATGAATAACAAAGACGTTCCTCTCTTATTAGTCAGGATATTCCAAAGGTTTCTGGAGCTCTGTGCCAGGAACCAAGAGGAAGACCAAATATATATTTATTATATCAGAGTATCACAAACCCGTGGCCAATTATCTCATTTAATTGCCACAATAGCCCTAACAGTATGTAATGTGGGTTTTATTTTCACGATTGTTCTCCATTTACAAGTATGGAAACTGGGACTCTGAGGGATTACTTCACTGTGTGTGTTGGAGGGTGGGGGGGTGGGGTTGGTCGGTGGGGAGCAGCCTGAGGCAGGAGCCCAGCCCAGGTCCCCCAGCCTCAGCCACTTGGCTTGTTTCTCTGGTTGACAGCAAAGGAGACTGGGGTCCCGGGAACCTGGGTGAGGCAGTCAAGGGCTCCAGATGAGCCTTGGAAGCCCTTTTTCTTGCCCTCAGATGTACTGGAGCCCAAGGGCAAAATCCAACCGTGTTGCTGAGACAGACCCTGATGTAGATACCCCAGTCAAGGGGCAAGCCCCTGGGACTTTTGGGCTGGGCTCTGAGCTCCCATCACCCTCTGGAAGAAGTGAGGGTTGGCTCTGTGGTGGATGACACAGAAATGTACTAACACAAAAGCAATTTGAGAAGAGGAAACAGTCCATTTGCAGTCAGTTACCTCCCCCACCCTCAAAAAGCCAGGCTTCTGTGGTTTGCTGAAAGCATGGAGCATATTTGTGGGCATCTTGCTGCTCTCTGCGCAAATGCAGAGGTGGTTTGTCAGGTGACAAGCTGGAATCTTCCAGCTGCTGCCCCACCATCCCCTCTGGTGCCAGCCTCCGAGGTACCTAGGCAGGGGTGCTCCCTGTCTCCTAAGTCCCTGGTGACCTGCTCTCAAGGGTAGTTTGGGGAAGGGGCCCAAGTCCACGGCATCCTGGCCAGAACCATCAGAATCTGAGCTCCACTAAACCAAGCACAAAACAGTAACCCATTTCCGCTGGCTGGGAGGAATGAGCCAGAAAGTGCTTAAAGGGGCCTCTCCTGGGTCTGCCAGTGAGGCGCTCGGATGATCCCATCCGTTTCTCCTTAGCTGACTCCTGTGGCTACTTCAGCCCAGAGCTGGGGCTGGCCTAGGCTCCTGTAGCTAAGAGTCCTCTCTGTGCCTGGCTCTGGGTTGGGAGCTTTCAGTGCATTTTCTTACTCAATCCTCAGAACCCACGAGGAAGGTAGTGTTGAAGTTTGCTATTTTGAAGATAAAGAAATTGAAGCACAGAGAGTTTAAGTAATTCAGCCAAGGCCACACAGCTAATTAGGGGTGGAGATAAGATTTGAACCCAGACTGTCTGACATTAGAGCACAAACTCAGCCATTCTAGAGGGATGTGAGAGTGAGTCTTGGGGTGGGAGTGGATCATCAGTGTTTGGAAACCATCAGTGTTCTCACTGTGAGTACTATCCTCCACTTCCTCCCATCCCAAGAGACTGGGGCAAGAGGATCTTACCCTGAAACTTCAGAGGCCCTGTTCTGACTCTCCTCTTACCATGACACCCCAAAGGGTGAGAAGTTTGTGAGATCAAAGGCACATGCCCAACTGGAGGCTGTGTCCCCATTTGAAACCCTGCTGCAGGGACCCAGGACCCAGGGCTTATGTGGGGCACATCCCAGCTTCATCTTCCCTAAGCCAACTCTTGTCCCTGAAGTGCATGCCCTTAGGCTTGTGGGGTTCTGGGGCAACTGTGGGCTCTCTACTCATAGTACTGGAGAGAGTCGGGTGGGAAGAGGAGGGACAAGGCCAGGTCCCTTGTGTATGTTCACTGTGGGTTTCGCAAATGTGAGGAGGGGTCTGCCTGTTCCAGGAGCCTTGGGGTGTCACTGCAAGCACCTGGCTGAAAGCTCAGGCCATGGGGACAGATCCTGGCCTGCACTTCTTAACTATAGCTCCCAGTGGCTCTAGCTCTGGGAGCCCTGGTTTCCCTGTTCTGGGAATGTCTCCATCTGCCGAGGATCATGATGAGAGCTCTAGGAGCTGGCAGGTGGGATTCGCCCCTTAGCTCAGCCCCCTATATCAGAGAAGCTTCCGCCATCTCCCCCACCCACCACTGCCTGAGCCTAAGCTGATTTGTTTACACTAGATTTTCTGTGCCTCTGATGCTATAATTTTGACTCAAGTCCTAAATTTTCTAGTTATGTGCTCTTTTGGAAAATTATAGTGGATATTATTTCCAAGTTACAGTGGGTTAGAAGTAACTAACATGGAGTGGGGTAGGTGGGGCACAGCCTCCCCATGACCCCTCACTCACGGGCACCTCCTGCTTTGGTCACAGCTCTTCCAGCAGGAGCGATCCGGGAGACCAGATCTCAGTTCTAACCCAGGGCCCACTGTGGACCCCTGGGAGCCTGGCCTTGCTCTCTTGATGAGGCTGGCCAGATGGTCCCTGGGGACTTTGTGTCCATTCTAATGGGATTTCTCCTGGAAACTGCCCTTTGAGAACCAAAGACTGAAGGGATTAGCAGGAAGAGGCCCGGCATGTTGATAACATCACAGCACGTTACAGACAAGAATTGCTCCTCTCTTACCCTCTGGTTGGCAGGGGTGTAGGGAGGAGGGCTCAAGTCCATGCTTATGCCTGGCTGCAATCATTCTCTCCAGCCTGGAACCATTCCAGGGAGAGGCAGTTCTACCCCAAACGCTGCTCATCCAAACTGTGGAAGGGTTGGTTCAAGAAGCTCTAGCCGAGCCCTCCATGAGTCAACACTGTGCTGTATGCTGAGCATAGAGTGATGACTATCTTTTCACAAAAAAGACAGCTGTGAGAACCCATCCTTTAGAGGACCATGCTAGGTGTTAAGACAGAGAAACATATGGCCAGACTCCTCCTTTCTGGGGTCAGGGAAGCCCTCTGTCATGATCCCGAGGGGTTTATGTAGGAGTCTAGGGGCAGCCCAGGTGGCAGATATGAGTGGGTGGATGGAGGGGACCCATGGCTACCCCATCCTTCTTCAGCCAGGCCCTCTGCTTCTTATCTGTATTCTGTGCATCCAATCTCTAGAGCATAACATCTCAGGCTAAAGCTGAACTCTGTAACTCTGGTCTAAGGGGGGCAGTAGGACCGGGAGGCTTGTCCCTTTCCCTGATGTGTCCCGCGTGGCAGGCTGGTGCTGTCACTGTTAGAGACCTTCCCAACCACTGTGTAAAATCCACTTCCTGTGGCTTACATAGGAGCCTCCAGGGAGTTATGTGATTTCTCAGGGAGAAATTGTTCATTCTCTATTGATTAGGCAGACAATTTCCTGGGAAAACTGAGGGTTATTGAGTGTCTGAATGGGAAGAGGTCTCAGGGGGCTTTTTGAAAGCACTGTATTTGCTTGTGGAGCCCTTTGGCCCAAGCTGAATCTTGTGATGGAGAAGGCAGCCAGCAGAGGGCAGCAGAGAGGCAGCCAGCAAAGTGTGCTTGGGGCCAAGGCTCCCCAAAAGGGAGCCAACGGAGTTCTTGGCTGAGCACTGGTAAATTGAAAAAAATTATGATTTATATTGTGTGAGGGTTTTCTCTTTTTTCTGCCTTTCCTTCTTTCTGTCTTTAAAGCTAAATATATTCTATCCAAAGGGCATTTTGTTATTCCTCCTTTTTTGGTGTTCAAATAATCTTTTCTGTAATGATGGTGGTTTGCACCCTTTAACACTAGTTAACACAGCTTATTAATTACTCACACTTACCGACACTGTCCTAAAACCTTTATCTATATTTACTCATTTAATCTTCCACTTATCCCAACATGGTTAGCACATGGTTATTACCCTCATTTTACAGATAAGGAGGTTGAAACACACATCCAAGGTCACATAGCTAGAACATTTGGAATGAGCTGGGATTCCAGTGAATAGAACTTGAACCACTATACGTCACCTAAATGTTGATGTGGGTGGGAGCAATAGTGAGCTGGTGGTGCAAACCCCATAATGGGGCAATTAAGCCCCCGTTGGTCTTGTCATGTGAGCATGTGAGCATAATGACCCTAAGTCATCCTGAAACCTGGAAACATTTAATGTGCTATTTCTCAGTGTCTATATGCTGACTAGTGGTTCATACATTAAAAAAACAAAAATCTAATGGCAAGGGAAATATGCTTGTAAGCTGTGTCACCAATGTGTGACCTGTGAATGGATACTGACATTCAAAATATTTTATATTTAGTGAACTATAAACTTGGTTGCCTTCCCTTATTTAAAGCAAAACCTCCCAAACAAAAACCTACGGGTCTGTAGAATATGCGCCTCCAGGACCTTCTTGTCCACACAGTGTTGGAAAGTTTTGTGGGCTCCAAGGTGGTGGTGAGGTGAGGGGAGCATTTTGACAGCAGTGCTGAGGAGAATGCAGACTCATTTCAAGATAAGAGCCCATCATATCCTAGTGGCTGCTCTCAGCCTCAGCTGTGCAAAGAGCAGATGAGAAGAACTCCTCATAATTAGTTTCTGGAGTGTGCTGAGGTTTGGAAGCTCAGGAAGAGTTATGGTCTAAAATTTTCCAACTCAGGAATAATCTGCCCATATCTTACATATTATCTTAAAAATTCCGCAGTACCCATGGTCTCCTCTCATACCCTTCTTCCATGCCTTTTGGTCTTGTTCCCACCTCTTTCCTTTTCACTGGTGGCTCAGATGGTAAAATATCTGCCTGCAATGCAGGAGACCAGGGTTCGATCCCTGGGTCAGGAAGATCCCCTGGAGAAGGAAATGGCAGCCCACTCCAGCATTCTTGCCTGGAAAATCCCATGGTCAGAGGAGACTGATAGGTTATAGTCCATCGGGTTGCAAAGAGTCAGACACGACTAAGTGACTTCACTTTCACTTTCCACCTCTTCCCTCCAGTCTGGAAAGAACACGGCTAGTCCAGGAGATCAGGATCTAGGTCCTGACAGTAACCCACAGGTGACAGCCTTGCTGTCAGGAGGTTAGAACTGTGGTCCTACTGACCTTGCAAGGCTGCTGTGAGGCACTATGAGAACAACTATCAGAGGCACAAGCAGGCTCCTGGCTCTCCTGGGTGTGCTGGTCACCGGGCTGCCTGCCCTCGATGAAGGTGCCGCTTCTGTTTTTCCTTCCCACTTGGGTGTAGGAGATGCCGCCCAGAGCCTGGCTGCGCTGGGCCTGGCTTCTGCTCCTGGCCAGGCCCACCCTGCCCTGCCCCCAGGGCTGTGACTGCTTCATCCGGGAGGTGTTCTGCTCAGACGAGGGGCTCGCCGCCGTCCCACTGGACATCCCGCCACACGCCACAGACATCATCTTCGTGGAGACCTCGTTCACTGTGGTGGGTGCCAGGGCCTTCAGCGGCAGCCCCAACCTGACCAAAGTGGTCTTCCTCAACACCCAGGTGTGCCACTTCAGGCCGAATGCCTTCGGGGGCCTGCCGGGGCTCCAGGACCTGGAGATCACTGGGGGCAACTTCTCCAACCTCAGCGCTGACATCTTCTCCAACTTGATCTCACTGAGCAAGTTCACCCTCAACTTCAACATGCTGGAGGCTCTGCCCGAGGGCCTCTTCCAGCACATGGATGGCCTGGAGTCCCTCCAGCTGCAGGGCAACCGGCTCCAGACCCTGCCCCAGAGGCTTTTCCAGCCTCTGAGACATCTGAAGATCCTCAACCTAGCACAGAACCTCCTGGCCTACCTGCCCGAGGAGCTCTTCCACCCCCTCAGCCGCCTGCAGAGCCTGAGGCTGAGCAACAACCAGCTGGCAAGTCTGCCCCGGGGGCTCTTCAGCCATCTGGGCAGCCTGCAGGAACTCTTCCTAGACGGAAACTCCATCTCTGAGCTGCCCCCAGAAGTGTTCATGCAGCTCTCCTGCCTGGAGAAGCTGTGGCTGCAGCGCAATGCCATCGGTCACCTGCCTGGGTCTGTCTTCTCTGCCCTGCCCAACCTGACCTTCCTGAGCCTGCAGGGCAATGCGCTGCAGACGCTGCCTGCCAGCCTCTTCGCCCAGTCCTCCGGCCTGGTCAGCCTATCCCTGTCCCACAACCAGCTGGAGACAGTGCCTGAGGCAGCCTTTGCCAACCTGACCAGCCTCGGGTCCCTCACGCTCTCGCACAACGCCCTCACCCATCTGCCGGCCGGTGTGTTCAGAGGCCTCAAGGGGTTGGTCAAGCTCTACTTGAGCAGCAACAACCTGACGGCCCTGCACCCCGCCCTCTTCCAGAACCTGTCCAAGCTCGAGCTGCTCAGCCTCTCCAGGAATCTCCTGACCACGCTCCCCGAGGGCATCTTTGACACCAACTACAACTTGTTCAATCTGGCCCTGTATGGGAACCCCTGGCAGTGTGACTGCCACCTGGCCTATCTCTTTAGCTGGCTGCATCAGTACAGCGACCGGCTCTTCAACATCCAGACCTACTGTGCCGGCCCTGCCTACCTCAAGGGCCAGGTGGTGCCCGCGCTGAAGGAAGAACAGTTGGTGTGCCCCATCACTCGGGACCACCTGGGCTTCCAGGCCCCGGGGCCGGAGGACAGGGAGCCGGGGGGCGCCTGGGATCTGGTTGCAGAGGAAAGGGCGGCCAGGAGCTGGTGCACCTACAGCAATCCCGAGGGAACCGTGGTGCTGGCTTGTGACGAGGCCCGGTGTCGCTGGCTGAATGTCCAGCTGTCCCCCAGGCAGGGCTCGGGCTCCCCAGGACTACCCATCAATGCCAGTCAAGAGTGGGACCTGAAGTCAGGTTGTGGCTCTGTGAGGGTCACTGTGTCCATTGAGGCTCTGGCAGGGGAGCCATAGGTGCAGGGCAGACGGACCAGGACCCTAGGCAGATGGCCTCTGGGCCCAACTGGGCAAGAGATGGTGAGGGGAGCTGAGGCTTGGGTTCTTCAGATGCAAGGGGTGGAGTTGCATCTCCAAGGTGGAGGAGGGGGCGTGGCTGGCTCCACCACCCAGAGCCTTCTTCATCACCCTGATCTCTGAGAATGATACCTAACAGCACCTTCCACAAGCTTTGCAAAGCACCCATCAAAGCTGCGTTGTGGTCCAGAGAATAAAGTAACACGGCTCCCCTGGTGTTTTTCTGTTATTTAATACTCACCCCTGTCTCATCTCCACCCTGAGATACCAGTGCTCCATTTCCTCTCTTGACATCCAATTTAAGAGCCAATATCTGTTTCTATTCCTCTACCTCAAAATGTGGTGGTTTTTTTTTTAATTTATTTATTTCTAATTGGAGGATATTTGCTTTATAATATAGTATCGTAGATTAACGCGTATACATTGAATCTAGAAAGATGGTACTGACGAATCTATTTGCAAGGCAGCAATGGAGACGCAGACATAGAGAAGAGACTTACAGACATGGTCAGGGTGGGTGAGTAAGGAGAGGGTGAGACAAACAGAGAGAGTAGCATGGAAACATATACACTACCATATGGAAATGTGGTTTTAATTGATAAAAAGAAAAAGGAAGAGGATAAAAGCAGAGGTGACGAGAAAGATGAGGGGTGGGGTGGAGGTCTGACTTGGTGTCGAGGAGGACTCAAGCTGTTTGCACCCACCTCTGGGGCATCCAGGGGAAATCAGGTGACAGGGGCCCTCGGGAGGGTGAACGCCGTGGCTTTGCCTACTCAGCTGATAGGATGGCTGCTCCCTGAGGAGCGAGCCGGGAGGACACGGAGCTGGGTGGGCGGGGACGGATGCCCTTCAGTTCTGAGTGTCTGCGTCTGAGGGCTGCTCACTCACAGCAGTGGTCCTCTCTCAGTTCTCAGGACACTACCCTCTTACCCAAGCCTGACTGCGCCTCCCCCCTGCCCCCAGTTTTCCCCTCACCTCCTGCATGCTGGTAGCCTCTGGGTTGGCTGTCATTCGGGCTCCCTGGGTAATCCCCACGAGGACCCTTGCAGTCAGATCCCACTTCTACGCTGATGACCTCAAATCTCCATCTTTTTAAAAAATAATGTTATTTATTTATTTGTTTGTTTATTTTTGGCTGTACTGGGTCTTTGTTGCTGCGCGGGCTTTTCTCTAGTTGCGGCGATTGGGGGCTACTCTCTAGTTTTGTCAAATCTCCGTCTTAGGACTGGTGTTTGGCTCCATGGTGACACATCTCTCTGCTCAGCAACTTGTGTTCTATCACGACAGCCACACACATGTGTAAGCCAGACTGTGTCCCCAGCTTCTCTAGGATCCCTGCCCTGCAAGTCACCAAGCCCAGGGGCTGGGAGTGGTCTCCAACCTCTCCTCCCCTTAGTCCTCATGGCCAACCTGTCACTGAGTGCCTCTGAGTGCCCTCTGTCCATATCTCCTTTCCTGTTCCCTGCCCGGAGAAGCTCTTGGTCTCCCTGGACTGAACCATGGCCCAGCCTCCTGGCTGGTTTCCCTGCTCACACCTACAGTGTGGACTGGCTTGGCTGAAGTTCAGGGGTTGGGAGAAGAGAATCAGATGTAAGCAGGCTCTCCAGGAGCTCACAATCTGATGGGAAAGATCAGACAGGGGGTGTCTGGGATGAAAACACAAGCTCGATGGGGTGGGCCCCAAGCAGGTGCCGGTGAGTTCAGGGGAGGCAGAGGTCAGATGAGCACAGACCTCGGGAAGCTGTGTTGGATCCCTGAGCCTTGAGATTGTGCAAGCAGAGCGTGAGCCAAGGGGTGGAGACAGGCAAGCGATGAGGTCAGGGCTGAGGCCTCTGAAACAGGCTGGTTGGAAAGCAGATGGAAAGACAAGCAAGGCTGGAAAGCTAGCTGGAGTCTCAAAGGGCACAGCGAGCAGGCTGCATATTCATTACGGATGCCCAGCTGTTCCTGAAGGACTTTATGTAAAGGAAGGCTTATGCCTGTGAAGTCTGACAGCAAGAGGCAGGGAAAACAGTGAGTACTCCTGCCTGGCTTGGGCTTGGAGCTCCAAGGGTCAGGGACACCAAGGAGATAGAATGAAAATTTGTCAGGACCTGAACAGTACATACACAAATGGATTAAAAGACTGAAATGTGAATTACAGAAATGCAAATTCAAACAACACAGGCATCTCTTTGTACCTATTAATTTGAGAATTAATATTAATAATATGGAAATGAGGAATCGGGATCATGCTCAGTGTGGACATAGTGGAGCCTCAGGGTGCCACTGGCAGCCACTCCTCCCAGCACAGGAGACAGCCTGAGGCAAAGAAAGGCTTTGGTGACGGGGACAGGGGTGGGGTGGGTGCTGGAAGATGGGAGGGAGGGAGATAACTGGGGTGACTCTCAGTTTTCTCTCCTGGGAAATGGGGAGGACAGTGAAGCCACTGACCATGGGCAGGTGGAGTTTAAGGGGAAAGGAGGAGCAAGATGCTAGCTTTAGGCAAAAAAGTACAACTTTGCCATCCTGTCCTGTCCAGTGATGTCCCTTTAAAAAGACATGCTTCCTGAGAGTTAAACCAATTAAAGTCTAAGGTGATGGAAGGTAGTCTGGCAGATTTGCCAAAGGAACAGGCTTTCTCAGATTCATTTGGTTCAGTTTCCCAAAGCATCTGGTTTAATAATAATCCTGACCAGCTCCTCCAAGGTGAGGGAACATTACTTCCCCAGAAAGGAGGAGATCCTGAGTGACTGAGAGTCCCGTGGTGCCAGCCCCCAATGCTTTTGTTTCACTGCCCTGGTCCAAGTCCAGGCTGCACCGACCGCTGGCTTCCAGCTGGTTGTGAGGCCCATTGTCTGGGGAAAGGATCGCCATGCCCAGCACACAGGAGGTGCATCACGAATCCCCATCAAATGGATGCCCACTGAGCTACAGCTCCTGGTCCAAATGGTCTTTATGTCTACTGCCAGGAATAAAGCAACAAGATAATCAAGCAGACATTTCTCTTAATTACATTTTCCCCCCAAATATAACACTTTGTTAAGTTAAAATATAATAATCTTTCTCTGTGTTCAATGGTGCTGGGGAAATGGGGAAAAAGCACTGGCCGGCAGTCAGGGCAAGCTGTTTGCAGGCCTTTTAAGTCGGCCGAGCGAGACCAGAGTCACTATGCTCTTTGAGTAGGGTTGCCAGGTTTACAAATAAGCACACACATGCTGCATGGGACTTACTTTTACTAAAAAAAGGATTCTTAGTTTATCTGAAATCCAAATTTAATTGGATATTTTATGTGGTGAGCCAACCACCTGATGAAGGTAAAGTAACAAGGGGGATGGAGATAGGGGTTGGGAATTCGCTTCCGGATGGGGAGGTCAGGCCTGAGCCCGTAGTGGTGCAAGTCCTGACCGCTGAGGGCCACTAGGATCCTGAGGCTGGAGCTGACAGGAAGCAGGAGGTGCTGAGCATCCCCTAGACAGAGGTAAGCAGACCAAGAGACAGCTCTGAGTATGCTGTGTACCCGGGGTCCTCGGTTCTGCTGCCTTCTTATGAGGTGGTCCCGGTCTGGTGCCACAGTAAGGCTTTTGATGGGTTCTGGAAGGAAATCAGGACACTTGACTCCTCTTTCCTCAATATTTGCCCTTTGGCAAGTCATGGCTCCTCTGTGGCCAGAAGAGGTTGGTTCTCAATGCTGACTGAACCCTGGAATCACCTGGGGGAAGGTAAAAAACCAACAGGACCCCATTTACAGAGATGATGATTCAGTTGGCCCGGGGAGACCCAAATATCAGTTTAACACACACACACACACACACACAACTCCTCCAGTGATTCTAATGCTCAGCCAGGCTTAAAAACTCAGGGCTGGATTTTGTCCAGTTCTAGGTCTCCCCACTCTCTATAGCTACCCCAGGGCTGGGGAGCAAATGCATGCCTTGACAGACCCAACTGGTGAAATGCTCAGGATAAACTCATGAATGAAGAAAGCCACAACACCATGTCACAAAATATCTCACCGGGTTTTTTTCTTGTTGGTGCATTTTATTCTGCGTAATCTTCAGTGCTCTCAGGTTTTGGAGTGACAATAAGCTGGGTGCAGGATGCCTTGTTTTCTTGCAGTACAAGGGTGGCTAAGTTCCTTCAAAGTGCCTTCTTACAGCAGAAGAGAGTCCTTGCCCCAGTGTCTGGAAAGTTCCACAGTTCTTCAGTGATTCCCCACCACTTGCCAGCAAGGCAACCTTGGGCAAGTTACTGAAACCCTCTGCAGCTCAGTTTTCTCATCTATACTGTTTATCACGGGGATAATAGTACCTATCTCATAGTTATTGGTGAAGATAAAATATTCATGTAGAGATTCCCAAAGCAATGAGATGTGGTAAGTTCTCAAAAATGTCATCCATTATTATTATTATTTCTAGGGAATTGTGAGGGATGTTGGCAGGGGGTAGGAAGGAACTGGCTAATTGCTTGGCCACTGCATTTGTTTCACCTGTATCCATCGGTATTTCTAGAGGATGTTAACATTTCTGTTTATATATTAAAATTATATTATTGGGAATATTGGAAATGCCATTTTCAAAACTGTTCAGGGCTAACAGTGGATATTGGAAAACTGGATGGTTCTGCCAAAGATTAGACAATTTAGCACAATAGTAGTCCAGTAATGAATTCTTTCTCACACTGTTTGCATCTCCCACTGCCTCCTGTTGCCTCCTGTTGCCTCTGCAGACAGTTCAACATCTCACAAACCTTCAAAGGTTTCGATTCTGGGTCTCAGGGCGCCGACACGTGGCGTAATGGGAGAATAGCTTTCCCAGAAGTCAACCTGGGAGCCCTAGGAAGGACAAGGAGCCACAGAGACTTGGTGGTCTGGGACGCTTCCCGGATGGCAGCTCCTGTGGAGGCTTCTGTTTCCTGTGACTCTGGAACGTGCCCGCGCCGAGGAGCGGCCGGTGCGGAGGCTGAGGTCCCGCGCTCGCCGCCACCTCGTGGTGTTTAGGCCCGCCGGGCGATCAGATTTGTCCCGGTGATGCAGCGTGTCCTGCACGGAGGTTGGGCAGGGGTGTGAAGGCAGACAAACCTGCACGACTGGAGTGGGATAGGGGGAGGTGGTCCTACTTCTCCCGCGACTTGCGAGCAGACCTCCAGACACGGCTGGGGGTGAAATTCTGCCGGCAGTAATGATCTCTGTTCATATATATTCAAAGTTGTCTTTGCACGCTTTCAGTTTTCCAAGACTGCCCCTCAGCAAATACATTCTGGGAAGATTGTGCTTTATTTTCTTTGCAATTTTATGCAAGTTGTTCAGGATTTGGGGGGAAAATTCTCCATTGGCAATACTTAACCCTTATTTTAAGAAGTAGAGTACAGAGGAAAAGCAACTTCTCTAAAATTCATCTTTTACTCAGTATGGAAGTAGGTGAATGCCTCCGGGGTACTTCACCAAGTCTTTGGTGTGAGGTCTAATCCAATTTATACACAAAGATGAATATTATTTTATTATAAACTACCTTTTGGGGACTTCCCTGGTGGGCCTGTGGTTAAGAATCTGTCTTGCAATGCAAGAGACTCGGGTTCAATCCTTGGTCCCGGAACTAAGATCCCACATACTGTGGAGCAACTAACTCTGCAAGGCACAACTAGAGAGTCCATGCATCTCAACGAAAGATCCTGAATGATGCGACCGAGATTCCATGTGCCGCAACTAAGACTGGATGCAGCCAAATAAATAAATAAGTAAATAAATATTTTTTTAAAAACTACCTTTTATTCTAGTTTATTACAATTAGAACATTTAATTTTTAAATTCTCTATGAGAGCTGCTGATAACTGTGACATTTATTTCAGGAGACTGAAGGGAGTGTTAGGATTTATTTCATAGAAATTTCAGAGACTCTAGGGTCAGCCTTAATATAGACATACTTCATAGTCAAAAACATTCCTGTTTTTGGGTGGGGAACCCTAATACTCCTGCAAGGTTTCACTGAGCATTCAGGACAATGGAGTCGAGTTGTTTTCTGGAAACTCCTTGAGCTGGAAATGAAGAATCTGGAGAGCAACCTCCCTGGGAAGATTCCACATCCTGACTTCTTTGGACCAGTCAAGCACACAGGACAAAATGCGACTTTTTTTTTCATGGTCTGTACAATTTATACAAGCAGCTGGTACCCAGCTTGGGTTCCTGCATATCCTATTAATACAGAATTCACTCTACAAAATACAAATAATTTAGTCTCCCATGGAGGACTAAAGAGAGGCAGCCAGAGAGGGGTGGCAGGTGGGGTGGGCACAAGGAGGAAGGTTAAGATCCACCCTCTGAGGCAGCAGAGGGCAGGGGCAGGGCCAAGCCAAGACAGAAGGCACCATCAGCCCTGGCAGGGATGGGTCCAGGGAGGGGCTACAGAAGCATAGAGAAGCCAGGGGCTGAGGGCAGCAGAGTGGGAGTCAGTAGTTTTGAAAGGAAGGGGGTTCACTAGTGTCCTTTGTAAGAGCTGAAGTTACCACCAGTGGAGGTCAGGGGTCACAAGGGATAGAAATAGGGTGAAGGTGAGAAGGTCAGGGTTGGGTGACCTCAAGTCCTAGGAACCCAGGAGCTGAATGGCTGCTGGGACACTCCCAGTCCAGTTATGCATTGTCGCACTCTGGAAGCAGGGGTCTAGGTCTGAACTCCTGACAGCCCTGTGCTTCAGCCAAATTGCCCTCAACCAAGAAATTGATTGTTTCTCATAACCAGATTTCACCTCTGGCTTGGGGAATCATGGACTTGGGAAATTCACAGATTTCTGCATGGAAGCCAGCTCGGTCGCTTTTTCAAGGGATTGTGTATTCTTCCCTTGCCAAATTTGAGGAGTCTCTCCCTGCAGTCACTGAGGTGATGAGCTTGCTTCAGGGGGCTTCTGCATCCCCGTTGAAGCTCTAAACCATAAGATTCCTTCTCAGGTGGCCCCAGAGGATTCCCAGGTGGGTGGAGTTGTCCATATCTTGCTGCCTCCCTTCATGCAACAACTCAGAGGGATGACGGGCCTCACTGAGGCTGCAGCATCCTCGGGCGCATCGAGTACCAGCCCCGCTGACCACTCGACAACCACCTAGCCTCCCACCTCCCTGCAGCCAACCACACTCAGCCTCCAACCACATCCTCGTCAGCCTGCTCTGTGTGAACTCCAGCCTTCAAACCACACATAGTAACCACCCCCGTGACGACGCTTTATCAACCCTGATGTCTTTGAATAACTGTGATCCTCAAACTTTAGCCCACCTGTCACCTGCCACCTTGCCCAGAACACCAGGCTTTGGGGGCTGCATAGCTGTGGCTTAGCTAGGGGCCAGGGCCCTAGTGGAACATGCTCCCCTCTGCCTAGATTTTGTCGCTTGCCAGAGGGGAGCCCACTGCCACCCTGTGGGACTGAGCCTGGTCAAGAAGGAAACTCCAATTCACCATTCAGTGAATGTCCTGGGAGATCCCAGGTCCAACAATACCTACATGCTTTTGCCACCCCTGTTCTCAGCACTCAGCACACTGATCCCTGGCTTCGCCCCCACGCCACTCCCAGGGCTCTGGGTAGGTTACGCATTGACATACCTACTGCAATATGTTCTCAGCTTATCCCTGAAATGTGGCTCTTCTGTGGCTTTTCCCCAGTTGTACCATCAGCCATGGTGCCCAGAGGCTGCCCCATACCCTTGAGGCTGGGAAAGGTGCCAAGGAAAGAGGTGAGCCCAGAACAGAATTCTTTCCATGGGCAGAATCCCATGGAGTTACCTGAAGCCAGTATGGGCACACACTTCCTCCTGTCCACAAGAGGGGACATGTGACATTTTGGGAGAGGAAAGAGGTTAGACTAGGAGGCTGAATGTACGCTAAGTCGCTTTAGTTGTGTCCAACTCTGTGCATCCTGTGGACAGGATCCTCTGTCCAGGCATGAATACTGGAGTGGATTGCCATGCCCTGTTCCAGGGAGCTTCCCAACCCAGGGATCCAACCTGTGTCTCTTACATCTCCTGCAATGGCAGGCGGGTTCTTTACCACTAGGGCCACCTGGGAAGCCTGGGAGGTTTTAATTCAAGCCCTGGACAGATTCGCTCCAAACTGTGTGTGTCAGTCATCATTCTTTGTGGATTGTGACATTTTTTGGCATCTGTGAAGCTGGCAAACTTGTGAAGACCCTCAGAGTCTTAAAACTTACATCTATGGAGTCAGCATGTCCTAATAAAGGGCAGGCTGAAGGCTAAGGGCATTTGCAATAAGTATTATTAGATCTACTGCCTTTGCCCACAAATGCATCGTCAATTTAAATTGAAATACAAGAACTCATTCATGCAAAATTTCACTACCCAACCTTTATGCTCTCCACATTAGAGCTCTAAACCAAGAAAAAGAAACATGTCTTGAGAGCAGCCAACATAAGTTTCCGCTGCCTTGGATGAAAGCATGTGCATTTGCTCAAAGGAACATTCCTGCACTTGGGATCTGTTCACTTGTATGTTAGACACAAGTCCATCAAGTTTGATCATATGGTTTCCAGAATGTAGTAGATTAAAGGCAAAATCGTAAATTGGGAGGAGGGTGGCAGTCCTGCTGGAGACTTGCCAGCAACAAAGAGAAAAAGAGCAAAATCAGATATGAAATCCCAAAGAGGAGCAGCTAGGCATTTAGTGGAGGGCACTTGGGTGGCTCCGAGGGCAACATGTTATTCCAGCTCAGAGCTGGAGGTAAATACAGAGCCCCCCGGGTAGATAATGATAACCTGAGCTGCCTGGAAAAAGTCCATGTTAAGTACAACACTGGCTTGGTTTTCGATTCCCTGCAAGCGCAATTTGGGACAAGGGCTTGAATGCAGTTTAATTAAGAGGTGATCCCAAAAGGCAGGCCCAGGAGACAGGGAAGGAGGAAAAACCAACACACAGATGACCATGGAAGCTGCTCTGGGCAATGGGACTGATTCCAGAAGGACGGCCTGAGAAACATCCAGAGCGACTCTAGGAGGCAGAGCATTTAGCCACCAATGCCCACCTCCAGCTCCCCTCCCCCCCCAATTCCGGGAAGTGGGGACAAGGGTGGAGGATGATGGATGGCGAGGATCATTAACAGGGCACGTGCTCAGTTACCCGGAAGATAAACCCATCCAGAATGGTCCTTCAAGAAGGCTCTGGGCTCACGGTGTCCGTGGGAATGCTGAAGAGCCTGTGTGCTGGCCCATGTGCTCCTGTGCAGTCCAGAGCCTGTGTGCCTGTTGTTTTTAAGTGGAGGCTCTTGGAGACTTTTCATTACTCCCCGTGTCACCCTTGCTCCGGGTGCTTCAAAGTCGCTCCTACCGCCACCTCCTCAGGAGCATCCCTGGAGCCACAGTGCCTTCACTCGTTCCCCAGACGTTTCCTGATGGTTTTGGTCAGGCTTCCCAGAAGCAGACCTATCCATGTTGTTGCAAATGGCATTATTTCATTCTTTTTATGGCTGAGTAATATTCCACTGTGTATGTACCACATTGTCTTTATCCATTCCTCTGTTGATGGGCATTTAGGTTGCTTCCATATCTTGGTTACTGGAAGTAGTGCTGCTGTGAACATAGGGATATCTTTTTGAATAAAGGTTTTCAACTCTTCTGGATATAGGCCCTAAAGTTGATGTTTTTAGGATACTGAGATAGTTGAGACAAATCAGGCTTACAGCAGAAGGCAAGAATGAAAGGTAATTGTCACTTGAAGACAGGATAAAGAAGTGTAAACAGTGGAGTTGAGTGTCCTCTGGCTCTTGCCCACCCACATTGCGAAGAGCACAGAGCCAGCTTTTCCATAGAGTATTACATGCCGAGAACAGCTATAGCTGTGTGGGCTCATTTGCACCTTAGAATCCACCGTGACCAGATCGACCACGTGGATGGTGGCTGTAGCTCTGCTCTCTGAAGCCCATTTTGGAAGGAGGGGCTTTTTGAGTGATGAGAGTTTTCTTGCCTGTCTCCAGCCTCCAAAAAGTATATTGGCAGGACACGGGGACCTCTCAAAGCTGTGTGCTCCAGCCTGACCCATCCTATGCCTGGGAAGGATGCTGTGCCCCCAAAGAATGCTTGGGGCCGGGGTCGGGTCACAGGCGGAAGCCTGAATGCCAAGCAGTCATTAGGGGAGATTGATGGAGGGGAGCGCGTTGCAGGGGCCCCGGTGGCCTGCTGCAGTTTCATTGCGGTTATTTATGGCCTAGCTGGGGCGTCAGAAACGAGTTGACAGCTCGCCGTAAGCTGACCTGGCTGGCGCACAGCCTGCAGCCTTCTGCCTGCCCATCCCTCAACTTGAGGAATGTCAGCCTCAAAGACAGTGACCAGACGCTGGAGGTGTGGAAGGAGAGATTCCAGAATGCATCCTAACCCTGAGACCTCTTTATCCACAGCGAGGCCTGTGTGTGGGTGTGCAGGACACATGCTTGTACTCCCTAAATATTTATATAAGCAGACATCTGTGAAAGAGACAGCACAGCTAACTGGATTTTTTTTTTTGGGGGGGGGACATGGAGAAAGGAACACAAATAATCCCAAGCAGCAAGTAATCCTACAATTGGCTTGGGGAATATATGCTAAAGTTTTATGGTTTGTCTTTTTGGTTTGCTTTTGCTGTGTATATGTGAGCGTGTGTCTTTTGGCAACAGAAGTACCAGTCTAATCCTATTTAATCTATCCGAGCTTTGTTTTCTTAACCGACACTGTAGGTCAAGGAGGTCCAGAAATGTCCTGGATGCTAGGGGCTAACTGACATGGTTACTGAGATGGTCAGACGTCTGTGGACGACCCAGTACACCGCAGGGACAGATGGTAGGACCCACACGGGGATTAGCAGCAGCCTGGCCGATCGTGGCCCAAGCAGGGTTGGGGGGCAGCGGTGTGCAGGCAGAAGGCCAGGTTGGAGACCTGGTGAGGCCACTTCCTTGTCATGTCTCCCAGGTCTGCCTCGGTGACCCGGAGATCAAGGAGATCAAGGACACGAAGCAGGAAAGAATGCTCTGGAAACTGGAAAGGGCTTCTCCTGAGGTCCCTGTCATGACATTTCTCTGCCTGCCTCCTGGGAGGGAGATGCCCTCCCAGAGGCAGAGGCCAGAAATCTGGTCTGGGCAACAGAGTGGCGATTCTGTGTTTGGGGCCCTTGGGAGGGTGGCTTCTGGGGAGGGGGGCTCAGCTTTGGGGAACGGGTGACTGCCTGGGGCCCTGCAGAGCTCCAGGAGAAAGGGAGAGATGCTCCCTGAGATGAAGGCTGCCTGTTGTTGGAGGGCATGCTGAAATCACAATGTGAGAAGTATTGGGATGACCAAAAAGTTTGTTTGGGTTTTTCCATAACATCATACAGAAAAACCCAAATGAACTTTTTTGCAACCCAATAGAAATCTGCACCACTCGGTAGTTCTGTGAAGTCACTGAACTGAAAAGCTGAAGGGAGAATCACTGGCCTTGGGTCCCTTTATGTCCTTTTATCAGTTTACTCCACAGCAAGCCCTGTAATAAGAGACCACAGTCTACGGTGACCAATTCATAAAATCTTAAAGCTTTCAATGGATATGTTCTCACCAATATTTCATTCATTTAAAAAATATATTTTACATCTTTAGAGCTGTAGCTCAAATGTTTCTCTGACCTAGGAATTCATTTCCGCTATTCCTACTCATCTCTCTCTTACTTCCTAGGTTTCATTGGATGCATGTTTTCAGGGTGTTCTGTGAGGAGCAAGCAGTATGCCTGGTCCCTGCTCTGGGTGCTCAGCATCTGGAGGGTTGGCTGTCAGCCAACACTTCCAGCTCCGGAAGAAAGTGCCTCAACAGAGAGAAGCACAGGGGTCACAGGACTCCAGAGAAGTATTTTTGTCAATTGTTGCAAAGCAAATTACCCTGAAATGTTGTGGCTTAAGCCAGCAGTAATCATTTATTATCTCTCAAGGATTCTGGGGGCCAGTACACAGACAGAGCTTGGTGGGGACAGTTTGCATTTACGCCATTATGTAGGGCCTCCTAGGGGTGACCTGAAGGTCCACACTTGCTGTGGTTGCTCTGGGCCCATGTGTGACTCTGTGTGACTCTGGGCCCATGGCTCTCTCTGTGGCCCTGATTCCTCCCGCATGGTGACTGGTCCAAGGAGGACCCAGAGATTGAAGGGGAGAGAGACAATGAATGAGAACCAGGCAGAGGGCTGTCTTTTTCTGACCTGGCCCCTGAAGGCATCATTGTGCTTCATTGGTCAGGGCAGTCACAAGCCACCCTGCCCTCCAGATCCAAGATCCAAGGAGAGAGGACACAGACTCCCCTCTCCGTGGGAGTAGTGTGTATCCATCATGCTGCTAAGGGATCTTACAGGATGGCTTAAGTATGTCAGAGTGGTCGTCTTTGGAGAATGCAATCTGCCACGTCCATCTAGGACTGGGGCCGGGGGCAGGAGGCCAGAGGAGACTTTCTGAAGGGAGTGATGCTTGAACTGAGTGTTGAAGACTGGAGACAATAAAATGTGTGGGAGGAGAGAGATTCCAGGTGGAGAGGCAGCATCCTCTGATGGTCAAGGATTTGAAAAATCCTGGAGTGCTGGGGGCAACCGCAAGCAGTTCCATGATTGGGGCGGCTGGTGAGGGTCTGGGCGGGTGGGAGGTGGGGCTGCAGCGTAGAGTGGCTTAACCTGTAGTTCGTGAGCCCCTGTGGTTGTCAATCCTCTAAGAATCAGACCCTCTCGCAGGAAAGAAGTACGTATAGTATCTTGTACATCATTTCAGGGATCCAGGCCAAGGTTCCTAACACCAGGGGAATTCAAAGATCCCATCCAGTCCTGTGTTCTGTGGAGCCAGGTTGGGTTCCGCCCTTGCCAGCGGCTTCTCTGCAGGCATGTGTGATCTCAGGAATCCCCAGGGGCACAGCAAACTCAACCCGAATGCCTTGCCCAGCCCTGGTGTCACTGAGCCCCAGTGGTTCCTGACATCTTCTAGGCATTTTGGTCTTCCTGGCGTAGAGAGCCTCATGTTCACAAGGTGCCTCTGCATGGTTTCTATTCTCCCAGTGATGGGGTCGCAGTAGTCTCTCTACTCTATAGATGGAAAGCCAAGGCCCAGAGAGCATCAAGATGTGGATGATGACGGGGTCTGACAGCCTCTCCTGGCCAGGCTTTCTCCTGACCTTGGGGCCTGGCATCTCACTGAGCCACCTGACACCCCCCTGCCCTACCCCACCCACAAGGCTCAGCTCTGGGATGGTGTGACTCAGGCATGAGTCAGCTTTTGCCTCCACTGGGAAAACCTCCAACAGAGCCGTGCTGATGACACCTGCCTCTCCAGCCCTAAGTCTGTGTCTCCATGGCACACTGGGTACGCTTCCAGGGAGGTCCCTCACACTTCCCATGTTAAGTCTGCATTCATCATCTTTGCACAGTCAGGTGTCTCTAGTAGTCCTGTGCCAGGCATTTCCTGTCTTTGGGCTTTCATGTACTTGGCCATTAGCAGGTGGGCAGAGAGATGCCAGGATCTTGCCCTCTCTCCACTCTGGGAAGCGTCTCCAGCAGGGCCCAGGTCTCCTCCATGCCCCCAGCTCCCACCGCACAGTCCTGTTCTGGTTTTGGTTGGCCTTCCAGCTCTCCTTACACTGCCTCCCCTTCCATCCCTCCTTCTCTAGATGGTGCCAGGGGTTTTTCCCATGGTTAATCTCTGTGCAGTCTCAACATCTTATGTGGCTTCTCAGCTTTTACATCACTGTGCAACCAATCCCCTGTATTAAATTCCCTCTGTTTGAGATACTAGTGTGCTTCTTGTGGCCCAACTGAACTCCCGACTGAGACCATGCCTTCCCCCTCAGGATGGCACCAAGTCAGAGTGTTCAGTCTCTCTCACCTCCCCCTCACACAACTGGTCACTGAGTCAGAAGACTGTGCCTCTGGAATTCTCTTCAGCTCAGTTACTCCTCCCTTCTGCTGTAGCCTGGGGCAAGTCTTTATCATCTCTGGTAGGATGATCCCAGCAGCTTCCCACAAGGACACCCTGCCAGCCCAACTTTCTCCACAGTAGATAGCGTCTTCAAAAGCAGAGACGTGACTTTGCTAACAGAGGCCCGTGGCGTCGAAGTTTTGGCTTTCCCGGGAGTCACGTATGGATGTGAGGTCCCCAGACCTTTTCTAATCAAACCTAACTTTAGAGCTGGCGTTTCCAGTCTAGTCCCACGCTACCTTCCAGCCCTGACCATCCTCCACACCCACCTCCTCCCACCACGCACGCTATGCGTGGCCCTCCACCCTTTGTTCACCTGTTCCTTCTGCCTGGACCGCCCTCTTTTTCTACGGGTAAATGTCTATTGATTCTTTAAGACCTACAGCAGATGCTACCTCCTCGAGGGTGAAACACATCACTCCCCACTCTGCCTTCCGTGGCCCTGGATCTGCCTCCTCAAGAACCCTTCTCCTGGGCTTCCCTGGTGGTCCAGTGGTTGAGAGTCTACCTTGCAATTCAGGGGACATGGGTTTAGATCCCTGGTCTGAGAAGATCCCACATGCCTTGGAGCAAAGAAGCCCGGGCACAGCACTACTGAGCCTGCACTCCAGAGCCCATGCCCCGCAACAACAGATGCCACTGCAATGAGAAGTGGAGCACCACCATTTGAGAGTAGTCCCCACTCGCAGAAACTAGAGAAAACCCGCACACAGCAGCAAAGACCCAGCCCAGCTCCCTGCCTCCGCCCCTGCTCCCACCCCCCAAAATAAAATGTCCTCCTAAGTTTCTCGGGGCTGGAACCCTGTCAGGGCCCTCCTGGTACCCAGGCACCTAGCCCTTACACAGACAGTCATTCAGTCTTTGGTTGGCTGAAATGAAAAATGCTGTTGGGATCAGCTGGCCTCCCAATCCCTTGGCAATGGGGCCTGCTCAGGTCCCTTTCCTGTTTGAACAATCAGCCAGAGTCAGGGGCCTCTCCTCTCCTAACACCAGGCCTGTTCATTTCACTGACATTCTCAATGATCCCGGTTAATGTTTAATTTCAGTTTCTTTGTTTTCTGTAAAGCTGAAAATAGGGTGGTGTAGCTGGAAATGTAAAAGACCACAAGTGGAAAACAAACACCTATCCATTTTTATTTAACAATTACAAATTGTTTATACCGCCACCCCACCCCACCCCCCAGCTTTGGGGGAATGAATGGAAATGAAGGGAGAATGTTAAAATGCATCTATCCCTTCAAAACTGTGATAATCTTATAGAGAACTTGGGTGATTCTCTCACTACAGGTCCTAAAGCTAGAGCTTTACATATGAGCCATTTGCTGCACTCCAGAAAGCCTCAGTCTCCCTGAAACTTCCGTCAGTGTCTGTTTCCTGCATCACAACTCAGATGGCTTCCCATGGGATCCTGGAGAGAACCCAAACTCATCAACTTTAAAGTCCCTCTTCCCCATCTCTGTTCAGCCTCAGCAGCTTCTTTTCCAGTCAGACATCCTGTTTACAAATCCCAGACAGGACACGGTGGGGGTGGGGTTCTCACCTCTGTACCTTTTGAGGACAAGGCAGTGGAGTGGTTAGGAGTGTGAGGTCCAAATTTGGGCACATTCAAAGTCCATCATGCCCTGGTTGTGAGGGCCGCACAGCCTCCTGGACCCACAATGTGCTTCCCTCCAGTGTCCATTTGCTCCAAATGCCATCCCTCCTCCCACTCTCATGGGCATCAGAACCTCCAGTCCTGTGATATCTGTTCCACTGTCATTTATTCGTGTGTTTCTCTAGTCTCTCCACCTGGACTCTGTGTACCCCTCAGAGTGCCTGCATGACAAATAACAAAAAAACATATAGAAATCCACTGTGAACTGTGATCAGTGCCCTCCATCCCTTCCACTTTGGAAAGACCGGATGACTGGTATATCCCATCTATAAGATAGGTGCCTGTAAGACAGGCTTCGGATCTGTGTCTTTTCCCTGAGAAGTCAGAAAAATAATCGTGAGCGAAAAATGGGTGTCAGTCTCCATACACTTAAAGTCAGTGGCTGACCCTCAGCTCTCAAACCCGGCCCCTCCTGAGTCACCGTGTGCAGGCCACCTCCCACAGTGCTGCAGTTTGCCTGTGCTCCCACTCCCTGCCTCAGCGTACTCCCAAGCAGACAGGACAGGAAAGACCTGGGCCTCTGCAGGCTCCCTTGAGCTCGAGGTGCCTGACCCATGGATGAATGAGATCATAACTCACAGGACCGCCCCCCTGGGAGGAGAGGGAATATTTATGAATAGATGAAACTTGAGGTGCCCAGGGTGATTGACCCTCAGCAAGTTCCTTCCCTTCTCAGGGCTTTACTTTCCCCCATCTGGCATGCAGGAGAAATGGATCAGGTAATCTGGAACATCCCATCCAGCTCTCTGACCCAGAGGTTTTGGGGAGGATGTGGAGAGGTTTTGCCAGCACTCAACACAGACTGAGCCTATGAGGCTTGACCGCATGGTGTTTAGAGCGTGCTTCTAACCCTAATGTATGAATCACCTGCGTTCAGATCATCAGTAGATTCTGATTCAGTGGATCTGAGGTGGGGCCTCCAATCTGCGTTTCCAGCCAGTTTCCAGGTGATCTCAGTGCTGTTCCCTGTCGTCCCTGTGAGTCATGGTAGTTCAGCCCTGGGTGCTCAAGGTGGGTCCTGGGAACCAGAGCATCAACATCACCTGGGAAACTGCTAGAGCTAGGAAGGCCCCACCACAGACATACTGGGGCAGAAAACTCCAGTATTGCCAGACTGGCACCTGGCAATCCTTGTTTTAACAGCCTTCCAAGTGACTCTGATGTAGGCTCAAAGCAGCAGAACCACTACTTTAAGGGAACCAGAACTGTACTTGGTGGCCCATAGCAAACACCTCAAGAGTTTTTAAAAATATTGGCGCCTGGGTCCCGCTTCTAGGGATTCTAATTTAATTAAGGTGGGGGTGTCTGCTTGGCACTGGGGTTTTGAAAAGTCCTTCACACGACTGAGATGTGTTCGCTATGAGTGTTAGAAGGTATCCAAGATGTCAGACCCCACACCAAGGCCTGCGGGGCTCCTGGACGCGCTCTCCGGGCCATGGCCACTAGGGCGCGCTGTTGCGCCGCCTGGGAGGCCGCCGGGCGGACAACTCAGACTCCTCCCTGCCCGGGGTTGGAGAGGCTCCGGGGCTGGGGGAGGGGGTCCGCGGGAGCGGCTCCTGGCCGAGGCGGCCCTCCTCCGTGCATCTGTACCTAGTTAGAGCTGGCCGCGGCCCCACCGCGCTTGACGTCAGTGCTGTGCTCGGTGCTCGGGAGACGCGGCAGTTGCAGCCACTCGGCACAAGTTGCTTCGCCCGACCAGCCATGCTGCCCGCCTCCCCCAGGCAGGGCGCCGGGCTCACCCTGGGTATCCAGCCTTTGTTCATGCTCCTTGGATGACTCGAGATCTCTTCTCGGATTCCACCGGACTGGGGCAGCAATGTCCTTTCCCATTCCCCGGCAGCTCCCTGCCCCTCCCCTACCTTATCAGGATCCCCGAAGGTCCCCGGAAATCCCCCAGACCCGGTACCCCCAGGCCGGATCCTTAGATCTTCCACTTCAGCTGCAAGAACCAAGTCTTACCTTTCTTTCTCCTTCTGAGTTTTTCTTCTCCCTGGCTCTCCTCAGCTCAGTTCCCGGCTGCCTGCTCCTTTCCCTCTTACCTGAGGTGTGTGGATCAGATATTTCAAGCTGATAATGTTCTTATACGCAGGAGTGGGAGAGATGGGGCCAGAGATTGCCTCCCTTGAATATGACAGACAAGGCAATTCTCTTTGTAAGGAACGTTGTCTGTGGTGATGAGGAGTGAGTTCTGGTTGTTGATGAAAATTTAGTTAAAAAAAAAAACTCCTTTCTTGAAGCCAGGATGGGAGTTTATTCTAGAGGAGACTGCCTAGTCAGGAGCAATGATGTTCTCCCTATCTGGCTTCCCCTATGGCTGAGGACGTCCCTGGAGTTGCTTTCCCAGCAGGCATGCCAGAGCTGCCTTTATCATAAAGACTACCATTTCACCCCTGATATTGCTCCCTTCCCCCATGCTAGATCTTCTGGGCCTCTGTGTGAGATTTCATCTGGAGAAAGGTTTTGTGGGTAAAAGCAGCCTGAACACCCCTGGTCTGGATGACGTCCGATGACTCTCTGGGCTTCAACCGCTCGTAATTTTAAGAGGAGGAGAGGAGGTAATTCTGGGAAGCAACAGGCAGGCTTGATTCCTGCTCTCATCTTGACCTTCAGTGTCTGTGCCTGGTTCCTTCAGTTGACACCCCTGCCCCCTCCCAACCATGACCAGCCAGTGAGGTGGGCATTCCCTGCAGCCCCCCAAGGGGGAGAGGCTGCTGGGGTGTTGGAAAGAGACACAGACCATCGGCACTGGGCAGATGACAGGGAGCCAGGCCAGCCCAGATGGGGAAACCGAGGCCCAGAGAGAGAAAGGACATGCTCAGGGTCACACAGCTGGTCTGCAGCATGTCTCTTCTCAAGCTGATTCCTCAGAAGCCCCTGGTAGGACCCCTCAGGGCTCCAGGCACAAGATTGGACACTGTTGGCAATGTTGAAGGAGTGATGGCTGAGTTCCAAAGGGAGCTGGTTTGGTTTAATTTGAGAAATGCTAGTCTCTCCTTGAATCTAATGAGGGACCCCCCGCCAGGGGCAGATGTCCTTCCAGGGCTCAGCCTGACCCTGGGGTCTCTGACCCAGCAGGACTGGCTGGAAACAACTGCCCTAGGACTCGGGAGATTTCACCTGCCAGGCACCAGTCCCTAGACAGAAGGTCAGGGAAGAGATGTGGGAGGTCAGTACAGATCCTGCACCTTCTAGCAGAGCCTCTGGAAATGAAGGTCTGAGCCTCGATTTGGACCTCGAAACGGGCCTGGGGGCGACCCAGGGGATCCAGGCGGCCGCGAGCTTGGACCAGTTTCCCTACCACCTCAGCCGCACATCTGGCCAGAGCCCAGTTGGAAGTCAGGGCCTCATGAAACAGAAGCTGGAGGAGGACCAAGGAGATTCATGCTCTCGTCTTGTGGGTAAGGAATTAGTGCAGGGCAGGACAGGGACAGGCCCAAGGTCACCACACAGTTAGCAGCAGAGTGGAGCTGGGACATAGGCTTCTGGACTCTGAGTGGACTGTCCGCGCCACTGTCCAGCTTTCCATGTGGATGGAGGCTGTGCTTTCTTTCTCTTTGGGTTGTGTAATCTGTATCTGTGTGTGTGTGTGTGTGCACATGTGTATAGACATTTCCTGTGTCTCTGCCTCCAATTCCTACCAGCTTCATAAAACTCAGAGAAAAGAGATTCTATAACCTCAGTCACCTATTCCAGGATCACTATCAGGAAATCCTGTTCCCATCTTGCCCAAAGCTCCCATGCCCTAGTTTAAGTCTCTCCAGGTGGGGCTGGCAGGGTCTGTGGGATTTACTCCAAGGGCCCCAGGGAAACTGGCTGGGCTGTTGTGAGAGGAATGCTTACTTCCACTTTACAGCCACCAAGCACACGCTCTCTCTGCCTGAGGTCTTGAATGATGCTGCTTTTGGAGGGAGAGCCTGATCCCAGCTAGTGATTTATTGTCTGTTTACTAAGAGAGCGCTTGTTCATTCCTGCTGGTGGGAAGGGATGGAGCAATGGAGGGAGATGAATGCGTGTCCTCTGAGCTGCAGAGGGAGCTGTAGGGAGGACTTCCCCACTCCCCCTGATGGGTGGCCTCTGTTAGCTTTTCCTCTCTGCCGCTCTCCACAGGATGAGAAGAACATGCTTCTCCCCTACCTGGGAGGCTTCAGGCACATTTTCTGCTCGGAGGTCATTGAATGCAAAATTCTACCCAGAAGATGAAGGAGGGAAGAATTCTGCAGGTGGAGCAGTGCTCTGTGCAGGATCTGTGCTGGATCCTTGTGTGGCAACCCTAGGGTGGAGGGATTGCCTCCATTTCCCAGATGAGAAAGCTGATGCTTACGGTGCCTAAAGGGTTTGAAGTCACACAGAAGTGAATAGAGTTGGGGTCCAAACTTTCGCCTGGTTAATACCAATGCTCATGCTCTTCTTCCACCAGGATTACCCTAATGTATCCTGGGTCACTTATGTTAGAACCACTTCCTGATTCTGTCCATCTTTTTAAACAGATATTATCCACCTGGGCTGTTCCAGGTTCATTGGAGTCAGCAGGAAGCTTCACAGAGCTTCCATACCTGGGGAGATCAAGACATATAGAAGAACCAAGTCAATTATATAGTTGTCTAAGTCAACTTGGGCTGCCGTAACAAAATACCATAGACCGGGTGGCCTAAACAAGCATTTATTTGTCACTGTTATTGGAGGCTGAGAAGTCCAAGATCTAGGTGCCAGCAGATTTGGTGTCTGGTGAGGACCCTGTTCATGGCTTGCAGATGGCCACCTCTATGCTGTGTCCTCACATAGTGGAGAGAGCCTGCTGGTCTCTTCCTCTTCTTCTAAGGGCACTCATCGCATCATGGGGGCTCCACCCTCATGACCTTATTTAAACTTCTCAAAGGCCCTGTCTCTAAGTACCATCACACAAGGGGTTGTGACTTCAAGGTATGAATTTGAAAGTAGGAGGACACATTCAGTCCATAGCAATGGTATAACAGAATGTGATGATGCTGTGTGACAAAAAAGGAGAGTGAGACAGGAAGTGAGAAGTGGGGAGGTGGTATGTGGGTGGGTTGTCATTTTATTGTTTTAACTTAAAATATTTTTATTGAAGTATAGTTGATTTATAATATTGTGTTAATTTCTGCTGTACATCAAAGTGATTCAATCATACATACATATATTCTTTTTCATATTTTTTCCATTATGGTTTATCATAGGATAGTGACTATAATTCAAATATTGAATATTGCTCAAAACCTGTGGTCCTTGCTGGGGTTGTCATTTTAAACATAATGGTCAGGACAGGCCTTACCAAGAAAGTGCCATTTGAACCAAAATTCCAAAAAGATAAATATTTTGCTGTTGACCCTGCACTTCCCATATCCACTTCATATATGCTCATTCAGAACCTCTGGGAATGGGATCTTGAAATACACGTTTTAGTAAGTCTTTTATGTCCAGCTAAATTTAGAAAGCCCTGTCTGCATCCTGGTGCTTCTTCTCCATGCAAAGGACATTTACCTAAGAGGTGAGAAAATATTTGTCCAAATCTAGGTGTGACTTCAGGAGTTCAAGAATGAAACTGGAATCCAGGTCCTGATGATGACTCCCTTTGTGACTTGGTAACTGGCTTATACTTAGTAACTAAAATAGGTAAAGTGCACTCATGACCATGACTGGGTCTGGAAGGATCTATTAGTGCAAAGCAGAATGTTCATGTCATCCAGTTAAGGTGCAGCCCAGGTTACCAAAGCAAGAGGCTGTTGTCATGAGAAGAACATGGATCAGAAGACTTGCATTCTATTAATAGATCACTCCCAACGGTAGTGAGCTTGACCAAGTCATTTGCTTTGAGGAGCTTCAGCTTCCAGGGTTGTGAATTGGAGCTCCTAAAACTTTTCCCACTTACTTCAATGCTACCTCCACCTCTGCCACCAGCCAACCTGTGTATCCATCCATCTACCTATCCCATCCATCCATCCATCCACTCACCCATTCATCCATTATCACCATAACCATCAGTATCCCTATTTCATTATTACCAACATTTCTGGCATGACCTATATTCAGACCAACAAAATTCCAATAGCTTTACAGTAAGCTAGAACTTTTTGTAAAGGAATTAGGCCTGGGAAAAAAATGAAGAAAAATTGTATGGAAGTGATTAACTGGGATAGTGAAATCTGGGAAGATGTGTTCAATGAGATCCAGCGGTGGAGTTCGTGCTTGCTTATCTGGGGGAGCCAAACAAGTGCCTTGTAACTTCAGTTGCAGTGGGAGCCACGGTGAAAGGCAGCTTCAGATTTCCCCTGATGGCAGGGAGCCCTGCCTCAGTGCCCAGCCCTATTAACTGTTGGCTTCCCAGTTGCTGAATCCAGCCAAAAACATCCTCCGCTGTTTGAAGTACTTATTGGAAAAGCAGATTTCATCTTGGCTGGAGCTCTGAGCAGTTCCTTGTGTGGGGTACTCCCCAGGGCTGTAATTGAACACAAGAAGGCATCGGCCTCCTTTTGGCATTCTTGCTTTCATCTCAAAGTCACATTTTAAAATGTATATTTAAAAAAAAAAGTCAGGGCAAGGGGCCAGCCCGGCTCACGCAGCCACTGGTGCCAGAACCCCCAACACGGCAGCTACAGGAACGAAGGCTGTGGAGGATTAGTGGGGGAATTAGGACCATACAGTGGAGCAGTGCTTCATGCCAGCTTCTGGGAGCTCGCCGAGTGCTTTGGAGGCTGGGCCTTAGTACGATGTGGGCTTGCAGAGCAGGAGGCTTGTGGGTATGGAATGGGCCCCACTCACAATAGTCCATTTGGGGGAAGTTTTCTAAAAGCCTTGGAGAACAGGACACTGAAGCCTGTGTGGACACCCGTTTGGGGGCTGATCAGCATGGTCAGCAGGAAATGCTCTCTCCTTCCAATCCAGATCCATTATGCTGCTGGGGAATTTGCTTCCAGAAGCTTCTATGGACACTGGTGACCAGGATTGGAAGAAAAGCCCCGAGTGCAATGGCTTGTGCTCTATTCTTTCTCCTCTGGATGCTCCCTTTCCCGGGATCTGGGGGCAGGATTCTGAAAACAGCAGGTATGTAACGGATGTTTACTAGACAAGCTCTCCCAAGCAAAAAGATTGCAGTTAAGCATGGCACAACCTTTTCCTGCAAGCCTTAGTAAGATCATTATCTTTTCCAGGGGCCAATGTGAGAGAGAAACACTAAGTGTCAGGGAGGATTGAAATATAATAGCGTGCTGGAGAAGGAACTGCCCTCACAGTTCAAACATACACCCAAGTACCCAATCTCTTAGGCCCAGCTGCCCCTGGCACAGGGCCATCATCAGCTTGTGTTCCTCTATGACCCCTGAATTGTTTTCAGGAATTTTTGTTTATGAGAAATCACTACTGTTTATGCAGCTGGATCTATGTTTATCCCTGTTTGACACTAAGATCATTGATACCTTGTGTTTTGCCAAAAATTAAAATTTAAAAATTGCGTGCTTACAACAAGGAACATATCTTCAATAAGATGATTAAAATGATTGTCCTACTTTCAGGACCACAAGAAGGCGGAGGAAAGTAAGTATATAAAACCTAAAACTCTTATTAAATTTAACTCTGAGGGTCCTAGTGGCCAAGAAAAAGAGGGGGAGAAGTTGGCATTTTGGCTTCTTAGTGGAGATAAAATTTCGCATTTTTGAGTTTTAAAAGAAATTTCTGAGGGACTCCTGTAGAGTGATAGGATGGGCCAGCATGTTGACAACAGTCTTATGCTAAACACAGAAGTAGCTTTCAGGGCAATATTTTCTATTATGGCCTTAACCAGCACTGAGGGTGTCACTGTGATGTCTGGGAAGTGGAAAGGGGTAAGCAGTGTATAGGAAACTGTAAGAGGATGGATAAGACCATTGTGCAGTCCCTACTTAGGGGCACTTTGGGTTGGATCTGGGGCATAAAAAGAAGAAAGACAAGCCACCAAAGATATTGGTCGGAATATATCTCAGGGGAAACATTAGCTGTGCATGTGGCCAATCTCCCTTCCCCGCACCGCCAAGGGGTGAGCAGAAAATGAGTCATCTGGTTAAATCAGCTAATGTCTAAGTTTGGTGTTGGTGCCCATGCACACATGGGTGTGTGAGTGGGTGTAAATACAAGCCTTTCTCCCATCCTACTGCCCCCACCCCCCCAGCGTACACACCACCCCAGAGAGCAGCGTGCAATCAGCACCTCTATGGATAGCTGACTTGGATAACCGGCCAAAATATAGCATCTTTCTAATGCTTGAGGGTCTTTAACTCTTTGGAAGAACAAGAAAACAGTTTCTGAAGGTTGGGGCAGACAGCCTGTGGGCAAAAGCCATAATGACTCCAACTAAATATTCAGGAACAGAGCCAGGCAAGGCACACACCTGGGGGAAGGAGTTTTCTTTGCTCCATGGCTGCAGGATTCCTTGTTAGACTGAACTGAGCTCCCCTGAGCTGAGCACAATCCCTGGGCCCCCACAGCCCCCCTTTGATGGTATTTTTCCCCCTTGGGGAAGTATTGACTTTAGAACATTTAAAAGATCTATTCATTTATCCTTAACTGAGGATCTAGTGTGTTCCCAGAACTGTGCTAGGCCCTGGAAGTGATGACAGACTCCTTGCCCTGAAGCCCTGGAGAAGGTGGAGAAATCCCCACTCCCACAGATAATTATGAGACACTATCTCATGTGTGATGAGAACATAATAGGAAATAAAGGTAAATTCTACAATTCTTCTTTACTCAGACTGTCTTTCCTTTTCTGGAACCACAGGCCAGCTTCCTCCCTGTGTCATGATCGTGACCATTACTGATGCTGGGGGTGCTGGCATGACTTTGGCTTGACAGCTGCATGTTTGGTTACCATGAAGTCCCTTCTGAATTCTGAGAATAGAACCATCACCGCAGCTATGGGCCTGGGTAGCAGAGGTGTCTCCCTTGCACGTTTCTCTCTCCAGGTGTCCCTATGTCCTGAGGCTCTATCCCCTACAAGTCAAGCTTCCCAGCCTGCATGGGGATGGAGCCCGCACCTATTCTCCTTGCATCCATGCTCCAGCTGAAAGAGCAGCTGGGGATTCCTGGCCTTATTTCCTCCGTGGCAAAGATGGGGGAGACGGTGGAGGTGGAGTCTTGGTATTTTAGTGTGTAGTCACACCTTCTGCATCAAGAGAAGCAACGGGGGCGGGGTGGTGGGGGTGGTTGAGCTTGTTTTTTTGCAATAAACAGCATGTGGTGTCTTTTCAGTGTTCTTAACCGTTTTCTCCCTCGAAACTGATGGAGAAGGTTTAGTGTGGCCCTGGGCCAGCCACAGCAGCACCACCTCTGCCCTTATTATTATAGAAACACACGTTCTTGATTCCCCCTGGGAGTTACTGAATCTGAAACTGGAGTGGGCCCAGCGGTTTGGGCTTACTAAGTCCTCCAGGTGATTCTGAGGCCACTCATGTTCGAGGGCCAGTGAGTAAGAATAACTCACTGGGACAGTGATTCTTGGTCGGGGAGGCTCCCCTGGGGCATGTGCCATAAACTCTGGAGCTGGGGGTGACGGTGACAAATGTAGTTTGAAAAAGTCCCTAAAAAGTTATGACCTCTCTCCCCTTCTGCTCCCCTCCCGTTTGAAAATCATTGATCTAGAAACTAATTTTGCATTAGAAGAGTCATGCAAATGTCTCTGTATTTTGGTGATTTTTTTTTTTTTTTAAGCTTCAGAAATTTCATGATACCACGCAGTGACTTGTGTTTGGCCTGGAAAACCTCCCTCCAGTTACATACAAAGACTTAATTTATACACTCTGGAGACTTAGAAAGGAGACAAGTTTGCTCAAGGTGATTTGGAAAGTCTGTCCTGTGTGGCTTGCTGACTAGGAGTTGGCTGAGGTGACAGTCCACCCCAGGAGGTGGAGACCCACCCTCGAACCCTGTACTGCCCTCACCGGCACGTGTGGAGCATGGCCCCACGGATGGGAGGCTGTGGTCCTTCTCCTCAAAGCCGCATGCACAGCTGCCTTCTGTTTTTCACAAACTCCTTAAAGGGAATGGCTGTCAGGAGCCTCTTTTTATTGCCCATGACAGGGAGAAGATAAACCTTGAGTTGTCTGCTCTTTGCAAACAGTGGTAGACCTGAGGGGGGTTTTTTTGTTTGTTTTTTTCCCCTCTAAAAATGTTTTATTTGGGAAGCTTCCCTGGATTTAAAGAAAGGGTGGGTGTTTAAGCAGCCTTTACTTTAATCCACCCCGGCTCACTGCTATCTGCAGGTGTTCATGCTTCTTCGACTTGCCAGGAAAACCCTGAGAGGAGGGAGATTGCTTCTTAGAAAGTGGGTTTTCCTGTTGAAGTGGGCCTGCTTATCTGGGTGACAGGCCCCACCTCCCCAGGAGGTAGTATTTCCCCTGTGGCTACGGAGGCAGGAAGCAGGTGGCAGGGAGCTGACCCCTCAGGGTCCCCCAGAACGGGCGGGGGTTTGCCACCAACCGTGGCGGGTGCTGATCTCCCTGATTGCCGAGTGGTTTCGAGTCTCTCTGAGGAGATGGGATCGGCTGACATCCTCAGCAGATCCGGTGGTGCAGGCTCGGGGGGAGGCCTCTGGGCATCAGTCAGGGGACACAGGTCTGAAAGGACCCAGGGCTCCACCTGCTCCTTGAGCAAGGGTTGTGGGGAAAGGAAGCCCACCCCCTAGAGTGGACTGGATTGAAGGGGAGCCGTTTTCTCACGTGATACCCACCCCCACCCCCGAGTCCTCACCAGGCTGCAAGCTCCACAGGCGTAAGATTAGTTGGTCTTGCTCCTCACATACCCTCCGCCATCTAGAACAATGCCCGGCACATGGTAGGTTCTTGCTAAGTATTTATTGACTAATTATGTGGATTTCTACCCCACCCTCTCAAGCCTGCTCTCATGCCCGACAGGGAAGGAATGAAAGGTCTTGTCCCCCAGGCTGTCAGGTGCCCTGGGGACAAAGAAGAGCTCTTCGGGAAGACTGTCGCCCTTCTGCAGATGCTTCCAAGTGACACCAGGTCACTGTGTCACATGTTTTATAAGAGTGGATGGGGCCAACAACCCCCTCCCGCCCCTCCCTAACGCTCTGGGCTGGAATCTGGTATGCCAAGTAAGCATCAACAAGGTGACTAGACACACAGGTCTTTACAGACATTTGAGCCAAAACTTTTCTGGCAATTTGCTTTTAAACTCACAAGTCACCATGAAGCTGGAGACTACCTGACGTGGATGCATAAGAGGCTGCATGCTGGCGAGCACTGGGCTGGATTACTGGAGCCCTGGAGGTGTCATGGGTTTGTGGTTCTGGCTGAGTGCAGTGTGGCAAGGAGCTCCCTCCCCACGGGCTCCAGGCTGTGTGGTCCTTGGATGAGCACCCAGACTGTCAGACTTAAAGGACCGGGCAGGACGCCTATCTTAACCCATCCCAGGCAGGACCCCCACCCTCCTCCACAGCTCTGCCTTGGACCAGAAGATTGTGAACAGTTTAAACTATTAGTAATATTAATAGAATATTAGTAATATTAATAAAACAAATATTCCCAGGGGCTTGACTAAGCAGCTGAATTTTAATGATGTCTATAAAAGGCAGTGGGGTCAAAATGCTGTGGTTTTCCAACTTTCCTTTCTAACTATGGGTGGTGTCACTGGTTCGGAGGTGCTCCCCTTGGTGGGCTTGGCAACAAATACGATGACAACAGGAGGGTAATTAGGAAAGAAGAAAAGAACAAGGAATGGATGCAAATGTGATATGCCTCACTAATCTCAAATTAGATAAATTGATTTTAACCTAACTTCCATTTTACAAAGAGGCCTTAAGTCCAGGCCCTTCTAAGCTTGCCAGCAAGAGAAGAAAGAACAGGGAAGGGATTTGCCTGAAGTCATATCAGGTGGCCAGGGCAGCCCTGGGATTGGACAGCTGCAGATACAAGTGTGTGAGAGTGGCATTGGGCATCTGGCTGGAGACTTTAGGAAAAGGCTAACAGGTTTCAGGTCCTTTGATAATTGCTTGTTTTGAGCACTTAATCAATTATTCAATCATTCATTTTCCCATAAGTTCCCTTTGAACACCTTGTCTGTGCCTAGCACTAGAAGAACAATAGCCAAGGGACCAGGTTACTGCCTTCCTGAGCTTATGGTTCCACTTTCTACCCTCCTCTGTTTCACTGTTGCTGTTTAGCTGCTCAGTTGTGTCCAACTCTTGTGACCCCATGGACTGTAGCCTGCCAGATCCTCTGTCTATGGGATTCCCCAGGCAAGAATCCTAGAGGAGATTGCCATTTCTTTCTCCAGGGGATCTTCCCGACCCAGAAATTGAACCCAAGTTTCCTACATTGTCAGGCAGATTCACTGAGTCACCAGGGAAGCCCCTATTTCACTGCAGGCACGATAAAAGCAGTCAGGCAATCTGCACGGCTGTGTCTCCACATCACTTCTGCCCCACCCCGAGCCTACGTCTGTGCCCTTGTCTCTGCCTCTGTCCTGTTAGGATGAGCTTTCCACACCTGGCTGAAGCCAGCCCCTCCACCTGCCTAAGCCACCACACGTCCATCTGGGTGGGTTCTCAGACATTGCTCCAGTGTCTCTCTGCTCTCTCTTGTCCCACCCATCTTTCCCTTTTTGCAGGGTCTCTCCTAACAGCATCAGCTTTGCTGATAATTCCCCTTGTCTAAATATACCTTCTCCTGACTCCACTTCCTCCCCCAGGAAGTTGGCCCCAGAGCTCTTCTCTTTACAGCTAAACCTTGTAGATAATTGTCTGTACTTATTACCTCCACAGCCTCTCCTCTCATTCTGTTTTGAATCCACTCCAGTCAGACTGTCACTCTCAAAACTGTCTTGACGGGGCCTCCAATGTCCTCATTTTGCTAAATCCAATGGCTAGTTCCTGGTCCTTCTTCACTTTGCTTGACCTGTCCACAGCATTGGACACAGTGGTCCCTCCTTCTCTTGAGCAGTTTCTCTCACAGCTTCTGAGACATCACCCTCATGTGGCTCTCTTTCTACTTCTGCCTTCTCCACCTCAAAGTTTTGCTGGCTTCTCTTCATCTTCCTGATGAAGAACAGCAAGGCTCAGTCTGTGTGCCTCTCCCCTCTCTGTCATCACTCACCCAGCCTCATGACTTTAAGTGAGACTTATGCGCTAACTTCCAAGGCTGTGTTTCGTCTGAACTCAAGAAGGCCTGTTTGCATCTCTATTTGGCAGCTAACACACATCTCTTCCAGAACCGAGCTCCTGCTTGCCCCCACCCCACCAACACGCAAATCCCCTCTTGCCTGCGTTCCACAACCCCTCGCCCATCCTTCTCAGCTAATAGCAACTTCTCTGATTCTTCTTTCAGGCTCATGTCTCAAATTGATTGTGTCATCAAATCCTGTGAGCCCTACATCTAATCACCTTTTTTGCTATCACATTGGTCCAATCTACCATTATGTCTTGGCTAGAGCGTTGCCAAAGGCTTCTAACTGATTCTTCCTGCTTCTACCCTTCCCGACGGTCCCCCTCCCTGCCTTCAGTCTATTCTGTACACAGTTCCCAGAGGAATCCTTTCAAAAACAGGTTAGATCATATCTCTTCCTTCTCATCTCACATGGAGCCTCAGCCACATTCATCCCAAAGGCCTTAGAACCACGTGTGTTCTGTCCTTCCATTATCTTTCTGTCTCCTACTACTCTTTCCACTGTGTTCACTCTCTCCTGCCTCAGGACCTTTGCACTAACTGTTTCTTCTGCTGGAAACTCTTTGCCTCCAATATTAGACAAGCTAGATGTCACTTGAGTAAGGTTTTCCCTGATCACCCTGTTTAAAATCGCAACCTATCCCATTCATACCCACTGTTTCCCATCCCTATTTTCTCCAGTGTACTTACCATTCTTCAAATATGTAATTTTCATGGCTCTGGTGGTAAAGAACCCACCTGCCAATGCAGGAGACGTAAGAGACTCGGGTTCCATCCCTGGGTCAGGAAGATCCCCTGGAGGAGGGCAAGACAACCTACTCCAGTATTCTTGCTTGGAGAACACCATGGACAGAGGAGCCTGGCGGGCTATGATCCATAGGGTCGCACAGAATCAGACATGACAGAAGTGACTTAGCATGCATAGTTGATTTACAACATTGTGTTAGTTTCAGGGGTACAGGAAAGTGATTTGGTCATACTTATGCATACTTTTTCAGATTATTTTCTATTATAGATTATTGTAAGATATTGAATATAGTTTGCTGTGCTATACAGTAGGTCCTTGTTATTTATCTATTATATATATAGCAGTGTGTATCTGTTAATCCCAAACTCCTATTTTATCTCTTCCCCTCCCTTCCCCGTTGGTAACCACCAGTTTGTTTTCTATGTCTGTGAGCACTTATCTCTCTTTAATTCAATGATTTACGAATTCAGTGGTGGGGGTGAGGAGCCTGTACTGGGTCCAGGTAATAAGGAGGTGCATCATCTGTAGAAAATTTAAAAATAATCATGAATGTACTAAGTCAGTCTGTTTCCTATTAGCACCATGCATTGGCAAGTCTAAACACTGTTATATGATACTCTTTCCCACCAGGGGAGCTCCCACTAACTCTCCACTATATAACACACTCTGTATTTCCCTTATTTATTTGCTTTCCTTTCCCCTCCCTTAGGATATAAGCTCCTTGGGGGCAGGATGTTTGGTCTATTCCCCTCTGTGGCCCTAATGTGTGCCGGATGGTAAATGCTCAGTGAGGGGCTTCCCAGGTGGCTCAGGAGCAATGAATCTGTCTGTCAGTGCAGGAGATACAGGAGACACAGGTTCAATCCCTGGGTTGGGAAGATCCCCTGCAGGAGGAAGTGGCAACTGACTCCAGTATTCTTGCCTGGAAAACTCCATGGGCAGAGGAGCCTGGCTACTCTCATGGGTTTGCAGAGTCAGAAACGAATGAGCATGGATGCACATGCACACGCAGCTGCTCAGTGAATCTGGGTCTAAATGAATGAAGCAGAAGGCGCTATGAGAGCCCGCAGTTGATGGTCTTCAGGAGAGTTTCCTGGATGAATCCACGTCTAAGTGGTTGAGGCAGAAGGAACAGCAAGTGCAACAACTATGATCATCTTCACTCTCGGGGTCACCAGCCAAGGGCAGGGGTCAGAATTCATGAGTGTCATTCAGTAGAAGTCCTTCCTTCATAATGTTGAAGTTTGGTAAATGAATGTGTTCTTTATTGGTAATTGCTTGAGGGTTCCTGTTGACATCTTACAGAGGACTGGTTGTCACTTTCAATCAGAATGGCTATTCCCCACTCCTGAAGAACTCCAGGCCTGGGTGGGGAGCACACTCTCCACACTCCATCAGAAGCCTTTCTTAGCCTTGTGGTAAGTGTGGCAGCTGGGAGGCCACCCACGAGGCTGTGGTAACATCCAGAGGGTGACTGACAGTTAAGGGCCGGGAGCCTTCCATTGGGAAGACGGTCCTACTTTCTTTTCCCTCTTCTGGGCAGAGCTTGTACCATCTTCCTTTTGGCTCATTGTTCATTTCTGTATTTTAACACTTATAACATGTTCCCATCTTTATTTGATTCCCCATTTTTATCTTCTACTGAATGTCACTTCAGTAACAGAAATAATGCTGACTCACTTCAATTTCTGGTCCCTAGCATAGAACCTGGCACATTGGAGGGAATCAGTAAATGTTTGCTGAATGCATAAATAACAAGGTAGATGTTGTATAAAGTGCTATTAATATACTAATATCAAAAGAACATAATGGTTATTGTGATGATAACTTTTCAATGCCAGTCTTAATAAGGAGAGTGACTAATCCATGGAAACTATATGTGATATAGAATAATATAGAATATTCTATATTATTATATGTAATATAGACTATATATTTAATATACTTTTTTATATAAAGGAGATGTGTCACATAACTCTGTTCTTTTAAGTTCCAGAAACTCAATATCATCCATAGTTACTCAATTTTGACACTCTGTGGCATTATCAGTGCAGAGTGCCTATTAAAGTGTCAAATATGTTATAGCTTCAAAAAATATGAATTAGACTGAATACCAACTTAAAAAAAAGATGTTAACCTAAAATACTAGTTTTATAGATGTACCAAATCTTAAATGTCAAAACCAGCCCATACACCAGTGCACTGATTTAGCCACAACTGGCAGATGGGCCCTATGCCCTGGAAAGAAATCTTATAAGCCTCAGAAATCAGTCTAATGAAATAAGATTTTTAACTAGTTCAAAATCAGAGTTCAAAAACAGTTCAGTTAATATTTATACCAAGTTAAGATAGGAGGTTGAACAAAATTAACTTGGAAACTTTCATAGAGTTTTAAAAAAGCAACATTTGAGACTTAAAATTGACCATTTCATTATATCCAGTGGATTTGAGTATGAAATATATGTTAAAATTTTCATTTAGCAGATACCTCCCCAGACATTTAAAACCACCACCAATAAACATTTACATCTTTCCCCTCCTCAGAGCATTTCCCCAGGTATACACAAATACCACTCATTCTGAGGTCCTTTGCTCCAGATTAAACAGGTTCTCCGCCCAAGAGGGCCCACAGGATTCTGCTCCAGCCAGAGCAAGGTCTCTGGCCCTTGGATAATTTCACCACCTCTGGTTGACTGAACAGGGCTGGGAATTGCATCACAAAAGCCGTTTACCTCCTTCCCAGGCCAGCCCAAGAGGGAGTCAGCATTGCATCATCTACCCTGGGCCTCAGCCCACCTTGCTTGAGGCCAGCTCATCAAAAGTATTTTAAGAGCGTTCCAACAGTCCAGCTGCCATTCCTTCACCATCCCAGATGGAGAAAAGCTTGTGTGGTAAATCCTCTTCAGGGTGACTCCAACTGGCCTCTTTGTGTCCTTCACCTTGGACAGACTGGCTGCTGGTCATCAAGTCTGGGAGTCTCTGGACGAGGTTCACTGTCAGAAGTGAAGTTATCTCGTCTGAGAGGACCCAGGCAGAGAAACTGCAGAAACCTGGGGTCCAGGGCTGAACGTGCAACCCTTCCTCACTCACTGCCCACACCCGCCCCTACAAAAGTGCCCAAGCACTGCAACATCTTGGGGCAGTTTTTATTTATTTGGCTACACTGGATCTTAGCTGTGGCTCTCTGGATCTTTGATCTTCATTGCTACATGCAGGATCTTTACTTGAGGTATACAAACTCTTAGTTGTGGTGCAGTGGGACCTAGTTCCCCAAACAGGGCTTAAACTTGTGCCTGCTGCATTGGAAGCGTGGAGTTTTAGCCACTATACCACTAGGGAAGTTCCTTGGGGGCAGTTTTTAAGCAAATTTTTGTCTCAACTAGGACTTTCCTTCACTGGATATCTAAATTCTCAGACTATCCAGTGGGTTCCTGTTTCTTTTTTAATAATTTTAGAAAATGTCACAATTCATGATCACTGTAGGAAAAAACAGGGAGGCAAAGTAAATAAAGGGAAGATTAATACCAAAAAGGTAGTATATATATTAGCCAAGTTGGCTGAAAATCAGTCCAGCAACAAAAAGCTGGTGCACTACAGAAACTCCCATTTATTGCTTCTTCCCTGTTCGTTTGGGGACCTTGGGACAACTGCCGGCGTCCAAATGATGGACATCTCTGATGCCCAGTATGCAGAGCATGGAGGAGGAGGAGGGTACTAACCGGTCTGCAGGGCCACAGTCCTACACTTCCCTCATTGCTTCCAGGGAGTAGCCCATTGCAGGCTGTGGGCTGGGATCTGGGTGAGGTTTTCCTATTGCCAGCTTGAATTGCTATCTGCACTACTCTGAAACAATTCACCTTCCTCATCACCAACTGCAAGTGAGAAGGAACAGTATCCTGCTGGGATGGCAGACAGGATGTGTAGCTGCTCCCAGCGCTCTGTGAGTTTGTGCTTCCCACCTGTCCTGCCTAGCCTTATGGTCCACTGTTAACACCAGTCCTCTGGGTGGGCACCAATAGAGGCAGCCTTCACTAATAGAGGCAGCCCCAGGACAGCACTGAGGAACTGGAGTGGCTCTTTGGTCCTTTGGAAAGTTCCCCTGGGAGGCTGTGCTCTTACTCTGATGGTGAATGCTCTTTCACTCCTGTCCTGCGGGTGCTAGTCCAGTCCTCTGTGAGAAAGGAGCACAGCAAGGGTTCAATCTGAAATAGTCCTCCATGCCCCTCATGAAAATGTGTCTATTCCCATGACTCGCTGGCTTCACATGAAATTGTCCATTTGACTTGTCTGCACGCCTTATGATCACAGCATCTTGGAATGCCTTTGGGTCATTCTCCAAAGCCTCGGGATTTGACTCCGTGGAGCACCTACCCAGTGCTCTTATCACAGTCTGTAGGTCCCTCTGAGGAGGGGTTTTGTGGGGGAGGGGGAATAGCAGATAGGAGCAAGCCTCCTCTCAGAGGAAGGGCCGCCCCTTCCCCAGACCTCATCACTTCAGAGGCACTTCCCAAGGCAGCAGCCCTTGGGTGCAGTGGGTTCCTGCTCTGATGACACTGTGGTTGGGATTTTAGCACCATCTACTAGAAGGAGGAGGGTCACATACATGATTGCTCACCTTCCAAGTGGCCTCTCTCCATTTTTGCCTAACAGGTGGCCCCCAGAGTAGGTTTGAGGTCATGCTAACCTCTTCTCTGCGTCAAAATCTGGGCCCTCGGATTCCCCACTCCCGGTTGCGGACTGGACAGCCAAGTCTGTTCTGCCAACAGCAAAAGAGGGTCAGAGAGCGGTCATGCAGGAGTCAGGGCCTGCATCATCTCAACGTGAGCCCTCAAGGCAGTTTAGACCCAATCCTTCCTTTGCCCTCAGGCCGGAAAGAGCCTCGCCACCGGGAAAGGGATGCTCTGGGGTGGGAGCATTTCTTGGGGCAGGAAGGTGTGGCATGCCAGGAGCGCAGGGTAGCTGCGACAGTGGGGATGGGAGTAGGGGTAGCGGAGGAGGGCCCGGGAAGAGAGGAGTGCTGGGGAAGGCTAGGGGAGGCGGGTGGAGAAGGGGAGGCCCGGAGGAGAGGCGCCCCGCGCCCCCCACCGCCGCCCCGCTTCATGGGTCGGTGGGCCAGGGCGGCTAGCGAGAGCGAGGCGGGGCCGATGGTGGCCACAGTGGGGCGGGCGAGGGGCGGGCCGGCCGGTGTGGCCGATGAGCCTGTAATGAAGCCGGGCGCCTGGGCCCCCTTTGTTTCCAGGAAGCCATTTTAAAAGCCCCTTCCTCAGCCCCTGTCCGGGGCGAGCAGGGACAAAGGCCGGCGGCGCAGAGGGCCGAGCGGAACGCCCCCTTTTAGAAGGGCCTTTCCAGTCCTGGGGCCGGCAGGAGGCTCCGCGTGCGCAGCTAGGGCTCCCGCGCAGCAAGCGGGGCGCGCGCTGCCCTTAGGGGCTAGGAGGCCCGCTTTAAGAGGACAAAGATGAAAACACACAGTTCTCCCCTCGAAGGAAGGCGCAAATGCTCCAACTTCTGGGTTCTGGGCAGATGGCCGAAGCGATCTCCCAGTCGGCTTCCCACCACCAGCCTGGCACCAGGGGGAGGAGGCGCGTGCGCCACGTGGTCCTCGGTGCCACTGTGGCACATTCCTGGCCTTTGCAATTATTGGAAAATGAGAGGCTCTTTTTTTTTCTCCTCCCATGCTTCCCCCTTCCCCCTCCCTTGTTTTTCTTCCAGGCTTGGAATTATCTATTTTAGCAGTTCAAAAGACATTCCATTCCCATGACAAATACAGCAACGGTGTTGTTGGCATACCTAGACTTTTTTTTTACAGGGAGATTCAAGCAATAAATCATAAGGAGTGAAAATTTAAAATAGCATTTCTTTAACTTTTAATGTGTACTTTGCTTATTTTCAAGTGCCAGTAACAGCTCTGTTTCTTGACATCTCTCAAAGTGAACCCATCTGAGATCCTGAGTAGTGAATTTTATTCCTTTACAATATTCCTAAAGAAAATGGATCGAGGAGATAAATTTCAAACTCCCTCTTAACTCTAAAATCCCCAAAACAATGAAAAAAGGCTGACGGGAGATTTTAAAAAGGAGTAGGGGAAAAAAAAAAACCTATCACTGTGGCTGCCGACTCACCTATGGATCCCATCCATCCATTATCCTGTTTAGTGCTCTCTCCCTCCTTTGGCCGACCTGAACCTTACATTTGTTCCAGAAACAACATCCACACATTGACTCACCCAGGGCAGACTCACATGAGTGTATGCCAAAGTACCTGGAAATGGTTGATCATAAACACTCTCAGTAATGGTTTGTCCAACAGGAGGCACTAAACTGGGTAAACATGAAAGATAGGGGGATTATTTCCCCAAGAGAACAAACCATTCTAAAAGTTTGAACACATTTTTAACAAAATCGTCTCAGACTTTCATCCCCAAATGTGTTGCAATTTACACCCAGGCTGGAGGGTGGAAGGGTAGCTCACCAAGTCAGTTTCCAGTAAAGGTCATTTTTGGCTGCTCAAATCACGACCCTGGTATGTCACATTGCACAGGTATTTTTCACAGCTCACTGAGTCTGATGGCTCTGAGAGCATGTAAGGCTGCCGCAGAGAGGAGCTGAGGGTCGTGGCGATTAGTGGGGCTTCTGTAGGAAGCACAGTGGAAGGGACAATGGGCCAATTACCAGCAAAGCCTGCGGTCTCCCTTGGAGAGGTTAAGGAGGAGAGCACATGGCCTTTGAGCTAGCGTGTCATCTGTCCTGGGGCTTAATCAAGTTATCATATCACCCCAGGGTCCCTAGGCCTCCATCCATCGATTTGAATGAAGACAAAAATTTGCAGACAAATTTCTAGCAGCAGGAAGTTGGTGCTTTCCCGCAAGGCTGGATGAAAAGCACCTGTAACCTTGTCGGCCTCGTCCGGCTCCTGCTGGGAGCTGCTTCAGGCTGTAGCCTGTTGGCTTCAGAGCCTGCCTGTCAGCAGGAGCTGAGGCTAGGGCTGGGGGGGCGGGGTGGAGTGGTGGATGCCATTATGTGTTTCAAAAGAATGCCCTGGAGCGGACCGGCTGTGGCCAGGACAGCCACAATGTGGCCAGCTACCATGAGTGTGTAGGTGGGCACTCTCCCTTTCCTTTTGATATTGGCCTGCAGTCATTTTTAGGTTAAGATGGGGGCTGACATGCAGTAACCTTCATGACGGCACATAAAGGCAATACTTGCGTCTCCCCCTCTCTCTAGGGCTGGTGAGAAGCAGGGAGCTCTCCAGAATGCCATCAAGGCCAGTCAGATTTCTGATCCTCTATGAGCTGCAGTTTCCCCGTTTGTGAAGTTCAGGGATGTTGTAAATCTCATCTAATCTGCAGGGAGGAAGGGAAAGGGGGTTTGGTGTAGTAGACTGAACATTGGTGGGGGGTTCTGAGACCTGTGTTCGAACCTGGCTCTATTACCTGTGGAGAGGTGACTCAGCCTCTTTTTGTTGTAGTTATTTCATTTGTCAGAGGGGAATAATGATCCAGGCTGTTAGCTACTTCACAGCTTATGATCAAATGCGATGATAGATGCTGATCAGTACATGATAAACCTTTGAAACCACATTACTGGTGCCTCTACAGCCCTACCAGCATCAGTGCGCTATGACCCAGTGTTACAAAGAGGGATTGGAGGAGAGGAATTATTAACAAGTATTAATATGAGAGCAAAGAGTTGGACACGACTTAGCAACTGAACAACAACCACAAGTCCATCCTGAGAATAAGTTGATCACTGACTGTGAATTTCATGTCCTTAGCAGGGAAAACCAGAAGACAGGGCTTTTAACACTGTGGGGCTGGCTGATTTGATCAAAATCAACTTTTCAGAGGTCTTCGGGAAACTGGACTTTTTGACATTTTGATGAAAGTCTCCTACCCTAAAAAAAAAGTACATGGAGATCTGGCCAGTAAATCACTTTCCCCCTGACCTTCAGACGGTGTTCATGTTCTGTGGCCACTTTGTGGGTTTGATCCCTGGGTTGGGAAGATCCCCTGGAGAAGGGAAAGGCTACCCACTCCAGTATTCTGGCCTGGAGCATTCCATGGACTATACAGTCCATGGGGTTGCAAAGAGTCGGACACAACTGAGCAACTTTTACTTCACTTCACTTGTGACAGGGAACATGGGCCTTAACCCATGGCAGCTCTAGCCTATTTCCTCCCCTATAAAATAGGATGTGTTTTCTCTGCCCCTCTAACTCATGGGGGCATTGGGAGACTCCACTGGTTAACAGGTGAGAAAGTGCTTTGTAAATAAAGAGAAAGGTGCTAGGTAGGTTTACACTGTATGTGTGCTCACATATACACAGAAAGGACTATTAGTGCCCATCTAACTGGAACCTGACGGAGAAGGCAATGGCACCCCACTCCAGTATTCTTGCCTGGAAAATCCCATGGATGGAGGAGCCTGGTAGGCTACAGTCCATGGGGTCACTAAGAGTCGGACACGACTGAGCGACTTCACTTTCACTTTTCCCTTTCACTTTTCCCTTTCATGCACTGGAGAAGGAAATGGCAATCCACTCCAGTATTCTTGCCTGGAGAATCCCAGGGACGGCGGAGCCTGATGGGCTGCCGTCTATGGGGTCGCACAGAGTCGGACACGACTGAAACGACTTAGCAGCAACTGGAACCTGAATGAACACGTTGGGGAAATTTCATGGCCTTGTGAATTTCAGTACATGAATCCAGTGTCATAGTTGATCTGGCTCAAAAGAGAATTCTTCATTAAGAGCTAACTTCCAGCCTTTCTCTCTGAGTGAACAGTACTGGGGTGTCCTGCTGGATCCCGAGGGGTGGCCCCGTGGGCATAAGCAGGGCTGCAATGCTGCTGCGCAAGCACAGCAAAAACCAGACGGCAAAAAGCTAAAACACAAACTGTGGGCTCTTTGCTCATTCCTTTCCCACTTGCCTCCCGTTAAACTCCTGCACCATCAGAATACCCATGATTCTCTCAAACAGAGCATGAGGTCCTGCCCCACGATGTTGTATCTGTTGCTTCCCCTTGCCACTGTCTCTTCACGTTCTCTACTTACTAAATCTGTCTCATCCTTCAAGGTTCTGTGTAGTGTTCTCCTTTGTGGGACACAGTCCTCAAGCTCCTAACCCAGTCAGAACTGACTGCTCGCCCCTATCGCCACGGTGGGTCTCTGTCCTGTGCTTTTTGCCACACCGTGTGGGTTTTCTAATAGCATTCATAATGTACACCCTCTCTCCCTGCATACTCTGTGAATTTCTCAGGGTCAGAAACCACATCCGACTCCTCTCTGTGGCCAAGTCTCTAGTATCGCTGCTGGTGCATAGTAATTTATGTATTGAATGTTGAGTTGCATTTGCCCTGCCCCTCCAAGTGTCAGCGAGTGACGTGCAGAAACCATGGGAGGGGAGGAAAAGATGAAACCTTTCCTTTTCATGTTTATTTAAACCAAATCCATTTTTGGTTTTGCCTTGTATAGCAGCTAATTTGAAAATCTAAAAAACTGCCCCACTGTGATTGGCAATTTGCATGTAAGTTTAGTTAGGACTACTTTCTAAGTGTTTCAGTCCTACCCAAATAGGGCATTTCTTTGCTGTCTCCTAAGTGACTCTAGGAAATCTTTACAGAAATGGTTCCTGGCCAAGTGGACTGGAAGGCAGCTGTGCTCAGGGACCTAGCCTCATAAAATACCCTTGTGCGTTAATCTCCACTAGTTTACTTCCATGAGAAGATATGACTTCACACTCTGGAAAGGACCAGTGGTCCTGTTTCTTAGGTCCATTTTCACATGTTCCCTCAGAGAACATTGTGACCAAGGGGAGCATCTCTTCCAGTAATTCTTAGTATGGGGTCTTTGGACCACCAGGGATTCACAAAAGTGGTAAACAAGGCTCTTTGATGCTTTTCAGTATTTTAGAAAGCCTGTGGTAAGCGTGCAGGACCTACTACCATGTGTGTGTCTTGTTCTCTTGTTTTTGACTCTGTTCAATGTGGTAGCAGTGGGTTTTTCATGCTAATAAAAAGTGACCCAAAACTATATTTAATTTTTTAGGTCAAAGCATTTTTAAAAATTGTTGTTGTTTAGTCACTAGGTCATGTCCAACTGTTTGCAACCGCATGGACTGCAACATACCAGGCTCCTCTGTCTTCCACCAACTCCTGGAGTTTGCTTAAATCCATATCGGTGAGTCGGTGATACTATCTAACTATCTCATCCTCTGTCACCCCTATCTCCTTTTGCCTTCAATCTTTCCTAGCATCAGGGTCTTTTCCAATGAGTCAACTCTTTGAATCAAGTAGGCAAAGTATTGGAGCTTCAGCTTCAGCACCAGTCCTTCTAATGCTACTCAGGGTTGATTTCCTTTAGAATGATTTATACAATAAAATTTACACATTTAATGGATGCAGTTTGATGGGGTTTTGGCAATTGTGTACAGTCGTGTAGCTGCTATCACAGTCAAGGTACAGAGCATTTTTGTCATCCTCAGGAGTTTTCTCAAGCCCCATCATAGTCATCACCCTCTTCAGACCCCATGCTCCAGGCAACTGGAAATCTTGTCATTATAGTTTTGCCTTTCCTAGAACTTTATATAAATGAAACAACACAGTACATTGTCTTTTGTGTTTAACTTTTTTCACTCAATGTCCAGGTTTTGAGATTCATCTATGTTGTTGCATGTATCAGTATTTTTGTTTCTTTTTATTGCCTAGCAGTATATCATAGGATAACTAAAATTCATTTGTCCATTCACTTATTGAAGACCATTTGGGTTGTTTTCAGATTTGGGCTGTTAAAAATATGTGACTATGAATAATTTTGCTATAAACATTTGCACACAACTCTTTGTGTGGACATATTTTTCCATTTCTTTTGGGTGAATACCTAGGAGTGAAATTGCTGGGTTGTATGATGGGACAAAAGAGTCCGAAATGCAGTACTTGGATGCAATCTCAAAAACGATAGAATGATCTCTGTTCATTTCCAAGGCAAACCATTCAATATCACGGTAATCCAAGTCTATGCCCCAACCAGTAATGCCGAAGAAGCTGAAGTTGAACGATTCTATGAAGACCTACAAGACCTTTTAGAACTAACACCTAAAAAAGATGTCCTTTTCATTATAGGGGACTGGAATGTAAAAGTAGGAAGTCAAGAAACACCTGGCATAACAGGCAAGTTTGGCCTTGGAGTACAGAATGAAGCAGGGCAAAGGCTAATAGAGTTTTGCCACGAGAACGCACTGGTAATAGCAAACACCCTATTCCAACAACACAAGAGAAGACTCTACACGTGGACATCACCAGATGGTCAACACCGAAATCAGATTGATTATATTCTTTGAAGCCAAAGATGGAGAAGCTCTCTACAGTCAGCAAAAACAAGACCGGGAGCAGACTGTGGCTCGGATCATGAACTGCTTATTGCCAAATTCAGACTTAAATTGAAGAAAGTAGGGAAAACCACTAGACCATTCAGGTATGACCTAGATCAAATCCCTCATGAGTATACCGTGGAAGTGAAAAATAGATTTAAGGGTCTAGACCTGATAGACAGAGTGCCTGATGAACTATGGACAGAGGTTCGTGACATTGTACAGGAAACAGGGATCAAGAAAATCCCCATGGAAAAGAAATGCAAAAAAGCAAAATGGCTGTCTGAGGAGGCCTTACAGATAGCTTGGAAGAGAAGAGAAGTGAAAAGCAAAGGAGAAAAGGAAAGATATTCCATCTGAATGCAGAGTTCCAAAGAATAGCAAGGAGAGATAAGAAAGCCTTCCTCAGCGATCAGTGCAAAGAAATAGAGGAAAACAACAGATTGGGAAAGACTAGAGATCTCTTCAAGAAAATTAGAGATACCAAAGGAACATTTCATGCAAAGATGGGCTCAATAAAGGACAGAAATGGTATGGACCTAACAGAAGCAGAAGATATTAAGAAGAGGTGGCAAGAATACACAGAAGAACTGTACAAAAAAGATCTTCACGACACAGATAATCACGATGGTGTGATCACTCACCTAGAGCCAGACATCCTGGAATGTGAAGTCAAGTGGGCCTTAGAAAGCATCACTACGAACAAAGCTAGTGGAGGTGATGGAATTCCAGTTGAGCTATTTCAAATCCTCAAAGGTGATGCTGTGAAAGTGCTGCACTCGATATGCCAGCAAATTTGGAAAACTCAGCAGTGGCCACAGGACTGGAAGAGGTCAGTCTTCGTTCCAATCCCAAAGAAAGGCAATGCCAAAGAATGCTCAAACTACCGCGCAATTGCACTCATCTCACATGCTAGTAAAGTAATGCTCAAAATTCTCTAAGCCAGGCTTCAGCAATACGTGAACCGTGAACTTCCAGATGTTCAAGCTGGTTTTAGAAAAGGCAGAGGAACCAGAGATCAAATTGCCAATATCCGCTGGATCATCGAAAAAGCAAGAGAGTTCCAGAAAAACATCTATTTCTGCTTTATTGACTATGCCAAAACCTTTGACTGTGTGGATCACAATAAACTGTGGAAAATTCTGAAAGAGATGGGAATACCAGACCATCTGACCTGTCTCTTGAGAAACCTGTATGCAGGTCAGGAAGCAACAGTTAGAACTGGACATGGAACAACAGACTGGTTCCAAATAGGAAAAGGAGTACGTCAAGGCTGTATATTGTCACCCTGCTTATTTAGCTTATATGCAGAGTACATGATGAGAAACGCTGGGCTGGAAGAAACACAAGCTGGAATCAAAATTTCCGGGAGAAATATCAATAACCTCAGGTATGCAGATGACACCACCCTTATGGCAGAAAGTGAAGAAGAACTAAAGAGCCTCTTGATGAAGGTGAAAGAGGAGAGTGAAAAAGTTGGCTTAAAGCTCAACGTTCAGAAAACTAAGATCATGGCATCTGGTCCCATCACTCCATGGGAAATAGATGGGGAAACAGTGGAAACAGTGTCAGACTTTATTGTTTTGGGCTCCAAAATCACTGCAGATGGTGATTGCAGCCATGAAATTAAAAGATGCTTACTCCTTGGAAGGAAGGTTATGGCCAACCTAGATAGCATATTGAAAAGCAGAGACATTACTTTGCCAACAAAAGTCCGTCTAGTCAAGGCTATGGTTTTTCCAGTGGTCATGTATGGATGTGAGAGTTGGACGGTGAAGAAAGCTGAGCGCCGCAGAATTGATGCTTTTGAACTGTGGTGTTGGAGAAGACTCTTGAGAGTCCCTTGGACTGCAAGGAGATCCAATCAATCCATCCTAAAAGAGATCAATCCTGGGTGTTCATTGGAAGGTCTGATGTTGAAGCTGAAACTTCAATACTTTGGCCACCTCATGCGAAGGGTTGACTCATTGGAAAAGACCCTAATGCTGGGTAGGATTGGGGGCGGGAGGAGAAGGGGACGACAGAGGATGAGATGGTTGGATGGCATCATCGATTCGATGGATATGGGTTTGGGTAGACTCCGGGAGTTGGTGATGGACAGAGAGGCCTGGCCTGCTGCAATTCATGGGGTCGCAAAGAGTCGGACACGACTGAGCGACTGAACTGAACTGAACTGATGATGGGTATACATTTAACCTTATAAGACACTGCCAAACACTTTTTCAAAGAGACTGTGCCATTGTGCGTTCCCACCAGCAGAGCATGAGAGTCCATTCTCCCATCTCACAAACTGGTACTGACAGTCTTCTCAATTTTACCGATTCTAGTGAGTCTGCAATGATATTCCATCGTGGCTTTAATTTCCCTGATGACTAGTCATGTCCATATTGGTTAGTCATATATCTATGTTGAGCAGGTACCTTTTCAAATCTTTTGCCCATTTTTTATTGTATTATTTGCTTTCTTATTATCCTGGAAACAAGTCCTTCACCAGTTAGGTGTTTTACAGATACTTCTTCCTAGCCTGTGCCTTGTTTTTTCACTTTTAACTGTGTCCTTAGATGAATGAAAGTTTTAAATTTTGATGAAGTCCATTTTCTTATATATATATTTTACAGTTCATGCAGTTTGTGTCATGTTTTGGTAATCTTTGCCAACACAATGTCACAAAGATTTTCTCCTGTGTTTTCTTCTAGAAATTTTATTATTGCAGTTCTTATGTTTAGGTCTATAATCCACTTGACTATTTTGTATATGGTATGAGGTGAGGTTTATAATTCAGTTTTTTTCTCCATGATTATAGGATCATTTCTTAATACTACCCATTCCCCATTGAAGTACCTTGGCACTTTTATAAAAAGTCGATTGACTGTATGACTGCAAATTTATTCCTGGACTCTTTTCTCTTCCATTGATTTATATGTTTAAAATTATGCTAGTGCAACAGAGTTTTGATTACTTGATTACAGAAATTGGGGAATGCAATTTCTTCAAAGCTTGTTTATATTTTAAAGATTACTTTTTTTTGATTCTTTGCTTTTCCATATAGTTTTAGAATCAGCTTATTAATTTCTTCAAGACAAGCTTGCTAGGATTTTGATTGGGCTTGCATTAAATCTACAGATAAATTTGGAGAAAATAAACATTTTAACAATGTTGAAATCTATGAACATGATATATCTTTCCATTTACTTATGTTTTCTTTAATTTCCCTTAATAGTATTTTGTAGTCTTCAGAGTACAGATCTGGAACATTCTCTTTAAATTTATTCCTAAGTATTTTTCATATTGTTTGTAAGTGGAGTTGAATTTTTTTTTTATTTCCCAATTGTTCACTACTTTTATGTAGAAATATAATAGCTATTTTATTAAACTTTATTTTGAAATAATAATGGATTCACAGGAACTTATAAAAGTAGGACAGAGGCGCCATGAACTCTTCACCCAGTTTCTCCCAGTGGTTATAGTACAATATTAAAACCAGGAATTCGACATTGGCACAACGTGTGTGTATCATTACCATATGTATATATTCATGTAACAGGCACCACAGTTGAGATGCAGAACTAGTCCCTCACGGCAAAGATCTCTCCTGTGCTACGTCTTTATAATTACAGTCATCCCCCTCTCCCACCAGCCCTAACCTCTGGCAAGCACTAATCTGCTTTCTATCACCATAATTTTATTATTTCAAGAGTGTTATAGACACAAAATCATACAGAATGCGGCCTTTTGAGCTTGGCTTTTACACTCAGGATGTACCATTGAGATCAATCCAAATGGTTGTATGTATCAATATATCTTTTCTTTTTATTGCTGAGTGGTATTCTATGGTATGAACACACCCCTGTTTGTTTGAATATTCACTTACTGAGAGAGATTTTGGTTGTTTTCAGTTTGAGGATATTTCAAATAAAGTGGCTAAGAACAATCATGTATAGGTTTTTGTGTTGACATAGATTTTCATTTTCCTGGGATGTATGTCTACAGTTATTTATAAGTGCTGTGAGGTATGGTAAGTATATGTTTAGGTTTTAAAGAAACTGCCAAGCTGTTTTCCAAAGTGGCATTCCTATCAGTAACGTATGAAAGATCCAGTTTCTCTGCATCCTTGCCAGCATTTTATATTGTGATTATTTTTAAAATTTCAGATCTAATAGATCTGTAGTGATAGTTCATCATGATCTTATTTTGCAGCTCTCTAATGGCTAGTGATATTTAACATTTTTCCATATGCTTATTTACATCCCTAAGTCCTCTTCAGTAAAATGTCTCTTCATGCCTTTGTTCATTCTCTAGTTGGATTGTTTGGTTATTTTACTGTGGAATAAACTCCATTTGTGAGTTTTAAAATATATTCTACATATAAGTTCTTTTTCAGATATGTGGTTTGCAAATATTTTTTTCCCAGTCTATGCTTGTCTTTTTATCATCTTATGAGGTTCTTTTGCAGAGTAAAAGCTTTTAATTTTGATTAAGCCCAAGTATCAATTTTTTATTTTATGGGTTATGCTTTTCATATAAGAACTTTTTACCAAGGCTTCCATCTTTAAATTTTTTTCTGTGTTATTGTCTATAAGTTTTATGGTTTTATGTTTTACATTTAAATCTATGATCTATTTAAAATTAATTTTTGTAAAAGATGTGAAATTTAAGTTTTTTGCTTTTTTTTTATTTGCCTTTGAATATCCTTTTATGTTTGTCTCAGTTGATGTTCTTCGAGCTTGATAATGTGTTCTATTTTCCTGGTTCTATGTGTATTAAATAATTTTGGACAATCTTCTGGACATTATGCATGTAAAGTTGTGTAGATTCTGGAATTTAGCAGTTTTCTCTGATGGATGTTAATTCTTTTATTTTATCAGGCAATTATCTTGGTTGAATCCAAACCGTAAATTTTGTTTCTTAAGCAACAATGACAATATCAGATCAGATCTTTCTCCAATAGCTTAGCTGCTTTTCAACTTCTTTCTGTATGTGTAGTTCAGGGTCTAGACAGAGATGTGGACAGATGACTTTTGGGATTTTCTTTTGGCTTCTTTCCCTTTAAAGTTTTACCCTATTCTCTTCACTATCATGGATGGTTTCATTGGTTCCAAGGCCAGAATTTTTTTTTTTTTCAGCAGTACCTACTATCCCCATTCCCTACTCTACCTGCATACTGTGCCAACCACATCTGGTCTTAATAAAAAACTGTGAATATGGGAGTTTGCTCTTCAGAGTATGGACTCTGAATTATATTCTATCTGCTTTTTTTTCACTTTTGTTCACTGGGTGTATTACTCAACTATTATGGGAAGTGTACACTGACTGTATTTAACTTAATCATTAGAAAATGATTTCTTGATAAATGCAAAGAATGGAAACATTTCAGGAGTTTCAGGATTGGGAAGAACTTGCCAGGCCTGACACAGAGTGAGCCTTAAATGTTCAGGGGATGAATCTTCTCCACAAGTCCACTCTGCTGGATTACCCTCAGTGACGGAATGTTCACTACCTCATAAGGTAGTCCACTTCATTTTACACAGTTCTGATAACCATTTGAAGTATTTTCCTTCGAAATTCTCAAAATATCTTCACTTTAGCTTTCATTCCCCAGTTCAGTTCCAACCCTCACTGCCACACAGAATGAGCCCAATTCCTCTTTCCCACAAGTGGTGCAGCTCTCAGTAGAGGATGCATCCCCAGCTCCTCTGACCAGTCCTCGAAGTGACTTATCTCTTTCCCTTGAGCAGGGCCCTGGACCTACATAGCTTCCTTGAAATGTGATGTCCAGAAAGGACCCAACACTTGGGGCAGGCTAGAGGACCCCTTCCTTCCACAAGGCAGCTGAGGTTCCTCGTGGAGTATTCCAGTCGTGTCTTAACTGCCTCACACTAAGCTGGTGATTCTCTGGTGGCTCAACAGGTAAAGAATCTGCCTGCAATGAGGAGACCTGGGTTCAGTCTTTAGGTCAGGAAGATCCCCTGGAGGAGAGCATGGCAACCCACTCTGGTATTCTCACCTGGAGAATTCCATGGACAGAGGAGCCTGGCAGGCTACTGTCCATGGCGTCGCAAAGAGTTAGACTTGACTGAACAACTAACAATTTCACTTTCAAGCTGGTTCTCAGTGAGCAACCCTGTTCCCTTTTTCATCTTTCCCTACATAGAAGCACACATCACTTTTCTCCAGCCAGCCTCCCAGAGCTGCCTTCTAAGGAGCACAATACAACATCAAGCCTCAGAGGTTTGCTGCCATCAGAGCCTATCCTGCCCTGAGACCTCCCCTTACCCTCAGGACATCAAGCCTGGACAGTGCCTGGAGTCAGATGCCTCAAGGCCCTTCAATCTGTTTGCATTTCTGCTCAATAATTTTCAGAAAAAATTCGTCTGCCTCTTGTGGTGGCTTATATTCAAGTCAGGGTCCACACAGCCACTGCAGAGCAATGTACTGTATACAGTCCTACAATTTGGAAAAACAATTTCTGTATGAGCTCATCAGATCCACAGAATAACCAGAGTAACTGTATGAAGTGGGCAGAAGAAGACATATTATTGCCCTTTGACAGATGAGGAAACTGAGGTTGCAGGTTGACTCTAGGCTGCCAGGACTAAGGACAAAGGATAGTCAAAATCAACAGAACACTCTCTCTATGTATCACAAAGGATTTTTCTCAGCATCTCAGAGATTTCAGGCTTCCATTCAAATACATGTCTGAGCCAACCTCTGGATAAAAAAATTTTTCTCAGGACATTTTGGGGACAGATGATCTAAACAAATTCCCCAATGCCCTTGGTCCCAGCCCCAAGGGGTGTGGTACAGCTGTGCACAGTGACAGGGTGGAGGCAGTCTCTAGGCTGCTTTCCAAAACATTGGGAAACATTTGCCTCCAACCCCCAACAAAAGCTCAGGTATGGAAGCTTGGTGTGCCCCTGACCTTTCACATCTCGGAGCCACGCCGCGGGGAGGAGGGGCTGCTGCACAAAAGGGTCTGAGGAGTGACCGGCCTGCCTCAGCTCCCCGCTGTCCCCCACAATGGAGCCTGAGGCCCTGGCCGCCTCTGGAGTCCAGAGAAAAGGGCCGAGATAATGACAGGCCCAGCTACCGCTGCTCTCTTCAGAGAAATGAGAAGAGGGAGGCGGCCAAACCTCCTGGATAATAAAGAAGTAACAAATGGGGAATAAAAGCTTATGGAAGACATCTTAACCCAGGGATGAAAAAAATGTCAACATCTGTGAGGCTTTCTGCACCAGCAGACCCAGCCTTAATGAAAACCCTCGAAGAGCCATTCACTGGCGCAGAGGCGAAAAGGCTACATCTTTCTATGGGGGCAGTGAGGAGGTGTCGAGGGTTGGACAGGGCTGCCCTTTCCCTTTCGGATGCTGTTGAACCAAGTGCTAATGTTCATCTTCAGCTTTATTAAGGAACCAGGGGCCGAAGGAGAATGGAGGGGCCGGACCAACTTTATCTCGAAGTCTGTGAGGTGGGTGGATTCAGGAGCGGGCAAGATGTCTGCACTTTGAGACCAGGAAGAAAGCCAGAGGAATTAGAGAAAATGCTGTTTAACAAGAGTTTCCTTTGACCGGGGCCTTTCGGAAGGATGTGGCTCCAGGAAAGTAATCCTCTTAGCACAGACTTCTCTGTGTGTACAAAACAGGGAAATCGAATCTGAATGTCCTCATTGCATTTGCTAAAATACCTAGTGAAAACACAAAGATGCCTTATCCCGATCTTCACCCTTCCCTCAGAAGAGGGAGAGTGGCAGATGTTTGCTCATAAGGTTGATTTTAAAAATTCAAACTGGGAATCTGGGGTGTGGTAAGGGCGAGCCTCCTCTCTTTCCAAAGAGTGAGAGTTATGCAACTTTGAACCTTCGGATCCTTCCCCGGGGTTTTTGACCCCTTTCAGGCGCTAGGTGTGATTTTATTTCTTGGGTTTGTGTTCTGTGTTCACCATTGGAATGTGTCTCCAGAGGCCTCAATGAGAGAAACCTCAAATCCTGGCCAAGCACGGCAGCTTCCTGAGGAGAGTGGGGAATTTGGTAGGAGGAGAAATGTGCTCCCAAATTTGTGACTGCTTTCCCCGGGGGAATGTTGTTCCCTGGCCAGAGAGCACCTGGATGGTCCTTACTCCACCCACATCCACTCCCACAGGTATGCAGCTCCCTCCCACACATTCCCCCCCAACACACATAACTACCCATGCCATTCACTCCTGTGCATGCTCAGTCATGTCCGACTCTTTGGACCGTACAGCCCCATGGACTGTACCCTGTCAGGCTCTTCTGTCCATGTCCATGGGATTCTCCAGGCAAGAATACTGGAATGGGTTGCCATGCCCTCCTCCAGGGGATCTTCCTGACCCAAGGATAGAAGCTGTGTTTCCTATGTCTCCTGCATGGCAAGCAAATTCTTTACTTCTGAGCCACCAGGGAAGCCTACAACTCACTCCCATGTATGCATAAACACGAGCACTCTTAATAAATAAACACACAGTACAACATCTTTCAAATACCCACACCCACCCGTACACTCCCAGCCTGAACTGTTTTAGTTAGCTTTATAGACAAACATCTTCCTTACCTATCACCTTAGTACATAAGGTTTTAGACTAAATGTTTCAACTAACTCTTAACTCTGAAAGGAAACAAAATGCAAGTAAGCATAAGTATCAATAAAATGTTTGGGGGATTGCCAGTGAGGCTTTACGTAGGCTGAAATTGGATATTATGCTTTTATTTTTTCCTCTGACATGTTATTGGGCTATTTGAAATTCAAAGCTATCGTTTGCTGTTGGGATGCAAAAAGGATGGAGGTGAAGGGGGCAGCCACCGAGAGGCTGATCTTGGCCCTAGGTCTGGTCTGAAATGACCCCTGTAGGTTGGCACTGTACTCTATGGCTGGCCCTAGATCTAATGTGAGCTCTTCATCTGCGGGTCAGCAGATGTCCAGGGCAGGCAGTCAGCTCCCAAGCTCTCAAAACATTCAAGTAGTGCCCCGAGAACCCTTTGTCATCTGTCATAGTAAATTAGGGGGGTGTTTCCCATGCCAGGTGTGCAGTTGAACTGGGTGAACCCTGATGTCTGTTGTAATCCCAATGTTAATAATAATATGTTATTTATGAGTACTAATTAGGTGCTAATCACTGTTCTAAAGGCCTTAATGGATCATCTCATTTAATTTTCATGGTGCTATGGTTTAGACTGCCTTAGTATACCAATATTGTAAATAAGGAAACAAGCATGGAGATGTTAGTAACAATAGAACCAATATTCAAACCCAGATCTGGGTAATGGCAAGCTTAGGCTGTTGACCTCATGCTACAACAAGGCCCCTTAATAGACTCTGATTCTGAATGAGTTTCTGCTCCCTTCTTTTCTTGGTCCACAGGAGGACACTGACTCTGTTCCTCCTGGTTCACCCGGACGCCACAGCATCTCTCATCTTCATCCCTTTGGAGGAATGAGGGAGATCTGGGGCATCCCTGCCAGCCTGTCCCTGCTGTGGGCTAGTGAGGATTACTCACTGATCTGCCAGGCTTTAGATCATCAGGGTGGTCAGACATTCTGCATTACCTGCACCTGGGGGCTATGGGGGGACACCCACATCAGGTGCTTTGTTCACAGGCCAACAGAACTCTTTGAGGAGCTGTGCTAAGGCACTGGGCTCACTCACAAAGTTCATAGCCCTTCTGACATATACATCCCTCTGAGGAGTGCACCTTCTCACTCTCCAGGTCCTCTCTCCTGAGAACACAGCCCACCGGGAGAAAGGTCAGCAGACACCTCTGATCCTTTTATGTCCATCATGCCTGATGCTCTGGGATGGAAGGTGGGGAACTGGAGTCACAGCCCTGGAAACTTTACAGATCATTGGCTCTAACTCCCTATGGTGGTTCTAGAGCTGTGTTCACAGTTCTCTGATATGACACCCCTCAAGAGGCAGAACTCAGGCCCCTTCTTCCTGAGTATAGACTGGACTTAGTGACCAGCCCACTAGGGAGTAGAATGTGGCAGAACTGATGCATATCACTTCTAAGATTAGCTTATAAAAAGACAGTTGCTTCTGTCTTGGGTTCTCCATCTCTCTCTGTCTCTGTCCCTCTCTCTCTTGAATCACTTGTTTTGGGGAAAGCCAACTGCTGGGATGTGAGGCAGCCTGAGGAGCAGCCCCTGGAGTGAGAAACCAAGGCTTGCCAGCAGTTGCATGAGTGAGCTTGGAAGCGGTCTTCTGAGCCTGCCAGCAGCTTTGGGAGCCAGCCTGGAAATGGCGGTTCTCCCAGCTGAGCCTCAGCAGACTGCAGCCCCAGTGGGCAGTGGGTGGTGGGCATCCTGACTGCAGCCTCGGGAGATTCCTGGAGCTGAGCCCACAGCTAAACCTCAGCCAGATTCCTGACCCACCATGAAACTGTGGAGAAAGCAGGAGATAGTGTCTGGTGTGTGACACCACTACCCAGGGGCCCTGTGTCAAGCTGCTCTCTCTCTCTGTGCAGCCACTGGGGTAACCGAGGCCCTGGTGGGGGAAATCACCTACTCATTTCCACAAATGACGAGTTGGTTCTTGAAATGAACTTAAATATTTTGACTTCCTGTCTAGTTCTCTTTCCACTGCATCAGATTCCCTCTGGCTCCCGTTTCCACTAATGGATGAGAAGAAATTAATCTGGCAAAGCTCTGGAAGTACCACCCACCGCCCCCCATCATGAGCATAGGTCTTTCTGTTCTGAGTGGTGTGGACACAGCAAGTGACGCCCCAGGGCCTAGGGTTTGGTGAGGGGGTGGAGGTGGAGTACAGAGCATCACTTCTGGGGCCATTTGAGAGGGTAATGGCCCCTAATCTGCCCCCCTTCCCAGGGTTCATGTTTGGCTGACGTGGGAAGTTCCACCCATGCATATGAATTTTGAATTTAATACAGAATTTACCACCCAGAAATGACTATGTGAAGTAAATGTAATTTGCCTGTGTTTATTTATTTTTATCATGAACTTAAGCAAAGTTTATGGAAAAAAAAAAAAAGGAGCCTGATGATCATGGGACGTAGCTATTTTACATCTCTCTAAATTCTCTTTGCTGGTGTTCTTGGCACAGCTGGAGTGGCCAGTGCACACTACGTAGAGTTTTGCCTTCCTCACTCAGCAAGTGTCCGTTGTGCCCCAGGCCCTGTTCCGTTGAGAGAGCCTGCTGTGGCTGGCACTCTCTCAGACCACCCTCTCGTTTGCCCGGCTTGCCCCCTTGCCTTCGCTCTTTGTGGGGTAACCCCAGTCTCTGACCCCTGACTCCACCCCAGCCTCTCTCCAGCCCAGGCCCTCTCTGCCTGGGTCACTCATTGCATCTCACGATGTGGCAGCCTGGGAGACTTGGTACTCTCGCTGCCTGCACTGGAGGCTGGCCAGTGCTCCGGAGGCTGCGTAGTCTCCAGTCCTTCTGAATCTGGAGTAGGGGCTGAGGAATCTGCCTTTTTACACATTCCTCTGGAGGTACTCAGTACCATCTGTGAACTACAGCTCTGCTCCTGCCTGTCGTTTACTCTATGGAGCGCTTCCTAACAGCTTGATTGGCCTGGTTTTTAGCAAACTTCACAGAGACAGTCAGAAGTAACCTTCAATTTCCTGAGCCTGAGCCCTCAGCTGGACTGGGTCTTCCTGCCACCCCAGTGATCTCCTCACCATCCATCTTTATCTCCTCCCGTGACCTGCTTTCACTGTCAGCAGCAGGAGGTCAGAAGAAGCCAGGAGGTCATTCTCCAATGTTAGTCCATTGGCTTCCTGATGGAAGCCCTAGAGAGTGGCTTCTGAGGGAGGAGCTGGCGATTATCGATCATAGTGCATGCATGCTCTGTCACTTCAGTCATGTCTGACTCTTTGTGCTCTATGGACTGTAGCCCACCAGGCTCCTCAGTCCATGGAATTCTCCAGGCAAGAATACTGGAGTGGGTTGCCATGCCCTTCCCCAGGGGATCTTCCCGATCCAGGGATCAAACTTGTGGCTCTTACATCTCCTGCACTGGCCAGCAAGTTCTTTTACCACTAGGGCCACCTGGGAAGCCCATCAACTACAGTAAGAGCTGAGATTTTACTACTGGCCTCTGTGAGTTGGCTTTGTGTGTGCTGTACATTAGCGGCGGGTGACAGAGCAGGAGGTCTGCAACAGGGACCATGGGGTGAACTTGAGGATGAAGCTCCCATAGCGTCCTCTCATTGCACCCTTCTACTCTGTCTAAGGGGCCAGCTCCCCAGCACTTCCAATCTGCTGCTTTCCCCAGTAGAGGAAATCATCCCTGGCCTAATGGGGTCCACATGATGTCCCTGCTTCTCTCTGAGGGCAAGCATGTCCCCCTCCTCAGTGGTCCCAGACATACATGGGGGCTCCAAGGAAGTAGTTTTCAGCTCTGAGATTCTGTCATATTTGCCGCAGGTAAGAGTCTCTCTGTACCTCCTAGATCCTATCCCAGATGTGATCACATTTTCTCCTAGGGGGAGTCTTGAACCCACAGCTTTGCAGGCTCCATTCACTTTCCTGTAAATAAGAACAAAGCAAAGCTTCTGCCCCCAAGTTCCATCAAACCCACCAGGCAGGAGTGTCTATCAGAGGGGAGACTGGAGCGAGAGGGGCTTAGTAAGTGCCACAGGCCGCAAGCTTGCTGCAGACATCTGTTTACTTTCACACTCTGAGTGCCCTCCAAGGGAAGCTGGGGACACGGAGCAGCAGCCAGCTCCTGGCTTTGTAGCTCTGCTTGTCTGAATTCTCCCCAGACGTTCCTCCTAACCCCCTGCCCACTGAGGAAGAGCCCCACCAGCTCTGTGCACCGGTGGCTGCACAGTGGGAGATGTGATCAGAATCTAAACACAGCCTGCAGAGACGACCGGAAGTTTGACACGGGCATAGGCAGGAACCCCCAGTCCTAACAGCTGTTCTCCCCCACGTGACAGATAGATTCAGCCACAGCCTGGAAATAACACCCTAGGTGTCATCTATGTCACCTGCCACCCTCTTACCATCTCTGTCTTCCCTGTGATGACATTTGGGGTCTTGTGAGATGTCAGTCAAGAGAGCACTCATTGTTCACACAGAAACCAACCTTCCATCACATGCTTGCTTCCCTCTTACCAGTCGCCCAGACTCCTCAGCTGCCCTTGACAAGCCCTCGGGCCCCCCATGAGGACAGACAGAGCCCCATGAGGGAGTTAGATTTGCAGAATGTCAGGATACACTGATTGACAGCCAAGTGTCATCCCAGCATTTATATTCTATGTTTTATTTCTGTTCTGTGAGTGTCCAAAAGGGTACATTCAAGGGAGGAGTAGCTGGGGAGACAGGAAGAAGAGCCTGGATGGCGAGTGTCCAATGGGAGTGTGTACGGGGTGCTATTTCCCAGGATCAGAGAACAGCCTCTTCTGACCCCTGGAGAAGCTAAGCGAGTCCCCAGCTGCAGTGTGGCTGGACCAGGGCTGGGTTCATACTTTGCTTTGTTCTTTCTATGGAACCATCTCTGCCCTTTCCCTTCCAGCTCCGCGTGTCAAGACCCTGCCATCCTCTATGCCCCTTTGCAGTGTTATCTCCTCCACGTGGCCTTCCCTGGGGCTCCTCCTACCAGAACCCCTACAGCACTTAGTCCACCCTTCTCTTGCCCCCTTAACTTCTTAGACTAGAGCCATTCTGGCTGCCCCAGTGGCCCAGGAAGCCCCTTGAAGCCTGGGCTCCAACATAAGTCATTCTCTCCCAGCCCAGCACAATGAATGACAGCGATAGGTTCCACTGAGTGTGAAATTGAAGTTACTCAAAGGCCTCAACATGCGAGCTCCCTAACTCTGCCCTCAGCCCCTGCCAGGCCTCAGAGATGAGACCATGGAACCTCTAACTGAACTCCTGGAGTATATGTCCCTGTACGGTCAGGCCCATGGCCCAGCGCACAGGAGGCTGCAAGGGAACCACACTGCCTGTTATACTTTAAAGAGGCCTCTCCTGCAGGGGCTCCTTGACCAGGCAGGAGAATGGGGGACAGGAGCCCCTGCACTTGCCTGTGGAGAAGAGTTTGCTGAGGGCACCTGCTGGGAGCCAGCTCACGAGATCCCCACTCATGACAGAGTCATGAGGAGAAGGACTGACGAGCAGAGCAACTCAGGCCTCAGGGATTCTCGAGAGGCTGCCTCAGCGCTCACCTTAAAAATGAGATCTCTCTTTCTGACGCTTGCTATAGTAAACCTCTTCTTATTTTCTATGACTTAGGCAAAAGGCCTTTCCTGATTCCCTACTAAAAGAGATCATTCTGAAACCTCAAATCAACAAGGCCCCTGAACGGTAGCACCCTAAATAAAATTATCTGGGATATAGAGTATGCTGATCTAAATTCCTTTTGCTAACATATTGGTTTGTTTAATAAATGTACCTGTGCCTTTGGAGCTAATGTGCATAACTGCTCCCTAGTAATAAAACAGCATTGAGAGCCTCCGCACAGAAAGCCCCTATGGGCACAAAACCCTTCGCAGGAAAAAAGGCTTGTTAGGAAATACAAAAAATATTGCTTTGTGAAACTGTTACTTAATCTACATTTACTCACTATGTTTTTACTCTTAACGTATTTAGCCTATATAATGAAAGTATAATAGTTAGAGATTTATATAAATAGAAGTTTAGCTTTAATACAAATAATAAGACAATTGTTGATTTAACTGATGATTCTTACTTAGAGCTGAACTTCAGCTTGCTGTTCTATGACTTTATGGAACCACATTCTTTTCTGTTAAGCTCAAGGCATGGAGTAAATTCCCAAAAACAGGTTTTACCTTAAAACTTCCTGTTGATAAATTCTTTCCTGATGTGCTCGATACAAAAGTGTTCTGACTGATCAACCCTTATCAATGGAGAGTCACAAGGTGTTAGCAGGCCACCAGGCCAGAAGATGATGTAAACAAAATGAGGCTTTTTGTAACTAAAGACATGCAAACGGCTTCGATGAGGGTCGAAACTGCTGGCCCATTGAGCTAACTTGATAGGCCCATTAAGATATACCCCTTAAGCTAAGTTGATATGTTCCTTGAGCTAAGTTGGTATGTCCCTTAAGCTGAATTGCTATGTCCCTTAAGCTGAATTGGTATGACTCTATACTTTACATTTGTTTCTATATACCACTAAAAATATAAAAGCTGTCTTAAAAAACAATAAAGTGGAAGACACTTGGAAACGCTGAGACTTGCTGTGTCTTCTCATTCGTATCGCCGACGCCGTCCATCCTGAGGGAACCCCTGGACCTGCTGGAGCTGGACTCCGGCAGGCGCCGAGGACTCCAACCCTCTGAGTTGTGGCGACTGTAGCCCCTCCATCTTTCCATGTCCTATTTTCACCTACAGCAGCTCAAGGTCAGAGGAGGAGACTCTGTCATGGATCATGGATCATGCTCATGGTCCATTCATTTCCTGTTAGAAGCCCAGTGAGGACAAGGACAAGTATGCCATAAGCCCTCCCTGGCACCTCACTCTGTATGAGGCCTGTGGAGGGAACTCAATGAATGAGTTTTAGAGTCAGATAGAATCTATTTTTCTTGTTTGTTCCAGAGCTGTTAGACTTTGAGAAGGACCTCGGAGCTCACACACTGAGTCCAGTCCCCATCGTGGGCATGGGCTGTGCCTGAGAGTCCCCAAAGGGAATTGTTCAGAACCACCTTGAGCCACTGACCCACCCTCACTGCATGTACTGTGACTCCCCACTCTGCTTTTAGGAAGTGGCAGCACAGCAGTGGAGGAGTGTGGGCTTCAGAGCCGAAACCTGAGTTTGAATCCTGGCTGCATACCTTCTTGTGTGTTGCCTTGGCGCTCTTCACTTGTCTTACTGATGGGAGGGGTGCCATTACTAGCCACTCTGCAAGGTTGCTGTTTTATTGACAATCAGATCATGTTGGCAGTTGCCAGAGCACAAGAAATGTAGAGGCCATCACTACCTTCCTTCTTGGTCAAGGAGGGAGATAAAATTTGTCCCTGTGGGGATCAGTGAGACGGTTCCACAGCTCTGATTATATCCACGTGCCTTCCCCAGGTGTTGTTAAGCGAGGCTGTGTGCGTGTGTGCTTAGCCACTTCAGTCGTGTCTGACTCTGTGTGACTCTATGGACTATAGCCTTACAGGCTCCTCTGTCCGTGGGATTCTCCAGGCAAGAATACTCGAGTGGGTTGCTGTGCCCTCTTCCAGGGGATATTCCTGATCCAGGTATCAAACTCACATCTCTTACATCTCCTGCATTGGTGGGTGGATTCTTTACCACTGAGTCACCTTGGAATTCCCTAAGTGAGGTTCATTTCAGTTCAGTTCAGTCTCTCAGTCGTGTCTGACTGTGACCCCATGGACTGCAGCCCACCAGGCCTCCCTGTCTATCACCAACTCCCGGACCTTGCTCAAACTCATGTCCATTGATTCGGTGATGCCATCCAACCATCTCATCCTCTATCGTCCCCTTCTCCTCCTGCCTTCAATCTTTCCCGGCATCAGTGTCTTTTCCAAGGAGTCAGTTCTTCACATCAGGTGGCCAAAGTATTGGAGTTTCAGCTTCAGCATCAGTCCTTCCAATGAATATTCAGGACTGATTTCCTTTAGGATTGACTGGTTGGGTAAGTGAGATTGCCCAGGGGAAAAAGTTAGAGGGAAGTTTGTCTTGTGGGTAGCTGGGCTTCCTTCCTTTTGGGTGTGGTTGTGGCCTAGAGGGGCCACAAGGAAACGTGCCCCAGGGTCTCCTCTGGCAGAATCTGGGTCCCTGGGTCCTTACCTGACCAGTCTCTGACCTGGGACAGCCCCTTAACCCCCTAGGCATGGGGAGGGTAACTCCTGGCTCATTTGCAGCTCTGGGCTGTAGCAGACATCCATGTCAGGATTTTATACACACAGAAGTGCTGGGTAAACACTGGGGTCACCTCCGTTTTACTGTGAGCACCACTGTTTTCTTAAAGAAACTTTAAGAAGTAAAAGCGTTTGTGCTATGTCTTGGTTCAAAACTTTTTTCTTTTTAAACAGCAGAAAAAAAGGAGGGAACAAGCTTACAAAGAAAAAAAGGATTCAAGCCAATAGCTCCAACTCCATTGTTAGCCAAAGAGAAGACGTGAGGAACAGAGACTGGTCTCCAAGGGAGTTTGCCTGAGCCAAGAAGAGCTGCAGCCAACCCCCTGGGCTGGGGGCCAGTGCTTCCTTAGGGGCTCAGCACCCTGCCTGCCTTCCCAGGCCTGGCTTCTCCCTCTGTGTGGAGGCAGGAGGTCATCCTTCTCTTGCCTCCCATTCCTATCCTGCTGTGGAGCTGGCTCGACTTCCTTCACCTTCACCTTCCATATTTCCCTGACCTGGGACTTGTCTCCCTGCCAGTTTCCTGCTCTGCTCAGTTCCCTTCCAGCCCAGGTTCTGCTGCTGCCCTAGGAGCACAGGCGAAGCCATGGAGGAGGCCTCCCCCTGCTCTCTCTCCCCTCCCTGCGGGCCTATCCAGGCCAGGTGGTGCTCCCCAGGCTGCCTGTGGTTGAGGATGCTGACCTCCCTGGCCCAGGCCTGCAGCACCTTCCTCAGGTTGCAGGCTGGGTGGAGGCCTTGGCAGTGAGCATGTCTGAAACCTGAAATCTACCCAATGCCCAGTCAGAAAAGGATGGGGGTGTGGAATAGACCAGAGAGCTTTTGGGTGGGCAGCTGTCACTGGCAACCACTGAAACCTTACCTAGGCCCAACTCAGAGTGCTGATGGATGGGGAGGCCGACTGGGAAGAGGCTTTCAGATGGCCCCGCCACCTTGGGAGTGAGCTACCTGCTGGCTGGTGGCCATGCTGGCGTTGGCTCCTTTTGAGTACAGTGTTAAAAGACAGATGGCATTGATGGGAAGGCCTGGCTCCAGGGACGAGGTGGACCACATTCACCTGTGCTGGTGGGGTAACCAGGTGACCGGGACACGCACACCTAGGGAGGAGAGATCAGAGCCCATAGGCACTTCACTGTCAGCCACTCCAATCCCCTATTTTGCAGATTGGGGAACTGAGGACCAGAGAGGGGAGGAACCCATGCAATAGCAGAGCCTGGTCAGGAACCCAGGCTCTGAGGCTGCCCAGCCCTGTGCCTTCCTCCTTCACCCCCTGTTGCCTCACACCAAACCAAGCAAACCCAGGTGCCCAATGCAACAGTGCCCCAAAGGGTTGTAAACCAGCTGACTGGAGCGGGGGTGCACTTTCTCAAAGAGGAAAAGTGTTTCATGATTGACTGTGTCTCCAGGTGCTCGAGGGTCCCCACCTCCCCAGGTACAGATCAGGTGGGACCTTCCTGAAGAGGCTGTTGTTCTCCCACTTGATTCCCAGTTGCTGGAAATGTCGATAAAGTGATCATCCAAGCACATGCGTGGTGGGAAGTTTTTGGGTTGGGGAGGGACCTCATGGAGGTCAGCTTTCAGGATGAGCTGTTCTGACATCTCAGACCCATTTGTCTCCATATATCCAATTGTGCACGTTCTCTTGTTTTCTGACGCCATCTCCAGTGGGGAGCAGCAAGGCTGGGTGGGTGGGGTAGAGGAGAGGATCTGTGGGTGGAGTGGGAGAGGGTATTTGATGTGAGGCTCCTTGAGGTGGTGGCAAGCAGAAGACCACGTGATTCTCTCATCTGTATCTTCTTGTTGCCACAGACCCCTCACCATTCTGAAAACCTGCCCTCTGGGCTTTCCCTGCCTGCCTCTGCAAGCCCACCTCCTTCCCTCCTCCAGCCACGGGAGCCTCCTTTCAGTCCTTGGACCCAGCAAGCACAGGTCGCCTCTGCACCTGCTGTTCCTCTGCCCGAAGCCCTTTCTGCTAACCAGCCCCGTCCCCAGCCCACTCCCACCTCCCTCTGACACTGAACTTCCAGGTGTGCTCCCTCGGCACCTGCCTCCTTTCCTCTCTCCTGCTCTTCTCCTCCACAGAACCTCAAACAGAGTACAGAAATACTTAGGAAATACTCTCACCTCCTCATGATGATGAACTGCTCAGTGAAGTGAAAGTCGTTCAGTCGTGTCCAACTCTTTGTGACCCCATGGACTATACAGTCCATGGAATTCTCCAGGCCAGAATACTGGAATGGGTAGCTGTTCCCTTCTCCAGGGGAATCTTCATAACCCAGGTATCTAACCCAGTCTCTCACATTGTGGGCAGATTCTTTACCAGCTGAGCCACCAGGGAAGCCCAAGAACAGTGGAATGGGTAGCCTATCCCTTCTCCAGTGGATCTTCCCAACCCAGGAATCAAACCGGGGTCTCCTGCATTGCAGACAGATTCTTTACCAGCTGAGCTACCAGGGAAACCCCAATGAACTGCTCAAGGGCAGGCCTATTCCTCGTTTACTGTGGGCCACCAGTGTAGCCTTTAGTAAGTGCTTAAGAAAACATTTGTTAAGTCAAAAATCATCTTTCTTACTGGCCTGAGAGCTCCTCCAAGGCAAGACTTGAATCACCAGGATGACTGGGGCAGTACTGGCCTCATAGACTGCCCACAAATGCTGCTTGGCCAACTGAATTTCAGTGATGCTGTTAATGGGGAAGTGATCAACAGTGTTTTTATTTAGAAACCCGTCCCACTTGTAAAGAGAACTCCCAGTCTGTCTTGGTTACCAACCATTTTTGGTTTTCAAAGATGAAAAACAAATTGCCACAAGTAGAGAATGACAAATACTCAGGATGGGAGAGGGAGAGGAGGGGGAATCAATTATGGGAGTGGGGGGATGATGAGGGCTGTCAACCCCATCTCCTGAGCTTTCCTTCTGCAAGTGAGAAGGAAAACAGAGAAAGGCTATTCTCAGAAAATTCCGTTTTCTCCTTAAGGCACCAGGAAAGTGTTGGATCCTTCTTTCACTGTTAGGCACCAGAGTCTATGAGCAGGAAGTGTCTCAGTTATAGTGGAGGTGCTGTCTCAGGTTGCAGGGACCTTGTGAGCCACCTGAATGAAGCTCCCGCATTATTCAGAATTACAGTTTAACGATGTTTCCAGAAGTGTTCAATATCGCCCCCAGTTCTGGACTTTCAGCAATTAAAATGAAACTATATTGGTCATTGAAATGTATTTGTTAAGCACCGCCTAGTTTCTACTCTTCTGATATTTAAATTTAATTGGGATGGGACAGATTAAACACATACACACATGTAAGAGTAAACAAGAAAATATCAGAGTGTTCTCTGCAGATATTAACTCTGGGCAGGTCAGGGAAGACTTCTTGGAGGAGGCAACTTTTGAGCTGAGGTCAGCCACAGAAGCTGGGGAAGGGCACTCCAGGCCTAGGGCACAGAGAGAGTGTGTTCGGAGCCAGTCTGCTGCTTCCAAGGTCTGAAGAGAGAGGGAAGGAGGAAGAGGACCGCAGGAGATGAGTGGGTCCCAGAGGTGGCAGATGGCAGATGGTATCCTTAATTCAGTGATTCACAGAAAATGGGGCTTGGTGAAGAGAGAATGGACTCAGGAAATGGATTCTAGGTTAGGCTCCACCACCGACTTCCCCTGGGACAGGTGTGGGGCAGGCGCTCTCAGTCTCTCCTTGGTGCTCGGCTTCACAAGTTTGGGGGACGTCTGGCCATCCCAGCCCTGAAAAGGCAGGCCATTGCCGTGCACCTCTGCTGTGCAGCAGATGGCAACCAGAGACATGTCCTCTGCTCCGTCAATACCAGTTTGCCAAAAGGAACCCAGCACATTCCTGGGGGTCTGGGCAGGGCCCCCTTTTAAGATGAAAACTGCTCCTCCACGGAGGTGACTCTTGCCTGCTGCCTTTCCTCAAGCCAACGGCTGGTCTACAACTGGCCAGCTGCCGGCCTGGGTTCCAGGCTGATGGGGTGGCTGGATTGATAGGAAGCTCCGTGGCAGCCACAGGGGACTCCAGCCTCCCAAGCAACTGGCCACGGCCCAGCACCATCCTCCCTCCTGACTCAGTGTGTCTGGAGTGTAGATTTTGGTGAGTGAAGGCCACGCACCAAACTCCTGCGTGGCAACCAGGGACCACCCAGCCCTGAACAGTTGGCTCACCAGGTTTCAGGGAAGGTTATTTGCATGCGCGGATTTGTTTTTCCTGGCACTGGGATGGCCACGTGCTTCAGGGCAGTGACTTGAGGTGCCTCTGTGGGCTCTATTTACACAGCGAGGGGAGAGAGATACACTTTTTTGTGTCAACAGAAGGATGCTTGGGAACAGGACCGTTTATAACCCGTTAAACGGCCTGTCCCCACAGACGCCGGGGCCCCTCCTGCATGCGGATAATGTGTACAATATGTGGAGTGCTTTGGGCGGGCCGGCAGCACGCGCTGGCCAAGCACTTCTGTTCTGAATAACCCTCTGCGGCAGGGCCAACTGATTCATACCAGGGAGAGGCTTGCATGCCTCGGCACCCAGAGAATCCCAGAATCCCTGGGAAGTGAGGGGGATCCCCAGGAAGTGAAGAGGATCCTGAAGATCCTTAGCTCGTGATCCCCTTTCAAGAGTCACCTCCTCCCACCAAGTGTGTCCAGTTTGAGCATTTTAGAACACCTCCAGGCCATGGACTCAGCTATTCTTTGTGGGTTTGTTTGCTCACCTTGTACAAAGCTCTTTTGGAATAGTCGAAGTCTGTCCTCTACATACACACTTCCCTACAGCCCTTTGGGGGTCAGATAAGGTGCAAGTCCCTCTCCAGGACTGTGCTGAGGAAGATAGTTCTCTCCATCTTGGGATCTGGGTTGAACTGCCTGAGTCTCTTCAGCTGTTTCGCCTACCATCTGCTTCTGATCTCACCACCGTCTATCTGAGCCCCATTTGATTCCCTGGAAATGTGGGTCCCAGAGAGGGGCTGGGAGAGTCCCCACAACCTCTGAGAGGCAGGTGGGCCCCTCTACCGAGAGAGAGGAAGAGGGGTGGGCTCCAGGTCCCCTCCGGTCACACGCTGGAGATCCACTGGGGTCACACCTCTCTCCTGCCCTCAGGCTGCGAGAGTCCACTCTGCCAGCACGTGGAGCCCTGGAAAGGGCATTCCATGGGTCTCGGAGCCTATGGTTGGGGAAGGCCTGGGCCTGCCGACCAGCTGCTCATACTCTCCCCGTTCTTCATCTCCCTTTGTGTGGGAAATGCAAGTTCTAAACCAGATCAGTAAGATGTTAGTAACAAGAAACCCTCATCTGAGCATGTGCCTCAGGCTTACTCTCTAAGGCTCCAGCCACCTGGAGCTGGGCACAGCGGGGGCTCCCACCCTAGTGCAGCTAGGACACTGAGATCCAGGGGGTGACATGATGTGGTCATCTCACAGGGAGACAGCAACACTGCCCAGGAAGAGAGGCCAGATTAAATGCGTCTCCCTGCCCTCAAGCAGCTCAGCCTAGCAGGAGAGCTAGGACGTGCTCACAAGCAGACATCCAAAGACTTGGGCATGGGGTGGGGGTGGGAGTGGGAGAAGGCCTCAGGTTGTACCCCTTCTCTGCTCTGTGAAGCCCCCTTTAGTTCACTAGGCAGTGGTCTAGGGTAAGGGCTGGGCGCTGTGGTCCCCAGGCTGCAATGTTCTGAGTCAGAGACCAGGGCACGGCTGTGCCCTGACAGGGCCTGGGGTGAGCCAGCCGAGGGTGGTGGCAAAGGTCTGCTCTGCCACTCTCCTAGATGCCTGGAAGCCTGAGGGCATGAGGACTGGCTGCTTTCCCAGAAAACACAGTTCAGTTTGTTGTCTGCCTGGCCTGTCCTTGAGCCCAGGCCCAGCTCTGTCCCATGGCAGGGATCAACAGTGAGCCGCCCCTGCTACTGGAACCCAGGGAGGAGAATAGGCTCCCAGAACTGAGAGACCCTCCCTGTGGGCTGGGGACCCTGGGCTCACCTCTCCAGTTCTGCTCTGCAGGCGAGGCATCAGAGGAACCTGAGTCTCCAATCCAGACCTCTGGGGCCTTCCCTGGGAAATGGGGGTTTCGAGGGCTGGATGCGGCTGCATTCAGACCAGCAGGCCAGCCTCTGGAGAACTCAGAGGAAGGACTTTGTTTTCAGGGAAGGAGACAGGGCAGGGGTCACCTCCCCCTCCTTGATGAGTGAGTGCCCCTGTCCAGCCTGTCTCTGCCAGGGCAGGGGCACGGGGTCAATGGCGCTGGAGTGACTCCTTGCCACCCCCACCCCTCAGTCTTTGAGCGGTGGGCTTAGCACAGCTTGTGGTTGGTCATCCAGAGGAGACTTTCTGTGCCCTAGATCTGACCACAGTGAGCAGATAGCCTTTTTCTCCTGGGAGCAGTGGGGTAGGCCTGCTGATGGAAGGGAGGCCTGACTCTGAGATGTGCGAGTTTAAAAAACACAGGGTGATCTTGCAGGAAAGGGGGGGCAGGTTACCTCTGGACATGGAAGTTCTTATGACTGAGGGGCAAGGAAAAGAATGCTCTGTTTTCAAGATGGTGCTATGTTTGTGTGAGGGATGGGGGTGGAGGCGGGTGGGCAGTGGGCAAGGAGGTGGCCGTGTCTCCCTATTTGAGGCTTCGGCACTGACCAAAGCCCATGAAAGGGAGAATGAAAAGACCTGATTTCTAGTCCTAGCTCTGCCAAAGACTGCCAGAGCCTGACTCAATGTTCTCATCTGTGAAATGGGGTGTTAAAAATGTGTCACCTGAAAAATCACCAAGTGGTGGCAATTGGACGTGAAGCTTTTTCAACTGTGAGGTGTTGTAGATTGGCACTGATGTTGCCATCATTGGATAGACCAGGTGAAGGAGCCCCATCTCTTGGGACAAGGATGGGGAGAGGGAGGGGCAGTTGAATGGGCTCTCACATCATTCCTTCCCCACTAGGAGGAGCACTTGGCACTTCCAGAGGATGGATTGCCTGTATGGCTGGATGAGGGGGTGGAGGGGAGCAGAGTCCACCCTGCTCCCCCCTCCTCCCGCCCCCACCGTCGCTGCAGGCTTCCCTTAGGGCAAACGTCCAACAGAGCAGGACCTTCCGCCTCCCTCTGCCCACTCCCCACCCTGCCTGAGCATTGGCAGGGTTTCGGATACCCGGGGCGGTGGGGGGTGGGTGGGAGAGGGGGAGGCCTGGCTGCCAGGAAGGGTGGGGCTGCCAGGCAGGCACCACCCAGCTGCAGTGTGACCCCGCCAGTCCCGGAAACTCTCCAAACCCTGGACCTCAACGGACGTCCGGCAACTCAGAGGGGAGGCAGCAGGGCCTGCCAGGACGGAGGGCGTGTGGGATGCCTCTGAGGTCCCATTGAGAAAGGAAGAGCTATGTTTTATCATACTCTGGAGTCAGAAGGCTGTGTGATGTCCTCCCAGTGTTAACAGAAGTAGCTGGGCGGCCTTCAGAAATGCTTTTCATCCCCAGATGCTGCCATTGGGCGGTGCACATATCCTGGACTTATTAATTTTAAAAAAATTGCCACTTGTTGAAGAGTGTTTATCATGTGCTGGGCACTTGCTCAGCTTGTTCCCTACGTGGATCCTTCACCAGCTCAGGGAGACACAATGACAGTATCATTGTGCCCTTTTCATAGATGAGGAAACTGAAGCTCAAGGGCAAAGGTTACTTGCTCAAGGTCACAGAAATACTAATTACTGGAGTCTGGATTCAAAACCAGGTAGGTCTGGCTGATTCCAGACCCCAGTTTCTTAATTTTCCTAGAAGGCAGGAACCGTAGTTCACACACCCTTGCGGAACACCTAGTACCTGACAGGTACCCAATAAAGATGCAGTGACTAGAGCTTGGTACATTTTGGGGGGTCTGATTCTCTCCATTATAATCTGATGAAATGAAAGACTGGGCGAAAGTACCTATCTCAGCGACAAGAATATAGTAGGTCCACAGACATCTAAAGGTGATACCCAGCTTTCCTCCTTTCTACATGCGATATCTGTGCTCATGAATAATATTTTCAGAGAACACAGCCTCCCCTTGGGTCCCTGCCGAGGCAAGGCTATTAAAAGTCCCCATCAGACCTCACCTAAGCGAGTGAAGGGCTTTGGGAGAGGGATGGGGGAGGTAAAGGAAGAGGCTGTGACTCTCTTCTCTTGGAGTCCCAGATGCCGGGAGTCTGGGAGGGGGGAGGAAAGACACCTGCTTTCTTTGCTGATGCCACTGAGGGAGCCCTTCTGTTTGTCTGGATGGAGGTAACCTGGAGGCTTCTGGGACCTAGAAGCTTGGCTTGCTCAGAGCTCTGAGAGGCTGGGTCTTGCTGTCTGGCCCAGGTGTGTGAGATGTGATGATTGTGTCCTGCAGTGGAGGATGCTGGGTGAGTCAGGTCTTGTGAAAGAGGAAGGGGCCTGCAGTGGGACAGGTAGGCTGACTCCAGGTCCTCTCGTCCCGCCAAGGTGCACTTGGCCTGCTTCCTCATTCCCTGCCTCCTGGCCTGCCTGTCTTCAACTCTCCTTGAAGTGGTCAGGATAGAACTGTTCCATACTTCCAACAGTTCAAGCCTCTCCGGCTGGGTCTTATCCAATCCACATTGACGTGGAATCAGTCAGAGTCCAGGCAGAAAACATAACCTATTCCAGAAACCTCAGCCGAGGGAAACCAGTTATAAAGGCATTGTAAGAGATGAAAGGGCAGATGTGGGTGAAAGCCGGCCTTGAGAGTCGCAGCCACGGGAAAAAAACGACACCATGCCTGCTGGAAGGCTGGAGCAGAAGGAGTGTTTCCGGAACCCAGAGAGAGCTACAGTCCTGGCGGAGGTTCCCTGGCAGGAATGGGGACCCCAGAGGTGATCTGCCAGATAGAGGGAGAAGGTGTGGGGAGAAAGCTCTGGTTTTTACCCTCCTGCTCCTTGTAGTCTCCTGATTGGTTGGGACTTGAGCAAATGCAGCCTGCAGGGGTCAGTCCCCCCGCACGCCCCCCTCCCGTATGAGAGAGTAGAGGAGTGTGGAGGGGAGGGCAGATGGGCAAATGACCTCCCTACCTCCAGCTTGTCAGACCTTTGGAAAAGAACACATCTTTCCAACCAATAATCAGGAGGGTCAGCCCTGGAGAGTAAACTTGCCTCTGGAAATCATCCCAGATCCGGTGATGGTTACTGCAGTTAGTGGTGACGCCCAAGTGTTATCCCTGCTGGGAGCAAGCCGGGTGTGTGTGTGTGTGTGTGTGTGTGTGTGTGTGTGTGTGTGTGTGTGTGTGTGTGTGTGTGTGTGTGTGTGTTTGTGTGAGGTAGGTCTGTTTCCTTACTTTTTTCAAAGGATAGGAGTACCTCTGATGCTTTTAATAAAGCACTAGTTTTCATATTAGGTCATAATAGCAGTCTCTGGGGCAGAAAGCTCCATGGCAGGCCATGAGACAGACCAATATGCCTATTAGGAAGAGGCACTGGCCCCAGCAACAGGATACCTGAGGCTAAGTCTCAGCTCAGACAAGTCACTTACCATCTTTAAACCTCAGGCTCTGGGTCTTTCAGATGGGGACTGTGCATTTTACAGGGTTCTGCAGAAATGCAGGACAACATGTATGTATGGGGATTTGTAGGCTACAGCGGGCTTGGGTAGAAAAGCCTGTACCTGGGACACACACCATCACAGGAGAGTTGCTTAGCCTGCTTGTGGATTTGATGAGTCCCCATGGAATGGGCGCCTAAAACCCTTGTTTTATAATCGCAGAGTCAAACATCATTGCAGTCAGCTTGTCCAAGCTCTCTCCTAAAGGAGAATCTGTTCTCCAAAGTTCTTGGAGATGATCTTTCCTATTTTTCCTCCTTCCTGCTTTCTCTTCTCTCTTTCCATTTCTCTCCCTCTCCGCCACCCCTACCCCCTCCACCGCCGGCCTGTTTTTCTCATTCCCTCTTCCTTCCCCTCTTCCACAAATATTTGGAGCACTTATTCTCTGGCAGGCAGTGTCCTAGATGCTGGATCCTGCAGCAGGAATGGAGACAGAAGTGCTCATGGAGCTTACGGTCTAGCACTTGAAAGTCTGCAAACAGTGTCTGTTGAATACCTCTAGTCACAGGATATAGGATGCCCACTACCTTAGAAGACAGTCTATTTTGTGGGTTCATTTCCCCTTACTTAAACCAAATTCTGCCTCCACGGAATGCTTGTTCTGATCTTTGGAACTAGAAAAAGTAAGTCTAACCCCATTTCCTATGTCACCACCCTTGAAATGTGGGAAAATAAACATGGAATGCTCAGAAAATATTCTCACTCTCTAGTTTCCACTTGTGAAGGGAGAGCTGATTCTCCCTAAAGTTAAATTCCTCAAGGGCATGAGGTCAGAGGCAGGGTGGGCTATCACCTGGGTGCTTGGGCCCGGTTCCCAGGCCACCTGGGGCAGAGGGAAGCTATGTGGTGGAGACTCACGGAGGGACGCAGACGGAAGTGCACAGGTGGCCCGGGAGAGGGGCCCACGTGAAGCAAGGGGGGCGGTCATTGCGGAGGGTGCGGTGTATGTGAGGCACGCTCTGGCTGTCTGCCTAGGACAAGCCTGAGTTCCAGCGTTTCTGGGCTGATTCAATGCTTCCTCCATCCCCAAAGGAATCCCCTGTATAGCTCTCCAGGCCAGACCCCTGGATCCCTGGGAATGCTGTCTGACAGCTGTGTGAGTGCAGCCGTGGCTCCTGTACCAGGTGCCAGCTGGGCGTGCCCTGGGAGCCACCGCTTGGGATGTCAGAGGCGAGCTGCTGCAGCCGCCCTTCCGTCAGCAGGAAGCCCAGCCGCAAACACTTGGACAGGAAGCCCCGGCGCTGGCCAGCTGAGCGAGCTCTGGTTTCTCCCGCGTCTGAGGCTTTGGCCCGGCGAGGAGGGAGGCGAGCCAGGTGCTGCAGCCGGGCAGCAATGACAGCTCCACCTCAGAGTGGGGATATGGGTTCAAGGGTGTGAGCAGAAAAGCATCGTGGAGGCTGGGCCAGAGGAGGTGCTTCCTGGAGGAAGGGTGAGGGAGTGGGGAACACAATGTCTAGCAGAGCTGGGCCAGCTGGCTGAGGATCTGCAAAGACTCTTTTGTGATGGTTCCAGACAGAACATGTTCCCTTGGGTTCAGACCTCCAGCATCAACTCACACCAGCTCCAATCTCCGGGCTGCCTCCACCTCCAAGAAAACACAGGATCATCTCTTGGGGTGGGATGTCCACACATTCCCAGCTTGAAAACGACTCCTCTCAGGGAAAAATTCTTTTGTAACATACCAAGCTTCATTCTGAGTGAATTAATAAAATATGGAGTGTGCTCAGCTGGGGACAAAGGCAATTTCACATTCAAGGCTGATAATTTTGTTTCTGAGTGCTACATGTGACGATCTTCAAGGCAGTCTATGTATGCATACAACCACCCCAAGGACCCCCAGAATTTGTAGAGTGATTCAGTTTTTCACAAGTCACTCAGGGACTTTCCCCCCAACATTTGGGTCTCACAACCTGTAGGCCAGTAAGAGATGACTGGTATCTGAGGACCAGAAGGTAAGTAGGTCGGCTCAAGGTCCCACAGGCCAGCAACGGCAGAGCCAGAAGCACTCCATGACTTCTGATGCTCTGGAAAGAGACCTAGACGATTACTTTCCAAGGGCCTGAGTATCTCCTACCCTGCCCTGGACTATGTGCCTTCAAGCACAGGCGCATGGTGGGCAGGGTGGTGCTCTGGGCTGGAATCTGTTCCTGATAGCCCATGGCTTTGTCCAAACCTCCTCCTGGGTGAATCCTGTCTGTGGCTTTAGTTGCTCTCCTTGGCATCCCCAAAACTTTTTATTTGTGCCATTTTATTTTATTTTTTTAAAAAATGTTTTTTTGGTGTAGGCCATTTTTAGAGTCTTTATTGAATTTGCTACAATATTACCTCTGTTTCATGTTTCTTTATCATTATTATTATTATTTGGTCATGAGGCATGTGGGAATCTTAGTTTCCTGACCAAGGACTGAACCCTCACCCCCTGCATTGGAAGGTGAAGTCTTAGCCACCAAATCACCAGGGAAGTCCCTGTGCCATTTTAATAATCTAGATTTCATCTATAGTCAATGCCTCTGTAATTCTGATTCTAGACCAGAGGTAGGCAATTTTTTCTAAAAAATGCTAGATGGTAAATACTTTAAGTTTGTGGCCCGTTTGGTCTCTGTTGCAGTTGCTCAACTTTGCAGTTGTTGGTGCAGAAGCAACATAGACATGTCATCAAATAGGGTGGCTATGGTCCAATAAAACTTTATTCACAAAAACAGGCAGTGGGCTGGATTTGGTAGTTAAACTGTAGTTGGCTGACCTCTGCTTTAGAGCTCCTTGAAGACAAAGACTCATTTGTTCTTATACAACCACAACTGCTCTCCCCACTCTCTGCACCCACATTGTGTTGACTATGTTTATATGTTTATACTTTGACCTTAATAGGAATTCAGTGTTAATGAATGAATACATGAATGAGTTTCAAATGAAACCATTGTAGAACTTGTTAGGTTTCAATTCAGATCCTCATCTAGAAGCAATATGATATTGTTAAGCCTAAGTTCATTGGGAGGAAGGCTTCCCTGGTGGCTGAGATGGTAAAGAATCTGCCTGCCAATGCAGGAGACGCAAGTTCGATTCCTGGGTTGGGAAGATCCCCTGGAGAAAGGAATGGCTACCCACTCCAGTATTCTTGCCTGGGAAATCCCATGGACAGAGGGGCCTGGTGAGCTACAGTCCATGGGGTCTTAAAGAGTCAGACACAACTGAGCAACTAACACTTTCACTTTCATTGGGAAGAATTTGAAGGCTCTGGTTTAAACACCAATTCTGCAACTTTCTAGCTATAAAAACGTGGGCATGTCAGCTACTCTATCTCAATCTTAGTTCTCAGGCTGCCCATATGAGATATAGGGTGATAACTACCTCAAAGCATTGCTGTGGGATAAATAGAGAATGCACGGAAAGCTGGGGACCCAGTGCTGAACAGACAGTAAGTGCTGAAGAAATGGTGACAGCGCTCCTAGAAGGAAGTGGTGTTACTGCTGGAAGCCGAACTGGGCCTCAGCACCCACCTCTGACACATGAGAGGACATTGTAAGAATAAGTGGAAAGATAGCCCTTGGCCTGGAAAAAGTAGGATCATGTAGACCCAGGTACTTTTGCAGAAGTCTCCCATGTGGCTCTCCCATAAGCATCCTAAACTCACAGTCTAGAACAGACCTCCTCATCTTTTTCCTCCACTTCCTAAGCTGCTCTATTTTTGTAAAGTCTTTATTGAATTTGTTGCAATATTGCTTCTGTTTTATATTTTAGTGTTTTGGCTGCATGTGGGATCGACCCCTCACTCCCTGCACTGAAAGGCAAAGTCTTAAGCACTGGACGGCCAAGGAAGTCAACTTGCTCTTCTGTCTCCATCTCTCCAGATCCCAAGTCAAAAATCTGCAGATCATCTGCAGATGAGGCTTGCTCCCTCCTATCCCAAGACCAGCAGCCACCAAAGAGCCACCCTCTCCTCGCGATACCCCTCCTGTCACAGTCTTACACCTATACAGTTGCAGTAGCTGCTTCCAGTGGCTCACAACTCCATCCATTCAACCACTATGCTGTTAAGTTTATGCTTCAAAATATACATTTACCTTGTCCCTTGCAGCTTCTAAAATCTCCAATGCTTCCCCATTCATGGTAGACCAAAGTCCAGTTTCTTAGCCAGAGCTGTTCTCCACTGATCTCTGTTGGTCTCTCCAGCTTCATCCCTTAGCATCCTTTGCTTGCCATGCCACTTGTCCTAGCCTCACAGATGAACTTCACTCTATGCATTCTCCTCTTTTGTATTTTTATGTTGTTAGGCACTTCTACCTTCTCATACCCCAGAATTCCCATCCTCTCCAAAATGTCACAAATCAGTCATTAAATGCTATCTTGTAGCCCTAGAGTTTTTAAACACGGTATTTAAAGGTACTTCACTCAGTTCTAGTTTGGGACTTAGCTCTGCGAAAATTTGTGCCATTGGTATATTAAAGCATCTGATACATAAGTTCCCTCTTAGTCAATTAAAAGAGAACTTATATATCAGATGCTCTCTGTCTAGAAGCATCCCTGGTACATCCAGAAAAGAAATGTGCTGGCATTGGGCTTATGGATCAGCTCGCTAACAGTAAACGCGAGGCTTCCAATCCAGTAGAATAATGATGCGGCCAGTGTGTGTGCTATGTGACCAAACTGTTCTTCCAGAGTTCCTCTGATGTCACAGAGGGCTCCTCCCAGCAGCAAAAGAAACTGTCACTGTGACCAATCATGAATTCAACACTGTAACGGAGTAGACGTCCCCCACATCCTCTGCTTTATCTTCCCCTCTGAAGTACCTAGATGACAGTATTTGATGCACATTTCCTGAGTTGTGTGGCAGATATGAAAACCCCCCACTGCATGGAAGATGTTGACTACTTGACTATCATGAGCACACAGCCCCAGGCTTCCTGGAGCCTAAGGATGGATAAGGTTAACCTTGTGACCCCACCGTGTTCCTTCATCATCAGCCCGTCAGACACTTGTGCACAAACTGATTCTGAGACTGCTCTCCCTCACTTGGCCTTTAAATACGCTTTGCTGAAACCGTAAGGGGAGCTCAGGGATTTTTAGAGGATGAGCCACCTGTCTTCTTGTGGCGCCCTGCAGTAAATCTTTCTCTGCTCCAAACTCTGACATTTCAGTTTGTTTGGCCTCACTGTGCGTTAGTCACATGAACTTGAGCTAACAGCATGATCAGCAGCTGGTTCTCGGACTCCTACAACTTCAAAGCCTGGTGAGCTTGGAATGAAGGATGAGGCCTCCAGGGTACAGGAAATGGATGGGTGAAAAATCACATGGACGTTCTTGACTTTCTGGCGATGGGTGATAGCAGCTCTCCTCAACCTTGGAAATGGCCTCAAGTGGAAACACCCAGGACTGGTCCATATTGGTCCCCTCTGGACCTCTCTGCTCCACCCCAACTTCATCCCTGATCTTACCTGCTACCCACTCGAGGCTTATTGGAATCCTCTTGCTTCTCCTGCTCTCCTAAGAATAGGGAACCAGGACATGGTGCTTCACATGGTATTGATGGGACTTTCAGCCCCATCTGTTTGCACACCAGAGTTAGGTAGTCTAGTGGCATTTCCAGAGGCACAAAGGTATTTTCTTTTACAGAGCAATGTAAAAAGGCATAATTCTCAGACATCAGCAAAGTGGGAAACTTCGGTAAATGAATTGAAATCTTTTTCTTAAAAATAAGAGAAAAATGGTTGTTTTTGCTTAAAATATGCTGTTACTAACCTCTCTAATATAAAATTCCTTTTTGGTTTTGAGGTAGTGAAGTGTAATGGACAGAAAATGACATGGAAAAATTTCCCTTAATCAGCTCATCTCTATCTTATAAAATGCTCCTTTTTGATGCTAACTCACCTATACCCTAGGACTGTTAGGAAAAACATTGCTGGTTGGAATTTCTACAGTGCTTTGAATTGTTAGTAAGAAAGAACTGTGAGAGGCATGTCTGGGTTTTAGAAACTTGAAATATTGAAACCTCAGCTTATTAAACAAATGGATGGATTTGGACATGGTAAAATAATATACAACATTGACAAGATGAATATACGATGCATTTAAAATGTGATTAGATATACTGAGGTTTAACTTAGCATTTTAAGTGAACCTTCTGTGGTATAAAGCAGTTATAGGACTTCTCAATATTGTATTGATTGGGATTTGGTTTGTGTTTAAGCAAGGTAGAAGTTTGTTTCTCTTTCATGTAAAAGTTTTGGTGGGTGGTCTGCAGTTGATATCGCCTCCCTAGTATCGGAGATCCGGATTTATTCATTCATTTCATCAATCAGTCAGTTAGTCAGCAAAACTTGTTTAGTACCAATTAGGTACTGGCATTATAGAAGTAGAGGAAGGGAAAAAAAGGACAAACAAAAATCTCTGTCATCATGGACTTTACATTTTGTTGTTCTCTTGGGCATGGCCTTGACCTTATTGCCTGACATGGTAATATCTTTGCATTCTAGACAGCAGTCTAGAGGAAGGAATGAAGAAAGTGGCAAAGAATGCACCTGTGTAATCTCTTAAAACAGGATCTTGGAAGCCACATGACTCTTTTCCCTACATTTCAAGCAATGATTAGTCACGTGGTCCCACCTAACTGCAAGGGAAGCTGGGAAATGTAGTGTTAATTTCAGCTGACCACCATGTGTCCAGGTGAAAGTCTATTATTAAGGAAGAAGGGAAGATAAATAATGGTGGGAGCAGGGGACTACAGGTATCTCCCACAAATAAGACTTGTAATTAAAAAATTCATTTTATTTAATTTGATGTGTTCAAAATATTATTTGTCCAGCATGCAACAAATATAAAAATTATTATTTCACATTGTTTTGTTTTGTTGCTAAGTCTTTGAAATCCAGTGTCTATCTTACCCTTACATCACTTACATTCTCTCATTCACTCCCTACATCTCAGTTTAGATCAGAACATTGCAAGTGTTTAGTAGCCACATTGGATAATGCATCCCTGGAGCCTGGCAACATGAAGTGTGGACCATGGGTCAGAAGCCTCCACAATACTGGGAAGCTTGTTAGAAATGCTGACCCTCAGGCCCCACCCCAGACCTGCTAAACTAGAATCTAAGATCCCCAGGTGACTTGTGTGCATATCAAAGTATGATAGGCACTGTTCTATAAATGTTTCCATGAGAACCTAATAAAAAGTCTAGAGAAAAGAGAAACCACTCCCAGTGAACTCTCTGGAATCAAGTGTGAGAACTGGTCAGACATCATCTCTCCTTTTCCTGATCCCATTAGACTGTTAATTAGACCTTCTAAGAAGGGCGACTTCACTTTCATTTTTCCCTTTCATGCATTGGAGAAGGAAATGGCAACCCACTCCAGTGTTCTTGCCTGGAGAATCCCAGGGACGGTGGAGCCTGGTGGGCTGCCGTCTATGGGGTCGCACAGAGTCGGACACAACTGAAGCGACTTAGCAGCAGCAGCAGCAGCAGCAAGAAGGGACAATTTTAAAGATGTTACATTTAAATTAACAAATTAATTTTATTAATTGACCAAGGGAGAGACTTTAAACAGCAAACATAGTATTGTTGGGTTATGACTGGATATAATTTTCAAGGTTATCCTCCAACACCATGAGCACAGCTTTAAAATACATTAGATTTCTCTCAAGCTTGTTGCCTGATTTTTTTTCCACAGGTTTATTGAGATACAGTTCACAGGCTATACAAGTCACTGATTTCAATTGCATATTTTTTTGTATATTCACAGAGTTGTGCAACCATCACCAAAGTCAATTTCAGAACATTTTCATCATCTTTAAAAGAAACCCTGTGCCTCTTGGCCATTACTCCCCATTTCCTGCTAGCCCTAGGCAATCAGTAGTTCACTTTATGTCACAATAGATCTGCCTATCGGAACATTTCATATAAAGAAGCATACCATCTATAGTCTTTGGTGACTAGCATTTTTCACTTAGCTTACTGTTTTCAAGGTTCCTCTATACTGTAGATGTGCATATGCACTTGCCAAGTCGCTTCAGTTGTGTTTGACTCTTTGAGACCCTATGCACTGTAGCCCGCCAGGCTCCTCTGTCCATTAAATTATCCAGGCAAGAATACTGGAGTGGGTTGCCATGTCCTCCTCCAGGGGATCTTCCCGACCCAAGGACTGAAACCTCATCTCTTACATCTCCTGCATTGGCAGGCAGATTCTTTACCTCTGAGCCACCAGGGAAGCCCCATATTGTAGATGTATCTGTACTTTATTCCTTTTTGTGGCTGAATAATATTTCATGGTATGGATATATCAAATTTTCTTTATCCATTCACAAATTTATAAAGTGTTAATACAAAAGCCAGCAAAAAGGGGGAAAACAGTAAGTAAATCTCAAGGAAATAACAGCTCCTACAGGGTTCAGAGTCACAGAGAGTCAGAATGAAAAAAGAACCTTAAAAATCACTCAGTCCTTTCTTTTCCATGTGGAAAACCTGAGGCCCAGGGTAGGAAAGCCATTTGCCCAGGGTCCCTCAATATCAGGGTTTGAGCTGGAATGAGGTCCAGATTGTCCTGACTCCAAGTCCCTGCCACCACCTGCATCCAGGATCTCGGGGGTCCTCTCCAAGGTGGGAACAGTAGTCCCTAGTGACAGCAGGAAAAGGTACAAGTCTTCTATCTCAGTCTTGGTCTCTATTTTAGAGAACTGTTCTGAGTTCAGAGCCCCAAGGTGGGTTTGTAGTTACTTCTGGAGAGCTGTTTAGCAGCACTGGTACTAGGAAGTTTGTCTGATATTCTAGAACTCTCTCCACTGCACCTGCAGCCACTTCTCTCAATCATCAGAAAGAATGTATGAAAAACGCAGGAACCAAGTGCATCACAGCTGGAACAGACTTCACACCATCCGCTCAGGCATGAGCTTGTGATGTGGCGGGTGGGAGTCTGTTCCCTTTCAGCCTCCATCAAGGAGATGGGGCCATGGCTTTCACCTATTTGGGAATTCTTCTAAATTAGGAAGATGGTTTGCATGCTGGGTAGTCAAAAACAACAGGTGTCCACAACAGTTATAAATCTAGTGTTCTCAAATAAGAAATAAATGGGAAGCTCTCTCTCATCAAACAATGCCAGGGTTGGGCACTGACTTGGAAGTTATTTGAAACAAGAGTGAGTATCCTTCTAGGGGCATGTGTTCCCTTCTGACTGTCTCTCAGAGAGACAAAGGCAAGTTGAGTGGCCAACCAGGGTCCAACGGGTGATGAGCCCAGGCAGGGCCAAGACTCTGGGTCATGTGAGAAACAGCAGAGGTAACACAGGCCGTTTAACCCTGAGAAGAGTCAGGCTCTGGCGAATGGGAGAGTGTATTCTCCTGTCTTTAAATATTGGAGGAGCTGCCAAGGAGTCAAGGTGGTTGGGGGAGGGGGTAGGCAAGACTAGAGTTGAGAAGTGTGAGATTACAAGGAGGCAGGTTTCAGTTTGATGTGAAGATGATTCTAGCAACCAAAAGTGACCCCCAAGGAACAAGAGTGATTCCAAAGGTGGGGACCTCTCCTCCCCTGGAAGTCTTCAAGCTGGGACGTAGGAGGTCCGTGAATTAGCCTCTAAGATTGTGCTATCCAATGCAGTAGCCACCAACTACATGTGGCTTTTGAGCACATATAGAAATGATGACCTTTTGGATATATTGGCCAAGGCCAGAAGACTGCCCCCTGCAGGCACAGGTTCTTCTTCCAAACTTACCCCATTAGATGAATCCTCCTCCTCAGGGGAGAAGGGAGGCAGGGGTGTGTTTCTCCCAGTGCTACCAGAGTCAGGAGGGGTGGGGGAGTGAAGGTTAGGTGCGCCCAGGCTTGTAAGTCCAGTATAAGCCAGTGTCTAGCATTGTGTGATGGAGAGAGACTGGGGTTATGGATTAGATGCCTGGTGGACCGACCTGTGTAAGCTGTGTCTTCCCACCGGTGCTAGCAATGCCCACATGGGCAAGAACCATGACTGTGCACGCAAGGGCACTTGGCCTTGCTGAATGCAAGCTCAGGCCTTGAAGCAGAGTAGCTATTGTTCGAGTCCTTGACTCGAACTCCAGTCCCACACTCGGTGTCTCACCTAGGACATCCAGCACTGATTTTTGAGGCTGGGCTTTTTCCTGTCTCTTAGCTGCGGGTCTTGTGTCTGAATTCTAGAACTGTGTGATTTCAAAGCCGTTAGAGCTCCCAGATAGCATCTGGGCGTGCTGCAGATTAGGTAACTGGTCTGTAAGAGGGGAAGTGAGGTGGCAGCGAGGAAGAGGGCTGCGATGGGGGGTTGTCCGTGACACATGTGACTTCTGCATCCCGCCCCCACCCTGTCACCACCGCTTCCTAGACCCAGTAATTCAGGAAGGCAGTCTGTCTGGCCAAACGGCAGGAAGTCCGGCCCACTCCCATCCTGGTGGCAGCTGGTTCTATTCTCAGGCCATCAGGGACCACACGCCCTCCGGGCCTGTGATACAAGCCTGGACTGCTCACTTTGGTTCTAGGATCGGCCACATTCGGTCTGTTAGTTGTTTATGTTTTTCTTGCGTTTTGTATCTCTCTGACAACCTCAGGTCATCTCAGGTTCTCATGGAGATCTTCCAGACCCAGCATCTGGGAAGAGACAAGGAAATACTTTTGGGATTTTTGTTATCATACTTTTCCCATTTACTTTATAGTTCATTGTGTACGTGCTAAGTCGCCTCTGTCATATCTGACTGTGTGACGCTGTGGACTGTAGCCTGCCAGACTCCTCTGTCCATGGGATTCTCCAGGCAAGGATACTGGAGTGGGTTGCCATGCTCTCCTCCAGGGAATCTTCCTGATCCAGGGATCAAACCCTCATCTCTTACATCTCCTGCATTTGCAGGCAGGTTCTTTACTACCAGTACCGCCTGGGAAATCCCTTATTGTTCATTAAACGCAACATATTAAGTTTAATATTTTAATGCAAATCTATTTCAAACTCCAAGTATGTGATAATAAAAGAACTTATTTTTTTCTGAAAATACCTTTAAAAACAAATCATCTGTGATGTAGTCAATGGAGTACATATTACAAAATCAGTTTTATCATAAATATATTTGAGCTCAAGTTTCACTAGCCATGAACCAGAAGTGTGATATGCTTATTACTATATTGCCTCTGTATATTGTATTTATCTCATATCCTTTCTGTATATGCAAAATACATTAAATCACTGATTCTAGATAAATCTATTCCTTGGAGAGTAATCAACATGCCAAGAGGATGTTTTTTTATATGAAGAGGAATACAGGCAGATGAGGTTGAGTATACTCACAGTTCATGTTCACAGCACAGATGAGGAACCTCTTCAGAGCTGGAGCCAGACTCCCGGGTTCTCTTCTTAGCTTTGCTGCCATACAGCTGGCAAGCTCCGGCAAGGCAGCTCCCTCTCGGCCACCTCTTCTCCAGCCTCAGGGACAGCTGAGTCGAGTGAGACCTGTCACTAAGAATAGCCTGGGATTACAGGAAAGGTGCTGACCCTATCGCAGGGTGCCATGGTGAATTGTTCTGGGGGGCTCAGTCCCCCAGCATCAGCATGGGTTACCCCCATCATGTGCCAGGAGTGTGCTATTAAAAGGCCTCCTGCATCTGACTGTCCATAACCTCTGTCCTACCATGCAGTTGGGTGAGATCTCTCCCAAGCTGTGAGCTTGACAATTTTTAGCCAAAAAAAAAGAAGAAGAAGGAAAAACAAACAAACAAACCAGTCAGTCCAGATTGGCCTTGCACCCTGTCTTATTTGCTGATGAAGCAGCCTTTCTTGCACACAAACTTTTGAAACCTACCTCTTCACAGGAGATCCATCTTAAGGAGATAAGCTTTAGCATTGAAAATTCTCTCTTTCCATCTTTGCTTGGCGGTTTGTTCTCGTTTATTCCAGGCCCTAAACTTCAGCCTGATTTGTGCTGTCTGAATATTTGTGTTAAGCAGTCAACCTGGACTTCATCAGAATGGCAGCCTTTTAGGGAACCAGTTGTAGGGCTAATGTCTGGGATTTCAAAGAGCGTGCACTTCAAGGTTCTGACCTGTGCTCCAGAAGGGTAAAGGTTGGCACTAGAAGCTGCCATCTTTATGGGGGATACTAAGCAAATGGGGTTTTCTCCTAAAGCAGCCGAAAGGGGCCAGCAGCAATTCAGAGAAAACTAAGTGGGGCCCGAAGCTGCACTCACCACCTAGTGTCTCTTACTTCTCCTGAGCGTCTGCATGCTCCAGGAGAGTATTTCTGGAACATGTACTATCAACTCTGCACTGAGGGCTGAGGGGGGCAGACCTAATACGAGTATTACCGCGAGAGTGCTAGTGGCTCCTTCCCAGCTTCGTCTCGTGGGTTCAGACACCCAAGCCTGACCTGTCTGCCAGCAGAAGGGGCCTGGCCTTTGTGTGGCTACAATCCCAGTACCTGAAGAACCTGGACCAAACTGAGGATTTTGCCTTTAGTCCCCCACGTCCCCCCTAGCACTAGAACTCTGTCCCAAACCCCACTCTTAGCCCAGGCAGCTGCCGAATCTCTTGCCACTTTCTCGAATGTTCTCTGTGTCTTCAGCTAGGGTTCTGTTCCGGTCTGGATGGTCACGAGCTCTCACTGAACAGCCCAGCTTGGATGCTGGCTACTGCCAGCGTTCTGCTGGCCCTGCAAACAGGTAAGACTGGTGCAGACTCCTCATTTCCCAGCCCCCTCAACCTGCTTCCATTTCTGTGACACTCTCCAGCTCCTCCTCCACTCAGCATCCAGCTAGGAACCTGACAATCAGCTTAGATCATTCCCTCCTTGGTCCATCATCCAATTAAATCTAATTCTCTCACTCTCAAAAATACTGATTTCTCTCCATTTCCACTGTTACAACCTTAGTTCAACCACCTGTAGCTGTCTTGCTCACCACTGCAGTCTCAGCTTCCAGCAAAGGACCTGTCAAGTGGTTGCTCATAATATTTGTTGAATCGATGAGTGAGAGTGAGTGAACCAGTGTAGACCGTCCATGGTGATCTATCTAGTCTTATCTCTCCCCTCTCTCCTGACACCAGTCCTGAACTCCTTTCGGCTCCCTGTCCATCCACCTCTTTTGGAAGACTTCTCTTGTCCTCCCGTCTGAATGAGATGGCTTCTCTGTGCCTCAGAGCACCACACGCCCAGCCCGTTTCTATAGAGCATGTGTCCCACGGCATTGGCGTGTGTGTGTGTATCAGTTGTTCTCACTTGACAGTTCCACGAAGCAGCATCTGTGTCTCACTAGTCATTGGATTCCCAGCACTCAGCACACAGGAGGGGATCCTCATGCCTTTGTTGACTAACTAAAGATCTAGAAACGCCTGCTTCCCCACCTGACCCCTTACCACCCTCATGTTTCCCCCCATTTCTCACGCCATCCTCCCAGATTTTGGCACTGGTCTGATGTGCAGTGTGGTCTAGGAGTCTCAGGACAGTGCCACTGGAGTCTCTATCTGGGAACACCTATCCCTGTTCTTGTCCTGTACTAGGGTGTCCTAACCTGCACAGTGGGGTGTGCTTTTCTGCTTCTAACCTCCCAGAGTCTATCCAGAGCTCATACCCTGTTCTGGCATTTTCTGACCGGATCTCCTGTGGTGTTTTGTGTTAGGCTGATGCCTTCACTGGGCCATGAACCCCCAAGCAGGGTGACATCTAATTCATGTCTGACCACTCTTCCCCGTACCCCCAGCACTCAGAACTAGGGCCTGTTGGTGCATAAAATGTTCCCAGGAAAGGGCAGATGGTGCCCTTGGATAGATCAGAGGCTGAGGGACTCAGGGAGGAGTGGGGTTCTGGGAGTTAGGATGACTGGAGGGAAGCCCCAGAGGTGAGAAGGGAGAGGAGTAAAGGGGAGCTATTTCTCCCCAAGAGTGTGGGCGGAGGATGAGACGATGTGGCAGGGCCAGCAGGGGAACAAGGCGTGTATGGAGGAAGGGAGATGGCAGAGCAGATAGTCGGCCTCAGCACCCGTTACATATGCCCAAGCCTCCTCCCCCGTCCCAGGGCAGCCAACTGACGGGCCTGTGCCCACAGAGCTGTGCCCGTGAGGGCTGTCTGCATGTGTCTCTTCTCGGCCACAGTGGCTCTTGCTCTCCCCATATGATGTAAAAGGCTTCACATCCTTTGTTGTGCTAAAAATCCAGTCAGAGAAATGCTTAGAGAAATGTTTTCTGTCTCCTCTACTAAGGATGTGAAGCAAAGGTTAGTTGTCTTCACCACTACCACCACTGCCATCCCCTCGCCATTTCTCACATCTCTGTCCCCAAGTATTCACCTTTATTATCTCATTTTGATCATCACAGTTGCCATTATTTACACTTCCTGGTTAAAGACACAGAAATTCAGAGAGGCTGAAGGGCTAACCCCAACCCCAGGTCACACAGCTAGCCTTGCGGGGTGGTGGTGGTTTGGATTGAGAAACATGCTCTGGAATTCCTCTGAGAAAGTGTGGGCTGGGGCACAGCCCAAATCTACTTGTGTACACATGGAGTGTGCCCGTCTTGGTTTCCTCCGTGCACATCTGTGTCTGTTCACACCTCTGCACATCTGGGGGTGCATGTACGGTTCAGGAAGAGCCTTTGCAGGTGTGGATGTGTGGAACCGCACGGGGGGCAGCCTCGGAGTTGCAGGCGCATATGAAGGTGGCCTGGACTCCTACACGCGCGTGCACACAGGCACTCTTCCCCTTCTCAGATGTCTTGGCTGAGGGTTTGACAACTGAAACCCAGCTGCGTTCTGGCCGGGAAACATCCACAGTGGAAACCTAGGAGGAGCTGACAGTCCCTAAAGAGGGGTTCCACACGCTGCCAGCAAGCGCTCCTGGCCCGCTGCCTAATTCCCTGCAAATGCTCTTTAAATCTGTTTCTAATTTGGACTCTGCCATCCCCTGCCCCCACCCAGCCCTCCCTGCTCTCCCGGCTTGCCTCAAACTTGCAGTCAAATTATGCTGAATAATGGCTGCAGAATGGGGAGAGTGCTAAAGGTCGCCAGTGGGCTGTTTCAGGGTGTAATAATGTCACATTTTAATTTACGCGGGGAACGGTGAGGGGATCAAAACCAATAAATTTTGGCTGCACTTGCAACCTCAGCCAATGGTTAACTCCTGCAGGTCATGCCACTTCTAGGGAAGAAATTACTAACTGTCATACCCTACGATCCACAGTGCTGGAGAAAACCCATGTGCATTTGTACAGATGCAAAACATGGCATTTTCATCTGCGAGGGGACGTGGACTTGGAGACTTGCAGCATCAACAAGGATCTCTCCGGTTGTCCCAGCATCACCCAGATGTTCAGCGTATTCAGATTCTAAAACAAAATATGTCTCCCATATATTTTGCAGTCCTGTGAAGTATTCAACATCGGGATGACCCAGATCCATGGGAAAGTGTATACAAAGCGGAGTGAGAAGAGTCAAGAGCAGAGTTGTATGTACACATTGATGGCAGCTCTGAAAGCTTATTTACAGGCGAGAATGGTGGGGAGGGGCCACTGGGAGACATCTGTTGGAACTGGATTTGTGTGGAGGGGCTGGGGATGTGATAGGTGATGCAGCATGAATTCTTGGAAGGCAGAGGGCTTGCTTTACTGACCCATTATGGTCCCTTGAGGACCAATGCAGTCCAGAGATCAGAAGGTCTAGAGATTGTTCTCACCTGTGCTACATGGCCAGGTTGACAGGGAAATCATGGGCAGGAGGAAGCCGTGGGTTGTCGGTGTCTGGAGGTCTTTGCTAAAGAGGTTGTGGTCATGGTGATCTGGTGAGAGCCCCTTGCCTTCCCCCCAGAATCCTGAGAGTCTACAACTGGCGTGTGCTCCAGGGGCCTGGCGCGCTGCCCATCCTTCAGCTGGCTCTGCAACTGAGGGAAGGTGGGATTTGCAGTCCTGGGGGCCACTGCTGGGAAGCTGTGAGGCTGTCAAGACTCTGGAGCGCACACTGCTCCATCTGGCTGGAAAGGAAGTGGGAGGGGGTGAAGCTGCTCTGGGTTGAACGACACCTTGAGGGGTTGTGTTCCCCACTCCCGCCACACACCAGACAAGCGGCCACCAGGATGCCTTGGGAAGAAAGAGGAGGATGGGCCCACATGTCTGCAGTGCCCCGGGCCTGTCTCTGATTTCATCTCTCAAGGCACTTCCCTTTCATATCCTTCTCCTTTTTAAACGGTTGCCATTTATTTAGTTGTCTGTGGTACTTAAGACTTTGCATATGTCAAAGCCTCATTTAATCCTCAGAACACACCTGCAAGGTAAGTGTGGCAGAGATGGCTAACCTTCAGCCGAAATCCCTACTTCCCGTTCTTTAGGGTTGAGTTCTTTCTGGAAGTAGCTGCTCATTCAGGGACCACAGTTTCCAGCTTTGGAGCTAGTTGCACCCAGAGAACTGGGTTCTGACCAGGGGGTGGTGAGCAGAAGTGAGTTGCTCCACTACAGAGCCTGGCCCATGAAAACCTCCCAGGAAGCCCTCTCTAAACTCTGTCCCCTTCTGCCTGCATGGAATAGGGGCAAGCCCCAGATGGCCTTGGAAACCACAGATTTAAAATGACAGAACATCTGTCAGCCTATGTGAAAAAAGATTGCTCAGTCACTATGTTCCCTGCTCAGTCCTGAGCAAGATGTAAATTTATACCCTATTGTTTCCAAGCCCTTAGACTATTGGGAGTCTTTTGTTATAGCAGTGAATCCTCCCTAAGTATACTAATTAATTAGGAATTCCCATTTCCATTTTACAGATGAGAAAACTGAGACTCAGGAAAATAAATTGCCTAAGGTCACATATTCAGTACTAGCAGGGTCACCATGCAAGTCTAGCCCTCTCTGGTTTCATGCTCTAGTCTTATGAGTTTCCCTAAGTATGTTCCACAGAACACTACTAATGCAACAAAGACACCCCAAAACATCTATGTCGAATAAGTTTGGGAAATGCCAACTTAAAGAGAGTAGGCTTCTTCTTGCAGCTCTTTGAAGGATGTTTATATGCTAATGACCTCTGAGATTCACCACCATGAGGGCTGGCAGGCAGGGAGTAGGGGTTTCCCAATCTTTGAGACCACAGAAGCCTTTTCTCTACAGAGGTTTGTTGAGAGGAGCACGCTGGGAGCACACGTTGGAAAAGGTTGAACTTCAGTATGCTCCCCATTATGGGTTGGATTGTGTCTCGCTACTAGCCCTTCAAAAAGAGATACTGACATCTTAATACCCCGTACCTCAGAATATGACCTTATTTGGAAATAGAGTCTTTGCAGATTTAAGCAAGCTAAGATGAGGTCTTTGGGTGGACCCTAATTCAATATAACTGGTGTCCTTGTAAAAAGGGAAATCTGAATACAGACAGGAACAGAGGGAAGAGAGTAGGAAGACACTGAGATGTGCCAAGAGAATGCTGTGGAAGGGCAGAGGACAGGAGAGATCCATCTCCAAATGAAGGAGAACCTAGCATCACCAGCAAACACCAGGAGCTAGCGGAGGCGGGGGAGGACTCTCCCCTAGAGCTGACAGGCAGAGAGCGGCCCTGCCAACAGCACCTTGATCTCAGACTTCTAGCCTCCAAAACTGAGAAAGAGTACATTTCTGTTGTTTTTAGGTGCCTGGTTGGTGGCACTTAGTCCTGGGAAATGAATACACTGCCTCAAGCTCCTTTCAAAACTGAAGTTCCTTGACATCGGTACCTTACAGATGGGGCTTCCTTGGTAACTCAGATGGTAAAGAATCCACCTGCAATGCGGGAGACCCAGGTTCAATCTCTGGGGTGGGAAGATCCCCTGGCGAAGGGAATGGCTGTTCCACTCCAGTATCCGTGCCTGGGAAATCCCAAGGACAGAGGATCCTGGCAGGTGTCCATGGGGTCCCATGAAGTCAGACATGACTGAGTGACTAACACTTTCATCTTACAGATAACCATCAACATGACTAACCAAGGTGGCTTCAGTTTACCAAAATTTAGATGGAGGAAAAGAGAGGTGGGAGGGACAAGTGGCTGCTAAGAGCTTCAGCCTTGATGCCAGGCTCTGCACCCCATTTTGACTGCCTGATCTCTCTACACACAGTTTGTTCTTTTGGAAGGTGGGCAAGACTCACACTCACTTCAGAGATTGAGGGGAGAGTTAAATGAATTAACACACTTACAATATCTAGACTAGTACCTGACAGACAGCCAGTGTCCATTCCTTTAAAGTTATCCAGGCAGTGGACTTCCCTGGTGGTCTAGTGGCTAAAAATCTGCCTTCCAATGCAGGGGACATGGATTTGATCCCTGTTTGGGGAACTAAGGTCCCACATGCTGTAATGAAGGCCTGGCACAGCCATAAGTAAATAAATAAATATTCAAAATTATCTAGGCAGGATGGCATGGTAACTGGGCGAGGTGGAGTGGCAGATGGTGGAGTGGGAAGGTCAATCTGTGTTTGAATTAAAACTCTGCTTTTTACCAATGATAATACCTGGTAGGTAAGCTTGCTTAGCTTTTCCAAGTCTCAATCTCCCCATCGCTACAATAAGAGTCATGTCTGTTGCTACCAGAGGGTCTTCAAAGAAGATAAAATCACAACCCTCACACAGATAACAAATGAACACTCACGAATGGCTTTATTTAATTTTATTGTTAATGAGTGAATTGGAGAGATGTCACAATTGGTTCAAGGGAGAATCTTAAAAAGAGACACATGTGTAGATCAGAAATCTTGAAATGCATCTTCAAATGGGCACAGCCAACTGGCTTTTGCACCATGGATGGGGGCTGCCCAGCTTGTGTGCATGTCCACAGTCAAGAATCCCTGTGTGTCCTCTGTTCCCTACAACTTATAGAGCTGCAGAAGGAGCTCAGAGACTAGAATCAGCCCACAAGGGTGTGCTCTAAATAATATGTACTTTTCTATTAGAGATACCTAGTAATCATTTTTGCTTATTCTAGATTTCCTTATGGTCTTGCCACTGAATTGGTTAACCTGACCCTAGTTGGGGTCCTAGCCTGGGCTGAGACTCCCTGTCCTGGCCAAGGAAATTCTTTTTCTGATCATATCATGCAGCCAATAATGAAACCAATGCTGACAGTGGAATAGCGTGCACTGTACTCAATGTACAAAGAATGGAGAAAAGGGAACCTAGTTCACAAACCAACTTCTCAACCCAATTTGTGTGGAGACAAAATATATAGGAGGGTCGAAGTAAAAGAAGGAATTAAAAAGAGTGAGAGAAATATTTATGAATTATCCCAGATTAGGAGTATGGTTTGGACCCAGAAATGATGCAACTCTCCTTTCCATTCCTTGTATGACCTTTTTGGATTGCTGTCACAGCAACTGTCAACTGTCATGGCGCCTGTGGCTGTGTCATTTAGAAGCTAACACCACCAAGAGAGGAGACTGGTGGGCTACAGTCCATGGGGTTGCAAAGAATTGGACACAACTGAGCAACTAACACTTTCATTTTCACTTTTCATATTACACTGAGCATGTGAGGCTCAAGGTCTACTGGAAGTTAAATCCTCTGCCATCTTGGACCTAGTTGATTCTAATCTGTTCTTGTTTTTCACTCCTTACCTCCTGAAACTTAGATAAGAGTGATTGTTTCTTTTTGAGGAAGGATCAGGGGTATGATTCTGGGGCAGCAGTCTCTTACTTATTCATATATACAAGATTAGAAAAAGATAGATGAATATGTGAAAAAGTAAGTTACTGAATAAGATACGACCCTATTTTCATAGAAACAAGCCGTATGTTTGTATATTTGTGCATGCATATACACAAGTGGGTGTGTATACATAACGCTGACTAAATACAGACCAGTGTCAGGGAGAACACACAGACTGCAAACCATGCCTGCCTCCGGAGGGCAGGCCCCACTGGGATGTGGATGGAAGCTTCCACGGCTTGCTTCCTGAACTTCTGTCGTGTGAATAAAAACCAACACCTGCTTCACAGTATATTGTGACTGAGGAATGTCTGAAAGAAATGTATCTGTAGTGCTTGGTGCAATGCCTAGCATTCAGTAAATAGTAGATTTTTATTTTTTTAATGATAGGATTTGTGGTATTATTAGTGTACATTCGAAAAGCCCGGAGCTTCCAAGAATGTTCTCAGAAGAAATGACTAAGAGGATCAACCACGCTGCTGCCCAAGGCCCTCTCCTTCTGAGAGATGCTAGTTTTGAAATCCTGGGCTTGTGTCTGGGGACTCACCTGTGTGCCCCTAGCTTCCCTGAGGGTTGAAGGGGACCTCCTTCCTGAGTTATGACCTGGGGGTGGCTCCTGTTTGCTGTGCTTCCTCAGCCCAGCTGGTACCCCTATTATCAGCCCCCTGTGTTTAGCTTGACAAACTCCTGGGACACAAAAGGGGAGCCTGGCTGGACTAGACTCCAGACAGAAGGTCTGCCTCTATGCCCAGTGCCCTCCTTCTGCCTAGGCTGGGGTCTGAGCCACCCTTAGCTCCATATGAGTGCCATTAGCATCCCCCTACTAGGGGAAAGGGGAGCTAGTCACAATGTGCAAAGAGACAAAGTCGAGGTTTTGAGAATCTAATTTTAGCCTCCAACTCATCCCTAAAGGACAGCTTTATACCTCAGAGAGGACTTGGGAAGGGATCAGAGTACTCGAATCGGGTGAAGGTTTGCCCACTAACTGGCTTCATCACCATGGACTGGGCCTTAGTGTTCTTATCTGCCCAATGGGAATAAGACTAGTATTTATCTCCCAGGGCTATTGTGAGGCTCAAATGAGGTGATGTCTGTAAAGGTACTTTGTGAGGTGTGAAATTCTGTAGAGATTTAGTTTTGATTGATGCAGTGAGGTACTGCAGGAAACTAAATGTGCTATGTATGTGTGTGTGTTAGTTGCTCAGTCATGTTCGCCTCTTTGCAACCCCATGGACTATAGCCTGCCAAATGCCTCTGTTCATGGAATTCTCCAGGTAAGAATACTGGTCCGAGTCACCATTCCCTTCTCCAGCGTATCTTCCTGACCCAGGGATTGAAACTGGGTCTCCTGCATTGCAGGCAGATTCTTTACAGTCTGAGCCACTAGGGAAGCCCCACATGTACTATAATAACAGCAAATATTATATGGCACTTACCCCATGCCAGGCCCTTTACATCTATATAGTCATTTAATATCCACAGCAGCCCAACGAGGAGTGTGCTATTATTCAATCCCCATTTGACGGATGAGAAAACCGAGGCAAAGAGAAGTAAGTAGCTCCTCAAACCCTCCTGTGGCAGCAGGCCACCTGGACAGAATCCTTCCTGTAGGAACTGTCTCATTACCAAACCCACACACTCAATTGGGTTTTCTTTACCTTTTTATTGAAGAATATTTCAACATATATAAACTGAAAAGAATCTTAGCATAAAATCACATGAATTCTTATCACCCAGATTTACTTATTATCAACTCATGGCCAATTTTGCTTCATCTTTATCCCCTTCTTTTCCCTGATTTGGGCTTTCCCAGTGACTCAGATGGTAAAAAATCTTCCTGTAATGCAGGAGACCTGGGTTCAATTCCTGGGTTAGGAAGATCCCCTTGAGAAGGGAATAGCGACACATTCCAGTATTTTTGACTGGAGAATTCTATGGTCAGAGGAGCCTGGCAGGCTACTGGGGTCCATTGGGTCACAAAGAGTCAGACATGACTGATGACTAACACTTTCATTTTTTCCCTGGTTTATTCTGAAACAATCCCAGAAATCATGTGTATATATATTTATTTTGTTTTGTGTTTTCACAAGATAAAGATTCTTCCCAAAACATTTACCATAAAACCATTGTTGGCCTCAAAATTTTTAATAGTCCTAGCATCAACTATTCAAAAAGTTTACCTGAATTGGGATACAAATCTGGTTCATATATTGTAGTTGGTTGATAGGTCCCTTAAGATCTTTAAAATCTATATGCTTCCTTCTCCATTTTTTTCTTGTATTTTGTTTGTTCATTGTTGCTGTTTGAAGAAACCAGGTCATTTGCCCTATAGAGTTCACCACAGTATGGTTTTTGCTGAATGTACCCCTATGGTTTGTTTATGGCTATGGCCCCTCTGTCCCCTAGATTTTCAGTAAATTGGTAGTTTCATCTAGAGGGCTGCCTGATTCCATTTCTTTATTTCTTTCTTTCTTTTAGCAAGGGCGTTTCCATAGATAGTATCTTTTTCTTCCTTTCAGTCCTCCAACTATTGATCTCTCTTCTTCCTAGTTTCTGGAGTACGTCTTGAAGAATGTGTCTTAGGAGTAGGCACACTTGGATCTAATGGGGACAAAACTGAAAAGGAAATAGTTTAAGACAACATCTAGAAAACTCAAGGTCTTTACCTGTATCCACTGTTTAGTTAAGAAGGTCCCCTTCATCGTAATAGTAACTATAACTTCTTGAGTGTTTACAATATGCCAGGCCCTGCTTTGATTGCTTGTAGTGTAAAAACTACTTTTTTCTTCTTAACAATGCTGTGCAGTCAGTACTAATAGTATTATCATTTATAAATGGGGGACCAGGCCCAGAGAGATTAAATCACTTGCCCCAAATCTCACCATGGTGTTTGCCAGGGAAAACAGTCCTGTCTCTGGGAGTCCCTGACTTAGGGACTCTCTAGGTCTGTAACATTAACACACTGTGAAATGCTGCGTTCTCACTCTGATTGACCTTTCATGATCTCAAAATAATGTGTCAACTACAAATTCCTCTTTTATCTTTCAGAAAATTTGCCTCTGGGACAGCTGCTCACATCCAGATTCCTCGTCTCAAGGTCCTCTTGTAGACATAAGAACTATGCTGCCTTGTCAGGCAGTACTTTGCAAGATTCAGGAAAATGGCCCATCTGCCTGGAGTCCTTGACTTTCTCTTGATGCTAGAGGACCACAGTGATGCCTTCCTATAAAGGCAACCTGTTAGATACTGGTTTGTTTCTTTATTCATCGATTACTTTACAAAATACCCACTCCTCACTCCACCTGATAAAACCAATTCTGCTGGTCCTAGGGTTGGAGTTGTTCCTACCTAGCTCTGGGCTGTGCCTAAACCACGAATCTCTCTGTTTCACCCACACAGGGATAATGATCTTTGCATCTTTCAGGGATGCCTTTTGTCTAAGACTCCTCACCAGAAAAGGGAACCAATGATGTGTCATGTGACAACTTCAAGAACCATTCTGCTGGAAGCCAAACCTCGGGGTGGTGAGGAGGCGCCGGAGGAGGTCAACAGCCAGCAGTGGCAGAACCAGCCGCATCATTTGCAGGGGTTATTGCAAAATCCAAAACACGGGGTCACTTGTTTAAACAGTATCAAGAATTTCAAGGTGGTGACAGAAGAGCTTTAAACCAAACATGGGGCCCTTCCAAGTCGACCCTCACTGGTACTTTGAGACCCATCCATAACACTTTTATAAATGACGTGATATCTGTAAAATGAGACCAGCTAGGCTGGGCTGGATGTGCTACTATGTTACACAGGGCCTCAGTTAACTCTGAACTGTGGAATATTCCAGACAGAGGGATGGTGGAAACAGTCAGAGAACATCCAGAGGGAAAGTCTCGGGTGTTTGAAGACCACACCATGGTGAAAATGGTCCAGCAGTGATTTCTGCTTCAGAGTGAGGGGATGTGGACAAGCAGAGTGTGAAAAAACACATATGTTGATTTAGTTATAAATGCAAACCATAGAAAGCAAAGCTCCCCACTGTAGCTTCTTGGTCTGTTCAGGAGGCAGAGAAGGTAGGTGAGAAAGCCTGGCACTGTATTGGGTTAGGGAAGGTAGGGAAACAGTGCCTTTGATTCTTTTTGAAAAACAGCAATGCAAGGAGAAATATTTGGTAGATGTTTATGAATATAAAAGAAATCTGGAAATATGGAATGACAGAGTCCAACAAGATTTCTTTGAGGAGAACCCACAGCAGAACGGAAGGGGGGCTGCTGAGTCACTTCAGTCGTGTCCGACTCTGTGCAACCCCATAGATGGCAGCCCACCCGGCTCCGCCGTCCCTGGGATTCTCTAGGCAAGAACACTGGAGTGGGTTGCCATTTCCTTCTCCAATGCATGAAAGTGAAAAGTGAAAGTGAAGTTGTTCAGCCGTGTCCGACTCTTTGTGACCCCATGGACTGCAGCCTACCAGGCTCCTCCGTCCATGGGATTTTCCAGGGAAGAGTACTGGGTGGGTTGCCATTGCCTTCTCTGAGCTACTCTATGGATAGGGCCATAACCAGGGGCAGGAATGTCTGGAGTCTATGAACAATGTTGTTTTTTCCCAGCTACCTCTACAGGCTTCCAGAGGCACTTCTTCCAGAAAACCTAGAGATAAGGCTACACGCTGCACAATCCAGGGGCATTCTTCACCTCTAGTTCAGGAGAGGTGCTGTCCTCCAGGACATCTTTCCCACTCTCTGTGATGCAACCAATACCCTGCTGATTTTCCTGAGCGGCTCAGCATCTCTCTCCTGCATCCAAGGTAGAGGCATTCTAGCAAACAGAGGCTTTCCCACTGGTGGTCAGTGTGGTTCTCCGTGGGACATCATCTTGCCTTCCCAGCACGGCTAGGCCTAGCCGATGAGGGACACCCTGTGTCCTCCTCTCTCTTCTGCTTTGCCCTACAGCATTGCCCCTGAGTTCCCATCAGGAGATGAAACCAACTTGGAGCCAAATCACACTGACTCCAGAAAGTAAAACTTGTTCTTCCTGAAAAGTACTTCATTTCAGCTCAGTTCAGTTGCTCAGTCATGTCCAACTCTTTGCAACCCCATGGACTGCAGCAAACCAAGCTTCCCTGTCCATCACCAACTCCCAGAGCTTGCACAAACTCATGTCCATTGAGTCGGTGATGCCATCCAACCATCTCATTCTCTGTCGTCCCTTTCTCCTCCTGCTTTCAATCTTTCCCAGTATCATGGTCTTTTTCAATGAGTCAGGCTAAGGGATTGGAGTTTCAGCTTCAGCATCAGAAAAGTACTTAATTTAGTTCTAATGCTCACTTAATCCTTAAGTCTGTTTATCTTTTTTCCTGGCCTGGTGGTAATTTGCTATGACTGTCAATGAAAGGTTGAGAATTGCAGTGATTGAGAGCACAGAACCTGTAACCAGGCTGCTAGAGGTCAAATTCCACCTCTGCCAATACTAGCTGTGTGAACTTCAGCAAGTTATTGAACTTCTCTAGGTCTCAATTTCCTCATCTGCAAAATCGGGATATTATGAATTATAAGGAGAATTATATGAATTAATACAAGAGAAGTACTTCTGTCATGGAATAAATGTTATTATTATTATTAAATGAGAAAAATGATTAATTGAATAAATATACACAGTTACTATCAAATAAAAAGACGAACTTATTGGTTTCTCTATGACACCAGTAATTACATGGGGAAATTTATTGGCCTGTGACTGAAATATTGAGTGTTTAAGTCGTTCAGTCATGTCTGACTCTTTGAGACCTCATAGATGTCTGTTCATGGTATTCTCCAGGCAAGAATAGTGGAGTGGGTTGCCATTCCCTTCTCCAGGGGATCTTCCTTACCCAGGGATCAAAACCTGGGTCTCCTGCATTGCAGGTAGATTCTTTACCATCTAAGCCACCAGGGAAGCCCAAAATATTGAGTATTATTACCTTAAAGCATCTTCCTATTTGCTCAAAAGTCAGTATACCTGTGTCTAGATGAGCAGATTCTTTCTTGCTTTGAAAGAAAAATGAAAAGGAAAGAAGTGATTTCTTGTGTGGGGTTGGATTCTGTCCAGAACTGTATGGCCATACTTTAAACTGATGAATGGCTGAATTGCCAGCAAAAACTCTGACAGGCAGGGACTGCTGGGATATTAAAATAAAATGATAGAAAATGAAGACAATTCAGCTAGAGTTTCCTCAGGAGCATTTGATCCGACCAGACTTCTTGCCAGAGCAAATGAGACCAGAGTGAGCCAACACCTGTAACAACATTGTTGTTGTCTCTGCCTGAAGGGCGGCCACTATGAGATGGAGAAGGAAATAAATGAGGGAGGGGGTCAGACAAAGGAAAGGCACAGGCCTGGGAACCTGAGCATTCGTGCCGCTGTTAAAATGACAATGGGGTTTTTAAAACTGAGCAACACTTAAAACAGGAAAAGAAGTGGCTCCAAGCCTGTAAAGATGATGCCTAGTCCCAGGTCAGCCAGGTATGGACTCATCCATGTTGGCGCTGTGTGTGGCCCATCAGGTCCTATCGGGTGGTCTGCCTGGGGCAGGCTGCTCTCTGCTCTCTTCATGGAAGCTAAAACTCTGACACCGTAACTAACTACTAACCTTACAGAATTTAAAAAGTATATTTTCAATAACCTTGGAGATATACATAGGAGTGAAATTCTCGATCATATGGCAACTGTTTAACTTTTTGAAGAACTGCCATCTTACATTCCCACCATCAATGTATGAGTTTCCTAACTTCTTTATTTTTTAAAAAAATTTATTTTTAAATTTTATTTAAAAAATTAAGAAAAAAATTTGGCTGTGCTGGGTCTTCATTGCAGCATGTGGACTCTTTGTTACCGTTTGCAGACTTTCTCTAGTTGTGGCAGGCAGGCTTAGTGTCCCTAGGCGTTTGGGATCTTAGTTCCTGGACCAAGGATCCAACCTGTGTGCCCTGCATTGGAAGGTGAATTCTTAACTACTGAACCATGATGGAAACCTCCCAGTTTGCTTATATCTTTACAACCCCTTACTAATTTCTGTATGTTTTTCACCAGCCACCCTAGTAAGTGTTAAGCATCTTTTCATGTATTTATTGGTCATCTGTATATTTTCTTTGAAGAAATGTCTATTCAAATTCTTTGCCTATTTTAAAATTGTATTATTTTTATTTTTAAATTGTAAAAGTTGTTTTTATATTCTGGATGAAATTTCATATCAGTTATATGCAGAAAATTCAAATGTTTTCTTTTGTTCTATAAGCCGTTTTTTCACTTTCTTGATAGTGTCCCTTGATGCATGAAAGTTTAAAATTTTGATGAAGTCCAATTTATCCATTTTTTCCTTTGGTTATTTATTCTTCTGGTATTATATCTAAGATTTCATTGCCTAGGCCAAGGTTGCAAAGATCTACACCTATTTTTTCTTCTACAAGTTTTTTAACTGTTATAGAGAATTTGTTCAGGAGATTATGAAGGCTGGAAAGTCCCAAGACCCGCAGTCAGCAATCTGGAAATGCATAGGGCTGATGGAGTGGCTCCAGTCTGAGTCTGAAGACCTAAGAATCAGAAGAGGCGGTGGTGTGAGTTCCTGCCTAAAAGCTGGCAGGTTCCAATCCAAGAAGAGCAACTGCTTCAGTTTGAGTACAAAGGTGAAAAAAATGACTGATATCCTGCTTAAGCCATCAGTTAGGGGAAAATTCCCTCTTATCTAAGGTTGATCAGCCTTTTTATTCCATTCAGGCCTTCAAACAACTGGATGAGGGCCACCCACACTAGAGAAGGCAATCTGCTTTATTGGACTCACCCATTCAAATGTGACTCTCATCCAAAAGTGCCATCACAGAAACAGCCAGAATAATGTTCAACCAAATATCTGGGCACCTGGTAGCCTAGTCGATAAGTAAAATGAAACACCACACCTAGGGTTGGTGAAAGCCTACGGGTGACATTTGAGCTAGGAGTGGGAATATTTGGGGAAGAGTTTTTGAGGTACAGGGAATAAGTTCTAATGTAAGAATAATCCATAATACTCCAGGAATAGTAGAAGGACCAGTGCAGTTGGAAGGAAAGGAGCCAGGAGGAAAGGAAGCTGAAGACGGGGACAGGGCCACATTATGTGTGGTTTGTAGACTGTGGATAGAAGTTTGGATTTTATTCTAAGTAAAGTGGGAAGGCACTGGAATGATATCAGAAAGATCTAGGTGATGAAATGAAAAGGTTGTGTGTGTGTGTGTTGGGACGGGGAGACCAATTGCACGGTCAAGATGGTAGCAGCTTGAATCAGGGTGGTGGCTGTAAAGTTTATGGTCAGAAGTTAGATATATTTTGGAAGGAGAGCTTGAAGGACTTCTTAGAGGATTGCATGTGAGATGTGAAGATAACAGAGGGATCAAATATTACTTCTAGATTTTGGCCTGAGCAACTGGATGGATGTGGTGCTATTTATCAAGATGGGTAAATGTTTGCTGGGGCTTGGGGTAAAAAATGGAATTTTGGAGAAAATCAGTTCTCTTTGACCTCATTTAGTCAGTGTTTGTTACATCTGACTAGAAATCAGTTCTTCTAATCAGGACAGGTGTTATTCCTACAATACCACTATTTATCTGCTCACTAAAAAAAAAAATGGTACAATATAAAAGTTATGGGTTAAGTTTTATTTGGGAAAAAATTAGGACTATAGCCTGAGAGACAGTCTCTCAGGTAGCTCTGAGGAACTGCTTGGAAGAGGTGGGGGTTTGGTGGGTGGAGGGGTGGGTTCAGTATATATGTGATTTTGGTGAAGAGGGTCCATGCAATCAAGCACATATTTTGGCAGAGGGCTGCTGCTAGTCTCGAGGAGCAATTGTTAATGATTTTAGCGCTTTTCTAGATATGAGAAGGTATAAGAAACTGAGCTCATAAAATCTTCTCCTGAAAATATCTATCTACTGTTTTGTCAGTTTTTCCCAGAGCACAGAGCACCTCATTCCTGGTCTCCACCTCTTACTCCTTTCAGGGAAGACTACAGCGACTTGTGATTTCATTCTTATAGAACCAGATGGCAAGTGACAATTTTTTGTCTCTGCATCCATTCAAAATACATGTATTGAGCACCTGTGTACAAAACTCTGTTCTAGATGCTGAAGAAAGAGCCCTAAGTGAGCCAGACACAGCAGAAGTAGCTGCTCTCTCTTTAGTTTCCTCTGTGCTGGGCTTTGTGCAGAATACAAAATGAATCAGACACATCTCCATCTCGCCAAATGCTTTCACCTTCATTGGGCAGTGTAGGCAGAGACAAATAAATAACAGTTGAAAGCTATAAATGCCTTTCTTGAGTACCTGCTCTATTTCAGGCACTCTGCTAGCCATGCCACATGTTAGAAGAACACAGATGAATTAAGATGCAGTCCTGTTTCTGAAAAACTTACTTTCCAGTGGAAGAGACAAACACCTTCAAGGGAAGGAATGACTAAACGGTTCTAATCCATTGTGGTCAATGACAAGGCACTGTGAAATCAAAAATATGCTTAGCGGAGGCCATCATCCTGTCTGAGGATGGCCACCTAGGAGAAATGATAATTCTTAAAGGATGAGTCAGATCAAGAAAGGATGAAGGCATTCAATACTAAAGGACAGCACAAAACAGAATAGTGAGCTGCCCGAGTTTTCAGCAGAGAAGTGGATGGCTGGTCTTGCATTTTGTAGCTTCATATACGTAGAGCAGCGGTGGCTGAAATGGGGGCAGAGGGAAGATGGGGCTGGGAAAGACTGGAGGCCGCAGTGCCAGCCAGGAGGACGTGGTTGAGGATAACATCAAAGAGAGGGAAGATGGGAGCCAGGATGAGTGGCAGGAGGGTTTCAGCCTGGTGAGGGCTTGGCCAACCTGCAGACCTGGGTAGTCAGAGCAGCTTTCACTAGGGAGGGGACACTGAGAAGGGCTAAAAGGGACATCTAGGGAGACTCAAACCTAAAGCAGATCAAGAGGCTGGCAGAGAAGGTTCAAGGAGAGGTGATAACAACCAACAGGGACTTCCCTTCCCTGGTTAGCATTTCATGACATCATGTAATGCTCAGGGCGCTGGTAGGCATACACTCCATTTCAAAGGCAAGGAAGTGAAGGGTCAGAGAGGCTGAGTGGTGGGCCTGGGGTCAGATACCACACAGAGCTGTGGGTTTTCATTTTGTCCTGTGTCTCCCCTGCTGTAATGGAACTGAGACAACACCACCCCCAGAGAGATCCTTGGCTTTATACACAAAGAACCCCAGGAGCAAGAAGAAGCATGAGCCTGGGCTGAGCCTGCAGAGTTCCTGCCCGGAGCTTATGTCTCTTCCAGCCCTGGAGCCCTGCCCTCACTCCCCTGAGACATGTCTCCTGCCTTCCCTGACCCCGGCAGGCCTGACAGCCGTCAAGCTCATCACCTCCAAGATCAGAAAGACTGGGAAGTAGACATTAGTGCCCGTGAGCTGAGGAAACACACAGAAGAGCAATTAAAGCGGCGCATGGGGGTGAGCTTGCCTTTAATGGTTTGCAGCTGCAGAAAGCTCTCACCTCCCCCTTTGGGCTCTGCCCTGCTGCTGGGCTGCCTGTCTGTATTTTGCATCCTGACCAATTAGATCCCCATGTGTGCTGCAGGCGTGAAAAAATAGAAAGTGAATAATCCTTCATTCTCTGCATAGCAAGCAGCTTTGATCCTCTGTTGTGGGGACCCCATTCCATCAGAAAGTGCATCCCTTCTCAGTCTGCTTGTTTTTTCTTTTTTTAAAACCCAGTTTCCTTGTTTCAAAATGACATTAACCTCCACCCAGAGACCTGTGAAATGACCACAATTCATCTTCAGACCCTTGTGATCAAAGCTGGGTTGGGTTTTTTCTTCATCTCTTTTTTTAACTCTTGCTACACAGTCCTTCTTTTCTTACATTGGTTTGCTGCCAATGTTTCCAGGCTGAAATCAAAAGGAATAGTCTATTAATATCAGGCTCCTGCAACAAGGCCACCATTGTCTGCCTCATTTCAGAGTACCTATGGTCCTGGTGTGAGAGAGATGGTGAGTGTGTGTATGTGTTCAAATAAGCAATTTCTAAATAAGCAGGAAGAGAGGGAATTAATAGTCTAATTTATTTCCAATGTGAGGTGAATCTCAATGACTCTGTCTATAGATTCAAATTGATCACCTATTCAGCTTTGAAAGCATTAAGCTCTCAGAAGTATATTTGGTAGGAAAACTTTTTTTAATGCTATAAATAAGGTGGTGGTGAAGGTGACAGTGTAGGCATACAGGCAATAAAGGGGGTGGTGGTGGAGGAGGAAGGGGAATTAAAAGTGGTGTGGATGGTATTGGTGTTGGCATGGAGGAGACAGAGGTAGAGCCGGTGGAGGCGGTGCAGGAAGAGGGTGGTTGTAGTGGTGATGGTGTGGAAGAACTGTAGGATGAGTGGTTATAGAGGTGGTGAGGGAGGAAGTAAAGGAGATAATGGAGGTGGTTTGGTGTTGGAGGTGGGAGAAGTAATGGAGGGAGTGGAGGAGGAGGTGAAGGATGTACTCATGGTAGAAGTGGAGGCAGTGGTGGTGAAGGACATGGAGAGGGGGATGCAGAGCATAGTGGTAGTGGAGGTGAAGGTGGTGGTGGTGGAGATGGTGGTGGTGGTGGAGGTGGTGGTGGTTGGTGGTGGTAGAGGTGGTGGTGGTAGAGGTGGTGGAAGTGGTGGAGGTGGAGGTGGTGATGGTGGTGGAGGTGGTGGTGGTAGTGATGGTGGAGGTGGTGGTGGTGGTGGTAGTGGTGAAGGTGGTAGTAGTGGTGGTGGTGGTAGAGGTTGTGGTGGTGGTAGTGGTGGTAGAGGTGGCGGTGGTAGAGGTGGTGGTGGTGATAGTGGTGGAGGTGGTGATGGTGATGGAGATAGTGGAGGTGGTGGTGGTGGTGATAGTGGTGGAGGTGGTGATGGTGATGGAGATAGTGGAGGTGGTAGTGGTGGTGGTGGAAGTGGTGGAGATGATGGTGGTGGAGGTGGTGGTGGTGATAGTGGAGGTGGTGGAGATAGTGGTAATGGAGGTGGTGATGGTGGAAGTGGTGGAGATGGTAGTGGTGGTGATGGAGGTTGTGGAGGTAGTGCTGGTGGTGGTGGAAGTGGTGGAGATGATGGTGGTGGAGGTGGTGGTTGTGGTGATGGTGGAGGTAGTGTATGTAAAAGAAGGGGAAGAGGACATAAAGGGGGTGTAGGAGGTGATGGTGGTGGAGGACATGAAGGGTGAGCAGAGTTACTGAAAGTGAGCTATCCATGCTTCCTTCACTCTGTCCCAGCAGATCCCACAAGCTGGGAAGACTTAGAAACTTATCCCAAGAATCCTTGGTTTCACCTAGGGGTGTGCAAATCTTTTCTCTTTGCATACCTGGGCAGATTTTGTGTGGTGATTGCTCCCAGCTGAGGCCTGTTTGGATAACCTTTGTTGGAAACAGTCCTCCCTGGATCAGTATCTCATAGATGTAGGTCCGCATGATCCAAGTTCATGACATGCATCTGCTACAGGGTAACCCTTCTGGGAGCGATGGGTAAATTTTGAGGAACTAGTCGGGTAGAGATCATCTGGATCACCCAATCGAATACTCTTAGGGCTCTTGAGTGAACTGCATGATTCAGCAAGAAAAAAGAACTGGGGTTCCCAGAGTCTGGATGCTAGCCATGACTCTGATAGCTCTGTGACCTCCATGGGCCACTCTCCTCTCCATTCCCCAGTCACCATTTGTGTGAAATGGCATCATCGAATTAGAAGAGTTCTGCCAGCTCTGATCCTTGGCTTCTACTTGGAGAAATTAAGGCAAATATTAGAGCTTTGCTTGAGTTCTGTCCTTTCTGAGGGTGGAGTTTTATTTTCCATTTCTTCTGGCTGGGTCTTTTTCTGAAAGTAGAGCAGAGTGGCCTTAATTCACCCACGTCAGTGTTGGGTAAGAGAGAGGGTGGGTCACATGACCCAGTGCCCATTACCTTCCAGCCACCACCAGAACCGAGTTCAGATCAAAGTCAGATTGATTCTTCCCACAGCTGCCTTAGAGGAAAGTTTACAAGTTCTGGTGAGAGGGTTCCAAAGTGGCCTGCTATCTTCTGTCAGTGCACATTGCCCGAGGTGAGAAGCGTAGATCAGAGCCCTAGAATAAAGCTGGACTCTCCCAGACCAGAGAGTAAGCTATTGACCTTGGTCTAAAAAAGCTGGCAGAGACAGGACAAGGGAGGGCACACGGTAGGAGGGCCAATTTAGGGTAGGGAGGCTTTTGTTGAAATGTTCTCTCCTCAGATGATCAAATCTGCATCTCTCCCAACAACATCCTTCCTAGAGGTGACTAGAGGTGTTCTAGTCACAATCTGTAAAGACTGTTGTTGTTTATTGGCTCAGTCATGTCCAACTCTTTGCAACACCATGGACTGCAACACCATGGACTGCAGCATGCCATGCTTCCCTGTCCTTCTCCATCTCCCGGAGTTTGCTCAAACTCATGTCCATTTTGTCAGTGATGCCATCCAACCATCTCATTCTCTGTCATCCCCTTCTCCTCCTCCTCCTTTGTAATGATACATTTAGCCGTTTGGGCTTCCCAGGTGGCTCTAGTGGTAAAGAAAACGCCTGCCAATGCAGGCGACATAAGAGACATGGGTTCGATCTTTGGGTGGGGAAGATCCCCTGGAGGAAGGCATGGCAACCTACTCCAGTATTCTTGCCTGGAAGAATCCTGTGGACCAAGAAGCCTGATGGGCTACTGTCCATGGGGTCTGTCTGGAGTCCTTGGATTTTTTTTCAACCAAGTTTGAAATCTTAGGCAAGTGGTTCAGCCCTCTTGGGCCTTAGCCTCTCAGAGCTGGGTGATCACTAAGGTTTTGGCCAAATGTGATTGTTCCATGTTCATTCAGGAAGTAACAACTGAGTACCTACTGTGTTTCAAAAACTGTGCCACAAACTAGGAATACAGCAAAGGATAAGGCACAGTCCTTTTCCTCATGGAAGTTCTAATGCAGAAGACACAGATTAGACAAATAGTTACACAAAGGGCTTCCCAGGTGCCTCAGTGGCAAAGAATCCGCCTGCCAATTCAGGAGACATGGGTTCGATCCCTGGGTTGGGAATGTCCCCCTGGAGGAGGAAATGGTAATCCACCCCAGGATTCTTGCCTGAAAATTCAATGGACAGAGTAGTCTGGTGGGCTACAGTCCATGGGGTCACAAAGAGTCAGACACAGCTGAGCATGCATGCATGCACATTTACACAAATAAGCATGTCACACAAATTGTTCTGGGAAGAGGAAGTAAAAGGTGCAACAAGAGTTGATAAATGAGCACCATTTATCATTTGTAAACTATCGAGGCAATCGTAAGTTCAGATAGACCTACTCCCCCAAAAGAGATATTTTCTTAATTTTAAAAATGTTCAGGCTCTAGGGGAGGGGACCAGGTGGCTTTGGGAGAGTTTCTGGCTGAATCCCTGAATGTGGGCTGTGCATCTGGGCAGATACTTTCTTCATAGTAGCGATGAATCTCATGGTTCCTGGTACATGGCATGTGGGTCCTCCTGGAGCCAGGAGAGTGCGCACATGGAGTCATCCCTGGGCCGAGGGGAGTTGGGGAGTTCGCTGCAGTGTGAAGACTGGTTTTCTTCTATGCAGCAAATAAGGTGAAACGTTGTTTTCAACTTTTTGGGCCAGTTCTCTGAACCCACCTGGCCAAAGCCCCACAGGTAGCAAACAGAAGTTGGAGGTGGAGGGACTGTCCATTCTTCCCTTACCAGTGTGTGATTTTGTGGTGAGTGTGAATCTTATGCAAATTTATTTGTGCAAGACATACCACTTTATTTTGTTTAAAATCATCTTAAATCTTTCTCGATGCCCTCATCCTTCCAGTTGGAGGAACTCAATTCCTATCATTGCTTGACTCTCTCCTCCACTCTCCCTGATGGGTCCCGAGGAGGCTGATACACTCCGAGCCCTCCCAGGATTGGTCTTCCTGGGGTACCATAGAGCTGTCCTGAGGAGGCCACCTTCCCAAAGGCTTGAGATTGCACAGGACTCCAGGGACCTCTCTCCAAGGCTGGAGAAAGTTCTCATCTCTCTCTCCTAGTCTGCTTTCAAAGGTTCCTCCAAGACACCTGCATCTCTCTGTGCTTTGACTTCTGCAAAAGACAGTAAAGGACTCATCAGGCTTTGGCGCTTACTTCTCTGTAGAAACCCTTGGCCCTATTGTTTAACTGAAAGCCTAAAACCTGCTGGGGGTTCTTAGACCAACAATACGTTTTTGGGGGGCCAGGGGGAAAAGGGGACCATTTTTCTTTTTTATAGAGGTAGAAAATGAGCCTCAGAGAGGTTCAGTAGTTTGTCCAAGGCCGTGTGACCTGTAAGTACATAAGCCAGGATTCAAACTGGGCCTGGCTCAGGCTACTAGTCGTATCTAGTCCCCCTCAGGAGACAGCACCTAAGAATTCTCATGCCTGGGGATTCTCTCCCTGATGTTCTACCTCCTTCTCCTCGTTCCAGACTTTCATGGTTCATGGAACCCACCCCTCCGGACTCCTCCGCTTTCCTGGCCACGGCTGCTCAAGGCGCTGGCTGCCCCTCCTCCGCTGCGAACTTCCTCCCAATCGTCCATCTCAGCAGGCTGGCAGGGCCAGGGCACCCCAGGTGTGTGATGAATATTTCTCCTCCGGACAATCTCCCAAGGACATTGTTAACCCCTTGGCAACAACACAAAGTCTATTTTTCGAATTACATTGTGATGACTTTTTAGACTCAATGACTCATTGAGACTCCAGACTCAATGACTTCTTAGTTTCTGTATTTATCAGAGTTTCACATGCACATAATGGGGAGAGTCAAACAGCTTTAAGAGGGTGGCCTTTCACAGGCTTGTGTTTCTGTTCTGCTTTTTCAGTTTTAAGCACTGACTCTGGAATCCCCACCAGGAAAGAGGAGATTTGCTCTTTCATCGCCTGCTCTAGCCAGCTCTCCCTCCCTTTTCACTCACAGTCCTTTTCTAGTCCACATCTTCCCAAGATGGTGAAATGCTAATATAGTTTATTCTGGATTTACAGTGTAAAAAGCAAAATTCAACCCAGTCAGTGTTAAAGATCTTGGTGGTTCTCTCTATTCAATGATCCATGAGTCAAGCAGCAACCAAACTAGCAGACAGAAAGGAGCTCTAAGAGGCTGTATGAAATGAAAGACTTTTTATAGGCAGAAAGGAGCAGAAATAAGAAGTTATACTAGGAAGGCTGCTTTCAGGAATGGCACGAGTCTGTCAGGCAGATTTCTGGTACTACTCAAATGGTTTTTGATGGACTGGTTTACAATTCCAGTTTCTGGGAGAACTGAAAATTGTAATGAAGCCTCAGTTTGGTGACATGCGGCTTAGTATAAGTGACTCCATTTTGGGCCTGTTGTCTTGTTTTTAACAATATTATGAAAATATAAATTATATTTATAATGGAGCCTTTTGGTAAACTGTGATTGATTTCCCTTTTTGGAGTTAGTAACTGCTTTCTTTTTTTCATTTGCTTTGTTTCCTTTGTATTAAGCAATAATTAAAATTCAAACTCTTTGCCAAAGATCAAAATCCCCTCCACAGTTATTTGAACAATTAAGTCTTCTATCAAATGCCCCTCTGAGCGAAGCCCCTCCTGGAGTTCTGTCCTGGAGTGGTGTGGATGGCTTAGGGTTAGCACCCTGGGTTTCCTTCCTTTCCAGGTTCGAGCTCTTGCATCCTGCATGTCTACCTCTTTCTTGGTTTACTCTTGAATTTATGAGAAGCTCATTTCAGTAACTTTGTGAGAAAGAGGGCCTGCAGCCATGTGTTTTTAATCTCAGCATCCCCAGCACAGGCATCATGAGTGCTCAGTAAATGTTTGTTAAATTGATGAAAGAATAAAGAAAGAAAGACCGGTAAACATCAGGAGAGAAAAAGTTGTTGTTGTTTAGTCACTAAGTTGTGTCTGATTCTCTTTGTGACCCATGGATTGTAGCCTGCCAGGCTCCTCTGTGCATGGGATTTTCCAGGCAAGAATACTGCAGTGGGTTGCCATTTCCTTCTCCAAGGAATCTTCCGACTCAGGGATCAAACCCGAGTCTCCTGCATTAGCAGGCGGATTCTTTATCACTGAGCCACCAGGGAAGCCCAGAGAAAAAGTTATCACACATCTAAGAGATAAAAGGGAAAATAATAAATTCTGATAACCTGATGTTAAATGACTGAGCTAAACTTTTAATTTATGATTTACATAACTAATAATGAAAGTTCACAAGAACACCTGGATATAAGGAACTCTTCTCATCTTTTCTAAAGCCACAGGGGAAAGAATATAAGCTATGAATGAATTACCTAACCTTTCCATGTCTCTGTTTTTTCCATCTATAAAAAAAAGGGATGATAATGCTTACCTAGGAAAATAGTGGTATTGAATGACAGCTAATAATTGCTGAGCACTTTCATTTGCTGATCCGTCAAAATGACATTTAAATTAAATTAAATGTATGCAAAATACCTAGCTCAGTGCCTAGACTTTTGCAGCACTTGGTGAATGAAAATGACCTCCCTTCTTTCTCAAGAGCTCAGGGCTCTCTGAATTGCTCAACACAATAGTATCAGCGGTGTTGAAAATGGTTATAAAAAGCCATAGATTGGATTTGGATTCTAGAGTGATGGAGAGATGCCCATTCTAATCTTGACTTTCCCGTGACTCATTGTGTACCCTCTGGCAAGCCCCTCCCCGCTCTGAGCCTCATTGTTTTCTTTAGCAAAACCTGGGGCTATGTGGATGGCAACTCAGGTCCCTATTGTCACCCCAACTTCGTCTTGCTAGAATCCCATCCTTCTAGAACTGATTCCACCCAGCGGCTGTGAGCTCCGATTGCCTACAGATAGATGCCACCGCTGGCCCTGGCACCAGCTCCTGCGGGACTGGGGCCATGGAAGGTGTCCTGAGATTGACTGGGGAGGAGCCAGTCCATTCTTCCATAGTTAATGCAAGACAGCTCTGGCCTTGTCTCTGGCCAGCACCAGGGAAGTGGACTTCATTGCAAAAGCCACCTTGTCAGAGTCAGGTCAGAGTGATTAATGACTCTTTAATCCCACAGCAGAATACCTGACAAAATACGCTGGGGCTGCAAAGGCAGAACAAACTGAATTAGCCTGGTCGACCCACTCACAAGGTGTGGGTTGCTAAGGATCCCAAGAGCTTGGAAAGGAAGCCTCTCCCTTTAGGTCTGTGAAAGCATCAAGTGGCCACAATGGGGAAGGGACTCCATTAAAAGGAGGGGGCGGCCAATGAATAAACATGCAGGTTACCGTGTTGATATTTCACTGAATGCCATTCTGAAGTGGGGTGCTTGGGGCCTCGGAGGCCGGTGCCCCTGGTATTGTGCTGGGGGAGGGACTGGCCATTTGAAGTCAAGGTGAGGACATACTGGGGGCAGATGGAACCTGCTTTGTTTGTGAAAGAGTTTTTCTGCTATTTATGCTAATGAGTGGGAAACACTTCTCAAGCATTTCAGATGATTCTGTAATGAGGCTGGGCAGAATGTGCCAACATTGTTGGCCCAGGACGATTTTCAACTCCCACTCGCCACATTAGCAGCCCCTTTCTTTACATGAAGGCCCTTGGAGGGTAAAAGGGGACAATGAAGGAAGAGTGAACACATCACAAAGAGCGGCTTTTGTTTCGCATTCCTTTGAACCCTCTCAAAGGCCCGGTTTCAAGGGGTGTGTTGGGCCTGCCTTTCAACGTTACTGAACCCAGAATCCCCTGTTGTTTAGCAACATAGAAAGCTGACCTTAATTGACTCCACTTCTGAACAGGCTTTGTAAATCACTCTGCCCCAGAGTGAAATTTCCTGATGGGGTCTGTATGTGATACACACCGTTTATACATGGGATACTAACGTGGCTTCACATGTATGCAGTGATTTCCAGCTTATACCCCATTTTATGGCCATTGTCTAGTTTAATTCTCACAAGCACCTACCACTGGATGAGGAATCGTTGCTCTCATTTTACAACTGAGAGAATTGAGGTGCAGAGAAGTTAGGTGGCTGGCTCAGAATCACACATCAAGGAAGAACCAGAGCTTTGAAGAGGTTGGGTCTCTCTGGCTTTTTCCACCCTATCACTAATGTTCCTGCATGGGAAGTCATGCAGATGTGTGTGCCAGAGCAGTATCTTCAGTGATGAGCTGCTTAAAAACCGTGTTTTTTGGAGAAAGAAGGGCACCACTGGATTATGGTCACATTTTTGGATTTCCAGCTTAATTTCTGGGCATGATAGCATTTCCTGGACAAGATTTCTCCTATAACTATATCTTAGTCATACCCAAATGATTTGTACATGCCCCCATTCCATTCCTTCTCACTCCCAGGCCACTCAGCTGCAGGCATATGACTGTCCAGTGGAGCAGCCCTGGATATCCCATCTTCTCTATGGGATGGCACTTCTCTGAGCCTCATCAGTGGAGTGTGTTGTAAGAAAGGGGGGTCCACCCTGGAACTCGTCCAGAAGTGTGGCTATAGTTCAGGCCCAACAAACATATCTCCATCCTCTAGGCCTCTAGACTACCAAGTATAGAAGTTGACTTTGACTTCTGACCAGGGACAGCTTCACAGATATGTGGCCTGTGCAGGACGCTGTGTTCAGAAGGGCTCTGTGCTTGGTTTCATGCTCTGCTATCATTGTGTCAACAGGCTTAATGATTTCATCTTCTGTTTTGTAAAATGAGGTCCAACGAGACGATGGAGCAAGGAAGAGGCATGCAGTGTGCTTGTCCACTGCAATTCCTTACTTGCTGTTCACACAGAGAACGCTCCTGAGCCCCAGGAGCACAGAGTCCCCCTAAGGGGACCCACAGTCAGGGAAGTTCAGTGACACTCAAAGCAAGGTAAGCACCCTGCATCTGCAACTGAGTAAGTGGGGCATTGGTGGCCCCAAGAGGCTCATGCTTTCTGTTCAAACCAGAATGGAAGAATGCAGAAAGAAGACACAGATGTTCTAAGAAACACAACTGACAGATGACCCCATCATATCCTTTTTGACTCATGGGACTTTCTCCTATTGACCAATCATTTACACTGAAAACCATGAAAGAAGGAAAGGGAGAGAGAAGAGGACGCAGAGTGGCTAGTCCTTTCAGCAGCCTCCTTAGTAAACCTAAGACAGAGTGCGCTGGGGGAACGGGTGTGTATTAAGAAGTAAAGTAAAAAACAGTTGAGTTAGTTTTGAGCAGCACTTCCGCTGTTCTGGTAAGAACAAAAAACATACGTACATGTGTGATATAAAATCAAAATTCTGTAATTTTGGTGATTCTGCATAGGAGTTAAATGCTGTTGTATTTGTATTCAAAACTGGCCTTGTACAATCTAAAGCTGAATGGTAAAGTTCATGCTAATCATTTAAAAATTTCATTTTGCTTTACTTAGAATGGCAGTAAAAAGAAGATCAAAATCACCATGAGAAGTTGAAAGTGAGACCACAGAAGAAAGGAAGAACTTTATATTTAAGACCTTCAATGGCACCTTTTCCCGACGTTTCAAAAAGGGGCTCCCTACTTCCATTTTGCACAGGGTCCTGCAGATTATGTTGCCAGTTCTGTTTCTGACAGAAGACATACAGAAAGTAAATGTTAGATGTTTAAAAAACATGTCCTGTGATCACAGATCTCATGATTCACTCAAAGAGAACTGCTCTGTTAATGGTGTGGAGCCTTCTGTTTTATTTGGGTGTGGTGTGGGGCTGGGCATGTGCTCTGTCGCTCTGTGGGTGGAGGGTGGTGTGGTGGGGGCCACATGGATGTATTCCCTATGTGAACATGGATAAGTGACTTATCCCAGTCTGTTTTCTTCCTTCCTTCCTTTTTTCCTCTCTCTCTCTCTCTCTCTCCTTCTTTCTTTCTTTTTTAGTGAGGTATAGTTAATTTACAATGTTGTGTTAATTTCAAGTGTGCAGCAAAGTGATTCAGTTACACACACACATAGATATAGATTCTTTTCCTTTATAGGTTATTATGAGATATTGAGGCTGTTTTCTCAATCTGCGAAAGGGAGATAACACATGCTTTGCCCATTGGTCAGGGGTTCCAGTAAAAGAACGGATATAATGATATTTTGAAAACTGTAAAATGTGTGTATGGATAAAGTACTTTATATTTTTTAGTATTATTTAAAAACCACAAAGTAGGAACTGTGAATAGTGGTATCTTTGTCCTCTCTGATTTGCAAATTAATTCTGAATGAATTCCTGCCAAGTTTGCATATATCTAAAATCATTTCCTTTTTTCTTTGACATAAATCTGTTAATAACTGTTTGGAAAAGAGTACGGAACTTCAATATGGTCACAATTATTTTTTTTTCCCTTTGTAGTCATGCAATATGTATCAATGTTTTTAAAGGCAAGAGTGGTTTGGCCAAAGTAAGAAGGTTTTACTCAAAAAACCCAAAAAAACAAAATATAAAGTAGTTAGTACAGTATTCTATGATTACACAGCTGTCAAACCTATGTATAGAAAAAGTGACAAGGAAATAAACCAAAAGCCCAACAAGGAGTTAAATACACAGCTTAGTACAGAGGACAGATCAGCTCTAATCACATAGGATCCTAGCATGACATGGTCTACTGTTTTTATCACAATTTTGAATGACTTCTGGATTCAAACGTGTTTCTCTAAATGTAACAGCTGCTCACAGGCCAAGTCTGACAGATCAACCCACAGCAAATGTGCTAATCATATCCCTCAATACTAGCATTATAAATAGTTCTCTGTCATATAACGAGGACTTTGTCATAGATGGCAGACTGATATAGCAGAATAATGGTTGTACTAGGAGGGCAAACATTTCTGCCTGTGGCCTTGGGGAAGGAACTTCTCTTAGCATGGGCTTCAGTTTTCCCATCTGTCTTTGGGATGGAGTGGACCATGAACTTGAAAGGGCCATCTAGCACCAACATTCTGTGCTTTGATGGCTTTGATGTGATCTTAAAAGTCTCACTGCCAGTGTCACCTTCAGGACCATCTGAAAGAGGACATGCATAGACATGGGCTCATCCAGTGTGAACAGGTTCCTTGTCTCAAGGTGACACAGCAGATGTGGGCTCTCAATACTTGTCCCCAGTTCACACCAGCATAGCAGTTGACCTGTGAATGTTTGTTGAACACTGAGTTATGGTTTCATAATTTACACCTTGCTTAATTCTCCTTTTAGACTGCAAGCAGGTTAAAGACAGGCTCATCAGATTCCTCTCTCTCTTCCCATAGTCCCCAGTGCACCCACAGGGCCTGGCACATGGCAGGAGCTCACCAGATGTGAATTTCAACATTTCGAGTAGACCTAAATGATAACTAACAACCATTTTGCTGAGATAGATATTCTCAGGAAGGGCCCCAGGTTGCAGAGATTAGTCCTGGTGGAGCTTGCTGCCCACCAGTGGGAAGAATAGGGGTACAACTTGTGTTTTCTGGGGAAGACATGCAAACTAGAAACTGTCAAGTCCCAGAAACTCTTCCTGCCTTGACTAAGACCACACCTTATGGCTTCGGGCTTTTCCCTGCTTTGCAGTCCTGTTCAAAATGACATTTAGAATATACTCTTTGAGCCAGCAACAAAAAATTGTGAGAGGCTGCTAGTAGCAGCTGCGTTAATAATAACCTCCAACTGGAAACACCCCAATGTCCATCAGCAAGAGAGCAGGCAAACATGAGGGTTTTATCCTTATTGGAAAAACTATTCAACAATAAAAAGGACAAACTACAAGGATGGGTCCTAAAAGCACACAAAGTGAAAGAAACCAGAGACAAAAGAGCCCATACTGACCACTTCCATTTAAATGCAGACAAAATGGATCTAGAGTGAGAGAAATCTGAACAGTGATTGCTGGGGGTGGGGTGGGGGGAGTGGGCATTTTCACTGGAAAGAAGGCAAAGAAACCTCTCTCTAGGGTTTTCGTTATGCTCTCTGTCTTGACTGGGCTGGTGGTTACATAGGTTACATAGCTTCCATTTATGAAAACTCATTGAACTGTACACTTTAAAAATCTATATGTTGTATGGATGGTAAATTAACCCTCAGTTCACCTCCCCTCCCAGCAGTATTCGGAACTGAAGCTTCTCAGCCTTTCAGTGGCTGGCTGTCTCCTGGCTCAGACACTGGGAAGGGAACTGTGATTCCTGTGACTATGGCCATACTGCCTACAAATTTCTTCACATCTGCCCAGTGTGGCCGCAGCACGTGGCCCATTTCTCATCCAGGCACTCAGCTGGCTCTCCCTGACTACCTGTCTCTCCCTTACTGCCTGTCTCTCCCTGGGCTCTCCTGGGGCCCATGCAAGACACCCAGCCTCCTTCCGTTTAGTATTTCTTTAGATCTCAAGTTCTCTCTGCATTTTCTCTTCTCCAGACTAATCCTCAGTTTTCTTCCATTCATGCTTCACTGAACATGGTTTCCAAATCCTTCCTCCTGGGAGAGTCTCTCCCCTGGATCCTATCCAGCTGCCTGGGGCCCATTTAAACGATTCTCTGAACGCTTGGGCTGACAACAGACTCCTACCTCCCAAGTGAGTGCAGCGAGAGGTGGCAGGCTACAACCCTTTGTCTGAGCAACCCAACAGGTTAAACTTTTTTTTTTTAAGGGAGAGAGAAATGAAAATGTGGTGGGTATTCCACGAAGGCTCCTGTGAATGACTGACATACATTTAAGGGGATGATGTATTTGTGTGGTGCCAGGGGGCTGATACATTAATAGATATAATTTGTAGGCTCCCAAGGAGAGGTTAAAGAGGAGAGCACAGATTCCTTTGAGCTGACTTGGTGCTCCCATGTCATCTGTCCCGGCCTTAATCAAGTTATCATATCAACCCCGTGTCTCCTGGACCCCAGCTCTCTGTCTGAATGAGGAAAAAATTTGCAGACAAATTTCTAGCAGCAGGAAGTTGGTTCTCTCCTGCGAGGCTGGATAAAAAGTACCTGTAACCTCTTCAGGCCTCCCTCCTGCTCCTGCTGGGAGTTCAGTTCAAGTGGTTCCCTTATTTGATTACGCCTCTTAGGCCTTCTCTGGTGTAGGTATCCAATTCACCGCCATGACCACTGGCTCCCTACGAAGCAGAAAACATTAGAGTCACTCTTTTGTGAAATTACGGGGAAGCTGAGTGGGCCAAGCTCTTGTGGGGTGTGTATGTGAGAGAGAGAGAGAAGACACACAGATGTAGATAAAGAGAGGAATGCTGTTTGTTAGCAAATGTGGCATTGATTTATATTCGCTTCCTTTAGTCACAGAGCAACTGAGTGGCATCTCCAAATTCTCACGATAAAAAAACAAGAAGTAGAGGAGAAAAAAGACTTCTGCTAAGTGCTATATATCATTACTCTTTCTTTTAGTGTTTACAAAAGATTTAGAACATGCATAATTTAAAATCAGTGGACCAAGTTCTCCTACTATGGATGCCTTTGCTTTATAACTATATAATTCAAATTATAACACTAAATATTATTTATGAATGTATGAATTATGATGGTCTTTGTAACTTTTCATTTCAGGGTATTATTGGAGTGATGCTGATAGGTTGGTGGATCTGTGCATCTATTTCTCCTACATATTAACTTATGAGTGGACAAAAAGATCTTCCCTGTAGCTCAGATGGTAAAGAATCTGCAATGCAGGAGACTCGGGTTCGATCCCTGGGTCAGGAAGATCCTCTGGAGAAGGGAATGTCAATCCGTTCTAGTATTCTTGCCTGGAGAATCCCATGGACAGAGGAACCTGGCGGACTACAGTCCATAGGGTCATAAAGAGTTGGACACAACTGAGTGACTAACACTACTACTACTACAAAAATAGTGGAGATGATATATATTGTCAGCATGGGTCTACTCTACATTACCTTTAAAAAAATTGGTTTTCTTTAAAAGAAACATTTATTTCCACATGTGTGTGTGTGCTCAGTCATGTCCAACTCCTTGCAACCCTATGGACTATAGCCTGCCAGGCTCCTGTGTACATGGGATTCCCCAGGTAAGAATACTGGAGTGGGTTGCCATTTCCTCCTCCACGGGATCTTCCTGACCCAGGGATCGAACCCACGTTTCCTGCATTGGTAGGCGGGTTCTTTACCACAGCCACCTGGGAAGCTGGTTTCCCCACACAAGCACCAAAAAACCCACAAATATAGACAACAAAAAACCACACTCCCCTGCCTACTGTGGACAAAACTTGACAAGGCAAATATTTTGTATTCATTTCAGGAAATCTCAACCTAATCAGGGAAAATAATGGTACCATCGTTTATCTTCAGGTGCCCAAGACACCTGAGAATCCGGTGGAAGTGGAACTTTTTCAGATTGGCCTGTGGCTTCCAGCAGTGGCGAGGAGCTGGTAGCGCTGAGCACTCAGAGGGTGAAATTGGACTTACCCGCGGGCTGAGGGCAGCTCTGTGCTGGCAAGCCGTGGAGTCAACACCCATCCATTCATTCCTAAGGGGGGGAAAAGGAAATACACCATCCGAACTCAAGAGGCCTATTGATTTATCCCCGTTAGCAGGCAGGACACTTGACAAGCCCACGTCTTGGGGCTCGTTAGAGTCTTTATTTTGAGAAGACCTCGACCGCGAGTTCCCACGGGGGCCAGGAGTCAAAAGAGGGGAGCGCTTTCCTTAAAAGGTCTTCTTCACAGAGTGGGCTGCAATCGCAACCGTTAAAGAGGCCTCACCACACAAAGGGGCGCCCCGGCGGTAATCGGGAAATAAATTTGATTTTCTGAATTCTTCGGCAGCTGGTGACAAAGGACCAGGTATGGAGCGCGGCGGGGGCGATCCTTGCAGAGGCGGCCGCCTGGAGGGGCGCGTGAACTCGTGTCGCACAAAGGCAGCTGCTGGCGGCACAAAGGCCCGCCCCGGGCTCCGCGCTGCCCGCCCGCGTCGGGGCCGGTCGGCCACGAGCGGCGCGGGGCGCGGACTGGCCTCGGCGGAGCCCCTGGACCGACCGAGGCTGCCCCGCTGCTGGCCCGGCTGCGGGGGCTGAACCCTAGGATAGCAACTGCCTTCATCCTGGAACTCCAAGGGCCTTCTGCTAGGGCCACAAGCAGCAGGGGACTTTGAAAGTTTCAATCGGTTCATCAAGAAGTGTCCACAACCCTTGCCTAACCCAATCTTTTGCTGTCATTTGGAAGGGATCACCAGAAATTGCCTGAAATTTCCCTAGATTCCTCCTGTCTCAATGGACTGGGTCTTCACTTGTCTTGACTGGGCTCTCTTTGGTCATTTCCTGAGTCTTGCCCTGTCTTGTAAGTTTCTTGAAGGGCAATGGTGTGTCTTATTTTTCCCTTGGTGGCAAAGTCAAAGTGCTAAGGGGAAACCCCCCAGGGAAATGGAGCTGTTAGGCTTGTAAGGGCAGGAATTAATGCTTTGTCATTCATTCATTCAAAAATATTTCCTGAGCACTGCTCACTGGCCCCCCAGCCCTGTGCTAACCTCCAGACATTTTCACCTCTTCTGGCTCCTGTCACATCTTTTTCCTAAGTCAGCTACAGTAGTAGCACCTGCCAAACTCTCCTAGAACAGTGTCTGGCTCCCCACCAGGCCTAGAAAGTCCTGCTGGTAAAGGCACAGATTTGCTTCTCCTCAGACTTGAAGATGTGTGGGGGCCGGATTTCCTCAGCACCACTCTGAAATGTTATGACAGCCATTACCCTAGACACTAGCCAAACTTTGGTCTCATTTCATTCCTGTCCAAAATGAGGCCATCCATAACATTGATTTTATCTGTAGAGGATGTCAGGACTCTAGAAAAGCAGACTCAGAAAGGAACAAAATGTGTTAAATAACACACAGCTTACTATTCCCACTCTCTTTACCTAAAAAGAAGTCTAATGTCTTTGTGTTAGTCACTCAATCATGTCTGACTCTTTCTGACCCCAGTGTCTTTCGCAGCTATTAAAATACAAGTGGCCATTTTAAAAGATATTATAGAAATGGCGCTCCCCTGCTAGATTAATTCTGCCTCAGGCTTAATTCTTTTTAAAAAATTTTTGGTGGCTCAGATGGTAAAGAATCTGCCTACAATGCAGGACACCTAGGTTCCGTTCCTGGGTTGGGAAGATCCCTTGAAGAAGGGAATGGCTACCTACTCCAGTACTCTTGCTGGGAAATCTCATGGACAGAGGAGTCTGGCAGTCTACACAGTCCAAAGGGTCGCAAAGAGTCAGACACGACTGAGCAGGAACACTGTGCCTAGTATCCACATATCTTTTCCTTTCCAGATTCTTTTCCTACATAGGTTATTACAGAATACTGAGTAGAGTTCCCTATGCTATACAGTAGGTCCTTGTTGGCTATCTGTTTTATATGAAGTAGTGTGTGTATTGGGGCTTCCCTAGTGGCTCCGATGGTAAAGAATCTGTGCTCATCCTCAACCTCCTAACTTATCCTCCCCTCACCTTTCCCCTTTGGTAACCATAAGTTTGCTTTTGAAGTCTGTGAGTCTGCTTCTGTTTTGTAAATAGGATAATTTGTATCATTTTTCTGGATTCCATATATAAGTGATATTATAGAATATGTCTTTCTCTGTCTGACTTACATCACCTAGTATGATAATCTCTGATCCATCTATGTTGCTGCAAATGGCATTATTTCATTCTTTTTTGTGGTTGAGTTGGCAGATTCTTTTTGTTGTTGTTTTTCAGTTGCTCAGTCCTGTTCAACTCTTTGCAACGTCATGGGCTGCAGCACACCAGGCATTCCCATCCTTTACAATCTCCCAGAGTTTGCTCAGACTCATATCCATTGAGTCAGTGATGCCATCCAACCATCTCATCCTCTCTCTTCCTCTTCTCCTACCTTCAATCTTTCCCAGCATCAGGGTCTTTTCTGATGAGTTAGCTCTTCGCATCAGGTGGCCAAAGTATTGGAGCTTTGGCTTCAGCATCAGTTCTTCCAATGAATATTCAGGGTTGATTTCCTTTAGGATTGACTGGTTTGATCTCTTTGCTGTCCAAGGAGCTCTCAAGAGTCTTCTCCAGCACCATAGTTTGAAGGCATCAGTTCTGCAGTCCTCAGCTCTCACATCTGTACATGACTACCGGAAAAACCACAGCTGATTCTTTTACTCCCTTTCTCTCAGAATCAATTACCAAATAATAATACCTCATGTTACATGCCCTTAGATTCTGTCTCAAGGGAGTCCTCTTTCCTGCTGGAGCCCTTTTATTTCAAGTTAATCCCTAATTAAATTCAGTGTAATGTGGGACCTGTGTGTGTGAATGTGGGTCTGTGCATGTGAGCAAGGTGTTTGCAATCAGCACCACAAAGCCTGAAAATGAAGTCTGATTAAATGAGAATCTAAATATAGAACACATACCCTAGGAGATCTAGGAAGAGAAATTATTTTCACCCCAGCACAGGGACAGCAACCTACAGTGTGTGTGTGTATGTGTGTGTGTGTGATGTTGGAGCAATGTGATGCTGATAGCAGAAGAATATAATTATCAGACTCATAGGATGTCAGGCAGGGAAGATTCCAACTGCTTCACTGTATTAGTGATCTACTACTGCATAAGAAATTACCACAAACTTTCTGGTGTAAAACAGCACTCATTTGTTATCTTACAGATTCTGTGGGTCCGGAGGCTGGGGCAGCTTATCTGGGTTTCCCATTTCAGGGTCTCTCACAAGGCTTTCATTCAGGAGGCAGCCAGGGCTGGGGTCTCATCTGCAGCTTGACTGGGGAAGGATCAGTTTCCAGGCTCACATGGTTGTGCACAGTTCCTGGAGGGTTGTTGGACTGAGGTCCTTGACTCCTTGCAGGCCACTCGCCAGAGGCCACCCTCAGTTCCTTGCCTTATGGACCTCTCTATATGGCAGCTTACTCCATCAGAGCCAGTGAGGCAGGCAGTCAATACAGAGAGTCTGCTAGCAAGGCAAATGTTACAGGCTTATGTTGTGTCATCATGGGAGTGAGTGACATCCCACCATTTGTTGTATTCCATCGGTCAGGAACAAGCCACAGACCTACCTGCTCTTGAAGGAAGGGGATTATACAAGAGTGTGGACACCAGAAGGTGTGAACCATGAACCATGGGTGTCACCTTAGAGTTTGTCCACCACATTTATCTCACCCTATAAATAGACTAGGTTGGGGATGTCCCCTGGTCACAATCTCAGTGGTTAGTCTAGTGGCTGGATGCTCATCTCACTAGTATTTCTATTTCATCTGTGCTCTTTCCTCTGTGACATATCTCCTAGATACAGGTGTAACACCTGTGAGGCCCCTGGTTCTGGAAAGAAGACTGGTCTCTACACAGCAGCCTTTGATGGCTTCCAGCTTAATACCCATTCCCCATAATCACTGTGGTCCCCTCCCAAAGAATGCAGGAACCACAATTTCCCTGGCCTCCACAGAATATCCCCAAATCAACACAGTAGAGAGAATCTCATTTTCAGATCAATTAAATGGGGACATTTTGAGAATATCAGGATTTTTCTAGTCCCCTACTTCTCCTCCAACTCCTTTCAACAGCTGAGAAAACTGAAGCCTAGGAAGAAGTAATTTCTTCAAGCCCCCATGGACACAGCACAGCTCTCTTTCTGACACATATAAAGTGTCAATGAGAAGGTACTGCCTTGAGCAAGTAACCATAGGACGGGCTGGCCCACAGGTCAGCTGCAACTAGGACTCAAAGCCCTCAGGGTTACTCCTATAACCTTGGAGGTTACTCCTCCATCCCTCCATTGCAGCCAGAGCTCCAGAACCCCAGCCCCATCTGCCCCAAGACCAAAAGGAAAACCACCAAGAAAACAACAGTCCTCATCCCACCAGGTCATGTTGCCTCTTGAGAGAAAAAAAAAAAAAAAAATTTACTCAAATCATCAATTCCAGACATGCAAAACTGCTTAAACAGCTAATTCCCCAGGGACCACACATCACTGATAGAATGCAGTGTAATAAGATCCTAGCTTTGCCTCTCTAATTTCAGTAGGATTATAATTCCCACTGCAAGAAGTGGAAGTTACTTCTAATTTGACATGGGGAGAGAAAGATTGAGATTCTTTTTTCTGGGTCCAAGTCTTTGTCTTACCTCCTCTCTGCACTAGAGAGAAGAAAGTAGTATTTTTTGATCTTTGGTCACTGCATTTGGTAAAACAGCCTCCCAGGAAGCCAAGTGAAACAGGGTATAAGGTATTCTTAAGTTTAAACAGGGTATCTTGAGTTTAGAAACCCTGAGCTGTCTCCTTGCTGGCTTTGGAAAGCTGAAATCACTCCATGTGTGGGAGTAGTTCAGAAAATACAAAGAGGCTGTGCCTCAGATCAGCTCATTAAGTAGTGCTGATCCTGGGCTGCCTTTGAGTTTTATTTCCTGGGGTCAAATGGACTTTCTTTTTTTTAATTTTTAAATTATTTTTAAAAATTGAAATATAGTTGATGCACAATGATTCGGGTATACAGCAAAGTGATTCAGTTTCATATATATATATATACACACACATATACATATTCTTTTACATTATAGGTTATTGTAAGATTTTGAATATAGTTCCCTGTGCTATGCAGTAGGTCCCTGTTTATCTATTTTATATACAGTAGTGTGTATGTGTTAATTCTGAATTCCTAACTTATCCCTCCTCTGCTTTCCGTTTTGGTAACCATAGTCTGTATTCTATGTCTGAGTCTATTTCTGTTTTGTAAATAAGTTCAAGCATGTAGACTTCCTGATGGCACCTGTTTTCCAACAGGAATAAGAAATAGACTTCAGAAAAAAAAATCATTTAATGGTTTGGGAAGAAACAGAAAAGATATGCTTATTTTAGCAATAAGATGCACAGAGTTTGTTAGTTCCCACTATGGACTCTCACAGCCCTTCTTTGTAGCCCTGTCTGGATATTGACAACTTTTGCCCTGGGGAGACTGAGGCAGCATGGGAGCAGGGGTCGTGTCTTGTCCATTTCATTTTCCTTTTTGTCGGCCTTACACAGCTCATAGTGGCACAAGTTTGATGGGTAGTTGAACTGATAAATTGCTTTGAGGAAAATGTCTTTGACTTAGTTATTTTGAATTTTTGTTAACAAATTGTCTACTAGCATTCCTGTGCATACGCAGTCAGCATTGAAATAATATAGGGCAGCTATGTGCAGATACGAATTTTAAAGAAAACAAAGACTTCCATGTGGAAATACAGTAAGTCCCCTACATACCAACCTTCAAGCTGGGAACTGTGGAAGATGCAAGCGGGCATTCCATCCATGTCAGGTGTGAGTGAATTTGCAACTTGTCCTCAGTATCCTGTTGCTGACGATCCTTCAGCTCTGCCATCTCCCACCTCATCGCCCTCCTCCAGTCAGTGACTCCTCTTGCCCCTGTGTGCCAGCTGTTGTACTGTGCTACTGTACTTTTCAAGGTATTGTAGTGTAAGATTTAAAATGTTCTATATTCTGTTTGTTTTTTATGTATTATTTGTATGAAGAGTATTGTAAAAATATTACAGTATAATACTATATAGCCAATTGCGTTAGTTAGGTACCTTGGCTAACTTTGTTGGACTTATAAACAAATTGAACTTATAAACGCACTCTCAGAATAGAACTCATTCACATGTAGGGGACTTACTGTATAGCACAAATGAGTCAGGGCCCTCTCAGGAATCAAAAGGAGATTGAATACCTATTATCCCATGTTCCTAGTCATTCCCTGTATGTACTGAGCACTCAGTGAGTCTACATGGCAAGCTAGAGGCTTTACAGAGACTATCACAAAATCCCTTTAAGGTCCTCTTATGCCCATTTTACAGAAGAGAAAACTGAGGCATGGAGATGAAGTTAATTGTCCCAGGTCACTACCTGGTGATGGAACCTGAGGCATCTGTCTCTAGACCCCAGCTCATGACCTCTAAAGGGTCATGGAAACTTTGTCCCAGCTGTACATTGACTGCAATTAAGTTCTGTGACACACTAGTTCCTGCTCCCAGTGCTTCAAGTACATGAATGAAAGTGATCAGGTTTCTACCCTTGAAGTTCTCTAAGTGGGGTGAAGGTGGGAGCTCAGACAGGCACATATTGCTACACGCAGGATGAAATGAAAGTGTCACCAAGAAGCAGGATGTGCTATGGAGGATCAGGAAAGGCATTTTGCAGGAGATGAGTCTTGAAGGATGGGGAAGTTATCAACAGGTCACTGGGGAGGGATCCAGATAGAGGCCAGAAGCAGCCGGGGGGAGGGGGTTAGGTACCAGCCAAGGGACAGGAGGCTGGGAGGTGAGGCAGGGCCAGTGCATGGAGGGTCCAGCTACCTGCCTGGAGGTTGTAGCCATTCTGGTAAGCATTGCCAGGGGTTCATTTAGATGAGCAAGGAAAACCTGAAGTCCAGATGGGTGAAACAGAGCCTTGTGGGGCTGAAGCTCTAACTACTGGCTTAATGTCTCTGTTAAGGGTTTTCCAAACTTGTCTCTTCTTTCTGAGGTTTCTGTCTTCACTGTTGGTTTCTAACAAGTCTCTGCTCTGGCTCCCACATCCCCTACTCTCTCTGCCCCCGTTACCTCCTAATTGTGATTAGAGAGTTCTATGGGACTGTCTCAGTACCCTTCAGAGACCTGCAGTGGTTAATAACTTGCTGGGAGCCTCATTGTTCCAGCTCACTGATCACTCTCTCACTCTCCCCAGCTGCTCCACTGCGACCCCAGTAGCACTCGGCCATGGCGCACCACGTTTTAAATATCACACAAACGGTCCTTCTGGCCTCTTAGCTGATGTAAACATTATTAAAGCCTCATTGTCTAGAAACTGAGTAGAAACTCACTCATGAGAATCCACTTAATAGCTTTAAAATGAAGCACCATTCTAAAAGTTCAGCCTTCAAGGTGTTGGTGGGGAGAGGCTCAAGTCTACCATTCCTGTGGCAGGTTATCCTCCACCTCTGCCCAAATATGTCCAGTGGTTATGTTCACTATCTCTGGCACCTTTCCTCCTTCTCAGTGTCACTGGCTGGAAGGAGGCCAAACCCACTGGAGGAGCTGAGGCCCCACTTCAGGAATTTGGTACCCTGCTCTTCTTCTCAGCCCTGTGGCTTCTGCTCACTCATGTCTTCCACTCCCTGTGGCTTGAGATTCTACAACAATACAAACATTCTTTGAAGGGGGTGCCTTGCTTATTCATCTTTTGATCCACTTAGCTTGGCGCCCTGCACACAGGAATTATTCAGTGAGTGTTTATTGACTTGCTTCTTTCCAGTTCACCAGCCTTCATGGCTTTGACTCCATGCCCCAGCATCCCTCTGCTTGTCTGGGCACAGGAGTGGTCCCAGGTAGCCTGGCTCACATCGCTCAACTTTGCAGGTCTTGTTTCCTGACATAATCATGAGCTTAGTTACACTCTGAACCTCCTCCCACTTCTCATGTCCCTCTAAAGCTATCAGGCCTACAACTTGATTCTCAAAATACAGACAGTGGGCTGGAAAATACTTTTTAAACTCCAAAGTGCAGTGCAAATGTAGTGAATACAAGTAAAATGATGAGATTTCTATGAAGGACCATAACGGCTAAGAGTAGAGGTAGGATAGTGGGATAAAGGGATGACTGTACAGACAAGGTAAATAACTGTGAAGTGAGTTTAATCATCTAGGAAGTCATTCCCTCTTTACTTAACAAATATCAGTGAGACATAACTTGTATATTTTCAGTTGGAAAACAAAATGGATTTCTTTCAGGAGGGCATGTATGAGTTCATTCCATCTACTTCCAAAAACTATTTGAGAAACCTACTATAAGTTATCAGCCAGAAAAAGAGAAAGAATTCACATATCGGCCTCAGCTTTAAAGTTCTGTGACCACTTTTCCTCTCTGTATCTCCATTTGTAAAATGAAAGGTTTAGGATTGGAACAGATAACCTGTAAACTCCCCTTTGGCACTGGTGGCCGATGATTTGTCGAGAAAACCAAGTTTTCTGTGATTCCTTATACAGCTGAGTTCACTTCCTACGTGTCTCTTCCTGACACATATCTCCTTATTTGCCATTTTTTGTTTGTTTGTTTGTTTAAGTGTAGCTTTCCCTGATTAGACCATGAGCCCTCTCAGGTCAGGACTGTGTCTTGTCCAGTTTTGCGCCATCCTGACTCAGTGCCTGGCATATAACAATGATTATTGTCCAGTGAAGAGGTCTGAGGTGCTGTCAACATCTCTGTTCTCAGGTGATTGAAGGGCTGGGCTGATGAATAAAACTTGCAAAGGACTGTTACTGGGAGAAAAAGATTTCAAATAGCCTGTCTGAAACATTCTTCAGAGATTCTTTATCATATCTTCTGAAGCTGGTGAATAAAGGAAATCTAAAAGGGTAGCACATCTCCACTGAACACATTTTTTCAGTTTGTATTGACTTTCTTGACCTCTTCTAAATTTAACTTGTGTCTGTCTGGCCATCTCTGATCTCTGACAGCATTTTAACATCGTTAAGATCTTTGTAGGCTGATGGAGAAGATCCTACCAGCCACTCTTTTGGGAGTGCCTGGGATGTTGTGGTTGGGTGGTTCATCATTTTATCTGAGCTAAGGTGATGTCAAGACACAATTTCTTAGGTAGAAAACTTAGTCATTCTTCCAGATGTTTTGTCTTTGAGGAGTAGATATGCTCACCTTTGATAACATAAGGTCCTTATCCTGGAGTCTTTAATTTGAAGGGGTCCAAGAATATACAAAATGTTGAGCCTGTACAAAGACTGCTGAGTTGGGGGACTGACTAGATGATTTTGTTCCATCAGACTGACTGCCATAATCATGGCTTGGTCACTGTCTGTTTTTTTTTTTTTAAGAGCAGCTTATATTACTGTTGGATTTACTTTCCCTTGTAAAAAAAATAGTTTCAAAGTAGAATCATTCAAATGTGAAAACTTGAGAGAGGATGCTACATTGGGTAAGAGTTAGCAAGACAGCTCGTGCATTGGAGCCCTGGGTCTCATCTCCCTCAGGTCTGGAAAAGATCCTTGACAGCACAGTGTCTAGATCTCTGTTTGCTGCTGGAGTCCTAGCCAAGGAAGTTCAATTCCTGAATAGACTCAGTGGGCAGAATGTACTCTGTATACCCAGGTCAAGAGTCTAGAAAACGGTTGGGCAAATACTACACCTTGCTTGGCTAAGCAGATAGACCGAGAAGAAAAAATAAAGAGAAATGAGGATTGAAGTAATTCAAAAAATAAAATTCAGGGGTAGAGAAATAGAAAGAGAGGAAATATTTCACTGATCTAAAATTGAAGACATGTAGACTTGAGTATATAGGGAGTTGTGCCAATGAGTTCAGTCTTCTGGTTATGTACATAGTGGAGCCAAACTTCAGAGAGGTGTCAGGACCGCCCAAGATCACACAGCTAGTTAGAGATGTACTTGAAATTAGAAACCAGGTCTCCTGGCTCCAGGGCTGGTAACAGGACACCATAAAGTTAGCCAAAACTTATTTTATTAAGATCATCTATGTTTATTTAATAAGGCCAGAGAGTCAGGGAAGACAAAACAACTTAATTAGTTATGATTCATCAACTGGCCTTCAACTCCTTCTCCCTTTTTTTCTCTGAAGAGTGTTTATTAAGGTTCAACTGGCTTCCATTCTCTCTGAAGCTTTGAGTCTTGCAAGAGGAAGAAACTCTAATCTTCTTCTTGGTCTCATGAGAGGGACCTGTAAAAACACCTACTTGATGTCTCACCATAACAGCCCCTCAGAGAATAAGATCTTATCCAAATCTGTTTTTCTTTTGAAGCCTTTTTTCCTGCAGTCTTTAAACATAAGACAATTCAAACAGTTCTTCGGTAGCATACGCCTCTTTATCTGACTGTGTGGAAGATGCTGTTTTTGAAAAATTGACTGCGATAGTGTTATTCCCCGCCCCCTCCATCTCCAGCAGAAGTGTACATGTCTGAGGTTTCCTTCTGCCCCAGGCCCTTCCTCTTTGATCCAAACAGCTGGGGCCTAACTCCATCACTCGCTGCTCCCAAGAAGAGTGTCGCAGACAAATGCAGAGAGCTACGTGTCAATTCATGCATGTCACTAGGGAATAGCAGGGGACAAAGCTGGAAGAGTAACAAAGGTCAGCGTATGAGGGCTTTAAATGCTAAATGAAAGAGTGTTTTCTTCATCCTATAGGCCTGGGATGGCCAGAGGAAGTATTTGAAGGGGAAACACCACAATCAGATCTAGTGTTTAGAGAAGATTGTGGTTGCGCTGTGGATAGTGGTAGCAGACAGGTAGCAGTAGGGAGGCCAGTTACCAATCTGTTGCAGAGGAAACTGTGGAGGGAGATGTAGAGATGGCTTGACTTTGGGCAGTTCCAGTAAGGATGAAATGGAGATAGAGTCAATAGGAAAAAAAATAGAAGAAAGGAATGGAAGGGTCTGGCTATGCTAAGCATGAAGCGTGGAGGCATCTATGAGGTTGGCGATAGGAAATGAGGAAGGAAAGTTGAGGAAAATGAAAGTTCTGGCCTGGAGGCCATAGCCTATCTAGGGGAATGGCGGGGGTGGGGAGGCGGGCAGCGGTGGCGGGCAGATGAATGTGGCAGGATGTGGTCCAGGGGTGGGGTGGAGGGGAGAAGGAGTGACAAGTTCAACTCTGGCACATTTAAGGACTTTGTGGGCTATGTAGGTGGACAAGTCCTAGGAGAAGCTGGAAACACAGGTGTGGAGTCAGGAGGGCCCACAGCTGAATACGTGGACTCAAAAACTGACAGAAAGTGAGGGCATGAGGCTCCAATGAGTTTATGACTAAACGAACATCCAACGTTCTAACCATAAGGTCTGCATCCTATATGCTGTCACTATATTCACTTTCTAAAGCACCACTCAGACCCAATTACTCTACCATTACCTGCAAATACCCCTACATTTCCTACAAATCCAACTGTCCTTTCTTGACTGTTTTCATTCTCATGCTTATTCTTTTCTGTCTTCTTGGAATGTTTCTTCCAAGAATGCAATCTCTTGCTGCTGAAATGTATTGTGTATTATCTATTCTTCCAAGAATCAAATGAAATCTTTCCTGGTCCCTCACCCCCCCAAAAGTGATCTGTTGGGTTCCTGGACTTTTTAGTTTAAATTGTGAAAATTCTTTTGCTCTGTGACACCCTTTCACCCACCACCACCATCACATACGTTGTCATCCTCTCCAGCCCCTCCCAATTTCCACACCATGTGCCTTAAGGAAGGGACACCTCTGCAGAGAGCAGAGAGCAGAGAGCAAGTAGGTCAGATCTTGTATTTGAGTTTCACATATTGAGGATGTGGAGTTACAAGAAACTGGATTTTTGAGTTTGCCTATTATATGATATGTGAGAGATTTGGAAGACTGGGTTGAAAACCAGGCTTCCTTACCCCCAAGTTAGATGAAGAGTCTTAGATTGGGGGAGGGGTGAGTTGGAGGGAGGTTTATGGAGTTTGAGATGAGAGAACCAGGCCTGGAGAGACCACTCAGACAGAAGAGGAATCAGCTTCACCGGGTCAGGCAGGCTCTGCTCTGCTGGGCATGGGCGCTGGCAGCCAAAGTGGTGCCACAAACCACTCAGTCTCCATCACAGCCAGCCTGCATCCCACCACGTTATGGGTATCGAGGAGTCCCATCAGCTGTCCTTCCTTCCTGTTGGACCACTGCCATGGACCAGCCATCAGGAGCCCTCCTGTCAATGCCCAGAGACTTTGTATAGTCCCTACCTGGCTTGCCTGTGTGGACAACTCCTTTTCCAACTACCCCAGGATAAAGGGGCATCCCAGACATCCATATCTACACTTCTGTGACATTACCTGGAAATAGCTCAAAATTTCGCTCTTGCAGAAAGAAATATACTCCTTCTGCATATACTTTTCTACTGGTATCAAATGATCATCTCTCTTGTGTTGCAGATATTCCTTACTGCTGGATGTCTTCTGCTTGCCTCTCCAGATACACTCTCTGCTCTTCTTCCCTCTGCTCTCTTCACCAGAGGCTGGTTAGTGTGGACTGTAGGCCTTTGCACTTCCTGTTGGTTTCAGTCAGTGGAGAGCCTGGCAGGAGATTGGAAGGACAGAGAGCATGAGGTCAGGACATTTATTCCCTCAGCCTGAATTCCTCTCTGAGTTCCTGCAACCTCTCCTTCTCCTTATTCCTTCCAATAGGGAGGGGTAGCAATCTCTGTGTTACCAGCTACCTCAGGATACCACTGTTGTTTCTCTGCATGCCAAGTCACTTCAGTCATGTCCGACTCTTTGTGACCCCATGGACCGTAGCCTTCAAGGCTTCTGTGTCCATGGGATTCTCCAGGCAAGAATACTGGAGTGGGTTGCCATGCCCTCTTCCAGGGGATTTTCCTACCCAGGGGTCAAACCTGTGTCTCTTGTGTCTCCTGCACTGGCAGGCAGGTTCTTTACCACTGACGTGTTTCTACGCCTTGCTTATATCTTCATCACTCGTGCCTTTGTTAAGCTTCCTTGAATTATCCTAATTTGGTTATGACATCTGATTTCTTCTGGAACACTCCTGTGGATTGTATTCAAAGATGATGAAAAAGACATCTCCCATCCTACATGCTCTTCTTAACATATAGTGTGTCTTTGACAAATCTCCTTCTAGAGGAAATGACACTGTGACTTCTGAACTAGTCATAAAAGATGATACAGCTTCTGCCTGATTCTCCTGGGACACGTACCTTTGGAGCCCTGAACTGTCATGTAAACAGTTTATCCTAAGGCTGCCATGCTGTAAGGAAGCCCAAGTTGGCCCACTCAGAGAAAGAACATGGAGAGGCCCTGAGATGATATGAAGAGGGATGCCTAGCCAGCCCCCAGCTGCTTCAGCAGCCCCTGTCTGGTTCCAACTAGAGGGGAGCCCTGTGCCAGAACTGCCCAGCTGAGCCCTTCCTGAATTCCTGTCCCACAAGTACTACGAAAGATACTAAAATGATTGTTGCTTTAAGCTGCTAAAATAAGGATGAATTGTTAATGTAGCAATAGATTACTAGGGCAGACTCTCATGGATTTGTTGCATAGCCAGCTCTCCCCACTGACCTATGAGTTTCCTGTAGTGAAGGGATCATGCCTTGTTATCTTCCCTAGAGCAGCAGCACAGAAGTCCATTCATGAATATTTGTGAATGTGTCCAAAGGATGCAGCTGATTTGCGTTTTGGTCCTCAAGGAAGATTTGTGTGTGCTACTCACTTGGAAAATAAGAAATGAGGACCATTGCACTGTTGACTGCATGAAGGCAGACTGTGGGTTCTGCTTTTTTTTACTTACAAATAGGCCTCTTTGAATCCCAGCGACCGTGAGCAGATATCCCTCAGAATTCAGATGCTCTTTAAAAAATAATATTTGCCCTAAGATGTAGAACACTAATTGTGCCAAAATGAGATCCTAGACCTTCCCAAAGACTTATCGCAAACCCCATCCTAAGGATGGGCTCCCTGTTTTCTCCCCTTTGTGTGTGTGCCTTTGTGTCTGTGTGTATGTGTGTGCATGTGTACGTGTGCGTGTGTGCGTGTTTGTGCTTTGTCAGCTCAAGGCTAGCAAGAGAATGCTCTTTAACTGGGAAATGGAGTTAAATATGGGGAAAGAGGCCACTACTTGGATTACATTCCTGAGATGATAGGTCTGAAAAGTGGGAGTGCCAGAAATTTCCTGGAAAGTTTATTTTTGCTGAGTTTTAAGCCTGACTTCAGACCATGAGAGCTCTTGGATAATGCCAGTTTGTTGAAACATGTAGAGAGCCAACAACTGTCCCTAGAAATGAGGTTTTCTCTTGCCAGCTGAGAGTTTTGTGGTCTGGCTCGCCTCTCTGCTCGAGCTAAGGCAGACCTTAACTTTTACAGCAAATTGTCAGGAAAGGTCAGAGAGATGCTGTGCTGCCAGGAGGGCTGATAGGAGTTCCTCTAGTGCTTCTTCCAGGGAGCTTGTGAAAACATAGATTCAGACTCACATGGTCTGGAAGAGGGCTAGGACTCTGCTGGTCCAAGGATTAGGCTTTGTGAGGCAGCCTTGTAGACGGTGTGGCTTAGTCACCAAGGGTGGGCCCTTGACTGACCCACCTTCATTGGGCAGTCCTTCCACTGGGGTTCAAAGTTTTTTTTATTTATTCCCAGGATCTTCTAGTAAAATGAAAATGCCTTGGGTTGGGATGGAGTGCGGAAAAGGTCTCCACCTGAATTGGGGCAGCAAATAAGTCATTGCTACTTAAAATCAATCATCACGACAACTCAGCTTTAAGAAACTTAACCCTTTGCTGGGCTCGGTGCCAAGGGTTTTGTGTGTTGCCCTGACTCATCCAATCCTAATGATCACCTGGTAAGGCAGGTCCTAGTGTGCCCTTCTTACACGTGAGGAAACAGGAACAGAAAAGTTTAGTTCCTTTCCCAATGTGAAACAGCTGGTGTGGAGCAGCACTGAGATGGGTTGTAAGACTTCAGAGCCCCAGGTCCTGAGCAGGAGGACCCAAGAGGCTCCTGTACACAGCAGAAGGGTCAGATTCAGGAAGAGGATGGGGGAGAGATGATGGATCAGCCACCTCTTAGTAGTTCCAGGGACAACGTGGCTACATATTTGGCTGAAAGTAGTACTGCCCACATTAAACCAATTATCCACGTCTTTAGCATTTGCTGAACATGCAATGATGCATCAGACCTTGCACGAGGCACTAGGGTAACACTCTGAATAAGCCACATTTCTGCCTTCAAGGAGAACAGAGTTTCTTTGAGGAGGGTGACCTGCAGTAATGCCAGGGTGACAAACGAGAAACACGCAACCACAGGCTGCTAATCTCACTGCCATTTTCATGACCCTGGAGCAGACGCTTTCAAATGCTGAAGTTAAAAAGTCTCTGCCCCCAAACACTTAACCCCCTCAAGGATTTAGTTGGTGCCTTGATAGCATCTCAGTTGACACCCTTTGCATGTTCCTGCCTCTCTGTTTTTGCTTGTGCTGTGTCCCCCTCTACAGTACCTTTCAGCCCCTCCTCCCTTGTCTAAATCCTGCCCACTTCCTTCATGAAAACTGAACAGATCCCCCAGTGACACACATCACGTGGACCTACACTTGTCCAGGGTGACCCATTGTCCCAGTTTGCCCCAGTCTGAAGCATTTCCTGGTGGATTGCATTTCCATAGCCATGTAACAAATCATCACAAACTTAGCAGCTTAGAACAACACCCATATTAGCTTACAGCCCCATGGGTAGAAGTTCAGGCCTGGATGGCAAGGCTAGGTCCTCTGCTCAGATTTGCAGAGGCTGAAAGTCAGGTGTCTGCCACGCTGAGTTCTCATCTAGAGGTGCTAGGTAAAAATCTGTTTTCAAAGCTCATTCAGATTGTTGGCAGAATTTAGTTTCTTGCATTGCTGGGCTGAGATTACCATTTCCTTGCCAGTTGTCAGCTGGAGGCCACTCAGCTCCTAGAGGCTACCTGTATTTCTTGTCATAAGACCCTCTCTGTCTTCAAAGCTTCATTGGATACTCTTGTACTTCAAATCTTTCTGACTTCATCTCTGACCTCCAGACCTGGATTTAAAGGGCTCTTTTGATACGATCAGGCCCACTCAGCTAATCTCCCTATCTTAAAGTCAATTTATTTACACCTGCAAAATCCCTTCAAAGCAATGCTGCTGCTGCTGCTAAGTCGCTTCAGTCGTGTCCGACTCTGTGCGACCCCATAGACGGCAGCCCACCAGGCTCCACCGTTCCTGGGATTCTCTAGGCAAGAGCACTGGAGTGGGTCTTCAAAGCAATACCTAAGTTTAATGTTTGATTGAATAACTGAGTGAGGCTGTGTGTGCAGCAGGTGCTAGGAATTTGGGGAGTGGGGCTTCCCTGATAGCTCAGTTGGTAAAGAATCCTCCTGCAATGCAGGAGACCCTGGTTAGATTCCTGGGTCAGGAAGATCCACTGGAGAAAGGATAGGCTACCCACTCCAGTATTCTTGGGCTTCCCTTGTAGCTCAGCTGGTAAAGCATCCGCCTGCAATGTGGGAGACCTGGGTTCGATCCCTGGGTTGGGAAGATCCCCTGGAGAAGGGAAAAGCTACCCACTCCAGTATTCTGGCCTGGAGAATTCCATGGACTGTATAGTCCATGGGGTCACAAAGAGTCGGACATGACTGAGCAACTTTCACTTTTGCTTTCTAGAATTTCTGCCTATTTCATCTGGGATAAAAGTCTGGGACCGCATGTCAGTCTGTTAGCAAATTCAGCAAGGGCCAGGCATTGGTTATTCATCTCTCTTCCTCACTTCTGACCACACTGCACAGCTCTGCCCATGGTGGGTTCTTGCTTGGTAAGATGCCCAGTTGACAAGGCAGCTGACCCCAGTGACATGTAGCACCAGGACAGGCAAGGCCTAGGGGCTGAGGCTGTGAGTGCCAAGTCAGACAAACTCAGATTCAAACTCTACCCTCCCTCACAAGCTTTCTGGTCTTTGACTAGACACTCAAACTCTCAGAGCTTAATATGTTGCTGTTTAGTTGCTAAGTCGTGTCTGACTCTGCAACTCCATGGACTGTAGGCCGCAAGTCTCTTCTGTCCATGGGATTTCCCAGGCAAGAATACTGGAGTGGGTTGCCATTTCATACTCCAGAGGATCTTCCTGAGCCAGGGATCAAGTCTGTGTCTCCTACATTGGCAGGTGGATTCTTTTACCTCTGAGCCAGTTAGACCTTAATTAATAAAAATAGCTGTACATGTTTACATCAAGAAAAAAAGCCCTATTGATGCAACTGTCCTGCAAGGCAATGATAATAATAAATGTAAAAACTATTGCAACTGAAAAGTCTATAAAGACTTACCTGAACCTGGTTCATGAACTGGGTATTAACAATCACTTTGGTGTTTATAAACCTGCCTGAATGTTTTATCACCAAACAAGCATGCGTATTGTCATTTATATTCATAGGGATTTTGGGGGGGGGCATCACTAATTGTTTACCCATAGTCAATATTTGTTTTGTTGCATTTTCTCTTAAAATGTGTTGTTATGGATTCCATTCTGCCCTGCCCTGGTAACAATGATGCTATGAGGATTAAATGAAATCATGTACATTAAGCATTGGACTCACAGCCTGGTGTGTAGTACATGCCCAGTGAAACCAGTAACTGTTAGCATTACCATACCAGAGCTAGTTAAAGGCCAGCAACCAGATACTGCCTGTGGTGCCATCTCTAGGCAAGATGCAGACGAAAGGGCTGACCAGTCACAGTCCTCCAGCACTTGGAAAAATAGAAGGGTTTTCTTGCAGTGATGTCCTAACCAGCCTAGGTAGCTGAACTTTACTCCAAAAATTCCTTCAGTAATTTAGAGCAAGAAACACATCTTCCTTCAATTTAAAACTTTTGGGTGGTATAGCAATACAGATGTTAAATATTTGGTGGGTATGGCTCGAGGGTAGGGGGTGGGTCGGTAATTCTGAATCCTTTGAACATCTTAGCAGCCTCTCTGGATGAAAGGTGCATGTTGAATGTGGCAGTATATGAAATTAAAAGAAAATAATTTTCTGCTCAAACAGTTGTAGGGTCTCTGCGGACCAGAGGGATGTCTCAGAGCAGTCAGTGGACCCTAGGGCACAGGGCCCTTTGGAAAACATCTGGAAATGGCACATCTAACTCCAACACAGCAAATCAAGGATAAAGTTGTTTATGGAGGAATTCCTCAGTTTCAGGGCATTTCCTTGCAAAAAGAGAAGGCCTTCTACTGCAAACTTGTGCCAAGAAGAGTGTGCTAAGAGGGGTTTATTGTTTTCATTAAAATAATTTCAGCTTTGGATGATTCTTTACAAAACAACATACAGCCACAAACAAAAGACATCCAAACATTCCCTTCCCCTCTTCCTGCTCCTAAAGCGCACAGCTTGGGCTTTAAAGGGGGACTTTCTGCCTTTGTCCTGGAGCCAGCAAACCAGGTGGTCACACAATCAACAAACCAATAACAATGACAGACATTACAATTTTCTACTTCGCTGCTGTAAACAAACACTGAGCAACGGGGCAGAGACGGCCTGGGCCATCAGCAACATGGATAGAAAAGGAAGACAAACAGAGTCGGGTCCCAAGATTTAGAAGAGGCCTCAGGCAGCTCCAGAGCTGGGGGGGAAAAAAGCCCGCCTCCTCCCTTCCTCCTCCTCCCTTCCTCCTTCCTTCTTCACAAATGTTCCAATGAAGGATCCCTTAATACCTAAGCTTAGTGGAGCTTAGCGAACTGTAACAGGCCCAAACAGAGACCGCTGTGACCTCCACAGTAAATCACTTTTGAGATAGAGACTGGCCTCCCTCCTTGACCCTCCTACACTGCCTGTAGATTAGATTTAAGCAGTTGAAGTTGCGGGGAAAATGTTTTTTAAAAATTGCCTTTTCCACTCTGTTTATTTATGTGGATGGGATTTCCCATCATGAGCATTGTTTTTTTGAAATCTCTTAAATCTGTGAGCTGTCTTGCTCTCTTTTTCTATGTCCTTTAAAAGGAAGTTCCATTCTCAATGACCTTGATGTAATTTACAGTAGCCTTTTCCAGTGGTTGTCTCTGGACCGGAAAGGATTTGGAGGTCGTTTAAGTTCAGCAGTTACCTAACATGGTTATCAGCATCAGCCTGAAGGCTCTGGGATCTGTGGAATCAGACTTAGGGGGCTGGCCCAGGAGGTGTGTTTAAATACCCCTGTTTCTCATCCCACCCTTGGTGAATCTCATATGGCTTCTTGGTGGACATGCGTCTGGGAACCACAGGAAGTGGAAATCTCTCCCACACCATCATCCACAATGTATAGGTGAGAAAACTGAATTCCAAAAAGAGGCCATGATTTGTCCGAGGTCATGATTTGTCCAACGTCATGTGACAAGTCGATAGCAGAGGTCTCCTGACTGAATTCAAGAAAGACTAGGGCCTCTCGTCTGTAGCTGTGTGTGTGTGATTCTGACTCCAGGGCTGAAGAATGGCCCCATGGTGACAGGGATGGTCAGCATGCTGGTTTTACAGGGAAGCTGCCTCTTTGGCAACCACACCCACCGCACCAAAACCTCACTTGGGAGACTCTCAGTTCCTTGCCCACCTCAATCCATCTGGTGCAGCATCCTTGTCTGAGGATCATCTCTCTTGTCTGGTGTGTTTGTCTGAGACTGGCAGTTAAAGCTGAATCTGAGATGCAGTAGCAATGATAGCATTCCTGGTGAATGCTTTCTTTCTCCCTCCCTTCCTTCCTCTCTTTCTCTTTCACAAAGAAGAGAAAGCAGTTACTTTTTTTAGCCACTAATCCTTAGACTACTTGACTTCCCTGGAATTTTATGAGCATCTACAGAGTTAAGCTGAGGAGTGGAGAAGCTGAGTGCAGACATCACTGCTGTGCCCGGGAACCACCTCCCTCCTTGTCCCTCTAGTCAGGGTGCTTGTTGGGAGCATCAGTTGAGGGCAGCTTTGTGCCCTGGATCTGTGCCTTCTTTTGTTATGTAAAAAGGGGGAAAAAAAGTTTAATCTGTCATCACTCTTCTGTTTGTCAATGTAATCTGTGGGGACAGGGATGCAGTTTTCAACTCTGACATTCCCAGAAAATAGTGTATTTTAGTTTAGAAAACCAATGACCTTACTCAGTATCGTTTCTTCTTTCTCACCTTCTTTTTCCTCCTTCTTCTTTTTCTCTTCTCTCCTTTCTTCGGGTCAGCCTGTGTCTTCCCTTCATCACCCTCCTCCTCGTCCTCATCACCTCCCCTGGAGCTGGCAGCAGGAGGAAGAGGGGGGAGGGCAGGACGGCCGGGAGGAAATGAAGAAGCAGAAACTGGTGAATGAATGAATACAAGGGTGTGATTGTGATGATCCCAGCCCTGGTTTGTGCACCCGAGGGAAGGTCTGGGATGACATGTTGCACAATTTGAACTTTCGAAGCAATGGGCTCTGCCAGGGAACTTCCTCCCGCCGCATTCCGTTTGATGTGGGAAGCAAAGTAAAGGTTACAGTTCATCTTGAGAAGAGAGTGAATTTGATGGTCTCCATACTGAGCCAAAACTCTCTTCTCCCTCTCCTACAGCACAGTCTCAGAGAAAGCTTCTTACTCCTACACTGGATGGACCTCAGCTGCAGCTTGAAGGGTCTGAACATACCGATAACAGCCAAAATGACGCCCACCGACTTCTACCCCAAACCAATTCCTTCTCTGCTACCTTTTCCTTAGAGGACAACAGTTTTGTAATCTGGGAGTCCTCCCACATTCAGTGGGGGTGCTTGGTCATATTGTAGATGGAGACAAAAGAAAAAACTCAGCAAGATGTCCTGTCTTTAAATCCTTTCATATTTTATACATTGTAAATGCTTTGCATTAATTTTTATTTTTAAAAATATGAAAGTGGCATTAAAGTGGTATTTATCTTGATTACTGAGTTTTTTTGATTCTTCCTTCAATTTTGCATACTGGTCTCAACTTCACCTAAACTCCTCCCAACTCTGCAGTTTAATTGATGACCAAGTCCTAAATCCTGCTAATTCCACCTTACAACTTTCTCTGAAGGTCTCTCTGTCTCTGTCCCTCTGTCTCTCTTTCAGTTCTGCTGCCAACACACCATATGAGGCCACCACTGTTGCTGGCCAAGGATACAGCAACAGCCTCCTAATTTGTCTTCCTGCTTCATCCACCCTCGCTCCCTAACAGTCCTTTTTCTCCAGTGACTCCAGGGTGACTTGACAAACCCTCAACTTGATATCTTCCAGGGTCTCCCTACAGCCAGCCCAATAGAACCAGCTTTGGCTCTACATCACAAGTCCTCCGATATTTGGCCACAATCTTCCCTCCATCTTTACTTTTACTAATGTATGATTTGCTTCCCTTTTGCTTGGTTATGGAGTATGGAACCTTGTTGTTGTTCAGTTCCTAAGCTGTGTCCAACTCTTTGCGACCTGCAGCATGCCAGGCTTCCCTGTCCATCACCAACTCTCAGAGCTTGCTTAAACTCATGTCCATCAAGTTGGTGATGCCATCCAGCCATCTCATCCTCTGTTGTCTCCTTCTCCTCCTGCCTTCAGTATTTCCCAGCATCAGGGTCTTTTCTAGTGAGTCAACTCTTCACATCAGGCGGCCGAAGTATTGGAGCTTCAGCTTCAGCATCAGTCCTTCCAATGAATATTCAGGATTGTTTTCCTTTAGTACTAACTGGTTTGATCTCTTTGCTGTCCCAGGGACTCTCAAGAGTCTTCTCCAGGACCACAGTTTGAAAGCATCAATTCTTCAGTGCTCAGCCTTCTTTATGGTCCAGCTCTCACATCTGTACATGACTATTGGAAAAACCATAGCTTTGACTGCATGGAACCTAGGTATTGAGAAAGTATAGCACTAGATCTCTTGAGAGAATAGGTATTTGTGAAAAAGTAGGTCAGTAATCAAGTTTGGAGTTGGTTTCCTTTTTCCCCTTCTTGGTGATACAAAATGATTATTAGCATATTAAAACCTCTAAGTAGGTAAAGAAACTCTTACCTAGTGCAATTCTCCTAATATATGCCTATTGAATCTCTTCTTAAAATTCAGAAGAATCTTTTAAGAGAGATATTTTGCAGAACAGTTTGAGAAATATGTCTAATAGTGAAAGCCTTTTGGACAATCAAGCTAAAAACCAAGGTTCTAGGGTTGCCACTGGTATTCATTCACTCATCCCATTGTTCATGTTACACACAATAGACTCTGAGGAAATCAAATGAATATATTAATAGCATTAAGTTTTTGTCCACAAGGCTTCACTGGGAAAATTTACAAACCAATATGGTAGAAGACATCATAATGGTAGCGACAAAATAAAGAAATTCTGCTGAGGGACCATTGAGAAAAAGAAATATTTGAACTAGGTCTTGAAAGAATAAGAATTTATGGTTAGAAAAGGTAAAGAGACACTTTTCCTAAGAGGAACCAGTGTATGGAAAGAGGACAAAGGGACACTATGTATCTCGGAAACGGTGAGCAGAGAGCATGTGATGGCATGAGGTCAGTGCTGGAAAGAGTTTCTGGAGAAGATGAGTTCCAGCTTTCACTATCAAGAGGGAACTGTGTGATGGTTCCCCCTTGAGTTGTGCAGTGCGCAGCCTGCATACCTGAACGTGACAGCCCTGGAGCTAATGTTAGAGAGTCCAGCAAGGTCACATCCCAGAGGGAAGCTAAAGTCAAAACTTTAGCAAAAAGACAGTCACAGCCTAGTGAAGTAATACTGCTTTTTGTTTAACTTTAAATCTATACAATATATGATTATTTTTTAATTTTAAAAGTTTGAACAAAATATAAATTTAGAGTTAGAAACAAAAGCCCCACACTTCCCCTAGCCCTACCCTAACTGTAGTCTTACTCTCTTCAACTCCACTCTCAGATGACACCTCTATCAATGGTTTGGCCATATCCTTCCACACTTTACATACAAATATTGGATCCAGAGAGGTGGAGTGAGGTAGGGAAGGCTACACTGAGGGTGGATGGTGGACGGGGAAGTGGCTGTGACCTTCAACCCCATGCTCACCTGCCCCAGCCTGGATGGCCTCTGTGTCCCAGGAGTTTTGTGAATGGGCACAGCCTCCACAGCTTCCAGGTCATGTCTGTGTTGATAGTCCATGCTCCCTGCCTGCTCACAGACCTAGCAAACAGAGATGAGGTCTGAGTTCTTGCACTACGAGTCCCCAGATCCTTCTGGAGATATTATTCTCTAGAAGATCCTGCTTACTTTGCTGTATTTCTTTCATGCCTCTATCATCATCTGAGGTATTATTTATTTATTTCTATTGATTGTCTGTCACGTCTCCCTCCTCACCCAGAACAGGAAGTTCATGAGGGGAGGGACTTGGTTTTGGCTGTGACGATATCAGAGTGCCTAGAACAGTGCCTCACATATCAAGGAAGCTCGGTAAATGTTTGCTGAGTGACTGGATGCTCTGAATGACTCTCTTAGTCCAGTCTGGCTGCTATAAGAGAATACCACCAATTGGGAAACTAGTAAACAATAGAAGTTTATTTCTCACAGTTTCGAAGGCTGGACATTCAAGATCAAGACATCAGGAGATCTGGTGTCTGATGGGGGCCTGCTTCCTGGTTCATAGAAGGCTGTCTTCTCACTGTGTCCTCACATGGAGGAAGGGGCAAGGGGAGTCTCCCAGATCCCTTTTATCAGGGCACTAATCCCATTGATGAGTGCTTCATCCTCATGACCTAATCTCCTCCCAGAGGAGAGGCCCCACCTCCTGATACCATCACACTCGTGGTTAGGATTCAGCATGTGGCTTTGGGGGGAACACAAAGATTTAGAACACATCAGTGATTGAGTAGGTTTGCAGCCTGTTTCCCCAGGGAGACAAAGTTGACAACCAGTCAACACCACAGCCCCGTTGGAGGTGTGAATCAGGCTGGAATCAGGCTGTGCATGAGGAGACAGAGGCTGAGGACACGGTCTCAGGAGTCTTGATACCAGGGCACAAAGACCTCAGCCAAATAGCCCTAGGGAATTTAACAATTGTTTTCATCATTCATGCTTAAATGCTGAAGAGGAACAAAAATAGGGAAATTGTTTATGATCTGTGGTCTTTTTTTTTTTAACCTTGAAGTTGAATGAACAAAAACAATGGAACTCACCCCAGAGGAATGTTGAAAGTCAGATTTGCTGTTGTACCCAAGTTCATCTGGCTGTTTTGAAGTGAAGGAGGAAATACATCATGGAGTGGTATTGACAAGTGTGGAGTTTACTGAGAGTTCGGACAAGTTCAGAGGATATTTGGCATGCATGGCTTGCCACCCTCTTCTTAGGACCAGGAAAAAGGAACCACAAATATCTCATCACTTCAGTGAACCTTGGTCTCCTCAGCTATAGAATGGGGTGACAAAGACCCACTCTGTGGACGTGACCAGCTGGTGAGTCTGAAGTGCCCTGTAGACCATCATATGCTGTACAAGTGCATTAGTGTTTTCATTACAAAAGTATCAGAATTCTGCATGGTAAAGATGGCATGCACACAGGGCAGGAAAAATTTATTGAGATATCCATTCGGAATTTGTTCTTATTGTATTTCCCCCCCTCATTCTAGGTAATTAGTTAGGCCATTGAGTTTCTTTGTTTCAGGACTCTGAGCCAAAGGATTGAAAGCAGAAGTTCTTCATGACGAGTGATTGCTCCCTTTCTGTCCTGGCTTTAGAGAGGAATTGTGCTTACAGGAGGAGGCAGTGGGGGAGGCTGGGAGCAGAGGGAAGGGAGCAGCAGAGGGGAGGGGAGAATGGGCTGGAGAGGTTCTCTCAGACCTGGAAGGGAAGCAGTTTGGGGGTCCAGGCCCTTATTCCCCTTTCTCTGAGGGCCCCAGGGTAGAGGCAGAGCCTCAGTGAGCCCAGCGACCCCCATCTTCTGCAGAGGCCATGGTTCAGGAGCAGGTGACCAGACAGCCTGTTGGGACCTTGGACTGTGAACACATCAAGTCCAAGGCTGTGACACTGCTCCACCTCTATGGCCCCTAGGTGGGTGTCCTGCTGCCGCTTCCAGGACAAGCCTCATTCACTTATGACCAAATGGGTAAATTCCTCCACCAGCCTGGTGAATGAGACACTCCTAATCAGAATTTGTTTTTAGACAAATCATGTGGCATTTATTTCATGCCTCTGTTTATGGAATAAAACCCATTGCTAGCTCCACACCAGCTCCATATAGAACACAATATCTAATAAATGCCCTTGGACAAAAATGTTACATAAATAACAACACCTGAAAGAGACATATCCTGAAAGAACCGGTTGAAATCAGGAAATCACTGTCCTATTTTTGCCTCTGGCACTAATAAGCTCTGTCCTTAAGTAAGTCACTTTCTCCATCTGTGCCTCTATTTATTTACGGATTAAATGAAGGGAATTGGACTAAATTCCGTATCCATGTTACTGCAAATTTAGAAGGGATTTGAGAAACATGAAATAGTCATGAAACCATATTCTTAACTAAATTATAGTTTAGAAGCTTTTCCACTACCGTTCATTTCCACCTCAAAAAGAACTGACTTCAAAAATAATTGAGAATTTCTGCAATTGCAGAAGACACTTTAATGTAAAAAAGTGACATTATGTCTGTTACCTGCTTAATCAAATCTTGTTCAGGCTCTTATGGTGTCTTTGCCAGGACTTTGGTCTTCATAGTAATGTGTACTCAGGATTTTCATTTTAAAAAGAAAAGAGCCTTAAAAAAAACCCCAGTCCTTCCATAACAGGCTCATCTTTCACCGAGGCTGAAATAGTGTAAACATGACCACATGAGGCTCTGTGTTTATGTTTTCTCAATGATTTCCAGATCAAATTTGCTGTGTTTACAAGATGGAGACACTTTTTCTAACTGCCAGCATTGCAAATTCAAACGGGGGCTGGGCAGGGGGCAGGAGGGGCTGATGCCCCCGTTTGGCCCTCCCTGCTTTCAGTTATCCTGTGTCCCTGACAGCGTGTCCATGGATGCCCCGGCAGGATTCGCCTAGCTCAGCAGCTGCCTGCGGACACTGGCTTTCATACTTAAACGGAATCAGGATGTCAGGTTATTATGACTATCACTACTACTACTACTATTATTGTTATGTTAAACTTTATGGGTCAGTCCAGAAATAGGATCCTGACTATGGAAGTATTCTTTTTTTTTCCCCTCATGCTAGACCACTGCTTTACTTTTCCCTATACCTCCCTTGGTTCTTACTTCTTTGAGACCTGGTGAATCTCATTTTGAAACTTCTCTTAATTCCCTTGAATTGTGAAGAGTGTTAACCTGATGCCCCGAAATCCCTGGGTGATCATGAGGTTTGCCAGTCATCTGTTGAGGTACCCAGAGAGTTCTGTAAAACTTTAAGCACAAAGCCCTTGAAGGCTTTACTTTGAACAAATACCACATCCCTTTAGAACAACCATTTCACTTAAATCCCCTTATATTATTTGTTTAATACTTTTAAGACATGGTACCCTCACCATGGAGCTGGTGCCCCAACTAGCTGTCACAACGTACTAATCGGGGCTCTTGTCAGTGGAGAGCAGGATGCACTGGTTCCTCTGTCACTGTCTGCTGTTTTTTCACCAAGGCCACAGTGTGGAGCAGAGAGAGTGGCCTTGCCTTCAGCAGTTTGATTCACAGCCAGAAGCTGATCCACTAGCAGCTTGACTTGAACAGAGTCCGACTCTCTGAAGCCCAATTTTCTCTCCTGTTCTCTTGCCTCACAGAGATCAGCTGAGGTTCCATGAAGCATGCCAGGCACGAAAGAGTATTGTAACTAAAACACCATAGCTGTAAAGCATTCCATGACCATCAGGCTCAAGGTCCTTAGGGCAGTGACTAGGGATGAGGGGATGCTGTCTGTTGCTATGTACCTGGGGATGTTTATAAAAACAAATCTAAAAAATTTTAAAAATTAACATCTCTGAAATTCAGACATAGGTTTTCTTGGACTCTGCCATCACTATAGCAAACTCCCTCCCTCCCTGGGCTCCCAGCTGTCCCTCTGTCAGCTGGAAGGATGGCCTTGGTGGTGTCTAAGGAGCCTTCAGCTCCAAAGTGCTGCATCTCTGCTCCATGGTTCTCAGGTTGGTGTGTAGGAAGATGCAATGGGATTAGAGGGGAGAGAGGGAGACTCCATAGTTACACGTCTATAGATTTCTTTGGAAATAAATAAGCAAATGAAAATTTTATTACCAGGAAGCTCAGAACTAATTCGGTTCTAGTGACCATCTTATTAGAGGTTTTGATTTCACTCAAAATATGCATTCCTCGACCACCTTGCCAAGATCATGCACACACCATGCATAAGTGTGTGCATGGTACACACATTCTTATTTCTACTTCCTTTCTTTCTCTTCTTCCTTTTTCCTCTCTCCCTCCCTATTTTCTTCCCTCCCTTCATTCCTTCCTTCCTTGTTTGATTGTAAGCGCCTCATTATATGCCATTTTAAAATTTTTTGAAAATTGAATAAGTAAAAATATTACATTTTTAAAAGTGGAAGAAAATGACTTATAAAGGAAGTAGACTGTTTGCCTTTGTATTTTCAGTACTGTAATCTTGTTTCTGCAACTCACAGAGCAGAGAGCTCTGCTGGCCATTAATCAAACAACGCTTTGACCTGAATCTGGGGGCTGCTGGCTCTGATGTTGGTTGCTGTGTGACCTTGGGACTGTTCCTTCTCCTCTCTAGACCACAGCTGCCTCATTCAGAAAATGAAGGATTTGGACTAGATAGTTTTTAAGATACTTCCCAGATGTAAAGCTCTCCATATAGGTGTCTCTCACTTTATAAAACCCAACATCTGAAACAATAAATAAAATCTATCCTCCTCAAATACCTTTTTACTTATGACACAGGCCAATAAAGGTAAAATGATTTGTGTTATAAAAAAAGAATTTTAAAAAACAGCTGTTTCACTTTAGAAATAATTTGATTTATGTGTAGCATTTTAAATTCCCTTATACCTGTAATTGATAAAAATTTGTCTAGTTGGAACATTTCAGAGGTGGTTCTTTATCCCTAGCAGCTGACCCTGCCACATCCATCAGACAAATTCCCAAGAAACACGCCTGTAATGTTCAGTTGAAATCTCTAATGGGTGTGATCAAATCAGGCTTAATGTTCACTTTGGTGAACAGTTACTTTGAAAGCCTGAGTTACTTTCTCATTATCATTTTATTTCTACCATTAGCCACATTTAAAAGTATAAATCTCTACTAACATCTTTCAGAGTGAAGGTTAACCCTCTCCCCTCAGAGCTGATTCCCTTTGAGAGTGAGGACACAGGGCATCTTGAAAAGAGGAGGGAGGGTGCATGGTGTGACCTTGGCTAAGTTGCTTCTCTCTCTGAGCCTCAGTTTCCTCACATGCAAATGCCAGCTTGGTCTAGGTTACTCTGAAGGGCCCTTTGGCACAGATGCGGAAGGATGCTGTCATAATCTCAGCAGTTGCTGGACTGTTGTGTGTAAGAAATTTATCCCTTAAAGCATTTCTGACGGCTGTCCCCTTCAGTTTGTGCTGGGGTTTGGTGGACCAACTCACAGCATCCTTTAAAAGAGGAAAATGGTTCCTCAGAAATCACCATAAGGGAGAGAAGTGGAGAGTCAGCAAAGGACTTTATGAACTACGCCCTCTCTCACTCAGTCGGCTCCCAGTTTCAAGTGCCTCCTGGTTGAATTGCCTTGGGACAGGGTTTTCCTGTTTGGTCCTCCATGCATAGGGACAAATTTGTGAGTAGGTGACTCTCAAGATCCCCAGGAATAGCTGAAAAGACTCCTAAAGTAATGCTTTAGGGAGGGGTTCTCTTTTTAAGAATAGAAGTCTTTTTAAAAAGTAAAGTCTGAGATGGAACCCAATATATAAAACAAATAAAAGTGGTATTTACCTGGTATAAACTTATTGGTGGTTGATGGTTGCCAAGCCGTGTCTGACTGTTTTTGACCCCATGGACTGTAGCCCTCCAGGCTCTTCTGTCCATGGGAGTTCCCAGGCAAGAATCCTGTAGTGGGTTGCCATTTCTTTCTCCAGGGGACCTTCCTGACCCAGGGATCGAACCCATGTCTCCTGCTTGGCAGGCAGATTCTTTACCACTGAGCCACCTGGGAAGCCCATAAACTTATTATCTGTGTTTAAATGGATGACATTAATTATCAACTCAACAAGAGGCTGTTTGTCTTGACTAACATAAAATCTTGAAATTGGAGAATAGTGGTGCCAGGTGCTGACTTATCAGCCTCTGCATCAGATAAATTTCCGTAATGTATTTTGTTACATCATTTCTGTATTGCAAATGGGAAATTTTTCTGAGGGTGGCTTTGTGTCAAGGGACACGCCTCAAGTATGTTGAGAAGCAATTTTTATTCTAAGTCCAGCCCTAAATGAGTTATAGACTTCTGTTAATGGTCTCGGATGTGTTAATACAGTATAATTCCATGTATTAATAGAGTTTAATTCTTGCTTTCATTAAAAATATTTCTAACTATACTATAAAAATATAGATTTGCCTGTAGTGCTTGTAGAATTTCTGAATCACTTATGTGGAATGTCTTTGGGCAACAGACATGGAGAATTCTGGAGGCTTAAGACAGCCCTGCAGGGGGCTATGGGTGAAATATGTTCTCTGTCACACAGAAGCAGGTATGTTGTCTGTCACACAGAAGCAGGGAAAAAGGGCCCACAGTGACCCACAAGGTATTGATATGTAAAGCTATGCTTTAAAGCCAGATTCCAAGGACTCACTGGAACTCAGCTGCCTCCCTCTTGTGGTTTGCTATTCCCTGGGTGGAGTCTTTTGTAATGCTCCCACCTCCCCACAGCAGGCTCCAGACCTCACCTGGAAAGATGGTTGGGGCCACAGGTTAGAGGAAGTCCAGCCCTTTCCTGAGAACATCATGGAGGTGGGAATGGTGGACTTCAGGTCACTCCAAGGAGAAGGCAAGTCCTAGGTATGGAATGAGGTTCCCTGGAGCTGCCTGCCCCAGAACCCCATCCTGTTACCTAGCCAGTCCTCTTCCAGTGCCAACTCTGGAGGTTCTGGGCTTTATTTTTAATAATAAAGCTCACATTTCCTTAATATTCCAGTGTGCCGAGTTGTATATGAGCTGCTGTGGGGACAGGGAGATGAACAGGCTCAGGCCAGGCTCCCAGCGGCCCCCAGTCAACAGAAATGTGAGCTTCTGGGCTGGTTCACCTGAGAGAGAAGCTGGGCTCGTGGTGTTCCTCAAATATTATTTTCAACATCGACTCAGCTTGTCTCAAAGATCTAATGGTACTGATTCATTTCCTAAGTCCCAGGAAGATCTACTGAAATGTTCCCATTCTTCTGCCCCACCCCCGCTCCCACCTCTGCCGTGTGAGAAAGCAGCTTCAGGACGTCTGCTAATGATTGATGGTGTCCCGGCTCTCTTTGTGTTCCTTGGCCTGTAGGTTTAGGTCCCGGATTGTTTCAAAATGGCCAGCAGCAGTCAGCGTGTGGTATCTCTGGAATCTTAGAGACATCAGATCAGATGCTTATAACATCACACAACTGAAGAACTTTGTTTTAAAAAAAGAGTTCTCCTATATTTGTTAGTCAAGGCTGAAGACTTTACTTCTTGGACAGTGAGGAATAGCATCCCAAGGAAAGCAATTTTGCAGACGAAAAAAGGAAAATCAGGAGTCCGCCTCGCCTAAGCCTGTTTACCATTTCTCCTTTCTCGGGGGTCCTGACAGCGCAGGGGGCTGGAAGGCACGCTTGGCACAGATATCCACTCCACAGATCCACTGAAAATCCAACTGTCTGCTAGGTGAGGACATGGGACTTAGCAAGTGATTCTCTATCTCTGAGTCCACAGAGGGATAGTTAAATGTGTTCATGGCAGGGAAGATGAGAAGAGGTCTGTGAACAATTTTCAGTATTTCAAAGAGCTTGACAGGAATTCTGAATTTGCCTGGATACAGGCTGTAGTCTCATGAAGATGCCCCCTTCCTTTGCTCCTGGCTGTGTCATTGCACCGAGGACTGCTTCATGCAAACTGGAGGCTCTGCTGGGCCAAACAGAATTGTGATGAATCACCTGGGCTTTGACAGCAGACAGGTCTGGGGTCACGCTGTGCTCATCCACTTCCTGGCCGGATGACTTTGATGAAGCGCCTTGATCTCCCTGAACCTCGGTGTCCTCGCCTGTAAAATACGGACGATAATCACATCCACCTCACAGAGCTGCTGGGGTTGGTCCAGAGTGAGCCATTGATTAAAGGCAGCTGTTATTGTTAGCAGCTTTCATTAATGAAAAATGAGAAAAAAAAATTATGATGTAATAAAAGCAGAACACTGATACGCAAAAATCTTTCCAAACTTGTAGCTCACCGGGGTTTGACAAAAGTTTAAAATCCTTTATACTAGGCAACTGTAAGGTTTTTGACTGTCAGGGAGACAGTGGAATGGATGCATGTGCATGATTAAAATTTGAGAGACTTTGATTTCATCCCTTTGGGCTGACTATGCATATCTTCTGGTATCATAAAACAAGCCCAGGACCACAGTGCAGGCCATATGCCCCGTGGTGACCTCTTTCTAAGCCACCCCTGTGTCCTCTGGATGGAAAACTGTTGATTGAAAAGGGCAGAACAATACCCTCTGTCACGATGTCTGCAGATCACATTCAATCAGGACAGCATTCTGTTGATTCAAAAGAAACACACACACACACTCACACACAGGTCCCAGCTGGTGACATCAGTGACCCGAGGGATTTGAGGACAGTTTACCTAGCAATGAAGGTTTCAATCACACTACCACCCAGTGGTGGGTAGAAGGAACTCAGATCAGTGAAGCCTGTTCTAGGATTTTCCTTAATTCTCAATAATCTTACTTCTACTCATTGCTCTTAGCTGGTAAAGAATCCACCTGCAATGGGGAGACCAGGGTTCGCTCCCTGTGTTGGGAAGATCCCCTGGAGAAGGAACGGCTACCCACTCCAGTATTCTGGCCTGGAGAACTCCGTGGACTGTATAGTCACAAAGAGTTGGACGTGACTGACCGACTTTCACTCACTCACTCACTCATTGTTCTTAGAGTTCTTTCTTGGCAATATGTGGAGACCTATGATTTTTCTTCTTTTAAAAAAACACTCTGAACCTAAAAGTGCCCTAAGAAGCAAGAACTAATTTTTTGAAGTCTGTGAATTCCCTGACAGCCTAGTGATTAGGACTCTGCACTTTCACTATGAGGGCCCGGGTTCAATTCCTAGTCAGGTAACTAATACCTCACAAACCTGCAGCTTGGCACAGCCAAAAAAAATTGTTTAAAGGGATTTCCCTGGTGGTCCAGTGTTTAAGACTCCATGCTTCCACTACAGGGGACACAGGTTCAATCCCTGGGCAGGAAGCTAAGATCCCACAGGCCTTGTGGTGTAGCTAAAAAAAAAGTGTGTGTGTACTGTGTTGAAAACAGTACCATGAAACATAAAATTTTGCTCCCAACTTTTCATGCTATTGTCCCGTGACTGAAGGCTAGGGCTTTGTACCTAATAATATGATTTCCCTGTCTACTGAACCCACATGGAAATTTCTTCTTGAATGCCAACCCTCCTCCCCTCTCTCCCAACACACAGCCCTCCTACCCACTCACTTTGCAGTGGATATTCTTTGGAAGAACTTTGAGGTTTTCTTTTTCATCACACAAGGATGTTGACATGTGTAACAAGGTCTTTCTTCCTACAGTTGAAGACTACAGCTTTCTGACAAATGGAATAGATTCATTTTCTTTTCCTAAGACACTTGAAACGTAATAGTTCATTGAAGAGGGAGGGAGGAACCCATTTAGTTTTCCTCTTGACCGGAATGTAGATTAACAATTCAGAAATAGAGCTTGCTAATTAAAATTAACTACATTACACAACTTGCCATGCAGCCCACTGGGAATCGTTTCTCTCCTGCTTGATTATGATGATGAAAACTTACCTTTTACCAGGATAAAATGAAATCATCCTGATCAGAGAGAAAAACTGTTCCTTAAGACTGGCTGTAGAAGTATTTGTTTTTACAGAGTTTTTTTAAACATCTAAAGTAATACATTAAAAGAAGTTATTCTCCGCACCAAACTTTGTATTAATGTATGTTTACATATGGGGAGACATTTCTCACATCCTGAATCCAAATTTAATAAACCAAATGCATTTAGATGTCTATAGTTGGGGACTTCAAGATTGTAAATACTTGAATAGGTACACAATTTCTAAATAATTCTGAAATTACTGAAGCCATGCTGTAAAGGCACTGTGCCTTTATCACTTGATTTATTGGTTATGGTGATTACCATGTTCTAGAATTCCCCTCTTCCCAGTGGAGATGAATGTATTGTTAACATGGTTACTGCTACATAGTTATATTGATCTGATACTGTTACTAAGCCTGACATTGCCTTTTAAGAAGATCCCCCAGAGAAATAAAGTGATTCTAAAAGGAGCAGAGGAGTGGCGGGAAGTAAACTACAGGCTTTAATCTCTGGAATAATTCCAACTCTGCAACAGGAGAGAGCAAGCCTGCCCTAAGAGGCAAATTCCACCCGCTCAAGTGATGATGAGGGACCCTGTCCAACAGCGGAGCCATCTGTGCCCCCGTCTCCCAGTGTTTTGCCCACCCCTGGCCTTAGGACAACCTGTTAGTAAGAGAAAGAAAGGTCCTTTTATGTTTTAACCTCACTGCCTCTGAAACTGCCCTTCAGAAACCCTACCTTTCTCGTTCTCTCTTTTCTTGGCAACACTCAAAGTCCTTTGTAAACATCCTCCCGGCAAGTCTCTGTAGACCTGTCTGATAAACTTAGAAAGGGAGAGAGTTTAAACTCCTATCTGAGAATAGATTGGATGGAGAGCTTAAAAGATTATTCCCTTCAGAGAAGTAGCCGAAATCACCAAGCTTGGAAAGATGTCAAGAAGAACTAGAAGTGACACAGCCCTGGTCTTTCTGTTCAGAGCTTTATTTCTCTCCCCAGACCCAGCGTTCTTATGAGCTTTGTGAGGAGGAGAAAGGCGGGCCCAGGCTCTTAATTCTAAATGTATGAAACTGGGAAAGCCAAGACAGTGCAGCATTAAGACATGTGCTCAAAGTTCGTTGGAGCTAACTAACATATACACCACTCCAACCAAACAGAAATAGCCCATTGGGTCACAAGTGCAAAATGTCTTCTTTTTTAAAAGAACTTGTTGGCAACTCAAGTCCAATTTTTCAAATCCATCTAATTCCCTTTCTCCCCATCTCTTCTCCATCACAGGGCAACGAACGTGTATCTTCTATTGAAAAGATACTGATTTCCTCCTCAATTCAAGATTCCTGCTGAATCACACTGAAAGAAAGGATAGGGATTCTGATGGGTTCAAGAGGACCACTCTCTCACTTCCTTTTGTCCTCTTCCAGTTTCTTCCTGTTGAAATGTAGCTAGTTGCATCATATTCGTGAACAGTGGGAGTTTTCCATCCCAGGAGATATTGTCAGAGGGGAGTGAAACCAGAAGACCCCTAAAAGTCCCTTCCAGTTCTAAGGCCCTGCGGACCAGTCCCTTAATCCTATCCCAAGGTACCACTTGTGGTTCAGAAGTAATTGGTGCAAGTCTCAAGAAATTGGACTTAGATATTTACCCGTCCCCCCACTCAGATGATCCAGTAGCCAGTGTGGATGCTTAGTGGGAACAGCAGTACATTGTGAGTTTGCTGGGCCAGATTGTGGAGGATGCTGGGCTTGACGAGGTTAAAACAAAATGGACAAACAAATGGAAACTCTTCTCTTCTTCTAGTGGTGTCTCTTCAGTAAGACCATGACTCTTTGCAACTGCATGGACTGTAGCCCACAAGGCTCCTCTGTCCATGGAATTTTCCGGGCAAGAATACTGCAGCAGGTTGCCATTTCCTACTCCAGGGGATCTTCCCGACCCAGGGATCAAACCTGCATCTCTCTTGTCTCCTGCATTGCCAGGTGGATTCTTTATCACTGTGCCATCTGGGAGGCCTTGTTTTTTGAAGAGAGGTTCTTAATTTTTGTGAAGTCAAATTTACTAATTTTCTGTAATGTAAATACTAGAGTTTTGGGGTTATAGTTAAGAAATCTTTGTCTAACCCTGGGCCACAAGGATTTTCTTCTATGTTTCTTCTAGAAGTTTTATAGTTTTAGGTTTTATATTTAGAGTGATATCTGTTTAGGATTATTTTTTCAATGTGGTGTGAGGTATCAGTCAAAGTTCTTTGTTTTTTTGGGTTTTTTTTGCATTGTTCATTCAATTTTGTTCCAGCACAATTTGTTGAATGGGTCAACGTTTTCTCATTAAATTGTTTTTGCTTGTTTTCAAAAATCGATTGATGATATATGTGGGATCTATTTCTGGATTCTCTCTTTTCCATTGATCTATCTGCCCATCATCACTATACCAATATCACACTAGCTTGATTACTGTAGGTTTCAAATAAGTCTTGAGATCAGATACTGTAATCCTCCAACTTTGTCCTTTTTCAAAAGTATTTGGTTAATTCTAGCTCCTTTGTGTCTCCAAACTGGATGTAAATAGCCTAATGTGGGACACAGAAATGAATCTAAATTTTTTTACACCACACTTTTGATTAGTTTCTTAGGAAAGAGGATTCAGAGATAGATACCTACACTCATTAATTATACCTTTATTTAGAAGTATAGTATATAGTAATCTTAAAAGATAAGTGTTTAAGTAACTTGAAAGAAGAGAGGGAGAAGGATAGACAAGCTTCATGAAAGAGATGAAATTTATTGATACAATTTTGATAAGTAGGGTGTACATAAGCTGAGTTAGCACCTACAGAGAATAAAGGGTGCTCAGCACAAATTCCAATTAGCTTGTAAGAAAAAGTGCATGAAGAAAGTGGTTTGTCTTCATATTGTAAAGGGTCTTGAGATGGTAACTAAAGAGTTTGTGCTTGATTCTTAGGACACTGAGGAGCCATGAAGGTTTTTTTCTGCGAGAGGGTTTTTAAGAGGGAGAGGATTGTTATGGTGGTTGAGCCAACAGCACTAACTTAAGCATTTCAAGCTCACATCCTTTTACAGATCCACTCACATCTCACCTGCTTGCTGTCGGAGTCAGGAAGAGGAGGGAGGGAGGACTAGGACTTGTGGGAGAGGTTGATTGGCAGCAGGGCTTTAATTTCAATGGAATGTTTTCACGGGCATTGCCTTTCCCTTCCTGAATGGATGGATGAGTGGAGTTTCCTAGGGAGTGTTTTTCTTGGGCACTTTCATTGGGTTTCAACTAAAAACACAGGATATTGGTATGTATCTTCACGGTTTAGGTTGAATTGCAGTCCACCCCTAAAACTTCCTTGAAGTTATCTTTTATCCAACCCTTCTCACTGTTCCAATGCCTACCAAACAGAT